>NC_136237.1:22295000-23575000 GCF_053564925.1 Oryzias latipes | reverse complement strand
TTTGTGAGGGAAAAGGGAATGAAAAAAACCTATTTGAGCAAAATGTATTAAACAATTAAACAACCGTTTTCAATGTTTTGTAGCTATTCTTTAAGGACGTTTAATTAATTATCTGAAGCTTATAATAATCCCACTGCAAATAAGTTGATTATTTTTAACCTTTGAGTTTGTCAATGTTAAAAAAGCCTGTAATTTGGAATGATCATTTATTTAAAATATACTTTTTTGTCTAAAAAGTACTTGTTGTATTGAAAATGAAGAGAATCTGAAGAAATAAAGTGAAACACAGTTTCATAAAGCAGAGGGAAACAGACTTAAATGAGTTACTTTAATGAAATGATTCTCTTCACACATTTTAAGTTTAGTACACCTGAAAACATCACACACAACTTACTTAACAGTTAATGAAGTTATTTAAATAAAAGAAATTGAAATAGAATTCATCGACACCAAGCCATAATTTAAGGGACTGTCATTGAAATAATCATCTGATATTAACTCAAATTAAGTTTTATACACAGAAATGTCAAAAAAGGAAAATCTAGTGAATTTAACTGTTCTAAACAATAGTGGACCTATTGTTTATGATACACCATCATTTGAAAATAGGTAAAAGATGAAATTCCTAAGCTTTTCAGTCAAAAGTGGGTCATAGTGATATTTATTTCCAGAGCTGAAGTCGTCTTCCCCTCTGCGCTGTGCGGCTTTGTCAGTCTGAGAGATAAATGAAAATGCAAAATGCAGAGCAAAAGAAAAACAAGAAAACTAAAGTCCTGAACATTTCATCTTGATTTACCTTCTTTTAAATTAGTACAAATTTATAGAAATTGAATGTTTATTTAAAAAAAATGTCTCATTATATTGCTTGACCATTTTTCAATGTGTGCATAGGAATGTTTACCTGCATAATCTTTTAACATGAAATCTCTGTAAGAACATCTTTTGAGTTCTTTTATTTTTGGATTTGCCTAAAAGATTATTGAAGATTATTAGGCAAAAGCAACTTTTTCAGGGTACTGATTCAACTGGGGTTGAACAGTGGTGTACTACTCACACTCTCATCTCACAACACAGAAGATGCTGGTTCAAATACCAGCTAAGTCCCTCCCTCCATGTTCTCCCCAGACAAGTATGGCCTTTCTCCAGGACCCCGGCCTCTATCCACTCCCCAAATCTGTGCTTCACAAGCTAATTGGGGACTCTAAATTGTCCTTAAGATTTGAATATGTGTCTGGTTGTTTATCTCTGTGTGGGCCGACAATGGACCTACAAACTCTCCCTTTAGTAATAGGTAGGCTCCAGTGACCCTGATCAAGAACAAGCAAGTACTGTTTACTAGCACGTCCGCCACCTACAGAGAATTGGTGCGAAATGTCAAAGCAGTGCATGGAAACCAATTGGTTTGTTGCCAACATCCGTGCAATGGTCCATATGGATTACCTTCTATCAGGAGGGTGGCTTTGGTTTATCTATATTTAAAAAAAAACAAATGCAGCTGTTGTCAGGCTCACCAGGTGTCTGGGTTCACCAGATAAACCAAATCTATGCATCACAATCAAATCTGAGTCTCTGATTGGTCAAAGTTTGACTCAATATAACTGCATGGCAACGTGTTCAATAGTCACACAATTTATACATAAAGCTCAAAGACGGTTGTAAACACTTGTGTATTTACACTTGAAAGAGAGAATTTTGAATGCGGACGCCTGAAACACACATTAACGTAGACATTTCAGTGGAAGTGGCCGCTTAAACACGCATTACCAAGTCGGTACAACCTAAGCCTTAAAGTTCATCGTAGTTTGGTAGACCAATAAAGCTTTCATCCATTTTAAATAAAAAGATTTGATTGTGCTAAAAATATGTTTTCAGTCTGAAATTGTGTTGGTTTCCACAAAATAAAAACATTTAAAGGGTTAAATAATGACTACAGCTGATTTACAACTGTTCTTCTAAAAAAGATTGAAATTTTGATGTCAAATTGATGTACAATTGGTCTTTCTGAAGATAGAGTGACTTAAAGTTGGAGCCGGACTGTAAACCTTTGAGCTCCTGCATCGTCATGATTTTAAAATTTCACAAGGACAACTTTCACTGTGATTAACAGGAGTGAATGACACCATAAAGTCTGACAGAGGCCGTTACTCAGCAGGTCAAATCATTATCATCCAACCAAGAAGGTCAGCAGTTTGACCTGCGACAACGTGTCAGTGTGCTCCTGCATGCCTCTTCTGTCTCTCACTCTTTCTGTATATAAAATTATATATATATATAATTCTTTATTCAAATCGCTGTAAATCAGGAGTAGATGAATAAATGCTGTTGGAAAAAGATTGTATTTGTGACGTAGAAAATACACTGCTGGGCCCTGCTTCCTTGCTTCGCTACATTCTGATACATTCACTTGCAGACAAATAGATCCATGTTTGTCTTCGTTTTCCTTATCGTGTATGGCCGGATAACTCCATCACCATTTTTGTTGCACCAAAAATGTGAGCTTGGAGTTGTTAGGGGCTATGTTACAGGCACAGCCCTCTGCTTTGCTTTCATCCTGTTGTGTTTCACTTCAGTTAATTTCCTGATGATGTTCACCTGGGACTGCAGCTTCATCAGCTGTGACTGGCCGCCTGCTGGTCATGTGATGCTCCTCTACCAGGAAGCCGGAGCCTATTAAAGCACACCTGGGAGCTGAGCCTGGCGGAGTCTGGTGAACTGTCTCTGGCTGACACTCACTGCGATCCTGACTCTCTTTTGGCTGCATGCTTCTGACTAAGCTGTTTTCCTCAGGTACGTGGTGGGAGGTTGTGATCAGGCAAGTTTGGGGCCCCATACATTTTCACACGCAGGCTGAACTTTGTTAGACACACCAGGTAAGGGGTTGGTGCCATTTCTTGTAATGTTTTGTATGTTTGTATTTAGACTAGTTAGGTAGTCTTTTGTTGTTCTTTTGATTTATGGGTTTAGTTGCAGAGTTAGGCCTGGTTTTGTTATATTGAGTTTATTTATTTGGCACAACCCAAACGTCACTTCCTCCCCCACAGGTAATTGTTTGCAGCAGCCTGAGTCTTTGAATATTATAAACCATATTTATATACATCATCCTTGACTACTTGTCTTATTTCATGGTTGTACTGTTGCGCCCTCCCCAGGGACGTAACAAGTGGGGGCTCGTCCGGGATCACGCAACCCTGGAGTAAGCAAGTGGGTTTTTTTGTTGTTACCGTTTGCGTATTCTTGTAGAATCAATAATGATCTTTACTTTGCAGGCGTTCCTTGATAGTCCGAGGATCGAAGTCCTTGAGTCTTGTCGTAAGGCCGACTTATTGTGTGTTGCCGCCCATTTTGGTATACCAGTGTCTAGACATGCCATTAAAAGAGAGCTCAGGGCTGAGCTTATAGAGCATTTAGTGGAGTTAAAGGTCCTTGTTGCCAGTGTCCCGTCTGTCTCTAAAGATGAAACTGCCGGTGTGGCTGTTGACAGCAACGCCGTGGGTGTTGTCACGCCTCCAGGAAAGGTAGAGGAAGCTGAGGTCCCTCCTGCGACTTTACCACGCTTTGATCCTTTGTCCCCCGAATTGGGGAGTTCTAGCAGGGATGCTAAGCTTAAGCTTCGCCTCACGCGGCTACGTCTGGAGACAGAGGAGAGGGAGAGAGAAAGAGAGCGACGGGCAGAGTATGAGCTCCGCCTGCAGGTTCGCAGGATGGAGATTGAGGCGGACAAGGAAGTCCGGCTGAAGCAGCTGGAGGTTGAGGCTTTGCAACACTCTGCAGCACATTCTTCGATGGCAGACACTGCTACTGCTTTAGCGGTTTCTAACGGGAAAAGGGGGTTTGATGTAAGCAGAAACATAGCGATGGTGCCTACGTTTCGTGAGTCTGAGGTGGATTCCTACTTTAAAGCTTTTGAACGTGTGGCAATAGCTCTTGACTGGCCAGAGGACATGTGGTCCATATTGCTTCAATGTAAGCTGGTGGGAAAAGCTCAGGAAGTTGTATCCTCTCTTTCTGTTGCTGACAGCTTACAATACACAGTGCTGAAAGAGTCTATATTGCGTGCCTATGAACTTGTACCAGAAGCATACAGGCAGAAATTTAGGAATCACAAGAAACCTAGTGGTCACACATTTGTTGAGTTTGCAAGAGAAAAAAGTGTTCTCTTTGACAAGTGGTGTTCGGCCAGTGAAGTTCAAAACAATTTTGAGTCTCTCCGTCAGCTTGTTCTTCTTGAGGACTTTAAGGGTTCATTACCAGAGAAAGTCGTTGTGTTCCTCAATGAACAAAAAGTTACATCATTGTCAAAGGCAGCAGTGATGGCTGACGAGTTTGTTTTAACCCATAAGACTGTGTTCTGGTCTCATTCTGAAGGGTTAGCAGGACCCCGCCCTCTGAGAGTGGAGCCTAGATCGTTTCCTCAGGATAAGCCCAGAGAACTATCAACTTCCCCTCGTGGTAGTCGTGAATGTTTCTACTGCCATAAAAGGGGCCATGTTGTTGTAGATTGTCCTGGTCTGAAACGCAAATTGTCATCCACATCACCTCAACCTAAAGGCATGGGTCTGCTCAAAAGTTTGCCAGGTATGGACAAGCCTCAAACTTTAGACCCATGTTTCAAACCTTTTGTGTCTCAGGGTTTCATTTCAGAAACAGGCCATCCAGACTACCAACAGCCGGTGACTATGCTGAGAGACACGGGCGGCTCACAATCTGTCATACGGGAAGGAATATTGCCATTAACTGAGGGCTCTTCATGTAAGTCTAATGCAATAGTCCAAGGGATTGGCATGAAATACTTTTCAGCTCCTTTGCATCTTCTTCACGTGCGTTCTTCTCTTGTTGAGGGCTTCTTTAAAGTAGCAGTTCTCCCTGCTCTGCCCATTTCAGGTGTGGATTTCATTCTCGGAAACGACATAGCGGGTGGAAAGGTTGTACCAGCTCCTGAGGTGACAGAAAACCCTGTTGTGGACTTAGGTGTTGAGAATCCACAGCCAGGTTTTGAAGGTTTCCCTCATTGTGTTGTCACCAGGGCTCAAACACAGAAGTACGGTCTTGATTTGTCTGATTCCTTTCTTGCTGGAGAATGTGTTTCGGTGAAGGGCAGATCTAGCAGATTGCCTAAGGTTTCACCTAAGTCTTTAACATCGTGTCCTACAACAGTTGAATTACCAGCTACACGAGAAGAATTCATCGCAGCACAGAAGGAAGACACATCCATTAAGAAATGTCATGCGCTTGTTCTTTCTCTTACAGAGGCTGAGAAAATGAAAACTGCATATTTTTACAATGATGGCTTACTAATGCGCCGATGGACAAGCGGAAACCCTAGTGAGGACTGGGCAGTGACTAATCAGGTGGTTGTGCCTACAGTCTTTCGTCCTCAGGTGTTGATGCTGGCTCATGATCACCTGTGGTCGGGACACCTGGGGGTTACAAAAACCTATGATCGTGTCCTTAAACATTTCTTTTGGCCTGGACTCAAGTCGGATGTCATTCATTACTGTCGCACTTGTCACATATGTCAGTTAGCAGGAAAACCAAACCAAGTAGTTCCTCCTGCCCCCCTCGTTCCTATTCCTGTGCATGAGGAACCATTCGAGAGGGTCATTGTCGATTGTGTGGGACCACTGCCGAAGGCAAAAACCGGAAACCAGTTTATACTCACCATCATGTGTGCATCTACAAGGTTCCCTGAAGCGGTCCCTTTGAGGAGAATAACAGCTAATGTTATTACTAAGGCTTTGGTGAAGTTTTTCTCTGTGTTTGGTCTACCAAAAGTAATACAAACAGATCAAGGCACTAACTTCAAGTCCAAGGTTTTTAAAGAAGTATTAAAAGGATTGAATATCCGTCATGTCACATCTAGTTCCTATCATCCGGAGAGCCAAGGAGCACTAGAACGATTTCATCAAACACTGAAGTCAATGGTCCGCAAGCATTGCCTGGCTTCTCGTATGAGTTGGGATGAGTCCCTTCCCTTTTTGATGTTTGCTGCCCGTGGAGCAGTACAGGAGTCTCTGGGATTCAGCCCTGCTGAATTAGTGTTTGGACATCAGGTCAGAGGACCACTACAGATTCTACAGGAGAGATTAGTGGATCTTGAGAAGCTTGTTCGACATCTCCCTGAGTATGTTGTAGAGTTACGAGAGCGACTGAAAAAAGCATGTTCCCTCGCTCGTGACACTCTAGCCTCCTCTCAGGAAAAGATGAAAGGACACTTCGACAGAAAAACAGTGGTTCGCTCTTTTCAGCCCGGTGATCAAGTCCTACTTCTCTTACCTATACTCGGTTCTGCGTTGTCTACCAGGTTTTCTGGTCCATACATAGTTGAGAAAAAACTCAGTGAGACAAACTATGTACTTAAGACGCCTGACCGTCGACAGAAAACTAGAGTATGTCATGTAAACAGGATGAAAAGGTATTGTTCAAGGGAAGGTGAAACCCTGGGGTCCACAGCTAGTTCTTCAGTTTCACCTGTTGTTCCAATAGCTACAGCCATTACAGAGTCTAGTTCGGCTGGGCTGGGGCTATGTGAAAAAACACCAGGGGTGGCTAGGCTTAACAACTCAGAAATACTGTCCAACCTCCCCCTGTATTTATCACATCTTTCTGACTGTCATAGGAATGACATCCAAGAGCTCATTTCTTGCTTCCCGGATCTTTTTGGTGACATCCCTACGAGGACTACTGTTGTGTCTCATGACATTACTTTGACCAAGCCCGATCCAGTCAAGCAGCATGCTTATCGGGTCAATCCAGTAAAGCGAGGGATATTGAAGCAGGAGGCGAATTATCTCCTTGAACATGGCTTTGCAGTCCCAAGCCATAGTCCCTGGAGCTCTCCCTGCTTACTGGATACTAAATCGGATGGCAGTCCAAGGTTCTGCACTGATTTTAGGAAAGTAAATGCCGTGACAGTGCCAGACGCATATCCATTACCTTTAATGGATGACTGTATTGATGAAGTTGGTCCTGCCACATATGTTACCAAGTTGGACATGGGTTACTGGCAAGTTCCCTTAACTGCAAGGGCTTCTGAGATTTCCGCCTTTGTGACACCAGATCACTTTCTACAGTACACGGTAATGCCCTTTGGATTGTGTAATGCTCCGGCTACGTTCCAAAGACTCGTTAACAAAGTCCTTGGTGATGTGCGGAACTGCCGAGCATATTTAGATGACATTGTTGTGTATTCTGATGTCTGGTCTAACCATCTTGCTACATTGAGGGATGTGTTCGAACGTTTATCAGCGGCATCCCTCACTCTAAACCTTGCCAAATGTGAATTCGGTAAGGGTACCATCCTGTATCTTGGTCAGCAGGTAGGTGGAGGACGTGTGTGTCCTGCTGACGTAAGGGTGTCTGCTATTATTGCATTTCCGGTTCCTACAGGTCGACGGGAACTGAGAAGATTCTTAGGAATGGCCGGATATTATCGACGTTTCTGCAGAAATTTCTCATCTGTGGCCTCTCCTCTGTCAGCTCTTACCAGCCCCTTAAAACCGTTCATATGGTCTAATGAGTGCCAACACGCTTTTGACGGCCTGAAAGCCATGCTTTGCTGTCCTCCTGTGCTGTCTGCTCCCGTTTTTTCAAAACCTTTCAAGCTGGAGATAGACGCCAGCGCGGATGGTGTTGGTGCTGTTCTCCTACAGGAGGATGACTCAGGAATAGACCACCCAGTGAGCTACTTCTCGAAGAAGCTCAATGATCATCAGAAGAGGTACTCCACCATTGAGAAAGAGGCTCTGTCATTACTCCTGGCGTTACAGCATTTCGAGGTATATGTTGGCTCAAGTACAGTACCAGTTAAGGTCTTTACAGATCATAGTCCCTTGGTATTTCTTAGGCGGATGTCTAACCACAACCAGCGCCTTATGCGTTGGGCGCTGTTCATACAGGACTACAACCTCGAGATGCACCACAAGAGGGGTTCTGAAAATGTTATCGCTGATGCCTTATCGCGATCTGTGTAGGCAAGTTTTTTTTTTTTTGTTTGTTTGTGTGGTCTGGACTTGTAAGGGTGGGGGTGTTACAGGCACAGCCCTCTGCTTTGCTTTCATCCTGTTGTGTTTCACTTCAGTTAATTTCCTGATGATGTTCACCTGGGACTGCAGCTTCATCAGCTGTGACTGGCCGCCTGCTGGTCATGTGATGCTCCTCTACCAGGAAGCCGGAGCCTATTAAAGCACACCTGGGAGCTGAGCCTGGCGGAGTCTGGTGAACTGTCTCTGGCTGACACTCACTGCGATCCTGACTCTCTTTTGGCTGCATGCTTCTGACTAAGCTGTTTTCCTCAGGTACGTGGTGGGAGGTTGTGATCAGGCAAGTTTGGGGCCCCATACATTTTCACACGCAGGCTGAACTTTGTTAGACACACCAGGTAAGGGGTTGGTGCCATTTCTTGTAATGTTTTGTATGTTTGTATTTAGACTAGTTAGGTAGTCTTTTGTTGTTCTTTTGATTTATGGGTTTAGTTGCAGAGTTAGGCCTGGTTTTGTTATATTGAGTTTATTTATTTGGCACAACCCAAACGTCACTTCCTCCCCCACAGGTAATTGTTTGCAGCAGCCTGAGTCTTTGAATATTATAAACCATATTTATATACATCATCCTTGACTACTTGTCTTATTTCATGGTTGTACTGTTGCGCCCTCCCCAGGGACGTAACAGGCTATAAGCCAGCAGGACAGTGTGTGGACTAAGGGGTGACGGGAAGTAAAGGCGGGCTTACTCAATGCCAACAGTTCTGTCCACAACTCAGAGGTGAATTTCTAATCAACTACTGCCACTCTGCCAAACTATGTCCCAGAAACTATGCTCATAGGTTTTTTGATTTTGGCAAAAAACAGCATAATTATAAGTAAAAGACCAATGGGAACGATTTGACAATAAATCAAAATATGATCGAAGTGGGACTTTTTTTATTGTGCATATCTTGGATTTTCTGAAGTGAGTCTGCATGGTGGCACTCTTGTCTCACAGCAAGAAGACCCCTGGTTCACCTCCTGGCTGGGGGACCTGAACCAGAATACCAAAGGGGGACCTTTCTGTGTGGAGTTTGCATGTTCTCCCTATGCATGAGAGGGTTTTCTTCCTCCAACAGTCCAAAAAACATGCTTCACAGGTTAATTGGTAAATTGGGTGTGTGGTATGTGGCCCTGCGACAGACTGGCAACCTGTCCAGGATGCCTTCGCTCACAAGTTGCCGGGATAGGCTCCGGCAGCCCTGTGACCAAACGTATTAGAAAATGAATGAAAAAGAGTCTGAATGTTTGGCACTCTTTAGATGTGGCATTCAAAACAGACCTGCTTCTGTTTCCTCCTGTATCTTACGGCATGCATGCTCACCATTCTCCTGCAGGTGTGGGTCTTGCACAGGAAATGTGGCTCTTGACTTCAGTGCTTCCATCTTTGAGGACGCTGCAGCAGATGAAGCCATTTCAGCCGGTCTGTAGGCAGTGAAGAGAATTTTGAGAATTTAAGTCTTTTTGATTTACAACAGTTGCATTGTTACCAAAACTCTCTGTTACCCTTTTTTTTTTGGTTGTGTGAGTTTTTATACATATTAAGTATACTCATAAGCTAAATGTATGACCTGTCCTATAGGACATTTATAACTAAATTGGAAAGACTAAAAGGTAAAAATTAGATTTCACACTTTGCCGCTTTTCCATTATCAGAAGTTTACCAGCAATCTTCTTAGGAATAGAACAATGATCCGGCAAAGCCCAGGCTTATGAAACTTTCTCTTTTGCCCATAAATACCTATTCTGCCTGTTGTGAAAATCATATTTACTCCTCGTTATATGAAGCATTTTTAGAGAAGTGTAAGCTGAATCACAGGCTGAGTTTTCCCTGCGTCTGATATAATGAGGTTTATTCTCTCACTTATTCAGAGCTGATGAGGAGCAGCTTGCTTTGATACAGAACTGCCCCATGAACAGATTGATTACATACCACTGTAATTGGCCACTGGAGAAAACTGTTTGTCAAACGCTTGGATAGGAATGATGAATACAGAGAGGAAAAGGGGAACCCAGAGCCGCTTGCTTTCATCCCAATTTGAAAGCTGTCACAAGATTGAGAAAAACTCCAGAATCAACAATCAGAGTTTGTTGGCGTACAGAAGTAGATGGTCAGGAAAGGTGATAATCTGTCTGTCAGGAAATGCATACAAGTGTCTCTCATTTTCTTTCATGTAAAGCTGCGCTAAAATTGCCCTCTGCAACACTCGTACAAGCAACTACTTCTATTGAAAAATCAATGTAAATGCTCGCAGGAGCGCATTTTGGATTTCCGCGTTCACCGTTTTTGGGCTGTATGTACACAGCGCAAATTAGGATTTGCAAGATTTGCACCAGTACGACATTTCGCACCAATCCTCTTCCAACTGTAGGTGACGGACATGTGCTAGTATCTGGTTCCAACAGTTCAGTATGAACACCACATGCTAAAAGAGCGTCACATGCGTGGTGTGAAAATAGCATGCATTTTCATCCATGCACTATTTACAATAAACGTTAAAGTCTCATTAGCTGTTACACACCTGGGTGTGTAAAATTTGATCTCTGTGTTTGCCCATCCCCTGGGGGAAGCAGTGAGCTGCACTCAGGAACCATTTAGTGGTTTAACCCCACAACCCTTTAATGCTGAGTGTCAAACAGGGAGCATTGGTCTCATTTTTAGTCTTTTGTATGACTCTATCATGGATTTGAACTCTCAACCTAGCAATCTCAGGACAGACATTACAGAGCCACTAAGCTGGATTTGTTGTATTACCAAAAAAAAAAAAAAATAGAAAAAAAAAATTAAGTATTAGACTGTTTAAAAAAACAAAGCAAAAGGCACATAAATGATAACAAGCAGATATTGCTAAGATATTTTTATAACTGTAGGAAGTGGCTGCAGCTAGCTAGGGATTCATAAAAATGGGACAACATAGCCATCTAAATGCTTAATGCTCCTTCTAGTCTAACGGTAAGTACATGGGCAGAATTTTAACATTCTGTAACTCATAAATAATTCCAGCTCAGATTCTGTCTGTGCTCGGACAGCCGGTGATCTGTCAGCCTAAAGCACAGCAGCATGAAATGATAATGACATCCAGCCATAACACCACATGAGCCCCCCCTTGATCCAAAGCCAGCAAACACAATCATCAAACATTTCAGGGCAAGATCTTTTTATTAGTTAAACTCTCAAAGTCAAAGAAAAGCATTTCTTGCCGTGTTCTTCATCTTTTGTGACTTTATTTAATTGGCATGATTTCAAGTGGCACTTTAGAATAGGTCTGATCTCGATTTAGCCATTCAAGCCGCTTTCCACTAAGACTTTCTTTGTCTTTACGGGTTTGCTCTACACTGATTCAGGGTACTTCCATTTTGTGCCATGGTGCGCTTTATCATACTTTTTTAGAACACAAAAGGCTGTGGTTCCTACTGTGCTGAGTGAGGCTGGATTGGAGCATTACTGAACTCCAAGCCACTTATAGGCCAGCGAGTAAATACTGCTGTTGTTCAATGTCGAAAGAACAGCAACTGTGTCCCCTCTAAGACAGAAATGGAATTGTCACCCGTTGTCACCCGTAGTCTTTTTTTGAACGGCTTCAAAGTCCCACTCCTGTCATCTTTTGATCTTTTGTAAAGCGTCCCCAGTGGTTTTTTAATTATGATTATGCCTTATTTGGCCAAAATCAAAAAATTGTGCCATTTTCAAGGACAAAGTTTCTGCAGAGTTGCAGTAGTTTTTCATGGTTTTGCCTCAGAGTTGTGAGCGGGACTGAGCAAACCCTGCCATCACTGTCCCTTCCCCGTTACTGAGAACTCTCTACAACACTCTGTCCCGCCAGCTTACAGCTCCTCACACCTCTAATCAAACATTACTGGTTCCAAAAAAGAGAGAAATTTAGAGCTATCCAGCTGTGCAGTTTTGAGCCAGATGACAAAGACGTACATGGGTCTAGTCTTCCACAAATAGATGCTACAGAGTGGAGTGTAGCAGGGACTTTGCATCCCTTCTGCATCACAAGTACAATCTTTTTACTACAGTATTTTTTCGTCTACTACATTTACAAAAGTTTGAGTAAAAAAATACTCAGAAATGCAACTTTGATCTTAAATTTCATCATCAGAAAAATGCCACAAATTTTTTTTATCAACAAACAAGATGATGTTGCTGGACTTAGAAGGCGGTTTGCAAAAGTTTTGGGAAACCTCACTACAAGAAGCTTAGTGAGTTAGAAGTAACAAAATTCAACTCAAGCTAAGGTGTTTCAAAACATGGAGGATGACTGTAAAATGGAAATCTGGCTTAAGATATTGGAAAAGACTCCTATTCAAGATTAAAAAAGCCCCCCCCCCTTTTTTCTTCTTCAAAAACTCAAACTATATCTTAATACACCTCTTTATTCTGCTTATTTTTGTGCTTTTCCCCCCCTTAATAGTTTCCTTCTGGCACCTGCTTCCAGCAGAAAAGTCTGATGGTTTACCAACTCTAATTTGACGTTGTCCCGCCCAATCAGCTGTTTCTAGCACTTTGTTTTGATTTGCCGGAGTAAGCTTAAGGATGTGAGTGGACACCTTTGGTTCATTTACAGTCAACCAGAGTTTGTTTCCCCTGATAATCCAGAACAAATATTCAGTCTGAATACACACAAGTGGTTCCTGGTCCCAGACCATTCCCTGACCCATCTTTCAACATTGTCTCGATTAGTTTCCAATCCGACTGACCTTCGGTTTTCTCTGAGATTCCTCAGTCTGATAAATATCCTTCCTTGGAGCAGAACAACTGAACCAAACGAGCACCTTAGCTGGTTGTTACGTGATGTAAACACAGTAGGAATGTAGCAACTGATGAGCAATATAAAGCTGTGTTATCAAAGAGGAAAAAATGGTTACTTGTTAGAATTTTTATTTTAACACTGCTGAAAACGCTTTGCTGCTGTAAAGTCACCCCTAAAGCTACCTTGGCGCTCCGTATGTCCACACTACAACGATGAGACACAGCCACTCACTGAAATGCGGTCAGATGAACGCAGGCTCATCAAAACAACATTTAATGTGATACACGTTGCTTCTCACACTGTTTTCCGGACAATTTATGTGTCATAAACACTTATCAGCGTACCTTCTTAGTTGTCTTCTTGCCGGCACCATGCAGCATGTCTCCGATTTTCCAAAATAGCAAGTAAAAAGTGTTGTAACCGACTTTGATACAGATGTTCAAAATTGGTCAAAATAAAGTTTGAATAAACTATCCAGACAAGGACTGCAAAGCGCAGGACTTCCATAATTTCTGCCTCTAGTTGCTTTGTCCCGACTGATGAGTGAAGAGATCTTTAGTCATTGGTTTTGTTTACAAGCTTTAGTCCAGAACAGGAAAGTCTGCCAGACGGCCATTTGATTACAGGCCAAACACCTGAAGTACAGACTTGTTTTTCCTACATTGCTCATGTCAGAGATGGTGCATAGATGGTGCTAAGAGAGACTTTCTCCCATAGTCTGTCTGATATGTGCTTCAGCTTTACAGCACATAAACCTCCAACCCCTGCTTTTTTCTCTGTCACTGATTATGAAGAAATATTGAAACTGACATTATTAAGTTTGACAAAAATCGAGTTTTAACATCAGTTTTGGAAAATATTGTCTTGAATTACACTGATTACCATGACATGTTAAAATTGGACTGCAGACCTGTACCCAGAGTCCATCGGCGTGACGCTGAACAAAATGTACTTTTGGAGAAGCATGGAAAGAATGCTTATCTTTTTCCAAATATGCTAATTTTGCAGCCAATAATAAAACAGCACTGAATTAACAAAAGTTATTTTTCATTTTAGGTTTTTAAAATCAGTTATCCTTCCAAACTATACATGCTTTTGGGTTGCATGTTTGAGCCCTACATCCACTATGCTTCATCTTTACACACCATTGAGGAAATCTGGGGCAACGTGTAAATCGCGTATTTGCCCAAGGACACTTTACGAGGCTGCAGTGCTACAGATTGAATCTCTGATCCACCAAGCCAAAGATAACTACTGTATTTAATAAAAAAACTATCATTAAGAAAACCACACCATAGTTATCTCTCCAGGAGCAGAAGCATTTTTACTTTCTCAAAGACATTGAGTACTGGCAGGGCTAAGCAGGTCTGGCAGGACTAGCTGATGGAGCGATCTACAAAGAAATGTGTGTGAGAGAATATTCCTTAAAAAAAAAAAAGTCAAAATCACGACAGAAGTGTGATGCAGCCACGCTGGCAAAGAAGTGTGGATCACGGTTTTTATTTGGTCCTGTGGGTCTTGAGTAGCATAGCTGAGAAAAATGAAAAAGACGACACAGCCATCTGTCCAGAGTGCTGCTGCTGCGTTTGTCCCAGCTGTCCTTTACTGGTTGGCCTCACATTAGACAGTTCCTATGGTTGTAACTCGATAAAGTCTACAGATTTGGGGACTTGCCTCGACTCTGCAGTCCATATCAATGGGGAGCATGTAAAGAGGGTCCACACCGTCAGGTTCCTCGGCATCATCATCTCTGCCGACCTCTCCTGGGCAGCTAACACCACTGCCATCATCAAAAAGGCTTTGCAGCGTTTGCACTTCCTGAGGGTCGTAAGGAAGTTTTTTTTTCTTTTTCTTTAATGTCATTGTACAATGGACAATGACAATAAAAGCCAATCTAAACAGGAGCAAGTCTGATTCACAATCACAAGATACTTACTTCTGTGTATGTTTTATATGAAACAATGGAACATCAAAAAAGTTACAATTCTTTGAACATCAACGCCTGGCTAGTCTCTAGACATTGTCTTTATGTCTATTTGATGTAAAAGTTTCTGTGGAATTGTTTTAGTTTTTAAAAGTTGCATGGTCTTCCTTTTCACTTCCTTTAAGATGCTAAAAATGTACAATTGTTACGTACTGTATCTAAAGTTTGTTTGTGATGTTTGTAGTAAACTGTTTAAAGTCCCACTCCGATCATCTTTTGATCCCTTGTAAAAACAATCTCAGTGGTCTTTCAATTATGATTACGCTGTTTATTGCCAAAATTTGAAAACTTTATTGTTTTCTTGGAAATAGTTTCTGCGGAGCGGCAGGAGTTCATTAGAAATTTGAGTTGTGGCTGGGACTGTTGGCGCAGAGTAAGCCTGCCCCCATTTCCCAAAATACATCTATTTACTCGCTCTCCCGCTATCTCACAATCTCAACCTAACATTACAACAGTACAACAAAGATGGTGAGCAATATCAAAGCTATCCAGCCGTACAGTTTTGATCCAGATTCCAGCTCAGAAGAGGAAAACAAAGACGTACATGGATCTAGTCGTCTGCAAGTGGATGCATCAGAATGAAGCGCAGCAGGGAGCTTGTGGCTTACCATTTGTAGCTTCTATGTCCAATGGCATTTTTTTTGAATAAAGACATTTTTTTAATGTCTGTCTTCAATCATCAGAAAAATGCCACAAGAAGATTTTAAAAACACCAAAAACACATTTATATATATATATATACATATAACACTCCCTGCTATCTTTTTGCCAGGATGAACGTAGATGGTTTTAGTGGAAGTGTTACTTCTTTAGAACTGTCTTCTAAGGTTTTCTTTCAGTTTCCTGTTCATCATTATGTCCCCTTTAGACCTGATTTGCATCTTTTTTTTGCTCTACTGGAAGGCTTCTGATTTATGAGCCTTTCTTCGAGCCATAATAAAACAGTAATGAAGTCATTAAAGGTGCCCTTTTTAATGCACTTCTGAATTTGTGTCTTTTTAGAGAAGCCATGCATCATAACATTGACCACTGACACTTCAGAAAACAAAAGACTGTTCAGCTGCAGAGTTGGAATAAAGCAGGCAAACGTGCTGCACTGCATAAAATCTGGAATTGTTTGCACAAGCTCACACTCACATAGGCTTTGACTGCACTGCAAACAAATGTAGGCCACATATTCCACTGGGAACAGAGCGGCTATCACTAGGAAAAACCTACTACCAGCTATCCGGCTAATAAAATACTAGAACGAGAAGTGGAGAAGGATGGCCAGTGCACGATTTATAGAAAAAAACATACAGCAGAGAGGCTGGCAGATTGAGACTTTAATTACTTTTATTGTGTTTCAAGAGAGAACCAGGAACACGGGGAGCGAAGGTTCACGGAGAAGGCACAGGGAGGAAGAAAGATGAGTGCAGATGGGGATGACAGAAAGCGGAGATGTTCAAAGAGAAAACATCAGGGAGAAGCTGAGGCTCAGTCTCCCGCCCCTCCTCTCCAGTCACCACTCCTGCCTATTACAACACAACCTGGAAATATGATCTGCAAATGTTATTAGCATCCATTCCCCCGTTAGAGGTGAATTTAACACGCCTCAAATGATCTGTGGGTGTATGCGTTGGAACTCAGTGACGGTCTGGATAATTGCGATGGCTCCTCTATATAAGTGCTGTGGCTGCTACCAGGCTTCCTATGAGACGTTCCACATGGATTGGGAAAGCTTGTGTGTTTATTAGACTAACTGGGTCACCGCCAGACAATTTCAAATCCAATAAATGCAGAAACTTATCTGTAGGACTTCATTTATAGCTCAAAAATGCTGCTTGTGCTGCTGCCCTCAATTTCGCTAGAAATCCAATACAGCCACACATGATGGGATAGGATGCCATGATTTCGTTTGTCATTAATTTTGAATCAATATGTATATCCTAACTACCATGCACTAAATAATCTGATTTCAAGTTGCAGGGAATGTGCACCGCAGATTCCTTTAAAGCCAGTCAGCTCAGTCACAGAGGGTGCTGGCATTAGTTATGGCCTCTCTGTGTGATTCAGGGGAGACCCTTAGGCTGTAACAATGGGCTACTGTTTCAGCTCATGGATGGTCAGTCTTTAATTGTCCATTCTGATACTACTGGGTCTTTCCTTATGAAGTGACTCATTTGAGAGTTTTTTTTTTCCATGTAAAGCTAATTGTAATAAAACGTTCAACCCAAATAAAAAGAAACGACAGAATGAACTCAAATTTTATTGGTTAAGTGCAGGACTGGCACATAGGAAATCATAGTTTGATTCCCAGGGGGTGCAATGACCTTTATCTAGGTCCTTGGGCAAGACCTTTCACCTTAATGTCTATGTAGTCACAAGGAGGCCCAAGTCTGGGTCCCCAGCCCAGCTGAAATACAGGGTTTCACTGTGGCGTCCCTTGAAGGGATATGATGAAAGGTGAACAACAACAAAAATGTTTAGCAGGAAGAAACAGTTTTACACATGAGAAGCAGTTTATTGATCAAAAATACAAAGTTTTGCCCAGCTGTGTTTCAGAGATTCTCTGGAATTAGTGGCATTTATAGCTTTTCTTTTCTCTCATTTATAAGTTTACTCTGAAACCAGTGCATCAAAATCTGGAGACTGTATCGAATTCTGCATGTTCACAAGCTCACCATCTTTCATTTGTCCCCATATGGTAGCTCTGGCATAGCTTAGATTTAGATTTGAGGTCATTATCTTTCTGTTAGACAGACCTCTGAATATTTATGAACTTGTGCATAGAGCATCGGAATGCCCACAGAATGCCCCTCTGTCTGTAAGACCCAGCAGAACCTGAGTTTGACTATTAATCCCTCAACATACTTTTTTGTTTCCTGAAATTGCATTCCTTTGTGATTCCAACATCAAAATAACATTTCCGTTTTATTCTGTTTATGTTTCATTTCACTTATTTCATGAAAACATTTCAGGACTTTTTAAAAAAACTTAAATTGTTCTCAAGTGTTTAAAAGAGGACAACACATAATTGGGAGAGCCAGGAGTTTGTCACAAAAAAATCCAAAGCTAGTACACATCAAATTAATCGTTACCAAAACTTTAAAAGATATGAATTGCTTCAAATAAGTTGGTGCAATTGGCAAAACGGGTCTAAGCTTACTTTAAACAACCATTGAAAGACACACAACTGTTAAAATGGTGTTTTTAACATTTTCTTGTAGCATTTTTCTCTTGATGGAGGACATACAGTATATAAAGAACATTAAGCCTAAATTTGTATCTCTGATTATTTCTAGCAGGTGTAACGTAGAAGCGACCATCAACAAGCTCCCCGCTCTACTCTCCACCACGCTCCACCACGCTCCACAACGGGGAGAGGAAAGGAGGGAGCGGCTGTTGCTCTGTGGAAATGATCTTGCCCACAACTCAGAGGCAAATTTCTAATGAACTCCTGCCATTCTGCAGAAATGATGTCCTATAAAAAACACATCTTTTTAGATTTTGGCCCAAAATGGCAAAATCATAATTTAAAATCCATTGGGAACGCTTTTGGAATAAGATCAAAAGGTGATCAGGGTGGGACTTCAACGCTTTCAAAGTCCCGTATTATCTTGATGTAATTCGAATTTCCTACTTATTTTCTGCACATGTCTCAGAAATTTCTCTCCATGCTCATTATAATAAGAAATCTTCCAGTATAACAAAACTTCACCTGCCATTATCCACAATAGTTTGGCACTTATTAAAAAGGAAAAAAATAAAAATTAGCTATTGAAAGGTGAAGTTGGAGAAAAAAAACATAGATTTGGTGTGTCAAAAAAAGCCTCAGTTTATGATGGTTGAGTATATGCACACATCTGTGACGGCTGTCTTCTTTTACTGAACAAACCCTTAAAGACCTGAAGAGGTGCTCAATGGCTGATTGATCCAAGTGGATCAAAAGAAGGTTTTACATTGTACTCTGTGTAATTCAGTGCAGGTTGTGACATTTCACAGCAGCTTGGAAGATGAAGAGTACTTTTTTATCCCTACTGTTGTGTCCTGACATTATTATGAAACAACATGCTTTTAAAAACAGCAACAGCAGTCGACCAGCTTTACTGCTATACCAGTTATACTTGAGTTCAATCGGAAAGGAAGTATTCAGCTAAATACAAGTGCTTTAAAAATGATTACAGTTAGAGAATAAAATTAAAGCAGTGATCTCATTTTTTGTTTTTGTTTTCAGTACAAGTTGCATCTTTTTTGGATTTTTTAAATTCTAAACGGAAGGGCTGGAGCTGGTGCTGCTCTGATGAACTAAATCAGTCATTTGGAAGCTTTTTTTACACATAATTCAAAGTAATAAAACAATTCTCCTTTTGAATTATGGTACCAAAAACCAATGACAATGTAAAACGTCCATACTATGCTTATCTTAAGCCTTTCAGAGTAAACTGTATCCATATATATGATAATATATTACCTTTGACACTAAAAGGTACCCGGGAGTAAGACTTGATCTCTGAGGCACAGGCTTTCACTTCCTGTGGGTGCCACCCCTTTCATGACATCATCCTAGAGTCGGTCTCTGCAACGTATCTGCGTTTCATCCACAATAACAAACAAGATCCAAACTTTTGCAAAGACAGATGTGCATATTGTGCTTATAAAAATAAAGCATTTTGCCGATCACCGCTAGCTCCATGGAGAAAGTGGGTGTGTATGCTGGCCTGGGGCTGGAGGCAATGTAGACTAAGGGGCTGTTCTCACTCAATTATGTCACAATGTCAGAACCCGTTCGTTTTCGGAAATTGGGACGGGCTGGTGCTCAGAGCGCCTTTTTTAGAGAAATGCTCAGAAATGCGATAATGGATCAAAATACCGCTTAGGGGTTGTTTTCGTGAAGTATTAACGGTCAGGACAGACCTCAGGACTGGACTCAGATGCAGAGTTTAAGAGCTTTACTCTGATTGCAAAGGCTATAGCACAGGATACAACCAAACAAACTGGCACAGGACAAAGGGAGACTCATGAGGAAAGGAAACACAGGTGGAAACAATCAGGGAAGATCAGACAGTCACACCTGTAGGGAACAGACAAGGGCAGGAAGTAACAAGGCCTGAAACAAGAGGAAAGTGTTTCAAAATAAAACGGGAAGTGCAACACGAGACAACACAGGTGACAGACATTGACCAAAAGTGCACAACTCAGGACATAAAATGAGACTGATGAGACATGACATTAACATGATAATACAGTTAAAAGCTCAAAGAAGTTGATTATGCATAATGTAGGCCCTTTAAAATGTAATTGACTTTGCTTTTATTTAAAACTGTATTTTTAAAATTGTAGGACTTAATGACTTTTTAGGTTGGAATCTAAATTGCAAAATGCATTTTCACATTGCAAGCCTGAATTGCCTATCAAGGTTGGATATAATTTATTTGTTTCAAGCATTACCTGTCAATACAATATTAAAAAACACACACAGATTTATCAAAGTCATTACAGAAATGATGAAATGCATAGATAAACACTTAAATCACATTTGATTCATTAAATATAGTGATCATTAACTAAAGTCAAGTAGAGCTTGATTTATTGCTTGAAAAAGAGTGGGAAGTAAGATAATCCCACCCCTACTGAGTTAATTCATTGTTTTGCATAGATTTTGCAATCCAGTCAATTGCAAAAATGCATTTTCAAATGAATTATGAGATAGCAAATTGCATATTACTTTGATTTATGGATGGAAAAAAAACGTCTATATCGTCGGAACATTTGCCATGTTACAGTTTTAAACGTCTGAAGACATTTTTTTGAAAGAGTTTCATCAGATCCAATAATTTCCCAGGCTCAAGATTATTCAGATGAGGAGGCAAGAGGGAAGCTGATAAACATGCATATCTGGAATATTTATAGAATCTTTGCAATCAGGGTTTTTATATCCACTCAAACAATTATAACAATTAATGAATGAACAAATTAACATTTTGATATTGTTTTTTTTCCTCAATGTAACTTGTCATGATTATTTAAATGCACGTGAAAACAGGCTTGCAGAACGGGGACTGAGTACACTTCACACACACTGACCCTAATAATGTTAAAAATTTTCTTTTTAAACATTAAAATAACTGAATAAATGAATGAAGGAAAATGTATTTAAATGGTAACCAATTAGTTGCCAACTGCACACTGCAACATTTCAGTGCATCAGAGCTTTTTTTTTTTGCCTCTCGTTCACTCTCTTTGTTGCCTCTCTTCAGGACAGAGAGCTAATCAAACGGCAGCAGAAAGCACTTCATAATTTCCAGAAGATAACTCTCCATAAAAGCTTTTGTTCAGCCTCGGACTTCTTTTGGGAACCTTTTATTTCAAAACAGCACAATCTGGGCTTTCTTTGGAAATGGAACTATTTCAGCACTTTTTCTGTTGGTGTGACGGGGTTAATCACACTCAATCGCACTCAATTTGCTGTTCTAATTAAGTTTAATTGGGCTTCACTTTTATTTTTGCACACTGGTAATGTTGTTTCTAATAAATGAGGCAGCTTAATTTTCTGCAGTCCATTTTAAAGGGTAATTTTACGTGGGATGATTTATAATTCATGTCGACTGGATGAAAGAAGGGTTCGTGTCATTTTAGAAAGACCACTGATGTTCAAATACAGAATACATTTATATCCTTCAAAGTAAAACATCCAAAAAAATCAAATAAATTATTAGGTATTTGTGACTTACCACAATTTAACTATCACAATGGGAATTTTTGTGTCCAACTCTCACAGTCAGCAAAGGTTAAATAGGGATGGTGAAGTCCTTGAACCAACTCTGCTCAGCATGCTGTTTTCTGCCTCTTTGCCTGGCGTCCTACCAATAGATCCCACCAGTCTGCCTCAATTAAACGAGCGGACTGTCAGCAGCCCAGCAGCACACTGCAATCACTCCACAGAAAATAGTTTTTTTTTTACAAAACTATTTTTATGAAATATCATTTAAGTGGTGATAAAAACAGTAAGGAACGGTCACATTGACTATCAGCTTAAATGTGAGGGATGACTACTCCCAGCGGTTAGCACTCTTGCCTCACGGTGAGAAAGTCCTGGATGTGGAGTTTGCACGTTCTACCCGTTCATGTGTGGGTTTTCTCCCGGCCTTCCAGGTTCCTTCCACAGTCCAAAAACATGCTTGATAGGTTTATTGGTTACTCTAGACTAGAGTATCACTAGGTCTGTGTGGGAGGGATTGTGTGACCTGTGACAGACTGATGACCTGTTCAGGGTGTACCCTGCCTTTGCCTGACCTTTGACCCCGAAAGAGATATGGTGAGTTGGATGAAGAAAATGGATAAATAGATGAACTGCCACCTTTCTGTTAACTAGGATTCTTTGAAACAATTTAAGTTAAGTCTAAAGGAATTCAGTAAAATGTTTGAAATGCTAAAAAAATGACTTCTTATTTACTTTTCTAAGCCAAAATCCTTTGCCACTAACACAAACTGTCCATCTAGAATCTTTTTCATTATTTATGCGACTCTTTTTTTTCCAATTTGGATTGTACTGATTCAAACAGAGCTTGCCATCTGGAAACAAAATGTAAAGCGCATGTCTTTCTAAATAAAATGTATTATTATTATTATTATAATTATAAATCCCTTTTCGAGTTACTGGTTGCACTGCCCTCATAGATGAAAAGTTTGTTACTGCTGGATGTTACAACCTTTTCGTGACTTTTCTACAAACTGTTTGGATTGTTTTTTGAACGTTTCTAAATGCACCGGACAGGAACACTGACTGCAGAAAGAAAGCTGGCTTTAGTTTTAGAATAATTAGGACACAGACTTATTTATTCATTCATAAAGATATGCAATGCTTTGAGGTCACAGAGTTGCTGCAGTATTTCCCATCATTGATAAAATTGGCTTTCCCCTGACACAGAACAGCGTACAACCTGTCGCTTTGTTTCAGGCCAGAACAGTGTTTCAACAGTGTTATTTGTTCATTTACAAAATACTGTATATATTATATTTAGAAATGGATATATATAGAAGTTAAGTGAAAATGTTGCATTTCAGCTTGGCCTCACAGTTAGATTTTCTAAATAAAGACAAGCACAAAATCATCGAAAGCAATTTTTCGTATTCATAAAAAAAGAGAATAGGGGGTGTCAATGAAATTGCCATAAAAAAAAGCATTATTTGAGCAAATTAGAAAATAATTACATTTAATAGAAATGTATGAAACCCTGAAAATGACAAAAGTACTTTGTATTTTGTGCACACAAATTAGCCTCTTTTGTTCACACATTATTTTTTTGTGGCCATGAATTAGTATTTTGAGGCCAGAAATTAGTATTTTGTAGCCACAAATTAGCATTTGTGGTTACGAATAAGTAGTAGGAATAGTTGATACTAAAATACTAATTGTGTATCCACAAAATGCTAACAAAATAATCATTTGTACCCACATTTGTGCACACATACTGCTACCTTGTGCACACAAAATGCTAACAAAATGCTTACTTGCGCCCGCAAAATGCTAATTTTAGTGCAATAAATACTTCTTTGTGGCCACTAATTATTAACTTGAGGGAGCGATTTCCTTTATTTGTTATGCCCAGGGCTCTGCAAAAATGAATTTAGGACTTGCAAAAAAACATAAGCAAAAAAGGTAGTTATATTATACTGTAATTTATAAATCCGTCAAATTGTGAAAAACAGATTTTTACAAAGAATGAAAATAATGGTTTTGGAATATGTATTAAAAAAAATTCAAAAGATGCGATGAAAAGATTCGTTCCTCTCAGTCTCTTGGCCTGCTGCATTTTGAACCCTTTTAGAAATTGGATTTCCTTAGGAGTTTGCCCTCTACATTTGACCCTTTCCTTTGTGTGACATGTTGGGCCTTGAGCTGTGATAACCAGGCTAAAAACAATTTATAGCAGAGGCATTAATGTATATTAAAAAAACAGCTATGGCATTGTTTCTGATGGTTAGAGAAAAGTGTTGACTGGTTAGAGAGCTACTTAGGAATAAAAGTAACAAATCCATATTTTTTATTGCACAGTAGATTAATAAGCATTATCAAAAGGTTTTATTGCCATTTCAACGACACAACGCAACTGAAAGCATCATCAAGGAAAAGATGTGAAAGTCAGCACTGTTTGTTTTTTGGAATTTTAATAGAAAATCAAATGGTATAGATTAATCAATGCAAATATGTGTACCTGCAGTTTTCTTTTTTGCTTTTCCACCCACATGTTTAAAATAAACCGAGACGTTAAAAAACAAAAACAGCAGTCTTATAAATGCAGCGCCTCAAAACATACTCTAGCTGCACCAAATATAATAGGACATCAGCTTAATATATTTATGCAAATGTTTGAACACAAGTCATCCATCGTCATCATCACCACTTCCTTCTATGAACATCAGTACAGCTACCTTTTAAACAAAACACATGCGCTTTATTATTATTGCAGCTCTTAAAATTGCTTCTCTCTAACATTTATTTCTAGAAATGAAGTTTGGAAATACTCGTGTTTTGCCTCTATATGCTACCATGTTGATTTTCATACATCACACATTACTCTTTATGCTACAACGTTCCAGGGATCAATGTCCTGTTAATGTTTCTTGTGGCGCTGCAATTATGATGAGAGGAGGGCGAACGCTGTGACCTCGAGGAAAGGCAGGAGTCTGTCATTGGGTACCTCTGCGCCATGCTACTCCAGAACAGAGGAGGGAGGGGGGCGCACACAGCAGTTTGGTCTTCTGACATTTTGCAGCATTGACCTGAAAATGTTCTGTTGCCTCCTTTTGTTCTTTTTATCATGTCGCGGAGAATCAACGCCAGAAATTGACTTTCGTATGGATGTCTGCACTATCAGTTTCCTCTCTTGCTCTTTAATCTTGCACTGCAGGTGGCTCTGTATGGCAAAACCAAGGGATTCTGGATCCACTGAGGCACCATAGACCTCCCATGTCATGCCTTGTTCATCCCATACAACATCATGGACACCTTTTCCTTTTTCCTTCTCTGACTGATCCTCCTCATCAGTGTTTCCCTCTGGTTCTGTCTTCTCCTTCTTAGATTGTGCCGCCTTTAGCAGAGCCTTTTTCTTAGTTGGGTCTGACTTTGTTGCAGTGTTTCCTGCTGTTTTGGTAGGCGGGGCCTGCTCAGCCTTGGTTGTGACAGCAGCCTGAGAAAGCCCAACGTTGTTTCTGTCAGCAGATCCGGACTGTGAAGCCCTGGCTGTCCCTGTGGGAGCCCCTGATTTGACATTCAGAGCATCAGCAGAGGCCGTTCCCTCTGCAGATGCCTGAATACCTTTTTTAAAATTCAAGTCAATTTCTTCACCTTCCTTCTTGTGGTTGCTGTGTTCGATGTTGATTTGATAAACTGGCTGAATGTTGCACGGAGCCAGACCAGTCTCTTTGGGCTTGGCTCCGAGCTTGGAGTTAAGCTGGGGCAAGGTTTCTGAGCTGGAACTGTAAGTCTGGTCGGGGCACATCTCTGCCTCGATGGTGACTCTCTCTGAAGTGCGATTAGTGCTGGGTATGGACGTTGTGTAAATTTGGTGGAGACCTACGTTGTCAGCCTGATAGACCACAGCCAGGCTCTGCAGCTCCTCCCTGTGGACTGCACCACTGCTCAGCTTACGGGTCACAGCGAAGGACAGCAGACTGGGACTTGTGGACACCGCCTTGTTGGACACGTTTGCCACGGCCTGAACCTCCATATCATGATACTGCTTGACTGGTGATAGAGGGCAGGTCATGGTCGAAGCCTCTCTGTAGAGTTTGTTGTGTTCCTCCACACTGGTGACAGTTTGGCTGGTTGCCTCAGCCACCTGCCCACACTTCGGCGTGGTTTGTGTAGCCCGGGGTAGAGTGGACACATCTATCTGTGAAGAGACGAGCTGATGTTTATCTGAGGAGACTTGTGCTCCCTTTACCGGAGGGAAATTCCCTGCTGAATGTGCTGAACATGAAGTGTTGCTTGTAGACGTGGAGTCTTTGTTTTCACTGGTGCACAGAGGATTAGTGGACGTGTGAGGAGTTAAAGATTCAGACCCATGCAGGGGTGTTGGTTTTGCAAATGAGTCACTCTGAAAGTGAACAGGTTCTTCAGTTTTCTGTGGTGTAGCACTATCTGGAACTAAAATGCTCTTAAACTCTTGTTGGGGAGCAACAGCTGCATTGTTCAGTTCATTTTTTTCATTTGCGGAAACATTTTTTTCACTGGTCATTTGCACAGTGGCTTCAGCTGAAGATGTCCACTTCTCTTCCTTTGCCTTGCTTGGCTCTTTTCTTTGAAATCCATTGTTTTGCATGTCGACCTTTGAAGCTGATGTAACAACAGCTGACAACCCGGCCTTACAAACATCTTTTTCAGTGGCCGGGCTTAACATTTTCGTGTTAGCATTAGAATCCCCCTGGTTGCCTCCCGTCTCTCCTGCACATTGACCTGTCAGTGACAGGTTTAGCAAGTGCTGCTCTCCACCTGTCACAGATTTAGTTTGGTTCACATTGCCCAGCGCTGGTTTGTCACTTACAGAGCTGTCAACCATTTCAGTTCCCTGCGAAGCTGTTGCTTGGGGAATGGGGTTGGCAAGAACAGTTGTTTGACAGAGGTTATCCCGCTGTCCAGCAGGTGGGAGTGAGTCCTCTGGACAAACCTGAGAGAGTTTGAGATGGGCCTCATTTCCCCAGTTGGCATTAGACTCCTTATTTCCCAGAGAATCCACCGCAGCCAGCTGTGGCACTGTATGGATCGTCATTGTCCTTTTTGGGTTAGTTCCCATGTTGAAGTCTCCGTTTCCGTCTGTAAATACTGTTGTAGTGCAAAGATGGACACAGATGCGCTGTCTGCCTCTTTATGTAGCTCCCTGAGGGAAGTAAGTAGACATAGATGGTTTGTACACAAAATGTAAAAACCTTAAGCATTAAGAACCAAATACATATAAGCAGAAAAGGTTTATATGCAAATATGGCATGCAAATGGATGCTAAACATCCATTAATCAACCGAATGGAACAAGATTTTGCAAGATTTTAGAGTTTAAATCACCAATCAAATGACATATTGATACTTTTGTGGATATTGTTTATATGCAACTTTTAAACTAATCTTCCAGCCACTTTTTTTGCAAAATACAATTTTTATGTCACCGTCTTGGAAAATGGTTTATATTCTTACCGTTGAATGAACGCTGATTATGACAATGATTTTTACTTTTCTCAATTTTGTCTAGGAAAGAACACATTTGAGTGCACAGAGTCTGCATGGGTTTCTTGTACTAACGTGACTTTTTTTTTTACTGCAGAAATTCTCTGTTTAGCTTTTCCTTAAGTAATATGCTTAAAACTTCCACATGGCAGTACATCAGTCCAATGTACTTCACTCATCCCTAAAATTCCAATAATAAAGATTGGCTGACATTAAAAAAACAGCCCTTAAAATGAATAAAAAACAGCCAAAAATGTATTCAAGATTACACTATTCAAAATTGTTTTATATTTACATTTCTTTAAAAAACACACATTGTCTAATTTTTTTTAGACTGTATATTGATATTGGTCTCAGTTTTTTTTACCCTAACTCCCATAGTTTACATAATGTAATCTGTTTCCTTAAGTCTGTTTTAAAGAAAAAACAAAAACACATTAAGGCCAGAAAATCTTTGGCATTTTTAGTCTTACAGTTTAGTATATATTCGACCTGCAGTTCCTCATTTTTCCCTCTCGTTGGCATGATGAAGGACCTAATCCAGGTCTGTCTCCTGAGCCTGTGGGTGCATTATGGTCAATTCTGCAAGTCCTGTGCCATCATCACTCAGCTGACATCTGAAATGTCCTCAATTATAGTAAAGTTCCCTGAACGGTGAATACACCTGAAATAAACATCTTTGTAATCGAAAAGCAAGAGTTCAATGCGATTTCACCTTAATAACATCATCACATCGCTGTTCTCAAACTGTGACAGATTTGAAGCTTTAGTCTTTCACAAGTGCGATTTTTATTTGTAATTGATCAACACAAAACATTAAATTACTTTTGCTCTGCCTCCGTGCACAAGCCTGTTGTTTGTCCTAAAGAGTACATTGATGCAAAGCAACTACAACTGTCAGTGCTCCTCTCTCTGCTTTCTTCTTTCTGTTTCTGCAGCATTGGCAAGGAGAAAAGGGGGGCATCAGCAGTATGGAACATGCAAAATAAATAACAGGCTGCATGTAGGTGATGCACTCGACCTATCCAGGCCAATTCAGATCTGTGTCATACACTAGATCCTCTTAGATCCGATTCATTCCACAAATGCCACCGAATGTTCTGCTGATTTGACCTTGCAGACGAACTTAACGTTTAAGGAAACAGATCAACAGGACGACGGCGGTTTACCTTGATGTCCCGCGCCCTGGGAAGCCGTTTAAGCATCCGTGCCGGAGAGAGACGCCGAACCCCCCAAAAATAAAAAGGAAAAAAACAACCGTGCGTCGCTGACAAAAAGCCACGCCTTCCAGCGCAACAGAAGTCTTGGAGCGATCGATCCCGCGCAGCCTGGGTACCAAACCTACGCGCTCCGAGCGGCTGGCTGACCGTGCGCAATGAGTCACCGCTGACCGACTGGCTGAGTCTGCAGGGAGAGGCGCGCTTTGCTTGGTGCCATCCCAGGGTGAGCTGGTCCAGGCTGCTCAGTGCAGCAGATGGGTGGATGAATAAAAGAAGGAATGAGGATGGAGCCAGAGAGGAGCCGCAGGCATCACAGGAGGGTCACTTATACTTGAGATTGATGACTTTTATATCCTGGTGCTGCCAATGCCTGATGAGTGAAGCCATATTTTTTCCAGGATACAGGGTTTTCAGCTGTGTCTTTTCGAGGCCTAACTACTAAAATAAGGATTTAAAAAAATTCTAACAGAAATGTTTAATTTAAAAATGAGTTTTATGTTTATTCTTAGTCGGATTAACCTATAAGAGTTTCCCTATAAGGACTGCTTAAAACACTTTTCTAGAGAACAAAGTGGTGTAATGTATTTTCTAAATTGAATTCAGCAAAAATTCAAAGCAGATTTCATTTTGTTTACTATTTATTTACCTTGATTTTACTGGAAGGACATACAACAAAATAGCCTCCAACGTTATATTCTAATTTATGAGCATGGTGGTGGAGGAGTGATGATTAGGGGATGTTTTGCATTCAATGCATTAGCTTTAAAAATGACTGCACTTGCGATGAACTGAAGTCTTCATGAAACGTGCAAACAGGGTGGTGGCAGGACCTCCTACAAAACTCTGCTTGTCAATTCATGATAATGATCTTGTTAAAAAGTAATGAAGGCAGTCCAAAATGTCAGTCTGAGACGAGGTATACCTCCCAAGGACTTTAATGCTAAAATGGTACCTCACAGACCCATTTACCCATGCACACACATATTCACACACTGATGCCGAACACTGGTGCCAACCCATAACCACCAGGAGTAATTCAGGTTCAGTGTCTTGCTCAAGGACACTTTGACATATGGAGGGCAAGGGCAGAAAGCAAACCTGCAACCTACTAATCAAAATGAATTTATTACAAGGCTTGTGAACCTATAATCCAAAAACTGAAGATTAGTATTGAAAATTCATAAACCAGGGCCAAGGAGATGGTGTAGAGGGACAGAGTGACAAAGGCGGACTGAGAGCCAAACAGGTGTCAGATATGTGCACATTGGTGAAAATACCACAGATAAAGGGACAAAGGGGTCAGAAACGATATTACCATTGACTGCATATGAGAACTGGACTGAGTGAGTGTGACATCACCCATAGAAAATGATTTACTTCTGGCTACAAGAAAATTAAGTCAATTTAGTCACAATTCTTTTTCACGATACGGACGTCGCCATGTTGGAACCTGATGACATCAGTAAACAGTGATTGGTAAAAGTCTATCTGAGTCATCGTTTCCATAGCAAACACTCTCGCCAATCAGGAGTGAGATTGTTGGAAGGCCACATCCCTTCCTCGTGAAAGTGGGCTCGGGTGAAATTGTCAATCTAACATTTGGAACCTTCAACGTGAGACCAAATACTTTTATTGAAGCATCTGATTGGCCAGTTTATAGGTTGAATAACTTGCAATACAGAAAAATATAAGAAGAAAGGGGTTAGCAAGAACGTGTTTAGAAGGATATCAGAGCAAGAATGGTTCTGACAAATGTGACAGAAATATAGCTGTTTGTTTCTTTTGGTTTCTTAGAACCAGCAGGTACTTTCTGTTTGGGATATGGATGGGGAGGGGTCAGTTAGTCCAGTTATCATATGGTTATTACACATAAAATATAAAACATCAAAGTGAGCAGGTATTAGGCTTAATCTCGAGTTAACATTTGAAAAATCGGTCCATGACAAAAATTAAAGCTCATTTCACAAACAATCAATAACATTTTTACATTTAAATAGTTGTGTCAACGTGTGTCGTAGATGTTTGCTCTCAGATTTTACCTGATTAGGATGGAGTGATCTCATGATATCCATCATCTAAAGAGTTTTTACCTAATTTTAACTTTTGTACAGGTTTTCATTATGTGTAAAATTAATTCAAAGGGAGTTTTAATGATCATGGTGGAATTATCCCTTCAGTCAAATGTCTGCCTCAGGAATTCCACAGGTTTAATGTTACCTGAAGGACACGGCTTTGATTGAGCTCATTTTCATTGGGTGGGTCGTAGTGAAGGAGAGCGCTATCATTAGGATAGAAAAATGTATGGAACATAAAATGGTAGCTCAGAACATCCCAGGACTCCTTTTTAATGGCCCTAAAGGACATTTTTACCTAAAGCTATTGGAAAGAGGCAGTGAAATGAGACCTTCCCCTCTGCTGTTTGATGGATAAGAGACTTAGGGTACAAGTGGATGCCAACCATCAAGCATACGAACCTGACACAGCCACCTGGTCCCTTCACTGCAGGGGTCATTCAGGTTTCTTTCTTTACTCATAAATTTAAAAAAAAAAAGTTTCAGCTGAATGCTTCATTAAGAATTAAACAACAGTCCTGCTAGATTAACTTATAAAACAACCGTTGGGATCCATGGAGTTGGAAAATCTTAGTGACTTTTTTTTTCTGAGCTTGCCTGACTGTTAAACTGATAAAAAAGTGAATTTTGTTACCAGGATGTCTTACCCCATAATGAGGAAAAAGCTGTAACTCACTCATCTTGACTGAACCCAGTGCTATGTACAAAGTTAAGCTTTATCATCAAGCTACTTGAATGTTATTTTAGACCTTTAACTTCCTGTCGAGTCTAATGTATTACATGTTCAGCATGGACAAATGTATGCATAAAATATTGTAAGATAGAGGTTGGAATTTATATAATTTTTCTTCCAGTTATTCCTTTTTCAAGTTCTTTATCACTTTCTGTTTATCATGTTTATCCTGATATTTAGCTGTTTAATTTTGTGTTTGAAAATAGAAGAAAATCAAATTCAAGTGGTTGAGTAGTATTTTTAAAAACATTTCTTGTGTATATTTCTTAGCCGAGGCACTAAAAATTAAAAAAACATAGTTTTATAATTCTTTTTTTTTTAAGTCCCTTGATGCCTGCATTTATTTCCAGCTATTAGAAAAATCACTTGTGTTTTTGTTTTCAAGTTGATGCTAAATTAAGGTAAGTTTGGAGCAGTTTGATTTCCATCAACAGGCATCAAAGGGATAAGGGATAAAATGGATCTGCCTTTTTGTATTTAACTGAACCATAACATTAGTTTGGTGTTACTGACACAAAATGTATGAAATACAATTTCAAATATTTTAGAACTTTTCTTGCAAAAATGTTTTTTCAATTTTTTCTCAATTGTTGCCTAGTGAGAGCTCTCATCCGATAATAGTGATATTTTTGCAAAGCAAATTTCTAAACACTTAGAGCTCACTGGTGTCCCCTAACTTATCTACAACCAGTCTCGGCCTAGTTTCCATGAAACAGAAAGTGGGTTATTATTATTATTATGGCAAAGACTATACTTTTTTCAGTTTTTCTCAATGAGCAGCAACAGTTTATTGTGTCATTTTCTCTAAGGCTGTACTTGTCTTGTGTGGAAATACCTCAACAGAACATTTGGAATGTATGGTGACAATAGTGACAATTAGACAATGGTGACAATGCTGGATTATCACCATTGTCATAATTTTTTTGTGTTCCAAACAATTGTAAACAGCTTTCTAGCCCATCCTTGGCAAATCTTTCAAACTAGTCTTGAGCGGTACCTCAAAAGGATTTTTGTTTTTATATGACTGTCCAACAGGGTCCTTCTCGAAATAGAGTAGTTGTTCTGGATACAGCCTAACCCCAGTGAGACTTATTAGGACAGATATTGGACTGTGACTTAATGAACTCATGTTTATCCTTGGTAAGCACAAGCAGTTCAGAACTGTCTGCGTACATTATTGACCTGATAACATCTTAATGTTTTGGCTGGAGAGCAGCCAAAATGAGTGTTTTCGTGTGTTTTTTGTCACCATAATAAATACAAATTTGGTATAAACTAGGTAGAAAATAAATTGAAGTCTGAGCTTTTGATAATTATCTACCACGAGCTTATCTTTATAGATACTCCATTAATATATCTTCTTATAATATAATATAATATAATATAATATAATATAATATAATATAATATAATATAATATAATATAATATAATATAATATAATATAATATAATATAATATAATATAATATAAAATGATGACCCTTCAATACCTTTAGGGGGCGCTAAAATCTCTCAAATGAAATGTTACGTTCAGGTGTATTATGCGTTTTACATTTACACTGGAAAAAAACTAAGTTGATTGAAGTTTGTAAAAATAGCAATTATTATTTCTATGTTTTTTCAAGAGTCACCTTTTTTGGTTATGAGTTATTTTTAAAAATCAACTTCACTCTAATATACATTTATTTGTACAGTTTTTTGTGTGCGTGGTACTTTGTGGCTTTGTGCCTCGTCGGAACCTAAACGCATCGGAACAGAATCTGTTGTCAAGAGAAACGTTGCTAACCTTCCACCACGGGGTAACTTCAAAGTGGAGGTAAGGTTACTTAGGTTCCCATCATTTCCCAGCGATGGCAGGTTTGGCGAGCCGTGGCTGCTTATTCACAATTGATACAATAAAAACAATATGCTTGTCGATCCTAAACCTAAGATTTTCGCTAGCTAACAGTTTGGAAAGACAACCTGTTGTGACCTGTCATGCTGAGTTATGGTAGTTTAATTTTGCTCATATTACCAAGACATTGGCTGCCAACATTTGCAATCACTGCTCCTAAGCAGCTGCTTAACTAGGACTTGTGACTAAAATGAGCGTCCACGTTTACTTGTAGTTAGCATTAGCACCGGCTAAACTCCCATTCGATGCACTTTGTTTTGTGTCTATAGCACCTATCCCAGTCTTACTAGTATATTATAGATGAAATGCTTTATGTTTGGTGTTTCTCTGTGCTTAAGAGCTCAGAATAGCAGTAAAATGTTGTTGTTGCTTGACATGATGTGTCTGCTCAGCCTAATGGCATTTGGTGGCCGAAGACACGGATCGAGGCGGCGGCCGCATGATGATTTGGCCCACTTCTTCAGTGAGGAAGTTTTCTTTTAAACCGATAAATCATTTTTATATCACCTACGGAAAGAGAGAAAGGACAAAGTGATATGATTCGGAAAATTCTTAAGTGAATGTATGCATGCTTTTCTTTTCAAATATATATATATATATATATATATATATATATATATATATATATATATATATATATATATATATATATATATATATATATATATATATATATATATATATATATATATATATAGACACACTACCGGTAATAGGTCAGGGATTTAGTCCTGTGGTAATTTATATCAATTTTGATTAATAGCTGACTCGTAGTGACTCATAAAATACATTTTTACAAAATATAAAAAAAATAATGAAAAATCAAGCGTTAATGTTTAATTTGGGATCAACAGAAACATGATCCTGATGAAGTATAAGTTAACATTTAAGTTTCAAAACCTTTTGTGAGAATTACTTAAGGGATTTCTATGATGTCTGTGTCTGTGGATGAGGCAGCTTTGCTCTGATTGTGTCAGGTTTGAGAAGAGTCTTTTCTAGATGACTCGTTTCAGCCCCTTCCATGGATTTCATTAAAATTCAAATAAAGCCTCTCAGAATCAAATCAACTTTATTCGCATAGCACATTTCTTTCTAGGCTGCATCTCAAAGTGCTTGATTAGAACTAGTCTAAAATTAAATTTATGCGCACAGACAACTCAATAGTAGTAAAATAAGCATTTAAAAAAGGAGACACCCATTGTCCTGTCAGACTTCAGGAGTTACTAGAGTTTAAAATAGGTGAAAGTAAATTAATACAAAAAAGATATATTTTTTTAAGAATTAAAAGCAATCATAGCATTAATTAAATTAAGCCATTAAATATTAGATTAAAACAAGAGGAAAATTCATATGTAATGATAATAAAGCTAATATATAGCAACAAAAAAAAGCTAAAAGCATCAACTTGTTTTTTTTTAAACTGGACTCAAAAAATACTTAAATGTAAATGTAACAAATAAGTGATTCAACAAAATGACCGGTTGAAAATTGAGTTTTAAAAAAAAAAAAAATGCCCATAGTAGATGAAGTTCTCACATCCTCAAGAAAACCCAAAACCAACAAGACATTTATGCACTAAGATTTAATCCTAGAGCTGACAGGGAGTCAGTGCAGATACATCCTAACTGATGTTCTAAAGTTCACATCAGATTAGTTCAGTGTTTTGCTCCTATATTCATTCTTTGTTGTTTTTTTTTACTGTGTTTTTTTTTTGTCATTATCCTGTTGGAAGCCCTTTAAAAAGATAAGATGAGATAAATGTTATCAATTCACAAAGGAAGTTTTGTGCATATCAACTCTTTCAGCACACAATCCTGACTTTCCTACAATAAATATAATCAATTCCAATAAACAAAAAGTTCAAATCAATAAAGACGGAGAATACATTCAATAATAATAAAAAAAGTTGTCAGTTTTTTTCCCCTTTTTTTCCCTTTATATTTCTATTTTAATCTCCCAGAAATTTCGGATGGGGGACAAAAGGTTTTCTTAGTCTGTCCGTGGCCTGCTGCTGAATGTGGCCCCTTGAGTAAATGCTGATTAAAGAGGGAACGTCGGGTTTTCTGCCCTGCATGGTTTATTGTTTTACTGAACCTGTCAGTGTTGCCTTTGTTTTGGTTCTGCTCCTCAAGGAGACCACAGCATCCGCAGCAGCATTCCGCAAATGTTGTGTGCAATTGTGTTGGCCTCCCTGAGAAAGTGAGGCCCCTTCCTGCAGAAGCAACACCAGGCTTTCTGGCTCTGTGCACTAATGTTACTCCAGAATACCTCAAAAATCTTGAAAGTGTCATCGTAGCCTGCTTAGATTCAAGACCAAACTGTCTGTGTTTGGCATGAATGTTAGACATCTACCTCACTTTATTATTTTATGTTCCTGTCCGATCCAGGCCAAACTCTTTGTCAAATCTGTCTTCTTCTTCTAACCTTATTCCTGTTTTCTTTTCTTTTGTTTTTTACATTTCTGCATAAACTAAAATCAAAACAACGAAGTGAGAGGTCAAATCTTTAGCAGTTGATTGCAAATCAAAGGCTACAGATTTCTGTGTCTTGCTGTTAATGAATGTTCAAACAAAAAAAGGATTTGTAGTAAAATAGAAGCACATTGGTTTGTCTGATTGGGACATAAAGTTACTTCAATGTGCTGATAGGTTTTTCTTTTTCTTTGAATTTTTCTTTTTGTCGTGCAGATGTTTGGCTACATCTGGCAGTATGTCTACACCTTTTACCTGAGGTACTGGTTGAAGTGGCTCATCAGGCAGGTGACGGGGACCTGCGAACTGCAGAGAATATGCTCCGGCTACAAAGCAGGCGCCTTACGGACCGCAAAAGCTGGTAAGCTTCATCTTTTTACCCTTTTCCTGCTGCGTGTTATCACCTTTTTATACTAATTTTTTGTCTTTGTATCTTCTTCTAGAATACTCTCTGCAGTCATCAAAGAACAAGGTAGAAATAAACATTCATGATGAAGCCCAATAGACTGCAGCTGCTGCTTTTGTAATACTTATCAGAGTATTCACAAGTTTAATGCTACTGATAGCCCCGGAGCAATACACCTTTTTGTCATTTAAATTCATCATTTTTTTAATTCTCTTAAATTATTTTAAAACATAAAACCAAAAACACAAACGTTTAGGGTCATTTAGAATAATTTAGTACTTATAGATGTACATTGTCATGCTTACAGATAATAGAACCATGGATGATAATCTGTCTGCAGTAAAAAAGAAAAAAACTGGATTAAATTGAACTATGCTAGTCTACAGCCATATTAAAGTGGCACTGCTTTCTTGCAGAGCTCCTCATTATCTTTAGGGCTGTTGAGTGTGTAAAATGTCGGAACATGATATCCGAGTTCAATCACTTCTTATCTTTCTCTAAACTTGCCAAGTGAACATGAATTGATCCCACACGCAATTGAAATGTAGCTCTGTAAGCACTTTCCAATCAACTGGGTTCGGTCCGAAGTACTGCCTCATCATTTCCTGTCCAGGAGATTATCATATTTTTCTATAGATACAGGTAATCAAACCAGCCTTTATGTCTGTTTGATTTTTTTTTTTTTCAATTCTTCTTTGTCTTTAGGTGTTAAGAGGAGCTTTGGAAGCTAAAAAAAGTAATTTGGAGCAATGTGTGGACCAAATAATGAAAGAGAAGAACGTTAAGCTGCAAAAAGATCCGCTGTAAGGTCACCTCTGTTATTCTGGATGCAGTGGCAATGAAATGCTCCCAACTTGATGGTTTTGCTCCGTGGATGACCTCAATGTCTTGTGACTGTTTTTAGGTTTAAGGGAAATCTGCAGATATGTTTGCTCCAGATAACGGGCTACAGAAGCTTGTATGTGTCGGTGGAAGACTTGAGGAAGGAACCCTTTAGCTCAGAGAACCCCGAGCATGAGACCATGCTTCTAAAGGTTCGCATACCTGCTTCTGCGTCCAAACAGCAATAATGTTACAGGTGTATCAGCAAAAAATGCAGCAGCTGATAAAATATTCAAATTTTTATATTATTTTTTGTTCTCCAGCTATGGGATCTGTTGATGCCAAGCGTCAAACTGGAATCTAGAGTAACCAAGCAGTGGGGAGACATTGGTTTCCAGGGCGATGACCCTAAGACTGACTTCAGAGGAATGGGTTTACTGGGTCTGATCAACCTTGTGTGAGTTTTTCTTTACATGTTCAAAGTGATTTAAGGTTAAGTTTGTGTTTTATTAATTTCAAATGAACAGCATTCACTTTGAAATGTAACATTTTAGAGAAAACCTCCTTGCTGTCTGGGAAAATTGCATGTTTTGGCATCTAATAACTTAAATTTGACCGTTGTTTTAAATTAATAGCTAAAGGGAAACCTAGACTCACCTTAATGCCGCGGCAAAGTTACTTTACAACAAAGGCTTACATTATCAGGGCGAGATGAGAAGATCGGAGAGTCTGCCCAATCCTGAACTTCAAGCTCTACCACCCCGCCTGTTTTCCAGTTCTCCCTACACATCTGTGTGTTCAAGTCAATCCGAAGGAGGAAACACCTGAGTCAGCTAATCAGCAGCAAGGAGGGAGAGATGGAACACAAGCAGGGAGGTTGATCATGAGGACCAGGGTTGGGGAGTTCTGGTCTTGATCTTTGACAAAAGTAGTAACAAGTAAATCCACCAGTTCTCAATCTGTAAATGTGAATGTTTAAAGACCCACTCCGATCATCTTTTGATCTATTGTAAAAGGGTTCCCAGTGGTCTTTTAATTATGATCATGACGTTTTTAGCCCAAATTTAAAAATTGAAAAAAAAAAAAGCTGTTGATTTCTGAGACATCATTTGTGCAGAGCAGCAATAGTTCATTAGAAATTTGCCTCAGAGTTGTGGAGCAACCCTGTTCCCTTCCCCTCCCTGTTGCTGAGAGCTCCCTGTTCATGTGTTCTGTCATTACCGGCTAGCAAATGTGGTGAGCAATATTGGAGCTTGTGCCCTAGCAAGCACATTTCCTACGTCACAAATACAAATCCTTTTCAAAAACTGTATTTTTTTGGTCTGCTCCTGATTCACAACAATTTGAATAAGGAAATACTCAGAAATGCAATTTTAAGAACATGTTAAAGATACAAAAACACAATTTTCAATGGAGGGAGCCATAAGAGTGTATTACGAGCCTGCAGGTAAAAAAAAATGTTACTGATAAATAATTCACAAAACTTTGGTTGTTTTAATACAATTATAATTTAGATAACATTGTGGTATATTTTATGAACCAAATCAACAGATTATTGAACATTTTACCCCTAAATAATGAATTTAATCTCCTTACAAATGACCTTTTCATTTCAGTTTTGCTCCAATAGATGGAACATTCTAAAATTCATTTGGACCAGCTGAGTGAAGGTGCATATGGAGTACAAAATGGCCTGGCTTTGATTATACTATAAAAATGACTATATTCAAACTCTTTTTTTTTATTTTGCTATAAAAATTATAGTAAAAGCATCAGACATGTTCACAAGTCTTAAACAAATTTGGTAAAGACCCACTACAATGAAAATGTTTTTGTGGCATTTTTCTGATGATGGGTGCATATACATGTATATACCAAATACGTATAAAGAAAAGTAGGAATAAAATAGCGTTTCTTTTTCTAAAAAATCGTGAATCAGGAACAGATGAAAAAGATAGCTTATTTGTGATATAGAAAGTACTCTAGGGGGGTCACAAGCTCCCTGCTTCGTGTTAACCACATGTCAAACTCCAGGCCTCATGGGCCGATGTCCTACATTTTACCCAACTAACCTGCTATTGTAGGTCTTTAATGGCAAAACGCCCCTGATCTTGGTAATCAACTGCACAGAAGGAAGGCAGGGTTTCTGAAAAACCAGCAGGAGTTCAGCCCTCGAAGCCTACAGTCTGACACCCCTGGCTGCAAACAGAGAGCCCTCAGCAATGGGGAGGGGAAAGGGGGCGGGGTTGATCTGCGCCAACAGTTAACTGAGAGGCAAATTTTTTGATTAACTACTGCTGCTCTGCAGAAAGTATGCCCTAGAAAACAGTCTTTTTTTTTATTTTAGCTAAAAACGGCACGATCGTAATAAAAGGACCACTAGCAGCGATTTTAGAATAGATCAAAGTTAGATCAGAGTTAGCATTTAACCACCTTTCAGTACTTAGATGACTAATGTTATCTCCTTCAGAGCCATGTTGCTCTATTAAGGGATTTTAAAATCTTTCTTCCAGGTTTTTCAGTGAAAATTACACAAAGGAAGCTCGTCAGGCTTTGTCCCATGCAAATCATCCCAAGTTAGGGTAAGTGAAATTTAAACCCACATGTTTCAATCCTTCCCAGCCCCCATTTTTATTCATCTGGTGTTTGGGTTTCAGGTATTCCTATGCCATAGTGGGGATAAACCTGACAGAGATGGCCTACAGCCTTCTGAAGAGCGGTGCTTTGAAGCCACATTTCTACAACACAGTGCAGGGCCCGCCGGAGCTCAGACACTTCCATCAGCTCTACTGTGAGTCATGAAATCCCACCACTTCTCTGCTCTCTCTGCTCTTACTCTCTAAATATGTACGTTTTTGTCTTTTTCGTCTCAGGTTTTTTGGCGTACGAGTTCGATAAATTCTGGGTGGCGGAAGAACCTGAGAGCATCATGCATTTCAACCAGTACAGGGAGAAGTTTCACGACTCAGTCAAGGCTCATCTACAAGAGCCGGACGTGGATCTGACACTGGCTGTCAGTTCACATTAGCACGTTGGACCTTCTTCTCCCCTGTCAGGGTTTTTTTTTTTTATTTGCTTAGAAGGAAGCGTTCTAATGTTCATGGGGAGATTGAGATGTGGAAACAAACGAAAACTGCCCTTGTTCAAACAAACAAGTCCCCTTTTTCCTGGGATAAAGTTTCCCATTTTACACGTGGAGTTCTTTTTTTTTTTTTTTTACAGTGCTTGTGAACGTTGTACCTTAAAAATGACCATTCCAGTGGTTCGTTGGTTAAATTAGAAGCTGGTGGTTAATTATTCCTTAACTTCTAAGCACTTTTAGTGATCAAAGTTTTCCATTGTGACAGAAATGTTGTTGTCCTGCTCAGGTACTACAGATTTATGTTTGGAACTCACTATTGAAGCGTTCCTGCTTCTTTGTGGTGCTCCCCTTTGTTTTTGAAAGTTGTCTGTACTTTAATATTTCCCTAATATGTGTTGAAGTAATGTGAAAATGTTTGTTTTCAAGAATGGTGTCTGTGTTGAAAGAAGAAAATGTTCTGGTTTGGATTTACTTTCGAGGAATGTTTATATTTACACACCGTTCTTGTCAAAGTGAAATTAAAAATGAAAACAAGAAATTCTGTTTCGTGTGTCAAAGAAAGAAATCAAGAAATTAGCCCAGCATCTGTAAAACAAGTCAAATATATTTAGGATTTATAGAAAGCTGTTTTAACATTTTGTTAAAAAGCAATAGAATGTGCACTGGTTTTCACTTCATGGAATGTATAACTGGCAGATTTCACTTGATGTGCTGGCTCTAAAGTGCAAACGTGTGTCCAGAGGGCGTCCAGAGGGCAGATGAAGGTTGAAAATGGAAGCGAAGGGGGAGGGTCTTAGTTTACCACCTCAATCCTTTGTCTTGAGACCATCATGGCGCGCTTTATTTGCTCAAATGTCACAAACATCACAACGTTCCACGATCCCAACCTCAGAAATGAAGGTACAAACCTAAAAGGACAAAATAATGTGTGACGTCAGGATGCGGAGCGTGAGAAAACCCAAAATGTGACATTTGGATGAGCTTACCCCTTGTAAAAAGCTGTTGGTCCCTCTTTGGTCAACATGGTCCATGCGCAGTTTATGGCACTCCTGTACTGTCCTGGAGGAGAGTTCATGTATCGCGTTTTCACCACATCTACTGGCGAAGCGATCACCGTGGTAACAAAGCCAGCACCGAACGCAGACACAAAGTGGCACGGCAGGTTGTCTATGGGGAGAGTTCAAACCAACGTCAAACACAATCTTTGGAGTGGAGTTTGATGAATTACAACACAATAATAGGCTGCACGGTGGCGCAGTGGTTAGCGCTCTTGCCTCACAGCAAGAAAGCCCTCGGTTCAAGTCCCGGCTGGGGGACATGAAAAACACAATATCAATGGGGGACCTTTCTGTGTGGAGTTTGCATGTTCTCCCCGTGCATGCGTGGGTTTTCTCCGGGATCTCCGGCTTCCTCCCATAGGTGTGAGAGTGAATGGATGTGTGATTGAGGATATTCCACCCTGCGACAGACTGGCGACCAGTCCAGGGCATCCCTTGCCTACGCCCAAGTGGCCGGGATAGGCTCCGGCAACCCCGTGACCCCGAAAGGGAAAAATGGTCAAGAAGATGAATCACAACACAATAATAATTTCCAGAAAAAAATCAAGCCTCAGTGATGTGTGTCAGCTGTAAGGAAGTTAAAAAATGTGGAAAGCAGAGACCAATCAGCTCCAGGTTGGCATTTGGTTTGCAGTCTTTAACCCCAAAAGCAAATTTTGCTTCCCTTTCTCATAGTGCATAACTTACAAAACAAACAAACAAAGTAACTCATTCTGACCTGACAGCAGCTGGTGTCTGAGGATGGCCTCCTTGATCAGGTCATATGTGACCAGCTCCGTGCAGTTGACCAGTGCATTTCTCGTGATGTTGGGTAGCGTTCCTAGAAGACAGACGTGCTGGTGACAAAAGGATTTTTGGGTTGCGTTCTGTTCCGATGCTCAAGACAGAAGTAGCACCTTTCCAGAGGCCACGCATGCCCTCGTTCTGGAAGATCTGCCTGTAGGCCTGCATCGTGCCGCTGTATCGGCGGGCCACACCGTTCAGGTTCATCTGGGCCTGGAATCGAACCTTGACTACATCTGTGGGTTGTGCAAAGGACACTGCCATGGCGCCTGTTGTGCAGCCGGCCAATATCCGGATCAAAACATTTGGATCTGGAGCATAGCACAAGACAAAAGGTGCTTTTTAATGATAGATTAAAATGCAAAACTTTCTTATTACATTCAGAAACTCACGTTCATTTCTAGAAGGTTTCAATGACATATTCAAAATAAAATATTTTTTTAGGCATTCAGATAAAAGGGGAGCTTTCCATCATGTCAGGTAGATTGAAAATTCAAGCATGCTTATCTGAACTGAACATTACAGACACAGATTGTAAAAGCCTGACAGCCATATCTCTTTCCAGACATAGCTATCTTAGGCTGGCATGCTTTTTCCCTTCATTTTATGTATACTTTACATTAGGAGCAACTACTTACTGTCTTTTCCACCTGTGTAGAAGTTTTTGACGTTGTCATAGAGACCGATTCTGATGGAGGCGAAGCAGACCTGTCTTTGTAAGCCGGCCACCAGCCCGTTGTACAACGACCTGGGCCCCTCTGTTCGGATCATGGTGCTGATGGTCCCAAACACCCCCCTGTAGCGAATGCCTTCCACTGCTTTCTTCTCACCCTGAATCTGGGGTCACCCATGACATGCAAGGTTAGAACCAAACATCCCGCTGCACATGCAGAGACAACATCCCCGTAAAAGAGAATCAATCAGATACCTGTAACCTGACTTTGGCTGTGTCCAAAGGAAATGTGACGATGTCTGCCACACAAGCTGCCGCCCCAGCGCTCACCATCTTCACCCCCAAAGGTGGAGGAACATCTGAGGGTTTAAATCCGACCATGTTTCCTTCTACTGTTTGGACACAGAACCAAAGTGTTGTTAGATTTTCTTTTTATAAACTGAGACTCTAAAATCACAATTTTTATTTGATTTCCAAAGTGATCCAATTAAGACATCAAATAGACTTACATTGTTTTAGCTTTAATTTAGTGGTCCTTTTGCTCTTCAGTTGTTAGTTTCAGAGGAAGGTGGAATTAGCCAGATTATAATCCATGAAGGTTCCCAGTGCACTGAAGGGACAGAAGCATGATTTGCCCTGTATTTATATAATCTTTTTGTTATGACACCTAGAAAGAGGCGTTGCTGTGTGTGCTGTACGCCTTCTGTACGCCTTGGCCAAATCAAAGTCCATTGACTGTCAGATAGTTCATAGACAATTTAGTTTACAGCGCAGGCACTGCTGAGGAAAACATGTTATTGATTTTTTTTTTCCTTTCTGAGAAAGTATTATCTCACATCCAAAATAAGTCATACTTTCAATGTTTACCACAGTAAATTTTAAATTATTTGTTGCTAAAAAAGCATTAAGATTGAATAAAATATATAAACAGTTTTGATTTATTTATCTTTCATAAAATTAGCAGATTTGGTTTACTACAGTAAGCAAATCTTCTGTCCCGATCATCAGTGATAACAGAGTATTATCAGGTTGTTTCACTGGAGGCTTGTCCATGCTCTCAGCCAATGAGAACACAGGTGTGTGAACAACTGGGTTTGCAGGAGAACATCACTGCAAATCAAAGTTTTTTTAAATGAAAAGTCTTTTCACAGCATATATGCTGAGTTGTTAGTAAAACACAGCCCAAACTTCCTATTTGTAAAAGATGCAACATTCTTCCCTTTTTCTTTTTCTGCGAAAGCAAACCAGAGGGGCGAACAGAGGTGGGACGGCTGTGACGTAAACTGGTGGCTGAAGTTCACTGTAAAGAAGATAAGAGCTCTGTAATCCATCTTGTTTGGCATCCCAGCATTTTGGCAGCAGCTGAGCTGCAACCTTGGAACCTGTTCAGACTGAAACTTGTGGAAAAAGCAAATCAGTGGATTGAGTATTAAAAAACGTTGCAAGCAGACTTTCCAGTATAGCAGCTTTTTACAACATCCTCCTGATTTTGACCAACATAATGGAAAAGTGTGTCAAAGTTCACAGAAATGTTTTATATTTAATTCACCCTCACCCTCAATTCACTGTCATTTTTGGATTTATTTGAAACAATTTCCCCTGCATGATTCAATGCAAACTATAAAACCGCCTTGTAAAGCCTATTTCTTTAAATCATCAATCCAACTGAATGTTACAAAGCTAACCGTGTAGAAATAAGAGTTTAAATGTAAACAGCAACGACCTATTTGAGATGTCAGCTTCTAAGGAAGCTGCATGAGCTGTGATTGGCTGCCTTCTGCCACTTCCCCAGTTAGATGATAGCAAAAATGTTTACTATATCATTTAATAATGTAGAACATTTTCACTTTTCATTTTATTCCAGCCAGCTGGAATGATTTCTGCTGGGTCTTTTCTTCTTGAGGGCTATTTTTTTTTCATTTACTTTTAGGATTATCTTAATGTGGTATCTATTTATTCATTGATTTTTTTTTTCTCCAAATTTCTGTTTATTTTAAATATTAAAGTATTTTTACTGGGTCTGATACCGAGTAAAATATAAACAGATTTCTTGGGAAAAAAGAACAGTTTTTAAAATTATAAGAAGTCCCAGGCCAGCAAAGATATGGAAACGCATTGGGTCCCCCCCCAGGAGTGCTAGAGGAAGTGGCCAGAGAGAGGGAAGTCTGGGCATCTTTGCTTAGACTGCTGTCCTCGTGACCTAGAAGAACATGGATGGATGGTTGGAAGTATTTAACTGCTTTATACATTGTATTTTTGTTATTGTATGCATAGTAACAAATCAGTATGGATCAATCTTTAGAAATGAAATTCTGCAAGAGTGAGTCTCCTTAAAAGTTCATAAACATAATTGTAAGCGTACTGGTTTAATGACCACTAGGTTAGAAAAAGATACTGGTTTCAATCCCAACTGGAAGCTGTCTGTGTGGGCTCCATCCAGCTTTTTATCAGTTCAAAAGTATTTACTTTAGGTCAGCTGGTGATTCCAGATCGATTTTGAAGAGCCCGTCTGCTTTTTCGTCTCTGTAGTGAATTGACAAACCGTCTCGGTTGTACTCTGACTTAGACAGCGATATGAATCAAACTTAACAGGAATCTTCAATAAACATCACTTCTTTTCATTCAGTTTGTTCCCTTCAACTGTGTTTTTTTTTTTACTTGTAAAGCTCAGAAACTATGAATCTAACCCCTTCTCTGGCTATTAATATTGCAAGCATGGCTGAAAAAAAATTGTGCAAGTTTAGAAAGCATTTAGAAAGCATTATTATGATGTAATTCTGAAGTCACCTTGCAGGCGAACAAACATTTACTCTGTGAGACATTGTTCTATCTATGAAATGTCTATTCACCAAGATTCAGAGATAGTAGAAGTTAAAGCTCAGCAGATTTCATTATCTGTAAATATCTGCAAAATCAAAGTTTTGTTAAAAACATTTCTTTAACAACCTAAATGTGCACTATTAAAGCACAATTTCAAAAAAACTCCTACTTAACCTTATAGTAGAAGTGGGTCACTCTCCTCCACCAGATGGCAGTGGGGCCTGTGTTTAATCCAACAGCAGAAATGTGCTTTAACCCTTGTGCTATCCTAGGGACTTTAACGTTGGGTCATCTAGACCCACTAGACGGTGCGCTGAACCTTTTTTCTTCAATGATTTGTGATCTTCACTGGTGTCTGGATTACATGAAATCTTTCCACCTTTATCCACCTTTGTCATGGTAGGGAGAACACGTCGATGTAAGGGTGGGGTCATCTAAGATAGCACAAGGGTTAAATTTATCCCTAATCATCTGTTAAAAAAATCTAAAAACAAAAATACCAGCAAAATTCTACTTTCTACTCTGTATTACATCAAATTATGTTGATAGAAGATGCAGAAAGCAGGTTTAACTTGATTTTTTTTATAGACAAAGTTCTTGTAGGAATAAACTTGGACTGAATAAATGATGTAATTTTAATTAGTGATACATCAACATCCAGAGCAATAATCAAATAAAAATAAACCCACCGACATAACAAAAAATGTTTAAAAAAAAGAAAAAATGCACAGAGTAGACAGATTTATAAAAACAATTGTGTAGAAAACAAAAAATGAATCAAGGGAGAAAAAAAAACATTTTAGTGTAATAAATTCCTACAGTATATCTTCAAGATTAAAAACCAGATCATATTTCCTTAATCCAGCATAAATTACCAGTGAGGATTTATAGCAAAAGAAAAACAGGAATGACCACTATCACTTTCAAACTCAGCAGGTCACAGTTGAGTTTGTGGCGAACAGCACAGGTGACATAGAAACATGTAAAAATTCACTTCACTGTTGAACTTTTTTGTTTTAGTAGTTTAAATTTGCTGTATATAGCAAAAAGCTTTTGACAGCATTAAGATGTAAAGTAACGCAACAATCTGACTAAATGTGATAAATGTGATATAGTGTCTATGGATTATACATCTGAAAGTACAAGAGATTATTATACGAACATTGAATGCATATTGTCTTTTAATGTACAGATGCTATACGATCACACTGACTTTATCTGAGCTATTGATAAATTAATGTGTTGCTTTCTCTGTGCTGGACAGACTCTAATGATTGTTACAATAAAACTCTTACATTTCCTATAAAAGAAGCTGCTGTGTTTACATTTACTCCCACATTTACTTTCATTCTTAAAAATTCCTCCCCTCCTTTCAGGACAGCACAGTTCCTTAGACTGGAGTCTTATCCGGAAAGAGAGATCTCATAGTCACTCGCTGACAGCAGGGGGCGCCTAATTTTCCTCTTGTTCTTGGCATTAGTTATGGAGGCAGCCACCTCCACTGGCCTCTCAAAATACTGCACCAGGGCCTGCTCGGTGAGGACAGAGGCCAGGAATTGCTCGAATGTGATGGCCCAGTCTTTGTCTATGCTTGTGCTGTGCGGCAGGCCTCTGTCCGGCAGTCTGCTGCTGTGAGCTCCACTGACCCGGTCACCGCCGGCGCCGCTGCGGATCAGCACGGTGTCATCCGCAATGTCTTCACACTGAAGCTTTTCCTCCAGTTCATGAGAGCCTGCGCTGAGCACGGAGTAAGAGGACATGGAGGTGTCATCTCTGGTTTCGTCGTCGGAGATGAGCATGGCAGAGGACGTGCCTGTGTCTTTAGGGGATTCTTCCAGCTTGATATCTTGCATGGGCGGCAGCTGGTCACTACCAGCTTTTTCCTCCTCGCAGGGGCTCGATTTGTTCCCATGACCAGTCGGGAGAAACGCGTCTCCCACATCTTGGCCCTCCTGGCTGGGTTTGAGATCAGAGAAACGTCTCGTGGACGTGCTCATCTCGGTTTTGCCCGCGTGGCTGCGTTCCTTTCTGGTGCAGGAGGTGAAAAGTTTCCCTACTTCCCCCATTTCCAGCAGCAAACTGGTGACTGTTGCTGTGGCGTGATACAGCTCTTGTTCAGCTGCATCCTCACTGAACATGCTGTAGAGGGTCTTGCAAAGTTCAATAAACTGACTCTGAAAGACAAAAAGGATGAATGTCAGTGACAGCTGAGCCCCTTGACCTGAACACTAACGCAGCAAGGAGACAAAGTCCTACCTGATTCAGCTTTGGGAGGTCTTTGGTGTTTTCTCGTTTAGGTTTTGTCTCCTGGTTCCACAGTTTCAGGTAGTGACGGTAATCTGGAGTGTTCAGTTTCTTCACTGTGAAATTAACAAAAGGTTGATCATAATCTCAAAGCATATGTTAGATGATTTTGTTACCAGCATAAACTCAATCCCTTAGGGACCCACTCCGATGAAAATCGTGTTTTTGGTGTTTTTAACGTGTTCTTGTGGCATTTTTCAAATGATAGAGGACACATATAAAAGATAGCCAAGACTAAAATAGCATTTCGGAGTACTTCTTTCTACAAATTGTTGTAAATCAGGAGAAGATGAAAAACGCCGTTTGAAAAAGATGGCATTTGTGATTTAGAAAATACACTGGGTGGGTCACAGCCTCTTTGCTCCTCTCCACTCCACAACGGGGAGGGGAAGAGGGGGTGGGGTTGGTCCATGCCAGTGGTCCTGCCCTTAACTATGGACTGATTTATGATAAACTAATGCAGCTCTGCAAAAACTATTTTAGCCATCATCAACATTTTTTGGACAATCATACTTAAAATATCACTGGGAATGCTTTCACAACAGATCAAAAGATGGTCGGCGTGGGTCTTGGCAACTAACCATCAGAATTTGGAACCAGTATTTTTATTTAGGTGGTGGGGTTGGGGATTCTTTGAAGATGAATGCACACATTCAGGGTAAGTCTGAATCACAGCAAAATAAATTAAAAAACGATAACCGTCTAAACGTTGCCCTTCTAAAGCTTTGCTTTAACCTATATGTTAGGCCTAACGTAAGCACCTGTTTGCTTTATTAGAGGTAATAATAGAGCTAAACCAGCAAAAGCTAAACACCTGCAGTAGGTTAAATTGCTCTCATGTTTATTCCCCTAAATTCAATGTCAAAGCATGAAGTGAATGCATTTGTATATTAAATATAACCTAGAGGCTTATCCTGCTATGCTTCATTCATCTTTGGAATAGTGAGTGAACAAACATACTTGGAGCAATAAGCTTTGCTATAAATGGCTTCACACCTTTCACCCTGCAGGTGTTTAGCTTTAAGCTGTGGGGGCTATGCAGACTTAGAATAAAAAAAGAAGTTGTAAAATTATTGAGTAGCCGAACATACTCTAAGCAGCACAGGTTACAGAATAACTGCAGTTAACATTAACACAAAACTTAAAAACTTCTTATTTAATAATTAACAATACAAGAGCATCATCAAACATCCTGAAAATAACAGATTTCCGACCTTTTTCAGTCTTGAATGTGACGCGGACAAATCCGTCATCTTTCTCACTTCTGCACTTGGAGTCGTGACCTGAGAAGAAACTCAACTTATATTAAACACATTAAATGATCCAGTTATATAAACTAGAGTCTGTGCGGTTGTCTTCAAGCATCTGGCTGCATTCGTTACATTTGAGTGAAAACACCCAAAACAAAAAAAAAAGCCGACTGGGATCGGGTAATTTCCAAAAACTGTGATCCAAGACATTTGTGAAAAATATTGAACTGAGAGATGAGACCAAGCAGCGCATTCATTCTCACCCCTAAGTGGACAATGACGCTTTTGTGGTGAACTCATAGTAATTGAAGCTACGGCGTAAATCCCATTCCCACTAAAATTGGATTTCACTTTTGCAATTTCTCACTGTTGAGTAATTTTCTTTTCCTGCATGTTTAGTGCAGAACCATGTTGTTTTTCAGAAAAGATATTTCCTGTAAAAATGTCATAGCTGTTCAAAGCAACATTTTACTAACAGTATTATAGTCTTTGTACATTTCCCCATCACTTTATTGAAAAAAAAAATAGGTAAAGAGACACATGCTTTGTAATATATAAAATATTGCTTCCCGTTCTCATAGTGCATAACTTCAAACAAAAAAAAAGGAACTCATCTTACCAATGGAGGTTTCTGGAGTGATGTCTTCAAAAAAATACTGGGTGGCTTCAAAGGCAGAGTCAGGCTCCTGTTCAGGAGAGAACTCTGGGAAAAAACAATTTAGAATTGTGAGCAATGGTGAGATTTATTCCTCTGAAATGTAAAGATCTGAATCTCATTCAAAAACAAAATTCTATAAACTGCAAATTCTTTTAATTCTATATTTATTAACTCTTTTTAACAGTGAAAAGAAAAACAAGTTATAAAAGATCTAGAAGATTTTAGCGCAACTTTAAGAACCCAAAAGTGTTGATAAATTAGATCTAATAAGTCTTTTCTACGTTGTCACGAGTACTTGGTCTAGCATTTCTTTGATACCATCAGCAGATTTGTAAAAGGTTTAACAGCTTGAATACCACCAAAACTCCAGGACATACATTCATTTTCACTGGCTTGCTAAAGCACATTTAAGAAGTTAAGAGTTCAAAATGATCATCTAATTTTAGTTTGCAAAGTACATAAAATAGTATTTTGAGACTTTGAATGCAGATAAAACATTTTAAAGTTTCATTTTGTTCATGGGAGATGCTATATCACCAGCCAATGCCTACAAAGGTAGAACATGGACTTTAGCCCATTGTGGCTTTAAAACATGCCTTTGGTTTGGATGAAACCTCAAAGACCAACACCAATAAAAAAAATGTTTTGGGTGTTCTTAACATGTCTTGCAGCATTTTCTCATGATGGAGGACATAAATAGTTCCAATTTTGTTTGGCATTCTTGTTGCACCGGTAATGTTAGGCTGGGGGTGTCAGGGGCTGTAAGCTATTTGGGAGAAAGTGTAAAACTTGGTAAGAATTTAAAAGCAAGGCAGCCCCAAAATATTCAAATCAAATCAACCTTTGATCTATCCCTAAAATAGCTCCTAGTAGTCTTTTAATTATAATTAACCATAATTATGCTGTTTTTAGCACAAATACAAAACCTGTGTTGTTTTCCAAGACAAAGTTTCTGCAGAGCAGCAGTAGTTCATTAGAAATTTGACTTGTGAGCAGGACTGTTGGTGCGTAGTATGCCTCCCCCTCTTCCCATCATTCATCCGTTTTTGTATGTACCAACTTAACATTACAGGTACAAAAAAATGGTGAGCAATTTTGACGCTACAATTTTCCTCGCTGTTGGTCTTTATTCTGTTTTTTTAATAACGTTAACAATCAGGGCTTTCCTCCAACCCTCCATCAATAAAACCATCTGACTTTCTCCCGTTAAAATCTCATCAATAAACATAAAGAGAATCTCGTTTTTGTCACATTTGGTTGAACAATTAAGGTAGCATTTGAATTGACAGAAGGTTTGGTGTTTTCATGGCATTATATTTTTGTTCTTTGGTTGTTGTTTTGCTTGCAACACCATCCAGAATTTGCAGACATTATAATAAAAATACCAAGACAGGAACATCTGGAAACAGTTTCTGTAAAGACCATATAAAAGTTTTCTGTGGAACCATAAACCAACCAATGCAAACTCACCAGGTAACACATGCATCTGGTAGAGGAGCTTCAGCTTCTCGGTGAGATCTCCATGATAAAGAACCCCTACAAATACGTGTTTCAGAAAGAAAGAAAGCATTTTAACAGAAACAAACAAGCTTCAAACACACAAAACCAACATTTCTATTCTTACCCAGTCCATTGATGAACTCCCGGAAGTTGAGGAGCCCATCTGCGTTCTCATCCAGCAGACGGAAGACGCGAGCAGCCAGGGGGTCCGAGTGGGCTCCGTTTGCCCAGGGGAACAGCAGGTTGAACAGACCCTTGAACTGCTCCACATCAATGCGGTACTGCTCCAGGTATGGTAAACTGGGGTCATGACGCTCTGTAGGGTTACTGCTGCCGCCCCAGTAACAGCTGGTTAGGTGTTCAGTCTGAAGAACAAATACGAGGGCATCAATAAATAACGCAAAAATTCCTCAACAAATTTGAGTCTTCCAGAAATATGGAAATACCTTAAAGAGAACAAAAAGCTCCTCCAACTCATCAATACTGAAAGCCGTCTCAGTTACAATCGTTCTGACCTGAAACAACAGGAGTAGGAATCTAGAACACATGGTCAAATAATAATAAAGCTCAATACGAAGGCTGGCCAACGATGAAAGACAAGGCTCCTACCACGTTGCGTTTTGTTGTATCCTCAATAGTTTGAATGACCCTCAATCTCTGTTTGAATCGCATCTGTTCAATCACATCTGCTCGAATGGAGCCAAATTTCTGACACAGAAAGACAAACAACAACAACAAATAGGTCAGTTTAGATCTTCAGAAGGGAAATTAAAGTTAACTGGAGAAATTTCTCTGAGTCCTGACATAACTATTTTTTGGACTATGAGTCACTCTTAACAAAATACAGGAAGAGGAACAGATATTTCATCTTGAAAGGTAAATCATAATAACAGACTAGGTAAGGGTTAATGGCAGACAAAGTGTGCATTATCAGAAATTAACGCACGCCGTGGAAGTCTGAACTGTCCGTTGCAAAGTGCGTTGATTTCTGATAATGCAAAATTCGAAGGCCATTAACCCGCTTATACCATGGTCACTTACAAAAGAAATAAATATTTAACCAGTTTTTAATACTTTATTCTTGTTATTTGTTCGTTTAGATCAAAATAACTAGTTTATCTAGTGTATTAGTGCAACATATGAACAATTATTCTGTTAATCATGACAGACAGAACACGCCCTCTAGTGGTTGTTGCTCTTTATTCATTTAAAAAAAAAGATCACATAAAATTCACATACTAAGCAAAAAAAACACGATAACTAGGGCCTGCACGTTGCCATGCTGTATATTATGCAGCTATTTAAAGGCAGATCAAACCGATTTTTTCAGTCTACTAAAACGATTATAGACAGTCTTCAAATATTTGCCAAAAGATGCTGGTTTTTCACACATTTTTATACACCAAGTCAATTTTTGGCAACAATTTTCACGTTTAAAGATTGTAAAATGAAAGTTCTTGTTTCAAAATCTTGGTGTATTGATTGCAGCTGAATGTAATACTATTTTACAAAACGACATCCTTCCCGGTGTAATACCTCATAGGAATTGCAGACCAGTTTGAAGATGTCGACTTCTGGATGTGGCTCTCCGTTGTCGGTCAGTAAAGAGTGCAGGTGGGGGATGGGAGGGAGGGTGCTGTCTTTGTTGGTCACACTGTCCAGGTACCTGCAGCAGACGAGAGGAATCAGCGAAAAAAAGCAGGAGCACTGGCACTGCGACATAGAAAAAAAAACCAGAGAGCTAGCCAATCTCTTTACCTGCCCAGAACAGTCATGGCTTCTCCGTCGTCTTTGCAGCCCAGCAGCTGGTGGATGTTGGCGTGCAGCACAGAGAGCGCCAACTGAAAAATGACCTTGATGCCATCGTAGAAAAAACAGTCTACAACCACCACTGCGCTCTCAAACGGCATCACAGATAGGAAGAGAGTGAGGAACCAGGAGAGGGAAATGGTGGAGATCACACCGAGGTCCTGCATGCAGTCGTACAGCTGAGGAACGTACTCACGGGCGAGCTCCTCAAACACCCCCTGATCAACAAGGGCTCCTGGAAAAGAAACGGAGTTTCGCTTAAAGGTAAAACAGAAAAAACAAGCAAATACAACATCAGATACGGACCTACAACCCGAGTGTTGTAGTAGTCGGGGAGCATCCTCTCACAGAGCACCACCAGCAGCCAGAAAGCCTCCTCTTCTTTAGCATAAAGCAGCAGCACAGATGTCACAATATTCATAGCCTAGAATCAAGGTTAAAACATTTTTTTAATGATATCAAGAACTGTCAAGTTTCCTTGAGCATTAAAAAAGAAAAAACATCAGTTTACCTGACAGTAGCCGATGTTGGGGTTTCTGAAAGCATACGCTGTGAGAACGCGGCGGAGAGCAGCGATTCCCATTTCATTCTGAAAAGCTGGGTGCTCGGGCAGGGAGCGGTGCAGGTCCCGCTCAATCTCCTCAGTAGCAAGGTTGTACTTTCCCATCGATTTCTCCACTAGGTCTTCATAGTAACCAGGGTGAGTGGTCATTTCATTGATGGCCCCTGAAAAAGAAAAAAAACGATTTAAAAGCTGAGAGCTGCCTGATTAAAAAAAAGGCTAAAAGTTCAATCAAATCAATAACGGCTTTTAACAGATTCACGAAACCTGAAAAAACCCTTAACATCTAATATAAGTACACAACTATGCACAAATAAACTAAATATTTTAGTTCTTTTAACAATTATGCATTGCATTTTGCATGTAAGGCAAAGTAAACTTCTGTCTATACGTCCAACATATGCATCTTAAAAGAAAATAAATGTTATTAAAATAAATATACATTTACATATGCAGTTCGGATGTTTCAAAAGGGCCTATTTGATATATATTTTATAATATTCAAAATTACTTCTACAAAACAACAGCAGTTTTTGGTAAATATCCTTTTTGTTTTCTAACTTGTCCTGGTTTTACCAGTACAATAAAGGTTGATGTTTTTTTTAATAATATATATATATATATATATATATATATATATATATATATATATAAAATCCTTTATTTTATTTTTTTACAGAGGAAAGAGAGAGGGGAAAAGTGTGAAGGGGGGGAATAGAAGAAAAAGAGAGGGGGGAGAAAGTAAGGGGATACAAGTGCCAAGCTGCTAATTTGAGTGGGTTATGATTTTAAGCTTTACAGCTTTTTATGCTAGCTCAGCTGGAAAGACAAATGTTACATCCAAGAGTGAAATTCTGACCCTAAGATAAGCGGAAGATATCTGTCCATCAATACACTGTGGGTTAGAAGCGAGGGATGAAGCAGACAGGGAGCAGTGTGACAGTGTGCACGTGGGGGTGGAGATGCAAGCATGTTGCCAAACTGTACCATGTGATCATTAGGGGGACTAGATCCTCCCTAGCCCGACCGGCCAGACCAGGAGAGAGGGGGCAGGAGACCCCCGGAACCAGAGCACACCCAGCGAAGGGACCCACGCAAGGTAATATTCAATTTGATATTTTATATAAAATAAAATAAATAAACTTTTGACGTAAGGAAAGGAAAAAAACTGTTTTTACGGCATCTGACTGTCTGCTTTTTAACAGGTCTCTTATATTTTCAAGTCTGAAAATTATTTGTTTTTGTCTTTATATTTCAGCTGCACTTGATCACGAAAATAACACTGAAGTTAGATTTTCACACCAGTTCCAGGCTTGCAGGTCGGGTTATGTCAACAACTTTCATTGTGAAATTGCACCTTTGAGTCAAGTGTGGTTGACACTTTTTTCTTGAAGAAGTGGTTAGTGCGGTGAACACTTTTCTCAGGTGCTAACAGTAAACCTGCAGCAGGTGTGACAACAAACAGACCGGAGGAGGAAGAAATAGGTCAGTGTTGTTTTTTAAACTATGTGCTGTGCTTAGGTGAGGATGAATGCACGCTGCTGCACAGCAAAGGAATGTTGATGCAAACAGGCACTTCTTGATCACCTGTACGCTACTGCAGAATGCTCAGAGCTGATGACGCTTCACAATGATTATCTAATTTTAGTTTGCAAATTACATAAAATAGTACTTTGACACTTTTAATGCAGATAAAACATTTTAAAGTTTAATTTGGTATATTGGAGATGCTATATCACCACATGCCTTCGGTTTGAGGGAAACGTCAAAAACCCACTCCAATAAAAAAAGGTGTTTTTGGTGTTTTAACAGGTTCTTGTAGCATTTTTCTCATGACGGAGGACATAAAGAAAAATTAACTTCAAAATTGCATATCTGAGTATTTCTTTATTCAAATCGCAAATCAAGAGCAGAGACAAAAAAGTCATTTGAAAAAAACAGAAACCACACTGCTCCGTTCCATTCTGTTGCATGCAGCAAATAGATCCACAAACATCTTTGTTTTCCTTGTTTGAACTGGCATCTGGATCACAACTGTAAGGCTGGACAGTTCCAATTTTGTTTGCCATTTTTGTTGCACCAGTAATGTTAGGTTGGGGGTATGAGGGGAGAGAGTATAAAAAAAGGGATGATGGGAAATGGAGACAGGCTTACTACCCTGTCAACAGTCCTGCCCACATTTTGGAGAGTGATTTTCAATGAACTCCCACCGCTCTGCAGAAATGTCCTAGTTTCTTCATTTTGGCTAAAAGGTCTATCTCCTAAAATATGAGAAATAGAATATTTTTATATAATTTCAACTAAAAACAGCAAAAAAGTAATTAAAAGACCACTGGGAAGGCTTTTAGAATAGATCAAAAGATGATCGGAGTGGGTCTTTAAGGCGATGAAACCCTGTGTGAAAAGTGTATCATGCTAGACCAAGAGTTGTCTGCAAGCTGTGGCTTCTCAGCTCCAGTGTAGGACATGCACTCATGTGTGTTAGACTCACCAGAGAAGAGCAGCCACAGCTCTCCTCTCATGCTCTCAGGAATCCCTTTGAGAACCAGCTCCTTGGTCTTCTCTGTGCGGTACATGCACACCCCCTCTCCATACTCTGCAAAGTGGTTCTTCCACCCCTGTTCTTTCAAGAACTCTTTTGCCTGAGCAGACAGAAGCAGACTAATATAGAAGGTGGCTCAGATTGTGATAGAGTCACATATCACTACCAGTAAGTTAGCTCACCAGTTTGGGATTGAATTCCTCAGGTGAGCGGCGTCGGTACATGGTCATGAGCGCCTCTGTTGCTGTGGGCACGCTGGTGTCATTCAGGTTGAACGTTCGCTCAGTCTCTGAACCGGAGCTGTGTTGAGGACTGCTAGAGAGCACAGAGCCATGCTGGGAGTACACCTGGAGACAGCCCCCCACTCAGGTGTTGATGTCACACATACTTCAAGAATATGTCACGCCTCTGCTGATATAAACAGAAATTTTACCTCGTCATCTGAGCTGTTGAAGCTGCCGTTCAACTCTTTCTCCAGGCAGATTTTGGAGGTGGTTTGCTGCAGGAAATCAGAGATCCTCTGCACCAGGAAGTCTCTGTCCTTCAGGTTGGCAAACAAAAAGGTCATGCGGTTCTTGGTGCTGATTGAAAGCGGGCTGGGCAACACATTGGAGCTGTCCGCTTTTTCCACTATCGTCACCTTCAAGACACCAGAAACCACCATACAACCTCAGAGGATTGAAAGATAAACATCACAATAACCAAATATGTAGCTGTAAGTTCCCTCAAATATGCAAAATTGAACCATTGAGGGGTATTTTATTTGTTATAGATCTAATATATGAATATCAGACCCAGGAACCAGTATTTGACTTCAAGGGCTCACCTCCCGCAGAGGAATGATGAGGCTGCACAGAGTCTCCTCCTTGCTGGTAAAGCAGATGTAGTTGGTGGAAACAAACATTTGACCTAAAATGTGCATCTTGTTAAAAGGAGTCCACAGGGTGCAGTCTGTGTGTCCGTCCAGCTTTTCATCTTTGGGGAGTCGGAAGAGCGCCCGGTAACGCTCACTCTTGGCTCTCGCATCCAGATCCCTGAAACATTCAAACCTTCGGTTAGAAAGCAGACAATGTATTTTGAATAGTTATATACGCTGATTTATTGGATAGATAAACTTCTTGCCTCTTTAATGCGGACACCTTTTTGGGCGACTTCTTCTTGAGCTTGGGCAGCGATCGGTCCTGTTCGAAGCCTTTGTTGTCGAGCAGCTGGCGCATGGCGATGTTGGCCAGCTGCTCTGCCAGCTTGAAGGTCTCATTGATGTTCAGAAAGACGGAGAAGACATGCTCGTTGGAGCGCGTGCTCACTTTGATCACATCAGGCAGGAGGAGGGTGGCACTCTTCTCCAACTGGGTGATATCAGCCCAGCGCACCACCAGTTTGACTGAAGGTGGAAACAAAAAGGCAGAGTGAAACCAACTCAACTTCGAACTTTAAACAAAGTATGTATGTGTATATATATTTTTTTTTTGGTGGCATTTTTCTTTACATTTTGCTTCCTGAGCCTGTTTGATATCGGATAATATTGCTAAAGTTTAATGACGTGGGGATTTTCTTATTTTGCTTTAAATCTGTTATGACTTTAAATTGCATTGTGAATTTACAGAATAATAAGAATATGTTTAAAAACTTAACAGTGAATAATAAAAGATCAGGGGGTTTCCAGAATCACCTTCTTTTCCTAACAAATGTGAATAAAAGCAGAGGTGGTTGATGCTGAGGTAGAGCCATCCCTGCCGGGGGACCTTCCCCTTCCAGTAGCTGCAGGAGTAATAGTTGACCAGCTTCTCTTCTTCAGGCATTCCAAACAGCTTCCGAAACTTGGCGCTGACCTCCTTGAACTTGTCAGTGTCGTCATCGTCTTTAATGTCCTGGTTCTTGCTGTACTCCGCTATAATCCCCTAGAACAAAGTCCAAAAGGAACAGCGTCAGACAACAAGCTAGAACATGGGAAGTAAACTGCAATGATCAAAAGAGAGCTGTCAACGAACCAAACCTAAAACTAACATTCTAACAGACTACTTTAAACTATTTTCTGTTAAACATGCTTCACTTACATTGCTTCTTTTCTGTTACCCGACAGGCCAGATAGAGGCTATAATCCAAAAATCCCAGCATAAACCTGATGTCCAGAGTACTGACCTGCACTTTCCCTTTGACAAAGGTAGTGATGTCATTCTCATTCTCAAAAATGGAGAGTGTCTGCAGAAGATTGTGCTCTAGCCACTCCCAGTGCTCTGTGATCTCCTTACGGGAGGTTCCTGTGGAAGAGATCGAAGAAACAAAGTCACATGAGAAACAGAAATGCATACAGCTTTCAAAAGGGGAATATATTTGTGTTGAAACTATGTGAACAGACAAAGTTTGGCTTAAAATATGAAGTCATCCAGACTTTTTTCATTTTTTTCAAAGGTAAATTTGGTTTAAAGTTGTTTTTATAAAGAGAAACAGAACCAAAAAATGCATTAAAGATCAAAAAGGCCAATGCACATCATGATTTTACCTCGAAACATCAAAAATACAATCTTTTTCTCTTATCGACTGAAGCAGATTGCACAAAAGTAATGTCTGGGCATGTGAACGCATCATCCTTCATCACTCCTGCAAAGAGGCGTCCTGCTAGAGGAGCACCACTGGCAGCATTAGCTGCGACTGCCCCTTTCTCCATCTTTCCAGGGACGGATGAAAACACTAAGAAGGAGGCGGGGGGAAGAAAGCCCATTACTGTTTTCTAGCCTCCATTTCAACAAATGGGTAAATTTTCAAAACTCTATTGTAAATCCTAAATAGTGAACACAGTGGGGATGTGTTCATATGCATTTTTAAAAACGTAAGCATGCGAAAAACCAAAGAGGAAGAAAACACTTAAAACGAAACAAGCAAACTAAAGACATGCTGAACAAAGAAAAATAAGAAAATATCAGTTAAATGCACATTAAGGTCTTCAAAGTGAGTCCAATAGTTTTCCGTTGATCTGTCACTTTATTAAACAAGAACTAAATCCACTGCCGTCACATTATGTCTTAATCAATATGCTTCCCTCCATCCAAGTCTGGCTTTGCTTTATAGTTCAGAGAAACCCCCTGAGAGCTACAGGACACGTTATGGTAAAGGGAATGAATACAGTTGTGATGTGCCAAACTGATCTATAAAAAGCATTTCTAGGATAATCATCTTATTTAGGTTGAGTATAAAATGATAGATTTTAAGCTTTTTTAAAGAAATACCACATACTTTTCCTTTGTTTTACTTCATTTGTAACATTTTCCTATCTGCACTTACCTTTTTTTTTAATTCAAGTTAGCGTAATATGACTGATGTGTAATGTTAGTTTGACACTTGGATCCTTTAAGTGGAATATTCATGCAACAATTAAATGGAAAAAAAAACAACTGGCCTACCTTTTCCAGGCAGCCTTTTAACAATAAAACACAAAATAATGAATACATCTCAAAATTGTATTCATTTTATCTCAAGGCCTAATCCTCGATTGAGCTTCTTTATGTGGTTAAGTAATTTAAAAAGAACAAATAAAAAATTCATTGATCCGTGCAGCAGCTTTCCTCTAACACTACTCTCTAAATCCACTGAGGCATGATGTAATGCGATTAACATACAAAAACAAGGATGTAGCAACCTCATATGAGGAAGCAGGGAGGGGGACGGGGGCCTGCTTTTATTATTCCAAACAATACAGCTTCTTAAGCCGCACAAATACAGTAAAACGTTTATAAGGTGGTTCATTTCAGTTCTTGCTTTCAAAAACATTCCCCATGCCATCAATTTGAAGACCACACACCGTGAGCAATGATCCAGTATGACAAGGAGTCAGGAGTCTGATAGAGGATCCTGTAGGGGGCCACCCGAGCGCTTGAGTCCAGAACCACATCCAGGGTTCCCACCAGCAAACCTGGCGCAACAGAAAAGACAAAAATTAGGTATGTTAAAGGAATAGAAGTGTTTTTAAGAGGAAAAAAAAACACTTTACATGAAGAAAGGTTTTGAAGAAAGAGATTTGAAGTTATTGCTAAGCACCTATTTGCTCCATGGTCGCATTTTGTAAACTGATGTTTACATGTTTGATAATAGGATTAATAATAATAAGGGGAAAAAGGCAGCAGGTTAATAAATATTGTATGCTGTGCTATGCTACTCACTTCCATACAGCTCATGGAGTAAAAATGTACTCATCTTTGTCCAAATAAATTAAATACCAGGGTTATTACAAATAAACTGGTATAGTCATCTAGTACCATGTTTCTATTGAGGTGATTAAATAGATGTTTTTCTGTTTTAAAACGTTTAATTTGGGTCTAAACTGTTTGAAAAATGGATGCAACATGTAAAGTAGTTTTTTTTAATAAACTAACTACAATATAACTACAAAAGTACAAAATGCTTTTGCAAAATGTATATTTTTATTTACAACATTTCATTTTTGGCTCTCAAAGTGTTTTTCTGGTTTAAAGTGCAAACCAGGAGGGCTTCTACAATCGTCTCTTATCTGCTTCTGTTATTCAGACAGTTTCATATTCACAAAGCAGGTATCTTAAAAATCGGAAATTGTGTTCAAACCAAAAGATGGTAATCCAGACCAACGTAATTTCACTTCTTCTGAGTAAACCTTTTCAGGCCATAGTCTGCCCCACTTACACGGACGGTGTGTAGAGACACAAACATGGCTATACGCAAATGTCAAAGACAATTTTGTATTCTCTCATTTATAATGTTTTGAGCTTTTGATTTAAGCTTATATTTCAAACACAGCTTGGTTGCATAGGGAACCAGCAACTATGTTTCCCAAGGACAACAAAGTTTGACTGAGGGGAAAAAAAAGAAAGAAAAGAAATGTCCTTAAATACCCACGTAGAAGAAAACCCTGTTTTTGTTGTTTTCTTGCAGCCATTTTCTCATGATGGAGGAGACAAAGAAAATTAAGATCAAAACTGCATTTTTGAGTATCTCTCTTCATCTAAATTGTCAATAATCAGGAGCAAACAAAAAAACCCAGTTTCAAATAGATTGTAGTTATCACGCACAAACTGCAATCGACGGGCCTCCGAGACTCCCGTTTGATGCCTCCACTTGCACACAAATAATTCCATAGATTTATTGTCCTCATTTGGACATCTGGCTTAAAACTATCGCTGAGTACATCTGATATTGTGCATGATTCTTGCATTTGCACCGCTAATGTTAGGTTGTGGATGTGAGGGGATGTAAGCTAGTGGGAGAGTATAGAAAAAGGGATGATAGGAAAAGAGGGAAGGCTTACTTCAACACCAAGAGTCCTGCCCATAACTCAGAGGCAATGTTCTAAATAACTCCTGCCGCTTTTAGCTAAAAACTGCATTATTGTAATTAAAATACCCACTTACCGGTATATTTATTATTACTTATTAGGGCAGCACGATATGAGGAAAACTTGCGATTTGGGACATTAGTGATTAATATTGCGATGATGATATAATTTGCGATACATGAAAAAAATAGCAAAACAACTAAAAACAATTTTTCCGTTTCACTGCAACAGTTTAATTTAAAATCTAAAAAGAGTAAACATAACTTAAATTATACTTCAAATGCCCCTTGTCTACATGGGAGGCATAAAGGGGCTCCATCTGATTGGACAATTATGTAAAGGAGTCCATCGGATTGGTTAAATGAATAAATGGATTTATTTGATTTGTTAAATACTACATTTTTCATTATAAACCTCATTAGTAGTTTAATAAGGAAGATTAACTTGGTTTTTTAAAATAAAACTTTAAGCATTCATTTTAGGAATTTTCCGTGCAAACAAAATATGGATAATTCTGTTTTTATATTCTTGGCATAAACCTATAAAACTAATGATTGAATGAGAACATCCAATTTTATTTTATTTTTTGCACAAAAGAGGGATATTTGTGGCTATTTCAGCGTATCCATGTCAGGGCAAATTCACGTTGAATATCAGATATAAGATCCAATCTTCTCTTCCCGCCTTGCATCAGGAATACATTCAGGCTACTGCCACTGGAGACAGGTTATTTTAGTTCTGCAGCTCTTTGCAGTAAACAGTGTGACTCACCCCAAAAGTGGGGGTGGGGGGTAAAAAGAGAAAGACGAGACAAGACAAGTAGTAGAAACTCAAGTATTTTCTTATTCTCTATGAGATCTGCAAAGAAAAGCATTATTTTCTTGTTTATTTTAATTGTTGCTGCCTGTTGTCTTCATAAATCCATAGTCACTGAACAAGCTTTGCTTTGTAATATGTAGTAAGGCTATAAACAATGCTGGATGAATGCAGGGAATAAAAATTAAGCATTAATGGAACTTATGTATAAAATAATAAAGCTGTGAAAGTTTGTGACAGCAGAAGTAGAAAACTGTTGTCACGTTAATTGCTACAATGACCCGTTAGTGCTCATATAAATGCATTTACTGTATCCATTGCATCCATTTTTCAAAATAAAATAAAAAATAGTTCATTTTGGATTTGACAAACATAGTTATAAAACAACATTTTACTCTCTTGTTTTAGCACTTTGACAACAACCATCAGTTGTGAATATGAAACTTTCTCATTGACGAAATATAGTCACAAGATCTGAAACAACAACAAACAAAAGCTTAAAAGGTGAGATGAAAAGATGATCATCTATTGATCCTCCACAGCAAAAGAAAGACCAAGAGTGTAAAGACTGATCCATGACGGCATCGTGGTACAGATGTTTGGATTGCAGAGCTTTGTGTGGGTGTATTTTATACCTGTTTGTTGCGGTTTCACACAGGAACTGGCTAGCCCCGTCTGTTTTATGTACCACCTCCCTGTCGTCGTCACCCAGCATTAGGTAAAACCCCACATGAGAAAGTTGGCAACAAACCCCCCCCCCCCCCCCCCCCCCCCCAAAATCACAAACATGTCCACTAGCAAGCACTTTTGGAAGATTCAGACTTCAGATAATTTCGTCTAGTCAACTATTACCCAAGAGAGCATGATATGTGGTGTGACTGTTATACATGTGACCATTTGTAAGAGAACCAAAGTACTTGTTTTATAGATTGCCAGACAGTTCACATTCAAGGCTGTAATTCTACTTCAAAAGCATTATTTTATTAAAATAAAGATAAAACAAGTCAAGCATTAAACCATGTTGAAGAGGATTCACACAAGGACAGTTTGGCTCAACAGTTTAGTCAAATGTGACAGCTGTGAATCCAAAGCAGAACAAAAGATGCAGGTTGGGGTGTATTGACAAATTAGGAAATAATAATTACTGTTTTTCTGAGTAGAAGTCGCGTTTTTTTACATCATTTGGCAAGGGGTGTGACTTATACTTAGGATGGACTTATTTGTGAATAAAGAAAAAAAATGCCTCATATAGTCATTATTTTCCTACAAACAAATGACAGCAGTGCAGAAAAAGCGCCATCCAAAACAAACAAGGAAGAGAATCTGTTCTTTTACAATAAATCTGATCTCCCAACATCATCCGTGTCTTCCATGTATCGTAAATGCGATATACAGCCAATGCTTCTATGGAGCGATGTGGCTAAAACTTGAGGCTAGTTTCTCCCACACACGGCAGGAATGTCAAGTTTATAAACACGATTTTTGGACGAGCATCAATGAAGATGGAGCGGATGTCAACTGGACGTTCGGTGTGAGAGCAGCATGAAACTGGCCTTTCTTCAGAAGCTTTGCACTTTTGTCCCAAAAATGTGACTTAACTATAATTTTTTTCTTCTTTATTATGCATTTTTTGGCTGCGGTGATTTATAATCAAACGCAGCTGATAGTCTGAAAAATACGGTACCAACAGATGGGACCCTGCAACCCTAGACATGCAGGCATTTGTTTCAGCGTTCCCCTCAGCAAAGGCCTTTTCCTGCTAAACTTGAGTGGCTGTGCCATTTATAACAACAATAGACAACTTACAAAGCGTTTCAAAGAACACAAGTTCCACATAACAACTTTGAAAGGGTGGAAAGTTTGTCACAGTGAGCCATCAGCTGCTGACAAGCTGCGAAATCATGTGATGATGTTTTGTGCGTTTCCCCTCCAAAACAATGACAACAGGCATCTCCATTGTTAGAGCAGAACAGATCTCGTTCTCTGAGCTTATTAAGAGTTTTTTCCATTAGGTGGTTGAATGAGAAAGCAGACAATCTTCATGCCGATGTGATGCTCTCCCCCTTCTCACAATCAATCAGCATGAGCAATAACAAGATGCTTCCCACGAAAAAAGAAAATATGGAGAAGGAATTCCAGAGGAAGCCTGATGGTGATCATCACCAGCGAGTGTACAATAAACTCTTCATCCCAACAGCACTCAACCATTTACAGCGGATATTTACGCATGAGATAAAGCCTATAAAAAGACTTTAAAACACAACTCTCCATTTCTACATAACACATTATTGCCTTATTTAACCCCATAAAATAACTTGTCTTACTCTTTGCAAAAAGAGAAATCCGCCTGACTCTTGTCTGATATTTATAGTCACATGAATAGAGGGTTTGTTGGGTTGTTGTGCATCTCTATTCAATCAGGAATATTTTAATACTTTGGGCACAAAACAACAGCAACAAAAACTGTGGTTCAACAACATAACGTTAAAGTAAACACCACAGAAAGATAAGCAAACCTAGCAGCAGCTAATTATACAAAAACCGTTGAGAAGACTTCACATTTCTGTCATGGAATGTTGGAAAAAATGATCTATAAACCAGACGTATATACTCAAATGTATGGAAGTGACGCAAAATGTCTGTTCTCTTTACAACCAACATTTAAAATAGAATAGTTTATAGGTATCGCGTTAAATGACGACCTGAAAGCTGCTGCAAAAGTGTTCCACGGCTGTTCTACATCCAGCAAAATAAATGTTACATTTTTGTCACTTCAGAATCCATAGGACAGTAGAACCACCTCCATCATGGTTCCCATGGTGGCAACCCTTCTGGGATGCAGGGAGGCAGCACCAGTTTAGTGCCAACTGGCACATAAGGCAAGTCAGCAAGCTTAGCTTTTTACATAACAATGACATCACCCCCAACAGTACTAAGCACACTTTGTTTCCCCACTGCAACTAACTCAGCAGAGACGGAGGAGCAGAAGGTAAATAGCGATATACACACATTTGTGAAAATTGCAAGGATCTGTACCCTTTAGACTGCAACATAGATAAACGCAAACTGCAAAAAATTCATACCTTGCGAGCTCCTGCAGATTCTACGGAGACTGAGTTTCTTCAGTGTCAAACAAACACACCATGATATAATGTCAAAACTTCCCTCTCAAAGGTAGGGCTGGGTGTCACATTGACAAGCATCAATCACAATTGTAACAAACTTTTGATTCGGCATCAATTAGCTGAATAAAATAGATTCGTCCGATTTTCTTCCAAATGTGCCTCAAACAAACCAAAACAAAAAAGGGAAAAATGTTGAACTCTTCTATTAAAAAAAGACAAAAACGTAGCTTTTGGCTGAAAATATTAAATTTGTTTGTATGTAAATCGATTCATGGTTGAATTATTCCAAATTGTATTTTCCAAGATGAGATCACTTGGATTTTATTCCATTAAATAAGCCTACCCATATTAGACTGTTCATTTTTAACAATGAAGACAATATAAATATATGTTACTATAAGCGCCATTATTATGTCAGATGGAGGTCCAACAAGCTGAAGAGAAGGCACAAGCTCTTTAGCCCTCAAGCTAAGCTGTTTGTTATCTGGATTTTACATTCTGGAGTCAGCATGGACAATGTTGTGTTTTGACTGTTGAAGACATCTGTTTTCTCAAATGCCACACATCCCAGTGTCATGTCTGGAAAATGTCAGGTCTGAAACGCATCTCCTTATTCATCTTAAGAGGACAGCAGATTGTAGTCCTACACAAACTCTGAAAAAGAGCAAAACAAAACGTTTGGACCAAGTCTAAGTAGGTTCTTAGTGACTAATCCTACATTTTTGGGTTTAAAGACATCATCTTTTAGTTTATTTTAATTGTTCCTAGTGGTCTTTTAATTATGATTATGCTGTTTTTAGCCCAACTCAAAAGCCTGCGTTGTTTTCTAGGACATAGTGTCTGCAGTGCAGCAGTAGGTCATTAGAAATTTGCCAAGTTGAGGGCACGACCAACAGCCATCTTTTTCAAACAGCATTTTTTTTGTCTGCTCCTGTTTCAAAATGAACTGAATAAAGAAACACTAGAAAATACAATTATAAATTTTGCTTCCTTTAATATCCGCAGACGTTAAAAAAAAAAAAAGCCACAAGAACAAGTTAAAAAACACCAAAAAAAACATTTTCATTGGAGTGGGTCTTTAACTTAACCTGTGCCAAAGGTTCCAAACTTGTTCTCCATCAAATCAAAACTTGAGCTTTAGTCTAAGTATTCATAACAAAAGACTGAGTGTGATCTTTAAAAAAAAAAAAAGCACAGACAGAGGTCTGGCTCATATGAATCTCAACAAAAAGACAATGCAATTTATATGAATAAAACAGCCAGGAAGAGAAATCATGTTAATGTTGTACCGCTCTAATCTCATCAGTATGATAAACTCATTATCTGTCAGATGTTCAGCTACCTGTTCAGCACCGGTTTGTGCAATTCAGGTCAAAAATAAACTAAATTTCACCAAATTAAAGAGGGGTTGGTGGGGGTTTGAGGCTTTACAGCTAGAACCTTGGCCAGCCATTTCAGTTCCATCGCCCTCCTCATCTTCTTCCAACTGCTCGACCCATTTTAGAAGGAGCAGGCCAGAGTAAGGAGGAAGGACGGAGAGGAGGAGGAGGAAGGGGAATGATTCAGCATGAACAAGCAAACAAGAGAGCATTTCTGGTTGGAGGAGAAACACACTGGCCTGTCAGCAGCAGCAAGCAACTGGCATTGTCTGCAGGCTGAAATCCAAAGCAGAGAATACAACCAATACTTCTTCTAGGCCGGCCTCATCCGTGTCATTTCATCAGGCAGTTGCTGCGCGCCTGCTCTTTGGCCTTTGAGCAGATTGGCTTGATGTCAAAGTGTGACTAAATCAATTTGCAAAAGTAATAAAGGTGAAAGGCCATTGCAATGAACTGGTCACGTGACTTTCACCTTCCAGGTTTTTCTGAGACATAACTTTTTTTTTTTTTTTTATCACAGAATATTATTTAAAAAACAAACAGCAGGACTCACCAGCCAGCCCCCCGCCTCCATCCCCGTGCCCCTTCCGTTTCTGGAGGATAAAGTATGGATTCGCTCTCTCGGTGATCCATAACGCGCCTGCCAGCAGCACATCTTCAGGACTGACCCACATCTTTCGTTTTAACGCTGCTCCAATGGGAATGTTCTCACATAAACATTTTAATATTCATCATGGCTATAATTGGAAGTGCGTTTGCCTATTGTTTTTTTTTTTTATTGTCCGATAACACAAATAAATAAGTAAAAAATGAAGGAAGGTTCGGTTCGGTCCGTAACAGACAAGTCCAAATGCCCTGCGTTTCAGTAACGCTTCTGTTAGCACCGCAAGCTTTAGAAACAGCCCCCCCGTTTGGGAGCGGAACCGCACGCGGCTTGGTTCGGTTCGCTGCGGCACACAACGATGCAGGAGACGGCGTCTTTGTTCATGATCCACCGGCAGGTGCGACGACGTCCGTCACGCTCGTTGGGGTCGCTGTTCAACGCAGCCGCACCGCAGGTGAGCTCGCGCGGTCAAAGGTGTTGCTGAACCCGCGCCGTAGCCGCATATGACACACTGACAGCCGATAAACACGCTTCGGACGCCTCCTTCGCTCCAGCAGAAGCGCCTCTCCTGCTGCCGCATGCAAAAATAAACCACGTAAGGCTTGTGACGTCAGCGCGTCAGACAGTGGAGGCGCGGGAGCGCGGGGGGGGGGGGGGGGGACTTTGTGTGGAGTCGGTCCTCGCTCCCCCGCATTTGTTTTACCATAAAAAAACACCTGTCTCATCCATAACATGTTTATGTTTGCGTGATTTTATTTTTATTTTAGAAATTATTTTTTATGAATCACCAATATTTGTATTTATCTACAGGGACGTCGGAAACTGTTTGGGTATTTTTGTGCTTAAATCAAATCCATCCATCCATCCACTCTGATCATTTTTCGATCTATTGTAAAGTGTTTCCACAGTGGTCTTAATTAATTATGATTTTGCCATTTTAGTCAAATCCCCCAAATCTGTGTTGTTTTCTAGGACATAGCTTGGTTTTTGGATAGCTGCAGTGGTTCATTAAGATCTGCCCTTTTAAATGTGGGCGCAACCCCACTCCCTTTCCCCTCTCTGTTGCTGAGAGCTCTCTGTTTACACAATCTCTTGCTTAGATAACGTAACATTGTCGGTGCAATAGAAAACGGGGTTTAAGCCAGATAAATGCCATTTCGGACGAGGAAAACAAAGACATACATGGATCTTGTCATCTATGAGATACATCAGAGTAGATGCATGTTGTGTACACGCAAAAAACGCAGTTTTAAGCTTAATTTTCTTTACACATGCCCTCCATCATCAGAAAAATGCCACAAGATGTTACAAACACCAAACAACAGGATTTTCATCTGAGTGGGTCTTCTTGCTTAATTGTTGATCCAAGCTTTCTTTGAAATGCCTCTAAGGACAGTAGAAAAAAGACAGAAAAAGAGCTCTTGCATAAACAGATCTTGTGCCTGTTTCTCAACAACCACCCATTCATGTTAAATATCAATGTTGCCTTTATTTTTTTCCGTAAACTCAAGAAAGTGGTGCATAGAATTTACATACAAACAAATGTATTATGTAGATCAACTGTACTTAAATATGTGTGAGACAAAGAAAAGAGTAAAGATGAGTTTCTTTTTGGTTAAACATTACCTACAAAGACCCATAAAACAGTCATTCTTCAGTCTTAGAACTTGGTTTGCCAGAGAAAGCAGGCTGTGCTGATTTCGATTAAGTAGACAAAAAGAGGAAATCAGTCCTAAAATAGACGTGTGGGTCTGAATTATTGTTCATTGAGCAACAGCATAAAGGACATTGGTCTACAAGAACTTCATAACCAAAAATAACGTCAAATGATACACATCATCTAACGCGTCGAGATTCTGCCTTCATTAACAAATTGGTAGTTAAACATGTAAAAGCCGTTAAATAACACACAGACCTGGAGCTGGGGATATCTAGCATGATCAAGATTGCCTGGTGCAGTAATAGAGCTAAAATACAAAAAGAGATAAGAAAAGGGAGTCTGTTAAACATCCAGCCAGAACTCAGGGTCACACTAACCAGAGCTAAATGTTTGATGCATTAAAAATAAAGAGCATGTTGAAGTTAGTAAACATTCTACATCTTATTCTGCACATTGTGGGTTACAATAATTCATGCTGATATGACCAAGAACATTAATTGGGGAATAAAAATGGAGAAGAAAGACATGAAAAGGAAAAAGGTCTGCAGGAGGTACTGTGGTAAATCACAGTTGTTGTTTTTTTTTGACAAATTGCTTTCAACTTGATTGTTCTCTTTGGTGGTCTCATGAAGTCCACTGCGACTCAAAGGCACTGGAGGGAGTGATCTGGCACTGATTGACATCTCTTTAATGTCTTTGGAGGTTTTTTGGGGTTATGCAGGGTTTTTTTTATACATTAAATTTCTTCTCATTCTCCTGAAAACTCTTCTCTTTCTGTAGTGCCGCATGTGCAGAGTGGTTCTCTTTCAGTGTCACTGAACTGCACCGTGACTACTATTGTTATTCAAAAAATAAAGTTGAAGACACTCTTGATGCTTTTTAGATATTAATGTTGATATGGTAAGATTTTTAAACTAGGCCTGTTTCATCAAGTTGGTTGTACAATACGTACAGCCAAAGTAAACGTTTTGAATTAGTTGATTCCCAGTATTTTTCTTACACAGCCTATTTATTATTAGTTTCATCAGTTTTACACAACCCCTTGTGGGTCATTAAAATTAGGGAGAGAGTGGGATTTTCTTCTATTAACAAGGGAAGTACCAACAAATGTGTCTTTTTGGGTAATTTGCAGGCCTTGAACTCCCCCTTTTCCTTTCATATGTGGACATACAGTTTAAATTAGATTGAAAATGACTGTAACAGTACTGAAAAACACAGGATGTTAGGGGAAGACACACACAAACATCCCACAAGAACTGAAATTATGTTGACGCCTCTACAATGATGTTTCTACAGTGTTTCCAGTCGTCTGTAGCCTTCAAAAATAGGATACAGAAAGTGGTTTAGCAGCATGACTTTCACAGCCTTACTCAGCTTTGGTTTCAGGTGGTTGATTGCAAACTTTCCCTTGCAGTGAAACACAGTTTCAATGTGTTGCACACTGTCAGAGGCGGCTTGTTTACTGCACTTTACCGCAAAGGCTGGGGCAGAAATGACTTATGAACTTCTTTATTTACATTGATTTTGGTTTCCCCCACATTGAGGAGTTGGACTAATCTATGCTGCAGGGTGAGCAGGGGCAACATTTATACCCCTCTTTGACCTTTTAATCTTTGACAGGTCAAATTGTTTTGTTATACTTAGTTGCAAAAATGTAAAAAAGCTGAAGTAAAAGATAAGAAAATTCTTTCAGTGCTGCTACACTTTACAAAATCTTTAAGTTAAGAGCTTTTATGGATTTCTACAGACACAATTAAGAGAGTAAAAGAAAACGTCCCAGTTTAAAACAGTGTGAAAAATAAGGTTTGGGATGGGAACTTCCCTCCATCGTATTCCTTGAAATATAACAGACTGACGTCTTCTTCATCAAATGTCTGACATCCCCTATTGGACATCCTGTACTCTTTAACAAAAACAACACAAACAGTGTAGACAACTTGTCCCACATGTTAGTTCCTCAAACACATCCTCTTTCTTTGCATGCACTGGAGGAATTCTGTTACTAGAAAAGGGAAGAAAAACCTCCCACTCTTGTTTAATTTTATTGATTTAACCCAGGGCAGAGTGTGCGTTTCAAAAACGACTTTATCTTCTTTTTCTCTTCCCACGCTTCCTGGTCATTCTAAACATAAAGAGAGCCAAAAAACCCAGTATTAGGTCATAATAAAATAAAATTATTAATAATAAAAGTCCAAAACTATAAAAAAACACCCCCTAAAAACAGAGTAGATATAAAAAGAAAAGATTTAAAAGACAAAAGAATCTAAGTCATGAAATATTCCAAAGAGGCTGATGTTTGATACACTAATTTCGGAAACCCCTTTCTTTTTAGTATAATCCAAACTTCTCTGAAAACATTATAAATAACTTGGTCCATGCTTTCTTCCCCGTAGTTCATCATCATTCCTCTAGAGGCAGTAGAAGGGGTCTTCCTGCTTATTTCAAAACGGCTGCTTCCCTTAAACGTAAAAAGCTCTTTTAGCGGGAAAAGTTATGCTGAGTTGCTAAACCTTTTGATGAGAGTAACTAATCTATTGTTATTCGTTTTTGTAAATAACCACTTGCTGCCTCAAAATCTGTATCTGGATCAAATTTGAGTCAGTGGGCAAAAGAAGGTGTTTTTTTTCTGAAGACGCGTGAATATTTTTGAATTTTAAACTAATATTGTTTTGAACAAAAACTTACCAAATCATCCAACGTATCATAATTTATACTCTCTTAAACTCACTGAAAAAAATTATATTGCTGTTTTTTTTGTGGATTTCATCAAAGGGTCAGACTCCCTCCCACAATTGAATTTTCTGTCAGTTCTTTGATGTTGTGAGCTTTATGGGTTAAAAAACAAAAATGTAACTTCAAAAATTACTGAAAATGTCATCATTATGTTTAAAATTTACAATTTTAAGAGACCAAATTCAATAATTAATGTAAAAAAACATTCCTTTTAACAGGGGCTTAAAGTAAGTTTTGTCCAAACTTAAGTGGAAATGAAATCACTGTCTTTCGGGAGAATATTAACACTTTACCAAGAAATTTTACCAGAAATTTTCCAGACGTTGGGGCTCCTTGAAAGGACTTCCCTTTTCATTATTACTATGGTAAATAATGTTCTCCACACTGTTTTTGAGCTCATCAAAACAGCACACAACAAAGTGCAACAACAAGCGCCCCCTGCAGGTCATAATCGAAACAAGTTTTACTTTTTCACTTTGGATGAAAAGCAAGTTGTTTTTAAGTCTGTGCGGTAGATGCAATAATTAAAGTATGTGGACATTCATTCTTTGGAGACACATTTGCACCACATTTCTGGAGAGTGTAGTTTGAAGATTTTATGATCTGTTCTGAAATCCCCCTAGATTTTTGCCCCTCTTTTGAGAGGGGGTTTACTTCCCTGTCTGATGTAAACAATGTAAGTGTAATTAATTACAATTTGAAAAAGACAATACATTAGTAACCAGTCCTATTTTAATCAGCTATTTCGTAACTTCCAAAAGGTTTATCAAAACTCTGGAGGTTTAATTGGGTAAATATGATACGTTACTTTAAGGACAGTCTCTCATGATACTATAAATAGGTCTGTGGGGACATCAAATCTTCAATAAATTTAAATGATCATTTCCTAAAGAACACTTTAGTTGATCATTTAGTAAGACAACAGTCTGTCCTAAAAATGCAAAACCTTAAGAAATGGTGGTAACTTGTGAAACGAAAGGCAGTTTCTAGCAAAAACCCAAACTCTTGACTTGACTTGAGAAGGAAACACCCCACAAGTCACAGCTTCTCTAATATTTGAAAATAATTAATACGTTGTTTGTCCGCTATGTCCAAGTTGCAGAAAAATTGTAATTAGTTACTCTTAAAATCTTTTAATTATATTTTCTTTTATAAATTAGTGAAGTTTTGCACAGATAAAAAAAAACCAGGGCAAGGTCCTGTTTGTCTTTTCTATTTTAAAGTATTTTAACCAGATATGAATGTTGGTGTTTTAAAATGACAAATAATTAATTTACCCCTGATTTTGTTGCACTTAAGTGCCAAACATTCTTCTCACGCCACAAACTCGTTTATTTTAAATGCTCATTTGCTTATTTTGTGAATGTTTAACTGACTGTATCAGGTAGTTTTTTTTATAAGATCTAATTAGAAAAAATGACAATTCTACCCTTTTTATATGATTCTTATTTTGTGGAGGTTCAACTAACTGTATTCATTCTTTACAAGAATTAGTCAAAGAAAATGACGAAAGAACGCAAAAAAGTAGTGAAAAAATAAGCGATTTCAAATTTCCTGTGACTATATTAAGCTTCAAATTTCCCTCTTTTTACTCCATAAGAAATAAAGTGTTTATTTTTGAATACCGGTAGCTCGGTTGGTAAGGTGCAGGACTGTCATGCAGGAAACCCGGGTTCGATTCCCAGGGCGGAACAAACAATTAATGGTAATGGAAACCTTGGGCGAGACCCTTAACGCTAAAGCCTACCTCACAACTTGAGAGACAATGAACCCCATGAGAACAAGGTGCTGTTAGAATGCTACTACTCAAGTAATCCCACCCAGAGGGGTTACATGCAGAGAATGCGGAATGAATGGATGCTTCAATACAAGGCTAACTGCCAAACAACTGGTAGCCCAGTGCTCTAACATACACAAACAGACTTAAACACTGTCCATATAACCTAACCTGACAGAATCAAATGTAAAAGGATTTATGCTAGAGTAATTAGCAAACTGTAATTGTCACTTAGTTATAAAAAACAAACAATCACCGGTACTTATTTAACATCAAGGAGTAGGTGCATTTACTTTTCATTACATTTGGTTACATGTATAAGTTATATCTGGCCCTTTGAGGACAGCCACTATGCTGATGTGGCCCTCAGGGAAAATGAGTTTGACACCCCTGCACTAAAACTTAACCATATGATGCTTTTTCTTCTTGAATAGATATTCTAAGACTTGGTCAGCAGCAAGAAAGGGTCAAACAAGACAAAGGAGTGATACAAAAAAAACAACAACATTCTATTTGTGAGATTTGCAACATTTCGACATTTCACACGGAAGCCTCTTTCAACTGTGAGGACTTAGTTGTCCAATGGGAAATTCTATTATACGTTATTAAACTGACGTACTTTGGATTTACCACTGTTATGCGTTAGGTGAGCGGCTACCATGCAACAGGAATCCAGGGTTCGATTCCCGGTTAGGTGAGCGGCTAACATGCAGGAATCCAGGGTTTGATTCCCGGAGGGGAAGAAACAATTATACTGGGGGCAATTACCATATCAATGGCGAGCAGTTAACATCACTTAGGCAAGGCCCTTAACGCTACTGCCTCCCGAGCGCAGTTCAGCTGCAGCTCACCGCTCCCCCAGGGAATGGGTCAAATGCGGAGAAGAATTTCCCCATTGAGGGATAAATAAAGTATCCAAAGAAGAAGAAGAAGTTCACCGGAAAAGCAAAGCCATAAAAGAGTGATCTCTACTTTAATGGATTAATTATTGTTCTATTAAGCTTGGATCGATTCAGATAGATTAATTGATTTTATTAACCCAACCCATGACAGTCCAGTGTGAACACTGTGTGCACTGTACGCAGTTGGCGCTTTCTTGAACGCTTATCACACCCCTGGTATATACATAGCGTAACACTTACACAATCAAACATGACAAAACTTGCAACAAAGCAACAAATTCAAATGTTGAAAAAAAATAGATTCAACTTTATTGTCATACGCATATAGACAAACACATGCATTATGAGTTAACAAAGCGAAACTATAAAGTGTTGATCACGTTTTTATATAAGAAAACAACTTGTCCTTTCCGCTGGTTATACATTTGACTGGCATCTTGAACAGTTCAACTTAGGACTCATACTGTGTTCAGTACTCTGGTCCTCATTCATAAAGTTTCTTAAGAATCACAAAATCGAATGTAAGCTTTCTTCTCCAAAGATGTGAGGATGGAGTTTTGAAGACACACTCAAAAAAGGAAAAATTTGAACAAAGCAGTGCTCCTTGGAAATTTAAGACAACTTAAAATTCCATGTAGACTATTTGCTATAAAATAACCAAAAGTATTAATTTGGAAAATGTACAATCATTTTATTTATCAACAAGCCGTTAACTATGGTGTTAAAAAAATCAAAGGGAAAATCGCACAAAATGTGCTGACATGTAACCTTTTAGCAAAGACTATGAATATTATTGTTTTCACTAAAAAATCATATATAAATATCCAAATATAATTTATATATTTTTAAATTCTTTGTGCTTGTTAAATGTCTGCCATGTTGCATCACTGAGTAACACCAGCCAGACAGATGCTCTGTATAGTCTTTCGTATTTAAACATTTCCATAAAAAATAAAAGCATAATGTTTTCCTTAGTTTGGGACTAATCCATCATGAAATAAGCAGTTATCGGGATGTTGTTTTCACAAATTTGAGTTAAAAGAGACTTTTTGGAGGCAGTAGATACAAATCGAGACCACACTGCAAAGGATTAGTTCCTAAAAGATTTTAACAAAACCCCAAAAATACCAATTTATGATGTTGTACTCCTTTAATTCCATGTATATCTTCTAATTAAATGCTTTTAAAATAATCTGAAGAAAACATAGATGGATACAAAAACATTAAAGAGTCAATTTGGGGATCTTGCTATCCAGTTCTTAACATGTATATGCAAATCAACATTCAAACATCAGGGCACATATTGAACTAGTAATAATCACATTCATTATTATCTTGTAGTCTGGATATTCAAGACAACATATACAATGCTACAAGTAAAGCGAGTGTACAAAAATAGACCATGATGGAATCTTGGAACAATGCAAACACATAGAATGCTGAATTGATGTCATTTGTGCATTTGCTGGTAACATCTCAAAGTTATAGAAAATGTTCTGTTTTGCAACAGACAGTTCATGTTGAAGCACTGCTTCTGCTGCAGGTAGCTTTGAAATGTCCAACTTTATGGATAAAAATGAGTCAGCCATTTTCAGACTATTGCAGCTTTAAACTGCACACACACACACACACATAAAAACTCACAAAGCTTCTACACAAAATACGAAGGACAGAGTATCTATTTTAAAACAAACCAAATAAATAAACCAAATAAATCAAACAATAATAATAAAAAAAATATCACAGCAAATGAAACGATTTTGATAAAATCCTGGTTATTTTTTCAGAGCAAACAGCTTCAAGCAGAGACATCTTCAAACCGTACAAGTTGTGCTTTTGGGATCAAAATCTAGTGTGGTAAGTTTTATACCTACTTTTTTGTCACTGTTTAACTGTGTGCTTTTTTGCCATTTTTTAAGAAGTGTCATAGCATGATAAAATGTTGTGTAGCCTTAGTAGAGTAAACATCACTAACCAGATTTGCCTAAAGCAGCCTTTGCCTTTTCTGCCCAAACTGGGAGTAATCGTAATCGTATTTGTACAGAACGAATGTGTGCTGTAAAAACTAGCAGCCATGTGAGCTACTAGTTCGAAATCCCTTAGACAAGCTAGGACTGTCAAATGTGAAGACGAGATGCTCTGCAGGTGTGTGTAACAGGAAAATCCAAGACACACAAACAGTTACATAAAAAAAGCACAGATTACAACATATTTTGTGTGTACACATTCTTTACTGTCTTGTGACTGCCTAAAAATCTAAGTTTCAAGTTTTTATTTAAAAAAGCACAAAAAAAGCATATACCACGAATTTAAAGATGCTGAATATGTGCTGTTGGTTCACTGACGTACTTTTGACAGATGTTGGTCTACAAAAGAGGTCAAACTTCTATAATTTGCTGGCAGTGATCACTTACCAAGACACAATTTCATGCTAACTAAAGTTGTAGTCATGCATTAGAGATGCCCCGCTGCTCCTGTGCAGCCGGATTAAGTTCACAATCCTAATCCGACTGCTGCCTTCTGTGACGGGCAACTGAATGAGCTCCGTCTGTTTGTGCACTTCAGACGGCAGGCTGAAGGATGTGAAGAGACTCACTGTCCGGCAGTCATGACTGCTGAAGGAGAAGCAAAGACAGAAATGGGTCTCTTTTAGTCTGTGTGGACACGGGGTCTGAAGGGACACACTTCAAATTAGCTTAGAGCACGGCCCCGTTCTGTTGGACTCCCAGTCCTGCTCTCACTCCGTTCCTCAATCCCTTTCGTTCAGCGCTGACTGGCTCTGGATTTGGCCTCGTCACACTCTTGCTCTGTCGACAGGTCCACGTCAGACCTCTCCACACTCATGAGCGCTGAAGTGTCTAAATCACTCCTGAGCGGAGGCTGGTGCTCACCTGAGGGATGGGAGGTGGAATTATTCACTCCTGGAAAAAAGAATCACAAATCCACATTTTCTGCAGCTAAATCCTACAAGGAGTGCCTCACTGTAAAACACATCAATTATTTTAAGTAATGAAGATGTCAATATTTGAAATAACTAGAAAAGACATTAATTAGATGCACTTAGACAAAACCAGACTATTTGAAAAGACAAATTGTACTTATATTTCACTTGTAATCAAGCTGAGGTGGACCTGTTCAAATACTAAAATAAAATTCATTCAAGTTAATGCAGCATTAACTGTCTTTGTCTTCAGTCAGATTGAATTTAGTTTCACGCATCAGTTTTTAACCAAATTGTTTGAACTCCTTCCACTTATTCACATCACATAGAGAGGTGTTAGGGTGGCTGCAAGAACTTTGTGAGAAAATTTGCTTTATGATTTTTCTTAACACGAAAGCTCCAATAATGATTTGAAACTCCCTCACAATGGTCACGGCTCAATGACTGGCAGCAACTGTGTCGACTAAAGCCTGCTTTACATTGGTTTGTATGCGTTGTGTTGACACAAAAAAATAGAACGTTAGTTAATCAATCGGAATGTTGACATCGCCTCCGCCATGTCTGCATCTCATGTCCGTCCCTCCACAACACAATGCAAGCTTTACGCAGGAGTTCTATTTCTAGTCCATTCACACATCAATGTTGCAGCAAAAAGCATGAAAAACAGGAAACAAGTCAAGATTTTTAAAAAAATTTGTATTGTACTTTCAAAGTAAAACATTTTAAAATTTTTATTTTACATTTTAGGTGACGTGCTCACTTGATTATGCACAGCAGATAACACTGGCGCCCATTTTCACCATGGACGACGTAAGTATAAAACCCCATTAATGACACCAAACATGCATTTTACAAAGACTTGGTGAGGAAGAAGAGGGCATGGGGCCTGATTGCTTAGGTTTTCGATGAGCAAAGACAGCGGAACTACCCGACATGGAGATGGCAGGACAGACCACTTCCCCCGGAACCAGGGGCGAGAGGGGACGGACCGGAGATGCAACAGAGACAATGTAAGCTCACGGTCGTGAGACGGACTTCCCACTCAATGCAAGGGAGGTGCACTGCAGATGGACCAGTGTAAATCTGAGGTCATGGTTTTTATGTTTAGAGTATCCTTGAGTGAAAGACAAATGTCCAACGTCTAAAGATTACACAAAAAAACATTTATATTAACAAAGAGAAAATATATTGAATATGTTGCGGTGGGATTTCATTCTGACTAATGTATTGTGCAGACATTTAGAGAAATTCATCTACCAGGGCTCTTAAACTCCAGGTTTTGCTTGTTTCTGGGATATCTACCTCCTGCTAATTACCTTAACCAAATGTATTCCACAAATAAAAACTTGCAATAGCAGGAATACTTGAGAAAGAAGCAACACCTCAAGAACTGGAGATTAAGACTCCTGATCGAAACCTAACCCGGATTAAATTCAGCATACATACTGCTGCGAACAATGCGGCTTTGGTCCGGCTGTGGAACCGTGTCTGTGTAATGATGTAGCATCTGTGGGTCTGGCTCCAGCACCACTGAGCTCTCATTAACAGTTATTTCACTTGCAGCACTGATAGGATTGGTAAACGGACCCCGGAGAGACACCTCATAGTCAGGAGGAATGTCATCTGTGCAGTCCGCATTGAACTGCAAAGAGCCAAACACATCACAGAGATACCTGATCAAACTTTTCTTTAGAACCATTAAAGTATTGCTTAATTATTCTCTGAAACGTAATATAATTGTACAACTAAGCATAACTGCGATTTCACAATAATCAAATAGGGGTTACTGCAATTCCCAGGGCTTTTAGGATGTTAATTTTGCACATGGGGCACGTCCGGTGGTCTTGCAGCCACGGATCTACGCAGTGTTTATGGAAAGCATGCCTAAATAGGAAACATATTAAATATTTTCAATAAATCTGGCTTTTAGAATTCTTACAATGATTTTTTCAATTGATGTCATTACATTAATCCTTTTTTTACATAAACCTCACCTGCATGGTAATATCCTCACAACATCGTTAGGCTGATAACATTCGATGCAAACGGCGCAGTTTTCAAAGTCAGGTTCTATTTCCTAATATGAAAAGATAGCAAAAGAAACAAGGTTAGAACTTGAGAATAAAAACACAAAAAGGACCTTTAAATGGAAAAATTGTAGAAATATTCATTTATGAGGTCATTGTTGATTTATCCAACCAGGTTTTCTCACCATGGATTTTTAAATTGCACTCACTTTTTACTTCCAAACCTCAAAGTAGGAAGTTCTAGGTTGACCCTAAATTTAATTTTTAGTGCAGCATAAAATATTAAAATAGGAACTGATGAGGCTTCTTGACATCTGCTGACCTGTGACCCCAAAAGGGATTAAATGGGTTTAGAAAACGGATGAATGGACAGACATCTGCTGGTTTCTATATACGTAGCCATAGCAGACAACACTGCTGAAAACTAAATAAGGGGAAAAAATGTAACTTAAATAATAAATAAAAATAAAAATAAAGACTTAAATTACATTAAAATTAAACTTAAATTAAATTAAAATAAAAACTTAGCAGTTCTTTTTGAAATCTTATAGGCTAATACATTTACTGTGATCTACTGTCAATGGTTGAGTTTGATAGTGATTTAATCAGGGTGAGGAAAAAAATTTTTTACTAATGTAAACGAAATCAAACTTGCTACACAAAAATTACGTCAGACTTTTTTTTTTAGACTTAAAATGAAACAAACCCATGATGTTAACACACAGAAAAGAAAACCGAAGCTTATCAAGCATTATTTAAAACTGTTTGCAATTCTTGCTTTATATGTATGACTAGACGAAAGAAAGACAAAATCATGAAATAAATTTAATGATACAGGTGAACTAACACAAAAAAGCTCTTTAGTTTTCCATAAAAATATTGCTTTTGCCTGATGTAAAATGTATTCCAAGTTTTAGGAGCCTCTCTTACCTTATCTCCTTTCTTAAGTGTGCGCACTTGAAGCTTACTGATGGCCTGTTTAGCAGCATCGCCCATACGCCTCTGCAGATAGAAAAACACATTTGGCGTTAAAGTACATTTTTTTGTGATTTCTTAAATATGAACAAGAGACAAATATTTCAAAAGCACCACTTGAGATAAAATTCTAGGCAATATTTTATGGTGTTTTGGTGAAAATATCTCACTTATATACATAGAGTACAGAGATCGTGTCCTTCTAGTCCTCCAACTTTACAGTAATAGAATGGAATTTCATTTCAGCAGGATAAGTAACTGCGAATTTACTGAAAATGAGGAAAACACTAAAAACACCCACGCCATGTGCCAGTGGCAAGATATAATTGAGGTGAATGCCACACAAGTGTGCTGTTTCATTAGAGATTTTAGTGCTTTATCTTCTTCTGACAGAAATTGCTTGGTGTTAGAACTCTCTCATGTTCAGTTAACTTTCAATCAACAATCAGCAAATTGGTGTCATCTCCTGGAGGCTTGTTGAAGGACTTTAGTTAGCCGAGTGTGAAAACTGTTCTTTGTGATAAGATGCTGATGGATACCGTGTGACTATTAAGGAGCTTTTGAATATAAACTTCTTTGTACTGGAATGCCACTGCCTTTTTCCCCCAATGTTTTAATATAATCTGTCAATTCATATTTTGCCGCACGAATCAACAGGTATTGAAAATTAAACTTTTTGATTTACAGGATGTGCATAGAGACAGTAAAGAAGATTGTTGTTAAAATCTTGACCAAAAAAGGTGAAATGTGCAGAATCACAGCGGGCAGCAAATATAACTCACATTAGGAATATATGTCAGTTGTTTCTATATTACTTCTATATTTCTTCTTTTTTTGCATTTATTTAAAAAATATCTGCTTTTCTGAACAAAACCAAGGCCATCAATGCCATGCAAACATGCAACTAATAGAAGCGTACATCTGGATTCACACAACAGGGACATGGAAACATGCATGAACCAAGAATGCGATGACACAGCGGCTACAGTCTGAATCTGAAACGTTTGCACTCAGTCGTACCTGGTTGCGATCTCGTGCATTAGCGTAGCGAAACCTCTGGATGTAGTAGAAGACGAGCCAGGCGAGGGAGATGTTCATGAGGACGATGAAGGATATGGAGACAAACACGACAGAGGTTCTGCTCACGTACTTCTGCAGGTTACGCGTTCCTACAGTGATGTGCAGGGTGACCACAAGGCCCTGCTCTAACAAGCCCACTAGCTCACGACCTTTAGGCTCTGGGATCATGACGGCCACAACATCAGCCGTGTCTGTAAAAACACAAGGAGCACAGGAAGCAGCAGGTGAGACATGCATTGCACACATTATTGTGGATGAGTAAGTCTCTGTGTGACAAGATTTTATGTTTAAATTCAAAGCGGGAAAGATAATTTAATCACAGTGACAAGCCGATTCAGCCCTCTGTTTATAACACAAAAAGTAAGACGTTTAATTAAAAAAAGAAAAATAAATCCCTTTGGCCTGCTTGTTGCTACCTTTTTTCTTTATATCTTCTATATTGTTTTCAACAAACCCAGTGTATTTTGTACAAAAACACGAGTTATATGAAATATTTTATACTTTAACAATATTTTATTGTGAAAATCCATTGAATTAAAAAAAACAACATTAAGACTAACAGTTCTATGAACAACATAGAGTAAAAATGCCAGTAACAATTAGTTTTTATCATTATTTTAACTGTGTTTAAAATTTCAAAGTTATTTTTAGCCAATAAAATAAATCAAAATTACATTTATTTTAACCAGAATGATTGAAACATACAATAGTAAAGTTTATTATTTAATTGTCTGCAGTGTCAAAGAAAACTGGTTTAATACAAAAAAGAAATTCTGCATTTAGTTGGCCCGAAGCGTTTTCAATTACCATAAACAAAAATAAATAAATAAAATACAGCTTAATACAGACAGATGGCTCTGGGTGAAAAAGTTTCTGTTCAATCTCCAAGTCACAAAACAATTCTACTGTACTGGCTCACAGTCATTAACTAAATTCAACCATTTTAGAATATTTTTTAGCATACCTGCATCTCTATCTCCTGACCTTTTAACTGGGTTTATGACTCTTTTAAGCATACATGGTGCGGGGTAGAAGTTAACATGAGGCATCAGCGACAGCTGGTGTTGACACAGATTAACCTCCATAACCTCAAGATATAAATTCTAAACACACCGGTTTTTCACAACAGATTCACAGAAAAGTATCCTTTACAAATTGAAAGCATACAATTTCAACTCTTAAATGGAGGAGGGCCAGGAAATCATGTACATTCTTAGCTTTGACGGATTTCTCTGTGTGACGCAGACAGAGCATAGAAGCTCTAAAAACAGAGGAGACCCTCCTATTCTGACCTTTCAGACCAAACTGTGGATGCATAAAAGACCCCAACCAGGATGCTGCAAGCAGTTTTTAGTACCTTTTAGAATTACTTTCCAGTTTTTGCCTCCCGTTTTCAAAATATACGTGTTTATATATGAAAAATTAATCAATTATTAGTTGATTAAAAGTTGCCTATTTGTTGACCTTTGAAGTCACAAAGTGGTAATAATACTTTTTATAAAAATAACAGTATTTCAATTGACTGCAGCCCCCCTGTATCCATAATGAATGATAACACTGCACTGCAGCTCCTCCTGTCACAACTGATGAGGAGCTTTCAGGCTCAGATTCAGATCCACAATTTTTCCAGAGAGGCTAGCAAGACTCACACTGATGTGAGTTGAATGCTAGAACTAAATTATGTAGAAGTAAATACAGACATGCATGACCAAACCAGCCTTGGTTTAGTGAATCCGTAAACATTTGTTGGTAACCCTCACTTCATGGCAAACCCCCCCACCCATAAAACAGGGCTAAAGTATCAAAACAGACAACAGAAATCAGAGCTATTGGGTGACAAGAGAGTTTTTTTTTTAGAAAAATAGTTTGTGGATGCTTTCGGATTTGGAATCTGAAGCAGACAGATGTGTTTATCTAGTCCTTCTAACAAATGTTGCCCATCTTTTGTTTTCACACTTCCTCCACTTGATCACGCACTTCCAATACAAAAGGTTTGATATTCTCTGTGTGTCATAATGGCAAGACATATGGCATAGTGTGTTGTGTGTTGTGTGTGTGTGTGTGGAGAGGGGGGGCATTTATATTGCAGCGACTGTGGATTCAGAAAAGTTTTTTTGGGTAGATCTCACAACTGATCACAAAAATGTCCTATGGCTCTGGTCATTTGCTTTTTTTCTTAATGAATTATTGAATAAATAATTTATTAAAAACATGCTGTCGAGAAATACAAAACAGGTGTGCACCTTACCTGGTTAATGATAATAGTAAATAGTTATGAAAAAAATATATATGACACTCAGTCTATAAGAATTATAATCGCTATAGAGGCTGAAGATAATTTTCCTCAAGCTTTGTGTGTTTCACTGTGACACATGAAAAGAAGGCCATAATGTATTTATTTTGAATTCTTTATAACATATTTATAACAAATGGAAATTCTTATTGTAAGAATGTTTTCAGATCACTTTATACTTTATGCCTTTTCTCCTCTTTTTGCACCAACAAAATCTGGTTGTTTGTACTCTTCAGGGGGTGTAATGATGAATTTTTTAACAACAATTCGATTCATATCATAATTTGTGGTTGTTGAGGATTCATTGTCCATTTTGGTTCATTTTGAAAGATCCAAAATCACTGACCTAAAATCAATCCAGGACATCTTTAGCCCAATATTCATCCAGTGTGACTCAGAAATAAATACCTGGTACAGGTAAGGTGAAGTTTTCCACCCACTGTTGTTTTTTCCACATCAAAACAATCTAAAGGGAAAATTCTTAGAACATTCTACTTCACTGTATGCTCACATGTCTTTGCTAAATTCAAAGTGTTTCCACACATTGGACTGGAATGATGGACTGATTCTTTTTTACCTTGGCCGACTTTACATTTTAGTCAAATAAATCCACCATGTCTCAATACAAATGCTATTTTCCATTATCGATAAGCAATTTATTTCATTTGAAACGATTTTTATAAAGGAATCGATTAACAACTTTCCTCTGACAGATTGACCTGATTGGATCATAGGAATAGAATCGTTACTCCCCTATTTTATATGGAAATCTGTTCAAAGTTTGTCATGTATGCTTTAGGGATTCTCTACTTTACTGTGATATTTAAAAGTATTTTTTAGGACAATGTACATTCATTTAGAAAAGCTTCCGTGGACAACACCTGTTCACTGAGGGTCTTTAAAAAAACAACAACCTGATCCTCCTCTGATAATAACTACTAACTAAGTGACTCACAAACAGTTACACCTGTTTGACTCCTCACAGCAGGAGGCCTGACCTCCGATGAGGGGAAACTCCAGACAGGAACCCGCAGGTTGATGTTTCCTACCTGGATGTGGCATTGTGATGCTGTCGTTGCCGGTGTTGTATATCACAACAGCAGACGAGTTGGTTTCTGCAACGTTGCGAATTTTGTCCTGACAGGAACAGTTTCCTGCGGCCACCAGCGCCACCCAGGCCCCGCCGCTCTGGGCTGCCCGCGGGAACCTGACGTTGGGGTCGCACGCCTGCCGGTCCTGCGGCGTGGCCGGGAGGAGGACCTGACCTTTGACCTCTCTTTTGGGCGAGTGCTCCCCGTACCGGCCGCATTCGGTTTTCTCCGTCTTGACCGCGGAGGTGACGGGATCGATGTAGGTGATGTTGACGAAGGCTGTGTACCACTCCTCCTTCTCCGCGACCGTGAAGTCCAAGCAGAGGCAGTGGACGAAGCAGAGCGACAGCAGACACGTCGAGACGGTCAGATTCATGCGACAGTCCGGGATGAGGGACGGTGCCATAGTGCGGCTCGCTGGTTTGGGAAGGGCAACAAGCCCCGGGGCTTCCCCTAAACTCCCCCGAGTGGGATCCGCCGTTTACCGGGCATGCATGCTACCCACGTCCGAGCCGCAACAGCAGAAATGTTAGGGGAGGAAAAGTCTGCAGCATGTTGTTATCGTTCAGCTGTTTCCGTCCCCTCTCAGGACAGGCTGGGCAGTGTCACGTGACCTGGGCGTGGATCAGTGACGTAGTCAAACAAGCATTCTGATAAAAAAGACAGACAGATAGATAGATAGATAGATAGATAGATAGATAGATAGATAGATAGATAGATAGATAGATAGATAGATAGATAGATAGATAGATAGATAGATAGATAGATAGATAGATAGATAGATAGATAGATAGATAGATAGATAGATAGATAGATAGATAGATAGATAGATAGATAGCAATAATGTTTCGTTTTTTAAAGGAACTGCATTTTTTTCTATTACATCGCCTCTGGACTGTAAATGTTGATGTGCAGGTTGTACAGCATGTGCACTGTTTTTTTAACCTATTGTCTGTTTTGTAATTCATAATACAATTTATGAAAAAAAAGATGATAAAATAGCATTTTATTTATAGGCTATATAAAAATAGGGGGGCTGCACGGTGGTGCAGTGGTTAGCACCCTTGCCTCACAACAAGAAGGCCCCCGGCACAAGTTCCGGCTGGGGGACATGCAAAACACAACATCAATGGGGGACCTTTCTGTGTGGAGTTTGCATGTGTGGGTTCTCTCCGGGATCTCCAGCTTCCTCCCGCCCTCCAAAAACATGCCTCATAGGTTATTTGGCAACTCTAAATTGTCCATAGGGTTGAGTGTGAGAGTGAATGGATGTGTGATTGTGGATATTCTACCCTGCGACAGACTGGCGACCTGTCCAGGGTGTCCCCTGCCTTCGCCCACAAGTGGCTGGGATAGGCTCCAGCAGCCCCATGACTAAACGGAATAGAAAAAATGAATGAATAAAAACAAGGGGACCATGATCAATTGACTTAATCTAAGGATCAATTTATATTCCTACGATCCAACAAGATTGATGTGACTCAGGTAAATTTTTAATCGAATTGAACTATACCATTAAAAAATCAAACATATCAATTATATCGATAGCGAGAAAATACCATTTGTATTTGGGGCACAGTAGGTTTATTTTACGATTCATAATGTAAAAAAGTTCCATCACAGCAGACAACATGTGTTGGCAACAAAAAATGATCTAGTCATCTTTTCAGTCCAATATAGAAACACTTAGATTTTTTTGCAAATATGTTGCCATTCAGAATGTTCTAAAAATGTTCTATTTTAATTATTTTCTTCAAACAGAGAGCCATGAAACATATTATCGGTTAAAGTCAAGTAGACTTTGATTAGTTGTTTGAAAGGAGTGGGAAGAAACAAATGTATATTATCTCACCTCTATTAAGTTATTTCTTTTTTATGGCTATTTTTACATAAGATTAGGATTAAAATTTTTAACCCCATAGGGAAATTAAATTGTTGTGGCGTCATATTTCAAGCACAGTAAAACAATTACAAAATATACAGGGAAGAAATTCTTACATACACATACACACATAGCAGCAGACAAATGAACATAAAATAATCAGTTGATTTAACTGAATAGTTGCCACAATCCAGTCCTTATTAGATCAAGTGCAGATTATTTAGCAAGTAACAAAATGGAGTGATCACTGATAATCCTCTGAAAACATTCCTACGTCAGTGAAGGTCAGTGTTCCAGACTTGAAGATGCGGGATGTTGAGTAGTGTAACATTACACCCAATGTCCCTTGTCACCTTGAGAGCAGAGCTACTTCATATTAGACAAAAAAAGCCAAACCTTTTCATAGGAGATTGATTTCTGGGATTATTTATTGCCAGTCATTCTCAAAGACAAAGAAAAGCTTAGGGTCTTTCAAGGCCTCTGTGTTAGGACCCATCAGAAAAATACATGTTATAGATTCAATTAACTTTATAGGGAATGTCAAAAACGGATACACCTTCATTTGCTTTGTGTGTTCATCTATACTTTATTCTCAAGTTCATAAATTGCTCAAATGGTTTAGGAATGGATAGTAACTTTGAACACTGCACTTATGAGAGACATCCTGCCTGTAGGCTTCGCTTTGGGCCACTAGATTTCAGAACCACAAGTGAGGATTTTAACTCTCACCCATGGTCAGGGGCTTTTAAAAAAAGACCCCACAATGAGATTCCTGATAACTGTTTCTGCATTAAATTTCAACAAAATGATGAAGAGGATGATTATTCTTTTGTGTAGAATATTAATTTGTTTCTTTTTTTGAATATTTAAACAAGACGCAACATCTGACCCTTTTACTGTAGTTGTTCATTCTTTTCCTCTCAATATTAAGTCAAGCACATATCTATGGCAAAGACAAAATCCAGATTGCAAATATCGATCATCATACTCAGCCAGGAACACCAGTACAGTAAATAGCATGAGGATGTCACATTTTCCTATTTGGAGAATTTCAACCCAGAAAACTACCTATATGTCTCAGCTTAATATATATTAATCATTATCAAGGCATTTTTTTTATTGAGGTGCTTTGGACATGTCCCATCAAGATTTATTTGGATAGATTCAGAACCCAAGGGATTATTTAATGTCAGATCTGTCCTAAAAATGCTTCAGCGTATTTTCACACGAGCTATTGTGAATGTTTATATAAGTGTTTTCAAACTCATCATTGCCAAAAGTTAATACTACTAATAAACAAAAAGCTGTATTAAAGTTGACTTCAGAAGAAAAAATAGTTGAAGGTAGCTATTAATATTTTATTTGTTTTTTTAGTTTGATGTTGAAGAAAAAATAAAATCCATAATTTAGGATAGATATAACATCCCAATGTAACTTCTCCCAGTCACTTGACATTTAAAAAAATCCTTAATATTTGATGTAAAAATTGCATATTTACATAGTCAAAACACTTAGTGAGAGAATCTCTGTATATTTCTTAAAACTAGGTTAATATACATTTCATGTCTTCAAAACCTCCCTTAAACATTTGAAATGATTGCTTCAGCGGGCTACTTTTCTGATTCTAATCTCTAATCTGTAATATTTTTTGCAAATTCATTTTGACATGTTTATTAAATATCTTTCTGGCACGCTTTACTGATCGACATGTCCATTAAGTATCTTACTCTTTATGTGTTTTTTTCTAAGTCTTTTAACAAAAAAAATTTCATGGTTGTATCAAACAGACAAAGAAGGGGAACGTTTCTTTGGCGGAACCAAGAATTCCCTCGGTTTTCCCCAACGAACATATTGTAGGACGTACCGAGAAGACTCCGTGCTAAGTTAGAGCGTGGGTATAAGTACTTTAATGTCAAAATGTGAAATGTTAAATGGTTCCATCGTGACATTTGCTAGAACTGAAATGTTATTGTTAGGATGACACAAAGAATTAAGCAGAATTAAAGCGAGGCACGTGCCTAACTTCCGGCGTGTGACTTACTTTGTCAGTACAAGCTAGCTTGGCTGCTTTGTGGAAATATATTGATGTATGTAACTAAGCATTATTTCCCAGTGATGTATGATAAACCCGCTCTACATTATTTTGTCTGCAGATTAAACAGGCCCCATTATAACAAAATGCCCAAAAAGAAAACCGGGGCCCGGAAAAAGGCAGAGAATCGGAAAGAACGAGAGAAGCAGAGTCGAGCCAACCGGGAGCACGTTGATGTGGCAAAACACCCTTGCAACTTTAACATGGTGTGTAATGTTGCTCTACATGCAAATGTTAGTGACCACAATGAAAGTAAGGTTCAAATACTCACTGCTTTAAATGTTTTTGTTTTAGGATTGTGACAAATGCCAGAGGTATGCATATCATTGCTACAATATTTGTCAGATTTAGACTGAAATGCAAATATGGGTGTAGTTTACATATTTTGCCATGTTTTTTCTTTTTCTTAGAAAACAGAAGAACAGGGCCTTCTGTTACTTCTGCAATGCAGTGCAGAAGCTACCTGTCTGTGCTCAGTGCGGTGAGTTCCAAGTCATTCACTTTAAATGTTTATCCAGGTTTACTTTGGTCCTCACTCCCAAACTCAGTCATCACTTTACAAGACCAAAAAGCTTTTATTTTTTTTAATTAATTTTTTTAGAAAATAGCAACTACAAGTGCAGAGGGATCTCACCTATGAGCTCTTGTTCATGATTGCAAGAACAAGGTCTCAAATACAAGCGGCTGAAATAAGCTTCCTCTGTAGGGTGGCTGGGCCCTTCCTTAGAGCGCCCAGCCACTGCTCCTCCACATCCAGAGGAGCCTGTTGAGATGGCTTAGACATCTAGGCTCCTGAACGCCTCCCTGGGATGGTGTTCAGGGCACAGCCCCCTGGGGGGTAGACTAGCAAGACTATGTCTCTCAGCTGGCCTGGAAACACCTCAGGGGAGCTGGAAGTCTGGGCATCTTTGCTTAAGCTGCTGCCCATGCGACCCAGAAGGTGGATGTGAACTCAAATCCTAGTGACCTGCCTGTGCTGCCTGTGTGTTATATGTCTCCTTTTGTTTGTAGAAACCTCTCATTTTTACATGAATATAATTGTCTTACCTCTTCAAAAGTTACTAATAGTCATTGATATTTTTTCATTATTAAAGGTAAAACCAAGTGCATGAAAGCGTCAGATTGTGTTATCAAGCATCCGGGAATCCATACAACAGGCATGGCCATGGTGGTGAGTTCATTGTGATTTACACTTTTCATAAACTCACATAGAGCAAACATAGCTTTTGTTAATATTCAACTTATTTATTAAATATTGTTTTTTATCTAAAGATTGTCTTTTTTCTGAATCATATTGATTTTTTTAAAAATCAATATGATTAGTATAAATTGACAATTAGTATTAATTGACATTTTTCATGGTACATTTTTATATACTCAGTGGGGCAAAATAGTATTTAGTCAGTCATCAATTGTGCAAGTTTTCCCACTTAAAAAGATAAGAGGCTTGTAATTTTCATCATAGGTATCCATCAACTATGAGGGACAAAATGAGATAAAAAAAAATCCAGAAAATCACTGTGATTTTTAAAGAAATTATTTATGAATTATGGTGGAAAAGTATTTGGTCATTAACAAAAGTTCAACTCAATACTTTGTTATATACCCTTTGTTGGCAATGATAGTCAAATGTTTTCTGTAAGTCTTCACAAGGTTTCCACAAACGGTTGCTGGTATTTTGGCCCATCTCTACATGCAGATCTCCTCTAGAGCAGTGATTTTTTTTTTGAGCTGTCGCAGGGCAACACAGACTTTCAACTCCCTCCAAAGATTTTCTATGAGGTTGAGATCTGGAGACTGGCCAGGCCATTCCAGGACCTTGAAATGCTTCTTACGAAGCTACTCCTTTACCCAGGCAGTGTGTTTCATCTTCAATGCCCTTCCTGTTGGAACAAAGTTTTCACTCAAAATACGATGATACATGGCCCCATTCATTCTTTCCTTTACACGGATCAGTCGCTGAAAAACAGCCCAAAGCACAATGTTTCCACCCCCATGCTTTATATTTGGTATGGTGCTCTTTGGATGCAACTCAGCCTTCTTTTTTCCTCCAAACATGATGAGTAGAGTTCTTCCCAGAAAGTTCTATTTTAAATTCATCTACCCACAGAAGATTCTCCCAATCCTCTTCTGGATCCTCCAAATTCTCTCTAGCAAACTTTAGACGGGCCTGCACATGTACTGGCTTCAGCAGGGGGACACGTCTGGCACTACAGGACTTGAGTCCCTGGTGGCATAGTGTGTTACTGATGGCAGACTTTGTTCCTTTGCTCCCAGCTCTCTGCAGGTCATTCTCTAGGTCTCCTTGTGTGGTTATTGGATTTTTGTTCACCGTTCTTGTGACCATTTTGACCCCACTGGGTGAGATCATGCTGGGAGCCCCAGATGGAGGGAGATTATCAGTGATCCTGTATGTCTTACATTTCCTAATAATTGATTTCTTCACACCAAGCTGCTAATATTGTAGATTCAGTCTTCCCAGTCTGGTGCAGGTCAACAATTTGGTTTCTGGTGTCCTTAGACAGCTCTTTGGTCTTGGCCATAATGGAGTTTAGAGTGTGACTGTTTTGAGTTGTGGACAGGTGGCTTTTATATAGATAACAAGTTCAAACAGGTGTCATTAATACAAGTAACCAGTGGAGGACAGAGGATCCTTTTACAGAAGAAGTTACAGGTCTGTGAGAGCCAGAAATCTTGCTTGTTTGTTGGTGACACAATACATATTTTCCCCTCTTTCCCCCCATAATTTACATATAAATTCTTTCAAAATCCGACAATGTGTTTGTTTGTTTTTTCCTCTGGATTTTTGTCTCTCACTCTGTCTCTCATAGTCAATGAAAAAAACAGGCCTCTCTCATCTTTTTAAGCGGGAGAACTTGCACAGTTGGTGGCTGACTAAATCCTTTTTTGCCCCTTCTGTACGCATCACCATTACACAGCTTTAGGACTGAATGCAGTTTGTAGTCTACAATGGAAAGAGCCCATCTCCTAAACCCGAGCATGGATCTTTGGTCCACAACCTTTCAGCTGACGGTTCTGCCTCCCATACATCTAGAAAACCCTGCAGTCGTAGGTACACAGGTTAAAACTAGGTAATATGGTCTCTTTACTGCAGGGTTTGGTAGAAACCTTTTCAGAGAAATATTGCAATAAATGTATGAAAATCCAATTTAACGCATGTTTTTGTCTGCTTTGAAGTAGCTGAGAAGAATGCCACGAGTAATTGATGAGTCATTTGACTTGGAGGAAGTTGATTCCTTAACACTGAACTGCATTACATAGACAGATGCAAGTTTAGACAATTTCACTCACAATGAAGTCCTTGACTGTTTTGTAATAACTGTCAGAGGCGGGACTTTTCTTCTTTTTTTATTAAGCTTTAAGGCATTTTGATTGATGTGTGCGTGCAAAGACTGAATAAATAAAACTCTTTCAGGGATCCTACAGTTGAACCAGAATACCTGACAGATTCCATGGTAACCGGATAGCTAAAACATAAACTCTTAATACTTTCAAGTCCAAAAAACAACAATCTTTTTTATTTTTTACAACAGACTTGAGCTGATGTATTTCCTGCCAATATACAACCGTTATTATTTTTTTTATATCTTGTATTCTTTTGTGTAGCTTCATGGTCCATGGATGACAATAGCACCTATTAATCAACAACAGTGGGATATTTTACCATGTGTTGGCGTTCTAAACCTTTTTATTTAAACAAACAGGCATTGGTCTGATAAATCGGATTTGAACCAAAAAAAAGTGCTGTAATCCGTCGCAAATTCCACAAATTCTAATGTATTAGAACATTGTTCCAATAGAGCGCTTAGAGTGACCAATTTATACATAAAAAATAATGTTCAGCAGTGGATTGTTGTGGCTTTTCAAAGTATATTGGTATTGTGCCCCAAAAAATAAATAAAACAGGTGTGACATTTAGTTTGTATAACATTGGAAGTGTTATAAGTTGTATGCGCAAACAGGATTTGCTGAAGCTCACGCTTTTTTGTTTTTAATAACTCAACAGTTATTGTACAGTTGTGTGCATCTCTTAAAATGGAAGTTGATGTGTTTTTTTTTAAGTATACATTGAACAAATCGCAAAACTGTTTTAAATAAGGTCAAATTACTATTTGTTCTGTTTTTTTCTTTACCACAAGGGGGCAGTGTGTGACTTCTGTGAAGCCTGGGTGTGCCACGGCAGGAAATGTCTGAGCACCCACGCCTGTGCATGTCCCCTCACTGATGCCGAGTGCATCGAGTGTGACCGAGGAGTTTGGGATCACGGTGGGAAGCCTCTGCCTGCCCTTTGCATTTTCTTCCATCCAGTCTGCTCATCCTAAACATAATTCAGGGGCTCTTTTGTGCAGGGGGAAGAATTTTCCGCTGTTCTTTCTGCCACAACTTTCTGTGCGAGGATGATCAGTTTGAGCATCAGGCGAGCTGCCAAATTCTTCAAGCGGAAACATTCAAATGTGAGTCATTCATATTTTTGTCCTTTTTTTCTTTTATTAAGTGAAAATGAAACCTGGATTTTTGTGTTGTGTGTCAGGTGTTTCCTGTAATAGATTGGGGCAACACTCCTGCCTGCGCTGTAAGGTAAGCCTGCAAACACGAGGAATCTACACTGTAAGGGAATTTACTCACAGCTTTTCTGAGAGTTTTGGATTTAGAAAAGAAAATCATACATTTTTTACAGAAAACAGGTGTGACTCGCATCTCATCTTCATGACGTGTCACACCTGTTGAAACAGCATCAAACATAGTTATTTTAGTTATTTTCCAAGCTCTGATTCATCACCCAGCATTCAAAAATGACCAGATAAAAGACAGCTAACAGGCTTTTATAAGCTTTTGCAAACAAATGCCTTATAGTTGTAAAGATACTCTTCATGGTATTTTCTTTTTCCAGAAAAGCTATAGACAAAACCGGGCATAAGTGTCATAACTAAGGTCATCAAACTGCCTCAGTAATAGGGCTGCACGATATGAGGAAAACTTGCGATATGCGATAATAGTGATCAATATTGCGATGACGATATAACTTGCACTAAATGAACGTATAGCAAAAACGACAAAAACATTTCCATTTCACTGCAAAAGTTTAATTTAAATAAGAGTGAAAATACCTTAAATTATTCTCCAAATGATCCTCGTCTAATTAGGAGGCCAACATCTAACATAAAAGCTCCATCCGATTGGTCAACAACGTGAAGGGCTCCATCTGATTGGTCAAATGCATAAAGGGATTTATTCAATTCATTAAATAGTTCCACAATAGGCCATAAGATTGTTTTAGGAAATTTAAGGTTTACCATTTATTACGATTTTTGCTGACTTTTGCGATGTGGATATTGCACAGCTTGAAATCGCGATAACGATATAGTTGTGATTAATTGTGCTGGCCTACTCATTAAGATCGTTTTTTCATTTAGGAGTTTGTCACACAACATTTCTCAGCATATATGTTTGTTATTGCATTCAGCGATTAACTGAAACAGTTTCTGAAGGTTTTTTTTTTCCTTTCATGTCTAGACTTGGTTTTTTGACTGCACCGAGTAAAAACTGCTACCAGATATTGACGTTCTTACGTTTTGCTTCATAAGCGATAAAGTCCGTTTTTATTTAGTGATGCATCGTTTCATCGACATTTTAAACAAGCTCAATGTTTTTTTTTGCAGGCTTGTTACTGTGACGACCACGCCAAGAGCAAGGTTTTCAAGCAGGAGAAAGGCAAAGCGCCACCATGTCCCAAGTGTGGCCACGAGACACAAGAGACCAAAGACCTCAGCATGTCCAGTGAGTCCTTAAGGCGTGCCACACGGCCGCTACGTACATGTTGCGCATATTGCATGTATGAAAATTGGTCTAATGTGAATGGAAATGGAAAAAATGAGAATAGTTTTGGTGTTTACATGAAATCTTCACAACTGTATCATGAATGAATCACGTTAAAACCACGTAAGAAGTACGAATAAACCACGCAAAAAACACGTAAGTCAACATGAACCGTAGGGGATTATTTTGCTGTTTTTTGTAATTTGTGCCTCAATTACGTAATTTTCATGCTATATGTGCGCCGTATATGTGATATAAAAGTCATAATTCGGTGGTGCATGCGTGAAATGCTAAAAAAATCGTGCAAAAATCACTTGCTTAAGATTTACGTCATAATTTACAATAAACTACGTAAAATACTTAAAAACTGCGCAATTCTCAACAGTCGAAAAATTTTGAAAGGCTAAAAACCAAATTCACGCAAAGCCGAAACCCTCGACGGAAATCTGCGAAATTCAACGTACGATGAACGCAAGAAACACTTATGAATTGCGTGCAATATGCGCAAAATGTAGGTAGTGAATGTAAAACAATAAATCTTAAAGTTTAGTTTCACTATTTTAGTTTACATAGCTGAAATCTTTTTGACTGTGTTGCTTTGTTCTGACAGGCAGTTTTTTGTTAGCTTTGAAGTTGGCTGCACAGATGGAATCCTGTTATGTTGCTTCTCTGGAATTCCTTTTGCTCTTCCGTTTAACTCTTTCTCTATAAATGTTTGGGGAAGCATGCCATGGAAGTGATTAAGAATTGTATCCTTTTAATAAGTGGACCAAAACTTTTGGCAACATTGTGAAGGTATGGGACTCTCCTGAATTTCAAGCTGCTTTTATAGTGGTTACCAGGACCTGGATCCAGTTTGACTTGGAAGCAATCCTTAAAGAGGAAGTGAAAAAGACGTTTGTGCCCATGTCAGTGTTTATTGGCTTAGTCACAACAGTCCCTACATGTGGATAGGGGCTCTCTGTGGGCTGCAGCTGACTCAAACAACATGTAAGGGTGAAGTATGTGAGATGCAAGCTCATCATTCAGATTTTTTTATTTTTTCAACCCCAGCCCGTTAGATCTGTTCACGTGCGCCTTTTCTAGCTGTAAGGGCAGTTGAGACTAAAGCTTTACCAACGACTAGAGTGTGGTGCAATGATACCGTACGACAGCAACACCCGTACGTCAAAACATTAACATTACATTAACCTTCTGAAAACTTCGCAATACACTTCCCACATGCATGAGAATCGTATGTAAGTACTTTATTTTTGTTTAGATGTTAACTATTCCAGGTATGTTTGTTTTAGTACAAGTATATTTTAGAAAAATATATCTGTGACAATCAGTGTGATTTTTACTATGAGGCTAAAACTATGGCTAAAATAGACCAACATGGCCTACATGTGATTGTTGCTTCACCTGTGCGTTTTGTTTTTGTCTTTTTGCAGCTCGTACCTTGAAGTTTGGCCGACAGGCGGGCGTCGACGATGATGACGACGACGACAGCGGAGCATCTGGGTATGATGCCTACTGGAAGAATTTAGCTGCTGGAGGAGGCAGTCAACAAGGCAATTACGAAGAGGATGAGGACTATGATGAAGAGGACTATGAGGAGGAGGAGGAGGAGGAAGAAGAAGAAGAAGAAGAAGAAATCGATGAGGAGGTGGAGGAGGAGGCTTCTAAATCTTTGGCTGAGCTCAAGTTAGGAGGGACTGCCTGAAATAAACGTGTTGGCCTGCTGTTGATTCCAGTGATCTTTAGCAGAAGCTGACTTGTTTTATCAAAGGTTGATATGAAAAGTTGATATGAAAACTGAAATCATAAAGAAATGTTCACACAGCCACGAGGGGAAAGTCAGTGTGTTAACATTCTAAAGAATAGTTTAAGAGATTTGAGCAGGTAAAGAACAAATAATGTTGAAAAATAATTGATGTCAAATAGACTAATAAATATGTTTTAAAGTCAAATTTGAGTCCACCATTTGTTTCTTTACATTTTTTGGTAGTACTAAAAACTAATTTTTTACATTCTCCATTTAGGAAAGTTTTTTTTATCCCTCTTAGGATAGAAAATATCCAAAGCAACATGAACAATTTAACAGAATTGAGATTTGAAAAAAATGTAAAAAGTAAGATGGAAACAGCAGTGAGTAATCAAGTCACAGTGGCCACACTAATGTGATAACTTGGTTCTAAGGAGAAAAAACCTTTCCTAGTATAAATATTAAGCTTAGTAAAATTCCTAAAGTTGTAGTGACACAAAAACAAAATTCAGTTCAATAAAAAATACACTGAGTTCACTGACCATGATTTAATTACATTGTGTTTTGTCCAATTTTTTCTTTCCATTTAATTTCTCTTTATTCCACTTTGCTTGAATATTAGCAAAACAATGCTGGAAACTGATTCAAATCAAACTTTATAACTTGAAAATGCAAGCAGCAGCTGCTTTAAAATGAAGTACAGCAGCATTTTGAACCAAAGGAAGGTTTGAAACAACAACAAAAAAGATTTTATGTATCACTCACTAAGTTGCATTTTTTTCTGAAGGAACCTCATTGAAGTGAATTTAGTGCGATGATACTTGAAGCGGCTGTTTCCCATCAAAGTAAGCTAAACCTCAGGGTGGTTCATCTTAAATTGACGGGAAACAGCTGTTTCCCAAACAGCACTGTCCAACTGTGTAGAAGAAAAACAAGTGTGGTGCTTGCTACAGACTTCTCTGGGTAAAGTTAATTGGTGACACAATACAGCTGGGCAAAAAAGTATTTACTCAGCCACCAATTCTGTAATTTTCATCATAGTAGGTCAACTTTGAGAGACAAAGTGAGAAAAATAATCACATTGTCTGACATTTAAACCTTGTGCTATCCTAGGCCCTTAACCATTGGGAGTTGGTTCATCTAGACCCACTGGACAGTGCTCTGAACCTTTTTTCTTTAATGATTTGTGATCCTCACTGGTGTCCATGGATTACATGAAATCTTTCCACCGTTATCCACCTTTGTCATGGTAGGGAGAACACGTGAAAGTAAGGGTGGGGTCATCTAAGATAGCACAAGGGTTAAGCGGTGAGCTAACTTTGCGTTCCGAGCATTGGCTTGAAGTCACATGATCCGTCAAGACAGATGGCTTTGGTGAACAGAATCTTGTTTTTCAAAATAAACATTCCTTTTTGTATGAAAAAAGAATAAACAAAACGGAAATAATCTGAACAAGCATATGCATTTTTTAAAGAATTTATTTGTTATGATGGAAAATATGTATTGTGTCACCTACAAACAGGCAAAATTTCTGCCTCTCACAGACCTGTAAATTCTTCTGTAAAAGTATCCTCTGTCCTTCACTGGTTAAATTTTATTACTGTCACCAATTTGAACTTATCTATATAAAGGACACATGCCCACAACTCAAAACAGTTACACTCCAAACTCCATTATGGCCAAGACCAAAGAGCTGTCTAAGGACACCAGAAACCAAATTGTTGACCTGCACCAGACTGGGAAGACTGAATCTACAATATTAGCAGCTTGGTGTGAAGAAATCAATTATTAGGAAATGTAAGACATACAGGATCATTGATAATCTCCCTCCATCTGGGGCTCCCAGCATGATCTCACCCAGTGGGGTCAAAATGGTCACAAGAACGGTGAGCAAAAATCCCAGATCCACACAAGGAGACCTAGAGAATGACCTGCAGAGAGCTGGGAGCAAAGGAACAAAGTCTGCCATCAGTAACACACTATGCCACCAGGGACTTAAGTCCTGCAGTGCCAGACGTGTCCCCCTGCTGAGGCCAGTACATGTGCAGGCCCGTCTAAAGTTTGCTAGAGAGCATTTGGAGGATCCAGAATAGGATTGGTAGAATCTTCTGTGGGTAGACGAAACCAAAATAGAACTTTCTGGGAAGAACTCATGCACACACCTTCACACACTGGGTAGCTCCGCTACCACCAGGAGCAATGTAGGGTTGCTCCTGGTGGACTTCTCAAACCCAGAGCAGCAAGTTTGGAGACCAGTTTGGAAGGGATCACGGTATTGGATACCGAGTTGTGTTCAATGAAGACTATTCACATTTACGTGTTCTCTCTCTCCAGATGGCTGAGTGAGGTATGGAATGCTAGGGCGATGGCATTGTCTGTAGACCTCTTAGCTCTGTAAGGGGTCCAGGGTGTCGGGGAAAGAGCTGCAGATGCATTTTTTGCTATTTGTTTGAAGCACTTCATGATGACACATGTGAGTGCTATGCGCCGATAGTCCCTGAGACAGGATATTGTAGGGGTCTTTGGGGTGCGGACTACAGTGGAGGTCTTAAAGATGATGGTCATGGTAGGTAGACTGGCTCAGAGACAAGTTAAAGATGTTTGTGAACTCCCCGGCAAGTTGGTCAGCACAGCTCTCAGCTCCCGTCAGGTTTGTGGTCTTGTGATGGATGTGGTGTTGTCTGCATCAAAGCAAGTGTAGAAGGTGTTTAGTTTTTCTGTAAGTAATGCAATGGACAGTTCTACTGGCTTGCTCCTCCCTTTATAGTCTGTGATGCAGCGTAGTCCATACCACTGGCATCTTGGGTTGTGGCTTTGTTGGGAAGATTCAAGTTTTTCTCTGTACTTCCTCTGGGCAGTCCTGATGGTCTTTCTGAGGTCATATCGGCTGTAGGTTTCAGGGTTTCCTCATTTAAAGGCAGTGGTGCGGGCTTTGAGTTTTGCATGCAGCTCTGGTCTAGTCCAGGGTTTCTGGTTGGGGTACATCCAGATGTTGGGACTGGGGCACCGTGTCATCAATTCACTTCCTGATGTAGCCCACAACAGAGTCTGCATACATGTTTATGTCTCCATCCACTGTGTCTACAAACATCTGCCAGTCTGAAAAAAAACTGCATTGTTAATTTTATTGTTGCTGTTTCATCTCAGCCAGACATTTTTAAATGTAAAAAAAAAAAAAAAATTAAATCAAATCTAATTAAGTGACCCATACCTTATTTTTTGAAACGTATGGCACACTATAAATTGCTGAATTTTTTTCAACAATAGATAGTCCGCCTTATAATCCGGTGTGCACTTAGTATGAATTTTGGTTGTGCTAACTGACCTAAAATATCTTTTTTTGCGTCATTGGGCACTCAAAAATTTGTCAAAATGTTTGACTTTGGTAAACAATGAAGCCTTGTTCACTGGACGAATTGCTGGAGCCCAGCAGAGTGAGTTGTAAAGTGCTGCAACTAAGGTACTGACCAAAAATGCCCTGCCCTCCCAACCAAATTTTGGTGTCAATATTATATTCAAAGTAATTTAATTTCTAAAGCACCTTTTATGTAAAAAGAACAGCTCAAGGTGTTGTATATAGAAACAACCAAGAACACAAATACACCAATCCCCACTCATGCAAAAATATATTAGAATAAGCCCATCATAATAAAATACACAAAAACAAACACAAATAAAAGAGAAATTATTATAAGAAAGCTAAAGAAGAGAGAACCCAAAAGGTGCTGTCCGCCCTGTCCTCCTGTTGGCCAGGGTGTCAGCATCCAAGCAACATGAGCACAACTCATCCCCATCACCTCCTGCCCCTCAGTCCCCCAACCCCCGGGTCCAATGCGCCTGACTTGGGCTCAAAGGACCCAGAACAAGAGATGGCAGAGGACAAGCAGGGCCAAAACTCTGGGAGCTCAAACAAAAACACCCCAGCTAAGGGTGAGGAGACACTTGTACTGGTGTATGCTCTAAAATGTAGAAGTAATGATCAGAAAGGGTAAAATATAAAAACAGCTAAAAAAAAAAAGCTAAAAAGCTATAAGGAAGAGCTCAAAGAGCCACATGTGGTTCCATGGCCTCTGACTGCAGACACCTGCCTTAACCCTTGTGCTATCTTAGATGACCCCACCCTTACATTGACATGTTCACCATACCATTACAAAGGTGGATAAAAGTGGAAAGATTTCATATAATCCATGGACACCAGTGAAAATCACAAATCATTGAAGAAAAAAAAGTTTAGTGCACTGTCTAGTGGGTCTAGATGACCCAACTCCCAACGTTAAAGTGCCTAGGATAGCACAAGGGTACGCCGTAAGTCTTGGCAGTTTTCTAATGTCTCAGGTATGGGCGGTTGGTTCAAGCCTCTCTGCAGTTCCAATAGTTTGCTAAACTCTTTGCATGCCACCATCATAACATCTAGGTTGATCCTTTTCTTATCCATACAAGAAATTTAGGCTTTTTATTCAAGTTCTTTAAGTGTCTTGTATAATTTCATAGATCAATTCAGTTTTTTCCAAAGATTCACCCAAAAAATTCATCGATATTTAGGTTTTCAGCGGTAGGATGATGAAAAGTTGCTCGTATGGATTATTTATTGAAACATACTTAATTTGAAGCGTCTGACCTCCACCTATCAGCACCAAAATGCATGACTTCTGTCTGAGGAGTGGTATAAAAAATATGTATCATAGGTAGGTGGTTACTTTCCACTAATGTGTTTTTCCTGCTTTGGGAAAATACATGAGTACATATAGTTGTGTTGAAATGAAGTTTTGAATTTCGTTTTCTGAAATGACTGGTGTCTTGGACTTCTTGAAACATTGGCCAAATTGGTATTACCGTAAATAAAATCAAGGATTTATTATTTTCGAGAGAGTCATTTTTAAATGTGAAGAAAACAACAAGCCAGAGAGACCCACAGGGCCCTAGTTGCTGACTGCAGCATGCCCCCCCCCCCCGTGACCTTTGATTCCATTGTGTAGCAGGCCCGGATCTTGGCATGGGAAAGGGGTCCCCATGCCCCCCCCCCCCCCGCCCCCCATGCCAGGACTGCCCCCTGAAATGTGACGCCATGCAAATGGTCCAAATTTCAAAAATACTTAAATAATAACAGAGTGCTCCCAGCTCTGTCTGGCTCTCATTCAAAGTAGCAGCTAATGCTGATTGGTAGATGCAAGGCAGGGCGTGGCCTCTTGCTTCACTCCCCCCTCCTCATCTCACTTGGTCGCTCAGTCCCAGGAGACCTCAGCCATTGTTTGGAGTCAACGTCTGGTCTTTAACGCTGAAATTATGTGATCACTCGTTATTGACAGGGATTTGGTTTTTACAAAACAAGGATTTATTAATTGGAAAACTGCACTAGAAAAAGACAAGGGACTCACAAAGCATGCATCAAGCCAATATTAAATAAAAAATGCAAATACTTGGTCTGAAATGTCTCAAAGAGACGCCACAAGGGAAAAGCATTAGTAATCTATTAAGGCTCACTCAGGTTGAAAAAAAACTTTTTTTTAAAACAATGGAGAAGTAGTTCAGTTCCTTGCAGTAAATGAACTGCTACTTCATGGCAGTGTGGAAAGCTCAAATGATGATTTTCTGCAGGACTGTTCTTAAAAATGACTGATTACACTCTGACAAAGGACCCCAAGTTCAACAAAATAAACAAACACAAACAACAAAGTGCAAAAATGCACCTCTCACAACATCCAAAATGAAATGATTGAAACATTGGCCAAAATGGTACTAAATAAAATCAAGGATAATTATGAAAAAGCAAATTCTGCATCAAAGTGTTGGAACCAGAGACAGATGCAATGTGGAGAATCTGTCAGTCATGATAAGATTTGTCTGTAAAGGAAATCTGTAAATCAGGTGTTCCAGAGGAACACCTGATTGGGCGGCTTGACCTCAGTCAGTCAAGTGCAGAAAATGTATTACCAGACTGATTCCGGAGCATCTTTCTGCTTCAGGTTATAGTACAGCTGAAATTGTCAGTCAGTGCTATGATGGAGCTTCTGCCATGAGTGGGGTCAGGGGTGGTGTTCAACCCTTATTGCAAAAGAAGGTTGGGAAGAATATTCCTTTTATCTACTGCTATAACCACCTGTTGAATTTGGCAGTGGTCCATGCAATGCAACCAGAGCCATGTGCAAGAACTTTTTTTGATCTATCAGGATCCCTGCACTCATTTTTTCATCGTCAATATGTGTCCCCTCCCTAAAACGACTGTTGGAGACCAGGTGGAAAAGCCACCATGACCAAGTGCCTTGTGGAGAATAAGGATGCTATTATGAGAATCCTGTCAGAGGTCACAGAGGACAGAGCTGCTGCTGGTAACATCTGCACAGAGGCATCAGGGTCACCAATGATGTTAAGGAGGCATCATTTGTTCGAAACAGGAAAGTTTCTTCTAAAAGTTTTGGGTTCCTTAAAGTCTGCAAATGCCAAGCTTCAGGCTCATTCTGTTGACCTGTGCTGTGCTTCAGAAGTAGTGCATGTCTGCAGGCTCTGAAGCAGATGAGGGATGAGGAGAGTGAGACATTAGCCAGCATGCCTGCACCAACTGCTAAAAGAAAGAGAACAAGGAGCTCAGCTGTTATGTCCACTGTGGACCGTGCACAAGATTCCTGGACTCCTTGCCAGTCTCTGAAGAGAGCTCTTCTCAACATTTTGGACATAGCCATTGTAGAGATGGAGACAAGATTTTCCAAAAGCAATCTCGACCTCATGAAAGCAGTTCCTTGTCTTGAAGACAGCCAGTTCATTGTCTTTTCTGAATGTTGCCATGTTAAGTCTGTTGCAGATAGTGGCAGGAAGTGACGGGGACAAACATTCCAATGAGATTCTTGTCGCAAAAATAATGTTGGAAAAGGAGTTGAAAAAGACTGATGCTGACGGCAATGTAGAATTTGTAGACCTCCCCACTGCAAGTATCTACATGGATATAAGAATGCCTTTCCTCAGCTCCATCGTATGTATGTGACCTCCATTGTGATTGGAGTTTCATCTGGATTATGTGAAAAGCTCTTTCTCTACTTAGTCTCAAGTTCTTACCCCTTCTGCTGCACCATGCTACATGAAAGAAAAGAAAATTTATCTATTCTAGCTCATTAGAAGAGCATAAAAAAAGCCTGGATATGGGCTCATTTGTTAGGACTTTTTGCACACAAAAACAGACGACTAATGCTGTAATGATTGATATAACCTATACTGTGTGTTTAGAAGTAAATAAACTAAAGTGACAAAAAAAGATAAAAAAGAAAGAAAAGACAAAAAACTCAAATGAATAAATAGCTAAAAGACAGAGAGACTTTAAAAAACAAAAAATATATAAATAAGGTTTTCAAAAATAAAAGAAAGAACAGATATAAACATTTACCATTTACCATATGGATAAACAGACAGGCTTTAAGTAAATAAATAAAAGTAACTAAAACTCACTCACTCACTCACTCACTCACTCACTCACTCACTCACTCACTCACTCACTCACTCACTCACTCACTCACTCACTCACTCACTCACTCACTCACTCACTCACTCACTCACTCACTCACTCACTCACTAAATAAAAACATTGAAAAAAAATTAGCCTCAACAGGGCATAAGCCAGTGTTACATTTGTGCCTGTCCCAAGCCCGGATAAATGCAGAGAGTAGAGTAAGGAACGGCATCCAAACCTTGAAGAAAAGTCAAGTGGATCACAGGAGACAATAGTTAAAGCACAGTTGGCACAGTGTTTTTTAATGCATTTTTTAATGCAACCTCTCAGTATGCCCAAACTTGCCCCCCCCCCCCCCCCCCCCCCCCGATATTCTGTCTCCCTCCCCAACATGGGCTGGCTAGATCCGGCCCTGTCATGAAGGAGGAGAAGCAGCAGGAAGTGGTGCTGTTCCGCAGCTGAGAGAAGTTGCTGGTGCTCATCCAGATGGAAGAGAGGGCCTGTTAGGACCTCCTGCTTCACTTTCAGACGTGGGAAGCTGAAGATGACTGTCCCCCACCCCTTAATGGGATGGCCTGCAAAAATCCACAATTAGCTAAAGAAATAAAAATAAAAACATAAAACACTAAAAAAAACATAGTCAAAATTACAACAATATACAAGAAATGTGAGGATGGACAGACAGATGGACAATTAGACAGAGACATAAAAAAAGATAAATGGAGCCTCAACTGGGCACAACCCCAGGTCCTGCTTGTACATGTCCCAAGCCCGGTTATTGGGCATTAGCCAAATTTATCAAAGGATTAAAGGAGAATACAGATACATGAATGGATGAACTGATATGGTTTTCTATACCTTTTAGGGGCTCAGCGGGATAGACACCCCAAACTCTCTGCACACCTGGTTTCCTCCCCTAGTGGGACTGGCTAAATCCGAGCCTGGGAAAAACACCTCATCATAAACCGAGAGATTAAAAAAAAAAAGTTTACTCGGCTGCTGTGACTGGCGTAAGGCTGCGTGACAAGGAGGAGGAGTGAACTTGGCCCTGAGCAGGAGGATCGCTCAGGGAGTGAGTGTCTGCGAAATTCGGGGCCGCGCGCTCTCAGCAGAAATCTGGGATTCAGACCTCAAACCAATGAGACAAACCAGCTCGACAGCCACATATGAGATGCAAACATGTGATCCGGACCTGCGGCTTCGCTGTTTAGGAGATCAACCGCGGCGGCTGCGCAGATGATGGTCTTCATGACTATCATCATGGTCCTCTTTAAACTCACATGTCTCCGGAACCAGCGAGTGGTGAGCGTTCTTTTTTTATTATAAGGGTTTATCTTATTTCCTTTTGAAATAACTACACTTATCAATACTCTGAGAGAGAATTCCGGCTCTGTGACCCCAACTGTAGCACTTTGAACAGGAACAAGGCAAAAAAGCCGAGGTGTTGAAGGTGCATGTGTAGCTCGGGTTTTGTGTCCCTGTGGATCAACGATTTATTTGCTGAAAAGCTACGGAGGTTCACCGTCTCCAGATTGGTTTCACTTTCAGTTGACGCTCATATGGTTCCTGAAGCACCACCCCCGGGAGCTGGAAGTAGTTAAGTAGCTTGAAATTGGTGTTTATGTAAGGTGTCATTACGGTGAAAACTCCTGTTTTTTATATATATATATATATATATATATATATATATATATATATATATATATATATATATATATATATATATATATATATATATATATATATATATATATATATATATATACATATATACATATATATAGATCATTATATATATATATATATATATATATATATATATATATATATATATATATATATATATATATATATATATATATATATATATATATATTAGGGCTGCACGATATGAGGAAACTTGCGATATGCGATATTAGAGATTAATATTGCGATAACGATATAATTTGCGGTTTATAAAAAAAAAATAGAAAAATGCCAAAAACATCATTCCCATTTCATTGCAACAGTTTAAAATTACTCTCCAAATGACCCTCATCGACATAGGTGACAAACATCTAACATATTAGGCCTCCATCTGATTGGTAAACAATGGGAAGGCGTCCATCTAATTGGTCAAAGCATAAAGGGATTTATTTGATTCGTATAATGCGTCAAGCTGCCATAAGATTGTTTTAACACATTTTGGGTTTACGATTTATTGCGATATTCGCAGTCTTTTGCGATATGCCTATTGCAGAGCTGGATATTGCGATAACGATAAATTTGCGGTATTTGTGCAGGCCTAATATATATATATATATATATATATATATATATATATATATATATATATATATATATATATATATATATACACACACACACACACACACATACACAGACACACACACACAAGTCTTTGTGTACTAAGTAGGAGATACTTCTGCACCAACAGGTGAGGTGTTTTATTGCAAAATTAGAAAGCAGCGACTATCGTATTTCATACTCTGCAGTAAACTGTGCAATGGGGTGAGCATGACATTTCTAAAGCGTGTGCTACAGGAAAGCACTGCTGCCTAAGTGAGCTCGCGGGGCCGTTGGGTCTCAATAAACACTCCAGTGGGCCGGAGTGCTCTTCTGCTGGGGATTTGACGTGCCGCGGGGCAAGTAGCTACTTTCTGATGACAGACAGAATTTATGCTTAGTGTATTTAAAGATGCATATGCGGTGACGTTTAAATAAGTGGATGTTTGATTGGCCATTCTGCATGTCAATCAAGTCATGTACTTCTCGGTGTGGATTTTGATTCGCTGACGGATTTTGCAGAAATATAATTTTAATTTTGGGTTATTTATCTTTGCATGCATGCGATCTATACCCTCATGTCCTTGAAGATTGAGGGGTCATCGCGATCGATGTAATGAGCACTCCTGTCTTACAGCCTAAACTATTATCCTTTCTAAGCTGTGTAAATCGTTTCCATTTAGAAGTGCAAAAAAGCAGTTGCAAAAAGCTTGTAGGTGTGATGTAGGAGCTTGGGCCACAAGCTCCCTGCTCCTCTACATTCCGATGCATCCACTTGAAGATGAATAGATCCATGTACATCAGGTGTGTCCACACTTTTTTGGCATGATATATATAGTATTTTGGGAATAAATACTGTTTAATAAACATGGTATTATGAACTATTTGTACATAACATTGTTTATTTACTGATATTTCAAAATCTACACATTAAGAGCACACAAATCTTTGTGGGGAGATACCTTTACTACTTTTACTTTACTTGGCCTGAATTATGTTCAAACTTTTATTAAAAACACATTTTTAACCATATTAATGATAATAATTAAATAATAATAATTAAAACATAATAATAATTAAAACATAAATCAATAAAACTAATAATTTACCAGATCTATGCAATTCATTACCTTCATTTTTCTAAATCAAATAATTCATTCATTTTCTGTCCCTTTTGGTGCTGCCGGAGCCTAAACCAGCTACTCGTGGGCAAGGGCAGGGTACACCATGGAGTGGTCGCCAGTCTGTCGCAGTCACACACCCATACACACCTAGGGCTCCCACCAGAGCCCTAGGTTGGAGGAAGCGGAGTCCCCGAAAAAACCCACGCATGTATGGGAGAACATGCAAACTCTGCGCAGAAAGGTCCCCCATTGTTGTTCTGTTTCAGGTCACCCAGTCGGGACTTGAAACAGGGGCCGTCTTGCTGTGAGGCAAAAGTGCTAACCACTGCTCCCCCATCAATGCAACAATTGTTCATTTGTCTAACAATGAGCAGATGGAGTTTTGCTCAAATCTGCATTGCTGCATATATATGTATATTCTAGCAAGCCTCTTGACCCCCTTTCAGATGAAGTGGGTAACGTTAATGAATGAATGGGTGTTTTCCTTGGGAGGGCAACAACCGAAGCAGTTGTATTGGAGACAAAAAGAACAAAAATTCATTTCAGTTGATTTAAAGTTTGCAAAAGTACATAAATAACTCGATGGCTTCACTTTATTAATATTTCTATTTTAATGTCTGAAAAGATGTAGCTTGTGACTTTTTACTGTTAACAGACTAAGAAAAATGTTCTATCTTTTTTCGGAGCAGTTTTACTGAAACGGAAAATAGTGTGAGGGGCAATGTGTATTACGTTAAAAGTTGTTTTAATGAGCCTTCATTTATCCGACCAAATTTCTATGCTTTGTGGAGCTCAGTCCGATTGGAAACTAGCCGAGACCACCTCAAAAGATAGATCCGATAGAGCGGTTCCTGGTCCGCTGGGTGTATTGAGACAGAAAACTTCCGGATTATTGGTGGAAACAAACTCTCTGGTTCACTTTAACCCTTGTGCTATCTTAGATGACCCCACCCTTGCATTGACGTGTTCTCCCTAAGTGAAGATCACAAATCATTGAAGAAAAAAGGTTCAGGGCACTGTCTAGTGGGTCTAGATGACCCAACTCCCAATGTTAAAGTGCCTAGGATAGCACAAGGGTGATGGGAACCAAAAGTTACCACCCTTAAATGAAATATCCTTTGTTAATGTTGTATATGGATCAGGTGCACAATTGGATGGTACAGCAAAATATAAGTTTGTTATAGAAGCATCCTTACACCAAAACAGATGTTTCATTTCTGGACTGAGTAAAAATGTGCGATAGACCTTGTGTGTGTTTCCTTTTACTTCATACCTGTTGGAACTTAAATCAGTAATGGTGGATGCTGGTGTCAAAAAATCCCATTCCAAAATCACCAGAAGGACAAGATTTTGGCAGCCATGATAGTCAGATAGCCATGTAACATAGAAGCTGGTTTGAGTTTTCCCATCTGTTAAAGTGAAGCTGTGGTTATTGCTGGGACAAAGGGTCTCTAATCTCAAAGCCAGTTTGACCCTTTGTCTTAATAATGCGAAAGTACCTTCTGTGCCAAAAACAGCACACCATTGTTTTCCTCTTATAACAACAGGAACATAAAGTAGGTTCTCTAATCAGCTTTATCCAACAGTCTTTTAAGGGTGTGCAATCCCTTTTCCCAGGGTTCCTATATTTTCACTGTCTGGTTTGACTCTGGCAACTGTAAACATCCAGCTATGTGAGAATTGCAGTTTTTGGGTTTATAGGAGAGAAAAAAAAGTGTTTCTGCTGCCCTTTTCTGGCTTTGAGCCCCTTCCCCTCTAAAATCATGTGCACGTCCCTGTATATCAAATTGTACTACGGATAACTGTAAAGAGTGTGAGTGATTTTAAAGAACTTAATGTGATCATTTTTCTGTTCCATTTCTAGAAAGACAGCCAGATCCAGATCTGTAACCTGTGTCGAGACAACCACAAAACTCAGCTGTGGCTTTCCTTCTTAATTCTGAGGTAAATCAAAGGAACTATTGTTTTCATAACTTTCACCATTACCATAAAATAGCACAAATCTAACAAATGTAAAAAAAACATAAAGCAAGTCAATGTTTTGTATTTTTTCTTTCCCTTTTGTGTTTTTCATTTATTATTCTATTGAATTTTCCAATTTAAGAAATCTGAATGAGAATACTAAAGATACATCTACTGGTAGTATATTTTAGTTTTATAAATCACACGTGTCTATCAATGATGACTGTAAAAACTGCCAAGGCCTGGTTATACAGAGAAAAATCTAAACAAAATAAAACAAAAGAAGCAACTTAAAATTGCATACAGTATTTGATATTCAGCTATTGTGTTTTCTTGTCTTAAAGCTTCTTGACTACGTGTACACGTGCTGATTCTGAAATAGAGGACCTCCTGACTTGTTTGGAGAATCTGGATAGCACCCTTAAGGTGAGAGAAAGTATCAAACACAGTCAATTTTTAGTTATGATTATTTATCTCTGGTCAGTCCCTGCAGAAATATGATTGTTGTCAAAGTAATGCATACAGTCCAAATGTCTTTCGTTTTCTATATGAACCAAATACAAATTTGTCATAGAAACATAAAAATTAGCTATTTAAATGAAACCTCAGAAAACTCTCTGAATAACTTGAAACTGACAAAAGAAAATGTACTAATCATTAACAGACTTGACTCTTGTTGATCAACAGTGATGTCATAACTAACATGACTGTACCTCTAAAAAAAGTAAAATAATTTAACCACATACATGATAATGCCTAATAGCCATCGCAGGTGACTTCAAACCTGCAATCTCTGTGTTGTTTTGGGACATGAGGATTATCTCCCTCAACACTGACTGCAGAAGGAGACGGATGGAGAGTTTTGCCAGTAGATAAAGATAATTAATAACAACCATGTTTATATAGAGGCTATAAGTCACCCCCTGAGCAGTCCACAGGAATGTAGACAGCCTTGTTGTAAGAGGAAAACGGATAAAGAAAAACTGAAGTGATGAAAATAGAAATTCTTTATAACTGAGTTTTACTTCATTTCTGCATCTTTCTGATATTTGAACTTTTTGACTTCTTCACAATATATTGTGTAATATTCCTATCATAAGTAATTGTCTGTTATAAAATGATGCCTCCAGACATGTCAGTAAGTTTTGATCTATATTTTTATCTATATTTGATCTATAAAATCACACACAGAATGATTTTAGGCTTTTGCAACGCCAATTTGTCCTAGTGGGATGAATGGTGGTGCAATGGTTAGCACTCTCAGGGCATAGTGAGAAGACCCTGGTTCAAATCCCAGCTCAGACCTTTCTATATGGAGCTCTCCCTGCACATGGATGATTTTCTCTGGGCACTATGGCTTCCTTCCACAGTCCATAAGTAAATTGGTGACCTTAGGTTGCTCCTAAGTGTGTATGTTTGCCTCTGTGAGGGTGTGGCTCTGTACTGGACCACAGTTGCTGGGTTGGCTCCAGGAACCCTCATGACCATGAAAGGGATTAAGCGGGTTCAGAAGCAATGTTTTTCACATTTTCTGTCTTTGGAAATTAATTTCAGGTGTGCGTGTTTTTTTCTTTTTACGAGGCTTCCCATGTAAATCTACAGACTCAATTTATAACCTCAGAGTTTTAAAAACAAAGGCATTCTGGATTAAATGTGCCACCTGATGCCAAATTATTTAGTAATACAATTCAAAAGGAATATCCCATAATCATTGGTTGAATTTACAGTATACTTATTATTTTTGTCAGTTTCATGGGTATTTGTGGATTTTTCTTTCGTTTACTGAGGGGTCTGACCAATTTTCCACTGTGGTGGATTTTTATTGAACAGAGTTAGTAAAATACGATTAAAATATTAATTAGATTACAACAATAAAAGCTTTTCCAGCACCAAGTAATGTTTCACACTGACTCAAAACAGTTACTCTTATGAAATGTTAACACAATGACATAAATCTTTCTGACCTCCAAACCTCCACCTCTCAGTGGTGAAAAACAAACATTACATCACATTTGGCAATCACCCAACTCACCTATTCATCTAAAGTGCATAAAAACATTTCCCCCCAAGATATTAACACATAGAGTATGTGGCAGAGTGGATGCCTGTAACCCTAGTGCTATCCTTGGCACTTTAACATTGGGAGTTGGGTCATCTAGACCCACTAGACAGTGCACTGAACCTTTTTCTTCAATGATTTGTGAACCTCACTGGTGTCCATGGATTACATGAAATCTTTCCACCGTTATCCACCTTTGTCATGGTAGGGAGAACACGTCAATGTAAGGGTGGGGTCATCTAAGATAGCATAAGGGTTAAAACAGATCATACACTTAAAAAATGTCTAGGTTTGTACAAAGTATATGAAAGTTAGGTGCTATTTTTTCACACATGATGCTGATATGCACCAGACAAAATCAATAGGCCAGATTCCAGATCTTTAAGAGTATAGTATGATACTGATGAAATAATAATTATAATGACATTTATTCTGGCTAAAGTTCTCCTCTCAACTGATAAAATGATCCTAGTTTCATATGTTCTGTCATACATGTAATTTAATTGAATACATTAAGATCCTAGAAGATGGATTTAAACGTCATTGACAATTGCTCAATGTAAGAAAATGACTTTCCACTCATTGTTTCTCATAATAATTGTTTTTATGGAATTTATAGAACGTCTCTCAGCAAGCTTTTTTTATGATCTTTACCTCCCGTGTTTATTTGTTTGTTTCAGATTACAGAAAAGATACTTGTTGTCAATTCTTTAACTGACCCATGAAATCATTACTATAGTTTTCAAACTGCTGTGGAAAGTTTGTGGGTATTTTTTTGGCTTACTTTTTACATTACAGTTAGAATGTGATTACAATGTGTGCTTTTTTTTTACCCCTTTTTCAGAAATCAGATGCAATGCTGTACACTGCGCCTTTAAGTGACGTTGAGGTAAGCTATGAAAGTGTAATGTTTACCTTATTTTAGGAATAGTAAGATCAGCAAATATATCTGCATAGTTATTATTTAAAGAGTTTTGACATCAGTATTTTAATATGTATTTTATTAGATGTCGCTATAAGTAAATATAATATTCTTTAGTAATAAAAAAGATAGGGCTCCTCTGTCTTCCTCACAACATGCACAACTACACTCATGTTCTCATTTGTTTAAAAGGCTAAAGTGGGATGGTTTATTAACTAAAACTTACATTTGAAATACTACCAAGTCAAAAATGTTTAAGGCAGCAAGCCCCATCCCAAACATGCTGGGAGTTAATTATTTTAATTTTAACTATAACTGAAAATAGGGGTACATTCAAACTGAAAAAACCCTAGTCTGGGACCAGGAACCGCTCTCCGACCCATCGTTAAAAGTGGTCTCTGTTCGTTTCCAACAGGACTAAACTCCCGTTTCCTCAGCCTGAATGGGCTCTGTGCTTGGAGCAATTGGACCAAAATGGCCACTGTAGCCGGGCATTATGGGATGTTAACAGAGTAGGAAGGAAGCAACCGATGAGTCGCAGAAAAATTAGAGGAATGACGAGACACAGCAAATCATTTAAATCTCTGATGTATGCAGACTAATTAAAACAACTCTTAATGTGATTCACATGGCTTCTCACACTGTTCTCCTGACAATCTGTATGTCATAAACTCTTATCAGCGTACTTGATAGCCGGCGTCTCCTCAGTAACCGCCTTACAGTAAAAGCGGTTGTACCTGACATTGATACAGACGTTCAAAACTGGTCAGTAGAACAGAAAGTTTGACTTAGTGAACTATCCCAAGAAGGATTGCAAAGCTAAGGACTATCATTTTTCTTTCTCTGGTTGCTTTGCCCCGCCCTCGTAATTCCTGGCCAATGACGAAAGAGATCTTTAGTAATGTCCTTTTTTTACAAGCTCTGGTAAGAATCAGAATACTCTGGTTGACGAAAAAAAAAAACAACAAAAAAACAACAACAAATAAAACAAGGCCAGATTTTAAACCCCATGAAAAACAAAAATAAAAATGTATTGTTTCATTGATGCGTAAGGATTAGTAGTAAAATATTGCATAAATAACAACCTTAGATATATATTGGCACACTGGGAAGACATTCTTTAGTCACCTATAGGATTCTGTATCAAATTTAAGTGCAAAATTCAAGGGACGGCTGCTTTGACTAGAGTTTGCTTCATCTCCCTCAACTACTGCTTCCATTGACACATGCATTTTCTTTCCCAGAAATGTAAACACATGGTGCTAAAGTGTTACATGGTGGAGTTGATAATGGTCATTATTGAGGAAAAAATAAATGACAAAAAAGCAGACTGCCTCCGCCATTTTAATGAAACTCTCACTCCTGAGGTAAGTGTCTTTTGGGTTTCTCCAGCATTTCTTGTATATTTTAGGAATCTTGTTTTATACTTTTCATTATATATTTTCATTTCGTTTTCAGGTTGGTTGTCCGCAGTGTGAAATGCATTCCCTGCAAAATATTTCCAGTTTCCTAAAAACATTAACTAATACTTTACAAAAACTTAACAGCTTGTAAATGTTGATAATTAAATTAAAGAATTTATTATTGTAAATATTGGTACAAGATGTGATGTAAATATGATGTAAATCTTTATATATTTATGAATAACTGCACATAAGTATTTTGTACATATATTGTTTCTTTCAAAAACTGTGATAATGTTCTCAAAGTTTTATATTCTAAACATTGTGTGCTAAAATTGACAATTGGAATTTTTTTGACCTGTAGGAACAACTCTTGTACTTTATGCACAGATTATACACTGCTCTTTGGAGTACATGTTCACAGTATCTACCCATATATCTCATTCTACGATTTATTTAGTCATATTTTGTCTTACAGTTACCCAAAACACTCTGTGGAGAAATGAAAATAGAAAAATCTGTATGCACGGACTGTTTGCATGGCACTGACACAGATCTCTGTTAAAGAAGAATAAAGCATTGATTTGTTAGTACCACCTCCTCAGGTACTAACAAACACTGTACCGCGGTAAAAAGGCTGTCCATTTTTATGAAACATTTCGTTTTATGGTTATTGCAATCTCTAAATATTGTATGTACTTATAGTATGTTTTTTGTTGTCTGAAACTTTAACATTTGGAGTTGTTACGATAAAAAAAGTCATTAATACACTTGTCACCTGACAAGTTTGTTGAACATACACTCACTGACAATTTTATATCTTGCAAGTACGGGGTTGGGGTGTGTATCGGCAGGAGTCTGACGATAGGATACAGATCTCAATATTGTACCAGAACACATTTTTAATTTTTTTTTTTTTAAGTGAATAACTGCCTAAATATTAATACACCTTTCTTTGTATTAAAATGGTCAAATTACAACTGTATCTTCATACATAAGCTGCTTTTACCCAAGCAAATTCATAGTGGTTTTATCTTGGTAACTTAAAACAAATTTGTTCTTAAAGGGAACAGTCAACATTGTCTGATTTCCACAGCAAAATATTTTTCAGCTGTGACAGACTGGCGACCTGTACAGGGTGTTGCCTGCCTTCGCCAGCAGGTGGCTGGGATAGGCTCCTGCAGCCCCGTGACTCTGAAAGGGATAAAACAGAATAGAAGATAAATGAAGGAATCAATATTCTTAAGTATTAAAAATAAAAGAGAATGAATGGGCCTTAGCCAATAAGGTTCTAAAACTATGATTGAGGAAATAAAGTGCTACTTTCAACATTACGTAGCTTCTCCAGTTCTTTTAAATGGTTCAGGAGCCTGAACGGTACTTAAAAAAGAAAGGAGAAAAAACACACCAATTCTTTCCAGAAACATTAAAGTGACATGAGGCAGCATGACAGGGTGAAGGAGCACACTTTAATGTGTCTAAGATGCTTTATTTACATGACAGTCTGCACTACAGCGCTGTTGCTCTGCTTTCTCACATGCAGAAGTAAACCGATTTCATCGCTCATCACCACGACGTTGGCCTTTTTTCAGACCTTTGTACACTTCGCTCTGATCCATCATTCGCAGAACTGGACTCTATTGCTGTGAGGTTCTGCAGAACCTTGGCCTGCTTTGCTGACAGCATTTTGGCCGGTGCTCCGTGCATTAGCCGCTGCGCAGCTACACTGTTTCACTGCTTCACTCGTTCTTATCTGATCCCACTAAAAAGCACAGCAGTCTGTGTTTTTATATAATACTGGCAGCAACGTGGCACAGTTTTTGGTTTGATACCCATTCTAAGTAAAAACTAAGTAGTGCATGTAATTGGTAAATAGCGTATACTTCTATAGCGCTTTTCTACCTTACTTGAAGGCCCAAAGCGCTTTACAGTCACAGTCCCATTCACGCAGTCACCCACACATTCACACACTGGTGGCGGCTCCGCTGCCGAACAGTGGCGCCAACCTACCACCAGAGGCAAGGTGGGGTTCAGTGTCTTGCCCAAGGACACTTCGACGCATGGGTGTGCAAGGCGAGAATTGAACCTGCAATTTTACGATCATGGGTCGACCGCCCTACCACTGCACCCCGGCCGCCCCAGTCTCATAACAACAAAACAAGCTGGTTCTCGCTGAGATCTTGCAGTTGTTTTGTGCGATGTAGAGCTGCTCAAAGAGGCTCAGTGTGCTTTGCTGCCAACCAGCGGTTGGGGGTTTAAGTGGAAAACAAGAGTTAGGTCGCTGAAGGACGCCCATAATTTATTAAATAAATATCGTCTTGATACCATTTAAAATCAATACAAATATAACAAATATAACTATATGACATGTATTGCAGAACCGATTTTGTTCCTGCACCCCTACTATCGGGTTGGACCCCCTTTTGCCTTCAGGCTTGCCTTAATCTTTAATGGCATAGATTCAACGAGGTACTGTAAACATTCCTCAGGAGGTTGCTTCACATTCACACGATAGCATCACGCAGTTCCTGCAGATTTGTCAGCTGCACATCCATGATGCCAGTCTCCCTAATCTAAAGGTTCTCTATTGGGTTGAGATCTGGTGACCATGGAGGCCATTTGATCAAAGTGAACTAATTTTCATGTTCAAGAAACCAGTCTTAGAGTATTCAAGCTTAATAACATGGCACGTTATCCTGCTGGAAGTAGCCATCAGGTAGGCTGTGGCTTTGTAATGATGCTCAAGGTGTAAGAGAGCAACCACCTTCTTGTGCAGCACACCCACACCAAGGAGACGGAGACGATGGCCAAGAATCTTCTTTTGTCCAGTTTTGGTCCAGTCTGTGTGAATTGTAGCCTTTGTTTCCTGTTCTTAGCTGACAACAGTGGCACCCGGTGTGGTCTTCTGCTGCCGTACCCCATCTGCCTCAGAGTTAGATGTGTTTTGCATCCAGAGATGCTCATCTGCAGACGTTGGTTGTAACCAGTGCTTATTTGAGTTCCTGTTGCCTTTCTTTCAGCTTAAATCTGGTCATTCTCCTGACCTCTGGCATCAACAAGGCATTTCTGTCCACAGAACTGCCCCTCACGGGATATTTTCTCTTTTTCTGACCATTCTCTATAAATCCTAGAAATGGTTGTAGGTGAAAATCCCAGTAGATCAGCAGTTTCTGAAATGCTCAGACCAGTCTGGCACCAACAAGCAAGCCCCATTCAAAGTCACTTCAATCCCCTTTCTTTCTTATTCTGATGATCAGTGTGAGCTGCAGCAGATCAATGTAAGGATGGGGTCATCTAAGATAGCACAAGGGGATAATTGAATCAAAACAGTGTTAGATTTTTTCTATATATAATGATATTTAATTTTTGACAGCACCAAATACAAGCTCCTTTCAAAATAAAACACATTCTGTGTAAAACAAGATCCTCCTGCTGCCACAGACGTGTGCAATTGCAAATATTACCTTTACGAATTTTGCTTCTGAATTGCAATTAGAGGATTTTGTGCAGTAGAAGATATGAATCTACCACTTTCGGCTTCTCCCATCAGGGGTCGCCACAGCGAACAAGTCGCATGGTAAATTTGGCAATGTTTTACGCCGGATGCCCTTCCTGACGCAACCTTCTCAAACCGGGCTTGGAACCGGCACAGAGGTAGAGAAGGGAACTGGGAGCAGCCCGGAGTCGAACCCTGGTTTCACGGACGGAAGGCGCCGCAAACCAGCACGAGCTATGAATATGTGCTTTAAGTTTCTTCTGATCATAAATCACTCTGACAATAGATTAAAACTATTCCCATCATTTTGTTCAGCTCTCTGACTCAATTGATCTAAAACAAATTAACTCAAATTTTCATTCAATTTGTTAGCTATTTTCTTTAACCCTTGTGCTATCTTAAATGACCCCCCCCCCCCCCCCCCTTACATTGATGTGTTCTCCCTACCATTGCAAAGGTGGATAAAGGTGGAAAGATTTCATTTAATCCATGGACACCAGTGAAGATCACAAATCATTGAAGAAGAAAGGTTCAGAGCACTGTCTAGTGGGTCTAGATGACCCAACTCCCAATGTTAAAATGCAGAGGATAGCACAAGGGTTAAAGCAAAAGAGCCATAATGGAGGGAAATATTAGCTGTGTGTGGCTCCAGAGCCTCAGGTTGCAGACCCCTGATTGGTTTTGTTTTTCATGTGTGGAAGAGATGAGGGAAAAAGTAAGAAAAAATGTACATTAAATACTTCATTGGAATTTGGCACTGCAGGAACAAATATTTCAACACACTTAATTATTAGAAATTGTCAAAAGTGTAGAATTAGAATTTTAAAATATTCAGCTGGATCCATTCTCAAGAGGATTCGATTTTAGTGATTCAGTCACATAAGGATCATCAAAGCAGCCTTTCTTTACCATGGAAAGTCTTTGAAAAACAGTTACTGTCATGTGGAGAGTCATTGTACCTCTGCAAGCACAAATACCTCTAAATTTATGCTCCTACCAAATTTAGGATATTATGTTTAGGCCTGGTGGAATGGTTGCTGCTCTCACCTCACAGTGAAAAGGCTGTGGTTCAAATCCCGGCTGGGTCCCTCGGTTTGGGGTTTGCATGTTATCCTCCAAGCACTCCGGCTTCCTTCCACAGTCCAAGACATGCTCTGTAGTAATTGCTGTCTCTGCATTGCTGCTGTGCATGTGAGTGTGTAGTTGTGTGGCCCTGCAACAGACTGGCAACCTGTGTACCTCGCCTTCGCGCAGCAGTTGCAGGGACGAGCTCCAGCAACCCTGTGACCCCAAAAGACATTCAGCAAGTTCTGAAGATGAATGGATGGATGTTCCATACATTTTCTTTTGCTAACCCCTAAGGTTTATTTTTACTCTAACCCTTAAACTAAATCCCCTTTATGTTGAAGTCCTAAATCTAACCAAGAGCCTATGCAATATATTCTATAACATTAGAATTGTTCAAATGCTCTAGCAAGGCCCACTAGTCTCTGTGAGAACATTAATGAGTGAGTTTATTCAGAGTTTTATTTAACTGGTTAGCAAACAAACATGCATTGGATGACAAATTGCATTGATATATGGCTCTGCACGAAAGACTTGAACTAAACTGGCAATTATTCATCCTTATCAAGTCGGTTGTGGCTGAATTAAACTCTACAAGAAACTTAACTTGCCGCATGGCTCTGAGATTACTGTGCTGTTTGAAAGTCAGACTTTTTATGGAAAAATTGGGGTTCTCCCAGCTCATTTTTGACAAATCAAACTACTGTCTTCCTGGGGATGACACACCTGTTCACCTTTCGGCATATCCCTTCAGGGCAAAACACCCTGTGCAAATTCCTTTTCACTGATTCACACAGGTTGTTTTGCAGAGATTTTTATACTGATGTTCTTCCTGACACGACACTGCATTTGGTCTGAGCTGGGGACTGACACAGGGAGATCCAGACCTGGGGCCCCCTTGTGGCTACATAGGTAGGCAAAGGCGAGAAGGGTTTTGCCCAAGGACCCACACTGGATGATGCTCATCGCGCCCCCTGGGAAACCAACTCTCGGTTTTGAGCCTACATGCATCCAACGGAGTCACTCAACCGCTACTGACAGCTATTGAGCTATATTAGCCACAAGTGTAACCCTTGTGCTATCTTAGATGACCCCACCCTTACATTGACGTGTTCTCCCTACCATGACAAAGGTGGATAAAGGTGGAAAGATTTCATGTAATTCATGGACACCAGTGAAGATCACAAATCGTTGAAGAAAAATGGTTCAGCGCACTGTCTAGTGGGTCTAGATGACCCAACTCCCAATGTTAAAGTGCCTAGGATGGCACAAGGGTTAAAGGAAGGGGATAGCAATGTTGAAAAAAAGGAAAGGTTGCTCCTTTTTGAGCTGTTTATGAAGAGCTTGTGAAAATGGCCAATAAAGTTAAACACATGCACAACACGTTTTGAAAAAAATACCTTCAAGGGTGTTTAAATATGCAATAAATTGTGGTAACATCGTGCACATGTGAGGAGTGGCTGTAAAAAAGGTTTCCTTTGTTTTTGTTATGGTGGAGTCCCAAAGTGCTGTGAATGTGTGTAGTTTGACCCTTGTGCTATCTTAAATGACCCCAACCTTGATTTGATGTGTTCTTCCTACCATGACAAAGGTGGATAAAGGTGGAAAGATTTCATGTAATCCATGGACACCAGTGAAGATCACAAATCATTGAAGAAAAAAGGTTCAGAGCACTGTCTAGTGGGTCTAGATGACCCAACTCCCAATGTTAAAGTGCCTAGGATAGCACAAGGGTTAAAATTACTTGGATAAAAAGATGATTTTTCTAACATTAATGGCTGCATGCAGAACTTTAAAATATAACAAGCTTTAAATGATAATAATTATTCTTTGTTCATGCCTTCACATGCATCTATAGAAATCACCAAATCCATCCAACTTCTGAATTTGCCCTGGTGGGGTCACAGTGCCGCAGAAACCTGTCCGTGATACTTTTGGAGCCACATGCCCCTTCTCTCCGGGGGTCTCCGAGGTCTCCAGCTTCCTCCCACCGTCCAAAAACAGGAATCATAGGTTAATTGGCAACTCTAAATTGTCCATAGGTGTGAATGTGAGTGTGAACGGATGTGTGATTGTGACCCTGCAACAGACTGGCGACCTGTCCAGGGTGTCCCCTGCCTTGGCCCATAGGTGGCCGGGATAGGCTCCGGCAGCCCCGTGACCCCGAAAGGGATCAAACGGAAGAAGATGAATGAATGTCCCTTAAAGTTTTACTGAAAATAAAAATATTATCTGCATCGTGATCAAATCAAATCAAATCAAGCTTTATACATATGGTACTTTTACTATAAAAACTTAACACAAAGTGCTTTACATTGACTTATTTTATTTTATATAATTGTTGTTTTGATTTGAAATAAAACATATCTGAATTGAATTGAAAAATAAAATAAATAATATAAAAACGAGCATGGAAATGAAAATAGAGACCCCTCCCCAGACCTACACAAACCCCCCCCCACCCCTTTCCCACCTCCCACCCCCTGAACTGATGGGGATGGACAATACTTTTTTGCAAAAGTATGTCTCTTGCTAATAATTCACCAGCTGTTTTGCTGACAATTCACAAGAAATAAAACGATGAGCAAACATAAAAATACGATTTCGTTAAATATTGTGTCAGAAAAATTATTCTAATATGAAAACAATACACAACCACATGCCCATAATGACACAAACAGGGCTTTATTAATTTAAAAACCATACAAAATGATAGAGCAAAACATTATTTTGTATACAAATGAAAGCTACTCTGCCTTAAAAGATACACTTGAGGTCTTTCACCGATCATACACAGTTTTGCAAACTACACCTAGTGCAAACACACACTTACCACACACTCTTTAGCTACAGCTATGCTCTGCCCACAGTACCACTGTGTTTTGTCATCAAGGTTTGCGCACACACATAACCAATGCATACACTTTTTCCTGCATATTGTTCAGTCAAAATGATAGAAATAAAAACTTTTGCTTTTACACATATACTACTTTTAAACATTAAATTACACAAAATTGCATGCACATGGCCAAATGAATGTGAAAAAAGTGCATTCACTTTATGAGTAGCTCAGCAAAGTCATTTATGTTTAAGAAGACAGAATAAAAACACAATGTTGAAGGACTGCATGGTAGTTGTTCTTCTACTAGACTGAACATATCCTATGTATTTTGGAGCCGTTATATTTTCCTCTTTATTTGTACCTCACAAAAGGGGTAGTTTGGTCTTTAAGAATCAGCTTTGCCATAAGTCCCATCCGGTGGTCGGTAGCACTTGGGGAAAGCCATCAGCTGCAACATGTTGAAGGCATATTTCCTGCATCTAATATTCTTTTGAACGTTCTCAATCCGGCATCCTTCTCTGATGGTTAAGTAAAGGTCAAGACAAATGGATGGGAGGGGAGGGGAGGGGGGGGGGGACAAAAAAAGGAAAGAAGTGTGAGGTTTTATAGAGTAAACAAAGAAACAAAAAAGATGTAATCTCTTAAAAATGCAGTATTCATTTTTGTAATCAAACATCAGGATTTTTGCATTTTGGTCTTTTTATTTATTTTTGGTATGATGTAAAACTTTGGTCGAACCCTCTAGAAAACAGAGACAAGAATTCATTTTTAAAAATCTTTTCAGATTTAAAAAGAAACCCAAGAGGTCTTTCCTTTTATGAAGACGTTTGATTGGATGGTTTCAGGAAAGTTGGAACTGACCATAATCAACACGTGTGTTTGAATGAAAAAATATATACTATTTTCTCTACTGAATGAAGACGTTCAAATGTCACGACTGCTGCTGGTCCCAAAAAGAGGGTACAGGGGGAACAAATGGCTTAACAAGAAGAAAGTTAAAAAGAAAAAGTAAGATTCAGTTGGGTAGACATGTAGTGACTGATGTAGTTCTATGACATCACCCTTAACATAAATAGCAATTGAAGGGATGATCTAGAGATAAAGATGGGCAGATGTTTTTTGTGGGGGCTGCAGTGCAGAGGTAGAGTGGTCATTTTCTGATCGCAGGTTCGGTTTTTCACAAGACACTGAACCCCACATTGATCCAGGGGAGAGAGAGCAGAGCAGGAGACTGAGAAGCATTTGGGTTTTGAGATGGAGCTGTGCTGGTTTGTTTCTTTTTTTCCCGCCATGGTCCTCAGCGATCTTATACTGCTGTTTTTTTATTTTAGTTTGGGAAAGGACCTTGGTAGTATTTATTTGCAGGTTTTTTTTGTTTCCTTTCATCAGTTAGACATTGTTAGGCAGCATATCAGGGAACTGCTGACTCTGGTCAATGTGGCTGGATCAGTTGTCTTCCTGATTTATTTCGTTTGGCCATCCCAATCCCTCTGTTTTGTCTTTTGTTTGAACTAGCACAGTAACTTATTTTTGCTTTACAGTACACAGTTTCTTTATCCCCCAATAAACTGTGTTCCATAACTTCCTGGTGTCCAGTTTTAATGTTCTGGCCCTTTGTGATCATTTCCACTAGACTGAGACAGGTTTTCCTGTGAGGGCCGTAACATCACTCATAGGTAAGATTGTAATGACTGGTCCCAGAAATATTTCCAGAAACTACTATTAAAAAACAAAATCTGCCACGCTACCGTCAGATGTCAGCTACAGCAGTGGTCCACAACCCCTTGGGGTGCCGGTACCGCTCTGGGGCAACTTGGTACCGGGCCGCAGACAGAAAAAAAAATGCATATGCTTGTTCAGATTATTTCCGTTTTGTTTATTTTTTTTCATACAAAACTGAATGTTTATTTTGAAAAACAAGATTCTGTTCACCAAAGCCATCTGTCTTGACAGATCATGTGACTTCAAGCCAATGCTCGAACTCAAAGTTAGCTCACCGCTTAACCCTTGTGCTATCTTAGATGACCCCACCCTTACTTTCACGTGTTCTCCCTACCATGACAAAGGTGGATAAAGGTGGAAAGATTTCATGTAACCCATGGACACCAGTGAAGATCACAAATCATTGAAGAAAAAAGGTTCAGAGCACTGTCTAGTGGGTCTAGATGACCCAACTCCCAATGTTAAAGTGCCTAGGATAGCACAAGGGTTACACGGTAAAAAACAACAACAATAAAACTGATTGGAAAGTTTCTTCGGGGAGAAAAGCGCCAAGGGGGAAACGGAAGAAGAACCTCTGACTTAAAAAAAAAAAATAAAGCTGCTATTAACAGACAAAACCAAGACAAAACCAAGAGTCTTCCTTCAGAATGCTCTGCCTATGTGGCAACTGACTTTTGAACGATTCCCACATGCAGATAATAAAGATGCAGACACAGTGGATTCACATTTATTTTTATGTTTAGAAAATATCAGTTTTAAAACCGTTTAATTTTATTTTGCTTTATTTAGCCATCCCACCTGAAGTTAGTGTCAAGTTGTGAGCATTTGCTTTGACGTTAAAGGGAAAATCTTCATCACAAACCCTAAAGTTAAACCAGCCGCATTTCACAGAGAATGAAGATTCAATCAAATAGTTTCTGATTTGTGTAAACTTGTAAAAGGGACATTAAGAAATTTTCCTACTGGAAGGGTGAATTATAGGCAGGCATCTGTTATGAAACCTGAGCACACAAAAGGTTCCTCTTTGTTAAAAAAGCACAATGAATCCGAATTTATGTAAAAACTAAATGTGATCAATCTTTTTGCCCTGAAAAATGATCTTACACTGGGTTGAGTTCTCAATGGTGTTCTATTAAAAAAACTTTATTGTTATTTTTACTGAGGTATTTACAAATCAGAAACAACTTCTACAAATCAACAACTTTGTGTCATTGAATCTTCGACATATAAAAAAAAAAAGATAAAAGAAAAAATGTAGTGCTCTTAGATCTTTTTTAAAGAAAAATTCTTTGATTTTTATTTGGAAAATTACTTCCAGAAACTGGAAGCTTAAAAATGTTTACCACTATCTTTGGCCGCGTTCGGACTGGTTCGTGAAAAAATTTTTTGACCATAAACTGGTCTGTGGTCTGAAAAATGTTGGAGACCACTGAGCTACAGCTATATTATACGAAAAGGATGTTACTGTTAAACTTTTTTCTGTAGGCCAAGACTCCTTTTGCTCATTAGACAGTAGAAAGACCTTTCAGTGTGAAATCTCCATTCAGTTTAAAAAGTTAGCAATAAGCAAATATTAAATAATTTAACAAAAAAAGATAAGAAGAGAACTACAGAGTCTTTTGAAGCAAAATAAGGCCAAATTTCATCATTGAGTCTTCCGAAACTTCTAAAAAGGAAAGATGATACGTCGCAGTCAATGTAGCTGCTTTCCAAACTTAATCCAAACATTTGTGATTTAATGGTCAGAATAAAATATCAACCCATGTGATTTGAAAATCTTTTAATCAATATCAGCAGATAGAAACTCTGATATAATCTTATAATATGCTGAGAGAACCCACTATATTTTAAGTAGAGGGGAACTTTGTGTGAACTAGAGGTGAGAGATTATGTTAGGATTTAGATATGTTAAGGTGTCTCCTGGTGTCTGGTGTCTACTAATAGTCCAAATAGAACCATATGGTGGAGGTGAAAATTTGACTGATGTTACAAACCTCTAGAGACTATTGGTGAACTCTGCCCGTACTTTGATTTTTGGATCCGTTTCACTTCAGAACCAAAATAATCACAGTTTAGATTAGTGCATTTAAAAGACCACCTCCTCTGCTCATTGACTACAAAAGAAAAAAGGAGTGTGACGGGAAGTGGATCAATGCAGAATAACTAAATAAGGATGTGGGATGAGTCTATAGATGTGTTACAGTTGGATTTTCCGTAGTGTCGGCTCAAAGGAGGTCGATGTATTTTGTTGTTATTGAAGTTTTATTGCCTCATGTCCTACATCAGGAGCAGATGAGTGATACATATTTGAGACGAACTGTTTCATTGATGTTTGTCAAATAAATATGTTTAAAAAGTCCCAGAGAATAAAATAAATAAAACATTAAATGAGTTCAAATGTTGTAGTTTACATGTTAAACAACCTCCTTAGCCATTCATTTTGTCCTTTGGCAGGTGGTATAGCACTACCACCACCACTGATAGAGCTCCTGCTTTGGTTACTCCCGTTTTGTAAAAGGTCATCTCAATTGATTATGCTGACATCGCCTGAAGGACAGTGCATACTGATTTCTGTCAGTATTCACTGACAGTAAGACTTGTTTTTGAGTGGGCTTTGAAAGATTGGAGACCTTTTATGACAGAACTCTTCTTTTTCCTGAGTGTCAGCTGGACTGCAGCAGACTGCTGCTAACCTGAGAAGGGAGAAGCATGGCTATGAAATTAAAAACTAATGGTTTTTATTGTCACACCAGTGCAGTAAAAAAAAAATCAAACGTCTTTTAAACAAAGTGAAAGCAAAACCTGAAATAAATATAATGCTGCTTCATTTTAGTCATTACTTGATTAAATGATTTAATATTTCTAATAATGTAAATAAAACTCGTTTTCTTCTGTTTATAACCTGCTAAACTAATTCCTTAAGCTCTGAACTTTGACTATTCAAACCATAATAAAATCAGTTATTTAAAATCGTCCAAAGCAATTTTTTCTTCCAAAAACAAAAAAGTCATTACAGAACCCTCTGACGGCTCGGTGACATGTTCAGAGTGCACACCGCTTTTGCCAAAAGACAACTTGGATAGGCTCAGACATGACTAACTCGCACAAAGTGATGGATGAACAAATAATCACGTTTGGTATTGTTTCAGTTGGTAGAATGGTCTCAGCAATTCTAATTCTGTATGCATTCTAAGTTATGTTTTTAGTTCTGCTCACCTTCATAATCATCCTCACTGTTTCGAATCAACAGGATCTTACTTTTTTTGTGCTTCTCACATCAACAATCTTCTGTCTTTGCCTATTTTCATTATTCTGTTCAGCTTAAACCTCCTGTCTGTGTTGTATGCACTTGGTTCCTAAATGTGTCACTAATCAATGTCTGCTTCATATCTACCACCAGGATCTATAGAGTTCAGGGTCCTATCCTTAAAAATTGACCAAGAATCAGATAAGAAGTTGTGACATTTTCCATTATAAGGTTAAATACAGTCGGTTAGTGTGCAGCACAGCATAAATCTATGCCATTTAGGTTTATTTTTAAGAAAAGAGGAGTTCGGATCAGAGTCATACTATAAATAGTTGACTGATCAAATGTACTGTTTTAATACAAAAAAATCCTTAATATCAGGTTTAGCTTTAACAGTCAACAAAGGTGTTTGGGTGTTAAAGGATGATGTTAGTAAAAACATGAGTAAAGCCCGATTTCATATTTAAAAAGAAGGAATTAACTGGAAAAATGGAAAACTCAGAGTAAACATTTTATGTACACCTACCTTGATATTAACGTCCTTGACCGACAATATTAATAAGAGCATAAGTCCTGTTTTTTTTTGCATAGTTGAGATAGAGGTGTGCCTCTGAAGAGGCTTTTTTGGGATTGTTTTTAAACATAAATGGGCTTGCACTTGTCATTTCCCTATAAACAACCAGTTGCCCTTTCCAACTAACAACCTCTAGGGCACAGTAGGTGTGTGTATCATTATCTGCTACTGACAGCGCCACCCAAAACAAACATGGAGGAGAATCTGATCGTTTTCCTCCAAAAGTTTAGATCATGCAGGACAGCAAGTAATCAAACTCCATAAAAATGTGACTTGTACTCCAGAGCCATTTATATTAGTTTTTTTTCTTATTTAATATGCATTTTTTGCTCCTGCGACATGTGGTTAAATCATGGTATCACCACGTATATAAAAAACTATCAGAAGACAGGAAGGAAAGCAGGTAGAGATAGCATTGTCAGCAGTTTATTGATATTTTGCAAGCAGAAAAACAAGACTTAAAATGAGCCAGACCACCAGCAAGTGGGAGCTAACGAGCAGCAGGGCAATGGGATAAAAGTGGCGTGATGCTGGTTTGTTCTCTGTCACAGTGCCAGCTTCAGGGTCCTCCCACTGCCACGTGTCTCCCTGGGTCAGCCGACTGCAGAGTCGCCCATCAGAGTGAAACAGAACGGACAAAGACAGATCAAAAGTCTGGAGCATTAGTACGGTAAAGACACTGTCTTAATGGACTTTCTTGCACTGATTGAGCACTTATGAGCGCTTGGTGAATCGTGCCTGAATGCCCACAAAGACCAAGAGCCATTATTACATTTTAAATCAATAGCTTACAAATGCAGCAACAGATAAGCAAGCTGTGATGGATGAAACAGTAAATTGAGAACAAGCGCAGCATTAGAGTGAATCCATCGAGGACTGATGAAATTAGCATGCAGTTTTAATGAGAATATAATGAAAAAATGACATCAATGGCAGGCAATGTTTTAAGAATAATAATAATGGATTGGATTTATCTGCGCTTTTCCATACGCTCAAAGTGCTTACAATATGTCCGTTAATAGGTCTCATTCTTGATTTGTCTGTCAGCACAACTGACCAAACGCCAAACTACTTCTTTGAAAAGCAACTTCAGTTGCTAAAACTAACTTATTTCTTGGTTAAAAAAACAATTTTTTCAGGGAAATCGATTAGCTATGAGAAGTAAAAAAAAAGTCATTTACAGCACCGTGCACAAAACAAACTTTTATCATTCCTTTCATATAAAAACAAACGTGTTTTTAATTGCACACCTAAAAATGTCCACCCACTGCGGTTAACATCTTTAATTAAGGTGGTCACAATACACAAGTCATATTCAAGCTGTGCATTATCACTGACCTTCTAGGTATAATATTCATTTAATTCTTGATATTGACAGTGGCAGTAGGATGATAAATGTATTTTGACCCAATTCATATCTTTCTCTTGGATCAATGCCATTCTGTATCATCTAAAATGTTTTATGTCAATATATTAAAAAAAATAATCAGTGGCTTTTTAGAACTGGTAACAATGAAAAAAAAAAACTAAAATAAGAACATGCTGATGTCTCATCCAATTCTAATTCCTATTTTCTTTTTCACAAATACACCCATCGAGCTTCTAATGTGCTGGTAAGTGTCCAGATGTAAAGTTGAGGAAAAAAAAGTATTTGATCCCTTGCCAATTTTGCAGCTTTTGACAGTCTGTCATCCTAATTTTAAGTTTATTTAAACAGTGAGAGATAGAAAATTACAAAGAACTCAAGACATCAACTTTAAAGAATTAATATACATTTAATTGCATTTCATTGAGGGAAATATGTATTTGAGCCCCTAGTAAGAGTTCAGGTTCACACAGACCAGTAAGACTCTCCTCATCAACCTGTCACCTGTTTTGCAGACACCTGTTTGCACTAATCACCTGTAGAAAAGACACCTGTCCACAGAATCAGTCAGACTTCAAACTCTCCAACATGGGAAAGACTAAAGAGCTTTCAGTGGATTTAAGGAAGAAGGTTGAAGACCTGCACAAGACCAGAATAGAATACCAAACACTATATCAGCTAGAAGCTGGGGGTCTAGATGACAACTGTTGATGCGATTGTCCATGACCATCAATCCACCTATAGGTCTCAGACTCATAACAAAGTCTTCAACATTCTTGTGAGAGATTGGCTTTAAATAAAACAAAAGGTTGATGATCTCAAAGCATAGTCACCAAGAAAACCATTGGTAATACTTTACGCCGCAATGGTTTAACATCATACAAAGTACTCCTGCTTAAGAGGGCACAAGTGCAGACCCGTCTGAACTTTTCCAATAAACACCTAAATGATTTAGGTATTGGGAGAAGGTCCTGTGGTCAGATGAGACCAAAATGGAGTTGTTTGGCATCAACTCACCCAGTCATGTTTGGAGGAAGAGAAATGCTGGGTGATCGACCTCTGATCGGAAGATTACAGGTTTAATTCCCATCTAGCTATGTGTCGAATTGTCCTCGGGAAAGAGATCGAAACCCACTTTGCCTCTGGTGGTAGGTTGGCGCCAGTGTTCGGCAGCGGAGCTGCCATCAGTGTGTGTGAATTGTTGAATGCGACTGTAACTGTAGAGCGCTTTGGGCCTTTGAGGAAGGTAGAAAAGCGCTATACATATATATCCTCACTCTCATGCTCGGAGGGGGAAACATTATACTCTGGGGGTGTTATTCTGCACAGGGCTACTTCACCGTGTTGATGGGAGGATGGACAGAATCGTTGAACGGTAAATCCTGACTGAGAACCTCATTCCCTCCTTGAGCCAGGAGGCTTAGAATGGGTGGTGGATGGGTCTTCCAACAGGAAAACATACAGCCTAGGCAGCCAAGGAATGGCTGAAGAAGAAGCCTATCAAGGTTATGGAGTGGCCCAGCCAGTCTCCGGACCTCAATCCCAGAGTTTCCAAGTGACAGCCACCAAAACTTAATGATTTAGAAATTGTTTACAAAGAAGAGTGGACCAAAAATGTCCTCCTAATATGTGCAGAAACCTGCTCATTAACTGCAAGAAACGCCTGAGTAAAAGGGGGTTTGCCATAAAGTACTTTCTGGCAAGGCATTATAAAATACTTATTGTGCTCAATGAAATGCAAATAAATTTATATGAATACTATAAAGCCAGTTTTTTTATATGAAAACTGTTAAGTAACTTTAAAAAAAAATACTATAAAGTCAATTTCTTGATTTTTTTAATGTACCTACCAATAGTATTAGACTATTGGTAGGTACAAAATCAGCAAGGGACCTAATACTTATTTCCTCCACTGTAAATAGGTCACCAACATTCATCTGTTAAAAGTATGCCATTCATTGACTTTAGCTTGGAATACTTCATGAGGGTCTGCTGTATTGGTTTTAAGGGTAAAGTTTTTTATCAGAAAAAAACAAAAAAAGATTCATTACCCCAGTAATTTTCTATGCTTTCTTCAGCCTGTTCAGGGTTATAGGAGCCTATCTCAGCTGTCTTCTGGAAAGCGAAACCCTGCACCTAACCCTTGTGCTATCTTAGATGACCCCACCATTGTATTGACCTGTTCTCCCTACCATGACAAAGGTGGATAAAGGTGGAAAGATTTCATGTAATCCATGGACACCAGTGAGGTTCACAAATTATTGAAGAAAAAAGGTTCAGCGCACTGTCTAGTCGGTCTAGATCAGTGTTTTTCAACCAGTGTGCCGCGTGGGAGATGGTCAAGTGCGCCATGGAGAAATTGCCCTCATTCACTGATCTAAAAACATTTTCCATCTCCAGGATTTCAGCTCTGTGTTCACCCAAACAGGCCCTGATAAAACACTGAGTAGTTAGGAAGATAAAAGATCTTAAAATTACTTTTTCTTTGTGTTTATTTAATTCTATTAAAGACATTTTGATAAGAATCACGGTACCGCGATTTAGCTGCAGCTATAACTGTGTAAGGAAAAGTCCCGCCCCTTTAACTGTCTCCGCCAATCATTCTTGAAGGCTTAATCACATGTCATCAGTCTGACCAATCAGAAGTGATTAAAGTATTCACTTCCTTGTTCTTAATTCTGCTGATAAAGTCAGTCAGTTTTAACAAAGATACCAGCTAAAGCTCGTCTTTAGCTGGTGGTTCATCTCTTAGAAAAAAACAGCCGCAACTTCCTGCTTTTTCTGCCACAATTGTCACAAAAATCCACGTGAGCTTGCGCGCGGGGGGGGGGGGGGGGGGGGGGTCGATCAATACAGACCATGAATTTCTGCTTTTTTTTTTTGGGGGATGCTGGTGTGCCGCTGGATTTTTGTAAAGTGTGCCGTGGCTCAAAAAAGGTTGAAAAACACTGGTCTAGATGACCCAACTCCCAATGGTAAAGTGCCTAGGATGGCACCAGAGTTACCCGGTCACCAGCCAATCAGAGAGTCTCACGGAGGCATTAAAACCATTCAGTCACCCTCCTGAAGACAACTTGAATCATGTATGTTTGAGACTTTGATAAAATCGAAGTACCCAGTTAAAGCAATGAACAAAATTTGATCTATTGATTCTGAAAAAAAATTCCTTTATTCCATTGCTTGTCCTTTTTTTATAAAGTCACCAATGTATTTTTAAAATAGAAATACACCAGATACTATTTCTGTTTTTTTCTTGTTAAAACCACATTACTTGGGTCCATTAATGTGTGTTATTGTGAGATAACAATAAACCAACAAAAACTTTTCAGATCAGTGAAACAAACAAAAGCATAGGGTGATACTAAGTATTACACAAGGCAATATACTAATAAACTCCTTGAAATGTGTGTTTGGGGTCAGATCTCAGTGGTGACACAAACATGTCCTTATTCACAATGAATTCTGGGTAACCAAACAGGTTTTTAAAGTTATTTTTCATGCATTGTCTTGATCAAATCATACAAATGAATTGCATGTATGCATGCTTGTGACAAAAAATGAAGTTCATGTTTAACCTAATAGAAACGGGTTACTGTGATTAATGAAGCAAACAAGAAGAATTATCAGATGACACAACCAGCGGTATGTCTTTTTAAATAGATTACATTTTTTTTGTAATCTTTGTCATTTTGCTTTTGTTTGCACGCTTTTCCAACAATTCCGAAATTATCTTATAGCTTCCAGTTGTCTAGTTTAAATGAGTCAGTATGGGCAGGCCACTTTTTCTTCAGACACGCTGGTCTATCAAGGCAGATGCAAAAGTTGCTCCCACTGGCTTATATGAACAGGCAGCACTGTAACTGCAATGATCAAGCTGATAGAAAAGAAACAAATCTCATGGAAGACGGTGCAAACAAAATACTCTTGATGTGTGAGATGGATGTTGTAGGGGCAGGTCAACGTAAAATGTGCACTTGGAACAACAGCTTTTCTTTAAAGGATGTTAAAGAAACCTTTTATTAAAAACTTTAGATTTGTGAAGTGTGTGACATTTTAGTTTTCCCAAGCTAGACTGACAATATTTAAAAAAAAGTCAAAAGGTGCAAAAATACCACAAAAATCTCAATGCAAGCCATTACTTTAGATTCAATTACATTTGGTTCTGTCTTTTCTTCTAGAGTGGTTTATTGTGAATAAGCTGAATACTGAACACAATGTGACAAATCAGTTTTACAAATATTTGACATTTCTGAGTGTAAGTCCATGTGAACAAAAAAGAAAACATAAAAATGGAAAATTACTGAAATATTACCAGCATGGGGTGGTGTCTTATAACTAATAAAGGGAAGCCTGAATACATGACAGTGTATTAAGGTTACTATAAAAAAAGGTAATAAAAAATATATGAAAGCAAAGTCTTAAAATGATCTAAAAAATGTTGTAAAATTATGTGACAAAAGTCTAATTAAAAAGATAATAATCATGCAATACAAAAGTTACAATTTTTTTAATTCTAAAATAAGGACCTTTGTATGGAGTCTCAAACTGCTCATAATTAAATAAATAAATATGACCTTGTGCAATCACATACTCAACCAATAAATCTCTCATAAATGTATAAAAAGATCATGAAATTGTGAAAAACATGCACACAGATTTTAAATTAGCCATCATATTATTAAATACATTTCATTTTGCTTTAAAAACATTTTCATTATTTTAAAACAACATTTTAAAATATTAACTTTTTAAACTTTTTTATCATCATTTTACAAGTCAACTTAAGTAAAATGTTGACTTTTTCTCATAATTTTATGATTTTTTCCATCACAATTTTTTGGAATTTATCCAATTTTTGGACTTTATCATATTTTGACAACTTCCTTTTTATTAATTTTGAACTTTATTCCCTTACATTTATTCGTTTATTTTTCCTTTATGGTGGCCCTTATACTCCATTGTCTGACTCCCTTCTTACTCCACTTTATGTGCTTTCATGAGTGAATGGAACTGTGAGAGACAGGGTTTCAAATAACTTCCTGTCTTTTTTTTTTATTACCTCACATGCACTTTCTAGACACTTTAAATGAGATCATTTTTTGCTTTAGTAAAGCAGATTGATGTTTTAAAGCAATTCTGTTCAGAATAGCCAGAATTAAAATAATAACTTGCACCCTTTCACACTCTGACGAACAGTATTTTGCTGTGAGCTCACCTCCGCATACAGTCCAGAGCTCGAACGAAGAAGTCTTTGCTGAGCTGGTGTTCGTCCCGCAGCAGGGCGCACTGCTCTAGTGTGACAGACATGGATGTTCGGTCTTTGGCACTTTTACAGCTGGTAAACCTGATACCATTTAACCTTCGGCAGATCTGATGGGATGAAGAGACACAGTTACATCCATCTGTACTGGAAAAATGTGACATTGTTGTTAGCAGTGGTGACTTATGGAGAAAAGACCCACTCATTTATTTTAAATGGTCATTTCATTGATTAAAGAAATCATTGCTCTGTATTAAAAAGTTAGTGCACTTGAACTGTTGAAATTAAAAATATTTTCTGTTCTGTGGAAGTTTTTTTTAAATTCATAATTCACTATTGTCAATTCATTTGCAATTTGATTATGCAATTTAAAAAAGCAATTTTTAAATTGATAATTCAATATTCAATTCAGGCTTGGAATATGAAAATACCTTTTGCAATTTAGAATTCACTATTAAGATTTACAATTCAACATGATTATTCTATTAATAAAATAATAAATTAAAACAAAATCAATTGCATTTTACATCGTGTTTTTTTCAAATGAAAATGCATTTTGCAATTTACAATTCAATATTAAAAAAATGACATTTCAATACATGATTTGTTTTAAATTAATTTTTAAGTATCTTAAAATATATTGCATTTTAAATGTCATTTTCAAATGTAATTTTTGGAAAATTGGACTTCTTATGTAGCTCAGCTGTAAAAGCAACAATAACTGTTCAGGCTGGAGGTTACAGGGCAAAGGTGGGGGCACATCCAGGACTGTGTGTGTGGCCAGTTTAACAACAATTTTAAGTTACCATTTGACCTATGAATCATATTGGTGGATTGCGGGAGGAAGCCTGAGTGCCTGAAAAAAATCTATGCATGCTCAAGGAAGACGTTCAAACTCCACACACACTTCGGTAGGATTCGAGGTAGCACTGCTGAGTAAATACTTATAACATGCTAAAGCATGTTTTTGATTGTTAGAACATGGTTCCCTGACGAAGCTAAATACTATCAGAAGACAAGGATCTGCATCACGCCTGAATTAACTTCACATTACAGAGACAATCAGTCAAGAGCTCATCAGTTTCATATTTGGTCTCCATGACAAATTTGGAAGGGAAACAGATGACAGTTCATATCCGTAGCACAAGAGTTTGATTAAAGAAATATTTTACATTGATAAAGACAGAAAGTTATAATAACTCACAGCTCCAGCAATCCAGAGAATTTCCACATTCTTTCTCTTCTTTGTAACTACATTCTGGCCCAGGGTTTCAAGTAACTCCTTTATGTCAGTCTGTGCCTGAAAACATGGCAAACCTGTTTGCATAAAAGTTAAACTTTTGTTAGTGACTCTTTTGCACCTGTGAGAAAAAAAAGACATAGCAAGAAAACTGAAATTCCTTAAATGTTTTCATTTAGGATGTACTTTTATACACATGACAAATATTGCTGTAGTTCATGACCAGGTTTTAATTGCACCTTTAGAAGTAAGTCGTGTGTATTTCATGACATTAGAACATATTTGTACTCTGAGAAACTAGTAAACTCTAAAGCTAGGTTCACACCATCATCAGCAACGCATGTTCAAGGGTCCACTTTCCTTGGAATGTCTGTGTGTTACGGGTTGCCACGTTCAAAACTCTTTTCATCACATATAGCAGCACGCGTTTTTACAACTTTTTTATGACCCGTTGACATTGAACATGGGTCAATCAGGGACTCAGATTAGTTTCACTATGAAACTCACATTACTCAGAGCATAGTTGGTTTATCTGGTGAACCCAGACACAATGACAAGCCTGTCAACATCTGCGTTTGGTTTTCAAATAAAGATAAACAATAGTAGCAATAAACCAAACTGTTTCTGTTTTGTGCCCAAATTTCACCTTAATTGTTACTCGCTGTTTTCAGCTAAACATTTTGAAAGACTGCTAAAAAACAAGAGCATGGTTTCACACAAAAACAACAGTGCTGAACTCAAAGAAAGGAACTACATTTTTTTTCTCACACTTAAGTGCCACATTTGTCAACAGCGTGTCTTAATAGGGGTGTGACGATAACCGCATCACCGTGGTGAGTGATGACGTCATTTTTTTAAAAGTTTTTTTTTAAAGTTCTGGATATGGTGCGTTATTGGAACTTTAATAAACACATTAAACACATTCATCTTTGCTGATAATTGACTTTTTCTGCTAGTCCTGTGTTCAGACTTGAAGGGCTTCTGGGGGAAACCTTTTATTACTGTTCTCCTTCACTTCCTGCGCACGGCTCTCACTTCTTGCGCTGCACGCGCTCCCTTTTCTTACACACATGCACGCGGTTTCAGCAGCACATACACATCCTCATTCTACAACAGAAGTTTACGTCTGGCGAGGAAATACAACAAATCTAAACTTCTCTAAACTTCTAATTATTAATTTCCACTGTATTCATTTCCATTACAAACTGCATGTGTTGTTGAGTGCGCTGGAGGATTTTGTTGTGTGTGTGTGTGTGTGGGGGGGGTGTTATTACTGTTCTCCTTCACTCTTTAACACCAAACATGAACGCGCACTGTTCGATTTCGATGAATATCACTACATATTTTGTTTGGGAAATATTTTGTGCAGCGCAAAGTTATGTGTCTGTATAAAACAAGGCGGAGCCTCCTGCCCCGTGTTCTTCATGGGTGTCAGGCTTCATGGCTACCGGAAAGGTGACAGTGTCTGTAGTCTCGTTTATTACTGGGCAATATATAATATTCTGAGAAGATGTCTGTACCAAAGAGCACAGGTGAAACTCGTGTGCAGCTGGAGGCTGCGGTCAACCACAGCGCCCCTGCTGGTTCATCACAGCGGTGATCAAAAATCCCACACGATCAGAGCTATATCTCTAAACTGACACTTAAAGCAAACAAAAAGATTTATTACATCTAAACTGGTCACTCTACGTTTTACTAACTGTTAAAGATGGTGTTAGATCTTAAGTGATGTTTATATATTTGCATATTCTTTTTGTTTCTTGCCTGCAGGTTCCTCTCTAAATTTTTTACATATGACTGCACCGGTTGATGGTTATTAGACAGCATTTTTTTTAAAAGACTGGGAATCTCTGCAGCAAGAAGACACAGTTTTGGTAGGACACTTTCGACTGGTCTCACTACTAGTTTGAGCTCAGCACTACCAACTGTTGTCTTTTGGTTTGAAGTGGAGAAACAGTATTCTGCAATTTGTACATTTATATTTGGAAACCATGTTAAAAATCAACCATGCATTTATGTTTGAAAAGTAATTCCTAAATCCAATCCATTCTAACTGCACTTTTGCATTTATCTCTTTATATCATAGAATTCCTTTGATCACCCTCAAAATGATCTAAAATCCAGGTTGATTAATTGTTATGTTTCTTTTCATAGATTATTTTTATCAAAACCTAATAGCACCAGAAGATCTCAGTGTTACTTGTTTAAAAAAAAAAAAATCCTTAAGTGGGAATTGTAAAACATATTTTTTCAGTTGCAATCATATGTATGTAGATCATATTTTCTGTTTTCATTAATTTGCTCTCTAACAGACTTTTAATCAACTGATTGAACAATGAATCGGTGACCAGTTTGGGTTATGAGAAAAAAAACACACCTTCTGCCTTTAGGGCAAGATGTAAGATCTTCCATTTTGATTAAACTTCCAGCTGCCAAAGACGTTGGTGACCTGAAGCTAACTCTGTTTTGACACAGAGACACAGACCCGGAGGCAAAATTCCTCTGTACATGACACTCTGCACTCAACTTTTTGATGACTTTCCCATGTAAGACAACACAGTGTCATTTCTTTTAGCTTTTTGTTTTTGGAGCATATCGTCCTGGTACACTTGTTTATTTTTGTGGCAAACTAATTCTTATGCGTGCTAGGGTAAGTGAACTAATCAAAAGAAATGTAATATATTTTTAAATAACCCATGTTTTATTGAACCTTAAACTAATGGCTACTTTTCTATTTGAAGTTTACTAGAGACAGTATTTACTATAACGTAATCATACCGTAGTTTGATTGCATTATAAAATTATTAGTTTGATTGGGTAATGCTATCAAAACTGTTGTTCTTCTGTTTTCTTCCGTACGTTTTTTGTCGGCGCGTATCTTCTGCATACTTCATCTGATTTCTGCCATTCAAGTATCAAAATGTTCTACTAGTTAAGGACATTATTGTAATTTCTTCTGCAACTTATGGTTTTTCTGAAACTTCCAAAGTCCTGAAAATCTTAACTTCAGCATACTTTATGCTATTTCAAAATTTCAAACATGTATTTGCTCTGGTCTTTGTCTTTTTCCTGTTGTCTTTGAACAATTTTGCAAATATTTATAGTTTTTTAAATGTTTGAAGTTGTTTAAATTTTTAAGTATAATGGCAGTCAATGGAGACTGTGCTTCCACTACACTGTTTTTGAAATGTATCTCCTCCAGCAATTTTTCAGGTAGAGACACAATTCAAACTTTAAAATGTAGTGGGGCTTTGGGATAATCAGGCATTACTTGTATTTTGGAAATGTCAAATAGTTTTTGAACAACAGCTGTTTGAAATTTTTTAATCCAATTTCATTTGATTTTAACATTAGTGTGTGTTGCAGAATGTTCGCAAATCTAGAGTGGGTGACATACGGTAAGCACGAGTGTAGAAAGAGGATTTTTTTTAAGACAAAAAATTTTCTAACAATCTGCTGTGACTCAATCACCGTTTGTCACAGACTCATTATTCTTTTCAGGAAAAAGTAGGGAAATGCCTCTAGGTTTTATAAATGTAACCCTCAAACTTGCGGGACAAAGGTTTTTTCTTCAATAGCCCCTAAACTGACACAAAGATACCTAAACCACTGTCAGCAATTACGCAATTAAACATATTTCTGGTGGAAATACAACTTTTCTAGTTTCAAAATACAGCTATTTAAGTAGAAGTAAAAACATGTTTTAATGTTGTCCATCTTAATGGAGACCAAGCATATCATTTTTAAAAAGTTACATAAAGATAGAAGAAGATAAATTGTATTTGATCTTAACAAATCAAAGTAAAGAAAAGTAGACTTACATTCTAGTGGCACCTTTTCACTTAATAATTTATAATAGGCGTCTAATATCTCAAAGTTCTTCTGGTTTATTCTTTCTTGTAGAGAGATATCGCCAAACCTGCACAAACAAACAAGTGGAGTTAGTGCAATAGAATTCAGATGCTAACTTCACTTGTTACTTGAGTAGTGTAAAACCTAGAAAGAAAATGAAAGATCACAAAATTAATGTTTTAGTGTTTATTTGACTCCTATTTAAGATACTTTGATAAGTCACAGTGACAGTTTTATTATTTATCTATTTTTTCAATTTTTGTTTGAAGGTGTGACTTTTGATTTTTATCAAAGTGTACCTCAGCTCACCTCTCCAAAGCAATTGAAAAACGCTCTTTTCATACTGACTTGTTTTTGTTTTTATGGTTTATAGCACTTGGTTCACTGTTTTGGAAATTATATGATTTTTAATACACAAAACATGAATTATTTCAACATGCATTTTTTTGCTCACAGCCAGATTTTTTACTTGAAATGTTTAACCACTATTGTGTTTTTTTTGGGTGTAATATATGTATTTTTAATCCCCTTCTGGATTTTTTTTTTCTATAAATTTCCATATGAATTTAATCCTGATATTTAAGAAGATTCTTGTCTACTAAAAAGGGGGGAAAAATGCAGCAGATCCAGTGTAGCCCATTCATGTTAAAAAAAGGAATGTAAAACATGTTTAGAGTTGAATGATTTAAGAAGAAATAGTGTCTGTTGTACCTCTCGGCTATAGTTTGTTGTTCGTTGATGCCCACATTAAACAGGACCGGGAACACTCGCAGAGGTCTGCCGTTCTTGATCTCCTCTGGCAGAGTTTGGAAAATCGGCTGTGGTAATGGCACTTCGACAGTGAAATGGTCTCTGAAACCAGGAAGAAAAAAAGTAAAACAAAGTCTCTCAATATGATTTGCAGCTCAGCAGAACATGATGCCTTCAGGAAGTTGTACAATTTGACACAGAAGACAGGTGTGGGAAAAGGTTTGAAAAAAGAAATAGAATGGAATTCATGGATGACCGAGAGGCAAACTAAAAAAAAAAAAGTTTGGCAGGCTGACAGAACAACTGACAAAGTAAGTTGATATGAACCGTCTCACGCTAGAAAGCAGTGTACATGCCTTGCTGCAAGGGAACTTTTTAAAACGACATATACCCAGGATCAAAGACCTGAGCGCGCCGTTTGCTGTGTGCACATTTCTAGAGTATGGTTATTCATTTGTAGAGTAAAGCTCACTCAATTAAATTCCAAAGAGACTTCCCTGGTTCTGGCAGCAAGTGATTATTTACTTTCACATGGCATGAGTTTTCGATGACGCAAAATCTTTTCCTATGAAAACAGATCACAGGTAACTTCAGTCTAATAGAATTTTAGAAAATAGCATGTAAACCTGCACAGTACTGATGTTTAAGATTCTGTACTATTCTGTATTTATCATATTGTCAAGTTCAACACTTGTGAAATATATTTTCCCCCCTTGTTGACATTGAGGAAAGCTGAAGTCAATAGTCCCACGCTACCATGTATAGAAACAGGTAAAAGTAGATTTTATAAATAAAAAAGAAATATGACAACATCTCAGACACTCTCAACCAGTGTCTGATACTTGACTGTTAAACATGATTATGACTTTTTAGCCAAAATCTAAAACCCTCTGTCATTTTCTAGGACATAGTTTTTTGCAGAGCAGCAGTACTTTGCTTTTGAATAGTGGGCAGGACTGTTCCCCATCATCCATCTGTTTGCATGCTCCTCTGCTAGCTTACTGTCCCTCAACCCTACAAAAATGGCGAGCAATAAAGGAGTGATCCAGCCGTACAGTTTTGAGCCAGATGCCATCTCAGACGGGGAAAACAAAGGCACACATGGATCTATTTGTCTTCAAGTGGATGCATCAGAATGGAGCAGAGCCGGGAGCTTGTGGCATATCGATTGTAGCTACTAGGTAACAGCTACAAGCTTTTTCCAGTGACATGTTTTCATGTGCTCCCGATTCACAACGATTTAAATAAAGACATTGTCAGAAAAATATTTTTTCTTTATATATGCCCACCATCATGAGAAAAAGGCCACAAGAACATGTTAAAACAATCAAAACACAATGTTTAATTCAATTCAATTAAATTCAATTTCATTTATATAGCCCGATATTTACAACAATAGTCATCTCAATGGGCTTCATGCTGGTAATTGTGTAATACACATGAATCATAGAGAACATAAAGTCAAAAAATTCAATAGCTGATTGCTAAACTAAACTAAACAAACTAAGATAAACTGGGCTTTCCTGCCCATAGCCCCCATGGGCACTCTGTTCCACAGAGTGGGTCTTTAAACAAAATTATTTGGAACTTTATTTAGTCTGATTAAGATCTGTCGTAGGCTTCCACGGCGTGGGTTAGTGTGAAGGAAATTGTTTTATTATTATCATTGCTTAAATGTATTTTTTTTAAATGTATGTTTAAATGTTAACTCAGACTGACCTTTTCTGAAAACAGTTGTGTGTTTGTTCATCTGCTTCTCATCCCAGCTAGGATGAGGGGGTTTTACAACACACTGTCCTGAGCTGATAAGGGATCCTGTTTGAACTTAGAATCCACCAAATGGGTCATTATACGACAACCCCAATGAACTTTTCTCTTTGTCTTGAAATTGTCACCTCCTACTTGTGTTCTTCATAAAAGCAGCATGAGGAGAGGCAGAACCTTTGAGAAGAGAAGCGTGGTGGATGTTTTCTGTCACACTGGCTTCTTCTCCCTCGTGCATGAGAAACTTGATTCTTGTTGTGGTCTGTTGTTTCTAATTGTGTTTTTCTTTAATGTCTATTTGCATTTATCTGACAGTTAATTTCTAATAATGCACACCCCGTCGGCCATTAGCCCTTACAAAATCTCCATATTATGTCATATTATAATAAAGAGGAAACTGTGAGACTTTACCAGATAAAAACAGAGAATGCTAACGAGGATCGACAACTAAACAGGACAGATGAAAGTTCATTGAAAGATTGATGCTCCTTTTGTTTTCACTTGAAGTACATGTAAAATAAACGTATCTTAGGTCTAAAAAAATGTCCTGGTTAACTTTAGTATGAAAACAGCTTTAAATAGTTTTTTTTGTTCTTATCAGTTTGCATGTAACTGTCTTTTCAGATTTGTTCATCAATAAACAGATGATAAAGGGAAAAAATGCCTCACCGCCCGCCACACAGGAAAGGCTGAAGGTCACTCGGGTCTTCTGTTTTGGCCTCTGTGATCTTGAACATGACTTTGTGGAGATCTGAAATTCCAACCTCCATGTCTTCAAGCATCCCAATCTCCTCACCTTGAGGGGAAATATAGAACGAGATCATCAAAGATGTTCTCATCAGAGGAAGTACATTCAAAATGAGTGCATTCCTGTCTGTTATCTAAAAGCAAGAACTTCTGAATCAGCTGGATCAACAGCAGCTTCATTCATTCCGGACAAGGACATTTGCTTTATAGACTTTTTATTCTGTTTATATTTCCCCATTAAAAAATATGGCTTATATTTATTGTTACATCCTGGGAAATACTGTTTTTCAACAAAACAACCCCTAGTCACTTACTGATCTAATCTCCTCAAACTAATGTAATTGTTAGAAAGGTTTTTTTTATGCAGATCCTGGAATTAAACCATCTATAAGTACTCACTGTATGTGCTGAGCAGACTCTCAAACTGTGCAACTAGGCCAACAAGGTGAAGTTGCTTCAGAAAGCCTTTGTCCTGCATCCCCGCATACAACCTCATGACAAAACCACAGGCCAAGGCTGCCAGCTGTTTACCCGAAGCAAATAAATCACAAATAAGCGAGAAATAGTCATTGTACAGACTTGTAAAAACATGCAGACTTTTAGTATTTTTGTCCGTAAAACAAGGACAAAAGTGGAAACAAATACTTTCATTTGATGAGCAAGAACAGGAATTTGAAATATTTCACAGAGGACTTTCTGTGTAAAGTTTTTGTTTGTTGTTTCAGTACCGCCACCTACCGCCTGACTGAAGACTATATCTCTTCTCTGCTGGAGGGCGAAGCCTTGCGGTAAGCTGCACACTGCCTCCTGCAGGAGCACGAAGGTCATAGCTTTCCTTGCCTTCTCCACCACCTCTTTTACACACTCCTTCAACCTGGTCACCACTGGATACAACTGCTCCTTCCAGTCACCTGATCAGACACACGGAGGCGGACACTTGTTGGCAAAGGCCAGGTGTCACAACAAATTAGGAATTCCAAAAATAAAGAGCTAAATAAAAGTGGCTCAGATTAAGACGGCCCCGCCTGCATCTGTGATGTGATGTTCACTGTTAAAAAGAAAATCACACTCTGACGCAGATTTGAGAAAACAGAAAAATACTGTTTTGTTAAATTAGCATATGAGGAGGAGGTAAGGGCTCTTCTTGCACATACTTGTTTTATTTAGCTGAAAAAACAAACTTTTATTAATTTTCACAAACAACATGAACACAGAACCTTTGTCTGAATTAAAAAAAGTGTTCATTAGAAATATATCAGATAATTTTAAAGGTTTTAATTGCTCAAGAACATAACAGTTCTGGGTTTAAACTCAATAACGTACACTCATTACTATAGTTAATAATAATAATAATAATACATTTTATTCAAAAGCGCCTTTCAAAACACCCAAGGTCACCGTACAAAGTTATTGCTAACTACTGCAGATACCTAACTGTGGTCAAAAAATAATCTTGCTAAACTTGTGTGCATCCCTTGAACACAGTCACATCACAACAGGAAGAGTTACTTAGGTTGAGCTTAATCATTCCTGTTTCTGTCACCCATGACAACCAACAGTTGCCATGGGTGGCATCTAATAGATGTCAACCATGTCACCTAATAGATGGGTGACATCTATTAGATCTAATAGATGGGTGACATCTATTAGGTCTAATAGATGTTGCTCATCTATTAGACCTAACTTCCAACAGTAAAGAGTAAAGATAATTCCGTTTCTGATAACAGAAATGAATGAAAAGTCTCTTCAATGACCAATAGGGGGCAGCGTAGGATAGAGTTCTTTTTCATGTGAACCTGAACTTTTGTTTTGAAAATCTGAAAAGATCTTGGTACAAATAAAAAAAGATATTTGGACAGCAGAATTGACAGAGAAAACATCGGGCAGTCACTTTGTCTGGTCAAAGGAATCATGTCTTACAACATGATGGAAATACTTATTTTGTACAAACAGAGGAGGAAAAGGAGGAAACACAAAATCCCTCTATTTTTTTTTCCGTTTGTTTTGAGTGTCACAATTTTAACAAGTAGGTGATTTCTAGCTCTGAGGCTATTGGGCATCCTAATAAAACCGCTCTGGGGGCTGAACCTTTTTTGCACTTGCGGATGGCCATGTTCTCAAATGGTGGCTCACTTCATCCGAAAAATGCCAGAGACTTAAAGATACCAAAAGATAAAAATGCACCTTAAAACATTCACAAGTGCAAAAAAACTGCCTGAGTTCCTCCTTGTCGCCTGGTCAGACTAATGGGGCTTCTCTGTGTGCCAGTTGGCAGCTCCAGCAATGCGGCCACTTGTCTGCGTTACAAGCTTCAGGCAGGATTTTCATTAGACATGAGGGAAGGCTGGGCAGCTTCTGGTGCCCAGTAAACGGTTCTGCATTTCAAACCCAGCTTTCATCCATTTTTCTGGCAACAATTTCAGTGTCACATTTGCTAATGTTTGAACATCAGGGGGTCTGAAAGCTGGAACAAAGTAATGTGTCACTATTTCCAAAGCAGGCAGATGAGTCTTTGAAAAACACAAGCCACTCTGAGTCATTTTATTTTGGCTGAAAATAATTTCTCAGACTGAACTGATGGCAGCATTTTTCTTTTTTTTTAAAGCAAAAGAGTATTGTTGGAAAACTGACAGGTTATTTTATCCTGATACGAATCGACTTTCATTTGACCAAAAATAAAGAAAAAAAGTTAAAACTTTAGATGAGGAATTTTTTTTTAACCAAAATAATTCATGTAAAAGACTTATAATTTAAAATTGGAAGAAATTGTTGGTAAATGGCCTTTAGGCCATGTCCAATCCTCATTTTAAAGATTTACTCTGATAAAAATTGTGTTTTTAACATGTTTTTCTGGCATTTTTACTGATGATGGAGGACATATATAAAAAAAAATTAGCTTAAAACTTTATTCAAATCATTGTGAGTCAGGAACAGATGGAAAAATGCTGTTTGAAAAAGAGACTATTTGTGACATGGTAAATATCCTGGTCAGGTCACAGGCTTCAAGCTTTTAGCTGCACTTTCAGGAGGGGAAAGGGGGTCGGGATTGCTCCCTACCAACAGTTCAGCCCACAACTCAGAGGGGAATTTCTAATGAACTACTGCCGCTCTGCTTTTTTATTTGCAGCAGTTTTTTTTGTAATATGTAGTGGCGTTTCTTTCTAGCATTTATTTCATTTGCAACATCATTCCTATTTTTTGCAGCAGCAGCAATTCTTTTATTTGCAGCAGTGTTTATTTCATTTGCCTGCAGTTTTTCTTTTATCTGCAGCAATTCTTTTTATTTGCTGTTTCTGTTTTTGCTTTGCACAGTTACATTTTTTAGCTGCGATGGTGGGTGTCAGCCACTGCAGTATACTAATACCTATGTTTAGAATAATCCTGATAAGCCATCTTTAGCTGGACACTCCTATTTAGATGCAATAGAAACAACATATTTCCTCGGTTAAGTACATTTAACACATTTTATCACAAATCATACAAGAAATGCCTTAAAAACTTTTACATAAAATCTATCAAGTTACTGTGTAATTTACCAGGTGTGTGTGAGGTGATGACGTCAGCCAGCTGCTGTTCAGGGGCTGACTCCTGTTTGCTGTCGTCTTCCTCCTGGAGTTTGTCCACCATTGCAATCACACAGTTGAGACATTTGGCCACATTAGCCCAAACTCTGTCCTGAGAAGGGCAAAGAGACAACCAGTAATGAAATCAGTTTAAAGCTGATTAGATTTTGGTTTTTAACTCTCTGGAGAAGATGAAAAAAACAAAACAACCAGAGCAAAACGCATGTTACCAGTAAAATAAAACAGCATTTATGGTAAAAAAAAAAAAAAAAATTACCAAAGGTTTTCACAAGGCTGTGAAGAAATCATGATGCACCACAATGCTGCCCTTACAATTAATCATGGACAGCGGGATGAAAACTAATCACTGGTAGAAGTTTTAATGTACTTTTGTTAATCACGTATTGCTTATTTGTATGTTTGGGCTCTAGTACGGTAATATGAATTACGAAAATGTAGAGTTTTTAAATACATCAGTGATTTATGTTCAATGGAATGTTCAATGGAATGTTGAAAATTTCTAATAATGTTAAAAAAAAGGCTTTGGTGACTGATCTTCCACTCTGTCAGCTTTTATTAGATTAACAGATTAAATATGATTGCAGTTTTTAAAAAGAGCTTTTTCTATGAACTAACCATGATGGTTTGATTTTAAAGTAAAAAAAAGCTGAAATAAGTTATCAAATTTGTCGTTTTTTTCTGCTTTGTAGTCTGATTATTAATCACTTGCTTCAGTTGTGTTTTTAAAAAGAGTTTGGCAATTATTGTTTTTTGAAATGCTAAATAATTTCAGCTAAAGAGACTTTTTTTTATTTTTAGTTGTAAATGGACTGTAACTGTAATCTTAAGATTAAAAAAAAATATTTTTTTTTCTTGTATTTATATCAAAGAAAATATACCCTGATGCTTAACAAAAGGAGAAAAGTGCCCAAATTTACCCATTCCTCTTCATCGTACTCTTTATGGTGTGGTATGCTGTCATGGTTTTTCACTTTGACAAGCTCAGCTTCATCCCCGGTCGGGCTTGGACATCCTTCCACATTGTTGCACATCACTGTGGGTTCGGGTGTGGCTGGACTCTGGCCCGACAGTCCCTGGACTGGGATCTGATTCTGCTCACTGTCTGTGCTGATGTGGCCTTGATGATGGCCTTGCACCGCAGTTTGCTTCTGGGACTTGGAAACGTATCCTGGCCGGGCCGCGTGCAGCGCCAGCAGAGCACTCTTGACCAATTCATCCTTAAGTGTGTGAACAAATTGTTCCGTCTGTAACAAAACAAGGAGGGTCGTAACTGAAAAAGAGAGGAACAGTGAGCGCCACGGCTGGATAACAAAATGAATACAAATTGAAGTGCAGGAGAAGAAAAAGAGAAACAGTAAGTGTGGTGAGATGGAGATGGGCTGTCACACAAGTGAGGCAGAGCGACCCCAGGAAAATACAAGGGACTATTTGCAGAGGAAGCAAAAAGAAACAAGGAAAATGAACTCTCTCCTTCACCGTAAAGAAGCCGCTCTCCATTACTGCAGCCCCGCCGGTGAGGAGAATAACAGCAAGGAACAACAAACAATTCAATTACTCCTCCTCCAGCCCGTCTCTCTGAGGGGCCCACCCCCTTTGATCTCAAATGTACCAGCTTCTGTAAGTTGATGACGATCCTGGGACCAACAAGCAGGATTCTCGCCGCTGCGACTGTGTAACAAAAGGACTCCCAAAAGTAATTGAGTTACCACTGCAATGAGCAATCGTATCACCACAGAAAACTCAGCCAACCAAAACAAACGAACAAAAAAAAAAAAAAAAATCACTTCATAAAAACACACTGCAAGGTCTGGAGGCACACAAAACTGCTTTTCCTTCTTCTTCATCTCTAAATTACAACAAAATCATGGAGTTCGTTGATTTGTCATGAAAGAAGACTATTATTAAAGTGAAGCAAAGCTTTATTATACTTTTGTTTTTGTCTTAATAAAGTATTGTTTGCCCAATTACCACTATTCTGGGAAGAAAAATCATCAGTTCTTTTATTTAAAGATAACTCTTTATTGTTTTTCTCTTTTATCTAAACCAAAAATAAAGTATCATTCTGACATCAAATAAAAAAAAATTGAACACACCATAATAGCTGCTTATACTCATACTTACAAAGCATTAATAACATGTTTTTTTATGGACGGGGTGATTAAGTTTATATTTATTCATTTCAAAAGCAGAAGTAAAACAAAGACAAAAAAAACATAAAAAATATTATATCTCTAAATCAGTAGGCTGTTTTTCTTATTTGTAGTTTAGCAAAAGACATTTTGCTTTAAATTTGTTCAGAGTTAAGTCTTTATGGGGGAAAATAAAACTTCTCATAACCTAAAAAAGGGTTTTTGAGCTCTATTCAAGCTCATATTCAGTTCAAATCAATTGAATTTATTCCTAAAACAATGCGTAAAAAGTGATGCCTTAGCCCAAACACTGAAACTAAACTCTTCCCAGTTGTTATTAGAGATCCACTCCAGTGCAAATCGTGTTTTTGGTGTTTTTAACATGTTCTTGTGGCATTTTTCTGATGATGGAGGATATGTATAAAGAAAACTAAGATTAAAATTGCATTTCAGAGTATTTATTTATTAAAGTTCAGAAGCAGATGAAAAAATGCCATTGGAAAAAGCTTGTAGGTGTGGAATAGTTAAAGTTAAGTTAAAGTACCATTAGCTGTCACACACCTAGATGTGTGAAATTTGTTACCCATCCCCTGCGGGAGCGGTGAGCTGCAGACACAGCCGCGCTCGGGACCCATTTGGTGGATTAGCCCCCCAATCCAACCCGTTAATGCTGAGTGTCAGCAGGGAGGCATTGGGTCCCATTTTTAGAGTCTTTGGTATGACTCAGCCTGGATTAGACCTTCCAGTCACACGGCAGAGACTCTACCACAAGGCCACGGAGCTGAATAGGATAGGCCACTGAATAGGACCTATAAAAGCAGTCCACAAGCTCCCTGCTCTGCTCCATTCTGAGGCATCCACTTGTAGACGACTAGATCCATGTACATCTTAGTTTTTGTCTTCCGAGTTGGCATCTGGCTTAAAACTGTGGAGCTGGATAGTTTCAATATTGATCTCCATTTTTGTTTTACTGATAGGTTGGAGGTGTTAGGGGCTGTAAGCTAGTGGGAGAGCTTGTAAATGAAAAGTTGATGGGAAAGGGGGGAGGGCTTTGTCTGTTCCAACAGTCCCACCTACAACTTCTAATGAACTCCTGCCGCTCTCCAGAAACTATGTCCCAGAAAACAACACAGGTTTTTAGATTCTGTCTAAAACAGTATAATGGTAATAAAAGTTGAACGCTACTAAAGATCAGAAGATGATCGGAGTGGGACTTTAAAGTTTTTTGCAAAAACATGTTTTATTAACTTTGTAAAATCTGAAAAAGTATGAGCTGTCTGTCCTAATTTTGATTTTGTATCGAGCACCCAGACCTCAAATTCCTGTGGTTTTGTATTTTTGGATTAATGTTGTAGAAACTCCCTTATCTATGTGAGATGCCTCCAGTGAAGCATCAAGTCACAGTTTTACATTTCCTTAATAAGAAAAAGTCTTAAACTTGGGTGACAATGGTACGCTAAGGGGTAACAATTTAGTTCCTGACTGCAGGATCCAAAAGAAAACTTGTTCAAAAAGATTAACAGAGCTACAAACAAAGTAACCTCCTCAAACACAAAACTAGAAAGTTGTGTAATTCTTTAACATCCATATCAAAAAGATTTTAAAATGCGCTTACTCTGTAGAGAGGAAATGTGTAAAAAAAAGATCAAAAAGGCAGTTTTCACAATGAAGTATCATGTGATCTTCACTGAGCAGCGGTTTAAGTCTGAAAAAGTCTATGTTTGCTCAAACTGCAAAGAAAAAAAGTTTCATTTTATATAAAAAAGTAATTCAGCTGTAGAAATGTATTAATCCAAAATGGGTTGCCTCTTCAGTGGGAGCAGATATCTGGTAGTTAAACCTTTTTTCACTCTTTGAAACGAGTAAAAACTGAACAGACTAAACACTTTTATAGCGATTGTACATACATAGAGTGATCCACAGAGTTCGGACAAGACGATCAAACTTTATTTCCTTTTTTTGGTTTCCAGTTAAAGGCGGCCCATCCAAAAACACCAGTACACTGGTTTTATCATCAAAGACGAGTCAGAAAGAAGAGCTGATTTTCTCTTCAAGAGTCGTACCTTTTCTAGATTCTCTGAACAGCTTGATTAAAAAAAGTTGCTATGAAACCTTAAATGTTTATTAGAAACTTCACCAAACTAAACGTGGAGGATGCTTTATGTTCAAGGAGATGCAAGTGTGGATTTTTGCTTTTGTTTCTGAAGTCCACACAAAATTACCACCAAGAATGACATAATAAAATGCACAATTTAGTAAGTCAAACAGCAGAATCAGCATTTTAAATTCAAATACCACTATATTATTCTGTTGCTTACAGGAAGGCAGAATATAAAAATGTTAAATGTAAAGTCTAAGAAAGTGGGTTTGTTTGTGGGCATATTTATAATCTTCATCAAAATTTAAATGCAGCAAATACTGTGATAAAAATACAACAAACATAACACCACCATATGATGCAGGATACACCAGGAACACGCTAAACGACCCTCACCTGATCTGACTGCAGGCTAAGACTGATTCTTAGTGCAAAGAGAGACATTTCTTGTACGGACATGGATGCAGTGTTGGTCCTGTAAAGACCTCACCTGGGCATCCCACCTAAAGACTGTGCACCACAATAACAGTAGTTGACAGTGACACAGGACAAGAAAGGGAAAACCCAAATTTTAAATAAAGAATTAAAAAAATGTTGAACGCAGAGGAAAGAAGACTACATCGTTTAAATTTAAGGATTGTGCTGTTAAGCATCCATCTTGCTTGCATGCTCCCCAACTCGGCAATCTGCTTTATTTTTATTTACCACACCCGCCTGAAAAGCTGTTATCCATCACATGATGGTTTATCAATAAGACCAAAATATAGTAAGGATGATGTTTTGAGATCAAGCAACTGGAGCTGTGGGACGCATTTGAAATATCGACAAGTTGACAAGACAAATATTTAAGCAAGACCAGACGTCTTCCCTCTTGCAGAGAACAATCCTGCAGATCACAACGGGCAACACAAATGTGTCCCTTTCCTGACCATGACGTTACACAGTCCCTGATTTGATTGTCTTGAGATTCAAAACAATTGAGGAGTATGACATCAGTTGCATAAACTGCAAGAATACAAATGAAGTCTTGAGTTCTTCTCTGCAGCCAGTGTTTGGTTTGGGTCTGTAATGCTCATTTTGTTTGATTATCGCACAAAAAGAAACTTTTTGAATTGCTTGTGCAGGGTAATGATAGTCTATATTCACATTCCTTTCTTCATTCTCTCTGCATTCTTCATTTTTTTTCATCACTGAACACATTTATGACCATTAGAAGGCACATTCTCCAACAGACAGTTCTCCATTTTGCACAGGAAATTCGATACACTCTGGAAGAGACAAATGAACGTCAGTTGTCCATTTTTCTTGTCAAATTCCAAACTGTCAACAACTTTAGAGCTGAGGCTTTATATGTTTTGCAGAAGCAAAAACTACCATAAGGTAGGATAATGTGGAAAGACTTTTACAGAGAAACTACTGTATGTTTGTGGTGAATTTAAACAGACCAGACATCCAATGTTTACCCAAATGTGCAATAAAGTCCATGCAAACACATGTGCACAAAGAGGATTCCGCTGTTGAAGCTCGGAGACTTTGGGGATGGCAGATGAAGATGTCACTGGAATACAAGCCTTTGACAAACACAAACATGTTCCCACTCTTGTATCTCCCTAAGCCTCACACACGAAAACAAAGTCGGAGGTATTAATCAGAGAGCGGCACTGTTCGTGCTGACCAGGCCAGCGGTTTGCTTGGCCATTGTGTGCGTGTCTAATCAAGGATGAGAGGAAGTGGTGACAGAGCGAATGTACCAATTAAGCAGGCTGATTGGGCTCTATTCCACTGTGGCAAAAACAATCTACCCCGCCACAGATTGCAATCTGACAGCACCAGATGTAATTCATTAATTAGACTGATAAAAATGCCTCAACTTCATAAACCTCCATTCTGCTATCAACATTTGTTAGTTTGCTGTTTTTATTGGTGGCCGTGGACTTCTGTCATGGGGGTACATAAGCTGTTTGGCACAAGGAGTCTTTCATTTCAAAGGAAAGTCACACGAGCTTCTGTAGAAACTTAAAAAACAATTTAAAAAAAATGTTACTTTATATTACTCTTTTCATGATGTCAAAAAATAAATAGAATTCATGTTTATCTTAAAAAAACAATTAAATGAATGCAAAGTAATATCAAAAATCCCTTAAGGGTAAAATAAAATTTGCAGCTTCCAGGTTTTGATCAGTAGGAAACAAGCCCAGATGGCTCTTTTACTGTTAAAAGTTGCAGACCACTGTGTATCTTTTCATATACATTAAGATTATTTAATACAATAAATCTGGACTTGGAAAATGTACTAGTAAAGTAACACATAAAAACCAGAGTTGTAAGAGATTTTACTGTATGTGTTTTTTGATGATTGCCGAGTTTAAGGTTTAAGGCTTTAAAGAAAGCAGAGCATATGTATGTATCATGAAGATGCAACAGAATATGAAAGCTGCAAGTTCTGCCTCACCTTGTCAGAAAGGCTTTTGAGTGCATCTCTCAGTCCAGGGGAGGAGTGCTCTTGGGCAGCCTGGAGGAGCTGGTCAGCTAAGCTTGTGATGAGGGGCTGGAGGAGACTCGTGATGCTGAGCACCTCCTGAGCTTTGGCTGTGTGCTCTGGGGAGTAGTAAATACACTGGCAGGCAGTGCTGAAGCTGAAACACAAGACAAATTCAGATGATGAAGACTAAATTACAGCAGCAAAGCTATGAAATGCCAAAAAAGAAGACAAGGCATTTTGAAATAAAGTGAACATTTTCCAGATTATCCAACTATTTGCTATCAGGCCCACTAATTAAACTTTTGTAAGTTTTGTTTTAGATGAATTAAAAAAGGGTTACAACTTTGATCTTCTGGAGTAAGTATCTCAGTTTTGTAAGAAGCTTTATTGTTAAAAAGTCCAATGTGTTCGATACGGTTAAATAACAAGTAAATGAACCATTATTATAATTTGTACAAATATACATGAAAATCCTTTTATTACATGTTTTTTCCAACCTCTGACTTAAACTAAAACACAGGACTTCTAGGCCACATTTCAGCATTTCTGTTTCCATAAAGCTGTTAAAAGCACATTTACATGTGCACCACATCTATTTGTTTGTATTCAGAGATAAATATGTCTCTATTCCAGACATGTTTTTTTTTTTCTTGTTTCAACTTTCTAAAAATTGTATCTTCCTTACAAGATATGTCAGAAGAAGAGATGAAAGTGCTCAAAATGTAATCCAAAGTACAAGGATTTTGCTTGTACTTGGATTGCAGGTTCACCTAAAAGGAGTTTTTTCAAACATTCTGAAATAAAAAGAGTTTGTCAGAGCTATGTCACCTGTTAGAGAGCTTTAAGTGTCTATTCGTAACCAAAGTGGTTAAACCATGACTTTAACTTTCCCCTGGTCAAGGTAAAGAAAATGTCCAAAGCTACAAATTTATGAAGAAATCCCTTTTTAAAATGTTATCATTGAGTAAAAAGCTTATCTGCCTTCAGTTTTCTGTTTAAATCTCTCTGTAAAGGAGATATTTTGTAAAAAAAAAAGAAAAGAAAAAAAGAAAAAAACATAATTTGGTCTAATAAATATGAAAGATGGTTATTTAAAAAAAAACAAAAACTGTTTGACAGTCACCAGGATGATTTTTTCAGATAATTTTACAAAATGCTAGTCAACACTTACATTTATTTAATTTGAAAGTACATTTTGACTGATTATTTTAACTGGTGTGACTCATTTGGCCAAAAACAAAGTTCATTTTTGTCAAAAGTCAAAACCTGATGTTAAAAAAGCGCAAGATTTCTTGAACTACAATCATATTTACAAAAAGTAATCAAGCAGAAGCAGGGTGCTCTTATCTGCTAGGAGCAGAAAAATGTTGGTCTCTACTCATCTGGAAATGTAAATGAGGCTGCCGACTGCCTTCAGGTCAAATAATGAAGACATTTTAATTTAGTTGTTTTTTAATAGTGTGGTGCAAATCTTTTTAGTCATTTTTTTAAAGGTTTGTCACTTTAAAGATGTCAAAATGAACTCCTTCAGGGTGGTCGGCCTGAACTTTTATAATTGAACCTGCAGTCCAATGTCAACTCATTTTCTCTTGGTGAATAATTTATCTCTTTCTCATTTCTTGGCAGCTATCTAGCCATACACAAAAACCATCTTTTATCAGTTTCTATATTCAGGGCAAATCACCCCAATCAAAAATTTCCCCTTCAGTTGGAATTCCAGTCTCAGTGAGTCTCAGTATCCTTCCTGCCATAAGATGTAGTGCCAACAGATGCAGTTGTTTCTAAGGCTTCCAGCTAGTTTTGAGGAAGATCTGCAATTTAGGCCAGACCCCAAAGCCACATCCTATGGCATAATTGGCACAAGAAATGATGGCACACATAGAAAGCTAGCAATATTAATAAATGTGGCTGCACTCATGTTTTGCAGCATAGTAAAAAAAAAGTGTTTCTTTCAGTCACCCACTGTATGACAGCAACACATGATCTATAAGATTGCATGAAATTCTGCAGGGCTTCAGATGTTAGCCTTATATGCTATCCACTAACTATATCTTCTGTTGGCCAATAGTTAAGTTTTGGCCTTGTCATTATAGCTAATGAGCCCTCTGGAGGACTACCACCCACAAGCTTAATGTTAATCAAAGGGATCGCTAGGGGGGAAATGAAGCACGATGCAAACTGTGTGAAACTTATAGAGCATCACCATTTCTACAAGCCAACATTTTCATTAGCCTTAACTTTAAATGGTTTGTTTCCCAACAAAAAGTTAAAGCAAAAATTGAATTGAAGTTGAATACCAGTTGATTCTTTTTTTCAGCCGTACATCCTTTGACCATACCACAAAGACGCTTTGGTGAGTTTTATACAGAACCACCTTTGTTAACATTGTGCGTAAACAGATACAAAGAAAAAAACTGTTGAAGTAAAGCAGTTGCTCCAGCACAGAAAGTGCAACTCCAAACCCATTAGGGAGCATATGCCAGCTATAATGAATGTTGGGAATTGCCACCTGATGCTGGAGGATAGAATTGACCTCCTCTACCGGTGTTTGGCAAGCAGCATTAATTGTCTCATCAGCATTGATGTCAGTCAAAACAGGTCCACAGAGATGGCGTGCAAAGGTACGACTGCATAAACTAAGGATTTCCACAAGAGGGGCCAAAGGCACTGGGCTATCATTCAAAGCTTTAGATATCTTTCCAATCCAAAGTGTCTGTATCAAGTGCTGTGGGAAAAGGAAACGTTTAAACTTGTAGGGAGAAATGGGCTTTTCAAGCTCAGGGCCTCTTGAATACATATTTGAAGACCTGGTCCGATAAAAAATAGTGTTGTTCTTTTGGTGTTATTAACATGTTTTTTATGGTATTTTTCTAATAAGAGAGGACATACATGTAAACATACATAAATTTATATATATGAGCTGCCATCTGCCTCAGAACTGTACAGCTGAATAGCTCTGATATTGCTCAGCATTTCGGTGTACCTGTAAGGTCAGGATGTGAGGGGCTGTAAGCTAGGGGGTGAGAGTATAAACAGGTGACAGGAAGTGGGGGCGGCCCGAGCCCACAACTCAGAGGTGATTTCTAATGAACTACTGCTGCTCTGCAGAAACTTTGCTCTAGAAAAGAATACAAGTCATTTTTATTTTGACTAAAAACGGCATAATCATAATTAAAAGACCATTGGGAATGTGTTTAAAATAGATTAAAAGATGATTAAATTGGGACTATAAACCTTTCTTTCTGGGTTTTTGGAAATAATTTAAATAAAGATGCACAACAGTGAAAGACACAATGATATAAAATTAAAGTAGGAGTGCATGGAAATTAATTTAAGACTTGGGGCAAAATAATCGACACATTTACTTTGTGTTTAAAACACCACACTTTAAAACCATTCAGCACAAATAAAGAGCTAAAATTTGGTCTGGATGCACATAATTTGGCTATACTATCTCATTTGGATGTGTGGTTGGTTTTACAGAGACTGATTGATTACCGTAATTGAAAACAAGTGCAAACTGCAGTACAGTATTAAAATGAGAACTTTGACATGAGCTTTGGATTGTTGTTAAACCGGTGCAATGGAGAATATATAACACAAACGCCAGAAATTTGGCAATGCTGGAAGAAATGAAACAGTCTGCGGGCAGACAAGGTGTGCATTATTTTCCATGACATGATGAGCAAACCGGGGAGCTGTGGTAATTGCAGCAAACACTTAACAGCGGATTAGTTTGTTTTTGTGCTGATGATGGACAGTACTGTCCACGCAAGAAGGTTTAATAGACCGGAGACAAGAGAAAGAACAGTGCAGGAGGGATGGAGGAAAACAGGACACTGCAGAAACCTTCAAGTTAGTACTGTGACACTGGAGGAGGATGGGATACTGTAACATGCAACATGGATTTTGTGTATGTTTTTGCCTGTCTAAAATACACAATATAGTGAAACACATGCAATTACATTTTGTGCATATTGTCAAGTTTCCCCACACAAACTTATAGTAATACAGGCCCACATGAATGTATAATATTCTGTACATCTTCTATTATGTTTCAGCAAGCATGCCGTGGGCATTTGAGGGCCTCTGGGCATGTTCCCAGGATCCCCTCTGCATGATAGACCCAGGCAAGGTTGTGGTTTAATTTTTTAAATATTACTGTAGCCTTGAGCCAAAAAGATTTATCTTTAAATGATCAAATTGAAGTGATCCTGGTGAAACTTTGACCTGCAGCATCCCTGGACTGCAAGTTTATCCTCCAAACTCTACAAAGTAATAAACCCTAAATTGTATCATTGAGTGCTGGACCAACAGAAAAGCCTACTTTTTTGACTTTTGTTTTACAAATCAAGTACTAATACAAACTTTTTCTGCTTTAACCCCACATAAAATAACCAATTATATGTTAATTTTCCAATGTATCACCACAGTTTGCATTGGTTTCTGCAGTTGGAAATTCTGGTTGAGTTCTTGTTGTAAATTAGTCACACCCGTTTTAAGTTACCAATCACCTTGCTGCTACTGTTCTTCAGACTGCCTCAACTTGATTTTTGCTTTTCTTTGCCTAATCCTTGCCATGCATTAGTTCATCAGGACCTTTTTGTTGCCATTAATCTTGTCATATTTCCTTGCCTTGATTCTGTGTTTACAGAGTGAAGTTTAACATGACTTAAAATCACTAACAAAGAGGATGTATTTTCTTAGCATTTTGTTTGTATTGATGTTTCCGTCATTTGCTATTTTAATTTTCTGTCAAATACATCCTTTTTTTCTCATCTGCTGTATTTTTTAAGAAATTAGTCACTGGGAGACATTCTGTTGTTTATCAGATATCTCTTCTCCTTTTTGCTGATAACTTGCATCAGGGGGGTATTCCAGAAAGCATGTTTGAACTAGCCTGACTTTAACCCTGAACTCTGGCTGAAATCCCCCTGAACTTGCTGACTCTGGGTATCTCTGGGTTGTTAAATTGGTAAAACTCTGGGTTCCAAAAGACCGGATATGAGTTGGCGTAATTACGCTCCACTTAGTAACCCTGGGTTAAAGCAAATGCACAGCAAGTACATAAAGACATTCTCAATGGATCGCCGATTTCCGGAGTCACCGTGGAAATGCGTGGAGAAAAAAGGGAGCGCTATACTTCAGTGAGACGGAGTCTGAGATTAAAATGAGGAGATTTAAGCTGACTTAACTAAAAAGAATTGATTTATCTTAACTAAAGCAAATAATTAAGTTAGATCAAAGTAAAAAGGTTTATCTTTCCAACATCCAAACGTGGTCTTATCACCCTCTCATGGTGGAAAAAGTATTATCTGAGCTTCTTCATCCACTAAATCATCTTCAAATGGACACGTCATGCTGCTTCACCTCTCTGAAAACAAACTAACCTTCAACCAAACCTACTCCAGACCAGGTTATGTTCACAGCTTGATTTGCCAGGGGAACTAAGCATACCCTGAAACATACCTCTGTTTTTGGAACCGAAAGCGGTGATTGTACACTTCTTTAGCCTCAAACTTACCGTGGAAGCTAGCATAACCTGCTTTCTGGAATACCCCCCAGTTGTGTTCTGCTGACAACACACAAGTATGTCAAAGCAGTTGCCTTCAAGGTCTGAAACTTAATATCTACACACTGCACTGTTTTCTAGTAGGACACTGTGCTTTCTTGTTTACTTTTTTGTTATTTTAGATTTTGTGTATTGGTTTTACTTTCATTACTTTTTGTTTTAAACAAGGAAAAATCTTTTTTTGATTTTTATGGTAAATTTATGTTTACAATTTTTTGTGATTGGTAAACATCTATTTTGCAGAAGCATTATCTGAATTTCATGCAATAAACACATATCATTTTTTAGATTCATACAGTTTGGAAGATTTGACTTCATCTTAAGAGTATCGTTATTTAAAGAGTCAGCTCTTGTTTTAGATGTTTGGTAAAAAAAAGTGATATCTAACTGTAACAACAGACCTCTAATTTAGGTGTCAGGCCGAAAGGTTTTTGCTACCTTTCTTGTTGGAAATTGATGTTAATGAAACATTAAAACTGAAGCTGCAATATGCAATATTAATTTGTCTTCCTCAGGCAGACAGTAGAGTTTATCCCAAGGGCAGAGTTGCCTTATGCATGAGCTCATCTGTTTCAAACGAACTTCAGGAAAGAGCAAAGAGTACACCAGAAAATAATAAACAAATATAATCAAACCTTTTGAGATCAACAGAAGAAAAATATGGTCTTTACATTTGTTCATCTATGAATTTATACATTTAGCAACTATTATTTTTACTCGGTCATGCTACATATCCTTTCCAGAAAAAAAGACATGAAAAAAGGAAGCCTATTCTAACATTTCATTGACTGTACAGTCTTTTATGGTACGAACCCTCGCGGACACTGACGCCTTCCAGCACCGGCCCTTTGGTTGTTCCTAAGATGAGGACTGTGATGTATGGTGATGCCTCGTTCCACCATTATGGTCCTCGTTTGTGGAACGGCTGCTGGAGGACTTAAGAGCGCAGAGACAGTCTAAATTTTTAAGAAGAGGCTTAAAACACCCCTTTTATCTTAGCTTTTAGATGATTTTATTAAAACCATATCTTATCAGACAGATATTTACTACTTTTTATTGGTGTCATTATTCAGTCAAGCATTAACTTATCTAAATTTTAATCGTTTTTTTTCACACTTATCACTTTTAACTATTTTATTTCACTCTTTATAATGCTTTTTAAAACACCAATGCTTCCACAGGGGATTCTTTTATACCAGATTTGGCTAGGTTTGTCTGGAGTCTGGGGTCTAGGTGGGATTATGCACTATGTCTTAATTCCTGTGGTTTGGGCCATCTGCATTCCTGGGCTGAGCGGGTTCGGTGGTGATGCCCTATGTGGTCGCCTGGCCCTGGGTATAGATAGATCCCCACAATATTGTTTCCTCACAGCGATGCCAAGCCATGTGTTTCTTTTACACAGTTATTAGTCCATGTTTTATGTTTCTAGGGGTTGAGGTTCATACTGGGAAGGTGGGTGGGTGGGTGATGGGGCTGAGGTAGTTTGGCCGGCCTGGTATTATTAGGATGAATATGTGTACGTGTTGGGTGTGTGGGGTTGAGGCGGGGTGAAGGCATGCATGGCAGTTACATGTGTACATGACTATTTTTAGAGTGTCTTTCGTGATTTTAAATTAATAGTCTTTATTGTTTATATGTACGGCGCTTTGAGCTGTCTCAGGGAATGAAAAGAGCTTTAATAAATAAATGTTGATTTGATTTGCAAGATGGAGGCTACAACTGATTTGCATTGGCTTCTTCAGTTGGATATAACTTTTCACGTCCAGCATCAAAATAAAAGTACTATATCTTAAAGAGTATTAGAAGTTTTTATTTATTTATTTTTAATATTTTTGCATAGTTTGGCTGTGGAAGTGACATATGTGATTAAAAAAAGGCTCACATGTTTGTTGTTTTCCCACTAACAGCCACTAGAGTGCCCTCTACGTATGCGTATTTCAGTATTTGCTACTGACAGCAACGCAGAAGAAGAAGCTTCATAGTTGTTGAAAAGCAACATCGATGATAAAGAATTTAATGGATTTAGTGATTTGAAGTGATAGATATGATTGTGATTTTTTTTCTTTTGCATTTTTTGATGTTGCGACCTATAGTCCGAAAAATATGATTTGTACTTTCAGTGTTCTAAAGAAATATGGATTCACCTGATGGCAAAACAAGCAGTGCTGGGAAACCTGCCTTTGTTTCAGTAATGCATTTTTGTCCTGATTCCTTCACACAAATATACAAATGGCAATGTAAAAGCAATAACGAAGTGGGAAAATGTCAGACTAACCTTGAATCAAGCTACGATCAGGGTTTTTTGCTGCAAAGTCTGATACTTCTACTCATGAGCTTTAAGTGATTTAGAAAACCCATTTGAGGAATTTCTGAACTCTACCATCGGCTTTACCTTCTGTGCTCCAGAGACTAAAGACTGGGGTCAATGAGGTTGCAGATAGCAGGACTATAGTTATTCTGCGTCCTAAGAGAGAGCTTTTCTCTCTGGTGAGTCCTAAAGAAAAGTCATGTCAATGCATGAATGTAGGAAGAATGATACTGCCAAAGAAAAGCATGCGATTCCAGTTATTAAAATGCCAGAGTGGTGCTGCTGCTTCCCAGCACACTTGACATACTTTGCAGTAACGCTTTGTTTTATTCATTGAATTATCACCACTTCTTTCTTGGAAGCTCAAGTTTGATGGATAAACAATGTCAACGAAAGGACAAAGACAAAGAAGAAACATTTCAACACTTAAGCTCATAAAAAGAAAGAAAATCTACGCAACCTTTTCTTCTTTGTTGCTTTTTACAAAACTTACGAGTAGAAAAAAGAAAATTGGATCCTCATATGAGAAACATAAAACAACTTATTGATCGTTCCAATGTTTTTTAAAGATAAATTAAGATGATAGGATTAAATGTCTTAAGCATGTGCCTAATTGCATTTAAAATGTGCAGCAAGAATGAGAGTTGATGAGAGAATGATGAGATGATGAGAGAATTTGATCTGTTTTGTTGTTGTTGTGAGTAAAGTAATATCTCACTTGTCAATTCCATTTTAAATAATTTTGGATTTGCACTCTTCTACAGCTTTTATAGCAGAATTTACCAAAGCATTTCAATCAGGCCTAAATATGCACTTTGATGAGGACATTACAAAAACTTAGATATAGAAACACTGGTTGGTTCAGATAACAATATTCATGCAGTTTTGGCCAATCTCATACCGATAATTTTCTACAGAGTAATCTCTGTCTTGCACTGAGCCCAAACTCGCATCAAAGTTGAACAAAAAATGAAGAGGTAGACTAAAGCGTCGATCTGTGGATGTTGGAGTGGTATTGATCTGGTGTGATGCTAAAAATCAAGTGTGTTGCTGTAAAGCTGGAGTGTGAATGTTGTTAAACCCCGTGCCAAATGTTACCTCGCCTCAAAGTGCTTGATGTGAGTCAAATTGCATACAGAATTGTACTCCTCTTCATCTATTCGTGTTTATATTTATCAAAAGATGTGAAAGTAATACTGCATGGTGGGCAAAGGATGCAGGCTTCTGTGTAGCTGGAGGATCCATGCCTTGAGTGACTAATCTTAATCTTCACTAAATTAGTGTAAAATTTTTAACCCTGTTGTACAAATGACCACAATTTCAAGCTAGTTTAAAAAGTCTTTTTTTATCCTTGGGTACTGAAATAGATTTTCTTTTCTCTTTTTAATTCACTTAATAATCAAATTAGATGTCTTAACATGAAACTGTTCATTTTTGGAGGTGTGGTCTATCGATTGACAGGTGACCTTCGAAACATTTACTAGAGCCTTACAACAGATATGTTAAAAACAGAAAAACTGGGTAATAACTTCCTTTTTTACTTGCTGCAAAGTTTTACTTTTATTGATAGGATAACAAACCTTAATTTTCTGGACATTGATGAACTGAAAGATGAGTTCATGCTTTGAGTTTCTTAACTCCTTTATTTTATCTTAGCATTGCGTTAACCCATTGGAATCAAATCTGACCCACTCATTTCTAAGACCCCTGTCTCATTAGCACAGGGTTCTCAAAGTTTTTGTAGTGGAGGGCCAAATTAAGAACTCGACATTAGACTGGATGCCAATGTTGGTGAAAAAAAAAATGGTAAACAGAAATAGTTGTTTTTATTAAGTTTAATGACCAAGTGTCATTTGTATAATTAACAAGGCCCTCCAGATGTTTTCCCAGTTGCGGTCGGAGGTTGCTGCGCAGATCGTCTAGTAATAGTATATTTTGATAGACTTATTTCTTCAAACTTTTTCGTTAGTTTAGCTGTAGACCAGGGGTAGGCAACCTGTGGCTCCGGAGCCACTTTCATCCATGTGCTGCGGCTCTCTGTATTTTGTAAAATACCTATAATGTTCTACGATTGTCGTGGTGCCTTTAACACCATCGATTAGTGCGAGCGGACAGGACGCGAAGGGGGCGTCTCTGCACCTGTGAACGCGGACCAGAGTCTGTGATGGGATGGAAAGTTTTTATTAAATGTGCTTTGGACGCCTCTACTATCCTGTCAACTATCTGCTATGATGACCGTATGTTGCGCTGTCTGTGTAGAACACGCTGGAGGAGGGGGGGGGGGGTGTGCACGCGGGGGAAAACAACTTGGAGCTGCAGAGGATGAGTACAGGTAGAGAGGTGGGGGCGAGGCTTAAACTCACCGCTTGCGGTTCCAGACCCCGCAACATAGACAGAAAAGTAGGTTGTGGAAAATGGACAAGAGATCAAAAGAAACATAACGCTCAACAATTAAAATAAATAATTAAATAAACATCCTGATATCATTTTGAATTAATACAAGTATTGCCAAATGAACTATCGCGATATGTCGGCGAAACCATTTTTTCTAACACCCCTTGTGTTGCGGCTCCCTGTGCTTTCATTTCTGTGGTAAATGGATCCAAATGGCTCTTTGAGTGGAAAAGGTTGCCGACCCCTGCTCTAGACAAACAATGTCATCTACTTTCAGCATGCATTCTTTTTACAAACTCCCTGTCACTTAGGGGTTGCTTTGCTGGGCCATTTCCAAAGCCACAATGTAGCTAGCTTCTGTCACAGCTTCACTGGATTTAGCCATTTTTGTAAACATGATCTGCTGTGCAGCAGAGCCTGGTTGTTGTTGTTGGAGCATATTGTTGTGCTCCTCGACGGTAGATTTGTCATAGGTTTTAAGATTTGTAACATAGTGACAATATATATTGAATACTTTAAGCATTGCATTTACCTGCTTGCAAATCAGGCACATGACTTTATCCAGCCCATGAGGTACGACAAAGTAAGCATCTGTCCACTTAGCTTAAAAGCGCCTATTCTTCTCCCCAACATAACGTTTTTCCTCAAAGGAACCTGCTCTGGCTCTCTTTCATTGAGGGCCACAAACAATCTTCCCGCGGGCCATCAGTGGCCCACGGGCCACACTTTGAGAACTCCTGCATTAGCATGATCAAAACCTTTCTTAAAAACCCATTGTAATAATCTTGGTCCTTGTAGTTCATCATCATTCCACTAGGGGCAGTAGAAGGGATTTCCTGCTCATTTCAAAATGGCTGCTTCCATGAAATCTCCAGAACACTTGACGGGAAAGGTTTTGGTAATGTTTTGAATTTTATGGTGAGAATAACTCATTTACTGTTATTCATTTTTAATGACTAATAGCTGTATTAAAATAATGAAAAACAATGTTGACAATTAATTCATTATAACACAGTAACAGCATGTTAAAAATGTTGTAGTGGTGGTTCACACACCATAAAGCAAAATTAACATTTCTGTATTCACTTTAAATATAAATATAACACTGTTATCTCAACCCAGATTTTTCAAATGCCAATCCCCATCAGCTGCTGAAAAGTCTCCTGGGCTCCGATTTCAGACCAGCGCTCAGGAAAGCGGCCAAAGCTTTCTGTAACGATGAGACAAACGCAAACCCTGATCTGTGACCAAAGAAGCCTCAAGGCTACTGCCAGCATCGTTCTCCTTCATCCAGAGAATCTGGAGCAGGTTGACTCCAGAACTCACAAGCTGCTGTCCATCAAAATGACCACATGGTCTCCAGTTGCCGCTAACAGTATGTCCCCTCACTCACATCAACTAGTCCTGGGAGGAAGTTATTTTGTCGGAAAACATGCTGTTAGTCACACTAAATTTGAACATCAGCCTCAAGGGACTCTGTTGATGTTGCGGGGTATATTTTCAAGATCCACAGTTACCCTGGAAATGTGTCTTTTGAAAGTTCTGCTAACCAGGGATTCTTGTGAAGTGACACTTGTTGCTTCCTCTGTTTTACAGCAGACGAGATTTAAAGGCTCCACTTCACTTTAGTACCAGCTACTGCAAGTACAATCGATTTTCCCAAAAGCCACCTTTCTTAAGGTATTATGGCCTCCTCCTTTGTAATAACACTAAAGCACAGAGCAATTGGGAAGAATACAGCAATGTTCTGGTGCCCCACAACCTTTTTTCCTATAACATAGAATGTTAAATTGAAATTAACATATACGATGGAGAACATCACAGCGAATCTCCTGACGACCCAATTAAAAACATATAAAATGAAGTAACTTTAATTGAATTGGAGAGCATGCGCTAATAATAATAAAAGAAACACTTTGGGTTCTTCTTACTGCACATGGAGAGTTTCCTCTGGAATATTAAGAGGCAGGCATTGATTAAAAAAAATCTTTCCCTGCCCATCCCAGGAGACAAAACACACTGCATAGCCTGCCTAATGCTAAGTATGGCCAACGCTGATTTTTAATGGCTTTGGAAAGAACCTCCTGCCCTCTGTTCTAATGTCCATGGAACAAAGACAAATAGGTTTTTTATTGCCCTCCTGGTAACACCTTTACGCTCAGTTTTCCTTTTTATTCTCCTGCGCTCAATCCTTTCTATCCTCTTTGATTTATTAATATCAGACTGCCAAGTCTCACATATCGCAGATTATTCCTATTTCAATCAAACGTGATCACAAAAGGCTGCATCTGAAAGGCGACAGGTTACACGGAGAGAAGTGTAATGAGCACAAATCTTTGCTCTGATAAAATGGGCTTGACTTATGGCACAATTATGAGACTTCAACCTGGTCTCATCTACGGTATAACGTCACGCTCCTAAAGTCTAATCAGTTTCGTCTTTCTATTTTGACAGAAATGGGACTGCTGTTGTGAGCACGCTTCAAAAGAGGAAATAAAGCCACAGAAGAATGTCCTTCTCCTCACCTTTTAAGCAGGCTATGGTGCAGAGCCTATAAACATCTGTCTGAGAAAAAAGCCCGGCTTCGAGTGTCCAGAAGGCATCATTAAAAGGAAACTTCAACTAGTTTTGTAAACATATACATCATTAAAATAGCAAACCTCCAACTCTGGGTGAAATCAGAAATCCGAACCATTGCGGTTTCTGACTAACAATCGACTACACTCCGGGTCAAACTTACGGTGACTGTGCCAGTCAGCAGTCAGTTATTCAGGCAGAAAATTGGAAAATTTAAGCCACAGTGATTCATTAGCTAAGTCAAATTTGAAACAAAACGCTCCTTCTCCCAGGAGAGGTTCCCTCTGAAGCCTAATCTCTTACTTAGAGTGAAATGATTTCATTACAGAGGATTTTTCAAAAATATGCAAGTCTTATCACACCTTATTCTCACAGACAAAACTGACTATACTGCGAATAACACTTGTTAATTTCAGCATAAAAATATGAGGTACAGCTCTATAATACTTTTCCATCTTTTTTGTCCGTGTTTGTCCATAACCCTCTCGTCTTTGTCTTGGCTCCACTGTTTTCTTGAGCTGCAGCCTCTGTAACTAATTAGATCTGGCATGGTCTGTAATGACTTTGCTCTCCATGGAGTGCAGAGGGAGGGTAGAAGGGAGACCTTTGGGCTGCTTTCATTTAGGGCCCCTTGGTGGGGAGGGTGAGGGGACGTCACTGTGAGTAATCAGGAGACGTCCCCTTAGTGCCCTACCCGCCAATTTTAACCGCACCCCCCTTAGTACACACACCCCTCCCCCCTCAATATATACATCCCAACATAAACACACACACATGCACACACACACTCTCTCAAACACACATACACGCACACACATTTTGCAAGGAAGGTGGGACCTAGGACCATCTGTCCCCTGCCTCTTCCCTGGTGGGGGGTACGGGCCCCTTTGCAACGGCGGCTGTGTCCCCGGGGTGCTGGCTTCCTGGGCCCGGCGGTGCTCTCTCCGCGCGGTGGGGGGGTTCACATTACATCTGAGCCGGGGGTGTTCGTGTCCCTGGGGGGTGGGTTCTGGTCCTTGCTCCTGAGTGCTGGGCCCCGCCAAATTTCCAACTGTGGCCGAGCCTGGTCGGGCCATATTTACAACACCCCTTGTGGGCCCTCTTTTTTCCCCGGGGTTCCCCCCTCCTGGGCGGGGGCGGCGGGCCCCTGCCTCGCTCCTCCCTGGACCAACCGTTGGCCGGGCGGATGGCTACCTGGAGTGCGGAGTGGGTCTCCCTTGGGGGGTCCTGGCCCGTACCTGGGGTTGGGGCGGGGGGATGCCCGGAACTCCTGGGTGGTGGTGGGGTGCTCGTCTGGGGCTGTGGGCGTCCTTCTCCGGTGGGGCCCTGCGTTGGGTTCTCCCGGCGCGGCGGGGGGGCTGCTCTCCTGGTTGGGCTGGGGCGGCGCCCTCTTTCCCTCCGTGCCTCCCTGCTCTCTGGCTCTGGGGGCCTTGCGGCGGCCCTGCTGGCCCTGGCCTGGGTGGCGGGCTTGGTCGCCCGGGCGGCGGTTGTTCCCTGCCGGTTCCCGTGTGGTGTTGGGGGGAATCCGGCTGCCGCTGCTGGTGCGGTGGGGGTCTTGGGGTGGGGATGGCTGGGCACTCTCCCTCCTTCTTTTCACGTTCCACCATCCATTTTAGAAGAACATAAACACTCACCTGAGCACAGGTGTCAGCTCAACAGACTGAATGACTGAAATATTTCACACTAGTTGGTTTTAAGGCATAAGTATGCGTGTGAACACTATCTGTTTTGTGTACATGTCGACAGGTGGACATTTTTGCAACTAACAGGTGTGTTTATAACATTTGAGTGTGTGTGTGGACAGGCTCCGCCCTTTGTTTGTTTTTTTTGTTTTTTTTTTACATTTGAACCTTACCATAATGATTAACAACCAGTAAACTTGTTGCTTTATGCTGCTTCATGGTCTTATCCCCCTTCCCCTCCTATTATCACCCCCTACCCCCCCTCTCTCTAACGTCCCTCTTTCTTCTTCCCCTCTTTCCTTTTCCGTCCGGTCCAACACCAAAGATTTTCAGACATGTTTGAAATTAATAAAGTTTGGCCTCAATTACAAAAGGGGTTTATTCAGACATACCTTTGGTTTGTCTGAAGATTAATAACCCCTCTTGTTAAAGTAAAATATGTCCAACCCAAGAGGCCCTCAGCTCTCATCTGACTGCCTAGCTGTTGGACAGGACAAGTTAAAAAAATTAAAAAAAAAAAAAAAAAAAAAAAAAGAAGGGAGACCTTTCAATTTTTTGGGTTGACTTAACTGACCACAAACAGAGCTCCAGTGACATCGAGAGCTACCCTCTATTCAAAGGGGAAAGATATCAGCATTTTCAGAGTGCTGCTAATCTCAGCCTTCAGAAAGTCACTGCAAATAACACCAAGGCACAGCATGTCAAAGGAAAAGGACTTGCTGGTAAAACTTAGAAACACTTCAGAACAATCATCAATAGAGTAGTTGCTTCTAACGCTGAGAGCTCAAAGATGTGCACTTTTATCGTCAGTTTTTTTTCCAGCCGATGTGATTATTGCTAATTAACTCAGTTTTGAAAATTGTTCTATAAGCATCTGAGTGTGACATTTAACTCAGACAGGAAGCTCAGAAGTTTGTGTCAGATCTGAGCCTCTTCACAAATAAGTGCAAATGTAAGCTGAGGAGCAGGCTAACTGAGGAGAAGAGCAGGCGTAGACAAACCTAAGAATCAACTGTCATGCTTCAAACAAACAAGGGATGGAACAGACACTGGAGCTCAGTTTAAACGGGACATCATGAAAATGGAGCACACAATTGACGTGCGTGTTGTAAATGTATCGTGAAAGTATTTGTAAGGATAATGTAAGTGACACACATGCGACGTATGGGTGATAATGTCGTGCAGTGCCCTTATGCCACACTGGCAGGGTGACTAAGGCTTAACTAACAGACAAGAGTTAAGCATTTCTATCATTTTTGATTATTACCTATCATAGTAAATTAAGGTTTTGCTTTTGAACATACTCTAAAAAACATGAATTTTATACTGTACCCATTTGTACCTTTTCTTTTCTGCTTCATATCTGCTAAGCAAACGCTGTAGACCACCACTCTTAAAACCCTGGAAGTGGGCTGCTGGAGCACCAACAGTGACAATGTCATAGAATGCATCTGTAAAGAAAGAAAGAAGGAAAATACTTTGTGTTATTTTATTCCTAAAATTCAAAACATTTACAATGCTTCTCAAGAGCTGGAGGCTGGAGCCAAAGCTAGAGGAATGGAAAAAGAGATGACATCTGTAGGACAAGCTTTAAAAAAATAAACGCGTTGTCAGCAAAGTCAATATAAAGTATAAATAGGTATGTAGAAAGTATTAGTCTCGTGTTGCAACAGAAGGACGGTCAATGTCACAGTGATTCACAGCTATTTGCATATCAGCCTCAAAAGTAAATAAAACTTTGAAAAACAGCGAAGCAGGCACAGAGGTGCTTAGATTAAAGCCCTGACTGGAATAAGCAATTGATGAAACCTGACAATTAAAACACCAAAAAACAATGCAGAAAAGAAGTGTAGGTGTATACGAGGCCTTCGATAATTGAAGGCCTCTGAAGAGCATCAAACCTCAGCTCTGATTGTTAAAAGCCTCTTGTGAAATAAAAAGAATGACTCAAGACTTCCAAGTCTTGCAGAAAAAAAAAAAAGTAAATAACAGTAAAAACGCAATGGGGTAAAATTGGTGTAACCGTGGGACCCGGTGTTTCTATCATTATTTATCTCTGTGGTTGGCCATAAGGCTGCTGACAGCCACATACTGGCACCAGGAGTTTTCAGGTATCAAGGTTCCCCTAATTGTCTATCCCACAGCAGAAGAACACAGAAAAGCAATGACAGGTTGTAGAAAATAGGGTGCGATGACCGCGTGAAACCTCACAGACCTGCTCCTGCTGTAACACTAACAGTTTCTCAATGAACTAAGGCTAAAAGCAAGTTCTGAGGTAAAATAATTCAACTTCAACATTTAAAATAAACATACAAATGATTTGTATAGCTTGAGGTTGGATTTATTATACTGAGCTTTTGAAGTAAAATTGTTTAATTGTTTTCAATCTTCAAAAATGCAAAAGTATGAGTTAAAATCATTCCATGAATCTGTTTGAAGACAGACTGTTATTAATAATTATTATTAAAATAATTTACTTTATTTAATTTAATTTTTTTAACTTTTTATGGATTTCTTGGATAAAAAATAAAGGAATAAAAATCAACATTTTGCTGATATCGTGTTTAGCATACATTTATCTTTTTGTGCTAGGACTTCTAAATAGAGGAATTAATTTTCATAAGAACTGAACTGAAGAACTGAAACATTTGGTTCTTTCAGGATGGCTTTCAATCCAGGAACAAGATCTTTTTTAAGAGGGAGATGGGGGGTTATAAGATGAGGGAGAAGGCACAACACAACTGCAAACTTAGGACATTTGCCCTCAAGCCTTTCTGTTACAAATCGAGAGAACAAGAAATGCAATGTCTACAGGGAGCCACTAGATACCAACAAGTTTCCAGGCCTATCTTTGCACTGTTCCTGCTGCTTCTATGAGCTAATACGAGGTTTGAGAACAAATCTCTCCTATCTGCTATGCTCCTTTTCCTCTGTCATGCACATGTTTATTTTCAGAAGGTTTTTGAATTTGGTGGAGTAGAATCTAGTCAAAATGCCCGCCTCACTTCAGGTTCCATATTTTGCTGTTAGAGTACTATGGGTGACGTCAAAGATTTTCATCCAGCGTGTGAATAACCTGGCTGTACGATACAAACATTTAGAAGTAGCAGAGTGGGCCCTGATTTCTTTGAAAGGAAGTTGAAAAGCAGTATAAAACCTTGTTTTGGTGCAGACTTAAAATGTGCTGCATTTAAGGTCTCCCTATGAAAACTTTTTAAAAATAAAAACATTCCCAGTGGTGTTTAAATTATGACTATTAAGTTTTTAACCAAAATCCCACAACCTCAATGTACTAAATTTTTCATGTCTCTCTGAAGCCTGTGATCAAAAAATGGTCGTTACTCGACCCCCCCACGAGTGAACAGCTTTTCATGGGGGGGGGGGGGGGGGGGGGATTGTTGAATTCACTTACACTTAGAGGCGGCCAGTTTCAATGTTAAGTAATATTAAGAAATGCAAAAATTAAATGTTTGTCATTACATTTGTTCTCTTTCAAAAGAAAAAAATGCCACAAGAACATGTCAAAAACTAAAAAAAAAAAAAACTTTCATTGACGGGGGGGGGGGGGGGGGGGTAAATTGTGTTTTTTGGTGTTTTAAACATGTTCTTGTGGCTTTTTTCTCATGATAGAGGGCGTTTATAACCAGGGACGTGCAGAGTGATTGAGAGGGGCAGGGGCTCAAAGTCAGAAAAGCGTAACAAAAATGGACATTTTTGTCTTTTAAACAATATGGCGATTAAGTAAAATTTTCAAATAAAGTACTAATAGATAACTACTCAATTCTCTCATGTTAACCCTTCACAGCTGTTTTCATTTCTGTTAATTCTCCTCAGTGTATAAAGTGTCTGATATACAGTTCTACATTGTTAGGTCATCTGTTTTATCCCCAATTGTTTCACCGTGGTTTTTGTTCTGTTTTAGTTTGTTCATTAAATGTTTATGTTTCTGCTGCCATAGCCCAATTTCCGGCATTTTGGTTTCTATGCCTCCAGTCCCTGACAGTTGTACAGTTGTAGTTGTGTTGTGCCAGTGGAGGATTCACAAACTCTCCTTTGCTTCTGATCCTCTAAACACAGGCTTTTTGTGTGATTGGACAGATTTTAATACAAAAGATTGCGAAACTGAATGGTACAGAATTTAAAGAAGGCAATTCTAATCATAAAATATTACATTAAACTGATAAATTTAGTTTTAGAACTGTAGTGAGGAAGCTTTATTTCATTGACAAATATTGCACATACAGAAAATCATACAGTGACACTCCATACTAAATGCAAATTCATTTAAAATAACAGAGAACACAAGTGAGGTAGGAACAAAATGTTTTTCCATTCGCTAGAAGATTGAATAACAAACAATATCAATAATAAAAATTACAAATAGATAAATAATGATAATTAGAAAAGTAAGAAATGATTCTACTAAACTTTTAAATGAGACCATGCTTCAACAGTTCTTACAGATTTTTTGTTAGTGCAGGATTTAAAACTATTTACATACATTAGGTTTTTTGATTTTGGCTAAAAACAGCATAATCATGATTAAAAAACCACTGGGAACATGTTTAAAATGGATCAAAAGATGATCGGAGTGGGACTTAATAAGCAGTGACTCAAATGTAGAAGTTTCCAGCTGTGCTTTATATTTTAGATTATAACCTATGGGATGTATATTGCTAACATTTTAAACTGTTTACTTTTCTCTTTGGTTCCATTTTTTCTCAAAAAGCAATCCAATTTCTGATGTCCTTAGGTGTCAGAACGTTTTTCTGCTATTTCATGTTTGTCATGATTAATTTTTCAAAAGTTTTTATTAATCCATTTTTGTTCATGGTTTAATTTGCAGAACTGGTTCAGGGTATTAGCACACACACCATCACTGTTTTGAATTCAGGTGAATTGGTCCCTTGGAGGTTAATTATCAGAGTGCCAATCCATCAGTTGACAGCCTCCTATCCAAGGTGTGTTTTCGTGTTATCCTCCTCGTTTTTCCTCTCTGACAGAGAGCAGCAGAATTGTGTAACTGAATGATGACTTGATTGGACTTATTTAACTGCCATCATGACGTCCTCATTGAAAGAACGACATCATTTTATTGTTTGTCTGCTTTTCTTACATTCCCATCAATCATCTGGTGTTTAGTTGAAACAGAGCCCTCCCACAGTGTGTAAAGGCAGCACCTGGCTGCCGTTATACACTGAGACAGTTCCAGGCCAGTAAAAACCCTGCTGCATAGCAGTACTGGTGGAGACAGTGCAGTCTTGTACAATGGAAAAACACAAAGGACTTGATTAGTGTTATATCTGCTTTTTCAGGCCAACTTTATTCTCACCTTTCAATCTGGGGAATGACCTAGAAACTGCCTGTCTGAACCTTCTGCGTATATTGGACAGATGTGGAAGTCAGGTTCAGAGAGACCAAAAGCATGTGCAGCTCACAAAACACACAGGCAGAAGTGGACAAGAAAAAACACATCAGACAGCTGCATACTTGAAAATCAAATAACCCTTAAGCAAGTGTTAACTTTGAAGCCTCCATCTACGTTCATGAAACATTACCTGTTTTCTTGAGGCATGAAACCCTCATCCTCTGCGTGTGCAAGTTTATTGGGATGAACTCCAAAGACTTCTGGGCTTTGCAGCAACTGGGCTTGAATGAACAACCTAAACAGCAAAGATATTGGGAGGAATTTTACAAAACATTGTGCAATGTTGACAATTTAGACACTAAAATTCACCACATTCTATTTGAATCCAAAACCGTACAAGGAGTAAAATGAAAAGCAATGTAAGCACTGAAAACATTTAACACTTACTTAACTTCAAAACAATTAAAGTAATTGAATATGTATTTTACTCAATGTAAATAAATCATTTAGCATAATCTATCACTTTGGTGCCCTGCTATCATTTACATTAAAGTAAAGTTAAAAAAAACAAAGACACATGGCATAACTTATAAGGCTTTAAGTTAAAAAAAGCAAATGAATATTCTTGAATATTGCTATGAGAAAAAAACACAAAACTGATGACAGCAATTATTTACTTTTATCAATGAGTTCCACCTGGAAGTTGCAGAGAAAGTCTGCAGTTGTGGATGCAGCTGTACTATATTGTGACATACTTTAGAGTAAAACCACATATAAGGTGATATAAATAGTTTTTTTTTTCACAAGAACCTCCAGTTAAACGACAAGTTAGTCACAGGAGAGTTGTAACATATTTTATGCAGTTATAGAAACTTTTAGAAAATGGTCAAAACTGTAATAATCCAGTGACAACACCTTTGTTCTACAAAGTGAAATAAAATTAAGCTTGAAAATAGTGACTATTAACTTTCTACAGAACCCTGTTAATGTCCATGTAGACCTCTCAACCCCTCACATGTGAAAGCATGTACAGACAACTTCAACAGTCCATGTTGATGCCTGCAAATTCACTCAAACTTTTGACAAATTGAACATTTTGAGACCAGTTTATTAAATTTACAGTTGGAGAATAGTCAGTGTCATCTTGGCTACGATCAAAGTGGAAAGTTTGGAATAAGGCATAAACGTAGAAAATTGGAGTAGCCGCATGCAAAACAGATGCATCAGGAATGTTTATAACAATGAAAATACCGTAAATAAACTCCAGGCCCATTCATTACTTAAATGGAAAAAAAATCTGAGTGGATGCATTTATGTGCATTTATGCATTAGTGTTTTGAGGTGCACTTCTTTTCTCTTATCCTTTGTGGATTAACATAAGACACGTGAAAAGTAAAAAGTAAAAATATCAACGGCGGTAGACAAAGTTCAAGCTATGAACATGAAAAAAATGACCCTTCACGGATAAGACTGCTTTAAAAGCTGATAAAATGTGTCACGATTGGTTCCAGCTGCCCTGTAAATTGTTAAAAGTTGACAGTGGTGATCAAAAATAAAAAAACTTCAACAAGGTTTCGCACCAAGACAGAATACTGCATTTCCCTATGAGTGTGCAAGAGTTGTGTTTGAATGTTTTTCCCACTCTTTCCTTTTATAACAATGGTTAATCGCTCTGAGAAGATTGTTAACATTTATACATTTTTACAACTACTCCTGCTCCTGCTGGCAATAATAGAGTTCCTAAACAGAATAATCTTCAAGCTCTCTGACAGCATTGCAGTGTGTAGTTGCCATGGTTATCGGCAAAATAATTTTACTGTACTGAGCTATAATGACTACTCATTGGATATTCTTGTTAGTAAAGATTAAGCTTCTTTTGATTAAGGACTTTAATCATCTTTTCTGCCTGCAAAGGATGTGGCTTATCATAATATCCACAATCTTATTATTATTTTTTTCTAGGGGCCGGATTTTGATGGTGATAAAACCACACCATCCCATTCCTTTGAATCACAGGAAGTGATTTTCTTTGTTGAAAATGCTATGTCCGTGTTTTTTTCTTTCTGATATATATGTATTTACTGATGACAGCTCCAAAAAGCAAGAACTTTCTCACCAAATTTACCAAAGCTGAGTGCAGTTCTAAGACAAACAGCCTGAATGGCCTTAATTATGTGGCCATTAGGCATATTTATTCTATGTGTTGTTGGTTGTAGGTGAAAAACACTCTGTCCCTTTCGTATAGTCCAATAATGCATGTTGAAAGCAGCATAATGACTAAAAAGACTCTTCCCAGATCTTCGATGAGCCATAACTCTTTATGATTAAAGCTAAATGAAGCTGTTTGAAGTCTTTCTGCTCCTATTCATTAAATAACAACATCTACAAATTAGAGCTGCTGCACCAGACAGGCTTTCTGTTAGCACAGAATGTAATTTCATTTATTTGTCTTCAATATATTAAGTAAAGAATTTGTTTCACACTAAAAAAAGAAAAGAAAAAAAAACACACAGTGTTAGTAGAAATTAAATGTTCCCTTTTCGCTCATTGGCCATGGGGTAGGCTGTAGCGTTAAAGCCTTTGCCAAAGGACCCTCACTGAATTATGTGATACATTGTTAGTACCATAACAACGTACCATTGTACACATTACAAAGTCAGCTATACCCTTGCAAATACAGTCCAGACCAAAAGTTTGGACACACCTTCTCATTCAAATGAATGGGAAGGTGTGTCCAAACTGGACTGGAATGGACTGTATATGTATAAAATGCCCCCCTCACCCTCCGCAGGTGGTTGATTTGTATGTTGATGTCGCCATGCCCCAAACTTCTGTCCTGCCAGTATGAACAGAGAATGCCTTCATAGTTTGTAATAGTGCATCATGTGAGACTAAGTGGATCTGAGCAGGTTTGAGGCAATACATTATAAATGCTGTTTAAATTCCTCAATTGTTATGTTAAAGAAACATCCTTAATCAACAACAGAAATCTCAAGTGTTCATGGAAGTTAGCCTAAAATTATGGATGGTTTTTTTTTTGTGGTCATAAGTCAAAGTAATATATACAGTATTTTTCAATTAACAATTTACTATGTATTTTTTCATATTTTTCGATTAGGAATTCAATATTAAGATTTACAATTCAATATGGCAATTTTAAAAATAAAATATTGAATAACAACAAAATCAATTGCATTTTAAACTGCCTGGGTTTTTGATCTCATAATTCAAATGACAATGCATTTTGCAGATAAAATAACTAAAGGTTGTACATTTCTTTTTTTTTTTTTAATGAGCTAACGGTTGTAATTCAGTTCCTGGACTGCAACCGTTGAGAATAATTTGCAAATCATGAGGCAGCTTTCTAAATGATTTCAAATATTTGTCCCAGTCTTGAACCTCCTTGCTTCAAATACAACACGTTGATTGTGCTGGAAAAAAATGTAAAGAAACAAAAACAAACTCTGGCACAAAATAGTCATTATTCATTGCTTGCATCTCAAAAATAGTCTTGATTTTGTTTCTGTGAGTTAGAAAGAAATAAAAGCACAAGGGAACAATGTCAGTATTTGATTCATAAACAAAACAAAATGAAAAACAAGAATCTCCAGTCCGTGTAAAACTAATTTAGTGTGAATCCAAGTTACAAATGTCCCTTATTTGCTGTTTGTTTAGGAAATTTGTGTGCAATCAATTACAAGATGCAACAGGTTTGCGGGAATGTGTCTGTCGCAATACATACAGAAATACAAATGGACATGTTTATTTTCGCCTCTGCCATTGCAGGAAATGTCAAAGGACAAAAGTGATTCATTAGAGCAATTTAAATTACAAAAAGATCTTCTAGCTGAGTTTTTTTTTCCATGAACAGTCAAATGTTACTAACTTGTCATGAACTCTGTGAGCCTGTTGAAAGCACAGATTGTAACAAGTGCTGTACTGAAATCACAACTATTTTGTAACATTAATGCAATTTGTGTCAAAAAAGTATATCGGGTTAAATATTGACTGAATTCAACAATGCACTGCGCTGGGTTTAAAAAAAAAATTAAATTCAAATTGATTTGCCAAAAATGTTTTTTTTCATTAAATCTGTGCTGTTTTAAGATTTAAAACACATTAAAAAAACAACATGTAACTTTTAGTCATAACATAAAATCTATGAATATTTTTTTGTTTACAGCAATTTCAAGTGTTTGCTTTTATAGAATACATCTCTTCCTAGTTTTTAATGAAGAGATTTGAAATTTATTTCATTTAAAGTTAGTTAATTTTTTCAATTTCATGTAAAATAACATAATTTTTCAAGTTCTATATCTGGTCAAATTGTAGTACCATACATGTGAAAAACGTACATCCCACAGCCCAGTCAGCTACATCTTTCTGGGAAAGAAGGACTGCTGTTGAGCATTTTACACCAAGCAGGAGGTGTTCACTGTCCAGAAAAGGTCAGAGGAAATGTGAATGCCGAGGAATTTGATGCTATCCATGCACCCCCCCCCCCCCCCCCCCCTGAATTAAGACAGGAACATATTGTGTCCTCCAAACATCCATGTTTGTTGGATGAATTGTAGAGCAGACTGTGTTAACAAGTCAGGGCCTAGCACACAACCCTGGGATTTGCCTGTCCTGATTAGTAAAATAGAAATATACTTGTATATAACTTTCATTTTTATTACATATTATTTTTTCACAACAAAAGTAAACATTTGAATAAAATAAAGCATGTTTAACTCTGTTATCCAAATAAAAATAAAAAATAAAACAAATTTTGCCATCTCAGACAACTGATCTGGTTTACATTTGTACTTATTTTCTTCAAAAGTAAAAAATAAATAATATTAAATATCTTTGCAGTGTCTGTAGCTAAATAAATACATCAAACTCCTACAACTTGAGACAAGTATTCTAGAAGTAGTATTTATATCTCCACCCAAATATAAAACTCATCCAGAAAGAGTCAAATTAGTCTCCTCTGTGTTTGTGGGGGCTGTTTCAAAAAAAGGGGCCGTTTGAGTCAGTGGTTGTGCTGTCATCTCTGTTCATTCAGTTTTCCTTATCAGCCTGGCCGCTCTAGGGACCAGGTGAAGTAAGTTAGTGACCACAAAGGGTTAGATGAATTAGTCACATCAGACAGCCATCTGTTTGCTCAGGTGCCGTGGCTGTGTGACAGAGGAGCTTGATGCAGCAGTACTGTCCATTATTGACACTGCTCCTTCACTGCTTTTGCCATGCCATTCTTCTTTTTCTTGGTACACCCTTTTGCAGAGAAGACGACAAGACACTTGGGTACCAAAGGACAGGTCAAAAAAAGTATTGTGAAAATGAACAGTCTTTTAAAAAAAAAAAAAAAAAAAGCTCATCACTGAGCTCAGTCAGATCTGTCCAGGTTTGTTCAAAGATGTTAAAGGTTTTATCATCATGCCGTCAGGGAGCTGAGAACACAGCTGGCTTTTTTAACCAATCTGCAGGTCTAACATGTGTCAGACACAGAGGAGGTTTGACTGCATGCTGTGGGAGTGCTGGAATCAGCCTGACAGGAGTTTAAATTGCCCAAGTGAGTCATCTCCAATAACACTTTCTCAACCAACGTTCACTTACAAGTCACAACATTTGTTGAACCATTTCAACCGTCCTTTGATATAAACGTCTCAACCAATTACACGACAACAGTTCAGTGCATTTGGGCTTGTAGCTCTGCTCGAAATGACCTGCTGAAGTTCAAACTGACTTCTAACACATCAGACATGTAAAGTCCCAGATGAACCGGTCTGACTATTTCAGAAAGTGCTAGAGTTTTTTTTTTTTTTTAACAGAATATGGTCTAAGAAAGAGAAAATCTATTGACCGGTGGCTCTTCAAAGGACCTTGCAGATGCAGGTTAGAGCAGAACTGCTAAAACTAGTGCAAGATGACAGAAAAGGAAACATCAAAATAATAAATTGTTACAAAACTAAGGAATACAGAAGATCATCTCTGAAAGCACACATGGCACATCAAAGCATAAAGGGAAGCAGCAGAAAACCATCAAGGAGGGCACTCCTGTCAGCTGAGATTTAGAAAGTGGTATAAACCTGCAGAAATTTGGTTTGGTCTCATGAATACTTTTAAATGGAAGGATCACATTTTAGTGTTACCAGAAAATGAATCACCAACTGGGTATATATGTAGCCATTGTCGTGGACAACTTTTATTTTTCAACATAATTGATGTTTTTATCAATTTGAAGCCATAAAATAAAATCCTAGTGATCATATTTACCAACTATTACAATAATTTCAAAGCTCACCCTCTTATCTCTTAGTATATTAAAAAGAAATGTTCAACTTTTAGTCTTAAACTGCGGTTAAATTAGGTGTTTGAACTATAGGAAGTGTGCTCCAGCAATAAAACAAAATGTTTTATTTATTCTGTGGGTACATTGCAACTTGCCACCATTATCTCATTAAAACAAAAACGGAGTCACCAACTCCCAACGCAGTCTTGACCTTCATTTAACGTGCACACCAATTTCTCAGTGTAATATAAATGTGAAAATAATCCCCTGAAAGGATTGCAAACCAGAAAGCCTGGAGCAGACCTGCAAAACCAATAATATTAAGTAAAAATTTAAGGAAAATTGCAAAGCCTAAAGTCTGTGTGAGCATTTTTGTGTTATCACCCCATTTTTATTATTAAATCTAAGTAACATTGCTGAAGTCAGACTATACTTAAAATGCTTTTTCAAATGAAAAATTGGTTTTACAAAAAGATATTCATAAATACACACATTTTTCACTGAATGTTTTGTTTTTGCTTAATTTTAAGACACAATAAATGATGCAGTCTGCATATTTGTCAGTCTATTTATTTTGATTATTTTGTTTTCATTTCCTTTCTCTCTAGAGTCTTTCCTTCTTTACTCAACCTCGTCCACTATCTTGCCCTCTTTTCTCTCCACTCTCAGCTTTTTAAAATCCAATTTGTTCTCAACAATTATGCTGCAGCAGCTTCCTCGCTCAGCTTATTCAACAATGCATGCTGTTCTGTTATTGTGCTGCAAGAACTAGATAAAAGAAGAAAAGATAGGCCGAGGCTCAAGCGTGCATTGTAGCATCGAAGCCATTTTTAGAGACATTTTAGGAACCATAAAGGCCAATGCCACATTCCCCTCTACACAGCACCCACTACCTCAGAGCTCAGTCACACAGCAACCATCTCTTCCTCTCACCAGGTAAAAAAGATTCAATAAACAGAATATACCATTGTTTTATCAAAGGAAAAGTAATGTTAACTCAATCAACATAAAGACATTCTGAATCAATTTCAAGACAGGACAAGTAAGGATGGAGAGAAAAAGCAACAAATTATAAGTGAGAGGTCAGTTAATGAATTGTAGTAATTTAATATCTTTCTTGGAGGGTAATTAAAAATTTGACTAAAAGTTTTCTGAAATAAACGTAACTGTGTATCTTTCAAAGCTTAAGGACATATTTACACTGTACACAAAGATTAGAATAAATACCGGTAGTTCTTGGGCAGAATAAAACTTTGCTTTAAATTAAAGGTTTTTTAAATTTGCAAATAGCATGTGGAATAGCTTATGGAAAAGAATGGAATAAAACTTTATTGATCCCACAAACTGGAAATCACCTTGTTAGCATATGTCTATTAAAAATAGATGATAAATTACACTATTAATACACTTACAAAATTAATAATCTCAAAAATCACAATTCCTGTAGAGAGATGTTGAAGTCTATTTTTTTTTTTTGAGATTGCATATATTTACTTGAACAGAAACCGGGGGCACAAAAGATGCAAACACACACTTAAACTGTTGTTTCTATGGTAACATTTGGCAGCAACTTTGTACTAATTTGCCATTATTCCCAATAACCTCACAAGAATTGAAGTTCGCCTTTCGTTTGGAGCACTATTTGAACAGAATTTTTATGTAATAAAAACAAGACATATAAAAGCATCAGTACAGGGACTCTTTGAATCTGATAAGTGTCTTTGCGAGCACTCATTCAGTTTACTCTGCAAGACATAAAAAAAGAAGCTTATTTTTATGAAGAATGTTGCCCTTATCAATGAAATCTAATTTAGAAGTTAAGCAGCAACTTTTGCAAATTTTTACTATATTTTTACTATACCCCCTTTGTATGGATTAAAAAACAGTGTGAGCATGAATGCATGTTTGACAAATGTGAAATTCAAAGGTGGGCATTTTCATACCAGTAATCTTGTTCAGTTCAGCCAACGTCGCCTGGTAAGAGCCGATTATTCCTCCATACCGAGTAATCACCTCCTTCCTTAAGTTGTCCCAATGAGGGGAGAGTTCGCCAAGCTCCGTCAGATCCTGCACCCTAAAGATAAGCATAGAAGCCATGCAGTTTTAATGGATTATATGTAGATAATCACAATAAATTCGACAAAAGCTAACACCATATGACCCAGTTAGAAAAAGGACAGCCGTGAGAAACCATGTTGTATCACATTCACGCCTTCCAACTCCTTTCATTATCTTAATTTTCCAATTAGAGAGCACAAAATGATCAACAGTTGGAGTAAAACACAGATCCAAGCTTGCTTTGAAATGAATCAGACTCAATGTTTCTCCAAATCAGGGGCCTCCAAAACGCATTCCCGTTTCTTTGGTTTTAGTTCCTGCTCAATCACTTACACCACTATAAATTTCCACCTTTTTTGTTACACAGAGCATTTGACACACATTTCCACTTAGGGTTGGTCTGTCTTTCAACTAAAAGTGCCTGTGGGAAGGACCAAAATTACCTCCTACATGGAAACAAAGGGGATTTCATTGTACCGATGATTGCACATCAAACTGTCAGAAATTACTCCAGCGTCAACTAAGAGGCACATTGCAGCTTGAGATGTCAAAAATTGTATTTGCCAGAGCAATGACACATTCACCGTTGACATGATAACTGCATCAGTAGTAATGACACCTCAGATATGTGTAAAAAACACAGAGAGGTCCAGAGAGCCTCATTACCGCCTATTCAGTGCAGATGATTATTTCCTAAATAACCTCTGCAGGTGTTTCAGGTTTTAAAACACTGGGGGATAGACAGGTGTTTGTTATCACAACACCACAGTATTTTACATGCATGTAAGCATGTATTAAAATATGCATTACTTTAATTTATAATTTTAAAAAAATCACTTGCACTGGACACTTTACCGGATAAACCTGTTCTACTGATTCCACAATTCACTGAAATTCAAACAGAGGGTCAAAATAAAGGAACATTGGGATTGTCAATGCCTTTTAATACACAACAGGAGAGACTGTTGCACCCAAATGAAGATCAGATCAGTGAAGTATCGCAAAAATACTGAAATCACGATATCACATAAATGCAACACAACTAACCCATTTTCCCCCAGTCATCTGTTGTCCAATTTTCTGGAGCCCATTAGAGCTGCAGCTATGGTTACCTGTCCCTCCTCATTCTAGAGCTCAGTTTGGACTTTCACATCTCATTTTCATCATTTCTATTCCACTACTGCACAAAACTACAGCTAAATTAAATCACCCACCAACATTTGCAATGGGACACAAATAATGTACTCTTTTGGTTCCTAAAGCAAATCTTGCATGTAAAATGACACAGTTCATACTTTTCTTCACTAATTAAATTAATTAAATTACATTAAGTCATAAAGCATCTAACTTCAATTACAGTTTAATTATTTAAAAAAGCAATACTATGTAAAAAAAAAAGTATTTTAATCAAAATAAGAGCTAAATAACAGTATTTAATTAAAGACCAATAAACATTTATAAGGCTGTGTCAAGAAAGCAGTTTTTTTATCCTGCCACTTAGATGTGTGCAAACCCTTCAAACCATTTAAATCATGTATATTCTCTCCAGTGCATCCACTTGAAGCTTGAAGTAGCACCCAATACTATAAAAGACCACTTTGAACAATCAGAGGACAATGTTCTCAGATTGTGTGATTTGAATAAGATGTTACCTGGCACTAGAGAGTTGCCATGGCCCTAACCACATGACACCATTAGCATTCATTTTTATCTTCAGATTGTTTTTCAAAGACAGGAGCACTTTTGGGCCAAACACTTCGCTGTCCTCTTACACACCGGGTTTTATCCAGAGGATTTAGTCCTGAATCAAATAATACTAAGTGTATTCAATCTCAGCTACATTTATGCGCTTGATATGTGTTCTTACAAAATATTTAATGTAAAATAAGATATCAAAATTAATTTAAAACTCCTGGCATAAAGCCAACAATGTTTTATTTATACTCCTTTTTTGTGCAAATTTACTTGCCTTTTGCACAAAGAATAGACTTTGCAGAAAGCGGTCAATAATTAAAAGCCTTCCAACTGTCAAACAGTCTTTGTCTTTGTAGGGCATGACTGTGAATAGTAATTGGATTACCATTTTAATTTTGCTATTCAATTCAGCAGACTGGTTAGTTTATGGAAGTATGTCTCATTAAAAAAGCAAAACCGCTGATTATCCTCTGCATATATTTGATAAAAGACCTACTTAAACTGGCCAATAAGGTGATACCATAAAGAAAAGATGACCTTAAATAGAGCCCTGAGGAACACCACAAGTCATTTATCTTGTCATTTCCTTGTATATGCAAAACAAAAAGTACAGCTTTGTTCAAAATAAAAATTGAGTCAATTTTAGTCAATTAATCTTTCCATCTACAAAACTCGCTTTCCTGTGCAGGTTCACATGGAGGCTGGAGCCCGTTCAGCAACTGTTGGGCAAAGGTGCACACCCTGGACAGTTTGGCAGTCCATTGCAGTATCAAATTAAAAGCAAAAGACATTAAATTACAATCTGATGATTGACCATATCAAAAGCACTTGTTAAGTAGCACCAGCACAGTGTACTGGTCAGAATGTCCAGCTGTGAGCACATTCTTAGCTACTTATAAAAGGACGAGATTCTGATAAGAGACTTTGTCCAAAGGCAGATTAAAACACATCAAGCATTTTTTGATGTTACAACAAACAAGAAAAGATTTACTGCTGTGCCATCACCTTCTCTAAAACTTTAGAAATGAAAGCAAATTTATATAGACTATAGTTTTTGAAATCAAACTGATCTAGGTTTGTATTTTTTGGATAAAATAATTAATCACAGAGTGCTTAATAGAAAAACAGAGGTGGGGAAAATATAAAGACAATTTAATCCTTTTTTTAACATAATTTAAATGTCATCTGGAGCAGCGTTTTTCAACCGAGGGCCGCGGCACACTAGTGTGCCGTGGGAGATGGTCAGGTGTGCCGTGTTAAATTGCCTTCATTAACAGATCTAAAAACATTGACCATCTCTGTCACGAACTGGTGGTGGAGGACCCAAATGCAGGAGACCAAGCTTGATGAAAGGAACTAAAAGATTTAATTAGCAAACTGAAACATGACAAATCTATGAGGGGAAACAAAACTGTGACAAAACAGAGCAGATGACCTGACAAGAACAGAAACCAAGACACTTAAATAGGCTGAGGGCAATTAACTGAACTGAAGACAGCTGTGGATCATGAACCTGAAGGTGTGACTGACAAGAAAACCAAACCACTGAATCCTTACAATCTCCAAGATATCAGCTCTTTGTTCATCCAAACAGGCCCTGATAAAACACTGAGTAGTTAGGAATATAAAAGATCGTAAAAGACGATTTTCTTTGCGATTATTAGATTCTATCAAAGACATTTTGATAAGAATGACGGTACAGCGAATTAGCCGTAGCTTCAGCTGTTTGCGGAAAAGTCCCGCCCCATTAACTGTCTCCACCAATCATTTTTTGAGGCTTAATCACACGTCATCAGTCTGACCAATCAGAAGTGGTTAAAGTCTTCACATCCTTGTTCCGATTCTGCTCATAAAGTCGATTAGTTCCAACAAAAATACCAGCTAGAGCTCGTCTTTAGCGGTGTAGCTTTCCGCGGGATCCGGTATCAGACCGTGGAAAAAGTGAACAAAACAATGAAGCTCAGAGAAGCGAGTCTTGTCGACGTTCGGCGGCTGTTTGCACTACATCTCCCATGATGCATTGGGTTAAAGTGACAGCGTCTCAGCGCACAATGAGTCGTCCTTGTGAAACGTCTGAAACCACAACGAACACACATCAAACAGTTTTTAAATCTTCTAACTTAACTTTTAGTACATCATTTAGAAAAAACAGCTGCAACTTCCAGCTTTTTCTGCCACAATTATCACAAAAATTCATGTGAGATTGCGGAGGGACTGTACATCAATACAGACTGAGTTTCTCTTTTTTTTCAATTTCTGGATGCTGGTGTGCCACGGGATTTTTTTCAAGGTTAAAGTGTGCCATGGCTCAAAAAAGCTTGAAAAACACTGATCTAGAGTAACTGGGGAGAAGGGGGAACAAGAACGTGGGGAAACCAAAGATTGTGGGGAGAGACTGAAGGGGAAAAATTGGATGTTAAATCAAATAAATTTAAATGAAAACTGCTGCATTCAAAAAAATCTGTGTGGCTGGGTTTGAGACAATGGGGCTGAGACGCAGCTTTTAATGGGATCATTTAAGTATTCCTATTAATGGGTCCAACTAGTGAAAAAATACATATGTTTAACCAAGACATCAGCTCTTTTAAATGCAGCGTGTGCTTCTCCAGTGCTGGTTTGCATAAGTGTTTCATTCTCTGATAAAGTCTTCCAAAACAGCGACTATTCTCAATTATCCTTTATGGACTCTTATTTTGGAAAGATAACTCTCCTTGTCAGGACCCACCAGTTTAAAATTGACAGATAACAAGAATTGAAAGACTGCATAAATAAATTAACATAATGGAATATATTTAAGAGAATTGGGATTAAACAAGATAGAAAGCTTTGGAAGACACTTTGATATATGGTTCCTCACTGAGAGACAATTTTTAAAAGAAGGTGGTGATAAAGTAAAAGCCACATTAAAAAAATAACAGCGGTGATAACTCACATTGCTCTTTTTACTCAAAGCTCACCAAACTTGTGCCAAAGGAAAAGAAAAAAAACAGATCAAGGATGTCCCCTCCTACATGAGCGGGACCAGAATGTGCTGAACAAAATCAAAATATTCAGTGAGAAGTTTAAGTTTTGAGGCAATATGGTAAAAACAGCTTTAATCACCCAACAATACAGACTTTATTTTAATAATACTGGATACAAATTCAGAAAACCAATTGAGAAAAACACAAGCTGACCCTGGAGGTCTTTTAAAAGAGCTACAGGAGCTCTTTTTTCAGCAGAGGCTAAGACCCCCACCCCCCACCCCCACCCAGATGTGCTCACAATGGCAACCATGTTGTAGTCTGAGCCGCAGAAAGTCCATGTGCTTGGAGGACAAGACATCATTTAGGAGAAAAGTTTACAGACTGGCAACAGAGTGATGAAAACCAGAGTGTGTTTTTGCACTGGCGATGGGTGATTTGGGGATGTGGGAAAACCCAACAGAGAGGCTGCAGTTTGTAAACATTCACTTTGCTCTGCTGCAGGCAGAGCAGAACCAGCGCTGGACTGTTAACCTTATCCAAACTGGAGCTGCAAACCAACCAGCTGTTTACAGACTCCAAGGAGTAAAAGAAGAGACCTTTAAATTCTGTAAACACAGGTAGCTGGAGAAACACCCCAGCAAGGCCTTCAGAGGCACCAGTTTACCGTTTTACCCCCTGTGGCAAAGGGTAACGTGTTTTACCATAGGGAGTGATAGCAGACGCACAGCTGGGGTGCATATGAAATCCTTTCAAAGAAAAAGTGGCAACACTTTTCTGCTCCCTATAAAAATAGGATGCTGAATTTTGAGCAGAATGTTTTGGATCCAAAAAGCATCTGTTTTATGAGTGACACCTCATAGAAACAATACAAGCACAATGCAGAATCCAGGATGCAGAACACATTGTGCTGTCATTTACATTCATACTGACTCTTTTAAATGTGCAAAAGTTACTGGATTAACAATTGTCAACACAATATGGCGAGATTAATCCATGCAATTATGCAGACAAACCATGATGGTGTTTTGATCGGGCTCTCTAAACAAGCTCAGCCACATCTTCATTATTTCTAAAAAAGCTGCTGCAACATATTTTGACCACAAGCAGAAAGAACCATCACGTTCCTACATTTTCAAAACTTTGTCACCATCTGCCTGTCAATCTGTTAGGATCCTGGGCTCATCTCCGGACCTGCCCCCATCTTCTCATCAGCCTGCAGCCTTTATAAGGAACCACCACCCTACAGCCAACGTCAGTCCGTCTGCTTCTCGTGGTTGAGTACTGACTCCTTAAAGCCAAGTCTTAAGTCTCCTGTTTCTATGCTAAGTGCCTCCTACTTTCAGAAACCTAACCGCCTTTATCTCTGCTCCTTCAGGGAGTACCATAAGCGCGACCTTCACCCTTGGTCAACCACTGCAGTTCAATCCGAACATCAAGCCAAGCTCATCCTTTCGGTCTTCTGTCCAAGCCAGGAACCATCACGCCCGAACCTTCCAACGCCACTGGGACTAAAATAAAACCTTCTTTCCTCATTCATCCTCCCGTCTCTGTCCTGCTTCTGGGTCCAGCCTCACTCATCCTAACACAATCAACGGCATAGACTTAAGCATTTCTGCTCAGCCCCTGAAGACGTGAGATGACTCTAGGTCCCAAAAGTTGGAAGTAAACATAGTGAAATGATGCTTAATTTTCAAGAACCATGAGCCAAAAATAACCCAACAGATTGTGTTGTTCAGGGCTAGGCTTTACTAATAAAGAAGCTCAAAACTTTCATTTTTTATTCTGTCTACAAACCTTTGCAAAACCTTTGTTTCACTTTTTATTTTATTATTTTTTTAAGCTGTGGTCCTCTGCATGGCCGCACATTTAAAAGCTGTCATTGATATGGCAGTGGTCTGAGCAGAAATCTACTCATGGACAGAAATAAGAGAGAGAAAGAACGAAACAAAAACTGTTATAGTTTGAGAGGAAAATAGAGAAGAAAAGGTGCTAGTTAGATGATATAATTTGACTCAAGCTTACACATACTGTTTACGATGAAAGGAACTATAAACAAAATAATGTAAACTGGTTTAAGATAGGCATGCCAGTTTAACATGGTCGTTTGTGTTCAGGACTAATTAAACTCACAGCCTCCAAACCTTCCAAAACTGTCTTAAAAAACAAAAAATAGGAAGGGAAATAGTTAAAAATCAAAATCTGTGACTCACAAACTACATACTTGTCAATTAAGACAAAAAATAGGACATGCTTTTCCTCATTAATAATAAGCAAGACAGCTGGTAATGAATGAGTTTTTAATCTGCTGCACACCCACACTCTCCTCCAAATATTTAATTATTTTTACACGCATGGAGACAGACACGCTTGCAGCAGGATGCACAGCATTATCACATGCCTAAATAAAAATAATCTACCAGTGTGCTCATATACTTCGATGAGTACACCTGTCTCTGTATCAAAGCTAGTAATAAAAGCCAGAAATATTCAAGATTATCAAGGAATGGTGAGCAAACCACCATTTGCTACTGCTCTCACAACTTCACAGCATCAACTGAATCATTCAAAACCTTGAGCTCTGCTATGTACAGAATGAAGTCTAAATGGAGAGGCTCTGTGGAAGGAGACCACATTTCAAGAGGATTACTGGAGAGGTGCTTCACAGAACGAGCTGTATATGCAGCATGCATGCTTGTTAATAAGCACACATTATATGATGGTCATGGTTTGGAGCTTGATGCACATTTATGAGCTGAATTATACAGATAAGACAGTTCATAAATATTTAATAATTCTTTTCTATATTTAGGTGTGACTCAAAAGATCTGTTTCAGTGCGGATCACCTTGTATTAAAGCTGACTGCTGCAGGTACAGCTTTGTTGGAGGAGAGGGTAGAGGCAAGCGTGCTGCCCATCTGTTTGAAAGGCGAAGTGATGGTAAGGCTTATTTGAGTAAAAACTAAAGTAATAGCTTTGGACTGATTTTGCGTTTGTGTTTTGGAGTATTTCAGAGGACACAATCCTTAAAATTATAAAAAAAACAATTTACTGCCACTACTTTGACTCTGTCTGTATCCTATGTGCTCAGTTTCGAGATGCAAAGGGGTTTATAGTGAGAATGCAGATTCAACAAATGTGTAAGAAAAATCTCAAAAAGCCTTCATTAAAACAATTTACATAATATACCTACAATTGCACATTCATTCTAAAGCATTATGAATTTTTAAAGCATTAGAAGTTTGCAGGGCAAAGATGAAATATAGTTTTTTTTTTTAAAGAATTGTAAAATCTGTAACAGTTATTTGTTGGTTTTAAGCAGTAGGAGTTGTCTCTGATGGCAGCATTACATCATAAAATATGTTGATATCTCGGTGGAGCACAAACTGCTTTTTCCAACGGAGTAAGTGTAGTTTTCAGCAAAACAGTAATAAAAAAGTTACTACTTGCTACAATCACAATATTTTACAGAGTGTGAAAAAACCATGACCCTGTCTTCTCAAATACATATATTATTTTTTCATTTCCAATTCCATAATGTTTTCATGCTTAAAACAGTAATAAATAGTTTGCTAAAGTTTTTCAAGCTGAGCCAAAAACCAAAATGTTAATAATTTAATTCATTTCTGTAATAAAAAAAAACTGGCAAGACTTGGTGATACAATAATGTTGTCAACATGTACAAAAAGACTTTATTTAAGATAAGAAGCCTTTCAGCTCTGATTTTGGTAAATTAGTTAATTAGCTGCACAAACTAACAATTAAGTGCTGAATTATTTGATTTAAATGATTTTTGAAACAAAGCCCACGGGGTTTAAAATTGGCAGATAATAAGTCTTAAACAGATTAACATAACTGAACATCAGTTGTGAGTGGCTTACCTGCTTATGTCTTCCTGAATGTACAGGGACAACAGCTGCTTGGGGATACTGAATGACAAAGTGCACTCCTCCATTTGTTCCCGCACTATCATCCTCTTGCTGTTTGAAGTCTGGAATGTGTACACCTTGCATATTGGATTCCTGAACACTGTGAACACGGGCAAACGGGAAGAAGAAAGCAGAAAGGCATTACAATCCAGCAAAGGAATTATTTTCTAAGGTTATAAAAAGGATGAAACTAGTGTCTACATAAAAAACAAAACAAAAAAAACACACAAAAAAACCACCAGCCACCTCAAGATAGTCAGAGAAAAGGAGAGAGTCTCTAAAAAGTGACCGAGGCTAAGAAGGATGACTTAAATTCTATAATCAATAACAGTGTCTGCCAAAGATAAGATTTCTCATTTTTGAAGCAAAGCAGCAGACTAGACTCCAAACTAAACTACATAAAAATGTCCTTACACTATTTGCGTTATTCTTCCATTCATTTCCATTTTAATTGCCTCTTTATTAAACAACAGATAGATAGAGTCGGAGGATTTGTTGAGAAACCTTTGGTTGCTAACCTAAACTCAGCTCGCACCCTTTGGTACAGATTTGTATTCAGCACCTTCTCCTTCATTTTTGCGGATTTTTAGCAGCAATTGAGGGTCTGGAAACAAAAAAAGCAACAACAAAAAAAAAAACGACCTAATGCTCTTATCTGCATGCCTGCAGCAGCAGAAAAAACAACTGCAGGTCTGAAAAAGTGTTTACTAGTCCTTTTACTATGCAGAACAGTCAGACAGAAGTCGCTCAATACGTCGAGTTTGAAGCACCCGAGGTGAGAGATATGCAGTGTTCCTTCAAGTAAATATGATTTTGGTGTAATTTATGAACAGGAAATATACCTTTGCTCAGGTTGATAACACAAAAATGGTACCGAAAAAGACTAATGTGACTATTTTTACTTTCAATTTCTTTGCTTTGAGTTGATTTAACTTTATTTGTTAAAAGTCAATGGCAGAAGGGATTCTCTAACTCTGGTTGTACTTTTGAAACATGCCAAGGCTGAACTATGACAGTGATATCTTTATTGATCAGTGTTTTTTTCTTTTTTACAACTTTTTTGAAAAGAAAGCCTACAGAGCAACATTACTGAAGGGTCAAGGAGAATGACATTTTTATAAGTCATCTTTTTTTTATAGATATCAGCAGAAAAATGTTTTTTTTTTCTGAATGGCATTCTCCTTTTGTGTCATTGATCTGGACTAACTTCACTCTATTCAGATATGTTTGCCTTAGTCATTTATAGCTCCAGCAGAGTATTGCAATGAAGCTGAACTCTACTTTCTAACTTTACAACAACAATATTTGTTCAAGTTTTGCTGTTGATTTCAAAGCTTGGTTGTAAGGGCAAATGTTTTGTTTGACTGTAGAATTTTTTGATGAGCTCACGCTTTAGGTTTGGTCTGCATGTTACCTCAAATAGATCGTTTTGTTTGGCTGTGGTGAAATTACTAAACAACCTCTGGCCCTCCAGAAAATGAAGTTCTTGATTTTCTTGGCAAGTGAACCCTGGTATGATTCAGGAACAATGTTACGGCAGACAGACTTTCCGGCATTTTGCATTTGACAACTCTATTTCTGGTCCCCACTAGGTGGCAGTGTGAGAGAAAAATGTTATGCTGCATTCACACATAACGTAATTTGGGCAGTGAATTTGCATCCGTTGCCTCTGTTTTGATGCACAGCGAATTTGCTGTTGGGCGATTGTCCAAAAATGTGTTCATAAAGCTTATAGTCCCGCTGTGTGTTGGAGGAGCTTCTGTCCAAAGTTTTCAGCCTCATCGATACATGGAAGCATTGACTACTGTATATATACTGTATACATCTCACATTCAATGCACGGAGGACACAAATGATTTTAAGAGATCAGGTTTATATTTTTTTTTGAGGATCTCTATAAAGGCATCTATAATTAACGTCTCCATATCTGGGTACATGAAAATCTTTCATAGATTCTCCCAGCATTGTGAGCTTCACCATCTACTGCAGGAAATGCATCTGAATGACGGCCGCTTTCAATGCTACTTTTGTCTCTCTGTGACCCAGTTTGATGACTTGCTGTTCAGAGAGAAAAAATAAACCAAAATAAAACTCAAGGGCCTTTAAATCAAAGCAAGTATAAAAAATATATTAAAGTTCAGAAGGAGAGCAATCTGATTCTCCTCCATGTTGGTTTTTGGCTCCATCATCTTAAACCACCGACTAACTCATTCAGTGTTTTCCTATCAATTTTAAATAGTCAGACAACAGTAAGGGGACACATGTTACCCATAGCCCCTTAATGCTATTGAAAATATTTCTAAATTTGTGTCAATGTATACTGCTGTAATAATTTTTCACAAATGCCACTTGGTAGTGGGTTTTAGGATTTGTCTGAATAAAAGTGAAACTGATTAACAAAACATCTGATCAACAAAGAAAAAAAAGCCACAAAGAGTAACTGCGTTAAATGACGCTGCCCTGGCAACATAAATTCAATAAAATAAAAACCAGGAAAGTTCTACACAAAAGTTTCATTTTTTATTTTCATTTATTGTTCATAACTTGTGCAAATTGAAAAACCTTTTTTCAACAAACAATAAAAGTCTTACAGGCAATAATTCTGAATTAAAGAGACTGAAGACAGGGATAGCAACTAATCACTGATTTTTGGTAAAAATATCCAGAGAATGACTGCATAGAGGCTCATATTTGGATCTAAATGAGATTTGTTGTCAGCATGGGGATTATAGAAAGTGATTAAGATAACAAAAATAAAAAGCAAGCAAAGAAAATGTGGAGAGAAGGGAAGAAGGCAGTCCTTAAAGGAGAGAAGCAAAACACTTGCTGACAGTTGCCTCCCCTGCAGAAGCGGATTAACCCCTGAAGCCCTTCCTCCCTCCACCTCCCTGCAGCCGCGCTAATCTGACCGCACCTAAAACGCCTTGTTTCCCTTTCTGACACCTCTTAAGAAAATGAGTAACTGAGTTGCAGCGTGCGTGGGCTTTCTCTCCCTTTTGATCCTCTGTATTCTCATTTCAAGAGGTAATAAAAGCTTAAGACTAAATTGCATTTCTCAATCTGGGGGGCATCTGCAGAGAGTGTATTGTTCTGACAGACTGCAGATGTGCACCTGCAAATATGGCTGCAGTGTACTAGATAATCATGGCAAAAACTGTAAGTGGCAGTGACATTGTGACAAGAGGCGCAGGTGAGACTGCTGCTGGGGAGATGGCTGGAATCTGCATGAAGGAAGAAATGAATGGACGGAAATAGAAACTTTTATTGGGAAATGTCTTCTAAACAAGAGCTGAAGTTTCATCACAGCAGGACACTCACACATCATTGCCTTTTCTTTCAGGGTTTCTTTCATTTACTCTTCACAGCCCCCTAATGCATCAGCAGTGGACCTTCCTCTCTGTGTTGCCAATCGATTAGTATCATGCAGCTTACAAAGCATCTTCTGCTCACTTTCAGCTGACAATTTCAAAGAGCTTGCTGAATTACCCCCCTGTAAAACACCTCTCACTGTTATTAAATCAAAACATGAAAAAAAAGACATTTTTTAATCAAATAGGGTACTTCGGGGATCCTTCAAATCCTCTTAATGGAAAGGTTATTAAAGGCCAGTTTAAAGTTAATTAGATGGAAAACCTCGAAGGACCCTTATGTTAAGAGACATCAGTATGTTCCTGTTTTAAATGAATGCTTCACAAATGAAAGTAGGCAAATAACAGCACTGGAGGCTTAACTTTAAGGCCCTAATTTGGTAAAATGTTACAAATACTAAAACTTTGAGGGGAGAAAACTGACAAATTAAAACACTCAGAATTCATTTTATTCATGGTATGGTGAGTGTTTAGGCATCATACCTGGCCCAGTCAGCAGGGTTTCTTCTTGGTCGATGCAACAATGATGCGCAGGCTCACAAACTAAGGGACACTAAGAATGAAAGAAACAAAAGACAGAATAATGAGCATACTATAATAAAAGAACTGTTAAGATGATAGGGATTTACCTATGCTTTACAAAAGAGCATCTATAATGTCGTATATCTTCCCATAGTGGCCGGTCTCTAATCGATGCTGGTCTCTAATAAACGGCGGGCTGGCTGTCAAGTTTTTGGAATGAACACCGGGGCTACTATTAAAAGATATATGGTTTAGGTTACTGGCTGAAATGCATTGCAACGTTATGTTAAAGAGCCACTCCAATCATCTTTTGATCGATCTACTCTTAAAGCGTCCCAGTGGTGTTTTGATTATGATTATGCCATTTTTAGCAGAAAATCAGAAAACCTGTGTTGTTTTCCAGGACAAAGATTCTACATAGTGGCAGGAATTCCTTCGAAATTCACTTCTGAGTTGCTGGCGGGACAGTTGGTGCAACAGCCCCTCACAACCCCAACCTAACATTAACATTAGCGGTGCAGCAAAAATGACGAGCAATATTGGAGCCATCCACCTTAGACAAGGAAAACAAAGGCGAATGTGAATCTGGACCCAAATCCCAACTACAAGCTTTCTCCAGCTGCATTTTTTCATCTGCTCCTCATTCACAATGTTTGAAAAAAAAATAAAAAATAAGCTTATTTTCTTTATATGTGTCCTCCATCAGGAAAATACCAAAGAAAACATGTTAAAGACACCAAAACACAATTTTCATCAGCGTGGGTCTTTATAGTTGCTTCCAATGAACAGGTATTCCTGAAAACTAAAATGACATGACAGGGAAAGACAACCACGTCAAAGGCTAGGAACAGCAATATAAAACCTGTGTTGCTCTAAACAACAAAAACTGTAATTTGTTTAAAGTAGTTTTTATTGTAGCTCAAAAATATAATAACGGCCATTAGTGAAGTTTAGTACTCGCTAATAAGTAATGCTAAGGAATGAGAAAGGTAGTTTAAAAGACTACAGTCATGGAGTGAAAGTGTAAAAAAACCTTGGTGACAGCCGTGGGAAGCTGCATTGTTCTCCTGTAGAGTTTAGCTTAACATGACTTATATAAAGCTATAAAAACAATTAATCAACAAGGACAGGAAGATCATAATAATATCAATTTGACTAGGCATAGAGGCTCATATTTGGATCTAAAGGACCTTTAGGAAAATGTGCACAAATCAATATGTTTTTACCTAAAACATTGGTTAATACAGACAGGTTTGTCAGTAGGACATTTTGTGTGGGGGGCAGGAGGGGGGCAGACAACTTTGGAAGCGTGGCAAATGATATTATCTGAGTGGAAGGCCATTACAAATGAATGAATAAAAAATATATGTTTCAAACAGTTTTAGTATTGATGCAAATAGTTTATGGGACTTGAGATTTAATTAAAAAAGATGTAGCTTTTGTTATTTTTGCAATGCATAAAAAGCTTGTATTGATGATTTCTTAACCTTTGTCAAAAATGATATTAATAAGGACTCAAAAATTGGGGGGCAAATTTTGGTTGCCCCTCCCTTGCCTAACTTAGCTCTGCCACTGAAGCTTCAAAATATCTCATCAATATCTCAATATCTCATCTAATAAAGCTCATCTTACAATGGGACTGGAACAAGTATTCTACAGTAGCTTAAAACTATTAATTCCTAAATTAAATGTTAAGGTGTGATAAGGACACAAAAATCATTTTGTTTTAACAGCAAACATGTTTTTTTAAGCAGAAAGTTTTTTATAGCCTTCAACTTACAGAATGAACCATCAACCTTTCTATGCACTAAATTACTCCAGAGTCAAATGTGAGTCCATCTACAGGGACTACAGATGAAAAATAGCCCTTTGGCTAACTCTGGCATATTGACAGAAATGTTTATTAATATGCGCTGTCCCCCCTATTCAAATAAATGACTGACCAATCTGTCTGACAGCTGAAGCTCCTGCAAAAAGTGGGTCATGCCATGTGACAATTTTCCCAAGTACAGCAACAAATCTACATCCACATGGCTGAAAACGGGAGTTGAAGAAAAACTCCATCGTTATCTGGTTAAAGACTCATGACTTTATATAGTTAATTTTTGGACAATAAGCTTTTGCAAAGTGGGATTTTAAAAACTGCTGAAGAATTACAAATAATTGCTGGCACTGTCACCTCACAGCTAGTGTTCAAAGGTGAGGATTGCATTCTCACTGGCTGTGCCGCACTTTCTCTGCAGGGCATCTATTGTGTTGTCTGTCTGTGGGCTCCTTGATGTTCTGACAGCCTATGGGGGGTAAGGATGGGTACAGAACAGGATTAGGACATCACTAAAAATGGATGGATGGACATATTTTTCCAATTAGTTTGTTACATTTACAGTCTACTGTGTTCATTTCCTTAACCCTTGTGCTATCCTAGGCACTTTAACATTGGGAGATGGGTCATCTGGACCCACTAGACAGTGCTCTGAACCTTTTTTCTTCAATGATTTGTGATCTTTACTGGTTTCCATGGATTACATGAAATCTTTCCACCTTTATCCACCTTTGTCATGGTAGGGAGAATACGTCAATGCAAGGGTGGGGTCATCTAAGATAGCACAAGGGTTAAGCACATGTGAAAATAATGCGTTAGCCTACTTATTGAGGCATGATTTCTGATTTTTTTCTCCTCAGAGCAATGCTGAAAATTACAGGTCACTTCCTAAATAAACTATTTAAAGACAGGCTTCACTGGAAATCATGCTTTTTGTATTTTTTACATGGTCTTGTGCCCTTTTTCTGATGATGGAGGACATATGTATGAAGACAATTAAGCTGAAAATAGAATTTCGGAGTATTTCTTTATTTAAAATGTTGTGAACCAGGAGCAGATGCGAAAATGCTGTTGGAAAAAACTTGTAGTTTTGACGAGGAAAAAAGACGCAAGCTCCCTGCTCCACTCCTTTATGATGCAGACATATAGATCCATCAATGCCTTTGTTTACCTCTGGAATCTGGTTCACAACTGTATGACTGGATGGCTCCAATATTGCTCACCATGTTTGTTGCACTGCTAATGTTATTGTAACCGCCTTATTTTGAGGTTTGTGGGGAGCTGTAAGTTAACAGGAAAGCTTGTAAACAAAGGAATGATGGCAAATCAGATGCCAACAGTCCCTCACACAACTCAAGAGGCGAATTCCTAATGAACTCCTGCTGCTCTGCAGAAACTTTGTCCTTGAAAATGATACAGGCTTTTTTATTTTGGCTAATCATCATTAAAGGAGCACTGGGAACACTTTTACAACTGATCAAAAGGTGACTGAAGTGGGACAGAAATTGAAATGTGTTTTTTACTCAAAGGCCGAGTTTCGTTGTCGGCGATTTCTAGGTAACAATAATCTTAAAATATTAGAATGTCATTGGGGCACCACAGACACAGCGTTCACTGATCAGGACAAGCAAAACATTCGGCATATGATAACATTGAGAAAGAAAGGTCCCTGATAATAAAGAATATTAACAGCACAACAGCTGTGAAAGGCATCTGTTTGCATGATGCTGATCCACGTTTGATGGCCAACATATATAAAGGGATCAGATCAAAGGTGACTGGAAGCCCCTTTTGTTTCAGCTGATTGTTTTTTGCTTTCTTTCCAGGGGGGGCTTAGTGTGATATTCATGAGCAGTCGCCACCCCAGCAAAGACAGTGAAGGATCAAACAAGTGTTTACCTGCACCCTCACAATCACACGCAAATATGCAATATACGGAAGCGCCTCACTTTCTATGACTTTCTACAAAGGTAGCTTTAACAAAAACTTTGTCTTTACTGAGGCTTCCCTAATGTTTGTCATGTCCCGTCCTTATTTCCTCCCTTTATCTCTGAAAACAAGAGCAGCACATAGAGGGGGAAGTGTGCATGCGTGTACACACACCCACACACACACACACGCGCACAAACAAGCCGCCGCATTCATCAAAAAGACAAAGGCAGATTGTCGGTGACACTCCGAGGCCATGTGAGGAACCTCTGTACCAGCAACAGGGGTACACAAAACCGAAAGCCAGTCAACCGCGCCACAGCCTCTGGTCAATAATATAAGACAGTGATTCACATGCAGAAACACAACAGCTAATCACAGGGGCGTAACTGTTTTTTGCATGTTAAACACATACATTGTTTTTATGCTATTTAACACCTGTAGGGTCAGAGCACACATTCTATATTTTGTCTTTTGTAACAGGAATTTGTAGACAACGTAGCGAAAGAGCAGTATAACTTCATTTTCCCATGCCACATTCAGCCTCAGTATAAACACCTTTTTTTTTCTTTTCTGATTAGGTATTGTGCTAAACCCAGTTTCCTGCATGTATTGCCTGAGATCATACAAGTGAAGCAACTTTGACAGAAAAATGCTGTCAAATGATTTATGGCGACAAATCAACCCTATTGTATTATAAGTTGACACATGCTGATATGTTGGCATATAATCAGGCAATAAACACGCAGATTAAACATTCACACGTCCTAATGTCTTCATCAGGGTTTACTAGAGTTCATTTAATCTTAGTGGAAGGGAGGCCATCCTGCTCTAATCCAAGTCACCTGGTGCTGGCTTTGTCTAGTATCAATGTCATTTTACCCTGTGTGAGGGCGTGTTGGTAGCGATGTGGTCCACCTCGACTCCCTCCATCTCCCCCATCTTCAGACGACTCACCACCACGGTTCCTGCTGTGCACACACCATCAGATGACCTGAAGTGAGACAAAAGGAAACTAAGAAGATACCCTCAATGCACATTATTTAGCCTATAAAAGAAAAAGTCTTGCCGGTTGAGTGATCTCTCCACCATCAGAGACGCTAACGTAACAGGCTTTGGACGCAGTAGTGGCACACACAAATGCGGCCACAGGTGAGCTTTCTTAACCTAATAAGCTTACATTAGGCCCTGGAACAGTTTTTTAACACACAAAGCTGCTCAAATTAAAAAGTGGTAGAAGAGATGGGAAGCTGGCACTTTGATGTTGTCTTTGAATGATGGAATCTCCTCACAGGATTAAGCTGATGTTGCAAGAGGACATTAACCAGAACATTTCATCAAACTTAGCAAATTGCGGTTTAATAACCTAGTCCCAAGTTTCTCCAAAAGGGAAAAGAATTAAAACTAATTCCTTCAAATATGACAGTCTGACCAGTCACTTTTCCAATCATGGAGCCATCATTAAAGAGCTGATAGAAAATCCATGCTATTGGCAGGAAAGACAAATGCTTTAAAATGAAGAATGATGCTCCCTCGACGGGGACAAGTGATTACATTAAAATACCCTTCCTTTGCATGCTCAGTTTCATTCCAGCTGGAAAAATATTAGATGTTTTGTGCCAACAGTCACAGCAGTGGTGGAGGGGTGGTGTCTGGGTAGGGAGGGGTCGACACACCAGACACCTGGGGAAAACGTAAGGTTGGTGATAGAAGCAGAAAAGGATGCTTTTAAAGCCAATCCATCATGATGAGCGACACAAGGAAGAGAGATTTAAATAATCTCAAGAGTGAAGAGGAAAGAGAAGTAATGTGAATGAGTACAGCAAAGGAAGACGATGCACACAAGGAAGGAGAAAAAAAAGTAATGGTGTCCTCGCAGTGGGACATTGGGGGCTTCGGTTGGTACTTAATGTCTTATAGCAGTCTCCAAGCAGACAAAATAACATTAACTGCTTTATAAATCTAATCGCCGTCCCTTGCCAGACACTTGTCTGGGTGTTTACTCCTCTGCTCCTATTCTTGTTTCCTCCCATCCCTCATCATGCACAACTCATCCCTCCTTTTTTGAAATAGTGAAAAGAAAGCCATGCTAGAGAAAGTCACCCTGACTTTGAAATAATAAAAAAAAACTATGCAATGACAGAAAACTAAGACATAATGGAGGAAATGGAGATTAACATGCTTCACATTCACTGACAGCCCTCAAAAGGCAAACCATAGCCTTTTATACTTTATACCGTATTACACTAATGAAAGTCTCTTTTCAAAAAGACCTAGAAGTCAGTATTTATTTAACCCTAAAAGGCCCACTATATCAAAGACTTGACAGAAAATTCAAATCTTTTAGAATTGAGATGTTTTTGGAGCTCTTTGATGAAATCCACAAAAAAATTGTAATGTAATTTCTTTTATGGAGATATAGACAATATCAACAAAAAAATAGCATTTTTCAAAACAAGAAGTAGCCATTTAAAAAAAATTGAAGTGCGATTGTTCTCACCATAAAGTTTTAAAAATCAGCTTAACCTTTTCTGCCAAAAGTGTTTTTGACATTTCATGTAAGCAGTCATTTTGAAATAAGCAGGAAAAGTCATTGAGTTTAAAAGAAAACTGGACTGGGTGACCCCTTTCCAATTGCGTTCCAAATTGGAAATACCTACCTATTTGTCAGATTAACCATTCTCGCTCTGATACATCTTTTCTAACATGTTCTTATTTTTTATCTGGATATTTTTTTCTTTAAGCCCGTTTTCAGTGGAAGGGGTGTGGCCTTCTAACATGCTCACTCCTGATTGGATTAAGTGGTTGCCATAGAAATGTAGACTCAGACCGACACAGATCAATCACGGCTTACTGAGGACATCTGGTTCCAACATGGTGACGGACACATTAGCGACTGAACAGACTTCATTTGGTTCGATTCGGGAACAAATCATGATGATGAACTACAGGGCAAAAAACATTGAGCTAGGCTATATATGATGAGTTTTTTAAGGAAAGTTTGGATTATCCTAATGAGATAGGGGTTTAGGAAATGTGTGTATCAAACAAGATATGAAAGGTTAGGGTTAAAGTAGCTAATCTATGCATTTGAAGAACATTAACTTAACATAAATGAAGATACTATTAATACTGTTGATATTTCGGGAATAAAAGGCTTTTCTGTAGCTGCGTCAAAGGTGTATTGTTCAAACTGCAAAAAAAAGCCCCCAAACCAAGAGAAACTTCCTGACAGACTGCTCGAAATACATTAACATCCTCCTCTATTAAAATAAACAAAGTCAGAACCTTAAAATAAACTTTAAACGATTTGATATTAGCTAGAGTTAAAAACCAGGCCCCTTTTGCACTTCCCTCTGTGGTCTCTTCTCTTCTATTGCTCCTTCCATCTGTTCAAGCTGGCACGCGGACAAATCGGCATAATGCTGAAAATCTATTTTTTCCCCTTTTTATCTAATTGGCCCAGGATTTCTATAATGACAACACTTAATCAAATGACTTTGTTTGAGTGACAAAAATAAAATACTTTAAACGTCTGCAGATAAATTGGCTAAATGCAAATAATTACTTTTACAGGGAAATGCTGATCATTAAAGCGGTATTTCTTTTTAGTGTCTTGTCATTAAAACATACATTTAATAGATGGGAAGACCTAGTGAAAAGTGTTTGAAATACCTAGTTGTACAAAGGAGCTTTTGTTTCATGAGCCATATGTCTTATTTAGGAAATATTAAGTAGATTTCTCCTGAATGTCAGATGTCAGTTTTGTGTCTGCTTCCACTGAAACTGCAGAGATAATTGCAGACAACAATCAACTTTATATTTTAATATTTCATAAGACTTATTCATGGTGAACATGATGAAAACAAAAAAGAATTGTGCAATAAATGCAGCACTAGCAAAAAATAATCAGATAAATCAAAAGACAAAGATATGCATTTAACACAACTTTGTAATATCATCATAATTTTCTATGCATGCTTTGAAACAAACATTCTAATTTTTTGCCTTTTTTAGCTTAGTTAATTCACAGTACTGTGCCAATTTATATATGGGTTATAAATGTTTAGAAAGGAGATTGAGTTGTAAAAATGGGTTTTCGCGGTGTTCCATATAATAAATACTTGTATTGTTATACTATAAAATTGCAATTTAACCCTTTTTCTTAAATCCAAATGTGTCTTCCAGTGAGTGAATGTGTGAAATACTTAAGACAAGGCTTAAAACATAATTCCTGAAGCTATTTTGTATCTTTTTCGTTGTGTTGTTGAGCCAACCTAGTCGACAAAGGTCTACATTGTCATGACATCAAAAGGAAGAGAGTATAAAAAAATGTTGTATTGGTACATCAAAAAACAAATCATGAAGGACATTTAAAAAAAGGTAGGAAGGGTGAAAAACTGTTTCCTTTAAGACAAATTGAATATGAAGTCCTGCAATTATCCATGAAAAAAAGAAGAAAAGAAACCATCTCTAGCTGCATGTTCTCCACAGATCAAGAGAGGTCATACAGTGTCAAGATTCAAAGCAAGCAACAAGAGAACTGCAGCCTTGACAAAGAGCAGCAGAAATGTAGAGAGATACTCGACCTACATAGGTGTATTCAATGGTTATGTGGTCCTGTATAATCCTCACTGAGAACAGATGCTCAGAGGAAGTGATCGCGCTGTTCCTGATTTTTTTTCCAGTGAGACGTGGCATCTCAAACACCTAACTGTAATCCTTCAAGACTGTTCACATGACACCGTCAAGTGACTCAGCAGAACAACAAATTTTAAAACTGAGGAAGTGGATCTATGAGTAAGTTGACAGTGCTGTCAATAGTTTACCATTGTGTTATTACTCATTTTGACTTGGATGGATAATGAACAGTTTGTTCCCCCAAAAAACACACTTGATTTCTGAGAGTGGCTTTTAGTAAAGCATATAATAGAACACAAACAGAAGAAAATGTGAGAAATCTAATCTAAATCTAACACTCTGATCTGCTCTGTTTTAAAAAAAGAATACATCTTGTTATATATTCAAAGCTCTTTCTACAAAAAGGTTCAAGCAAACATCACGTTTCATGCTGTTTCCCATAAAAATATTATCAGCATGATCTTCATGCAACTTAATCAATGTAAAAAAAAAAGAAACAACAAAAACAATCTGCTTGAAAATGTTTGTTTAAAGCCATTATCTGTTAATACATGTCGGCTCATAATATACCCAATTTGTGAGCCTAATGCAGCCTATCCAGCTCCATCTGAAACCTGTCTTCTCTTCACAAAGACTTATTCCAGCATTCTTGCACGACAATAGCTGTCTTCATGCTACATTTACCTTTATGTCAGAATTGTAACACCGTGAGAAATCACCTGGGATAAGCAGTTCACAGACAAAGTAAGGTAGAAAATAAAAATGTACAATGTATGGCTTTTTATCAACTTGTCACAGTATAACATATTATACCTAGAGATACGTATATTTATGAATGAATTTTTAGACAAAAACGCTCAATGACCTTCATTAGAACCAGTGATGGAAACGTCTGGTGTGAGACTATTGTCTTGTCTCACATACGTAGGAAGACCAATGACTTATGGCCAATAATTGGGGTAAGCGCCATTTTTAATTGGACAATTTTGAAGTAAATGTATCAGCAGGTTTTTACGGGGGTACATGCGTCAGTCATAATGTCTTGTCCAAGTTTGGGTTTTTTAGTGCAGGAATGCAGTTCCGTTCGTGCACAAAACTCAATAATAATTAGATTAGACCAAAGAAACAACTGAGCTCCACATTTTAATGCGCGATGAAGTGTCCTTTATCAGAAATTAAACGAGAACTGTCTATACCTTGTTCTGTATGGTTATCTTTCTGATTGAAGTCATTTTTCACAAAAAGTGGATTACTTGATATGCAGTGCGGTGCGTTGTCATGGTAATGGCTGAACGGGCAACGACCCCGACGGCAGCATCAAAGGAAAGCAATATATCCGCTGATCGTCACGATTGGTTAAATAAAGCATCAGTTCAGAGAAAAAGTTCACCTCATACCGCTTGTTTTTGTCAAGATTATGAAGCAAAAGTTTGTTTCAGACCATGTAAGTTGGTAGCTACACATCAGACACATACAAACTAAATTCTCAAAGGGTATTTTATTAATAAATAAATCTATACATATATTACAATACAACAGTAAATATTTGTTGTACTGCTCCTTAACATTACCGTATTTCACCTACTGTATAGATGTTTGGCATAATAATGGTAAGAGTTCACTGCATCCAATCATTTTACTTCAAAAACAATCCATTATAAAGCCGACTATCTGGATCATACAACAAATTTACTTTATCAATGCAGACTTTTAAAACCGTATGACCTCGTTGATTTTTTACACCGCGCAACTTCTTGATTGATAAGAACCATAAAAAAAAGTTTCTTTGTGTCTGAGTGTGGCACTAAACTTTGGAACAGATTAAATAATAAACTCAAACATTGTTCAAATAACCAAAGATTTAAAAGAATTTATAAAGAAACTATAATTTCAGGATATGAAGATATGAGGAGTTAAAGATCAACAGGTGCTTGATTAATTCAAGATACATGTGTGAACATGTAAACTTGATTTTGTGTCTTGAAAGCTTGCAATGTGTAGGGGTTATTTTCTAGCTCAATATAAAATTGTATTCTGATTATAATCAATGAGTAATATTTAATTCAACTGAATTTTTCTAATTGTACTTATATAGCCCAATATTACAACAATACTCTTCTCACTAGTGATTGCATCAGAACATGAAATAAATCATAAAATACAATAGGTAATTGCTACACTAAACTAAACACTAAACTAACTCCTTTTCTACTACATATGTGTTACATGGCGTGTCATTCACGTTACAGTTTACATAAATGAATGTTTTCTGAAGATAATCCATAATAAATGAGCACTTGATTTTGTTACTTGGTCTGATCAGATATGGATTAGGACAACTATGCAAAACTATAAAATGAATTAACTCAGTAGGGGTGGGATTTCATAAGATTGCTTTTTCCACTCCTTTTCAAACAATAAATTGAGGTCTACATGACTTTAGTCACAATATTTAATGAATCAAATATTACTTTAGTGTGTCTTTGTTTTTGTTTGTTGGTTTATTTATCTATGCATTTCATCATTCCTGTAACAAGTTTGATAATTCTGTGATTCTCTTTTTTTATTGTATTGACTACAATTAATGCTTGAAATAAATAAAATCAATCAATCAAATCAATCATTATTCACCTGGACCTTGGTATGACGTTTGTTAGCAGCCATGTCACCTGGCTGTGATAAATTTGTGCTACATAATGGCCAACTGAGGCTTTTAGAGTGAAACATCTTTGTTTTTTAATCTTTTAGAATTTCTTTTTTCAGAGCTTCTTTCTGCTTTTCATCTCATTCTTCACCCGGTTTGAAAGCTGATTATTTTTTATGAAAGCAGAGTCAATGGTCAACAGAAGCTATAGATATTCAGGCAGTCAAAACAAGAAAAGAGATGACTGAAGAGCTTTTTAATCCTTGTAACATGGAAAAGAAAAATGTGTGATGTGGGCTAGTACAAAGCCTCTATTCCCTACAATCAAATCCTTTTTACTTTACCAAAAAAGCAGTATTTTTAAATTTACTGTCTTCTTGTTTGTTTTTCTTTTTAAAATACTTATTGTGCTGTAATGAACCTTTTGTTTGGTCCTGTAGGAGGTAAAAAGCACAAGGTAAGACCTTTCACCAAAGAAGAAGCTGCAGCGTGCTTAGAGAATAAGGACTCTGGATTTTAGTTCCCCATCATTTACACTCTAACTGTTTGCAGAAGAGACAATGAAGCATTTAATAACGGCTTCTGTCTGCAAATATGGGTTCAATTTCTGTTTAAGAAAACAATCTTAGAGGTTCTGTGGCAGAAAAAGTTTCATTTTAGACTAAGGTTTAGACGAACAGATACCATCTCCCTGATGAACTGAGTGCTTTCAGCATCGATTCAAATACTCCTTATTAATCACACACAACCTCCAGCCATTTCACACTTGTGAATTGACACGATGTCTTTAGATGTCAAAAATGCATCCATCCACTAACCTTTATCCATTTTCCAGCGTCAAGTCAGTAAAAATCCTAAATGCCGATCAATGAGAATTAGATGAATGTGAGCAAAACAGCCTGTCTGACAGGTTTCAAATGGAGTTACCACCCTGACCTGCTGTGGACCCATCAATGTTGGCTAAAACACCACTACTATTTCTAAACAAACTTTAAAAAACTGCAATACAACTTTGGAAAAATTTCAAGCTCCAAATATTGCCTTTAAATTTTTTTTCTTGCCTTGTTTAAACTTTGAATATATTTTGATTAGATCTTTTGGGTTTCTAGGAACATTATTGCTTTGTATGCCTCTTTTAAGCTGATTGTGTCATGCTCCCTTTTTTGGGAAACTCCCCTTTTTTGCTCTTCCCTCTATAATAGTCTACTTTAATTTCAAAAAGCAGTTACATGAAACAGTTTATTTGAGGCTTTTTATTAAATGCTTTTGTTTCTCTGGGCAGTTTTTGTTCATTCTTGGATGCTATATTTAAGGGTACTGTGCTTATTTCTGCAGGAGCCTTCTGACTCGTAAACAGTTGCATAAAAAGAGAACATAAATGCCTTTAAAATGCTAATGGTTTTGTGCTTGTAGAAACACAGAACAAGAAAAATCGTGCTCCCTAGATGTCAACAAAAGAATGTTGATGAAAAACCCAGTGCAAAAAATTCCTCTTTCATTTCTAATTGCTCCAGAACAATTATAACAAATGTGTAATGTGTGCTTTAATTTAACTGCCTTTGGGCTTTTTTTTTTCAAAATCACAAGTTTAACAGTCTCTGCACGTTTTACTTTTACTTATGTTAGTTTTTTTTATTTTGAAAGTGCTGCTTTTGTTGACCGAAGTTTGCTTGCATTCACTTGCGGCTTGCTACAGTTTCTCTGTTGAGCTGTGCTCTGGGCATTGAAGGAATCCCTTCAATGCCTCGATTCTTCTCACTTTAGCCATTTTGCTGTACATTTGCTGGCCTACTTGGGATCATTGTCCTCCTACACAAACCCATTTCAGCCAAGGTGTAGCTGTCAGATGAACTCTGGAATCCTTCACAAACAGTGGATCTCACAAAAGGAAGTATTTCTCAATTTGGTCAAACTTTGTAAAGCAACGCTTGTTATATATTGTGGTGCACACTGGAAATGTGAGGTTTGTACTTTCTGGAATGTTCAGGTCTTCTACCCGTGCCATGCCTTCGTATGTTAACCAAACTTGGTTGTTGTAAAGTTGTTAATCAGACAACTTCCTATTCTACCCAAACATTTGAGAGGAAAATGTGGGAGAGCCAACCATTCAGCCTGCATTCTTTGAAACCTTATAATTACCTTAAGTATACATTAATTAATTAATTGATTTTTTTTAATCATACTCTTCGTTTTTTCACGTAGAAGAGAATAATTTTTTTTGACAAATTTACTGTGAGTTTTGTATTTGAAGACCAGGAAAAAAAGAAGGAAAAGTCTGTCTAGAAAAAAATAAAAAATACATTTTGGTTCACATGAAATGTTGCATATTCATTATTTAACGGTTACTGTAAACTTCTTAATGAAAATGAAAACAATGGTTTTGATCAGAGAAACAAATCTGTGTTTTTTTCAGGTGACATTTTGTTAATAAGCTAGAAAGTGTCACAGAAGAGTCTTGCAACAGCGTTTACAATGACTTAACATGTAATTTAGCCAATTGCAATCAAGAAATTGTTCATTTCATGACAGGAACCTGTGGGACAGTAGAAGTTTGAAGCATGAACGTGGACAGAAAAAGCTTTGCTGACTCTCATTATGTGATGTTGTTTAAAGATGGGAATAAGGACAAACTTCTGGGTTCACAGAACAACCATGTTTCCAAATTGCTGAAAAGCATGCCTTTGATATTTATTGCACATTATTTTATTTTAATAGTCAATAGTGCTTTAGATGAGAGCAGAAGTTTTGGCTGCAAAGAATAGAAACTGATTTCAGCTCAGAGTAAAGTGCTTGACTTTCATTCCAGATGATTATACATATCAAAAGAAAAAGGTTATTGGAAGATCACTATGAGAGAAAAAAGATTATAAATCAAATATTCTCTATCAAAAGACAACTTCAACAAATAAATATGAATATAGCTTACATCAGAACCTTTTTACCTCAGGGAAAAAAGTTTCTAAATGCACATTTGGCGAGGGCCCATTTCTTGGCATCCCACACTAAGTTTGCGTTCAACACTGAACTAAAATACATTTAAAAAATCTAAAAGTGTGTCAAAAGATGGCATGATGTTTTACCCATAAAGAGGTGCATTTCTTCAGTGTTTGTAAATCTGCACTACATGATTCTGAACAAGCCAACAGCTTTTGCTCAGCACAGTTTGCTCAACTGTGCTGTCATCTATCCATCCATCCATCCATCCATCCATCCATCCATCCATCCATGGACTGTGGAAAGAAGCTGGAGTGGTTAGAGTAAAATCACACATGTATGGGGATAACATGCAAACTCCTCACAGAAAGATCCCAGCTGGGATTTGAACCTGGGCCTTCCTACTGTAAGGCAACCGCAACACCACTGTGTAGCCCACCTATAGATTCCATCCAGGTTGGTGAAAACTCATAACAAGACAAACAAACCTTTGGCAACAATGGAAATCATGAAAAAAAATTAAAGAGGAAGAGATGGAATAGTTTGGATAAAATATAGTGGTTCCTCAATATTGCGGGGATTACATTCTAAAACAATCCGCAATAGGTGAAATCTGCAAAGATGTTTTAATGCAAGAAATCCCCTCCTTACACACTTTATATACTTCTCTATGAACGACATAAACATATTTACACATTTCGCTCTTCTTTAACCTCTAAAAGTTTAAACCTTTATAGAGAACAAAGATCTGCTGTGATTGAAGATTTACGGAAATTTGGAGAGCTGCACGCATATGTACAAAATATGCGACATGGAGGAGATTAATCGACAATATCTACAGCAAATCTGGACACAGAACACAATATGCTATTTGAGCGGGTGTTTTTCAAACTCTTTACACAGATGAACCGAGCAAATAAAATATTTCTCTCTAATCATGGATATTGGTTTGTTTGCAAGTGAACCCTTTTGTGGATTCTTATAGTGAGGACAGGCGGACAATTCAGTAGACCGAGAAAAAGTTGTATTTTAAGTTAGAAAATACAAAAGTTATGGTTTGAATAAATAAAAAAAAAGCTATTTCAAGAAGTGTTAGGGGACATTTAATAAAAAAAAAGGGGATATGGAAGAACAGGGAAAATGTACAGTACGCCATATTTCTTTTTGCTCATTTTTTGCTTGTTTTGGGCAATCCGGCTCACCCCAACCATCTGTTGATCAGTTTTAGGTGAGTGGTTTAGTCTGCTCTCAAAAGTGCAGTGTGAAAGCAAAAAGAAGACTTTTTATTTGTTTTAACTAACTCTTCAGGGCTAATCAAACTTTGATCCCTCTAAGCACAGAATAAGGGAGACCATGGCTTCTCATTCAAATCAAGATGATAATCAAATATCTATGGAGAGTTTAAGTAGCTCATCAAAATCCAACATATAAAGGGATTAAAGCCAAATTGAGATTAAAGTACAGTCAGTTTAATTAAAAAAATGTGTTATCCATGAGAAAGTAATTTCATAAAACATAACTTTGTTATTAGAGCAGCAAACTCAGATATCCTTAAATATGTGATTCCTGAATATAATATAAATGTCCGGAATTTGGGGACTTTTTTTATCATCAACCACGGATGAATAAAAAGCTTTTCATTCTGCCGTATTTTACGTAAGAACGGCGTGACCAGTGATTTTGCAGAATTCGAAATTAAATCTCATCACAGTGAATTTAAGTCTGGCAACACAGCGGATTTATGTCATCTTATATATTTTAACCTCCCGATTCATCCAACCCCTTTACAGGCTTCTTTTCAGTGCTTGTTTTGTACGTGCAGCTAAGCATGTAATGTGATATCTACAAAAAGAGAAGTCTGTGGATTCTAATTAGTCATAATTATGTCTTTAGCTTCTAACATGAAAATGTACCAACTTCCATCTATTCAGGCTCACAAATGTTTGTTGAAGCTTAGGAATTGGGCCAATCCCACAAATAGCTTTTTGTTGGGACGTAATGCTAACTATAATAGTGCACCAGGGGGAAACCCGAGATGAAAAGTTTGAGATCCAGCCTCGCAAGTCTTGTTATGATGTTTATCATATTGAGTTTGTCTCTTTCATCTTCCATCAGGTTTGACCATTACCAGACAACAACAGCATCAGACAGTGGTAATGGAAAATATATATAGCTCACATGATTGTACTGTTTTCTTGAAGCAAGGCTCCAACAAATTTTACACAGAAAGACCAGGAGAGCTAAAAAAAATTATTACTTCACTATGTCTGCACACTTTTCTGCAGATTGCTTTTTTGTGGGCATTTTATCCAGAAATTAGAAGGGCTGGAATTGGAGATTCTTTTTTTTCCTTCAGTTTAAATAGAAGTTGACTTACTATTATTGCAATCGAGGTGTAGAAAAATCAAGTATAGAAATAGCCACTACTTCAGCATGCCCTCAAGTCATTTAGTTAATTAAGGTGCAAAACAAACACGGCAATAAACCCTGCAAGATATAACGTATTGGACTATTTAGAGGCAATTATGGCCAACGTGAGGACACTGAATTATTATATTGAGGGTTGAATTAAGCAGAAAAGCACAAAAGTCATATTATGAATTCCCCTGAGAGCCTCCTTAGAGATAAGGCAAAAGGAGAGCATGGACATTATCTTTTTTTAGTGCACCAAGCAGAATAGACAATGATGATGTAATCTTAAGGTAAACATCTAGAATGCAAACAAAAACCTATGTAACAACAGCTATCTATTCTCCTCTCTTTTTTCTTTTACACTTGGGACAAACTTTTAATTCAACAAACCTCTTAACATCAGGTTTTATTGCCTTTCTAATTTTCTTTTTCCGGCTTTTATAAGCAATATGACAAAGAAATGATTAATGGATGACCTGATGTTCCAAAATGGAAGGCACCTCTAATGCCCTATCTTTTGCTTCCAAGAAGACACACTTTTGCAGAATCCCTTTTCATTCATTGTTGACTTTCTGTGCTTGAATCACTCACAGGTCAGCGTTGAAAGGTAGAGAAAGCAAAATACAGCACAAAAAGAACCTTCTGTTAAAAATGATCAGGCTAAAGGAGACGACTGTAAATTGATGTCAGGAGAAATCTTTGGGTAAATCTTTTGCTCAGTTCTGCTGATTCTTTAACCAAATTTATGAGAAATTTGTTGTAACAAAGACCTTTGGCACAATACACAAACTCTCAGTAGAACTGTGGAATCCTCTAATGAAAAAAAAAACATACTATTGGCTCTTAACTACATTTGGGGGAATATTTTATGTTTATCTGATTGATTTTTCAGAAGGGTAATTAGTCTTTAACCACAGTAAAGTGGTTTTGTTTGAATTTGCTTTTGTCTGTCATTCTACTGTATATAGGTGATGTCCAGTGGTGTGTAGTAGTAATATTTACATTAGAATTTTTTGGTCAAAGTTGTATTCCTCAAGGTTATTATTTATTTACTTTTTGTCTGCATTTCCCTTTCTTCTTTTTTTAAGTGGATTTACAAGGAAAAAAATAGTACTTTGGACCCATAGTGACTAATTTTATGTAAAATTGAATATTAGACTTTAGAAAGAATTTCATCTGCTTAAAAACTCAAAAAAATGTTTGATATGGAGGGATGTTCAAATCTCAGAGACACAAGAACCTTGTTTGTAGTGTTTGTGAAGCAGCAGTGATATGTGGCGGGGTAGAATTACATTTTCTAATCAAAAAAATTCCCTATTAACCTGAGAAAAGGTCAGACTTGACACTTCTTCTGCAAAGTAGAAAATCAAAGGCTTGTTTTCTGCTTATCAGTTAACCCTTTAACATAAGAACTTTCAACTACTATAAGTCTTCCATTCTTTATGCAAGCAACGTTATTCCAGTGGATTCTGAAGCAGAGAAAAGCAGCTTCTGATCTCCAATACTTTAGTGTAGTGCTGAAGTGATAAATCAGCTGATTCCGTTGTAAACAAAAGTGGCATTGCGATGTTATGCAACACTTTCGATTAATAATTTGCATGTCAGTGCAAAACCGACATGAAAAGGCACTTTTTACACGTCCGAATCAGCTGATTCACAGTAATCGCGTAAACGGTTTGTGTGTGTCAAAGAGTGTGTGTTATTTAGGTGTCGCCGGTGACATCTTGTTAAAGAATTAAAGATTTACTTAAAACACTTTAAATAAGAGGTTCCTTTTTATTTCTTTACTACAAGTTTTATTTCAGCATCTGTAGATAAACCACATAAATTTGAAATTTTATTGAGAACTTAAAAACTTTTGTTGCAAATGCCTTTTGCTTATACTGTACTTTTTGACTTAACACTACTTTTAATTAAGTATTCTTTTTGGAAAATCTGCCCCCCTTCAATGATATAAAAAGAAAAGGTATTACCCAACAGATTTAAAAAGAAAAATCTTTCACTCGAGAGTTTATAAGTCTTATAATGCCTGGAAGTCTCAGATTATGCAGAAAACTAGCCCGACCAACTTTCATAGGCACTCAAAAGTCCAAAATGAAGGTAATATACAGTATTTGCATTTTTCTAAACAACTCTGCTTCGCCCAAACCTGAAGTGTAGATATGTGCATTGACATTTTGCAGAAATAGCTGCTTTTTGTGCAGCAGCTGCCTATAGACGTGCACTTCTGCACCAGGAGCACATGTGCCTCTAGTGTGCCTTGGTCCTGCTCACAAGTAAACGGATTTCTTTCCCAATAAACACGTTCTTTAAATAGATATTTCTGCACATACACAACCAAAACACAAAGAAACAGTTATTGCTTTGAACAGTTTTCTCCATGTGCAGACTGCAGATAAAATATTTTTCTGCCTTTTTCTCACATCTTGTGGCCCTTAAGTATCCTTTTAAAATCCACCTTTAAAGCTTCACTTCACACATTACTGCTCTGCTGATAACATAAAAAACACATTTAAAGACATTAACATGGTCAACCATTAATCTGCTAAATTAATTTACATTACTTTGAACATTCTTCAGGCTAAAACTGATAATCTCATGGTTATGCAGGGAAATAAATTTGAGTGAGTGGTACTTTCCCTGGGAAGTGGAATTACCCCACAGATTAGTGTAATTAGCTCGAGTATGTGGGAAGCATGTATGAACGTTAATTTTTGAATAGGGTGACAAAAAACTTTAACAACTTGCCTTGTTTAGCAGTTCTGTTTCATAAAACTTAATTGTAAGACAATTCTGTTGTACAATTGTGTTACTGCAGAATATGGCCTTCATTATTTATGCAGAATGATAAGAACCCTGTAAAAGAAAACCTGTAGCTTTTCTCCGGGCCACAGCCACACTCACCGCTCGGCTGTGGTTGAACTGGATCAAATACTTGATTTCTATTTGTTTAGGTCACACTCAGATAAAATCAGTGACACAAGATATTGTGGAGGGGAGAGACTGTCTGTGCTCAAGTATGGAAATTGGAGAAGAGCGATAGCTCAAACTGTGGGACAGTAAAACAATATCATGTTAGGAACCTAAACTGTTCGTGGTGGAAGACTTACAAAGGGCTTGGTCCAGTGAGAATGGATGAATAAGCCATGAAGCCATGCGGCAGAAGCAGTGACTTGTGATAACGAAGGCTTGTCATGGCAAAAATCTCTTATACTCCCAGACACACAAAGACACGACCATATGAATTCATATCAAATCAAATCTCACACTGAGCTGTGGAACTGGGTTAGAGTGCCTCTGCTGCTGAGTTTTAGTGATAACACGTGTAAAACTGGAAAATACAGTGTTGGACCAAGAAAATGATAGAGCAGAATAAAAAAACCAAGTTGGAGAAAAGGACAAAATGTGTCTTTGGGTTTGTTTTTGGTTGATAATGTACTCTGTGGAACTGTACAGGACACAGATTGAGTTTTTGAGTGTTGACTCTAAAGGTACATACACACCGGCCATGGTAACTTGGGTTCAAGTGGCCGGTTGGTAGTGACGTGAAGGTAGCGGCCTGAATTTTATGAAAGCAGGTCTTCCATATTTCAGAATAGAGCTGTGAAAAAGAAGCTTGAAGAAAGATTTGTGGAATTTGCACAAAGTCTCTTCCAACTATATGGACATGCACTAGTAACCAGTAAAAAAAAAACAAAAGAAGAAGAACCCCCTCCCTGCTTATCTGGTGTATGAACACCACTGGCTGAATCCACATTTATGAAACCGCCACACATGCCCGGTGTGGCGGTATCTTAATGTTACATGTACACCTGGCTTTGAAACACACCTTTAAGCGACTGATTCCAATGAAAAGTTTATATAAATGCGTGCAGATGCGCGTTTTGAGCTTCTTTGTTTGAAACTCCTGTGTTCATGCTGGCTCTACATATGTACTTTGAACGCGTGTTGAAGTAAACCAGTGGAATTTTAACCAATCAGGGATTCAGATTTGGTAGTGACGTATGGGTAGTCTTTTTCCGGACTCGGAAGTGCCTACTATTTGGAAATTGAACGGAGAAATTGATAATTGTGGTTTGTGCCCGACCTGAAACACATGACACCAAGTCTTACATTTATAGAATAGAGATGTGAAAGAGAAAGCCTGGAGCAAGATTCACATGATTTGCACCAATTTGACATTTTGCATCAAGCTTCTTCCATCTGTGAGTACATGCACTGGTATTGGGTAGTGACCGAACACCATATGTTAAAAGTTGTTTCTAGATGTTATGTTCACAAGTTCTTGAAGGCACTACTCATGTGCGGTGTGTATATCCAGTGCCTTTGCGAAAGTATTTGGCCCCCTTGAACTTTTCAACCTTTTGCCAGATTTCAGGCTGTAAACATAAATATATAACACTGCATTTTTGTTCTGAAGAATCAACAAGGGGACACAATCATGAAGTGGGACAAAATTGAATGGATATCTCAAATTTTTTAACATTTAATATTGGGTGCGCAGAATTTGCTGTGATTACAGCTGTAAGTCACTTGGGGTATGTCTCCATCAGTTTTGCACATTGAGAGAATTAAATTTTTGCCCATTCCTCCTTGAGGAATTTCGCATTCCATCCAACCACACTGAGCTAGAGCTCAGTGTGGTTGGATGGAATGCGTTTGTTAATTTTCAGTTCTTTCCACAGATTCTCGATTGGATTCAGTTATGGACTTTAATTTGGCCATTCTAACACCTTGTTATGTTTATTTGTGAACAATTCCATTGTAGATTTTGCTTTACGTTTGTGATCATTGTCTTGCTGGAAGACAAATCTCCGTCCCACATTCTGGAATAAAAACCAGACTCCATCAGGTTTGCTTCCAGAATGGTCCTGTATTTGGCTCCATCCACCTTCCTATCAATTCTAACCATCCTCCTTGTCCCTGCCGAAAAAAGTAGACCCAAACCATGATGCTGCCACCACCATGTTTGACAGTGGGGATGGTGTGTTCAGGGTGATGAGCTGTGTTGCTTTTATGCCAAACATGACGTTTTGCATTGTTGCCAAAAAGTTGATTTTGGTTTCATCTGACCAGAGCACTTTCTACTACATATTTGGTGTGTCTCCCAGGTGGCTTGTGGCAAACTTTAAACAACACTTTTTATGGTCGCCCGGGCGGCGGTTGTTCCCTGCCGGTTCCCGTGTGGCGTTGGGGGGATTCCCGCTGCCGCTGCTGCTGCGGTGGGGGTCTTGGGGTGGGGATGGCTGGGCACTCTCCCTCCTTCTTTTCACGTTCCACCATCCATTTTAGAAGAACATAAAACCTCACCTGAGCACTGGTGTTAGCTCACCTTTGCACTAATAGCTTGCATGACTGAATGACTGAAATATTTCACACTAGTTGGTTATCAGGCATAAGTATGCGTGTGAACACTATCTGTTTTGTGTACATGTCGACAGGTGGACATTTTTGCAGCTAGCAGGTGTGTTTATAACATTTGAGTGTGTGTGTGGACAGGCCCCGCCCTTTTTGTACTACATTTGAACCTTACCATAATGATTAACAACCAGTAAACTTGTTGCTGTATGCTGCTTCATGGTCTTATCCCCCTTCCCCTCCTATTATCACCCCCTACCCCCCCCTCTCTCTAGCGTCCCTCTCTCTTCTTCCCCTCTTTCCTTTTCCGTCCGGTCCAACACCATAGATTTTCAGACATGATTGAAATTAATAAAGTTTGGCCTCAATTACAAAAGGGGTTTATTCAGACATACCTTTGGTTTGTCAGAAGATTAATAACCCCTCTTGTTAAAGCAAAATATGTCCAACACAAGAGGCCCTCAGCTCTCGTCTGTCTGCCCAGCTGTTGGACAGGACAAGTTAAGAAAAAAAAAAAAAAACAACACTTTTTATGGATATCTTTAAGGGGCGACCATGGTGCAGTGGGAGGGCGGTCGACCTCTGATCGGAAGATTGCGGGTTCGATTACCGCCTTGCCTGCCCATGTGCCGCCCTTGAGCAAGACACAGTGTTTGGCAGCGGAGCCGCCACCAGTGTGTGAATGGGACTGTGACCGTGAAGCACTTTGGACCTTTGAAGAAGATAGAAAAGCGCTCTATAAGTATACGCCATTTACCAAGAAATGGCTTTGTTCTTGCCACTCTTCCATAAAGGCCAGATTTGTGCACTGATTATTGACTTATGGACAGACTCTCCCACCTCAGCTGTAGCTCTTTGCAGTTCATCCAGAGGGATCATGGGCCTCTTGGCTGCATCTCTGATCAGTCTTCTCCTTGTTTGAGCTGAAAGTTTAGACGGTGGTCTGATACTGCTTCAATTTCAATACTATCGCTTGCACAATGCTTCTTGGGATGTTTAAGGCTTGAGAAATCTTTTTGTATCCAAATCCAGCTTTAAACTGCTCCACAACAGTATCTCAGACCTGCCTGGAGTATTCCTTGTTCTTCATGATGCTCTCTGCGCTTCAAATGGACTTCTGAGACTATCACAGAGCAGGTGCATTTATACGGAGACTTGATTACAAACAGATAGATTCTATTTATCATCATTAGTCATTTAGGTCAACATTTGATCGTTCAGAGATCCTCACTGAACATCTGGAGAGAGTTTGCTGCAGTGAAAGTAAAGGGGCTGAATAATTTTGCACACCCAATGTTTCAGTTTTCTATTTGTCAAAAAAGTTTGAATCATCCAATAAATTTCATTCCACTTCATAATTGTGTCCCACTTGTTGTTGATTCTTCACAAAAATTGCAGTTTTATATCTTTTTATGTTTGCAGACTGAAATGTGGCAAAAACTTGAAAAGTTCAAGGGGGCTGAATACTTTCGCAAGGCACTGTAGCTCAAAAATTACAAATGTGGCCTATAGTCTTATTGCTGCAATGGTTGAGCATGTGTGTGTGTGTGTGTCTATGCAGAATGAGGGAGAACATAATATCCACAGTGATCCTTTTTTAGATGAAAAAAGCTACAGGTGGGTCCCACTGTGCTTTAGAAAACCAAGGAGCCGCTTGTTCTGTGTGAAATAACAAACGATCTGTCAGATCAGCAAAGATCAAAGCTCAATCGGTAAAAATATTTCTGGTTATGTATGCAGGTGATTGTGGGGAGGTTTTATTTTTTTCATTTTCCCTTTATATCGGCCACAGCATTTAAATCTCTGCGATTTTTAAAGTTTTAGTAAAAATCCCTATAAAAACAAACATAAACAGCAGAGTATTTTCCCACCACACAATAAATATTTCATTTTTTGAAGGCATGAAGTGTTTACGTATTTGAAACTAATTACTGCTGTGATACAGGAAAAATATTAATAACATATTCTTGAATAAAAATTTAAGAGATAAAACTCAGACAGATTTTAAAAAGAGAGTTGAATTATCAGATTTTATTGCATAGTTGGGCGCAACTTACTCAGGTGCAACTTTTATGGGATTTTCTGAAAATAAATAGCAACAACTGCTAGAGGGCGCTAAAGGTGCATGTTTCAGTACACTGACAGCAACGCAGAAGAAGCGCCGCTCAGTTACACGCCGGGCTTAGCAGAATTTTTCCAAAATGACACAGAGGATAAAGAATTAAATGGATTTAGGGATTTGAAGTGACATAAAGAGTTTAGTTGACTTGTTAGCATGTTCTTTATGTCGTGGTTATCTGAATGATTGTTCATATGTTGTACTAATGCACTAGATTCCTGTTTCATTGTGTTACAACAGTAACACGTGCATATTTAGTCTTTTATTGTTATCTATTCCGTTATTACAATTGACCTTTTAAGATGAAATATCTGTTATTATTATAGTGCGCTTTACATATGATTTTTTTTGTCTTCCAGAGCGATTCATAGTCCAAAAAATATATTCGATGGTTTCTAAAATAACAGATTAACAAGTGTTTCAGTATTAAGTAAGTTTTACCGCAAAGACAGCGGCTGCAAAGTAAACACAAAGGAGAAAGATTAAAGCGAGACTTTACTGGATACTCTCAAAAGTTTTAAGTGAAAAAGGGCAGAAAAAAAGAATTCCAGAGTGGAATTTTTTATTCAGTTATTTGCTATGCAATCACCTCTGCAAAATTCTCTTTTGCAAACATATTCATCAAATAGATTGGGAGACAGTAGAAATCAACAAAATCAATGGGATTTGCTCTCTTTGTCTTAATACTGCACTGATCAGTGACAGCAGGGAGAAAGGCAATAAGGCCAAACTGCAGCTGGGTCTCTCCTCAGACTCCACTTACACAGAAATTATTATTTCCTGCTGCTGGATGCCAGAATATATTGAGCTATGTTTTCAGAAGTAAAGTGCAAGAACTGGGAATTCAGGAGGGAAGAGTTTATACAGAAAGTAGAGTAAATAAAGTTTGCAGATAGAATCACCATGGAATATTGAATAGAGATGTGTGAATGAAGCCATTGCAGCATGAATATCTTGCTGTTAAACAGGTCTGCCCAAACCAAGTGTCTGTGCTTTTCTTCTGGTTGAAAAAACTATTTCTGAGAAAAAAACTGGTGTATAAAGAATCCAAGAGTGGCATAAAATTCTGTTTTAGATCAGAGTTTTTGTGCCTTATTAAATCATACTTTCAATTCATTTTGATGCCAGTGGATCACACAATACTGTTGCTCAGTGTAAAATTGACTAGCATATTGTGTCTTGTAGGGAAAAAAATTTGATTATCATTTCTGTTGCCTTTGGTGACTACAAAACATACAGTCACCCGACAGTGCTGTGAATTTGTCCCCAAACTGTCAGGATTCCTCACAAAAGTGACCCAAATCAAACTGGTGTTGTCTCGCAAGAAACAAAAACAATCTATGACAAACATGCTAAAAGGCCTTCCATGAAAGCAAGTGTGAGACCTGAGGGAGCTGCTGAAATGCAAAGAACTCACAGAAATGTAGGATTGAGCCCTGCAGCCCAGCAAACATCACCAAAGGGTCAAAGTAGGAAGAAAGGATGCTCAGTGTGTTGCTGGCCAAACACCAATTTCCTCTACACACACACTGAGCGGTATGTAAATGAAGAGCTTATAAGAAGAAGCTAGGCAAAGCCATATTGGTTTGGAGAGTCGCTGAAGAGAATCAATCCTGGCCTCCTGGAGATAAAGAAGTAGTGCATTCTGTCTGCTGAGTGAAGCAGCTCAAATTAACTGACTTTCTGCAGGAACTGCCTGAGTGGGGATTAGGGCATTGTATTAAAATGAAGCATCTGTTTGGGCAGAAAGAATTGCGTTTCTGCCCATGTCAGTGCTGCAGTTTCTGTGCTGCTTGGCCAGCAGAACTAATTTGGACTGTGAGTCACTGACTCTTCCATAGGTCAAAAAGCCCAGAGTGAATCATACAGAGTCATGTAAAGCTGCTCATCATTCAAATGTTTGGTCCCTGAATGAGCCACCAAACAAACAGCGTATCAAATCCAGACCATATCTTTGGTGTGTCACTGTGTGTTATGCATGATTCACTGTCAGTGTAATTCATTCAAGCTCCAGTGACACACAGGAGACAGCTTGTCAAACGCAGCATAAAATGTGTGTGTTCTTGTAGTTTCTGTGCATGCAAATTTCTTCAGATTTCTTTGCAAAAGTAACACTAAGACAAACTAAAAACCTATAAGAATTTAATGTTTCTGGACACTCCTCAGTTTTAAAATTGACCTTTTATCTGTTTCTTTTAAGTACTGTTGAATATTAGTTCAATCTTAGGAAAACAGAAGAATTCAGTTCTCTATTGATTTATCAAAAGAGACTAATCATAAATAACATCTTGTAATGGTTTAAGGCCACAAGTCCCTCCATTTCCACATTCAAGGCTAACAATGACAAAAATCAGATGACACTTTCAATGCAACATTGTTTCAATTTAAAGACCAACTCAAATGAAAATTGTGTTTTTTAACATGTTCTTGTGTCATTTTTCTCATTACGGAGGAAATATATAAAGAAAATTAAGCTTAGCATTACATTTATGAGGCTTTTCTTTTTGTTTCTTTTTAATCGTTGTGAATCAGGAGCAGACTAATCCATACCATTTGAAAAAAACTTGTTGCAGTGATGTAGCTGCTACTGTCGCAGGGCCATGCTCCGCTCCATTATAATGCATCCACTTACAGACAAATAGATCCATTTACGTCTTTGATTTCTTCGTCTGTGCTGGCATCTGGCTCAAAATGGATAGGGACGATATTTTGCTCGCCATTTTTGTTGCTTCTGTAATGTTAGGTTGGACTTGTGAAGGGTTGTAAGCTAGCCGGAGATACCGTAAATAAAGGGATGATAGGAAAAGGCGGAAGGCTTACTCTCCCCCAACAGTCCCGCCTACAACTCTGAGGTGAATTTCTAATGAAATACTGCCGCTCTGCAGGAAACATGTCCTAGAAAACATACGCAGGTTTTTTTTAATTCGGCTAAAAACTGCACAATCCTAATTAAAAGACCACTGGGAACAATTTTAGAATAGATCAAAAGATGATTGAAGTGGGTCTTTACATTAATCTAGTTTGCCATTTAAAGGATTCAATTATTTTGAGGATTTAAAAAAGTCTCTATGGATAGATGTAGCACAATTAGATGATATATTTGATTTTTGTTTTTTATATAGTGTACTGTAATAAATTAAAAGAAAATACAAATTCGAGCATGTTCTGCACACTTTACTATTGTAAAATGGAGTATGCAAACATCCTCAAATGTGAACTCTCCACTTTCATTCAGTTTCAAACACATTAAAAGCATATCATGTCATTTGATGGATCTCTAATTATGACAAAAAAATCACTAAATATGAAATCTACAATGCTGCATTTAAACTACGTATTTTGAGAACAATGAGGATTTTCTTTCCTCGTTCCCCCCTCACTTCCTGCTGTTAAACCACTTTTGCTTTTGATTCCAGTTTGCCCCCCTGTGAATATAGATTAAAACCTATTCTGGTACCAATATGACAAAAAAGACTGGAGAATAGCCAACAATTTCTGAAACAAATTCATAATAAGAATTGAAAAACTGATTTTTCCTTCTACTTTTGAGATTTCACCTCACAGCTTTTTAAAAGATTGTATCTGAGCAACTGCATTCATGTTCAGTATAATACTTTATAAAGACAGGATAATAACAGCCATTTCAGAGTACAGAAGCAATCTGAAACTTTGAATTTTAGAAAGCCTTTTTCATTTATCATATGAAAATATGTCAGGGCTACAAGTACTATGCCAGACCTTCATGTTGTCTTAGGGGAAAAAAAAGACTTATGACAAAATGAGACCCCAATGAGACAGCAGAAGAATGCTTGGACTGCTTTTGTAAATAAAGCTTGGGGTGAACACTGTACAAATACGCAGGTGTCATTACTTTTACGGAAGCTAAACTCCTGGACACAGTCACGGTCAGTTATTTGGAGTCACAGACAGAAAATGAAAAGTATTTAAGAAAAAAATAAATAAAGAGAAGCAAACAAACAAAAATAAATATTACTGAAGAGAGTTTCTTTTCAAATATAACTATAGCATGCGGTGCATTAGCACAGAAATATTTGTTTTCATGTTTAGTTTAGGCTAACATGCTACTAGCTCAGAAGAATTGTTCATTTTTTGTTCACTACAAATTTACTTCAGAATCCACAGAAACCATTTGAATCAACAGAAGAAGAAAAAAACAATAAATTCAAATACAGCCAGGTGTTAAGGTTTATTACCAGCACTTTAGAAAGGCATAGTTTGCACCTTGGATTGGTCAGAATTAAACACTTCCCCCTGCTTCAAATGCAGCAGATCTCAGAATTTATACCGTCAAAAATAAAGTGTGTACAAAAACTCTATAAGAGTAGATCCTGCAACACAAGATTAGCTCTTCCTGTTCACATTTTAAATACATTATATTTTTGTGAGACACAAAAATCCTACCAATATGTATTACCTATTTAAGGCAGAGGCTGACATAGAACCTTTTATTACTATAAAGGTTAAAATGTTTTGGGAAGAAACTATTTGGACAAAAGTGTTCCTAAAGCATCTTAAAGTTGTCTGTTTCAAAGCTATACCTTAAACGCCTCGTTTGTAACTAAGCAGATTCAATGCAGTGCTAAGGCTGTTACAGAAAACACATTTATTTCTTCAATCTACAACAAAAGATGGAGCCAATCACCACAATATCTCTGAAGCAAATCAAACTGGAAGCCTCTGCAGCATTCCTGCTGTTGCCCCTACAATGAAACAACCGTTTTTTCACAGTTTAGGCCACGTTTGAGGCCCCCTGCAAAGTCTAGTTCTTTGGAGTTTAAGGTCTAAATATAATTCCAACAGAAAACCACGGGTATGCCACGGATAAGCTCTTACCTGAGATTTAAGGTCAGTTGTTCATCTTTAGTTCTCAGCAGATCTCCAACTGAAAATGTGGCACTACCCAGCAAGCTGCCCTGTAAGGAGAGGAAGATGCAATGAAAACCATGCTTCAGAATACTGAAAAAGTTAGAAACAAAGCTGTGAAAGGAACTGTTCTCATTCCACGCATTGTGTGCAGATTTTGAAGAAATGTAAAAAGTAAAGTATCAATTGGATTATTTGAAAAAAACATTGAACTGTAAAATTCAGAGCTGTCCAAAACATGTATTCATCCTGATGTGTGACAGTCTCTACTTTCTTGCGTCTCTGACAACATGTGCTTCCTGCAGGCACGATATGAACAAGCGGCGTCAGCGCACGAGAACTAGGTCATGGGGAGAGAAGTAAGGGACAAGGCCATCAATAAAGCAATGAGGTGATCTACATTTGTGGGAAACCAACACTCCCATTCTCTCAAGGGTAAGCCCAGAATCATGCACATGAAAGCATTGCACCTGCAAGAAACACTGCTGATGGCCTCCAGTGCCTTAAGGGCTTGTAATCATGCCAAGGACATGGAGTGCAACAAACAATGCTGTAAAGCCGCATTGGTGGATTTCATCAAAATACGACTCAAATTGATTCTGAAGAACATAGAAGTTCAAGTCTTTCATCTACCGAAATGAGATGCTTTTCATCAGCCTTCCTAACCTGCTGCATCAAATGCCACAATGAAGATACAGAATAAAACTATTTCCCCTTTATAGCTATCTGTGTCAGGTTTCACGACTGTCAAAGTCTTTTTCTGCTTCTCTAGATGAAAACAGAACAATGTATTTATTTTGTCCACTGAATACAAATGGGCTTTAGGTGTTATGCAGGACCACCACAAGATTGTTTTTTTTTTATTTTAGAAAGAGGCAACACACAGCTCATAACCTATGATTCATTGCATAATGTTTAGATTGCACAGAAAGACTTGCAATCTGAAGATGCTGATTATTTTTTTTTAACTCAAACAATCATATATGACTCCAAACATATCTCAAAAAAGAAAAAAGACGTGGCACAGTAACCCCAAAAAAAACCAGCAGAGATAACGTTAAAAACTAAATCAAACAATTCAAAAACATTAATTATTTCATGTTTATCAATCAAAAATAAGATTTTAATTTAACAGTACTGGTTCTAACCACATTAAAAAAAAAGTTCTTAATTACATTTATTTTGTAGAAGTGCAAAGCTTAATCAACTTCATCGATGATTCAACCAGATTTACTGTATCTATCTGAGGCTAGTTGTGAATTGAATTGACCTAAACCATTATAAAATTGTTTCAAAATGAAATAAATCGATTATAATTTATCTTGAAAAATATCGATTGTATTGAGACACAGTAGGTTTATTTAAAATACATGTAATGTAAACGCAACCAAGTATCATCACACGGACAACACACACATGTGATGACAACAAAAAATGATCAACCATCATTCCAGTCCAATGTGTGGAAACAGCTTGAATTTAGCAAAGATCTGTGACCATACAGTGAAGTAGAATGTTCTAATAATGATCTGTTATTATTTTGATGTTTAAAAACAGCAGTGAGCTGAACTTTAGGAAACTAAAATGTGAATGGGCTTATGGTCATTACCTCTTGTTTACTTGTTTCGTACACATATTAATTAACACTTGATTATCCTGCATGAAATACAAGGAATGAATCAACTTTAAATTGTATCAGCATCTACAAATATGATATGAATCAAATTGTTAAAAATTTTCCATTACACCCCTTTTATTTTGTTAAAGACTTTCAGTATATGTCCTAGCGTGTGTGCATCTCTTGGGGTTCCTTTATGACACAGCAGTCATATGAAAAGTGTCACATGAGCAACAAAGTTCCTAAAATGGAAAAATAGTTCTTTGACAGCTGGCCCTAAAGAAAGATCACCCTTCATGCCAAAAGGAAGCATTTCTTTTCAATCTGTCATCACATATATTCATATACTCTGTAGAATGTGTAATACTGTTTATTAAAACCTTCAGCACAGCAGCAGCTGCAGTCCTCACAAGGGGAGAGTCACTGACTGGGAGTAGTATTTCCCCTCATTTACCTCTGTTTAATTATTTCATCATTGGGCTACACTTTCCCATGTCGCCTCCGCCCTCTACCAAATGCTGCACTGCCCCCTCACATCACCTCTTTTAGATCTCGCTGCAGTCTCCTGTATCAGATTAAAAAAAGGGCAACCAGTATGTTGCCCTTTTTCGAAGAAATGTCTTCATCTGCCTCGTCCTGCTCACAAACGCCTTGAAGACAGAGGCAAAATGTTACGACAAAACGTTCTGTCCTGCATAAATCAAGATGAAAACCACAGAAAAAGGATGCAGACCATAACATGTGGTGCATGACCAGCAACAATCCTTCAACCTGTCCTCAAAGGTTTCAAAAGCTAAAATTTTCTAAAGCACACAAACCCTACATTAAGTTACAAGTTCTTGCAGCAGAAAGAAATGTCCTCATGAATTAAACAGGGGGTGAATGCCCAGCAGGCGCCGCTTAATATGCACAACGTCAGATTCTTCAGAGCTGACGTATGACAGCCAGTTTGTCCTGATAACCCACAGCAGAAGGCTCAGAGGCCATTACAGTCCGTGAAGGAGCATTATGCCGCTTTGTAGCCATTACTTTAAAGCAAGGACAGAAAGTCTGGTAAATGGTCTCAGAAATCCATTTCTTAGCATCTTTTTATGGACCCTCACGATGAAGGCTTTAAAAGTAATGAAGCTCTAGAGACCACGCTCTTGTGTGGGATCAAAGTAGCAATACTAGAGAAAATGAGGGAAAGATGGTGGCAAGAGGAGGAGAAGGAGCGGGAAAAGAAGACAAATGATGCTCTTCCAGGATCACGAAGGATTCATTATGATGGTCTCCCTCTGTTCCGATCTTAAACTTACTTCCTCTTTTTTAATCACTCCGTCTTTACAACTCTTTTCTTGACTTCTTCAATAAGTGGTGTTGCGCACGAGCCACAAAACAAACTTTTGATCTCAATTCCTTTTTTCCCTGGATTTTCCAAAGTAAAAGTTTTGACTAATGTGTTCCCAGACGAGCTTTGAAAAGCACACACAAGAGATCAAAAGTACATAAAAATGACAATAATGAAGGAGCATGCAGAGTTAAAAGGCAGCGGAGTCAAAGTTGTCTTCTATGAACTATGGAGATCTGAGGTGTCTGCTCATCTTTTGGCAGAGGTAAATGGACCAACTCAGCCTGTAGAGCTATTGATTTTCTCCAGCCAGAGGTGACTGAGTGACACACACTGACACTCTCTCAATCATTCCCTTTCTTCTTATCTGTCACCTGAATGGGAGGACCTTCAGTCAGCGTTTCACTTTATAGAAACAGCCACTGTGGCATCTTGTGTATAATCAACTGCTATGTTCCTCACAGATCTTTACCGCAGAGGTCAGTCATGTCTACATGATTGCACTTCCCGCTCCCCGCAAACATGGCTCTACAAATTGGCCTAATTAAGTCATCAAAGATGTCATGTCGTGCAGCCAGGAACAAATTATGCCCATAATGAGAAGAACATTAGAAACGGTGTCATGGACACAAAATGTGCGCATCTTGTTGCACACACACAAACACACGAAGAAGTCCACTTACAGTTATGTCTCAGGATCCGAGTGTTTGAAGCCAGCAAAACAGCAAGGCAGCAGCAGCAGAGTTGAGGAGAGACTGGCAGAAAATAAGAGCGAGGCTAAAACGCATAAAACAGAGAGGATAAGAAGTGATGTTATGTCTTCCAAGGTCCTCTCAATGAGCTCCAGGACGGTCCATTCACATCCCTTCCCTCAGTCTCCAGTTCACGGTTCTCTATATGCATGTCTAATTTGCTCTGTAAGGAGCAGCGTGCACACTGGCTGATTCATGCAACGCAAGTGCACAAGTACACAGACGCACGCCTAGAAATGTACACACTGCAGCCCTTAGCTTTGGCTGGAAAGTGGTTGGGGTGAGCTGCTGCTGCTGCTACTGCTGCTGCTGTTGTTGCTGTGGCTGACGTGACGACAAGCGAGAAAGAGAGGAGGAAGAGGAGGGAGTCACAAGTGAGGAGGAAGGAAGCAGACAAATGCAGGGAGGCGGGGAGGGGTTGTGGGGGGCACAACATAGAAAAGGAACAGGCAGAAAAGGAAGGAAGACAGACAATTAATGCGTACAGAACCAAGATAGCAACAAAGAGAAGAGGAGTGAGGGAAATAAGCATGCAAAGATGTGTCTGCAGCCTGTGACTCAGACAGCTGACAGGAAAAGAAACTCTTCATATGGTCACTTGAGTTAACAAGAAATTCGACCACACGCTGCAAAACTGCGTATGTAGGCGTGTGTACACAGATAAATACTTCAAAAGAGGCAATAGCCCACTTGAGGATCACACAAGCTGCTTCGTGAGACACCTGCCCTTCAAATGCAATTGAAATTAAATATTCACAGATGCACGCAGCTGTTACAGGGAGCCGGTAAAGCAAGCAAACAGGCGCAGAAAAAAATCTAACGGGCACAGAAACATGGCAAGCCTTCACAAAAACACCATCGACACACAGCTGAGCTTTCTAAACCATGGATTAAACAGGGTTTCATTTACTTGTGCTGCCACATAGGGGTGAGCATTTCTGGCAGAACAAAAGATCTGTGTCACCCCGGCCCTTATCACCCTGTGCAGTCACACAACACAGCACAAAGGGAAAGACCTGCCTCAGCTCACATGCATTCTGTCGCCACGACACTTAACATGTGGAAGCTCACAGATCAAATTAAGCAGTTCTGGAGTGACAGTAGTGACAAGTTAGTATTCCTTAATAAAAGAGGTTACATTAGAAAGAAAGGACTTGTGGCTTTATTAGGGTGATTGATGATCTGGGTGCCAAGTGGCAGTCATGAGCTCACCACTGCCAAAAAAAAATTGGCGAAGATCTCTTCCCACTGTGCAGAGGAATCCATGTAGTCTATGATGTTGCCAGTTCCATGTGCAATTTTTAAGTAGCTGCTCCATTTTGTGTGTTTTGACGATTACCGATGTGTTTTGTCCCCCTTTTTCTCCGTCCTCCCCTGCCAACACCCTGAATTTGAGCTTACAGTAAGAATTAGTATCCGTCTCGAGGAGGACAGATGTTTTGCATGCACGAAGAATCCCAGATCAAAGCTCCTTCAAAGTTTGAAACAAGAACACTGGTTTGAGGCAGATTTAATACTTTGAAGTGGAAGATTTTTTGACATATTTTGGAAAATCAAAATTTCAAGTTCCTGAAAAGAGCACAGAGACCAGGGGGGATTGGTCTCACATTCAACACGGAGAGCACAAACTGCTTAGTGCAGTGAGAGTGTGAGAGGCTTCTGGCTGTCAGATGAAAAGAACGAAGACAGCGCTCTTTTATTGCCACTTAAAGCATCGTTTAAGCAGCCCTCCTAGCAAAACACATTTACCGCTCCATGTTCAGTTCACGTCTTTCATTGACCCCACATGAATCTCTCAGCAGCGGCTTGGCTAGTCTATGTAAACCTGAAAGAACAAATGTTGCTGGTAACTGAAGCAACAAGGATTGTCAGATAACCACTCACCCTAAACAAGAGTAAAGGCTGTACATTTCCCAGGTGAACTGATGCTCTCGGTCTTGAATGGCTGTCCATGACATTCTCTTTGATTTCATTTCATGGTTCTTTACTTTGACATCAATCACCTTTTGATAGTAGAAAAAAATTACTCCAGATAAACCAAAGATCAGTGGCCTTTCACTCTACAAATTAATGTCTTTGTTGTCCAACCTATAAAGAACCATCTGCAGAGCTGTCTTCGTTGAGACAGTCTCATGCTTGGAAACACGCATTCAAGCAGCCACTTCCAATGAATAGTCTATATAAACATGCGTGTATGTGTGTTCCGACCTTCCGTTTTAAAACTCAAATCACTAGCCAAGTTTTTAAGTTTGTTTTTGGACTCCACAAAAATGGGCAGCCATTGAACGTTCATTGAAATTTAAACCAGTTGAACTTTGACCAATAAAGGACTTAGATTTGGTAATGATGTGTGGGTATGGGTAGCATCTTTTTTAATTCACAGAATTGCCAACTGGTTGAAAATTAATCATGGAGAATTAATTATTCATTGCAGTTTGTGCCCGGCTGGAATTATACGACACCAAGTCTTTTGTATATTGGAATAGAGCTATGAAAGACAAAAGGCTGGAGCAAGATTTGCTTGATTTTCACTGCTTCAATATTTTGTACCAAGCCTTTTCTAACTATGAGTACATGAGCTAGTATCAGGTAGCAAGCAACAGACCAGTGTGCACACAATATACTAAAAGTGCGTCCAAAATCTCACGTTCAGCGCATACTTGAACACATGCCCGGTGTGAACATAGCTTTACAGCATTTCCTGCTTTAACCATTACCCTAATCCTAAATAGCGCCTGGCCTTTACACTAAATTCTAATGTCCACTTCTAGTTTGGTTTTATTCCCTTGGCAGCAATTGAAAATACTTTTGCCCCGCAATCCAACAGGTGTGTCCACTGGATACATCCTCTCATAACATTTGTACATGAACCATCATTAGACAATTTAAATCTTATAAAAAATGTTTTAAATTGGGTTCGATGATGATTTGCTGTTAGCTCTGGGTCACACTGGGTCAAGGTAAATTTGCACGCGCATGCAATGTGAATTGCAGCACTCCTACAACAAACAACAAACCACAGACGACCAGCTAGAAGTGTACACAAGCGAAATGGATTTCAGAAAAAAGCATGAAAAGGAAGACAAAAGCAAAGGGCAAAGCAGGGGCCTGTCAAGACAACTTTGAGAAATTTTGAGTGGCAGCAGATAAGACAAGAGGGACAACAGGCAGGCTGCAGGCTGAATGTAAGCTTAAAAATTCAAAACATTCTGATAGGCACAGAGTATTCTGCACTGGCCTCATTCTTGCCTTGTTTTTGCTTTTGCAAAGACTTGATGTTCTGCAGAACTACACCGCATTGATGGAAATGATGTTCATGAAATGATGTTCATCTGTAAGTGTGAAAAGTCTTAGAAACTACTATCCAGATCCCAACACACTCAATTTAATCACATATTCTGTTTTTTAAAGTATGAATCTACACCAACCCTAACCCTACATTATCAATACATGAACAGTGTCAGCAGTCAGGTTTGTGGGTGGGTGTGTAGGGCTAAGGGGAGGGTGATAAGGCGTTTGAGTAACACTTAGTTTAATAATGCTGATTTGAACTTAGTATTTTTATATGAATTTATTCATGGTAATTTGATGCTTTTCTGCTTCAGGCCTAAATCCATTTTTTAATCAATGTCACATCGTCTTCAACTTCTTGAAGAGTTTTTAACTTTTGACAGCTAAACAACAAGTGTCAAATGTGTCAAAAAGCAAAGCTCAACACTGAGTCAGCATGAAACTGAGAAAAGAGCAGGAATTGCCTTCAAAGTTTGGGTCTTTAGAAAACAAAACTAAAATATTTTTCTACCATAGATACATTTAAATCATCTCATCAACAAAGTATGCAATAAAAAAAATATATAACCAACAACAACAAAAAAGATATCAAAGAAATACCTGGTTATGCTGAAACAGGAGGAACAAAGACATTTTCCAGAATTTAACTGAAACATAATCATAATGTGATGCAAAGATCAATACTTTCCGATTTTATTCTAATTGTTTAATGTAAAACACATTTTTTACCGAAGTCTCAATGGATATTTTTCTACTCGATAAGTTCAGTAGCTTGTAAATCCGATTTTATATGAATTTTAGACCTTTTTAAACCAAATTAGAGTTTTATAATTTACGCAAACTAAAAAAGATGTTCTAAGAGTCTGAAAGTATGCAGACGTCTTAAAGAACAGTCACAACATTTTACTTGTTTATGTGTTTGCTGTTTTTGTGTGTTTTAATACACACATACACACAAACACAAAATTCATTACTCATTAGAAACAAAATCCACTTTCTAAAAATAATTTTCCAATTGAACACTACAAACAAAGGCTTTACTATTCAATTCAAAAAGTAAAGGACTCACTGAAAGAGAAACTGGCTTTTTCCACGGGGGGAGGTCTTTTAACAGCTCTGTCACATGCAGTTACTGAGAAAGATCCACTGAGTCATGGACGATGAACGCTGTGCAGTATCAGCCACGTTAATATCGCCTTCTCTCCCCAAACGGTGCGCGTTTTTCAAAGACCTGCGTTTCTGTGCCCCAGCTGAGGCAAAGAATAGCCACAAAACAGCAGTCAAACGTACGCATTTTTCAGCTTGTCAATGCTTGCCCAAACAAGAATGCCTTTCTACCTCTCCATTTGTGCCTCACAACTTGCACCCTCTATTGCTGCCCTTGTGTACTTCATCGCTTTATGTGGTCTCCGCTGCCCTGCCAGGTAGAAGCAGATCAAGGCTTTTTGCCTGTAAGTGAGAGGGCTAAAAATGATTCAAAAACTGATAAAAATGTACCTAAGTACCATTAAATGGAAATCCAGATTGCCATCAAGTTGCAGCCAGCCTCTGGTACGGTTTCCCCACATCCTTGCTTTGCTCCATAAATTTTAATAGCAAAGCCCGTGCCAGACTCTGTGATAAAAATCAAGGCTTCCTCCACTGAGTCACTAAGCTTGATTTGATGGCAGGTCCAAAGATTTCACTGCTCTGAAAGTAAATCTATCTGTGAAGCCACTTAAATGTTTTTCCTTTTTCTAACAGACGTGATGGATACATGCGATCATAAACTTTGCACTTGCAAAGCTTGTCTTTCAGCTGCTCACTACTATCATGTCGAGTTAATGCAGAATGTGGTTGTGGTTCCCCCCCCCCCCCCCCCTCTTCTGACAAGGTCCATGAGCGCAGCAAAAGACAGATGATTCAGATAGAGTGGATGAAGATCTATTTTTATCAGTCTAAAAAAGCAAAGCCAACATCTTGCATGTTGGGTTCCTCTGGTCATTGCATTATTGCAGCACTTTAGTTGTCTGCCATCATTTGCTCAGCACCTGTAATTATGTGTCATTGAACAATAGACAGGGTTTTTGTTTCCCAATTTCCTTTCTCGTGTATACCTGAGGACAAAAGTATAGGAATATGCAGATTACACCCCTTTCCCTCTTATGTCACATCAATGAGCTGTTAACTCACCTCAAGGCTACAGCATTCTGGCTCTCATGCTTTCTTTCACACACACTTGCTTGCGCACAATAATGGTGCTATAATATGCTAGCTCATGCCTGAAGTGGCTGATCGCTCTCTTCTTTAGAGAGCGGGGCTATAGGGGTTGTAAAAGTAAACAGCTCGGATCAAACCAACTCTTAGCTCTCTTTGAAGAGACGGAGACAATTACAGAGATCAGTGGTGCAGCCCAGAGGTGGTTAACAGCCAAGTCAGGCAGGAAGACAGACAATGATGCCCCAGAAGATCTAGAGCCTGATCCTCAGTGACTTCAGTCAAATCAAGCGTTCTCAGCATCCCCGCCTAACATACGTGCAGGAACACTACAGTATACGAGCTCTGACCTCAGGCTACAAGACACGCTTGGCAATTATTGCTCAGTGAGCAGGACTCAAACATAAACAGTATGCATTTCACTGAAACACACACACACAATAAAATCATAAGTTGGAGCAGATGGGAGTTTTGTGTGGGTGAACAGTTCTTGCAAGATTTTCCTAACAGACTGGCACTGCTTTTATAATCCGCTCATATTCACTGACGATATGCATTGTTAGTATAAGAAGATAATAGGAGGCTCATGAGCGCTCCAGGCTTCTGTGGCTGTGAATGCTTCTGTGTTTGATATTTTAGCACCACACTGAAAGTTGAATGGCTTTTGTGGTGCTTCCTCATCACTGTTGTCTTCTCCTAAATGTCTGGTTATTGTATTTCACAAACGAGCCAACGTTCCCTCACAATGTCTTTGTGTGTTTCCACTTTCATTTCCACACATTTCTGTTTTCAGAATTAGTTTGTTTTGTTGCATTTCAAAAGATGCTGAGTTTTTTTGTCATGTTCCTTGACAATTTAAATTTTCTTTGTTACATTTTTTTCTTAGATAAATTAATTTTTTTAAGGTGGATTTTCCTTAGTCCTCTTGCAGCATTTAGCCCAACATTTTGACTTGCGCATCATCCCTAAAAGATTCTGAAAATAGCTTTGTAGGCCCTTCATTTCCTGTGAAAAGATAAGACCTAATTTTAGATTACTTGCACCACCCCTTAAAAATATGATGCTGGAGAAGAGTGCATGAGGGATAATTATGACCTAGTAGTTTGGTTTGACAGCATACCAAAGTCATATAAGATGCCTAATTGACATGTTTGCCAGTTAAAACGAAGCAAAGGCAAACAAAAGAGACTCTTGCTGTAAACGTTCTGTCTATTTGAAAATAGAATGTGTCCTTGGTGGCTCTGCGACAGCACATCTGTAGACACAGAAAGTCCCTTTTTCGTTTTGTGAAGAACGGCGATAAGATCAAAACAAAAATATTTGTATATCCAGGGGAAATGTACGTTTGCAGAGGTTTAAAAGCGTCAGCGGATTTCCGATGATGTTATTCTATCTGCACAATCGGAAAAAAATAATGACAAAATTTGTTTCGCTTCATGTTCTCAGTCGTCTGGGGGTAAGCTTCGTCGGAGCAAAGCAAAATGTCATACTTTCCATCAAAAACACTTAAAATGGAGAGAGCGAGATGTGTTTACATGTGTTCATTTAACAGGAGTGTGGTTCTTAATTGTACCAATCCTGCGTGACTGTACTGAAGAAACACGCATCCTCTTGAAGGTTTACTTGCACATCATGGAAGACTCCGGCTGGCAAGCTCATCAGTGGCTCAGTTAGCCATGGAAAATAGCAGCTTTTACACAAACACACATGGCCAACACGCATCAGCATTTTCCACCAATGTTCTCTCTCAAAGGAATCCATTACACTGCATAAACCCACAGGAAACTAGTCAGTGGGGGATTTTCTCAAGCACTTTTCTCTTCCCTTCCCTCTCCCTAAAGAGAAAAAAAACATAACTTTCACTAAGCTACTTTTCCTTCAAAATATAAAAAAGCTGTTACAGTCAGCCAAGCGTCTAATTCATTTGTGACCCAGTAATTTACTTACCTGATAATATGGTTTTGCAGGTGGTATTAAAAATTACCAATACAATGTGTAAACAGGTGAGAGAAGGGGTTACAGCAGGTATGAGCTGCCTTGATTGGCGAGGAGGACGTTTGATTAAATTCTCAAACTGATAACGCATTATGAAATCGATGCAGACAGCCCCCATCTTGAGAAGATTGGAGTGGGATTAAACAGCAAACGGTTCAAGAGAGGTTACGACAAAACAGAGGTTTCCTGGAAAGGTGGACTTCAGTATGAATTGGTTATTCTCTGCTATTTGTATGCCAGCTGCATGTAAAATTACATGGGCTATGAGTTGCATTCTTATAGCATCGTGTTATGTTTCTACAAGTCTTGAAAAAAGTTGAATGTTTAAGACTATTATTAAATGACACTTTAGTGAATAAAATTGTATGCACTGTTGGTTTCCATTATATACCGTATTTTCCGGACTATAAGTCGCACTGGAGTATAAGTCGCACCAGCCCAAAAATGCATTATAAAGTAGAAAAAAAACACAGATAAGTCGCACTGGACTATAAGTCGCATTTTGACGTGAAATTTATTTGACAAAATCTGAGACCGAGAACTAATAACTTTCACAACCTCATATGACACAATCATAGCAGACTGTTTATCTCATAATTTCACAGTAATTCTTTCTCAAACTTATTTATTTATTCTATTCATGAAGCATCATTGGCCAACTAATACTCTGTTTTCATCCTGTATTTGTAGAAATAGTTGTCATTTTTATTGCATTTCTGAATCTATGAAATCATTGGAAAATAGAATATTATGTTGTTAGCCTTCAAGATCTTACTGTAAAAAAAGGTTTGCTGATTCTCTGAGTCACTTAACATACTCTTAACACTTAACATACCTCATACATCAAATTGACCCAGGAACATCATCTCTGTTCCTCACAAATGAACATAACAGGAGGGTTAACAATGTATTTATTTCAATTTATTTCTAATATAAGTCGCTACGGAGTATAAGTCGCACCCCTTGCTAAACTATGAAAAAAGGGCGACTTATAGTCCGGAAAATACGGTAAATACAAAACTGGAGGGAACGGTAAGATTTAAATTTTTAATTTTTGTATAATGATGGCCAGACAAGCAACATGTTATAGTAGCTTGTAAATTTTATTAAAAGCTAAGCTCACCTTCTCTCCTTTTTTTCTGCCTTCTTGACTGTCTAGAGATGCTTTTATTAATTGTCTTAAATCTTACTCTTTCTCTGTAGGGTTGGCATTTTGTGCCTCTGTAGGCTTTCCTCCAGTTTTCGTCTAAAGACCAAAATCACGCAGGTCATGAAAGCTTGAATCTGCATCTAAATCCAATGTTGGGTTAAGTTTTAGGCTTCAAATTTGCATCAATATGCATCAAATTTGCATCAGTTGGGTCTCTTTCAATGCGCATCAAATTCATGCTGAATGCTTGTTCAAAAATGTGTTGATAAACTTAACGTTCCAGACACGTGTGGGAAGAGCTACCGCCTAAAGTTTTCAGCCTGATCGCTACATGGAAGCATTGTCTGTATATGTATTTTACAATACATGGAAGACAGAAGATGTTGAGATATCAAGTTTATTTATTTTGGAGAACTCTACAAAAGCATCAGGAATCACTTGTCCATGTCTGAGTTCAGGAGATCATTCAGTCATGTTTTAAGGCGAGGTTTACTATCTACTACAGAAGCTGCATCGCAAAGACAGCAGCTTTTAGCAGTACAGTGTTCCCCTGCTTATTCGTGTTTAGATACTCGCAGTTTCACAGATTCACTGATTTTTTTTCAGTCACGTGACTCCGGTTCATCACAAAAACTCAGACACAACTCAAAACGCTTTTATAAGACATTTGCGTCCGAAGGAGCTGTTGCAGGAGGGGAGCGGAGATGAAGAGCACGTCGGCCCGTTGGCTTTCTTGCCGGCTACTAAAAAATATTTCTCAGTGATTTTCAGCAGTTCCTGAATCGCTACCTACCAGTTCAGTTTGTGCCCCTACATAATAAAATGGCATCAGCGGACTCAGAAACGGATGGAAAATATCCTGAAATGCAGAGGAAGATAATTGAGGAGAATGATTACCGGTATCATCCGGATCATTTAATGATGGATGAAACTGGCCTCTTCTGGAAGAAGATGACCTATCGCACTTAACTGATGAAGGGCCCAAAACCCACTGTTGCCAGCCCAATACGTTGAGCTCCATACTCAAGCACGCCACAGGACCCCTGATTACGTCTGTAAATTGACTTAACACTGAAACTGGACACCTGTGATGCACAAATCGCATTCGGTGTGAACGCAGCTTTAGAGTTCGTGACTGTGTTATTTGTTGAAATGCTGCTCTGGTTTGGACTGGTGATCAGTCCAGAATGTTCCTGATCTCAGATGAACCTGATCAGGAAGAAGTTAGGGTACATTCTGTGATTTGTAGCTTTGCAAAAGTTGAAGACATTCCATCCCACTGAGATGCCAAGAATACAGTCTTTACTTTTCAATAGTGTTTTGGATTTGTGAAGTTTCATGGATGGTTCTCTTGCTTCATGACAGCTGCTTCAGCAGACCCCTATAATTCTGAGCAGGTGTAGGAACTGAGTGTATTTTTGTTTTTCTGTCTTTCTGTCTCCCTGACAGTTTTCCAGTGTTTGTCGTCTGTTTGTCTTGAGGCACAGTTTCAAAGAACAGGCATGACGATTGCACATGCTGGCTGCACACCTGAGCTCCATTCTTAATCAGCTGTGAATGCACTTAACCACTGCTTCATTGTATCCATTTCTCTCAGATCATCACTTTGCATGTGTGAAATCACGCTCCAGCTTTTTCCCCAGCATTCCCTTTGAGTGTTTAAGGGCCTCAGTGACTTCCCCTATTGTGCCACTGGTCCTGCTGTGCACCCAGAAGACATGGCTCTCCATTAGGATCTGACCTTGGCTGCTTTTCTCATTACATTGTTTTCTGGCTTTGTTGTGTTTTAGTTTTTAGCTTACTGTGTAAGTAAAATCCATTTCTGTCCACCTGAAATCAATGAACATTTTTTCTAGTCATGACAATGGATAAAAATGGATACTAATGGCTACCTTTATACATTCATTCAACTTCTATTCCGTTTATTCTCTTTTGGGGTCACAGGGCTGCCGGAGCCTATCCCGGTCACTTGCAGGCGAAGGCAGGGGACAGCTCGTCAGTCTGTCACAGGCTCACAATCACACACCCATGCACTCTCATATTCACACCTAGGGACAATTTAGGGTGACCAATTAATCTAAGTATGTTTTTGGATGGTGGGAGGAAGCCAGATTCCCAGGAGAAAACCCCTCCACGCATAGGTAGAACATCCAAAGGTTCCCCATTGGTGTTCTGTGTCAGGTCCCCCAGCCGGGACTTGCTGTTAGGCAAGAGCGCTAACCACTGTGCCACCGTGCAGCACATGTTTTTCATGAAGTTTTTGGTACAAAACGAATCCTTCTCTTAAAGTGTGGCATGAGGCAATGATATTATATACAAAAAAATGCAGGAATAAATTAAAAAACATGTTAAAAAGTAAAAAAAATATTGTTGTTTTTGTTTAAACAAAGAGCATTGAAGTGACTACAAGAAATGTGACCTTTTTTTTTTTACTTTATCACTTCCTAAAACTTACATATTACAACACCAGATCCCTTAAGGTTGTACATTTGCTCATGTTATACCACCAAAGAACGGAAAACAGTTTAATTGTTTGAGGGGAAGGAGGAGGTCCACTTCATGAAAAAGCAAAACACATCTGGTTTGTACATTTTCATAAAAAACTATCTTCTTTATTTGGATTCAGGTGACTGCGTTTAATTAGCCTGCACCACCACAACAAATGTTTTCACGACTGACTGCTTACACCCCAACATCAAAACCGAGAGCACACTTAATTTACACAATTGTAAATATTCATTGCTGCAGTCAGCCACTTTATTGTAGTGCATGTCAGCACAGCGGGAAAACAAAGTTATTATTTGGTGCCTTTCTGAGGACGGATAATAGCAGTTAGGCATTAGCAGTCTATAAAAAATATTAACAGTTACAATTTACTTTAGAAGAAGGAAACTTTGTACATAGTTTTATATTTTTAGGTTTTACGGTGTAAGTCAGGATGTCAGAAATCTGAGTGGCAGTAAAAATGTTAGTGGGTATTTACATTTTCTGCTCCAAAAAACACTTTCCCCTCTCTCAACTAACTTGTTTGGCTCACCTTTCTGCTCTGAAAAAAATACTTTCTGTTGAACAAGAAACTGCAACGATCAGTGCTTTTAAATTCAGGCAATCATGGTCTGTCCAAAGCTTAATGTTACAGGAGGGATTTAATTCATTATTATGCCAAAACGATCTGTCTTATTCAAGGCAAATCCCATTTTAGGATTGGAGCTTTGCCATTGAGTTTATCATATGAATCCATAACATTAAGAGCTGCCATGTTTCTTCAGTGATGAGGCTGATTTGCACACTGTCTACAAGCAAGATGGATATTACCGCCACTGTGCCAAGGGAAAGGATCACCAAATATCTTCAAGTAGAAAGGTGAATTGTGTTCTAACCCAAACCCCATGATTCATTTTCCAGCTTTCTTGTAGGATAAAGGAAACAATATTTCATTACCACTGATAAACAGGAGCAAAATCTCAAACTGAAAAAGAATATAAAAGAATTTACAGAGAAGTATTGATTTTTGATGGTTATTTTGCTGTGAGGTCACTCCTATCTTTGAGGCCAAAATAAAGTCACAAAGGTGAAACTGCAGAATCTTATAAATAAACTCTATGCTGTAAGTTTTTTTAGAACGAGGGCCCTCGACTTTACAAAAAGAGAAGAATAACTCATTCTGAACAACCGATCAGTTATTGGAAGTCTGTGTCTGTTGTCTCCTTTCCATCAAAGCAATATTTAACAGTGTGTGAAACTGAAATTGTAAATGGTAATATTTGGTTTTGACCACAGTATGCTAAAAACAAATTACTGTCAGAGAAAAGAGAGAAACCTGGATAATCTTTCAGAGCTGAAGCTAAAGCAGCAAATTCTCCCTGGGTGTTTACAAAAAATAATAAAGTTGTTTCTTTCTTTAGCCTCTATACCCTGTGTACAAATGGTAATCAACATCCATTGCTGTTCCTCTGTCGTTGGCCTTGTGTGCAAAACATTTCCACAAAGCTCCTTTTCCATCGCTGTTTTCAATTAAAACTGCCTGCAGATGTCCATCTGAAGCACAGCCTCCAATTTTTAGACATTTCATTGTTGTGAACGGTGGTGTCAACAACTGCATAAGTTCCAGAGCAGGTGAAGGAACATAGTGGGTGGTCTGCAGTGCTGTGTGAAGCCATGTGTCAACAGGAGACAACTTGAAGGCTCAGCGGCTGTTGCTGCTGTGGCAAATTGGTATCTAAATTCAATAGTCATTTTTTGCATTGATCAGTACAAGTATTGATTAATCTGGTGGTATTATCATCTGTGAAAACAGAATAAATGATTGGGAAGATGGAACGTACGATTTTTTTTACCACAGCACGTCCAGCAAAGACTTTTGTTTTAAACAAAATCCTCTGGTTATAAGATATTTTGGAGTTGTGGACATGTGACATGTGTGGTTGTGCAGGTGGGGTTGGTGAGGGAACAGAGGAGCCATCAGACAAGAGGCAGTCTTATCTGAGAACTTCTTCCCTTGTAGGTTATCACTCATGGCTGCTCAACCAGTCAACACCAAGACATTTCTTGCATATTTGATTCTTGCAAAACTCAGTATGTTTTGTGTTTCTGTTCGCCCTGTCTTTCTGTCACTGTCTGCTCTGTTTCCCTGTGTGCTTCCATTTCCTTTATCCTCTCTTTTTCTGGTGGTAAACTATTTCCCAGAATATTGCCACCCCACCCAAACCCATCCAACTGAACCAGGCAGCCATGCCGGAAATGTATTAGCTCACTGTCTTGTACGCATCATGATTATTGACAGGCAGGATTGAACGAGAGCGGGATTCTCCATAGTTCAGCAGTTCATAATTGGAGTGACAATTCACCACCCAGGTGGCTGTTTGAACCACCTCCTGAAATCTGAATGACATTAGCCAATCACAATATTCTCAAACAGGGTAAATAATCACACAATTTTCAAGGATTTTCTGCAGTGAAATCTGATGTGGAATCACTGGCATAGGAGCTAATTAACTTCAAGCAAATATATGTGTAAGACTAATTTGTTTTTGGTGTTTTTAATATGTTCTTGTAGCATTTTTCTGATAATGGAAGATGTTGACAAAAAAAATTAAGCATTTCCGAGTATTCCTTCATTCGAATCAATGTGAAACAGGTGCAAAAGAAAAATATGCTATTGGAAAAACCTTTTAGCTGTGGCGTCTTTATTTTCCTCATACGAGCTGGTTCACAACTGTACGACTTGATAACTCCGATATTGCTTGCCATTTTTGTTGTACAGGTAATGTTTGGTTGGGGTTGTAAGAGGCTGTGAGCTAGCGGCAGAGCATGTGAAACAAATGGACGATAGGAAGCGGGCTTAGGTGGCAACAGGCCCAACCACAGCTCAGAGGTGAATTTGTATGTATGTAATATGTTTGTAAATTACAGTCGGTGCTTTTTTGCACAAGCTGCTGTTAAAGTAGCTCGCCAAAAAGTCCCGTAGAGTTTTCTTTGATTGAAAATGTTAAATGCCTTTCCATTTGAAATAACCAGACATGCAATATCTTCCTGTTTGACTCAAATAGGTCTTTTCCCTCCATGGTGCACAGTGCAGAAACCAAGTTTTTCTCCTAGGACAATGTTAGCTGAAAACTGCAGCAGTGCAGTCGCTGAGGAAGGAAAAGGCAGTTAAATCCAAATCACAAAGGGGAATAAACAGCTCTTACAGCAGGTAACCCGTCTTGCCCCTCCACTAAATGACCATGATAAAAGATTGTGCAGATATTTAGCTACACGTCTATAGCTAGTGCATCTCCAAACTCCATGAAGGGATAAGTGGAAATAATTCTGATGCAGCCAGCATGCAAGTGAAATCTTTTTCTGTGACATGGAGATGTCTGATGAGATTCAGCAAGTTTTCAATTATTCTTAGTCCTTCACTTCATTCTATTCAGACCAGTTGCAAAACTGAGAATTACTGACAATTTTCTTTAATTTTCTGGGAAAAATATGACGCTCAATGGTCATACTTGAATGGTCATCCTGCCTAAAGATGGAGACACGACAAATGAGACCATCTATGGAGAGTGTGTAGAGATTCTTCTGAGTTGCAAACAACATTTTTGGATTCTGTTAACAGAACTTGATCTTGGTGTTGACTTCCTTACTCTTGGGAGTCACTCAAAGTGCAGCTTTGAATCAGCTTCGGTTAGAAAACCCCGTGTTCAAGTAAAACTGACCTGTCAACATTTGACAGCTTGGCTTGAGGGCGGGATCACTTGCACCTTGGAAACATCCAACCATGCTGAACTCCTTTTTACACCTCCGTTCTCTCAGCTATCAGCCTCACAGCCCTCCCTGCACTCTCAAATATTTATGAGTGTGCAGCCATTGGAGAGGGAAACCACAATGCTTTCAAACTATTTTGTCCTCCGCTAATGTTGAGACTGTCATCTAACCTCACTCTATTCGTGTCCTCGCCCACCTCTTTAGATGCCATCCATTTTCTGTTCGAACTGATGGGATTTGGCAAGATGTGATATAATATAAGATAGCAAACGCAATTTTTTCTTTCCCTTCTTTTTTATGGCTTTATGTAATATTTTGATTTCCAGAGAACAGAATCAGCAGATGTTATGTCAAATATGGCCAAAGGGTTAAAGTGGCATGTGAAAGCAGATTTGTCAAGCACACACTCTAAGACACAACAAATAGCTCCCTTGTTTACTCTTACTAGAAAATTAAATGACTGAGTGATTTCTGATCTGCCACTTAAAGCCACTGGGGGGCTGATGCCTGGTGACAGCTCATGTTCAGGGTCATGCATGTGTTTACCTCAAGAGTCTCTAATGAGAGCCAGACAAGCATTCTGTGCCCTATAGAGCAGTGAGGAAAATGTAAAAGATGCTGCAGGCATGCAGTAATGCCAGAAAAATATGGGAAATCTCTCCAAATCTTTTTAGCCTCTGGAATATCAATGGTATTAAATTTCATCACATGGTTTTTATTTATGTATTTTCCCTTCTAAATTGTATTCAATCATCTTTCAAAAATAGTTTATGAAAGCAGTGAAAAAATTAGTACAGACTTTAAACGTTAATCCTAACTTAATTGCAATTAGTTTAACCTTCACCTGCTTTTCTGAAAATCTAAGCTGGAGTAAACGGTTTTACGCCATGTTGGGGATCATTTCAATAGACTGACAGATAGAACTCTATTTCACATTAAAGGATGGTACTGAAATGGACATCTATTAAAAACCTGGAAAAATACTGGCTTTTTGATATGAAAAAGACAGCTTTATCTAGACATTTAATAAAGTCTCTGGCGGTATATGGCACACAGAACAATAAATGAAAACTCTAAGGAAACAGATGGAAAACAAAGAGGGGGTTTATGTACTTTCTAAGATTATTTGAGTGAGAAGGCCCTGGTTCCAATCCAATCAAGAACTACGATTTCTTGATTGTGACCGGCTAAATTACATTATAAGCTGTTGTGAACCTGTGGGAAAAACTATAGCTACTTGACCTTCAGAGCCTTAAGGGCCAAATAAAAAGGACAGATTTAGTTGTTTATGTGAGTAAAACCACTTATTTATAAGATAACTATCTGTGTTATTTTCCTGTTTAGATGATTTAATTTAAAAGTTTAAAGTGAGCATTTATTTGTGAGTAATATATAACATTTCTTAAAAAAACTACATTTATTGTTGACCAAAGTGGGTTTTTTAGACAGTTTTATTTCTGGTCAAATGTGAAATTAACAGTAATTTGGGCTAAAAAATTATTTAAATATTACTTCCGTTTACGTAAAGAAATAAAAATACTCTCATTTATTGAATAGTTCATTTGGATTAACGAATGCTGGCCGAATGGATGGCCCTCACACATTATCACCTCACTAAATCTGGCCCTCTGTGTAAAAATGTATATACACCCCTGGTCCAAGGTGTACCCCACCTTCACCCAATAATGGAAGGGATAGGCTCCAGCACCCCTGTGACCCTAAAAGGTATTAAATGAAAATTAATGGAAAATGAAGGTACATGTTATTGTTTTGACCATTTATTGTTAAATGTGTTTCATAGCCAAGAAAAATGAAGCACAAATACTGTGGGTAGATAGGTGTGCACTTTCACATAGAATTAACAGGAAGGAAAAAGGACAGTTCCTTGTGCATTTCAGTAAATCATTTGTTTAGTTTGGAAACATAAAAATGCCTCCACAAAATGTCAAAAGACATTTAATGCAAGGAAATAATGACTCAGATTAATACTTTCCGAGCAGAATTATCATTGATGTGGACTTTTACAATGTGCATACAACCACATAAGAACAAATATCTCCCTAAGAGGTCCTGCTGGTTTGCAAGTAAACACACACACACACAAATAAAAAGGAAAAAAAGAATCCTGACCCTTGTCCTTCTATGGTTTCACCCTAATTTAAGATCAAACCTTGTATGTAAGCTAACCCTAGAAAGGTCAAATTCCTAAAAAATCACTAGTTGTCCCCACAATAAATCATTGGAAAGTTTTCAGGGACGGTGCTCAAAAGAATGCAAAAACTCCTACATACATAAGTGTAAAATACTGGACTGCCATATTAAAACTTTTTAAAACTATAAACAAAATGTGCCTGTCTAATTTTCTCAATCTTGTGATTTTAAAACAGTAGAGCAATAAATTAGGGCAATGTACCCCATGAAGTAATAAATAAATAATGAAATAAACCCTCACTTATATAAATAAAATACAGGGGAAGAAGACAACAAACTAAAGATTAGTCAAGTTTCTGCTAACTCTAACAGAGTTGTTTTTATGGCAACCAAAAAAGTCATGATACAGCTGCATTTGTGCTGCAATCACTTTAAACATGTTATAGGATCAGTGTAATAAAAAAAAAAATCTTCAGACGCCATAAAGCTTTTGAGTCTGTTATGCTAAATTAAGAAATAGAATCCTGGTATGAGTTCAGGACTTGATTTAGATCAAACATACAGCCACAAAGACGAGTCTGTTATAAAGTCTGTTAAATGTCTAAATCAAAGGGCCCGGCCCATTCAGGATTCTATGTCTGGCTCCTCATCCATTTCCCACAGATGAAGCCAGATGGCTTTCCCAAGGGATGGACTGAATTGTAAAGATGCTCTCGGCATACTGCAGTGAGTACAAACCTTGTCCTTTGAAAATGCAGCCAGAGGTTAGGGCCCAGGACTGTTAAAATGGATCATTGGTGTTCATGTTCAAAACATGACTCAATCAGGTATACACTCGAATTACTTTGAGAGCTGAGGCAACTGTCAGACAACTTTTCATTTTCCTTCCCCGAAGATTAAAACCTCACAAACAGCACTTGAAATATGACAGATTCACAGATGGCTTTGAACACATTGTTCTCATTATCTTCGCCACCACTTGATTTTCAGTGTGCTGGTTTTACAGCATAAGCATATGCAGAGCAAACTAAGTGTATACTTACAGATTCCTGGTTCTTGTCCTTCACATCATACACCATTAGCTTGACCAATGTCTCTGGATACCCTGAAGGGAAGGTCACTCCAGTCAGAAATAACGGGTCTTTGTTTGCCTGGAAGAAAGAAGGACAATGCAGAAAATCTGTAGCCACAGCATGGATATTTGTTCATGAGGATGTTTGTGACTGTTAATACTCTTGTGCTCTGCAACGCACAAGAAAAGTGCAAAAAACGCATAAAGGCAAGAGAAAAGCAGGAATACTTGGAAAAGCGAATAAACAAAAACCCAAACTTTTCTGCCCCCTTCCTCATTTTCCTTTTTCTTAACGCACTCTGCACTGCTTTTTTGATTCTTTGTACAAGCAAAAAAAACAAAAAAACTGTCCAAATGAAACTGCTGGACCAAAGCAATAAATGTTGACCGGTAAGGAAACATTTTTGTTGTTATTATTAAACTCGAGCAACTGGTTATGCTGTTAAGTAATCAAAAGCTTAAACAAGTACAAGTCAGCTTATCGGTCAAAACCGATAAGCTCAAACGTGGCTTTGCTGAATGGGCCTCATTCAGGCTCAATAACACCACAAAGGTGCAAAGAAGTCTGCTGCAAAAAGACTAGTGATGGTGTGGACCCAGTTTTTGTGAGAGCTACAGCAAACACTACAGATTCACGAGACGAAAGGCTTGTATATTTATATTTTTGTTTTCATCTATATTTTTTAAGTGTTGATTTGATGTATGTTAAAAACAAGAACTTTGGTTTGTCTTTTAAGCGGCGTTAACACCAAACGCGATTTGTGTGTCAGCTTTGTGCCAGTTTCAAATGATCTGCATCATGCTATTCTTACCCCTTTCAGAATAAACTATGTTCATATGATAATATATTTATTTTTGTAACAATAAAGAACACATTTGTAAGTGACCAAGTGAGTGACCAAGTCCATAATTTCCTTAAAAATTTTAACTGAGCTGTGCACTCTAAATTAAGAACAGAAATACAAGTGAGTCTTCTTCCCACTCCTTTACTCCTTTTTTTAACATGTCCTTTTCAGCAGCTGAGTAAACAGAGAAAGGCTGAGAGTCTCGTTTGTTGAACAGACTTCACTGCCACAATGGGGGTTATGTAATCTATTACTTGAACACTCAACATCTATATTTAGATATTCCCCTTTTGAATTTGAGGCTCAACCCTGTTGCACATTTTGCTCCAGATCAGAGGTAAGGAAGCTAAAGGAGGGAAAATGGGGGAGTGGCTGCAAAACAGAAACTAAACCATCACCAAGTATGACAATCCCCTGCACCCCCAACTACACACAAGAATGAAGTCGGACGGGTGCCAGTCTAAGATGTTTGACTTGCCAGAGGCACTAACAAACATCTTGATGGTTGCTCATCATGTGAGATCCTTTCCAATCAGAAATCCCTGCCAGCCCAGGTGCTTGAAAGTGATGAGTGTAACAAAAGTATTAAAAAACACAGACACAGTTGGTATCAATGCTGTCTTCTGAAATGTCTTTTTGAAAATGTAATATCTTTGTCACAGTTTTTATGAGACTTAGCTGGCTGCACAGTTCATTAATCATGAAGAGATTAGTGATTAGCTCTGGCACAAAAACCTTTTCTTTCAGTGTGTCCAATTCAAATCCAAAAAAATCTACAGGTTTTTTTTTCCTGAGTAAAAAAAAAATGGTTGTACTTCAAAAGACAAGTAAAGTATTACGTCAGAAGCGTAAGCCTTTTCTCATCAGACCAAACAACCTTTTAGTCACTTGATGTTGGTTTTTTGGTACCAAGTCAAAGCAGTTTATGTTTAAATTGCGGGCTTCCTCTTTCTTTAGTTGCTCTGATGGGCGTCTGCTCAGTGCAGCCTGTTGGGAACATGTGAAGTCACAGCAGGAAGAAGTAATGAGCCCAACTTAGACAAACACGGTCACACCCATCAGTCAAATAAAACATTTGACTTTTTCTTTTTTTTTCTTTTCAAAATTATGTCGACACAAATACTACCTGAAGGGATTCATTACCTGTTAGAATGCCACAATCTGAATAAAGAGCAAACTCTGGATGGTTTAGTATTTAAAGAATATTTACAAGAGTTATAACATTGTAAGTATTAATGTTCACTTCATTTTTTTGTGTGCATGTTTTGAATAATACAGAATTAACACTTTAAAATGATTGCTATTCCAGACAGAGCTTTCATCACTGTGCCTCTCTTTACAGCACATTGGTTTTGTTCCATAAAATTACAGCAAATGTTATTGCAGAAAAATGTGCCAGCTAATAGAAGCTAAAGTACTCATGCGTTGTATTTATTTCACAGAATATTACGACAGATTCCTCGTGTTTTATCCTGAAGATGATTAATTCCAGCCAAAATGATCAAACCGATCTTATCATGGATATAATTAAAACAATTGAATTCATGCTATTCTGTCAATGACATAAGTAGAAAAAGTAAAGAGCGCCAAAACAAGTGACAGTAGCTACCTCCAATCTCTGACCCTGCGTGGAAAGGTTTATTCCCCCAAAAAAGCCACATTTTCAGCCATTATTTTAAAACTGCTCTAGGATTGTTCCACTTCAACTAATCATTACAAAATAGCTCTTTAAAGTCCCACTCCAATCATCTTTTCATCCATTTTTAAAGTGTTCTCCGTGGTCCTTTAATTACGATGATGCCATTTTTATCCAAATTAAAAAGACTATTATTTTCTAAGACACCGTCTCTGCAAAGCAGTATTAGTTCATCAGTAATTCACCTCTGAGTTGCGGGCAAGACTGTTGGTGGGGAGTGAGCCTACCTTTATTTCCCATCATCCATTTATTTACAATCTCTCCCACTAGTTTACACTCCCTCACAACCTGCAACTAACATTAGTGGTGCAACATAAATGGTGAGCAGTATTGGAGCGATGCAGCAGTACAGTTTTGAGCCAGATTCTACGTCAGACAAGGAAAACAAAGTTGTACATGGATTTAGTTGTCTGCAAGCGGATGCAACAGAATGGAGCAAAGCAGGAAGCGTGTAGCCCGCCCAATGTAGATGAACTTTAATCTTTTTCAAAAAACCTTTTTGTTTGCACCTGGTTCACAATTGTTTAAATAAAGAAATACTCACATATGCAATATAAGCTTAGTTTTCCTTACATATGTCCTCCATTATGAGAAAAAGGCTACAAAAAATGTTAAAAACACAAAAAACACTATTTTATTGGAGTCGGTTTTTAAAAATTCAATCAGTATTTCTATCTACAGTGAACAAGAACATATTGGAGTTATTTTGGCCCAATATGTTAGAAGGCTAATGTAGAAGTAATCTTCAGGAAGAATAGATTGAGTCCCACAGACTTCTGATCTCTTGTCAATTTTGCATTAGGCATTATGAAGCGAATCAATGAGCTTTCCAAAAAAAAAAAAAACATCTATACGCCTGAATCACACAAAGAGAGGATTAAATGTTTAGCTGCATTCACAAGAAAACCCTGCCCTGCGAACCCACTTGATTATTCAGAAATTTTCTAAGGGCTGACAGATACGGAAATAAAACAAGTAGGCTGCCTCGGATTTCATCCTTTTTAGACAAGGCAATACTAGTCTTGACTGGTGCCATCTTCTTCCAGCAATGAAGCTGCGTGGTTTCTGAGCTCTAACATCACACAGCCTGATTCAGCACAGCGGGTATACAGACAGACTGGAACCACTTTGAGTGTTGCCGCAAATCAGAGTGTAAGCAGTACTGTACACTGAAAAGTGGACATTAAAAAAAAGGCTCATTATATTCAGCCGAACACACGCAGGTACACACACAACCACCACCCTCTCTGGCACATTTGAATGCGCCTCTTTCAGACTCACCAGCATGCTTGGCAGTCTTAGTGACGTCTGAATCTTCTCGGTGCTCAGATAGACTAAAGTGGTAAGCCTGTCTCCATCTACTCCAAGAAGTAAAGCAGTCTGTCATGCAAGTGGTCAGCACATGCTGCACCAGACAGCTGCCCCTCTGTTGTCTTTTTGACCAGCAGGGCCGTAAAGCCCAGTGGGCCAGCCAATTTAGGCCATTACAAGGGTGTGTGTGTGTTTGTGTGAGATTAGTTAAAAAAGGAAACATAAGCCCTGTCTATGTTAGCACTGGGGGGCTTTTCTCCCTCTTTTGACCACTCCTAATTATGTGCAGAGACTCTAGAGTTTTTGGAGGTCCTCCAAGCAAAGGGATTTGAAACTGATAGCATGCAATCACAAGCTTTTTTTTCTTCTTATCTAAATCTAAAATCGAAATCTAAAATCTAACTGATTTTGTATGACATTAAAATCTCATCGAGAAAAAACACTTCTGGACCCTCATGATTTCAGAGAGGGGCAGGTATTTTTAACCAATATTTAAATGTTATATAAGACTAAAATAGGCAACATGTAATACAAAAAGCACTCTCTCAGAGGGCATTGTTTTACACACAAGAAAACTAAATAAGATTTATAAAACATTATGCTTTTCCCAATATGTTAAAGGGGTTTTTTCTGTTTAATTTCTAAGCCATTAATTTGCGTTTAGCAAAAAAATTGTCCTAATAAGGAAATGTAAAATTGATTAATTACTTTAATGATAGGCCAATTGAAAACAATGATTGTTCGGATATTAAATAAGCGTATTTTCATTTCAGTGCCATTTAAGATCTTAATTGCAATAAACATTGTCCAAAGTTCTAAATCAGAATTCACGGCTATGTGAGATGGGATGTTTTTACAAGGTTACATTGTGATACTCTGATGCCAGGAACTCCCACAGACTTTTACAAAACTACAGTGGGTAACAGAGAACAAATGTTGTTTTAATCAGTATTTTGTTGTGTTTAGAACAAATGACACCAGATTATAGTGGTTTCAGCAATTATAAAGATTATAAGATAAAGATTATAAAGATAAGAGATAAGATAAAGATAAGATAAAGATTATAAAGATTCGGATAAACTGCCTTGAATTATAACCAAGATCTTTAACAAGTTATTGGACCTTTCCACTGTGCCAGCTTGTCTAAGCTCTGTTAAAGTGGTTTCATTACCAACGGTAAGCTAACACTTTTCAAGCATCAGTGACCAATGGGCAGTTGTACTCACACCAGTGGTAATGACTGCTTTGAAAACTGGTCTGGAGTCACCAGTTTGCCTATAGTGGGAACTGATCCACAGAGGATTTAGAGACATTTGGTGTCCTTCTATCAGGGCTCCAAACAAAGACTTTTAACCTACTGTATTGGTGTCTGACACACCAGCAACCCAGTGGCTCAGAGGAAAGTGCTCCTGAAGGTCATAAACAGGCCGCAGAAGACCATTGACTGTCCTCTCCCAAGACTAGATGATCTACACAATTCTCACTGTTTCAGGAAGCTTAAAGAATCCTCAAACACAATCTCACCCTGGGCATAATTGGTTTGATCTACTTACATCAGGAATTTGACAGAGGACAATCAGAGCCAGGACAAACCGACCATAACCAACTGCCATTAGCACTCTCATTACAACACTCCCCTCTATCACCCCCCCCCCCCACACACACACATTTTTTAAGCCTAGCCATGACCTGAACCCTAAGCCTAACCCTGACCACAAGCTGGGGAAAGTATGGTGCACTGGGGTTTTGTCCTCTACTCTCACCTACTTTTCCTCTCCTCCTCTCCTCTATAGAGGAGTTTAGTTTAGTTTAGTTTAGTTTAGTTTAGTTTAGTTTAGTTTAGTTTAGTTTAATTTAGTTTAGTTTAGCCATTAGCTTTTGAATTGAATAACGTTATGCTCATTATGATTTCAAATTTATTAGAAAGCCTATGAGATGACTATTGTTGTAATATCGGGCAATAGAAATAAAAGAAAAAACAAAACAATGTAAGACTCTTAATAAGCAGAAAAAGCTGTTTCCCTGAGATGTAAAATAAACACAGATGAGTAGTGAACATTACTGTGTACGCTTTTTCTGTAACCTTTTTGATTTGATTTTGATTATTTTTAATCTTATATATTTATGCATTTATGTTTACACTTTTTAATTTCGTTGTCTAAAATTTGGCATTAGGCTGAACAAGTGAAACTATTGTTTCTCGTTCTTAAAATATTTTACTAGTAGTGGATGCAGCTTATTTTACAATACAGAAACTATGAAGGACAGCCTTACTATATAGCATTATACAAAAAGAAAAGGACTTGCTAGTTCAAAAGAATTTAAATCGTCAAAAATATTTTTTTAAATTGTCATGTCTGTATGTCTGCAACTTCTTTAGTAAAAAACCCTGCAAATATTGTTCCTTCTGTGATGGAAATCCGGACTGTTGGATGAATGTGTTTAATTCTGTTATTTAGTTCCAGGGCTGTAGAACAAAGGTAAACATAAATACTTCTTTGTAAAGTATCTCATGAGCTTTCTTGACATAGTTTTACTTAAACCTGCAATGGGTCAAAAATAAAGTTTAATCACAATAAATGAGTAAACAATTTCACCAGTGGCAGCAGCATATGCTAGTACTTATTCTAATCTTCGGGTAAAATGCACTCAACAAGCTTCTTAGTGAGCATAAATGGGATTATTCCCTGATTTCCTGAGATCTTAGTACAAAGAATTCTAGAGGAAATAATTCACAAAGTAGACTCTTTTGCTAACAGAACTGCATCACAGATGGTGGATTTAGGAGGAAAATGACCGAACGGATTTAAGCAGACGGCAAGGCAAATTCTTTAGAGTCAAAATTTACAATCATCTGGTGACAAAGTCTGGCAGGACAGTGCTTACAAATTATTTATGTGGACGTGAAAGTTGTGATTCTTGTGAAATTCACCACCCCCGAGAGACGAAGTTGTTCTGAGGGTGAACAATGGCCCTGTCAGGTAGTAACATGGTACTGATAAGTTGGAAATGATAGAGTGACAACATTAGACTTTGCTCAATCATATAGATAAAATAGTTAGACTATTTTCTTGTTGATTCTGTATTTGTTATTTGCATTTTATTATATTTATGCATACTAAAAGAAAAAAAACAGGTTCATTTTTTTCCTGTTATCCACATTTTAAACTAGGCAACAGTGCAGATGATATTTTCCTCCATTTAACTTTTTTGTTAATTTTAGTAAACCAATTGCATCACGTCTTGTCAATTAGAGTAACAGCATATATGCTGAGGTTTATCAAACAAAGCAAACCCAAAGAGTGCCCAGCAGAGCAGAGAGCAGCTGTTGAAAGCAGGCATCCTGGGAATGTGGCAACAGGAAAAAGCACAAGTGGCAGTGAGGCTGCCTTCACACACCACTGCAGCACTGGAGCGCCACACAACAATCAAACATTTTCAAGTAGTTTCTTTTTAAACACTGAGTCATATGTGCACATTCTTTGACTATGCAAATAAATTTAAACTGTTTTTATTTTTTTTATACGTTTATTCAATAATATGAATAAACCGATTATTTTAGTGATTTATTTCCAAATATGACTCTGTGCATGTTTTCTAAATCATTTGTTAAAATGGAAGAGAACAGTCACTTTTATTGCTCTGTGCAAACTAATAAAATCAATATTTGAAAAAAACCCTGATTATTCCATCCATCACAAATGAATAAAACATTGAGTACCTACATACCCTGTTTTTGCGAAGTCGAAAGCAGTCCATATGATTAGATCCTGCTGCAAATCCCGAGCATTCGAGCCATAAAATGAAAACTAAGTCAGAGTGTCTGCAAAGCTGGCTGAGGCAGCATACAGTATCCTACCACATCCTGCGTTTTCACAGAGGCATGCACAAACACATGTGCCGCTGTTCCCTTCATTTGGGAGAAAGGCAGCCTAGATCGGTCTTTGAAAGAGCCGGTTATGCTAATTGAGTTTTACTGGATTAGTTGGAAAATATGATCCCTCTTGATGCGTCTGGAAACTTTGGCCTCAACTGAAGAAAAAGGAATAAAAAAGATGTGTGTGTGTTTGTCTCTGCACGTGTGTTTAAATGGGTGTTCCACACTGGGACGGGGGCAGCTGTTGCCGCCCAAAAAACACTTGTGTGACTGTTGCCTTAGCAACATCTCTGTCACAATGAAAAATTCAAAAGGTGGAAACCCACTCCGGTTGTGTGCAACACTAACACATTCCAACCCACAAACCAATACTGTCTCTTTGCTAATTGAGAACGGCCCCGCTCATGTGGACGCAGGCTGCATATGACTGCAGCTAAAGCTTTGCAGTCAGCAGTTGTGCTCCATTCCACGTAAATATGAAAAAGATGTTAAGGAAATGGTTGGGCAGACAGAAAACATTGAGAGGAAACTAACATAGACCTTTTGACCCTGGGATTCTGCAAAACAAACATTAAATAATGGTCAAGAGGCAAAACGTGTGTGTGTGTGTTTGTGTGTATGAGATGCCTTACCTCCACTATCTCTGTGCAGGCATGAGACACAAGGTGCTGCTTGTGGGGATCTATGACAGCCACCTGGACCAAAGCGTTGGGTTTCCTGTCTCTGCCTAAGGCCACTAGATCATTACAGGCTGCAGAGAGGAAGAGAAGGAGGAAGAGAGAGCCAGGAGGGAGAGCAGGGGATGAGAGGGGAACAGGAAAGTGGTTGAAAGAAGAGAGGAATGATGAAAGATGAGAGAACATAATCCTTCAGGATACATATTTAAGTGAAACAAATCACACAACACTATATATCACAAATGGTAAAAACATACAAGAAAATTGGAGTAAAGCAACACAGGAGGGGGAAGAATAATTCCTGTTTCCTGTCACAGTCGTCACACGCCAGAGATCTGCACCATCCCAGAAGACCAGAGGAGCTAAGTGAACCATGCGCCCTGACGCCGCGCTCCCAAAGTACAGCAAACGTTTAGAAATATAAATAAAATACATGCACACTGGGATATAAAATTGTTGCCTCAGCAGCTGATTTAAATGGCAGTCAGGGAACTGGAACTCCTCTTGGCAGTGAGATATCACTTTTGTTAGGGCTTTTATGTCTGACATCAAAAGTAGCCTGAAACCCAGCTTCCAAGGACAGTGAGGCAATGCCGTCATTCCCACTCTGATCACTGATCCCCTCACAATTTAAGTTTTTCTTACTGTGGTACAGAGTGTGAACTCTGCGCTTTAACTGTGTACAACAAGCACCAACAAAATGTTGTAAAGTTGCCATTAAAAGCAAAAGGAGAAAAAAAATGACAAAAATGGATGAGGCTCAATTGTAATGCGTGCAGAAGGCAAGCTGCATTGATGTGACTTTGAAGTAAAAGAAGGTCCTGAGCCCGAAACAAAACATAGCTCTCAAGAGATGAAAAAGAAAACTGACATAAAGTTGCGCATAAAATTTGAGAAATCATGTAATATTTTTGTGAATGAGACAGCCAGAGCTTTGAGGACTTTTAAGTCTTGCAGTAAGTCTACAGTAACACAGTGACAAGTCAGTAAAAAGTCTGATTCCGGATGTTTCGATTGTCAAAAAACCCTGAGCCCTTTCTCACAGCATAGGTTGAAGACAAACTCCAGTGAAAATTGTGTTTTGGGTATTTTTTAGGTGTTTTTGCAGCATTTTGTTTTTGATGATGGACATTTATAAAGAAAATCAAGCCTTTTTGTGTGTTTTTTTATTCAAATGTCAATCGGAAGCAGACGAAAAAATGTAATTCAAAAAAGCCTGTGCCCGTGACATAGATGCTACAATTGGCGGGATACAAGCTCCCTGCTCCGCTCAACTACAATGCATCCACTTGCAGACAAATAGATCTATTAACGTCTTCATTTTCCTTGTCTGAGCTGGCAGTTGGCTAAAAACTGTACGGCTGAATAGTTTTGATTGTTTGCCATTTTTGTTGCACTGGTAAAGGTGTGTTGAGGTTGTGAGGTTTGACGCAGATTTCTAATGATCTGCTGCCGCTTTGCAGAAACATTAATTTTCAAGTAGACATGAACAGGGGTAATCTTTTTTCTTCCTAAACTGTTTAAGACCAAGCTTTGTCTGTTCACAGCTGACAAAAATGAGGCTCGGAGTAACATTTAGTCTGCTGTACCAAGTGCCTCTGCAGCAGCGTATTAGTTTGCATTCACACAGTAATGAGGATAATAATGACATCAAAACCTTCTTTGGCTTATGTCAAACAACTGAATTCTCTAAATCTATCTTAATTGTAGTCTGTGAACAGCAGCGGCAAATAGTGTCAAAGGAAACGTCCTGCTTCCCATGTTCCACTGACAAGAGATCATGTGAAGTTTGCCTCTTTTCTCATGTTACTAACGGATTTCCTCACTACACACTGTGTTGAGTGACATGTGGAACAAGATATGTTGGCATGTTTCTGTTCCAGACATCATATCATACTCTATTCAGCTGAAGATGAACACAGAGTTGCTTTTTACTACAACAAAATATATTAAAAAAAAGATCTCTTCAAGGATACTGTTGCTTTGTTTTGTTTGACAACACACACATGTACCTCTACATGTCCTGTGGAACAGTAGAAAAAAATAAATATAGAAGAAAAGCTAAAAAAATACTGAACAGAACTTTCTCTAAACATACAAATGCTCTGTAATTACTCAATTACTCTGTTAAAGATACAGACAAAAAGCTTTTTTTATCATGCTCAAACCCTGTGACATCAATTCTGAAATCCTTTTATTCTATTAGCAATGACATTTGCTAATTTGTCCAGGGCAAGCGTGGTCATAAGAACCACACTTATTCAAAAAGCAACATCTCATTTGGAAATGTCAAATTGAAGAGTGTCTTCCTGATGTGAGAGCCATGTGTCTACATTCTTGACCTGACATGCTTCATCAGAATTTAGCCTGAGAGCAGACAAGAGAGGCAGCGTCACCTGAACATGTGAATAATAAAGAATGATTATACGATTGTGCCGTACAATCCACAGATGTGTGTTTTTTAAAACGTATACGTGCTTTTTACTGGTTACATAGCCATAATGTTTATGGTAGCAGCTTTTAAAAGATACCTAAGAATGAATGGACAGGTGATAAACATCCAAATATGACAGCGAACAATGCAAGAGAGGAAAATAACGAGGTGAAAAGAAGAATTTAACCCTAGAGCACTATAGCAGAGTGATTTTCACCTGAGCAAAACTGTTTACTTGAATTTCAATATGTCACGGGTCAAGGAGTTTGTGCCTTGACCAGGGAAGTCTCACATATCCCCAGGAATGGGGGGACCAAAGACCAAGTTTCCGGTATCATTTTATTATTTTTGTTCTCAAATTCCTGATTTTTCTGTAGTTTTTGAGTTTGCTTTTAGAATATTCCTGTTTTTCATTTTCATTTTGTTACACATACCACAGATGAAAATGAAAGAAAACCACTCCAAGTTATCATGTGATGTCAACTTTTTGTTGAGTATATTATATTGGGTAGAAATTACCCGGCAAAAGCGATGGTGTAACTTTTTATAGTGAAAGTGTTCTAGGGTTACGGGAGAACAAATGCCCAAGTACATGAAGGTGAAAGTGTAACAACCACTGATTTCAGTCAACATACAACTACAATATAGTTCATTTAAGTGTGAGCACGTGGTGGATAAAGCTGTAGTAATGGGGCACCAAATGGGAAGGCGTCTGGAAAAAGAAATGATGAGGGCTGTGCTTCGTTATCGAAGCTGACTGTTTTTTTTTTTACCTTCTCAGGATATGCAAAAACAATAGTAGCTGAAACTTGATTTTAAATAACTGAGTTTAATTAAGAAGACATAATAAATTCAGAATAATAACCGAAAGGGTGACGAAATAGACTGGAAAAAGAAGATCCAAGCGATCAAACAATGAGAGGGGGTGTCCCGGCAACCTCTCTGTGATGATTACAAACTAAAATCTGATGTGGTCATGAAGGAATAAACAAAAAGCTAGAAAACTGGCCTGAAAACTTTGCTCCTATATAATGAAGAAAAAGATCCAAGAAAACTCAAGTAAAAAAGCCCTAATCTTTACATATAAGTGAACACGTTTTTCTGACTACATCAAAAGCAACAGATTTCAAAACTCAAAGTAACTTTACTATAAACTCTGAGCCACTGTAACAAAAACTTTAAATTATTTATCTTATCTCCTGCTGCTGCACTGTCAGACAATGTTCTCAGAGACCAGATGTGTCAGATATTTTTGTGAGTCCAACATAAGCAGATATTATTTCCATTTTGGAAAAAAGAACAACTTTTCGTTTTATTTTACTGTTTGATTATTTCTTTTTAAAATTTTGCACTTTGGTTTTACTTAACAAATTCACCTAATTAAACCAAACTAATATTTCACAGAATTTTCCTCAAGTTAAAAAAGAACGTTGTTTCAAAAAAAAAAAAAATAACTAAAAGACCCTTGTGAAAATGTAATGTCCTTCCTACAAATTACTTAGTTGTACTAAATGTTCCTTTTCCCATATTTATATGTTTATTAATGATTTCATAACCCATCCCGTCCAACTGCTTGTTATCGCAAATTTCTAATCAGCCTATCACATGGTAGCAACTCAGTGCATTTAGGCATGTAGACATGGTCAAAATGATCTGCTGCATTCCAAACAGAGCATCAGAATGGGGAAGAAATGTGATTAAAGTGACTTTGAATGGGATGGTCTGAGTATTTCAGAAACTGTGGATCTGGGAATTTCACCTAAAAACATTTCTAGGGTTTAATGGTTCAAAAGAGAGAAAATATTAAGTGACCAGCAGTTCTGTGGCATTAATGCCTAGTTGATGCCAGAGGTCATAAGAGAATGGGCAGACTTGTTCCAGCTGATAGAAACGCAACAGTAACTCAAATAACAACTAGTTACAACCGAGGAACCGAGGTCTGTAGAAGAGCGTCTCTGAATGGACAACACATCCAACCTTGAGGCAGATGAGCTTCAGCAGTAGAAGACCACACCAGGTTCAGCTAAAAACAGGAAACTGAGGCCAAAATTCACAAAGGTTCACCAGAATTGGACAACAGAAGATTGAAAAAACGTTGCCTGGTGGTTTGGTGGAGAGCAAATAAGTCCACTAGATCTTCTCTAAATGTATTTTCCGGTTACCACAGTAACAATGAAGTGACTGAATGGGTGGTCAAGATAAGTGCAAAATCTGCTAAGTGCTGCTAATCATGGATAATGATAATAAGGTTCAAATTCAAACAAGATAGCAGTGGCCTTTGAAATATCTTTAAAAAAGACACAGGAGCTCTTTTAAGCCAGTGTGGAAGCGCAGGAACAATAGTAATTAGTGGTTTATCTGATATTTTAGCAGTTGATGTTAACAAACTCTCATAGGTTGTGCATTTTTTGACCCTGCAGAGCGGATTTGTGCAATTTGTCAAAAGGTTTTTCACTCAAATTAATGAAGGTGAGTTTACTAAATAGGTAGATTGACAAATTCATATTCAAAGAATAAGAAAAAAGTTATCATTAATTGTCAAATCAAACAAAAATAGACCTTTGAGCAGGCTTTTACCCTTTAGAATAACAGAGCTGAAGAAAGTTCTGTTAGGATTAATGGTAATCTACTCAGATCTGATGAAATAAATGCTGTTTTCTTTTTTCAAAGTCTGTAAAGAAAAACCAAATACATATGTATGACCGTAAAAAAGAAATGTTACAAAGTGTTCATCCCAGTAATTCCCCTTAGAGGACATCTGCTTGTTTAGCTCGGGCTATAACAGGTAACCGTTGCCAGTTTGGTGATTGAAACAGCAAGTTTCCAAGGCATACATCAGCAGACTGACTCTCCCACAAAGATTTAAAGCTTTGTCTGACCCTTTAGCTTGGCTCAAGTTTAACGGTGGGTGGGGGTGGCAGGAAAAGGAAATGGTGAGAGTGACAAAGAGTGCGGATGAAGGAGTCCCTTAGAGAGACATTTAGAGTTTAAGGAAGGAAGTCAGAGAGGATACATAATGAGGGAGTGAAATAGAGAAAAAAAAGGCTCATTAAAAATGTTAAAGATTCAGATTTCTGATTGAAAAGCAGGGTAAAGGAGAACAAAACCTTTGAAGCTCCTTCAGGAAAATTGCATTTCCTTTATTACATGTATTGTTGAATTGCCACAGATTAGGTGAAAAATAATTCATCAGTGATGTGACTTGCAATTTTACTCAAGAGGCTGAATTGCCAAAGTACGCTGGGGCTTAGTTCATATTAGCATAACAATTGAGCAATTGGAGTAATAATGTTTGCCCATCCTAGGAGGCCTCAATTACTATGCTGTATTTATTCTGTGTGATTGGAATATATTGAGTTTTAATGCATGAAGCCTCAGTGACCCCAAAATGAATCTAAATTCCATTTAATGAAGAGAGAAGACTTGGGGATTACCACATGGGAGAAATGTACACTCATTGCCAGAAGATTCCTATTTATATTGATAATTATTTACATGCTTCAATTCATTTAGCAATTCTATTTGCATGTGTCACTGCTTTCCACACCTGTGTCCTCATGGGTCTGTGGAAAACAAAAATGAAATGAGGATTGCTGAATTATGTGTGCAACATGCTACACATTCTTACTCCTATTATGTGTGAGAAAAAATAAATGAACAATCCTTAAAATAATGAACTAATCATTCAGAGTACATTTAAATCAAGGTTTTTAGATCTAAACAAGAATTGAAAGCTTTTTTTCTTTGGTAAGTGCAAAAACCAACCCCCTCTGTGGTACAGACTAAAGCTTTAGTCCCATGCACCCCTATGGAAGGTTGCCCTACACTGGTGTGCTGTTGGTTTTTGGGTGTCTGGGCCCGTGGAAGGTCATGGTCAGGAGCTGTCGCATCTTAAGGGGAGCACAGGTGCATTTTCTTTGAGGCTTGTACGGCCACCTCAAGGGATTGCATGAAAATGGCATGCACGTGTGGTAAGTGTATCATAAAGTATTTGTAAGGATAATGTAAGTGTCATTTACCTATGACGCATGAGTGATGCATATGATATGTGGGTACTGGCTCCTTACTGACCACTTGCAAATGCTGCACACTCAGGACTTGCACATGACATGTAAGTGCCCATAGGATCCCCTCAGAAACTAAGCTCTGATTGCCTAATTTCCTAAATTTTAACAGTCAGGGTACATGCAAATAGCCTGCAAGGAGGGTGCCCTTGTCACCTGAACAGCACTAACAGGCCCCTTGACCCTTGCGCAGGGTTTGGAGGGGTTGAAAAGAGGAAAAAGCTTACCTGTATCTCACCTACTTCATCCTTACCTACTCTTGTATATTATTTAGGTGTTCACTACGACCTGTTGCCCGCAGAATGCCTTTAGAATAAAAATGTGCATGAACGTTTTCACTCTTCAAGCTCACCGAGTGGTCTACGATCTTAAAATATTGTGCTTTGCCCATCTTTCACCCACAGACAGACTGCATCCAGCCGTAAGGGCAGTTGTGACTTAGGCCTGAGCAAGTGACATTAAAACCTGGGTATCGACCCCTGCAATTGGATAGTGGTAGTCCTGGGCTGTTTGAACTCAGATGGACTATTTTACGGTGGTCGAGAGGTGCAAGACACGTTTACTTTTAAGACAACAACAAATCCCAGTACAAATGAAGTAATACTGAAACACAACAGCAAGTCTGGGTGCAAAATACCGTATCACAACAACGGAGGTGAAGGCGCGGCTTCTAACAGAAAGGGACGTAATATAAAACCAGTCGAGTATTATTTTTTAAAGTTATTTCTTACTGTTTTCTTTATGTGGACATTATAAACACATGAAACAGTCCAAAAGCATTTTATAAAATTGTATCACTACAGTAAACATTACAACAATGTTTAGCAAGGTAACGGTTTTGTGTCACTTCCAGTATTAAAGGTATTCCTTTTCTGTTAGCAGCTGCTCGCTTTCATACATCTTACTCCATCTTCTGCTGTCGTGTTTTGCACTTGCCGGCCAGCTGCGTATTTGTTGTGGGGTTGCTTTTTGCGATACAGTATTTGCACCCAGATTTACTGTTGTGGTTCAGGACTATGTTATTTGTGTTGTGTTTTGCTGTTGTGTTTCAGTATTTGTTCATTTGTACTTGGATTTGTTGTTGTTGGATCTTAAATGTAAACATGTCTTGCACCTCTAGGCCACCGTACATTTTGGGCACGATTGGGGAAAGTGTAAGACAGGTGCTGTAAGCATCATCTGTTTATATTTTAAAAGCTAATCTCATGAAAAAGGCTACTGTAACACCTCTGAGGGATAGTATAAACCCAGGACCAGAAAGATCAACTATGACAGTATTACAAAAACGTGTTATTTGGAAAGCCTGAAAAGACCACAGATCACAATGTAGTTGAATATAGCTGGCTTGTTATTTAGATAGACACAAAAACTACACATAATTTTTTTTTCTCTTGTTCTTTTCAAGGGTATTTCATGGGTGACACTACTACGTTCAACCACCAAGTATGTATTTTCTAATGAGTATTTTTTCTTGTACTTTTGTATTTTTTATATACTGGATAGGACTCCTTTTGAGCAATACCCACCCCCTCAGAACAAATATATATTATAACTAGACTTTGCTCCACTGTCATCAATGCAAGTGTCACTATTAAACAACAAAACATTAACATAAGTGCTTTACATGTGACACACTTTGAAAGCTAAATTAGCTCACAATTGAAAGTAAGTTGAAATCTTGTAAACAGAGCTGAACCAAGCATTGCCTCATACTTGTAAGGTATTTTCAAAAGTCAGCATCCTTCATGTATCTCTTCGGTTTTCCGCAGTTGTTCTGATGGTAGTTGGTCTGAGCAGCAGAATAATTTGGCATGATGCTTAGTATTGGCTTAAATCATTTTTCCCAAGAGAAAAAATCCTCAATTGCCAAAGGATAATGGACTTTAGTGAGGAAATGGTCTGGAGGGGTTTCCACATTTCTTCAATTATATAAAAGCATAAATTCAGGCAAAGCCAAGAAACCCTGAAATTGCCAAAGCTCTAAAATCATGGTGCCTCATTTTCTAAACAAGATTTTATTAAACTCTTCTTTTCCTTTTATGTTTTAAACAAAACAACAAATATTCTAGTTCATTTAACTTTAACTAAGCCAATGAAGTTATTGATTTGTCAGACCAAGTTATGGGTGATTTTGATATATTAAATGTAACTATTCGCCACTGATATCTTTACGTTATGACATTGATTTCAAAGAGACATTTATAATATAGTGCAAAAGAGTTGACCAGCATTTTACCAATTACTGCATACCTCACAAAACAGCCAGAAGGGAACAATGGAGAGATATATCCTGATTAAACAATCTCCAAAATTGCTGAATAGTGCATAACATTATAAAGCTTAAGGATATTTAATTAGGTACATTTTAAAACCAAGAAACCATTTCGATGTGGTCAGGATTATTCTAAAAATCTCATCTACATTTGCAAGCTGAGTGGTTTTCCCGATGAACGAGCAGAAAATTGTGTTGGAGTGCCCCTTTAATCATTACATTCTTAGCTAGCATTATTCCACTAAAAAGCAATGGTTTCTTACTTTTACATCATTAAATTTTAATTGGTTGTATTTTTGCTTGGAAGTTTGAAGTGTCACTGCTAATTGCACATGCTCACCAAGCATGTAGTTTAAAACTGCTAAAACAGATCAACTGAATGCTTCACCTTTGTGAAGTATGGAATAGCTGCAGGTCTATTCCTAAACGTGAAATCAAATAATGATAAGAGCAAAAAAAAAATGCATCGCCTTTCAGGCAGAACATCAAATCTAATCTAATCTAATATACTTATGGTTTCAATAATTATGCTTTAAAAAGCAATAGAAATCTGTGGATTACTTTAGGTTGTTATCCAATCTAGCCACAGGGGTTGCAAGCCAGTAACTTCTGTGCCGGTCCCAAGCCCGGATAAATAGAGAGGGTTGCGTCAGGAAGGGCATCCGGCGTAAAAATTGCCAAAATAACCATGCGAATCATCCACAACACTTTAGACATACCGGATCGGTCGAGGCCCGGGTTAACAACGACCGCCACCGATGCTGTTAACTTACAGGGTGTCGGTGGAAATTTGACTACTGTTGGTGGAAGAAAGAGGGGAGGCAGAAGGGTCCGTGGCCAGAGAGAGAAGGGAAAAGGCAGGAACATAGGTTTGAGAATAGGGACTCTTAACGTTGGCACAATGACAGGGAAAGGCAGAGAGCTGGCAGACATGATGGAGAGAAGGAAGGTAGATGTACTGTGTGTGCAGGAGACAAGGTGGAAGGGCAACAAGGCACGTAGTATTGGAGGAGGATACAAACTGTTCTATCATGGTGTTGATAGGAAGAGAAATGGGGTAGGAGTGATTCTGAAGGGGGAGTTTGTAAACAGTGTTCTAGAGGTGAAAAGAGTCTCAGACAGGATGATGAGCCTAAAGTTAGAAATTGAAGGGGTGATGGTGAATGTAGTCAGTGGGTATGCGCCACAGGTTGGCTGTGAGTTAGAAGTGAAGGAGAGATTCTGGAGTGAGTTGGATGAGGTCATAGAGAGTTTCCCCAGAGGAGAGAGAGTTGTTATTGGAGCAGACTTTAATGGGCATGTTGGTGAGGGCAACAGAGGTGATGAGGAGGTGATGGGCAGGTTTGGTGTGAAGGAAAGGAATCTGGAGGGACAGATGGTGGTGGACTTTGCGAAGAGGATGGAAATGGCTGTAGTCAACACTTACTTCCAGAAGAGAGAGGAACATAGAGTGACATACAGAAGTGGAGGTAGGAGTACTCAGGTGGACTACATCCTATGTAGACGAGGTCATTTGAGAGAGGTTAATGACTGCAAAGTGGTGGTAGGAGAGAGTGTAGCCAGACAGCACTGCATGGTGGTGTGTAAGATGACTCTGGAGGTCAGGAAGAAGAAGAGAGGGAAAACAGAAAAGAAGACCAAGTGGTGGAAGCTACAGAATGAAGAAACTTGTGAGGAATTTAGGCAGAAGTTGAGGCAGGTCCTGGGTGGTCAGGATGAGCTTCCAGATGACTGGGAAACTACAGCAGAGATTATCAGGGAAACAGGTAGGAAGGTGCTAGGTGTGTCATCTGGAAAGAGGAAAGACGGTAAAGAGACTTGGTGGTGGAATGAGGAAGTACAGGAATGCGTCCAGAGGAAGAGGTTGGCTAAAAGGAAGTGGGATGTAGAAAGGACTGAGGAAGGTAGACAGGAGTACAAGGAAGCGCAGCGTAGAGTGAAGAGAGAGGTGGCAAAGGCCAAACAGAAAGCTTACAATGAGCTATATGACAGGTTAGACACAAAGGAAGGAGAGAAGGACTTGTACAGGCTAGCCAGACAGAGAGACAGAGATGGGAAGGACGTGCAACAGATAAGGGTGATTAAGGACAGAGATGGAAAGGTGCTAACAACCCAAGAGAGTGTACAGAAAAGATGGAAGGAGTATTTTGAGGAGCTGATGAACGAGGAAAATGACAGGGAAAGAAGGGAGGAAGATGTGGTTGTTGTGGAGCAGGAAGTAGCAGAGATTGGAAAGGATGAGGTTAGGAAGGCTCTGAAAAGGATGAAGAGCGGAAAGGCCGTTGGTCCTGATGACGTACCTGTGGAGGTATGGAAGTGCCTAGGAGAGACAGCAGTGGAATTTCTAACAAGGTTTTTCAATAGGATTTTAGAGATTGAGAAGATGCCTGAGGAATGGAGGAGAAGCGTTCTGGTCCCGATCTTTAAAAACAAGGGTGACATGCAGAACTGCAGCAACTATAGAGGAATAAAGTTGATGAGCCACACAATGAAGCTGTGGGAAAGAGTAGTGGAAGCCAGGCTTAGGAAGAAGGTGGAGATCTGTGAGCAGCAGTATGGTTTCATGCCCCGTAAGAGCACCACTGATGCCATTTTTGCTTTGAGAATGTTGATGGAAAAGTACAGAGAAGGTCAGAAGGAGCTGCATTGTGTGTTCGTAGATTTAGAGAAGGCGTATGACAGGGTGCCGAGGGAGGAGCTGTGGTACTGTATGAGGTCGTCTGGAGTGGCAGAGAAGTATGTCAGAGTAGTTCAGGACATGTATGAGAGAAGTATGACGGTGGTGAGATGTGCTGTAGGTCAGACAGAGGAGTTCAAGGTGGAGGTGGGACTACACCAAGGATCAGCTTTGAGTCCTTTTTTGTTTGCTATGCTGATGGACAGGCTGACAGACGAGGTAAGACAGGAATCTCCCTGGACAATGATGTTTGCGGATGACATTGTAATTTGCAGTGAGAGTAGAGAGCAGGTGGAGGAACAGCTAGAGAGGTGGAGGTTTGCTCTGGAAAGAAGAGGTATGAAGGTCAGTCGTAGTAAGACAGAATACATGTGTCTGAACGAGAGGGATCAAGGTAGAAGCGTTAGGTTACAGGGGACTGAGGTGAAGAAGGTGCAGGAGTTTAAGTACTTGGGGTCAACAGTTCAGTGTGATGGGGATTGTGGAAAAGAGGTGAAGAGGCGAGTGCAGGCAGGTTGGAGCGGGTGGAGGAAAGTGTCAGGAGTGTTGTGTGACAGAAGAGTGCCAGCAAGACTCAAAGGAAAGGTGTACAAGACAGTGGTGAGACCAGCTCTGCTCTATGGGTTAGAGACGGTAGCAGTGAGACAGAGACAAGAGGCTGAGATGGAGGTAGCGGAGATGAAGATGTTGAGGTTCTCCTTAGGAGTGACCAGGTTAGACAGGATAAGGAACGAGTACATCAGAGGGACGGCTCATGTTGCCTGTGTTAGCGACAAAGTCAGAGAAGCCAGACTGAGATGGTTTGGACATGTTCAGAGGAGGGATAGTGGATATATTGGTAGAAGGATGTTGGAGATGGAGCTGCCTGGCCGGAGGGCAAGAGGACGGCCAAAGAGGAGATATATGGATGTCTTAACAGAGGACATGAAGTTGGCTAACGTTAGGGTAGAAGATGTTCATGATAGAGTGAGGTGGAAAAGGATGATTCGCTGTGGCGACCCCTGATGGGAAAAGCCGAAAGAGAAAGAAGAAGAAGACTTTAGGTTGTTACCCCCAAGAAATGTAGAGGAGGTGGAACACTAAATAAAACAAAAAAAGCACTAAATAGACTAAAAAACGCAGAGACAGTAGGTCTGATCTCCATTTCCTTTTAATCTCTGATAAAGTCCTGGAACTCTTCCTCGACCTCTAATAACTTCTACTTTACTGATTATAGTAGGTGATGAAGATAAACCTTGAAGTGAAAAAATAGCTTCTTTTTTTGCATTGTGAAAGGAACACTCAAGCCAGCATTGACCCAAGCCAGCTTTATATCAAATAACCAAAGCAGCAAAAACAAAAATAAATAAAAATAAAAACAGTACAGATCGCTTAAAACAAGTTAAAAGGACTCGGAAATCTAAGAAAACCACTTCTGAGTTGTATAGAATATTAGACAATAATTTAAAAGGATCTTAGGAATCAAATAATTCTGAAGGAAAAGTAAAGAAAAGAGCAGCAAAGAAGTTCAACTTTTAGAGAAAGAATAAACTATGAAAAGAAGAACCTTGACTGAGGAAATACTAAGCAGAAAAGTCAAAGGCTTCAGAAAGATACTATAAATGAACCCTAGGAACAAAACATCAAAGGAAATCGGTTCAGTTTTCCGATCAGTTCAAGTCTTTGCAGAAGCAGCTGCAGCTCTGAAGAAAGTTTCATGATATGCTCACCAAACAACAGCAGATAAAAGCAATGAGGTGACAGCTGCAGATAAACAGACACTGCGGGACCTCCACAAGCAGCCCAAAGAGGGAGTGTGTGAGCTTACTGAGCTCTACTAAAGTGTGAGAGCATTGTTGACTATAAGGGTTCTCAAATAGCAAACAGGTCAACCCTTTAGAATAATGAAATCATTTTGAAGACTTGGCAGAAAGTTATTACCAAGCACACACAAAAGAAACCCCACTTGTTTCTCACAGAGAGTGAACAAATAAAGATAAGAAAAGGTCCCAGTTTAGAAAAAAGTGAGAGAAAGTTAAAAAAAAGTGTCTTATGGAGCTTTACACCAAAAAAAGGAAAAGTCAAAGCTGATAAATGAGAAAAAAATGATAAAATTGAGATATTTTCCCTGACTAACTGGTTTATTTACTTTGGGCAAGGTAAGGCTATTACATCTAAATTACTAACTAAACAATCTCGTGTGAGCAGAATTATTACCCCAGGTTGTTTTTCTCCAAATATATCTGAGTGGAGTACACTCAGATAGCACTTTGCGACATTCTCAGAAGGCCCAAAGCGCTTTACAATCACAGGACCATGCACCCACTCATGCACACACACTGATGGCAGCTTCAACACACCAGCATGCAGGGCGGGAACCGAACCTGCAGTTTTTCCGATCAGAAGTCAACCTCTCTACTTCCGCTTGCCCACTGATATTTTATCGAGTAGGAGGTACAGTAAATGTTAAAAACGTACTTGCAAATGAAATGGTTCATAATTTACGCAAACTTAAATGCTTTTCAGTTGGAGTCTTGGCCACACACAAAGTAAATTCAAAAAATTTTATTCATTACACCTTCAAACATAATTTATTCCATATTTATAAATGAAAAATATAACAATTTGTTTTTTAGGCAATGCAACATACTAACTACCTGTTCAGGGCAGGGGCAAGGCTATGGGGGGAAAAGGGAGCCAGCTGCCCAAATTTTAAGTCATTGTTAGAACCATCATTGACAAAGATGACTAAATTATTAGTACAAGCTTCTTTGAGCATTTCAAATTTTTAAAGATTCATGAAATTAATTAACAGTTCAAAATACATATTTTTGATCCATTCATTTCTAATGGCCTTCCACTCCGCTGTTCTTTGCCACCCTTCCAAAGTCTTCTGCCCCCCTTCAGCCCCCAAATATTAGATTTTCCAACTCTGCCATTGGTTCAGGCTGCACGGTGGCGCAGTGCCAGGCACTCTTGCCTAGCTGCGAGAAGGCCCCCGGTTCAATTCCTGGCTGGGGGACCTGAAACAGAACATCAATGGGGGAGCTTTCTATGTGGAGTTTGCATGTTCTCCCCGTGCATGCGTGGGTTTTCTCCAGGGTCTCCCACTCCCACTGTCCAAAAACATGCTCCATAGGTCAATTGTTAACTCTAAATTGGCTGTGAGTGTGAGAATGAATGAATGAGTGTGTTTGACATGTGGCCTTGCGACCTGTCCAGGGTGCCCCCTGCCCTCGCCCGTAAGTGGCTGGGATAGGCTCCGGCCCCCCTGTGACCCCAAAAGGGACACAGCGTGTTAAGAACTTCAACATAGTCTTTCGTGACAATGAGAAATTACGTTCTTGCAAGAATTACGGACAATAAAGATGTGTTTTTGAAAACAGTAAACACATGGTGGGTCTGTGTGTGTTTGAGAAAATGTTATATTTCTTTCATATGTTGGAGGATTGATCTGAGCAAAGACACATACATTTTCAATATACCCATACATTCGTTATCCTGAAAGTAGCTAGATAAAAACAAAGAAAGAGCACAAATCAGTCTTTGATGTCATCTGTGTTTGATTGTTGAAAGACGAAAGGAAAGTTTTTAAGGTTTCGACAATCGCTTTAAGAGACCTAACGTAACCCACAATGAATAATCTAGAAATAGAAGTCTAACATCTCGCTCTTCTAAAAAATTAATGAGGAGATCTCAGAAGAGGTTCAAAGGTACCCTCTCGCAATTCTGTCTAAAGTTTTCTCTTTGCTGTGCCAGTTTTGTCTTTTTTAACCATGCTTGAAGTGTCAGGGTTAGAGCGGAGGAAGGAAGCAGCCCGACATTGGTGTAACTGTATAAGACAGGAGTGTGTCTCTTTGTGTAAAAAAAAACAAAAAAAAAATACACTCATTTTATATTAATAATAACTGTAAGCATGCACTTTGACAATGCATGCGTTTGAAAGTGAAACTACTCCAGAGATAGTGAATAAATGCACATACCGAGGCTGAGCTCCACCTGCTGCACCCTTGATGTTCTGTTCCCACCTGTGAAATAAAGACAGACATGTTGATGAGCTAACACACACATCTACAATTGGCTGGAGCCACAAGGACAACAAATTATAACACAAAAGCCAGTAATTTTACATAATACATGTAAAGACTCATGGTTAATGTTTTTACAGATAAATCAGATTCAAGTGATTATGATATTTATAATTTCACTGAAATAAAATGAACCTTTGTGATACATCTAAATTGGTGATAAAAAGTTTCCTTTTTTAATATATAATGGTCACCTGTTTTTTTTTGTTGTTTTTTAACGCCGTTCCTGTTTTTACTGTTTTCTATTTTGGAGAGCGAGTTTGTATTTAAGTTAATGGTTAAATTTTTCCTCTTCAGACTCCGTCAGCTAGTGTTGAGCATGGGTTTGTAAAAATATTTGCTACACTGTGTGTTAGTTGTGTGTGTGTTAGTGTGAGGTTAGATGCAACACTTTATCTAAACCAGTGATTTTTAACCATGGGGCCACAGCCCAATCTTGGTCTGTGAGCGCCAACTAGTGGGCCGCAAAAAAGATCTGTTCTGAATCTGTGGGCCACGAGAGCCGCGGGACCTGAATGCAGCCTCCTACCACTTGGTGGAAGTGAGGTGTCAGTCAGGTGTTGTAAAAAAGTTAAGAGCAAGAGCATCTGATCTAAACTGAGGTATAATTGAACGTGGCATAGAAATCATGTAAACAAAACTCTGGTACATGACATCGTAAAAAAACTTAAATGTAACATTTTTTTGTATCATCAACAGTTCAGTGTTTGGGAAAACACATTCACTGCTCCATACTAGGTGTTCCACAGCAAATTAATTGTCTCTTCTCACATTATGTTACATTTACATTTTCTTGCAGCCATTTTATTCTTGTGTGACTAGTTTACAAATAAAATTCAAACTTCATTGGAATAGCTTGATATGTTTCTACCACTAAATGCTGTCGGAGAGCAAATGAAGCTTCAGAAAGCTTTGCCCTTCAGTGAACTGAACGGATAAAAAGCTTCAGGTGAATCATGCATCATCTACATCACTAAAAGGCATCAAGATTATTTTGAAATGTAATCATAGGTGTTTTACTTTATCCTCATCCCCTGTCAGCTTCCTTTGTTATTTTATTGACCAAAAATGTACAGATGATTCAAGTGCAGTAAAGAAACATCATAACTGACAATTAAATAAACAGAAATTACGAAAAAGGTGACAATATCAAACAAAACAAAAGAAAACCTGAAGAATAACTTAAAAAGCAACATTGGTGACAAAACTGGCTGCGACACAAAATGACTAAAACCATGCAATCAAATGTGGACTCACAGGACTAATTAGCAAAACTGAAACAGCTGTAATGACTGCTAATTAGAAACTGGTGTAGACATAACGTCACTGCGGAACAGAGATGAAACTAAAAGAGATAAAAAGACCACTTCAAATTAAACAATTGAATGATGAACCCCTAAAAAAAATCAAACCAAGTAAAAACTAAAAAAAGCGAAACTAAAAGTTTGGGTTCTTACAGTAAGAAAAGACACATTCTGGGTGTATTTGAGAAAAAAACCCATGCTGGTCACAAAAAATAAATCAAATGTGGAGAAAATAATCAAGATAATCAGACATTGCTTGTAAATTGTTGAAGCAGTCCTCAGACAAAATTATGTTACTCTTAAAAATAGAGAAAGACAATATAATCATAAGGATCAGGTTGAAGTAAAGCCTCTTATGCAGCTGCTGTTCAATAAAAGGGGGGAACCTAGCTGTCAATTTATGCACCACCATCATCTGCCTCTTTATACATCTCACCAGTGCAGAAAAAAGGGTGATACAGATGAGTTCACACCAAAAACGTCAATTCATACTGAAATATGTCAGAGTTATGTTTAAACTTGCACATCTGTGGATCTATTTTCTGTCATTTTGATAACTTTAGTCGTGCTTTTGTAAGTATATAAATAAGTGTATTTTGTTTTGTACAGTGTATTAAATTTTCTTACATCAAGACTTAACTCTTACTCTCCACAGTGCAGCTTTCTCCAAAATTCTTGGTCCATGTTCCTATTACCACCATGTTTAATTTTTGAATTATTTAAAAAGTATAGTTAAAGTTTATTGTCGTGCTTGGAGCCTTTTTTGTGTTTCCGTGGCTCAGCAGATGTTGGAAAACTGAACCCTCTTAAGTTGAATGTTGCATTGCAGTGAGTCTTTTGTAATTCCCATGAATGACATCGTTGGTGTGAATCTTCAGATTGGATAATCAAACAGCAGTTTTTCCAAAACTGACATGACTCTGCTGTGACGCTCTGCTGCCACTTTGGTGTGAATTGGAGATAAAGCTAAAGTGGGCAACATGGAAAGTTCTGGAAGAGCACCTCCAGCAGGCTCCCATCTCTGCATCGATTCACAATTGCTTTTATGGCGATAGATAAGGACTGTTTTTTGGCGAAAAATGGGCTAACCTGTACAGAGCACACAGGTGGTCCACACGAAATAGGAAGGTCGTTGACCACCCAGTGACTCCGTAGTCTGTTTTTCTTAGGGTATGCTGCAGGCGACAGGTTGTGGTGAACACTTACATATCACAAAGGGTAAGGGTGATGTAGATGATATGAAGACATGTCTCAAAGAGCTTTTTACTGTTTTTTGTGCTCACTGTGGCCATTTTTTACCCGTAGACTTATGTATCTGTGAGGGCGACTTTAACTAATGCTTTAGTAATGACCAAAGTGTGGCGTAAAAGGCACCATATGACAGCTTCAATTGCATGTCATAAGTGTGCACAACTTCAATTAACCTTACAAATACTACATGGTACACATACCACACACATGACAATTGAGTGTTCCATTTTAAACGAGCATCAGACGAACTAAAAGACACACCCTAGCTCCTTTAAGCTGCTCCTCTCTGCGACCCTCAAAGGGCCAGACAACCCAAAAACCTGCAGCCCTCATCCAATTGGATGGGTGCTGGTGACTAAAACTTAACTTATTACCCATCTGCTTTAATACAATTTTATACATTATTCAGAGGACTTCCAATTAGATGACAAAGATAACTAAAAATGTAAAGTAAACAAAGACCTTTAATTAAAGATTGTATTTTAGTTAAATAGAATAGAACGGAACGACAGAACCAAAACATCTCAAACACGATTAGGTCTCAAAATGGTTCACTAATGATGCATTCCAATTAGCACCAACTTAGTGAAGCTAAACTTGACTTATGGAGTTTTTACTAGGGGTCACGTCATCTTGCGTCTTTGATTTTTAGTACCTTCTGTCCTACAGAAAAGGAATGGATTTGATTTATGGGCACAAGAAGTGGTGACCTGCGCTCTGTTGAGAGTTCAGAAAACAACGGGAGGTGGCAGTAGATATTTGTTTTGCCTGCATTTCCACGACGAACCTGGTCTCATTGAAATGGTGCTAAAGTAAAATGGAGAAAATGAACTAGACCAAGCCAGTGACTCCAAGTTGAGACGAGACAAATTGAAACAACTTATGGAAATGCAGCAGAGGATTATGCAAAAACCGTAGAAACTTTTACAGAGTTTCAGAACAAGAGCTTTTTCTTATGCATTTTCCTTGAGGGCTCATGCCAGAATGACAAATAGAGGCCTGACTGCTTCTATCATCTGTCACCGCTGCTGTCTCTCCTTCATCACTCTTCCTCTATGGCACAACCATTCAAACACAAAACAGATTAAACACCTGCGGGATAGTGCAACCTGCAGAGGAACTCTGATGTCCAAAAATGCATTTTGCTTTATCTGAGGTGCTAGGATTCAACTGGCCTCTCAAAGGCTCATCAACTCCACTAATGGCCCATAGACATGTCCTGCCTACTGATGTAGGTAAACCACTTACTTTCAATGAGAGACATTTTCAAAAATGAAAAATCTTCTGAAAGGTTATTTAACCATGTTTTAGTGTGATTGACCTTTATTGGCAGCTTTAATTGTGTGTGAAGTTGGATTACTTTGTTTGCAAAGCAACACACAATTATTCCTCAATTTGATGAGGCTCAATGTGTTTTTATAGTTCCTATCCATCAGAGTTTCCAAACAGAGGAAATAAAAGTCACTGTGTGATTTATGAAAAAAACCAGACACTTAAATAAGAAAAACCTTTTTTTAAGACAATTGTTTGTATGCAGAAAAGCGTTTGACTTAATCTGAAGGGTAACTGTTTTTTTTTAATGGGGTACCACACTTGGCTCAGTCCAGTTTGTTTGAATACATTTCAACAAAGGCAAGACATTACTGCGTATTCATACTTGCACGGTAAACATCTAATCAATCAAACTTGCAAACAACGTAGTCCACAGTTAAAACAAATGCATGCAATTACCCAAACAAAAGTCTCATCATTCTGCCTCTCAGGGATGGTGTCTTCACATGTTGTCATGCTAAGGGATTTCATATGATGCTTTAACCATTCAGGATGTCATAATGTGTGGTGGGAAAATGGAGCCCTTCAAGCTAGGTGTGCTGAGAGGGAAACAGCTGTTGGGTCCGAGCATTGATGTCACTTAATCACAAGGGTCAGTCCCCTAAGACAGCCAGGTAGGCTTCAGGTTTACAAACCAAATAATCTTAAGTGGCAGGAAGTAATGCCAAATATCTGTCAACACAGAAACAATTTATGATAAAAAGTAAAGCTACAGACAGATAAGAAATGTGGGCAGTAATTAAGAAAGACATGCAACCCTATAGCATGGCATTTTAATCAAGTCATCTCCAAATTGCTGTTTACAATCTGCAGATTGTAGGTTGGAACTGTGTGCAAATGCACACTAAATTGAAAACTGCACAAATAGAACAGAGGTGTAAGAAAGTGCCAAATTACAAAAATGAAGATGATGTAAATTTCACATGGTAATGTGAAGCAACTGTGCATCTTGGTTCACAAATGACTTGCTTCGCAGTGAAATGTACCATACTTTGTTTTTGTAACTGTTTGGTATTAATAAAGAAGATAAAATGATTCTGTAAAGTTAACCCTTTAATATCGAAGCTTTAGTTTTAGCTCCGGTGTTGGGATTCTTTTGACTACTATAACGTTTCAACTGTTTACCCAATTCATGTAATTCCAGAAAATTCAGAAGTGCAGCAAGCACTTCACACTTTACATTAGTAAAGTGTTACATATTGGTGTGTAAATTCAAAATGCAAAGCTACCTCATCTGCGTCAGAATCAGCTGATCGTGTAAACAGTCAAAGAGTTACAGTATGTCAGAAAGCGTGTACCACCAGTGAGATCTTTGGTTGAAAGAGTTAAAAATATGAGACAAGAGATTTGTCAATCCGATCTGAAATTATTGCTTTGCACTTTTACAAAAACATATATTTTAAAAAGGTTGTTGAGAAACATTTTAGGTATTTTTTTAAATAAAGAAGCATGTCTGTGTGAGCATAAAATTAAATCAAAAGGAGCTACCAAATAATCGTATTGATGGAACTTTGATTGAGGAAACTTGAAGCAAGTTTTCAAGTTTAGTTATTTCAGCTATTTTGACCATTGATGGGACATATGTAAACACGTTATTTACTTTACAAAAAATTTGGAAAATTTGCTGAAGGACGTCTGTCCTTTATTGGGACTCAGCCAGTGTGTCTTATTTATACCTCACTCTTAAATCAATGCCTGCTAATGTTCAGGCTCTATAGTTAATTTTTTAATCTTAAAAATTCAATTAAATGTTTATTTTTAAATAAATGCAATAAATTTGACATAAAGTATGTAATACTTATTAAAAGTTCAAAATGTGACCATTTGTACAAATATCTTGAATACTAAATCTAATTAAAACATTCCAAATGTGTTGAAGTTTAGGTATGTCTATTTCTGCTGTAATGTTAGGCAGTTTCAAATTCAAGTAAACAGGAACAAGCCACCAAGTGGTTACACTTTTTTGTTTTGGTTTCTCACACTGCTTGATTTGTTGAGTATAATTTCTGGTTTTTGGTATTTCAGTAATCACATCCCCTTATCATTCATCCCCTTAGTAAAGTTTGTAATGTCTCCTATATTGTTGTCTTGAGTTATTCCAAATCATGTCATCTTGTTAGACTTACAGGCACCAATTGTCTGAGCATTAACTAATATCAACAAAATAGACCATAAGACTATAGACTATTTTATAGACTATTTAGGCTCCTTGTAAGAAAATTAGAGCAGGTTCACAGCCACCAAAAATTTCAAGTAGTTTTTTCACAGGGTTTTGCACATACACATCTATAAAATAACATTAGTCAGATTTGCCTGTATACATGGATGAAAAACTAACAAACTGTTACTTTGAGGTTATGTAATCATTGTTGACTATGGCATTTTCCTATTTACACAATCTTTTGATTAATCTGTTTTTTTAATTTGCATGAAACCAAATTTAATGAGAGGCATTGGTCTGCAATGTATCACAACACTATGAGTATACAGTAAAAGGATCCAGGTAAAAAAAAACATAATTATTTTCATGACAAAAGTACAACAAAATCAAGGACCCTGATCCTTTGAACCTCCAAGTAGGAGCTCAAAAGTACTTATTTCTTGTTAAAACTCATTAAAGTATTGGCAGAATTGATTAGAGTTGTTGCAACACAAAGGTAAATGCATCCTTCACACATTTTTTGGTAACTCTCTTGACTCTACATCTACATTTAAAATGTAAAATTACTGTAATCCATTATAAGATAATTTTTTTACTACTTTATTTGCGCTAAAATGTCTTGCCTGTGTTTAATTTGCATTTGCCCAGCTTGACCCCATTCTTGTCCTGACGCAGCTGCCCCCGCCCCCAACAACTTTGCTGTGATGATTGTAGGAAAGAACAACTACATACAATCTAATGACAACAATGCAATGCTAAGTGGAATCAAGTAACCCAGATGCTCCATCAATCTCAGTCATATTTCTTTGGAGGGTACAACATGTACAGTGTAAAGGTATGTATGCTGAGAGAAGTGGCACAGGTGTGGTATTTATAATCGATATTCACATTATGAATATGGTAATGAGCTCAGAAAGGTGGCAGGCAGGCAGCACATGTAGATGTAACTCCCGGAGAGGCCTAAAGCAAATGAGGTGTACCCGCCTGCGATACTGCAGTTTCATCTGGCACCAGAAATAGCAGCACAGCCCCACTGTACCTCCAATCCATCAGCCCCCCGTCTGGGGGTAGTAGCAGTGGGGAAGAAAAGGCTTGCCGAGGGGAGCAGAGGAGATAATTTATGGGGATTTAAGCGGAGTGGGTGATTTCTCTGGAATGACAAAGTTAATTAATGGAGAGGGAGTTAAATTGTCAGTCTTGCAAAAAGATCATTTAACCCTTTTCCCTTCTTGTGCCCTGGTTTTACACTAAGTAAGATGTCTAGCTGCCTAGACCTAAAGCATATTGCAAAATCATAGGGGGTTGGGGTTTACAGTTAAAGAAGACCTAGTTACTGACACAAAGACAAAAATATGTGAAAATGGCAAAAGCCTCAAGACAACTATTACTAATGTATCTGCTGTCAAACAGTGACAAAGTACACAGTTGTAATCATCCTGCTTATCGGCTTTGCAAATAAATGCTGCACACAAAAGAAAATGCCTGAGAGCAATCCTGATCATATTTAAAATATTTGGATGTTGAGGTGAGATGAATAATTCACTGATGTGCTTGCCTTAAAGAGGGCTTTGATAATTCAGGGATATAAATAGTATTCTCTAAATAAACCATCCCACCCCAGCCGCCAGCTCTATCCCAACTTTCCATGCATATTGATAGGCTGACAATAATTGCAGTGTTTCTTCCACCTAACTCTCATGGTCCGACCTCACCCTCCATCTGTGTTAAAAAACGCTGTGGGCACCTGCACACCCTTTTCTGATGATTCAGTGATCAAGCAGGCTAACATGCCTGTAACTCAATTGATGTTTGCACAGACAGGCATCCCATTAGGACGAGTGGTACTAAAAGGGAGAGTGAGTTATTCTCACATTACTGCTGGGGAGATGGAGAGGGGACAGATGGTTTTGTTGCCAGAGTTTAATGAAGTGTTGTGAATCAGTCGGAGGTGCCGAGGAGGTCTCGACTGTCACTCTGATGAGAGATGTAGTGTGGAGGGTTAACAAGGGCACAGAGTGAGACAGTTGGCTCCACGATAGTTTTGTCACGTTAAGGGCTGAGCAATTAAAATTGCATCAGTTTGAGGCTGCAGCTGTCAGCGAGAATCCGTATTCCTTTGTGCAAATGCTTGTTAGATTTCAGCTAATGTGATGTCATTTATCTGATTGTGCCGGAGGAATGTGTAGAGAGCCAATTCACCCAGATCTTAAGAAACAACAAACCTCATTCAGTTTGGTTCCACTTTTGTCTGTTGTCAACAAAGTGGAGATAAACCACTTTACCTGTGACTGATAATGCAGGGCTGTCAGCCTTGCTTTCATGCTATACATGGTAATTATATGCCTTGCTGCTCTCTTACATGATGCAAAGAAGCACAAGTACAATGGAGTGTTTCCACCACTCTCATCCCCACACATCTGTCACCAATCAATTATAAAACTTTACATGTCTCTGCAGCCAGGTCATCAAAAAACAATGATGTTTGATATTTTTATTGTAAATCCCACAAGCGTGTATGTCTGTAAGACTTTGAGATGAAATGTCTAGGGATGAATTGAAAAACATGGGGTACAATATGATTCAGTACGGTGGCCCTGAAGTGCAGATCCCACCAACAAATCCCTTAACGCAGAAACATATAAAAGAAAACAATGACAATTTAAAAATGAAAAAGAAAAAAAAAGAAAAAACGTAACATTTTAGAAATCAAAACAAAATTCCCGAAACCAAAACACAAATACCAATTAAAGCTACAAGTAGCATTTAGCGGGCCCGAGCACGTGCCACCGCCTGGCACGAGCGACCGCCCCGTGAGCAACGCCCTGCTCGAGCCATTCTCGTTGTTTTTTCTTGTCCATTCTGGAGCTCCAAGATAATGTTAATATGACAGCAGCCTGTGGGGGGGGGGGGGGGGGGGGGGGACTGTAATCTGTTTCCTTAAAGGACAAAGACTTATGCATTTAGCATGAAAAAAAATCTTAAATCTAAGCCTCGTTTAGACCTGCTCATTTTCTCATCAAGTACAAGAAGGTTTTTATCAGATTAAGAAACAAGCAATGATGATAATTGCTATCACTGTGCCTAAGAATGAGAACAATAGAACTCATTCAATTTCCACTACAATGTCTAGATGAGTGTCAGCTATGTCTGATAACTTGGCCAATTAGCTGGACCGGGATCTTGCAAAGTGCAGAGGGTTTACGTCCAGTGTGATGAGTCTGTGGACGGCAACAGTACAGCATAGCTTTTGGTTTCCACAAGAGAAGAACTCCTGACACATCTGCCCTAACAGACAACTACAAGAGGAGTTGAAATGTATAACACGGTGAAGGAGTTTTTGTGCAGAAAAAGGTACCATTAGAAAAGCCAGTAGCAGTGACTGCAGACAGGTTTCATCACTCACTGTAAGCTGTAAAGCTGACCCAGACTTTCCAAAATGTCTGCATTACTGCTGCGTCATTCACCAGTAGGCCTTATGTGCAGAAGTGATTGGCTCTGGACACATAATGACTCCTATTGTGAAAATCATAAAAAAACCTCAGCTGCAAAGCAAAATAGAACAGGATTTTTAAGGTGCTATTGGTGGAGATATCTGCTGAACATTGTGAATCTGAACTTGTATTCTTGACTGACATTACTGGAAAACTAAACCACTTGATCTGCGAGCTGCAAGACATTGGCAAAACTATATTTTTTTATTGACCAGCCTGCCTGAGCCAGTGTTTTTCTTGTGGGGATCTTTTCTGCCAGGGCTTTCCGGCTTGGTCAGTGGATGTTGCTGCAGTTGTCTCCCTTGCTGGGACAGCTGGAGTTAAACATAGCAGCCTCACGGCTGTGAAGTGGACCCCGTTGCTGTCCCAGTCTGGATGGGCACTGTGGTGATGTTCCAATGTTCAGGCTGGCTCCTGGTATGAAGAGATTCCCAATTACCATTTCCTAACCGCAGAGCCAAGGATGTGTTTACATGTTTAGGTCAAAAATGTGATGAACAGCTTCATGTTGTCTATTGATGTAAGTTTAAACCTAAACATGCCACCCTGTTATTAATCCAGTTGATATGGTTCTCCATCTGTGTCTAGGTGATAGAAAAGCATTTTTTTATATTTAGAGCTCTAAGCAAACAAACAGTTGTCTATATAAAAGAGCTTTTACAATTGTGCACTTTTAGCAGGTCTCTGAATACATGTGACCAATGTATGGTGGATTTTCACAGACTTTGTTTAAAACTGAAGGTGACAGAGACTTTGGAGAAGTGGCTACATTATTCTGGACTTCTTTGTTTCATCCACAGAAGAGTAAAATATGTGATTGATTTTGAAAAGCTGCTGAAAAATGTATCTTTTTAAAATTGCAATTTCTAATTTGGGTTTTACATTTTGTGTTCCATTTTTTGTGATTTTATTAGAAAGATTTGTTATTTATTTGGTGTTTAAAGGTGGTACATATTGTATATACACAATCTTCTTAGAGACATTTGCTATATGTTGTGTTTGTTGTCATTGTAGTTTAATTTTATTGGATGTATTGAAAGGAAATGAAAAGAAGTTGCAGCATTGATTAAAAAAAACATAAAAGAGACATTTACTGTCTGATGTTACATCTGTAGGAGTGTACTGAGGCTGGGTTTTGTTTTGGAGCACATTCATATGTTTTGTTTGTAAAAAAAAAAAAAAAAGATAAGATATAAAGTTAATTGTATTTTGGATGAATAAAAAAGCAATGATTAGTATGAGTATCTCCAGTTTTAATTTCATGCACATTGGAAAAAGCACATAGAAAATACAGGGCAGAATGTGCCCAATGCAATAACTAGGTGGCGCTATAGAGCTCGTCCAAAGTTGTCATATCCATGGGTTCAGAATGGAAGCTTCATCATATCCATTGAAATTCAGTGAGATTGGACAAGGAATGTGCACGTGAGAGCAACATTTGTGTGCATGGCGAGACGCCCAACTTTGCCGCTCTGTCAAGACCACACCCCCGCATTGAAAGTTATGGCTTTTTATCAGAGTAATCTTCAATGGTTTTTCAACAGGTGGACGTCATTTTGAGGTGTGTCGGCTCATCCTACTTGGAGCAGTGATGCTCCAAGTAAAACATGTCATTTCCTGTTGCCAACAGGTGGCGCTACACCTGTTTCGGATTTTTCCACTGCAGATGTGTTCAAAGTCAGACTACAATCATGCACAACAAATTTGGATCAGATTAGATTATTTATGGCTGAGTAATGGCCATTTTTCTTTTCATGGCGTGATTTCGAAACGACCTCAAATTTTGACGCGCCGCCACGGTCACAAACAACCGTAAAAACTTAAAAGCTTCGCAATTTAATATTGGACATGTGTTTAGTTTACAAAACCAAAGTTTGGAGTCATTGTTCAAAAATCTCTAGGAGGAGTTCGTTCTAGAACGAGGCCTGCAAATGACCAAAATAGAGCAAAAATGACATATTGACATCAATATAGCAGACTTCCTGTGCAACTGACAGCTTGGTACCAAGAGACTTTTTTGTAAGTTTTCATCTGATGAACATGTCCTGTAAAAATCAAGCTTGTATGTTAAAGAACATGGCGGGGCTCTCAAAAACAAACATGGTAGGTGGCGCTATTGAGCCGTTTTTGTTCACCCATGCAAGTGCTGTCTATCTAAGTTGGAGATATTTATGAGGCATCTCATTCTGAAATATCAGCCTCGTGATACAAACGGCTGATTTTTTATGAATTTTTAATTATCTGACTGCAACGCAATCAACCACTTCCTGTTTGGTGGTGGCTTGCGCAGGCACCGTCAGGTGTACACCCATGAAACTTTAGACGATGAGAGAAGACCCTTATGAGTATCTCCTGCTGTAATTTTATGAATGTCGGACAAAGCACAGAGAAAAGATAGGTCAGAATGTGACATAAAATGTATTTGTCAATATCTAGGTGGCGCTATGGAGTTCGTCCAAGATTGTCATATCCATTGGTTCAGAATGGAAGCCTCATCACCTCTATTGAATTTCAGTGAGATTGGACAAGGAATGTGCACGTGAGAGCAACTTTTGTGTGCATGGCGAGACGCCCAACTTCACCGCTCTGTCACGACCACACCCCCGCATTGAAAGTTATGGCTTTTTATCAGAGTAAACTTCAATGGCTTTTCAACAGGTGGACATCATTTTGAGGTGTGTCGGCTCATCCTACTCGGAGCAGTGATGCTCCAAGTAAAACATGTCATTTCCTTTTGCCAGCAGGTGGCGCTACACTTGTTCTGGATTTTTCCACTTCTGATGTGGTCAGGGTCAGACTACAATCATGCATATCAATTTTGGATCAGATTGGATTTTGCATGGCTGAGTAATGGCCATTTTTCTTTTCATGGCGTGTTTTCAAAATGACCTCCATTTTCGACGCGCCGCCACGGTCACAAACATCCGTAAAAACTTAAAAGCTTCGCAATTTAACATCGGACATGTGTCTAGTTTACAAAACCAAAGTTTGGAGTCATTACTCCAAAATCTCTAGGAGGAGTTCGTTCTAGAGCGAGGCCTGCAAATGTCCAAAATGAAGCAAAAATGACATATTGACCTCAATATATCAGACTTCCTGTGCGAGTGACAGGTGGGTCCTTTCAGACTTTTTTGTAGGTCTCCATCTGAAGAACATGCCCTGTAAAAATCAAGCTTGTACGTTAAAGCGTATGCGGGGCGTCGGGACAAAAGTCACTGTAGGTGGCGCTATCGAGCCGTTTTTGTGCGCCCATGCCAATCTCCTATAAAATACGAAATTTTTCGCGACTCCTGATGTGTGTGCCAAATTTGGTGAGTTTTGGGGTATGTTAAAGGCCTCAAAAAGGCGACTCTTCCGGTAGAATAATAATAATAATAATAATAATTAAAGCTACAAGTAGCATTTAGCGGGCCCGAGCACGTGCGACCGCATGGCACGAGCGACCGCCCCGTGAGCAACGCCCTGCTCGAGCCATTCTTGTCGTTTTTTCTTGTCCATTCTGGAGCTCCAAGCTATTGTTAATACGACAGCAGCCTGGGGGGGGGGGGGGGGGGGGGGGGGACTGTAATCTGTTGCCTTAAGGGACAAAGACTTTTGCATATAGCATGAAAAAAATTCAAGCAATGATGATAATTGCTATCACTGTCCCTAAGGATGAGAACAATAGAACTCATTCAATTTCCAGTACAATGTCTAGATGAGTGTCAGTTATGTCTGATAACTTGGCCAATTAGCTGGACCGGGATCTTGCAAAGTGCAGGTGGTTAACGTCCAGTGTGATGAGTCTGTGGACGGCAACAGTACAGCATAGCTTTTGGTTTCCACAAGAGAAGAACTCCTGACACATCTGCCCTAACAGACAACTACAAGAGGAGTTGAAATGTATAACACGGTGAAGGAGTTTTTGTGCAGAAAAAGGTACCATTAGAAAAGCTGGTAGCCATACCTTCAGACGGGGCTCCTGCTATGATTGACCGACAAACAGGTTTCATCACTCACTGTAAAGCTGACCAAGACTTTCCAAAATGTCTGCATTACTGCTGCTTCTTTCACCAGTAGGCCTTATGTGCAGAAGTGATTGGCTCTGGACATATAATGACTCCTATTGTGAAAATCATAAAAAACCTCAGCTGCAAAGCAAAACAGAACAGGATTTTTAAGGTGCTATTGGTGGAGATATCTGCTGAATATGGTGAATCTGAACTTGTATTCTTGACTGACATTACTGGAAAACTAAACCACTTGATCTGCGAGCTGCAAGACATTGGTAAAACTATATTTTTTTATTGACCAGCCTGCCTGAGCCAGTGTTTTTCTTGTGGGGATCTTTTCTGCCAGGGCTTGCCAGCTTGGTCAGTGGATGTTGCTGCAGTTGTCTCCCTTGCTGGGACAGCTGGAGTTAAACACAGCAGCCTCACGGCTGTGAAGTGGACCCCGTTGCTGTCCCAGTCTGGATGGGCACTGTGGTGATGTTCCAATGTTCAGGCTGGCTCCTGGTATGAAGAGATTCCCAAGTACCATTTCCTAACCGCAGAGCCAAGGATGTGTTTACATGTTTAGGTCAAAAATGTGATGAACAGCTTCATGTTGTCTATTGATGTAAGTTTAAACCTAAACATGTTTCCCTGTTACTAATCCAGTTGATATGGTTCTCCATCTGTGTCTAGGTGATAGAAAAGCATTTTTTTATATTTAGAGCTCCAAGCAAACAAACAGTTGTCTATATAAGAGCTTTTACAATTGTGGACTTTTAGCAGGTCTCTGAATACATGTGACCAATGTATGGTGGATTTTCACAGACTTTGTGTAAAACTGAAGGTGACAGAGACTTTGGAGAAGTGGCTACATTGCTCTGGACTTCTTTGTTTCATCCACAGAAGAGTAAAATATGTGATTGATTTTGAAAAGCTGCTGAAAAATGTATCTTTTTAAAATTGCAATTTCTAATTTGGGTTTTACATTTTGTGTTCCATTTTTTGTGATTGTATTAGAAAGATTTGTTATTTATTTTGTGTTTAAAGGTGGTACATAATGTATATACACAATCTTCTTAGAGACATTTGCTATATGTTGTGTTTGTTGTCATTGTAGTTTAATTTCTTTGGATGTATAGAAAGGAAATGTAGTTGCAGCATTGATTAAAAAAGCATAAAAGAGACATTTACTGTCTGATGTTACATCTGTAGGAGTGTACTGAGACTGGGTTTTGTTTTGGAGCACATTCACATATTTTGTTTGTAAAAAAAAAAAAAAAGATAAAATATAAAGTTAATTGTATTTTGGATGAATAAAAAAGCAATGATTAGTGCTAAGGATGTATAAAAGACAAACAAAACAAAGGAAATTGCTGTATTTTAGTGTTGAACTAGGCTTTCTAACTGTTCTACTTTCTGTCTGCCACTCCTGGCTAATTTACATGTGAGCACACAGCCGGGGGGGGGGGGGGCTAACTCCACTCCTGCAGCAGGGGAGACTGATGAAAAGCTTGAGGATGTAAGATTGAATAAATAAAATCCTAGAGTTGACCAGTTCATTTTATAAATGTAAATATTTTTTATTTTGGTGCTGATAAACTAAACAGAAGTTATGATAAAAATATTTGCTTGAGTCAAAATGTCCAAAAATTTGCTTTCAGCACAATAGGGTGATTAAGGTGGTTAAATGTTTCTCGTACGTATAGTGCTGCTTTTCAAACGTGGAGCTTTGTAAGACGCATCTAATTCTGAAATCTCAGCTTCCTGAGACAAACGGCTGATTTCCTATGAAGCTTGATTATATGATCATGCTTCATGATCATTTATGAACATATATAGCTCGTCCAAAATTGTCATATCCATGGGTTCAGAATGGAAGTTTCATCAAATCTATTTAATTTCAGTGAGATCAGACAAGGAATGTGAACGTGAGAGCAACATTTGTGCAAAGCGAGAGACCCAACTTCGCCGCTCTGTCACGACCACACCCCCGCGTTGAAAGATTTGTTTTTCATCAGAGTAAACTTCAATGGTTTTTCAACAGGTGGACGTCATTTTGAGGTGTGTTTGCTCATCCTACTTGGAGCAGTGATGCTCCAAGTAAAACATGTCATTTCCTGTTGCCAAAAGGTGGCGCTACACCTGTTTCGGATTTTTCCACTGCAGATGTGTTCAAAGTCAGACTACAATCATGCACAACAAATTTGGATCAGATTAGATTATTTATGGCTGAGTAATGGCCATTTTTCTTTTCATGGCGTGATTTCGAAACGACCTCAAATTTTGACGCGCCGCCACGGTCACAAACAACCGTAAAAACTTAAAATCTTCGCAATTTAAGATCGGACATGTGTTTAGTTTACAAAACCAAAGTTTGGAGTCATTGTTCAAAAATCTCTAGGAGGAGTTCGTTCTAGAACGAGGCCTGCAAAGGACCAAAATAGAGCAAAACTGACATATTGACATCAATATAGCAGACTTCCTGTGCGACTGACAGCTTGGTCCCAAGAGACTTTTTTGTAGGTTTCCATCTGATGAACATGTCCTGTAAATATCAAGCTTGTATGTTAAAGAACATGGCGGGGCTCTCAAAAACAAACATGGTAGGTGGCGCTATTGAGCCGTTTTTTGTTCACCCATGCAAGTGCTGTGTATCTAAGTTGGAGATATGTAAGAGGCCTCTCATTCTGAAATCTCAGCCTCGTGATACAAACGGCTGATTTTTTATGAATTTTTAATTATCTGACTGCAACGCAATCAACCACTTCCTGTTTGGCGGTGGCTTGCGCAGGCACCGTCAGGTGTACACCCATGAAACTTTACACAATGAGAGAAAACCCTTGTGAGTATCTCCTGTTGTAATTTTATGAACATCGGACAAAGCACAGAGAAAAGACAGGTCAGAATGTGACATAAAATGTATTTGTCAATATCTAGGTGGCGCTATAGAGCTCGTCCAAGATTGTCATATCCATTGGTTCAGAATGGAAGCTTCATCACCTCCATCGAATTTCAGTGAGATTGGACAAGGAATGTGCACGTGAGAGCAACTTTTGTGTGCACGGCGAGGCGCCCAACTTCGCCGCTCTGTCACGACCACACCCCCGCATTGAAAGTTATGGCTTTTTATCAGAGTAAACTTCAATGGCTTTTCAACAGGTGGACATCATTTTGAGGTTTGTCGGCTCATCCTACTTGGAGCAGTGATGCTCCAAGTCAAACATGTCATTTCCTCTTGCCAGCAGGTGGCGCTACACTTTTTCCAGATTCTTTCACTGCAGATGTGTTCAGAGTCAGACTAAAATCATGCATATGAATTTTGGATCAGATTGGATTATACATGGCTGAGTAATGGCCTTTTTCCGTTTCATGGCGTGTTTTCGAAATGACCTCCAAGTTCGACGCGCCGCCACGGTCACAAACATCCGTAAAAACTTAAAAGCTTCGCAATTTAACATCAGACATGGGTCTAGTTTACAAAACCAAAGTTTGGAGTCATTATTCATAAATCTCTAGGAGGAGTTCGTTCTAGAAGGAGGCCTACAAATGCCCAAAATAGAGCAAAAATGACATATTGACACCAATATAGCAGACTTCCTGTGCGACTGACAGCTTGGTACCAAGAGACTTTTTTGTAGGTTTCCATCTGTTGAACATGTCCTGAAAAAATCAAGCTTGTATGTTAAAGCATATGCGGGGGCTCGGGACAAATGTCACTGTAGGTGGCGCTGTCGAGCCGTTTTTGTGCGCCCATGCCAATCTCCTGTAAAATACGAAATTTTTCGCGACTCCTGATGTGTGTGCCAAATTTGGTGAGTTTTGGGGTATGTTAAAGGCCTCAAAAAGGCGACTCTTCCGTCGGAAGAAAAAGAATAATAATAATTAAAGCTACAAGTAGCATTTAGCGGGCCCGAGCACGTGCGACCGCATGGCACGAGCGACCGCCCCGTGAGCAACGCCCTGCTCGAGCCATTCTTGTCGTTTTTTCTTGTCCATTCTGGAGCTCCAAGCTATTGTTAATACGACAGCAGCCTGGGGGGGGGGGGGGGGGGGGGGGGGGACTGTAATCTGTTGCCTTAAGGGACAAAGACTTTTGCATATAGCATGAAAAAAATTCAAGCAATGATGATAATTGCTATCACTGTCCCTAAGGATGAGAACAATAGAACTCATTCAATTTCCAGTACAATGTCTAGATGAGTGTCAGTTATGTCTGATAACTTGGCCAATTAGCTGGACCGGGATCTTGCAAAGTGCAGGTGGTTAACGTCCAGTGTGATGAGTCTGTGGACGGCAACAGTACAGCATAGCTTTTGGTTTCCACAAGAGAAGAACTCCTGACACATCTGCCCTAACAGACAACTACAAGAGGAGTTGAAATGTATAACACGGTGAAGGAGTTTTTGTGCAGAAAAAGGTACCATTAGAAAAGCTGGTAGCCATACCTTCAGACGGGGCTCCTGCTATGATTGACCGACAAACAGGTTTCATCACTCACTGTAAAGCTGACCAAGACTTTCCAAAATGTCTGCATTACTGCTGCTTCTTTCACCAGTAGGCCTTATGTGCAGAAGTGATTGGCTCTGGACATATAATGACTCCTATTGTGAAAATCATAAAAAACCTCAGCTGCAAAGCAAAACAGAACAGGATTTTTAAGGTGCTATTGGTGGAGATATCTGCTGAATATGGTGAATCTGAACTTGTATTCTTGACTGACATTACTGGAAAACTAAACCACTTGATCTGCGAGCTGCAAGACATTGGTAAAACTATATTTTTTTATTGACCAGCCTGCCTGAGCCAGTGTTTTTCTTGTGGGGATCTTTTCTGCCAGGGCTTGCCAGCTTGGTCAGTGGATGTTGCTGCAGTTGTCTCCCTTGCTGGGACAGCTGGAGTTAAACACAGCAGCCTCACGGCTGTGAAGTGGACCCCGTTGCTGTCCCAGTCTGGATGGGCACTGTGGTGATGTTCCAATGTTCAGGCTGGCTCCTGGTATGAAGAGATTCCCAAGTACCATTTCCTAACCGCAGAGCCAAGGATGTGTTTACATGTTTAGGTCAAAAATGTGATGAACAGCTTCATGTTGTCTATTGATGTAAGTTTAAACCTAAACATGTTTCCCTGTTACTAATCCAGTTGATATGGTTCTCCATCTGTGTCTAGGTGATAGAAAAGCATTTTTTTATATTTAGAGCTCCAAGCAAACAAACAGTTGTCTATATAAGAGCTTTTACAATTGTGGACTTTTAGCAGGTCTCTGAATACATGTGACCAATGTATGGTGGATTTTCACAGACTTTGTGTAAAACTGAAGGTGACAGAGACTTTGGAGAAGTGGCTACATTGCTCTGGACTTCTTTGTTTCATCCACAGAAGAGTAAAATATGTGATTGATTTTGAAAAGCTGCTGAAAAATGTATCTTTTTAAAATTGCAATTTCTAATTTGGGTTTTACATTTTGTGTTCCATTTTTTGTGATTGTATTAGAAAGATTTGTTATTTATTTTGTGTTTAAAGGTGGTACATAATGTATATACACAATCTTCTTAGAGACATTTGCTATATGTTGTGTTTGTTGTCATTGTAGTTTAATTTCTTTGGATGTATAGAAAGGAAATGTAGTTGCAGCATTGATTAAAAAAGCATAAAAGAGACATTTACTGTCTGATGTTACATCTGTAGGAGTGTACTGAGACTGGGTTTTGTTTTGGAGCACATTCACATATTTTGTTTGTAAAAAAAAAAAAAAAGATAAAATATAAAGTTAATTGTATTTTGGATGAATAAAAAAGCAATGATTAGTGCTAAGGATGTATAAAAGACAAACAAAACAAAGGAAATTGCTGTATTTTAGTGTTGAACTAGGCTTTCTAACTGTTCTACTTTCTGTCTGCCACTCCTGGCTAATTTACATGTGAGCACACAGCCGGGGGGGGGGGGGGCTAACTCCACTCCTGCAGCAGGGGAGACTGATGAAAAGCTTGAGGATGTAAGATTGAATAAATAAAATCCTAGAGTTGACCAGTTCATTTTATAAATGTAAATATTTTTTATTTTGGTGCTGATAAACTAAACAGAAGTTATGATAAAAATATTTGCTTGAGTCAAAATGTCCAAAAATTTGCTTTCAGCACAATAGGGTGATTAAGGTGGTTAAATGTTTCTCGTACGTATAGTGCTGCTTTTCAAACGTGGAGCTTTGTAAGACGCATCTAATTCTGAAATCTCAGCTTCCTGAGACAAACGGCTGATTTCCTATGAAGCTTGATTATATGATCATGCTTCATGATCATTTATGAACATATATAGCTCGTCCAAAATTGTCATATCCATGGGTTCAGAATGGAAGTTTCATCAAATCTATTTAATTTCAGTGAGATCAGACAAGGAATGTGAACGTGAGAGCAACATTTGTGCAAAGCGAGAGACCCAACTTCGCCGCTCTGTCACGACCACACCCCCGCGTTGAAAGATTTGTTTTTCATCAGAGTAAACTTCAATGGTTTTTCAACAGGTGGACGTCATTTTGAGGTGTGTTTGCTCATCCTACTTGGAGCAGTGATGCTCCAAGTAAAACATGTCATTTCCTGTTGCCAAAAGGTGGCGCTACACCTGTTTCGGATTTTTCCACTGCAGATGTGTTCAAAGTCAGACTACAATCATGCACAACAAATTTGGATCAGATTAGATTATTTATGGCTGAGTAATGGCCATTTTTCTTTTCATGGCGTGATTTCGAAACGACCTCAAATTTTGACGCGCCGCCACGGTCACAAACAACCGTAAAAACTTAAAATCTTCGCAATTTAAGATCGGACATGTGTTTAGTTTACAAAACCAAAGTTTGGAGTCATTGTTCAAAAATCTCTAGGAGGAGTTCGTTCTAGAACGAGGCCTGCAAAGGACCAAAATAGAGCAAAACTGACATATTGACATCAATATAGCAGACTTCCTGTGCGACTGACAGCTTGGTCCCAAGAGACTTTTTTGTAGGTTTCCATCTGATGAACATGTCCTGTAAATATCAAGCTTGTATGTTAAAGAACATGGCGGGGCTCTCAAAAACAAACATGGTAGGTGGCGCTATTGAGCCGTTTTTTGTTCACCCATGCAAGTGCTGTGTATCTAAGTTGGAGATATGTAAGAGGCCTCTCATTCTGAAATCTCAGCCTCGTGATACAAACGGCTGATTTTTTATGAATTTTTAATTATCTGACTGCAACGCAATCAACCACTTCCTGTTTGGCGGTGGCTTGCGCAGGCACCGTCAGGTGTACACCCATGAAACTTTACACAATGAGAGAAAACCCTTGTGAGTATCTCCTGTTGTAATTTTATGAACATCGGACAAAGCACAGAGAAAAGACAGGTCAGAATGTGACATAAAATGTATTTGTCAATATCTAGGTGGCGCTATAGAGCTCGTCCAAGATTGTCATATCCATTGGTTCAGAATGGAAGCTTCATCACCTCCATCGAATTTCAGTGAGATTGGACAAGGAATGTGCACGTGAGAGCAACTTTTGTGTGCACGGCGAGGCGCCCAACTTCGCCGCTCTGTCACGACCACACCCCCGCATTGAAAGTTATGGCTTTTTATCAGAGTAAACTTCAATGGCTTTTCAACAGGTGGACATCATTTTGAGGTTTGTCGGCTCATCCTACTTGGAGCAGTGATGCTCCAAGTCAAACATGTCATTTCCTCTTGCCAGCAGGTGGCGCTACACTTTTTCCAGATTCTTTCACTGCAGATGTGTTCAGAGTCAGACTAAAATCATGCATATGAATTTTGGATCAGATTGGATTATACATGGCTGAGTAATGGCCTTTTTCCGTTTCATGGCGTGTTTTCGAAATGACCTCCAAGTTCGACGCGCCGCCACGGTCACAAACATCCGTAAAAACTTAAAAGCTTCGCAATTTAACATCAGACATGGGTCTAGTTTACAAAACCAAAGTTTGGAGTCATTATTCATAAATCTCTAGGAGGAGTTCGTTCTAGAAGGAGGCCTACAAATGCCCAAAATAGAGCAAAAATGACATATTGACACCAATATAGCAGACTTCCTGTGCGACTGACAGCTTGGTACCAAGAGACTTTTTTGTAGGTTTCCATCTGTTGAACATGTCCTGAAAAAATCAAGCTTGTATGTTAAAGCATATGCGGGGGCTCGGGACAAATGTCACTGTAGGTGGCGCTGTCGAGCCGTTTTTGTGCGCCCATGCCAATCTCCTGTAAAATACGAAATTTTTCGCGACTCCTGATGTGTGTGCCAAATTTGGTGAGTTTTGGGGTATGTTAAAGGCCTCAAAAAGGCGACTCTTCCGTCGGAAGAAAAAGAATAATAATAATAATAATAATAATAATAATAACTCTAACAGATACAATAGGGTCCTTGCACTCCGTGCTCGGGCCCTAATAATAAACATTCGAATTACAATAGGGTCCTTGCACTCCGTGCTCGGGCCCTAAAAAGATGAAACAGAATACAAATGAAATGTGTCATAAAAACAAAAGTAATTTCCAGAAATTAAAAAAACAGAAAAGGTAGCCTTTTTGTAACATCATTATGGCATATGATTTTTGATGTTTTAGTAGTTTCAAATGTGTCTTCAATGTCCACATACTTATAAAAGTTTTATGATAACTAGGAAGCATTTCCAATATCACTTCATCCCAAATATTTTTTTGTTGAAATGATGGATGGGTATAGGGACAATTCACTACAGTAGGGAATTATCCTTTAAAACACAGTTATCGCTATTAGGTTGGTGAATAAAATATTGAAAAATAAAAAAATTATTACAGCATGTATTTTCTCTTATCTTACACATGAAAGTTCTTAACTTTTCACTTCAGGAAAGTCAGTCAATCTTTACCAATTCAATGAGCAGCACTAATATTACGTTATTTTTCTTCCTTCTGTTTGAGTGATTGTATGTGACTCATTCTTTGTTATTTAGCTTTCTATAAATTATTGGTTCATAGCTAAAAACTATTCCTCATATAATCACTTATTAGGGTGATGGGGGGGGCACCTTCCAATGCACCTTGGGGGAAGGAGCTACTTGGCAGTGGTCCCCCTCCTATGCCGTGTTGAAACGGGCCACTCCCCTCTTGGATTTACTTGCATCTTAGACATGTAGGACCGTTGGTCGGGGGGTTGTTTAGACATCCCTGTGAGCAATCAGGAGATGTCCTCTCAGTGCCCTACCCGCCAATTTTAACTGCACCCTTTATTACACACACCCTTTACCCCCAAAAAAATACACTCCAACAAACATACCCATACATGGACACACAAACCCTCACAAGCACACATACAGTACATAACGAAGATAGGACCTCTGATCCTCTGTCCCCGACCCCATCCCTTGCGGGGGGAACCAGGCCCTCAGCAACGGCAGCCAACGGCGGCCATTTCCCTTGGGTGGGGTTTCCTGGGCCCGGGATCCCTCTCTCCACGCAGAGAGAGGGATCCCTGAGTTCTCTGACAAGACCAAGAGCCTGGGATCACATCACATCTGAGCCTGGGGATATCTGTGTAGCTGTGGTGTTGGTTCTGGTCCTTGCCCCCTTGCACTGGCCTTCTCCAAAACTCCTAGTCGGGCCATGTTTATAACACTTGTTGTGGACCCCCACTTCTCTCGGGTGCCTTCCTCCTGGGCAGGAGTGGCTGGTCCTTACCGCGCTCTCTTCTGGACCAGCCGTGGGCTGGGTGGGTAGTTGCCTGGAGTGTGGGGTGGGTCTCCCTTGGGGGACTCTGGACCGTGCCTGAGGTCAGGGTGAGGGGAGATGCTCAGACTTCCTGGGTGAGGGGTGAGGAGCTTGTCTGGGGCTGTGGGAGCTCTCCCGAGGCGGGTCACCACAGTGGGCCCTACCGGCGCGGCGGTGTGGCTCCTTTTCTGGTTGGGCTGGGCTTGCACTCTCTGTCCCCCTATGCTTCCCCGCTCTCTGGCTTTGGGGGCCCCTGTGTTGGTCCGGCCTGGGTGTCAGGTGTGATCGCCCGGTGGGCGGTTGTTTTTTGTACCTGCTACCGTATGGGTGTTGGGGGTTCTGGGTGCTGCTGCGGCGGGGGTCTTGGTGTGGGGATGACTGGGTATCCTCCCTCCTTCCTTTTACATTCCAATATCCACCCCAGAAGAACAGAAACACTCACTCAATCACAGGTGCTATCTTTGCCTTTATGCTGCTTCATGGTTTTACCCCCTCCCCCCGCATAATCATCCTCCTTCTCCCCTCCCTCTGCCGACTGCACTACCACTGCACCACGGCCAAGGTTCATTGTTCATGCTTTACAGTCATTGTTACCCCTCCTCTCAGACCCCAACTGGTCGCAGCAGATGGTCATCCCTACTGGGTTGGTTGGTTGGTTTTGCTGGAGAACCTTTTTTTCTTAAATATGGGTGGGAGAAAACTATTTTTTGGTTAGTTACTGATACAGAGAGTTGTAGTGAGAATGATCTACACTGAATTGTATTGTAAGAACTGGTACGCCTGGAATGACTTGGATTCTAAAAATAGCTTATTATGATGATATTTTTTGTAACGCCTTAAGTCGACCTCAATTGTGAATTTGAGATTCATAAAAAATTAGCTGAATTGTCCTCAGGCAAAAATCTCAACTCCTACCTCACTCTTGCTTTCAACTGCAAGAAACTTTTTTGTAAATGCAAAGCAACCCCACATTATGATGCCTCCAACACTGTGCGTAACAGTTATCATAAAAAGCGAGTTTATGCAGTTTTTCACCAACAATGATGCTCTCCATTATTTTTGAACATCTCCATTTTGTCCAATTGTGTCTTCTTGTAACAGGGGAGCCATGTTCTCATGTCTCCATTTTTTACAAGCTTTACTTTTTTCAACTCAACTTTCATATTTTTTGCTTTTCGTTTGCGACCTGCAAAGGGATGACCTTGGATGGAACTTGCTGGGATGTCCTCTCATGGGAATTTTGGCAACTGCAGTGAGTGCTTATGTTTGTCAGTATTTTTTTTTTTTTTTTGCTGTGAGATGAAGACCTAAAACACCCCTGTTACCTTTTCTGACAAACTCCATTTTCTCCCTGGGATAAGGTCAGTATGACAATATTCAGGTCCAACAAGAATTCAAGGTATTTACTTTTGAAAAGGTGATCAATTTTATTGCATATTGTTCTATTAGCACATGATTATCACCATCTGACTAATGCATGCCCCAAATTATTGTGGAAGGTATAAATGTGAATAAGTTCTAAAATTTCCTATTTTTCATGTTCATTTTAATTCCTGTTGAGAATGCTTCAGGTTTTAACTTGCTTGGGAGCACAGCTCTTAATGAAATATGTCCCTTCATGTGGTATAACTGATATGGATAATCTCCTCAGTATTGTCTTGTATTTACAGACAATAAGGGTGGTTTGCTTCTGTCGGCGCTCATCAATGTCATATTCAGGGCTGCAATATAAGTGCCAACATGTACACATGCAAATATGAAAGCAGAAAGTATTAATTTACATGCGTATGTAAAAAGAAATACATGAATCAGTTTCATTTTATGTTTTTAACTTGAATGAAGGGCTCTCAGCATGACCTTGCAACAAATGTCTGCACAAATGATGTAAGAAGAATGGTCAAAGAGCAAGAGAGCTTCCTCTCTTAATTTCTAATTGCTACTTTTTCCAGCCATGATGATGATTTATGACTAAAAATTAGGCATCTTTTTCTTCTTTTTCTTTTTCTTTTAACATGCCACAATAGTGCAACAGTTATTGTAACATTGGAAATAAGGAAAACACAATTTGGATAAATTTTCTTCTTCCCCTTCTGTTTTATCCTTTGCTTTCCTTCTGTCAACACAAACTCTTGACGCATGTGTCAACCAAAGGGACAGAACTCTTTAAATGCTTGCGGGGGTGGAGGTAAGGAGGTTACACATCATCTGAATAAGCAATTCCAGAAATAGCAGGACACATAAAGCTAGATTACAGCAGACAAGTGGGATGCAGAGTTGTAGCAGGCGAGAGAGAGGAGACAGCTGCAGAGGCAGGCAGACAACACGAGAGCAGGCAGCTCACCAGCAGTGCTGATTCTTTCAGCGTTGGCGCTCGGCTCCTTCATGTCAACCAAGCAGTGTCCCAAGTGCTGGATGCTGTCCTCCATCTGCCTGGCTTGTCCCACACTTTTACTTCCCACTCCTTCACCTCCTCCATGAAACACCACAGAGCAGTCCAGTTCACTGGCTCTCCAGGCAGCCTGCAGGCAAGAAAAGCTGCGATAAAGATAGCGATCCGCTCGCTTTGCTTTCTTGCTGCCTCACAGCGCTCCCTCTCGCTCTGTCAGCATTAAAGATGCCTTTTGGAAACTAATACCAAAGAGGGGGACCAGCGAGGGACCTGGAGCAGCAGCAGGGGGAGGAGGTGGAGGATAGTGGGGGGGATTGGAGGCAGAAGTAAAGGGAGGAGTGATGAGGGAGTAAGGCAACGAATGAAAGAGAAAGCTGAACAGGATTGATGTAACGTGCGATAAGCAGCCCCATCCATCAATCCTGGGCTGACAGTGGGGCACCTAGAGCGCAACACAGCCAGAAAGACAACTCTGCCCTTCTCTCTTCTTCCTTTTCTTTCTTCAATGTGCAGCCACTGCTGCATCAAGATATGGCGCCAAGGGCTCCCTCTGATTTGTGCTTTCCTCACCTTCCCTCACTCCTTTTTCTAGCAGCAAAGGGCGGCCGTGGTGCAGCGGTAGGGCGGTCGACCCATGATCATAATATTGCTGGTTCGATACCCGCCTTGCACGCCCATGAGTCGATGTGTCCTTGGGCAAGACACTGAACCCCACCTTGCCTCTGGTGGGAGGTTGGCGCCAGTATTCGGCACCGGAGCTGCTGCCAGTGTGTGAATGGGACTGTGACTGGGTGAATGGGTCTGTGACTGTACAGCGCTTTGGGCCTTGAAGAAGGTAGAAAAGCGCTATATAAGTATACGCCATTTAACAAGCATTTATTTCTTGAGCTCTCAGCAGAGCTACCAGCAAGGTTTGGAGGTTGCATGGAGGATAAGGGTGGATGAAGAGTCACGTTGCACTGAAAAGGATAAAACGATTAGAGAAACATCCTCACAGTGTTACATCAACAGGTTAAATGCATAGAGAGAAAGCAGAAGCAGCGTGTTCAAAGAAAACCTTCGTCTTTGCACTCTCCTCCACTTATCTGTTCTGCCTGTGTTGCTGTGTCTTCTCTCTGTCTTAATGAAAAAGATAACTGATTTGCTTCACTACTTCAATAGCAATGCTAAAGGTAAACTGAGATCAATGTTAATTTATGACCTGCTGAACCAAGAGCATCAGCAGTCCTTAGTAAAGCTCAGTGAAGCTACACAAAACAAAAGCACTTTCTCCTGAGTCCTAGCAGAGAGAAACACCTTAAGGAGGCCCTATATGACACATAAAACAAGGTGAAACACTGTTTACTATACAATGTAATGTTGAACAAACATAACTTTTAGTGATTTACAACAAAAATTATAGAATAGAATAGAATAAAATAGAATGTTATTGATCCACAAAGGGGAAATTATCTTGTTTCCATAACCCCATCTAAAACAGCAGAGAGATACTGTTGTGTTCACGTGTCGCTAAACAAGTTTTAAAGTCTGTTTTCAAAATGCGGGGCCACTGAACCTCCGTCAAAAGTTAAACTAGTTCAACTTTGACTAATAGAGGACTCACATTAGGTAGTGATGCATGTATGGATGGTGTCCTTTTCAAAACACAGGAGTGCCAACCGTTTAAAAATTGATCTTGGAGGTGAAATAAATTTTAGCAGTTTGTGCCCAGACAGAATTATGACACAAAGTCTTTCATACTGTGAAAGAATAAACCTGAAGCAAGATTTGCACTGTTTCAACATTTAGTACCAAGCCTCTTCCAACTGGGAGTACACGTACTAGAATCAGGTGGCGACAGTCCAATGTGAACATCAGTTGCTCAAAGTGCATTCAGGAATGCCTGTTTAGCACATTCTTAAGCGTGCACGATATGCCCGTTTTGAACGTGGCATCTGACAATAGGAGCTCCTCAGTGCACCCATTCTCTCATGCAGAGGATAATGATGCACACGATTGTCCATGATGGATTCCGTCTCACCCACCACAGTCCCAGAGTTTAGGGGACATCCCAGATCTCTGCACCAGTTTGTCGATCCTCTTCCTGTTCCTGTCAGTGAATCCATCTCCCCAGCAACACACTTAACAGAAGAGGGCAGATGCAACAACGGCAGAATAAAGAAAAGCTCTTTAGGAGTCCTGCAAACTTCATTCAACCCCAGCCTCCTAATAGCTTCACCTGCAATCTCTGGTCGCTTCTCCGGTAGCATTTTGTTGTTGCCAAGCAACAACAGCTGATTGTGTAAACGTTGCATCCGCAGACTGCTTCAGACCCAGAAGCGGGGGGGGCAAAAATGAGTAGCAGGCATGCCACTGCACACATTTAAAAAGTAAAAAAAAGTAAATTTCTCTCGAAAACTGGTTAATAATAAGTGAATAATAAAACAAACAAAATAAGCTAACACAGAGCTATGGTAACTGGCATCCTGCTGTGGCACCAGTTGGCCATTTTTTTTTGGAAACGCTATTTTCGTTTTCTTTGCAGTCATAATACACACAAAACATACATTATTTTGGCAAACATGACTAAGCAAATGTCTATATGTCTGTAAAAGAAACTGTAGAACAGAAATGTGCAGAAGAACTTTCAAAATGATCACACATTAACAAAGTCCATGAGGTCTATTGGGTTCATGCACTTTTTTCAGGCAGCTTGGCCAGCTTGGGGTTAGTGCCAAAAACCTAAATGAAGATAAATCTGTCCTTGCAGGAGCAATAAGACAGTAGATGAATCCAGCCTGCACGAGGAGTTTTTTTTCCTTCACTTCCACTAGCACTCTCTCTCTTCTTATCTTCTCTATTGCCACATTTTCCGTGCTTTCCACTCCTTGGGTAGAGCAGAAAGATGAATGCTGTCCTACTTGGTTTTAAACGGAAACCAGTGCACTCACCTATACACAAAGACAAGATCACATATGTGTGTGAAGAGGAAATGTGTGATCCATTAACATTCTTATATGTTCCTTTAAAAGGCGACATGTGTTGTCTTATTAAAGACTGACTGATAGAGGTAGCTGGAGAAAATCAATAGACAATGCACTAAGAGATGGTGAACAGTACGCTGAGGAGTGGAGAGGAAAATAAACATGCCCTTTTTAGCTATTCATCCCAAAGCACAAAGAATAGATCCCCACATTTACCCATTTCAATAATGCTTGAGGCCCATTACAATTTGACACACACTCCCCTCACAGTATTAACTGAAGACAGCCAATAGCCTTATTCACGCTTCAGTTTAGGATGCATGCAGGTTCTGCCAGTTCTACAGAGTTTACTAGAGAAAAAGTTGCAATTAAAAAACATCAAATCCTTTGGCCCAAGCCAAAAGGATCAGGATAGCTAGATAAATGGGGATTATATCAATTAAACACCTCCTTGGTTCTTGAAACAGATTAATAAATATGTGAGTTTACACCTGCAGTATCACAAAGACTGCAGCTTGTTTTGTTGTTCTTAACATCTATCGTGCATTATAATTTTATTTCTGGGAACACATATCTGCACTCTGAATGTGGCAATCGTGGGAACAATAACAACAACATGAAACTGTTCCCTTTCTACTATGCCACCCCCGCTGATTGCCCTTTCTTTGATTTTTAGCATAAAAAAAAAAGCCCATTGGGTGCCAGCAGAAAAAAAAGCCTTCAGAGTCTGTTAAAATCTGCTGGTTTTCTCAGTTTGTAGCTGGTGTCAATAGCCGCGGTTACATGGGCAAAATATCTTGATCGGATCAATGGTCGGATTCAAATTTAACCGTGTACATGGGCCCAGAAAAACTTTTTCAGATTAGAAAAAACGTTCACATGGGTCACACCTTGGGTCGGAAGAAATCATTTGGGCATGCGCAGTAGTGTTGAAAATACCGGAAAAAGGAAATAAGTCCCACTGTAAACAAACCTTTGCTGTCATATACGTTTATGCAGCAGCTCTGTGATATACGAGATGATCTTCCAAGCGTGTTTTTATTACTGTTATGAATATCATGAAGCGCCTGTTCACTCATCTTTTTTTTTAATCCATGTGGTCAGTGCTTTTTTTGTGGAAGAACGGAGCTCACAGGAGATGCTAACATGCGCTAACAACATTAGCCTTGTTTGATAAACTCATGCGGGATATGCAGCACTCTGCATCTTGGCTGCACGTAAATATGTGGGAATAACATCTGCCTTTATTTTGTCGGGACACGACTGGAAACACAAATCCACGTGATTGTTTGAACGGTTTCCAAGGACTGAGTGACATTCTGCTTTGAAAAGTTCGCACACCGCCCCAAAGCCGCTGTGTGAGCTGGAAGTCTGAGCTCTGCTCGAACATACGGTTCTCCTGACAGCAGCTAACGGAGAGCGGCGGGACGGATCACAGTCACACAAACAACAAAACGCACACGTAACAAAGCCTCCTCCTTCCCCTCAAACACTAAGTTATCAATCCAGCTGCTCTGCTCAGTGACACAGTTCGCTCAGTCCACCGGCACACGAGCCAGGACCGCGCAGGGTCCAGAAGTCACGGGTCACGAAGCGCTCCTCCCCAGCACCCCCCTCGTGAGGGGTGTAAGAGAGGGGACAGGCGAGAGCGGCGCTTCGCACCGGGCGTTTGCAGACGAGCTGGTCGGTTTGAGCTCCAAAGCTTTCTCTGGAGCAAACCACCGTCTATGCATGACGTAAACCAGAGCAGTAGTGACACACGATCGGAATGAACTGTTTACATGAACAACGATCGGATCAACAATCGACATAACCCACCTATCTCGTTCGGAAAGAAATTTTGTTCCGAACGAGTCTGATCGGGGCAGAGTATTCCGAACAGCGTGTTTACATGACGCATTTTTCTTCCGATCAGGCATTCTTTCCGATTACTTTTGCCCATATAAACGCAGCTATATACTGACAAGCAATCTTAACCCTTGTGCTATCCTATAGGGTCAAGATGACCATTGATGTGTTATCCCCATGACAAAGGTGGATAAAGGTGGAGAAGATTTCATGTAATCCATGGAAACCAGTGAAAATCATAAATCATTGAAGAAAAAAGTTCAGCACACTGTCTAGTGGAGTCCAGATAACCTCACTCCCAATGTTAACGTGCCTAGGATAGCACAAGGGGTTAAGCAAAACACTGAAAGGTGCTCCGAGTTCCTTTCATGACAGAAATGTTAAATAGGGCAATTGTAAAGCACCAGGCAACCAACAGCTAACTCCTAATGCTTAAATTCAGACAAAAAAAAAAAAAAAATTTCATTCAATATTTTACACAAGCAGTTGCATTGTGGTGTGGTGGTTAATCCTGCAGCCTTCTCGCAGCATAGAGCTTTAAAGTTTGTATTTTCTATTGGTGCGTGGGCTTTATTTGAGCACTCTGGCTTCCTCCAACAGTCCCAAAATATGATAGGTCAAGTGGTGACTCTACATTTTCACTTAGAGGAGTGGTCCTTACCTTATGTAGACCACTGGTTTAAGCTTAATGACATTTTCAAAAAACGGTCTGTTGCATTTAATTTTTCTAAGCCTTCGGTTCCCAAGAAATCAATTGTTCAGGATAAAACGCTTCTTTATGAAATGTAGTTTAAAAAGACAAAGATGCACGAGCGAACATTTTGGTAATGTAGTGTGAAAGGAAAATAATAAACATAAGCATGCTAAGAAAGTAGCAAATGTATTTAAGACAAGTGACTAAAGCAAACGTCTCAACATGCAGCAAGAGTAAGAAATAGACAAATGTAGTGGACATAATCCGGTAGTTTTCCAAAAGAAAATTCCCTCAGAATCCAAAAACAAACAAAATTAAAATATGGTAAGTTACAGTGTGCTTGTTTTTTGTTTTTTTGTCTACGGCCCTCTACCAAGTGACCCACAGGCCGAAAACAGTCCGCAGCCAGAGGATCAGGGACTACTACCTTTGAGTGTGTGGCCCTCCAAAACACTGGTGACCTGTCCACAGTGTGCCTACCTTACATTATCCTTTATAGGCTCCAGCATCCCCGTGATTGTGCACAGGTTAAAACAGATGTAAAAGATAGATGAATTTTACACAAGCAAATTCAATGTAAATTCTGTTTGTAAAAAAAAAAAAAAAAAGATTGATCTCCAAAAGATCTTTTACATTTGCCCACTGAAATTATTTTTTATATATTTCATTCAGTAGTAGGTTTGTTTGAAAAGTAACATATAGAATAACAGCAAAATAACATCCGAGAAAAAATATAATAAAAGAAACATGACCCCTATCCTTTAGGAATATGTCTATCTCCCAGGTGTCGTAAACAAGGACCTAAAATTAGGAGCAGTACTTTAGAACAATGCTATTCGCTTGTTGCCTCTACAAACTTGCACAAAAGCCTTCCTATCAGGCATTTAAGATCAACCAAAGGATACTGTGTGCATATGTTTTACAGCCAAAGGCAAAACCTTGCTCTCCCAAGAAAGCTTGCATCACACCTGATTATTAAACAAAGACTTTGCCCTCTGCTTATCCTTACTCATCTGTGTCATTTCTACTGCCGGGACCATAATAAATTCCTGTCACCGTCCACATTTGTCTTCCCCCGCATTAAAGATGAAATCGACATCCATTTCCTTATTTCTTGGCTCACTTCTAGTCCATTGAAGGATTTCGTAGAGAATAGGTTATCGATTTCTCGTCACATATTGTCATGTCAATTAACAGCATTCTGCCACTGTTTCAGTTGCTGACTTTCTGTACATTCTTATACAAACATATATAAAAGGGCATGTTAGCACGGTAATAGCTTTGTAAACCGTACTGAATGTGAAATGGGCAAAATGTGTTGGTGATTAAGAATTTACTGTATTGAAATCCAATACTCAGTTTTACCTTAGTAAATGCCACTATTGCATTTAACAAATATTTAAATGTTTAAGAGTTGTTTTTATTTGTACCTTTTGTGAGAGATTGTAAAAAAACAAAATCAGCAAACATGGAGGTAAAAAATCTGTTACATACCACAAAATTATTTCAAAAAGTCAAAACACATTCCTAAATGCGAAACACAGTTTTTTATTGTACAAAGCTTGGACCTAGCCATTTGCTGTATACACACAACTGTTGCATTTATTGATAAGTTTTCACTCATTTAGAAAAAAAGCCAATGTAATTCCAAAGACTTCTTAATCGATTTCTTTCTGTGGTACAACTTTTCCAAATGACTCATTGACAAGACTGGCTGGAAACCGTAAATTGACCCTTTATCAGTAGTTCAGTATTTGTGCCCATGTGGTGGTATAAGCTGGTGCACTAAACCAACTAAAAATCAATTAGAGCTTTTCTCAAGAATAGCAATAACTGCCCTGGGCCCTATTCTGGACAGACTATTGGTTTATCCTCACTTGCCTAGAGTGTGTTCTTTATTTTATTTGTTTGTTTTGTTTATACGTTCTTAATTTTGGGATTTTAATCTGAACAACATCTCAACATACACTCCCCGGCCATTTTATATCTTGCTAGTACCGGGTTGGACACCTTTTTGCCTTCAGGCTTACCTTAATCTTCAATGGCATAGATTCAACAAGGTACTGGAAACATTCCTCAGATTGTTTGCTCCATTTTGACATGATAGCATCACTGCAGATTTTTCAGCTATAATACATGATTCCAATCTCCCGTTCCACCTCATCCCAGAGGCGCTCTATTGGGTTGAGATCTGGTGACCAAGGTGACCATTCGAGTCCAGTGAACTCAATGTCATGTTCAAGAAACCAGTTTGAGATGATACCAGCTTTATGACATGGTGTGCTATCCTGCTTGAAGTAGTTATCAGAAGATGGCCACACTGTGGTCATGAAAAGATGGGCATAGTCAGCAACAATACTCATAAAAAGATGGGCATAGGCTGCAAACAATACTCAGGTAGGCTGTGGCTTTGTACTGATGCTCAGAGTGTGTCAAGAAAATATCCCCCATACCATTACACCAGCACCAGCAACCTGAATCGTTGATACAAGGCAGGATGGATCCATGCTTTCATGTGGTTGATTCCAAAGTCTGATCCTACCATCTGAATGTTATAGCAGAAATAGAGACTCAGCAGACCAGGCAACATTTTATTCTATTGTCCAGTTTTGAATGTGAATTGTAACCTTGGTTTCCTGTTCTTAGCTGACAGGAGTGGCACCTGATGTGGTCTTCTACTGATGTATCTCATCTGCCTGAAGGTTGGACGTGTTTTGCGTTCAGAGATGTTCTTCTTCAGACCTCAATAGTCATTTGAGTTACTTTTGCCTTTCTATCAGCTTAAATCTGGTCATTCTCCTCTGACCTCTGGCATAAACAAGGTATCTCTGCCCCCAGAACTGCTGCTCACGGGATATTTTATGTTTTTCTGACCATTCTCTGTAAACCCTAACGATGTTTGTGGGTGAAAATTCTAGTAGATCAGTAGTTTTTGAAATACTCACACCAGCCCATCTGGCACCAATAACCATGCCACATTCCAAAGTCACTTCAATCACCTTTCTTCCTCATTCTGATGCTTAGTTTGATCTGCAGCAGATCGTCTTGACCTTGTCTACATGTCTAAATTCACTGAATTGCTGCCATATGAATGGTTGATTAGAAATTCAACACCAAAAACCAACAATAGCGATGGCAGCCTGACTCTAATGCTGTGATACAAACTCTCTGCTCAGAGCTGCATTTTTCGAGAAGTGTTGCCTCAAATATTGCCTCATGGCAGAAAAAGTCATTTAACAGGTGAAAGGCCCGCTCTGCAGTAGTGTATTGATGGTTCCTTTCTGATGGTGGAGGTAGTCTCAAGAGAAGAATCAGACATAGAAAAGGTACAGTACGAAGGGGTTAGACAGAATGGCAAACATCTGAAATTCTGCAGGCTATTAGTGCGACTATTTTCTGTCATAAAATGCTTTTTGTTTCAGTATTACTCAATATTGTTACAACAGCTTTGAAGACAGGCAAAAACAATTGCAAAAAATTAAAAAACACACACACGCACCCCCCCCCTCCCCCCACACACACACAGGTTTTATGCCATGTGTGTTTAATTGCCAGACAACTTTTACAAAGGAAAACACAGTTTAAAAAGTAAATCTATTTCATTTAACATAAAACCTTATGACTTAGTAACACATACCCACACGGGGATTGATCCGTACAGGTTTTTGGGTTGTCCGGTCCCACAGAGGGTTGTAATGAGGAGGGGCTACATTTCAAGAGGACAGTTCTCTTGAGGCTCCTCGTGATAATGGAACGTACCATTGTTGTGCATACCATTGTTGTGCGTGTGTAAGTCTATGAGTTACACACACTTATGATGTATGGGGTGCTGTCATAAGGTGCCCTTTACGCAGCACTCAAATTGTTAGTAAAGTGGCTTTTTATTTAACGTGCGCACTCACATCAAATTTCATAATTTCTGAAACTAAAATGTGAATGGGTTTGCTATAATTTCTTGTTTACTTTACTTTAATTTGCACTTGATTATCTTGCAAGAAGTACAAGGAACTTGAAAAACTTCACCTGCACTGTTCAGTACCCAGGTATTTATTTCTGAGTCACACTGGTTGAATTTTTTGGCTCACGTTGTCCTGGATTGATCTTAGGTCAGTGAATCGGATCGAATCAGATCATTTAAAATGAACCAATATCAACTATGGATCACATCGTTAACCATATAGTTTAATAAGAGTCCAATCTGACTCTAATCTGATGATTAGATGTCTGCCTGCATGTTCTTGCTTAAGAGCTTGATCCACCAAAGTAATTAACCAACATACCAAAAAGTTCTTTATTTTAGTTTCTTGTTTTTTCTTTCTAGCTTTTTCTCTCATCACGGGCTGACAGTCATGTGTCTGTGTCAGCTTACCCTGCTTGCCTTTCCTCTCTCCTTGGAAATATCTAGACTGATTGCTGCTTTTGGGCATTATAGAGTTCAATCAACAGGGAGAAGATGACACAACAATTTGGTGTCTGTACTATTAAGCAGGGTTTGCTGCAAATAAAAGCACACATGCAGCCTCCTTGATTGCTGTTGGCCTTTTGTGTGTTTACTCCTATTTCCTCCATTTCCCTTTTAATTTTTGATCTGGAGGAGTCCCAGAGTAGCACAGCCTTCCTTTAACAATGACATTTTGTCACATATCTTTTATTTTTTTAAGGTTCTGAGTGTCATGACTTGCTAGGCTAGACAGACCCAGACGCTGGAACCCAGAAGGAAGACACAGGTAAGTGATGAGGTAAGTAAGAGAGCTTATTGTCTCCGATGTGGTTGGGTTTGAGGCGGGGCTTGGTTGTGGCGAGGCTGGAGGTTCGGCGGTGGCTCATGACGTGGCTGGAGGTTCAGCGATGGCTCGTGACGTGGCTGGAGATTCGGCGAAGCTTCGTGGCGTGGTAGGTAGCTTCCGTGAAGTAATTCTGCTCGGGAAGTCTGGTAACTCAGGCATCCAATTGTGATAGTAATCCTGATGACAAGGCAAATGCAAATTAGGTGAGAGCAAATACAAGGAACTAGAATACTATGATGACCAGACTAAGCACCATCAGAGGCAACGAACTGGCGATGAATACTGGTCCTGGATCTCCTTATGAAGGTCTGGAGGCATGATGAGTTGAGTGGAAGCAGCTGAGTTGAATCAGAGACCAAGCAGAGAGGGGAGAGGGAGGATAGCTGACAGACATGACACTGAGAAGGTGAATAAAACACTGTAACACAGGTTTTGCTGCTTTGCTGCTCATAAAGCTCGCTGTGGACATTTGTTTTTACTCTCGGGGTTAGTGTGCATGTCATATTACTAAACACCTTTAATATAACTGGTTCAATTGTTCAATGCCTGGTTTGTTTCATTTGCATATCATTACCAGATCCACAGAATCAAAACAACATAAACGAAGAAAAGAAAAAAAAACTCAAAGCAAATATTCAAACAATCCATTTAATTAAAGGTTGGACAGAGTGTGGGCGTATTTCATAGATTTAAACCTTTCTGAGATTTATTGAGTAAAATGTAAATGCCAAAAATAAGGACGAAAGATTACATTTTCTGACTTTAACGGAAGTCAGGGAGTGTTCGAATTGGAAAAAGGACCTGTTAGAAGTTTGAAACTGCTGTGAAATTTCCAAAAGAGATTTCTTACTGTTCTGTCAGGTGGCCTTATGACACCAAAAGCACCAATCTGAAGAAAGAGGGTACAGGCTTATCTGTACCCTGCAGACATGGTGTGCTGCACCACCATCCTTTCTTCTGTAATCATTTTAGCAGATGTCTTATGAGTACATGTAGTGTTCTGACTTCATGAGCATTTCCATGACAGCAGGGTTTACAATTCTTTTCTGGCATGTTTACTAGGACGTCAAAATAGTCACAATTTGCTTAAAACACTTTGCTGCTTATACAAAGTCGGGATGAAATGTGCAATTTCAATTCTGCAAATTTACATTTAAAACCACGCAACAGTGCTACTTACTGTTCCTCATATAATAAATGAGGAACACAGGAAATATAGAAACACCAGAGGACTGAGTAAGGGGTAAGATCTAAAAAAAAAACTCAAAAAGAAACAAAAGATGTATGCATAAAGACAAAGTTGTGCACAACTTTGAATAAAATATTAACACAACATTTGGTTTTATGTTTGGCATGTCTGTTTTGAATGCAACTTTTATTTGTTTTAAATACAAAAAAAAATGTTAATAGAAATGTACATAACATAAGATGTTGTTAAAAGGGGTGTGATCATACAAGATTTTTCTTTTACCTACTTCTTTTCAAGCACATTGTAAAAATACTTCACGGGTTCACAGCCATTTATTTCAATTCGCGAAACATTGATTCAACAAAGCAAGAAGCTTATAGATAGAGTAGACAGTGTCACCATCAACGAGACCGGGGGGAGGAAGGAACATTAGGTGCAGCATGGAGAGTACTCACTCGCTCTGGCTTCAGCTTGCATACATGAAACACTGGATGAACTCTCAGGGTTGGCGGTAGGTCCAGCTTCTCTGCCACAGTGTTGTTGATTTTTCTGATTGTGAATGGACCAATGAAGTGAGGATGCAGCGTCCTCAACACAACGGCGTATGAATGCCGCTGGGCCATTTGTGGATGCCAGCTGCTCCTGATGGGGGAAGAGGGGAGGCTGGTATCCGTAAGCAGCCTGGAAAGGTGAAAACCCAGAAGAATTAACCAATGAGTTATGGGCATACTCGGCCCAGGTTAACTGGTTAGACCATGTACTTGGGTTCTTAGAGCACATGGCTTGAAGAGTGGTTTCCAAATCCTGGTTACAGCGCTCCACCTGGCCATTTGTCTAAGGGGGGAATCCAGAGCTCAGTCTAATTGTAACACCCAACAACTTGCAGAATTCCTTACAGAATTCAGAAACAAACTGAGGACCTCTGTCAGACACTATGTCCTCTGGTAGAAAGATGTGTCTGGACACCACCACAGCTAGCTCCTTAGCTGAAGGGAGTCTCTGCAGGGGAATAGCATATACCAACTTGGAAAACCAATCCACTATAGTCAGGATGACCGTTTTACCTCTGGAGCTAGGCAGACCGGTGATAAAGTCCATTGCAATGTGTGACCAAAGACGAGAGGGCACAGGTAGAGGCCTTAGAATATCTGCTGGTGGTCTACGTGGAACCTTCACACTGGCACATACAGGACCTGAGGAGATGGAGGTTCTTATGTCGGAAGACATAAAAGGTCACCAAAATCGCAGTGCAATCAAAAAAGCAGTCTGTGTAACACCTAAGTGACATGCCAGACGAGATGAGTGTCCCCATTTCAACACCTGGGGACGAAGAGTGGTGGGGACAAACAGCCTGCAGGACACCCACCAGGAACAGCAGAGAGATCCTTCAACCAATGCCTTAACTTTGCGTTATAGGCCCCAGCATGTTGTGCACAACACTATAGAGCAGGGGTCGGGAACCTATGGCTCGCGAGCCATATATGGCTCTTTTGATGGTCACATGTGGCTCGCAGACAAATCTTTAATTATACTTTTTTATTCATTAGACCAGTCCTTCTCGGGCGCGATGCGATGCCGGAGGCGCGCAGTAGTAGCGGTGCTTGGAGAAAAAAAAATCTGCACCAGCATTATCACTTTACTATTATCTATTATTTCACAGAGTTTGTACCACCCGGAAACCTGTGAATTGCCGTGCCCAAAACTGCGCGCTCCCGTCTCTGAGAAAGAGCGCACAGTTGCGGGGACGGGAGGTGTGAAGAAAAAAGCAGAGGGTGGGGGTGAGGGGTTGTGGGGACCGGCAGCAGGTGAATCGCGCAGGGATTGTAAAAACGTAAAACCCGCTGCCCGTCACTCACTGCGGCGTGTGAGTGTGTGTTTGGCTCCCCGTCTGCATGTGATCAGTCTGTCTCACATCTAAAGAACATTCATACTAACCTAAGATCACGTTTAAAGTCTCAACGCCTGTGTGAAGCAGAAACTCACCACCTATCAACCAGACTAGACCATCAGCAAAACTACCACGAGAAATACTCACCATTTATTAGCAACAGCATAACAATGTTATTAAAAAGAATCCACAGACTTATTGTACTTTAAAAATGTTGAAATTACATCAAATGCACACATTCACTTGTATATTTAGTTTTAAACATATTGTCGCGGACTGAGTTTAACTTGGCTGTTGGGCCGCGTTATAAGTTCTGGAGTTCATTAAACGCATCAAGCATTGGCTCTCAGTTCTGTCGCTCAGCCTGTTGTTAGGTAGTTTGGACCAATGGGGTTCAGCTATGGGCCGAATAAGGGAAATGGGAGGGCTGGAGCGGGAGCAGGGGAATATAAAGTTGGTAGAAGCGCTCTCGTCTCGGCGGGAGAGATTCAGGAGTTGCTGAATTAATTGTACGGCGTTTGTTGCGGTCTGCATTAACCAGAATAAAGAACCTTAAAAGAGGTTAAGTCTCCGTGCCTCAGTGTATTAATACATTAATGTATGGCTCTTTCGAAATTACATTTAAAAATATGTGGCATTTATGGCTCTCTCGGCAAAAAAGGTTCCCGACCCCTGCTATACAGTGTGGAATGATGGGGCAACTCACTCCATCCTTCACCTCCTCCTTCTGGTACAAGTGAGAGTGTGTGTCATGGTTCTTATGATTCTTGCTGCCAGGTTTGTAAGATAAGGTGAACCTGAATCTGAATCAAAAACAGGGACCATCTCGTCTGCCGGGAGTTGAGTCTCTTGGCGGTACAGATGTATTCCAAGTTCTTGTGGTCAGTCCAAACAAGGAAGGGGTGTTCAGCCCCCTCCAGCCAATGTCGCCACTCCTCGAGGGCCAATTTAACCGCCAGTAGTTCTCTGTTCCCTATTTCGTAGTTTCTCTCCGCAGGAGTGAGCTTGCGGGAGAAGTTCACGTACAGATGGATTTTATTATCAGACGCTCTCTGTGACAACACAGCTCCCACTCCAGAGTCAGATGCATCCACCTCCACAATGAACTGTTTTTAGGTCTCTGGTTGAACCAATATGGGAGCTGTAGAGAAGCGTTTCTTAAGTTCGGAAAACGATTTGCTGGCCCCCTCATTCCAGACAAAACGTACCTTTTCAGAAGACTGCCTATGGAGAGGTGCAGCCACGCCACCAAAGCCCCTGATGAAACGCCTGTAGAAATTAGCAAATCCCAGGAAGCGTTGTAGTTGCTTTCTGCCAGTTGGAACAGGCCACTCCAAAAATGCCTGAACCTTGGAGTCATCCATTTGAATGACGCCCGGAGTTACCACATGCCCAAGAAACTTAGTCTGAGTTGTGTGGAATTCACATTTCTCAGCCTTACAAAATAGCTGGTTCTCCAACAGGTGTTGTAAGACGGCTCTGACGTGCTGCACATGGAAAACAGGATCTGGAGAACAAATCAAAATGTCGTCCAGATAGACAAAAACAAAGTAATTGATCATATTCTTAAGCACATCATTGATTAGACTCTGAAAAATTGCAGGAGTGTTTATTAAGGTAAAGGGCATGACTAGGTACTCAAAGTGTCCAGTAGGGGTGATGAAGGCTGTCTTCCACTCAACTCCCTCTCGTATGCGCACCAAATGATATGTCCTACGGAGGTCCAGCTTAGAAAAAATGTTAGCACCTTTCAGTAAATCAAAAGCAGTATTCATCAGTGGAAGGGGGTAGGTGTCATGCATAGTGATACTGTTCAAACCTCTGTAGTCAATGCAGGGACGTAACCCTCCATCACGCTTTCCAACAAAGAAGAACCCCGCCCCAGCAGGAGAAGAGGAGGGTCGAATGATGCTGGCTTGGAGACCTTCCAGTTGGTACTCCTTCATAGCCTTTCGGTCAGGGGAGGACAAAGGGTAAATATGTCCTCTAGGTGGCTGCGTCCCTGAGAGTAGGTCAATGGAACAGTCATACAGCTGATGAGGTGGGAGAAATTTTGCATAAGCCTTACAAAACACCTCTCCAAAATCGTGGTACTCAGGAGGAACCCTGCTCAGGTCCGGAGGTAGATGCGGAGGAGGAGTAACTGGAGAACGAAGAGGAGCAGCAATTAAACAGTTCATCCAACAAAAGGGACTCCAGGATAATACTCTCCCTGAGGACCAGTCAATGTGTGGAGAATGTTTACAAAGCCATCAGAAAGTCAAAAGATGTACATAGGTACTTCCATAACCTGACTCGTGGATATTATCTAGTCATTGACTTTTCACAACAGGCTGCTTGTTGTTTACATTAAGTGCTTGTTTACTTTTGTTGTGGATACCAAAAGAATAAAATGAGTGAGGCCAAAGGAGGTGGAGGAGGTGTTGGCTGTTTTGCCCAATATAAAAGCTGGTCTTTTCTGAGCTAGGTTGGTAAAGGTTTGAACCCCTGCACGGGTAAATCAACACAATCATTTATTTTCCTTACAACGTTCCATGTGTATTTTTAGAAACAAATCATAGACCTGAAAGGGGCACAATTTATGAAGTTTACAGCGAGTTAAGAAGAGAGACAGGATCTTAAGAACATTTTCATTGGTTTTATTTAAAATAAAAAGGTAATCAAACCACCTTCTACCAGTCTCAATCTATTGTACATAAATTTATCAAAGTCAATTAATAAGTGGACATAAAAAAAGTTTTCTTCTAATTATTTGTTTTAATTGGCAATTTAACAATCAGTTAATTCAACAGTAGGAATTTTATTGGTGTGTGCGTAAACATGCATTTCAGACTTCTTTTGATGGAACACCTGTGGACTTCAAAACACTCACGTTCACCAGCTAGGTACGTTTTTATGACCATTTTTGGGCTTTATGTACAAACGAACAGCCATTGAATGCATGTTGCTTGCTAAATCAGCTAAAACTTTGACCATCGGGTACTTGGATTTGGTAGTATCAATAGAGCAAACGATACTTACAAACTTAGAGTGTATCTGGTTTATCTGGTGAACCCGGATAAGGTGAGGAGTCTGATGATGTCTGTGTTGTTTTTCAAATAACGATAAACCAATGCCACCCTCCTGACATGATGGTGATCCATATCTACAATGGCAAGGATGCTACCAATGCAACAAACTGTTTCCATTTTTTTTTGACATTTTGCACCAAGCCACTTCCAACTGTAGGTGGCGGACATGCACTAGTAAACAGTAAAAAATGAACAATAAGAAGGAGCCCCCTCCGCTTGTTCAATGCAAACACTATGTGCTGAACACGCATTCTTGAATAGACCCGGTGTGTACGTAGCTTTGCACCTCCTTCTTGGAAGTGCTCTTGGTCTAACACTGCAATAGGATTGCATACATCAAGTGTTCTTTGGGGTTGAGACTGTATTTCCCCAGGCTGCTGTTCCTCTCCATTTTCCTAAGTCCATCTCCCCAAAAGCCAGCTCTGTATGGGCTTTGTCATTTGTGAGTACGAAGTTCAGTCTGTTCTGGTTTTTCTTGAAGAAGTTGTCTCCCTAACTTTGACTTCAACTTTGTGGGAACCAACCAACAGTACTAGCAGGGGAAATCTGTTGTCTTCCTGGAATGGCCGCATTGCAACTTGTCTGTAACATCCCATGTTGTTGGTAACTTTAAGCCCAGTTTGGAGACCCTTTTAGGGCTCACTCCAAACATTGCCGCAACTTGACAAACACATCCATTGAATATGGCATGCCAATTCTTATAGCAACCCTTCTTGTCGTGTGGCAGGACTTATCCCCACAGATACTGCCAATGAGGTGCCAATTAGATGTCTGCAGCTCAAAAGAAGAACCACTAGCAACAGCAATTAAAATGTATTATTAATTTCTTATTTGGCATTGCCAAACAGGATTTGGTAAATATTTATAGGAGCAATTTACTGTAAAAAGATAGTTCTGCTGCTCATCCTTCACCTTTCTTATAAAAGTGGTATCCTTTCAAATCTTAATAAAGAAGGTTTTCAAAAGCACAAGATTTATTCCAAAAACACTTTGTTACAAAAAAAATGAATCTAGCAAACAATTTCTAAAGTCATTTGCCGTGCTTCCACTAACTGCCAATACTATGACACATCACAGAGCATTTTTTTTTATTTTTTATCAACGCATAGCTTTTATCTATGAAATGAGATCTGCCCTGCTGCTAGCCACAATCACCCTTCTAGCTGACATTGAAGCATTGTCTTGAATAATAATTTTTATTGGGTGGAGCAAGTCAAGCCCTGTGAAAGTTCAGTGCAATGCTAAAACTCATACTGGATGCACCTTGGGGCCTTGTGAAATCTAAATAAATGTTTTACAAAAGATTTGGGTGAATTTGAGTTTCAAGTAAATTGCTTCAATTTTATGTTGCACTGAAGCAGGAAATGCAGATTCTAAAAAAAATGTATAAAAATGTTCTCACTGGTAAATATATTTAGTGTAAAACAGATTGTTTGGAATATGAAAAGCTTTGTGTTTAGTTTAACAGTTACACAAGCAGTTTTGTGCAATAACATCTGTGTCTGTGCTGAGTTTACTACACATGCTCTCTAACACAATTAATTACTCAAGTTTAATTACTATTAATTACATTTATTGTGTTTTTGTCACATTAACGCAAATAGCCTATAACGCAGACAATTTTTTTTTCTACAAAAAAAACAAACAAAAACACTGTAAAAACAGTAAATGTCCTATGTTTAGCACTTATATTGATTTTTTTTAAATAAATATGTCAACATGCATGCATGCATGATCAAACACATCAAAGCCACCAGCAAAATATAAAAAAATATTGACAGCTTCAATAAACTAAATGCATGCAGCTGCAACTGATCCATGGAGAAGTTTGAAGGGGGTGGAGTCAATCTGGGAGATGCCATTGCCAGCTTCCACAGAAACTAAACCAAAAGTAAAATAATAAAAGAAAGTGATGTTTAAATACCTAATTTTGCTTTTTTTTTTTTAAGATGCTATTTATTTTTTATAGAAAGAGGTTACCATACATTTACATTCTGATTTTCAAGCAAGTGCAATTTTTATTAGTTTTAGGCAAAAAAAAAAAAAAAAAGCCTAACTGATCATCACCTCATGAGAGCGCTGCTTCTTTATGACCTCATAGCAAGAATCCAAACAATCATCTTTTTGGGTTGTTTTTTGTTATGATTTTGTTAAAAAAAAAAAAGAATCACCTGAGGCAGAATTGGGGAAAAGCTGCATTTTCTGTTAATCTACTCCCCTTTAGTAAATCTGTACTTATTTTCTCAGCAAATTTTAATTTGACTTTACAGTTAGTTCAGACTACAGGGGACTGACTAAATCCCTCTTCTGAAACAGGGCGTTTTTTTAACAAAAAAATAGAAACAACTCGTTTGTGATTGAAAATCAAACATTTCGTAGACAGCGTGAAAACGGCAAAAGCAGATAACAAAGATTGATTAGAAATCAATACAGAAAAAAAAAAGTTGTTTTTATCTGATTTTTTTCATTGTTTGCATTTAACATAATATCATTTTTAAAAATAACTCTGTGTAAAATAATAAAATAATTTGGTTGGTAGATTTTCTTATTTTCATTTACCAGCCGCTTATGAGTGAGAAATTAGATTTTGGTCACTGGGGTTGTGACCTCAAACTAGGAGCATCAACCACACGCAGCAAAAGCCGTTTCAAGGCTGTGGCTACCAAAGTTGCTCTGCCGAGTGCGTTCCAGTATTTCTCTTTATAAGAAGCTCAAGCTAGCAGCTCACAAAACAGCTGCTGCATTGCTTTTACAGATTTAATTTAGTTGAACTTTGTGTTGGAGACAATTTCCAAAAGACATTTTAAAATAAATTAGATTTTGTTAAATACATGCCATCATTTGTAATTTTTGTTTAAGAAAGTAAAAGCAGGGAGGAAAAAATCAGTTATATTAAAAAATCAAATTTGGAACGAAAATATTTGAGATTTTATTTTTTGGCCAAATTGTCCAGCTCTATATTAAATATATTTGTTTCTCAGCCTTTATTTAAAAAAAAGGGGCTTCAATTTAGATTTACCTTCTGTTTCACACCAGTTTTTGCTGATTGGTGTTCCCTGTTGCTCATTTCTGTTATCAATTTATTTTTAATGTACTGGCTGTGCTCCCTTTCCATTGCTGGTTTCATACATCTAACATGAGACCAAATGTGATATTAAGAACTGAACCAATGACAAAATCTTAACAACAAAGGTTGCAGTTGGATAATGTCAAGCTGCCTGTCTACAACCCTCACAAATCTGCTCGAGTGGTTGCAAGATTGTTGTGTCAGTGTAATTGTATTGCCTATTTGATTACTCACCATATTGTGTAACATTCAGAGGACTGAAGGAGAAAAGGAAAAGAGATCCATTTTTGATGCTTCTGATTCACCACTTAACTCTGCAGTTATAGGGCTTGGTCATTAAAAATTAATACTGGCCATTATGACCATACAAATTGTCAACTTTGATCGATCACATAAAAGCTGACTTATCTGCATCACATTTTTATGTACAATTATGGAACAGTCTATAATTGGCCATGGTACTATGGCCTACTGTAAGATCTTTTTTGTAATCATATGCCTTAGAAATGTTTTCTGTGTCCATTAGTATGGGAGATAGTTATGCATTTTCATGTCATGAGGAATGATTTAAACCTGGTTTTAAATCAGTTTTTGATGTGAATGCAAAATCCATGGCTGATATTCTTACATGTTTTTTTATGTTTTTGTTTGAAAAATCAAATGGGAGGCTGACATCACTCTAAGAAATGCACTTTAGGAATGTATTTTAACCACCAGGAACTGCCATCTTATTGTGGTGGTTATGGTTCTCTATGTCAACCCAGTCTAAAAGTGGTTCAACATCAACAGGAGTGATGTCACAGGAGCTTCACCCTAAAAGCAAGGATGGTGTTGAGCCTCGCAGCTGAGAGTCTGGTGGCCGTGCCTCCTCTAATGAGACCAAGGAAGGCTCAGCAAAAGAGACCACATAGTAGGCACACGGCTCCCAGGAAGAAACACTATCTCTTGTAGTTAAGGGGGCTGGGTTTTCCCTGAGAGATGGGGTAAAAAGCTTCTACAAAGGTCTCTTTGTAGGGGCATGGAATAAAGCCCCTGCTCCTTCATCGAGAGAAGCTAGGTCAGGTGACTCAAGCACCTCCTTTGGATGCTCAGGGTATATTCAGATTGGACACATTTGGTTCGCATAACCCTTGTGCTATCCTATGGGGTCAAGATGACCATTGACATGTTCTCCCTACCATGACAAAGGTGGATAAAGGTGGAGAGGATTTCATGTAATCCATGGAAACCAGTGAAGATCACAAATCATTAAAGAAAAAAGTTCAGCGCACTGTCTAGTGGGTCTAGATGACCCAACTCCCAATGTCAAAGTGCCTAGGATAGCACAAGGGTTAAAGTGAAACGGCCCCCTTGCAGCATACAATTCTGCCATACTAAATTAGCACTACAAAAGTGTTGTACCTGATCTTGATACAGACTTTCAAAATTGGTCAGTGAAATATATAGTTTAATTAAGTGAACCATCTCAACAAAGACTGGAAAGTGCAGGACTGCCATAATTTCTGCCTGTCGTTGCTTTTCCCCGCCCTTTCACTGTAATTCCTGGTCAATGACTGAATAGATCCATGTAACGTGATTTTTGTTTACAAGCTATGGTTCTAAACATAAATGTCCAGTTGATGGCAGTCTGAATACAGACCAAATGCAAGGTTCAGGACTCAATCTAGACCAAATTAATTGTGCTTGGTCCAGACCAACTGACTTTTCCAGTCTAAATACACGCCTTGATGTTTGCCACAGTAGGTCTTCCAGGGAAGACCCATGACATACTGAAGGGACTATGTCTCTCAGATTGCCTGGAAGAGCATTGGGGATCCCTGGAGGTTCTGCAAAGGGGTATGTCTGGCCATCTCGTTTAGACTGCTGCTCCCAACTATGAATAAGTAGTAAAAGATGGAAGAACAGATGCAGTACTCTTACTGTACATGGTATAGTACCATGTATCTATGTCACATTATTTGATTTACACTAAAGAAAAATTTCCTCCTGTTAAATGCTGTTTATATTCTGCAGTATACAGCTTATTACATCCAGGTGATTGTATTGTAGGATTTTATTTTCTGCCAAACAGAGTAAGCTGATTTCTATATCAACATAAAAACTGCAGTGCAATAAAACAGGCATGCAAATGTGAATTAATGCACTCAGGCTTTAATGGCGTGCGTTCATTTCTGATGATGCACACTTCGTCATGATACCACCCTCAAACCAACGGCCAGACTGAGCAGGCTAACCAGGACCTGGAGGCTGCTTTATGCTGTGTTGCAGCTTGTCACCCTGCATCCTGGTCAACTCATCTTCCCTGGATTTATTACTCGCATTACTCCTTGGTCTCTTCTGCCACAGGTCTGTCTCCAATCATGGCATCCAAAGGCTATCGGCCTCCCCTCTTCCTCTCTCCGTCTAGAACCATCTACAGAGGGCCCGTTGTGTTTGGCACGAGATCCGAGCGGGCCCCTCCTGCACTGCCTCTCAGAACCGCGCTCTGGCGGACCGCCACAAGGTCTCATCCTGCGTTCCCTGTTCGCCAACTTCTGGATGTTTGGCGACTGAGTCGTGGCCTGCAATATTCCGTTGACTGGGAGGGTTATGGCCCGGAGGAGCATTCCTGGGTTCCCCGCTCTTTTATACTGGACCCTGCTCTTGATGACTTTTATGCCCCTTATCCCGACTGGCCTGGTTGGCCACCCGAGTGACGTCCCCGGGGGGGGGGGGGTTCTGTTATGAGCAGTGTGGAGCAGGGGGGCGTGTCTGACCTTTTCCCTGGTGCCTCTCTACATTGCACACCTGATCCTCATCTCATCACTGTCTTTAAAACCTGAGCCTTTTTTCTTTCTTCCTGCCAAAAGATTGCTATTCAGTTGCTCTATGTAACTGTCCAGTGTTTGAAGTCTAACCCCCTAATTCAGCTGTCCGTCTGATTTTGTTTTTGTTTGGCAAGTAATAAACTGTTAACCTGTCCTCGACAATAATATGCAAGAATTTTTTTTAAATGTGAAACAGGACTTTTTTCTTCTTCTTTTTTTGGGGGGGGGGGATTTTCTTCAATAATTATAATAATCTGGCATGTAATATCTTCCACAATCACCGATCTCATAGAGTCATCAAAATTGTGGAATGTCAAAAAAAAAAGTGCGCTTTGGAGAATTGTGGGACTTAAAGATCTTAGTATAGAAAAGATGTGTTACAAAATGTTGCTTTCTGAAGTGAAACACATTTGGTCCATTGTTCAACCAGAGTGCTGATATGCACAAAGTACCAGTGTCTGCTATTATTCACTCTACCACATTGCCAGCCTCCGCACTGAACCTTTGGCTCTGCCTAATAAAATATTTAAGACCTGCCATGATTAAAGTGCATCCTCCTCACCTTGGCTGCAAAATCCATTAACCGCAGGAGGATCAATTTCATTGATTTCAATGATAGAACTTGGAAATGTGTATGTGGAGGAATGAGCATTACAGGTTTTGAAGAAGCAGCAAATACAATTGTGGGGGGGGGGGGGTCCAAAGGTCACAGAATTCAGATTTTTTATAAAAGATACATAGGACATCTGTCTGAATGCCAGTTGTTTACATGGCTCCAAAGGCTAAAAGCAGTTCATTATATGCCTCCTTGACATGGATTCCCAGCTTGTTCGGAGAGAAAAAAATGCAACTTAACCCAACTAAGCTTAACACAAAAGAAAAAAGACAGTCAGGCAAGAGAGGGCTGATGAAAATAGACATATACAAGCATGAGTAAACCCAGAGAAAGGGCATTGGTGAGTGTTTTCTGAATAATTTATGTCATAAGCATCCATGCAATTCTCACCATCACTGTATTAATGCAGAAGAAATTCGCACATGCAATGCTGTAGATGACCTTGCATCCTGTGGCATCCAGGCACATGCAGGATTTATCATTTCAAATTCAGCCAATCATTTATCTTTGTATGAACTCGATTAGATTTTGTTCGTGGTCGGTGAGTATTTTTCTCTGCCAGAGTCAATGAGAGTTGTCAACAGGGACAATTCTCTGCATCAGGAACAACTTTAGAGATAAAACAGAGCATGTAGCTCTCATACCTCACACCAGGATCCAACGCAGAGCTGCAGAGCTGAAACTTTTTCAATACATTTAAATCCTAAGATGTCAAACTCTATAACAAGTACCTCTTATTGGCCTGATAAAAGCTGAGAGGAATTAAAAATGTGTTTCAAACCCAAGTATGGCAGAGATATAGTCATTGGATGTCACGAGTGTTTGCCTGCTACTGGTTTCAAGAAGACTGGGTTTGCTTTGCAGTCCCAGTTAAGAAGTATGATGCTTAAATTTCCATGTCTAAATCAAGTATAGTTAATAAAACCAAAAATATGTCTCAAGGTATTGCCTTTTAATTTAACATTTTGCTTTTTACCTGTTAATTTGCAAAATGTCACTGCTCATTTGCTTCTGTAGGGCTAATGCATTAACAAATTCACATCACAATTATCACTTTTTTTTTTGAATGGAAGAAGGAAATTTTAAGTCCCCAGGAAAAAGACTAGATATTAAAATTACAAAAACACATTTAAAGCAAAATAAACTCCCTGCTAAGTATTCTAACAATCTGATATGTATGAATTTTAACATTTTTACTGATGAAACTCCCTCATTTTTTACTACATTCAGAAACAGTAACAAGTAGCAACAGTAAATCAATAACAATATTAGTAATTCTTTGAAGGAAGTCGTATTTTTTTTAATTAATGTACGTGTGGGATTTTTCTTGCAAGAAAGAACAAATATAATAAAAAAATTAAAGCTACAAGTAGCATTTAGCGGGCCCGAGCACGTGCGACCGCATGGCACGAGCGACCGCCCCGTGAGCAACGCCCTGCTCGAGCCATTCTCGTCTGGAGCTCCAAGCTATTGTTAATACGACAGCAGCCGGGGGGGGGGGGGGGGGGGGGGGGGGGCTGTAATCTGTTGCCTTAAGGGACAAAGACTTTTGCATATAGCATGAAAAAAATTCAAGCAATGATGATAATTGCTATCACTGTCCCTAAGGATGAGAACAATAGAACTCATTCAATTTCCACTACAATGTCTAGATGAGTGTCAGCTATGTCTGATAACTTGGCCAATTAGCTGGACCGGGATCTTGCAAAGTGCAGGTGGTTAACGTCCAGTGTAATGAGTCTGTGGACGGCAACAGTACAGCATAGCTTTTGGTTTCCACAAGAGAAGAACTCCTGACACATCTGCCCTAACAGACAACTACAAGAGGAGTTGAAATGTATAACACGGTGAAGGAGTTTTTGTGCAGAAAAAGGTACAATTAGAAAAGCTGGTAGCAGTGACTGCAGATGGGACTCCTGCTATGATCAATAGACAAACAGGTTTCATCACTCACTGTAAAGCTGACCCAGACTTTCCAAAATGTCTGCATTACTGCTGCGTCATTCACCAGCAGGCCTTATGTGCAGAAGTGATTGGCTCTGGACATATAATGACTCTTATTCTGAAAATCGTAAACAACCTCAGCTGCAAAGCAAAACAGCACAGGATTTTTAAGGTGCTATTGGAGGAGATGTCTGTTGAATATGGTGAATATGAACATTGTGAATCTGAACTTGCATTCTTGACTGACATTACTGGAAAACTAAACCACTTGATCTGCGAGCCTCAAGACAATGGCAAAACTATTTTTTTTTGACCAGCCTGCCTGAGCCAGTGTTTTTCTTGTGGGGATCTTTTCTGCCAGGGCTTGTCAGCTTGGTCAGTGGATGTTGCTGCAGTTGTCTCCCTTGCTGGGACAGCTGGAGTTAAACACAGCAGCTCACGGCTCTGAAGTGGACCCCCTTGCTGTCCCAGTCTGGATGGGCACTGTGGCGATGTTCCAATGGCCAGGCTGGCTCCTGGTATAAAGAGATTCCCAAATACCATTTCTTAACCGCAGAGCCAAGGATGTGTTTACATGTTTAGGTCAAAAATGTGATGGACAGCTTCATGTTGTCTAAACATGCCTCCCTGTTATTAATCCAGTTGATATGGTTCTCCATCTGTGTCTAGGTGATAGAAAAGCATTTTTTTTTATATTTACAGCTCTAAGCAAACAAACAGTTGTCTATATAAAAGAGCTTTTACAATTGTGCACTTTTAGCAGGTCTCTGAGTTCATGTGACCAATGTATGGTGGATTTTCACAGACCTTGTTTAAAACTGAAGGTGAGAGAGACTTAGAGAAATGGCTTCATTGTTCTGGAGTTCTTTGTTTCATCCACAGAAGAGTAGAATTGGTGATTGATTTTGAAAAGCTGCTGAAAAAAGTATCTTTTCAAATTGCAATTTCTAACTTGGGTTTTACATTTTGTGTTCCATTTTTTGTGCTTTATTTGGGAAGCATTTGTTATTTGTTTGGTGTTTTTAAGGTTCTGCAAATATACACATCATTTTTTAGAGACATTTGTTATCAGTTGTGTTTGTTGATTTGTAGTTTAATTTCATTGGATGTATAGATGTCGTGTGGGGGGGAGGCTCGACAGCAGGTAGGACCCAGGCGCAGAGACGGGAGGCAAACGGGTTCAGGGCAAGTGGGTTTATTTAACTAACAAAAAGCGCTGCAGAGCAGGATGACAAAACTAAAAACAAAAACTTACTGTGGCATGGCAAGGGACATGGACGCCAGACAAGAAGACGTGATCAACATGAGCAGAAGTTAATGGACCAGCACAGGAGGAAGGCAGAGACAAGACTTATATACAGACAGGGCAGACAAGACACAGGTGAACACGATTAGGGCAGATGGGGACCAAAGGAAGTAAAACTCAAAAACATGACAAGACAGGAAACCTTTCAAAATAAAACAGGAAACAGAACCAAACAAGACAGAACAAGAACTAAAGCGAAAAAAAAGACAACAAACTGAAACCATGACAATAGAAAGGAAAAGAAGTTCAAACATTGATTATAAAAAAGGATATAAGAGATAAAAAAAAGAAAAAGGAAAAGAAAAAAGATAAAATATTGATTTAATTGCATTTTGAATGAATAAAAAACAATGATTAATAGAATCAGAAATCAGAAAAAGTTTTATTGCCAGGTTCAGTAGAGCGCACTTTACAAAACGAGGAATTTGACTTGGTGTATAGTGCAATTAAGAATAAGTTAAAAATTAAGTTAACAACAACAACACACTATATACAGTAGAGTAAGGTGAATTAAAGTGGGAGCACAGATGGGCTGGGATGGTGGGGCCTGTAAGTGGCACCGACAGTCCTTTGGTGGGCGGGGGGGGGGGGGGGGGGAGGGGGGTCACCTGGGGGAGTTGGGGTTCTGTTCAGCAGGCTGGCTGCAGTGGGGAAGAAGCTGTTCTTGTGGCGCGAGGTCCTGGTCCTGATGGACCGGAGCCTCTTGCCAGAAGGGAGGGGCCGAAAGAGATTATGTCCTGGATGAGAGGGGTTGGCTACAATCCTGGCTGCCCGCCTCCAGGTCCTGGAGATGTGCAGCTCCTGGAGAGACGGGAGGTGGCAGCCGATCACCTTCTCTGCTGAGTGGATGACGCGTTGCAGCTTGGCCTTGTCTCTGGCCGTGGCCGCAGCGAACCAGACTGTGATGGAGGACGTGAGGGTGGATTCGATGATGGCGGTGTAAAAGTCTACCAGCATCTTTTCAGGGAGGTGAAACTTCTTCAGCTGCCTCAGGAAGTACATCCTCTGCTGGACCTTCTTAGTGATGGAGCTGATGTTCTGCTCCCACTTGAGGTCCTGGCTGATGATGGTTCCCAGGAAGCAGAAGGACTCCACAGAGGTCACCGGGGAGTCACAGAGGATGACAGGGGGGAGGGGGGCTGGGGCCTTCCTGAAGTCCACTGTCATCTCCACTGTCTTCAGAGCATTAAGCTCCAGGTTGTTAGCGCTGCACTATGACACCAGCCTGGCTATTTCACTCCTGTAGGCCGACTCATCTCCGTCAGAGATGAGGCCGATGAGTGTGGTGTCGTCAGCAAACTTCAGGAGTTTGACAGACAGGTGACCAGCTGTGCAGCTGTTTGTGTACAGGGAGAGTAACAGGGGTGAAAGGACACAGCCCTGGGGGGATCCGGTGCTTGTGGTCCGAGTATCTGAGACGAGCTTCCCCAGCCTCACATACTGCTGTCTGTCCGTCAGGAAGTCTGTGATCCACCTGCAGGTGGAGTCAGGCACATTCATCTTGGAGAGTTTTTAATACTAAGTCTAGACAGATTTAACACAGGTTTTTGGATGAAAAAGGATTTTTTATAAATCATCTGTTACACTTTTAAGTCTGAAAAAAATATGGAAGGCAGCAAACACAGATCCCTACCGTTTTTAATTTTTTTGTGCTGATATTTGAAAGATAAGTTATGCAAAAAAATAGGTGTTTGCAGTTTTGCCTAAAAAGACGTTTTCGGACCTTTTTGGATCAAATGTTGTCTAAAAGTTCACCTGTAACTTCAATCATTCTGAATTTTTTTAGGAAAACTAAACCACTTCAACTGTGATCTGCAAGGCAATGGTAAAACTATATTTTTTATGGAACAGCCTGCAGTGTTTCTTGTGGGGATCTTTTCTGCCAGGGCTTGCCGGCTTGGTCGGTGGTTGTTGCTGTTACCAATCCAGTTGATATGGTTCTCCATCTGTGTCTAAGTGATATAATCAGAATCAGAATCGTTTATTGTCATTGTACATGGGGATACAATGAAATTGCAGCAGCCTTGGAGTGAAGGAGTTACATAAAATAAAAATAAAAATAGAATAGAAAAAGAAATACTGTATTTACAACTCTTAACAAAAAATGAACAATATGGACAGAAACTGTTAAATATTAAATATTTGTGAATAAAATAGAATGGAATTACATGAGTTGCTGTGAGCACAGCTTAATAAATATCAAGTTATTGCACAGTGACCCGGTTAGACAGTCAGGATATTGCACGCATTGTAGTAAAATTAGAGTGAGGTGTGGTTGGTGGACGTATGTGCATTCCGTATGATAATTGCCTGTGGAAAAAAGCTGTTTCTTAGTCTGTTTGTCCTGGTTCTGATGGACCTGTACCTCCTTCCAGAGGGCAGCAGTTCAAACAGAGGGAAAGCAGAATGGGTGGAGTTAGTGGTGATGCTAGTCACTCTGCTGAGGCAGCGAGACTGGTAAATGTCCTTCAGTGAGGGGAGGGGGCAGCCGATGATCCTCTGCGCTGTCTTTACCACTCTCTGGAGGCTCTGCCGTTCTGCTTCAGTGCAGTGGGAAAACCACACTTTGATGCCATAGGACAGAATGCTCTCAATGGTTGAGCGGTAGAACGTTACCAGCAGCTCCTGGCTGACGTCGTTCCTCCTAAGTTTTCTCAGGAAGTGCAGGCGTTGCTGGGCCTTCCTGATGACAGTCATGGTGTTGTTAGACCATGTGAGGTCAGCAGAGATGGTGGTGCCCAGGAGGGTGAAGCTGTGGACCCTCTCCACACAGTTTCCATCGATGTAGAGTGGGGGTGGATCTGTTCTGTTTTTTCTGAAGTCCAGGATGATCTCCTTGGTCTTGGTGGTGTTCAGGATGAGGTTATTAGCCTGACACCACCTTGAGAGTTTTAGGACTTCGTCTCTGTAGGCCGTCTCGTCGTCCCCAGAGATCAGCCCCACCACAGTAGTGTCGTCTGCAAACTTCACCACGGTGTTGCTGGTGTGGGCTGGTCTGCAGTCTGCTGTGTACAGTGTATACAGCAGAGGACTCAGCACACATCCCTGTGTGGAGCCTGTGCTCAGCGTCCGGGTGGAGGAGAGGTGGGGGTCAAGTTTGACTGTCTGTGGTCTGTTTGTCAGGAAGTCCTTGATCCACGAGCAGGTGAGTGGGTGGAGTCCTAGTTCAGACAGTTTGTTGACCAGAATGTCAGGAATGATTGTGTTAAAGGCTGAGCTATAGTCCACAAAGAGCATCCTGGCGTAGGTGTCTCTGTGTTCCAGGTGGCTCAGCGCAGTGTGGAGGGTGATGGAAATGGCATCATCCGTTGATCTGTTTGCTTTGTAAGCAAACTGGTGGGGGACGAAGATTGGAGGGAGGGAGTCTTTGATGTGTCCCAGGAGCAGCCGCTCCAGACACTTTGTGATGACAGCAGTGAGTGCAACTGGGCGGAAGTCCGTGAGGAAGGCTGTGGATGAGGACTTTTTGGGTATCGGGATGATAGTGGATGACTTCAGGCAAGCAGGGATGAAAGCCTGAGCTAGCGACAGGTTGAAGATTTTTGTGAAGACCTGGGAGAGTTGATCGGCGCAGGCCCGCAGAACCTTTCCGGGAACTCCATCAGGTCCCGCCGCTTTCCTGGGGTTTACCCTGCTGAACATCCGTGCCATCCGTGCCACGTCCATAAAGGCATTGTTTTTATATTTAGAGCTCTAAGCAACCAAACAGTTGTCTATATAAAAGAGCTTTTACAATTGTGCACTTTTAGCAGGCTGAAAAAATTATCTTTTTAAAATTGCCATTTCAAATTTGGGTTTTAAATTTTGTGTTCCATTTTTCTGTGCTTGTATTGGAAGGATTTGTTATTATTTTGTTTAAAAGTGCTACATATTGTATATACACATAATTTATTTAGAGAAATTTGCTATACGTTGTGTTTTTTGGTTTTGTAGTTTAATTTCATTGGATTTATATTAAGGAAAAGAAGTTGCAGCATTGATTAAAAAAGGATAAAAGAGACATTTACTGTCTAAGTCTTATGTTACATCTGTAGAACTGTACTGAGAGTTGGGTTTTGTTTTGGAGCACATTCATATGTTTTGTTTGTAAAAAAAAAAGATAAAATATTAGGTTAATTGCATTTTACATGACTAGAAAAGCAATGATTATTCATAAAAATCTATGAAAGACATACAAAACAAATGAAAAAGCAGTCTGCCCTCCCTCTTGTGTCTAAACTCTTGTCACCTCACTTCTGGGTTAGTTAGCATATGAACTGGCAGCTGGTGTGTGTGTGTGTGGGGGGGGGGGGGGGGGGGGGTGAAATTTGACTCCAGCAACAGGGATGATTGAGGAGCAGGCTGCAGCATGAGGAAAAGACTTAAGCATGTAGGAGGAAATGACATCCTACAGTTGACCAGTTCATTTTATATCTGTAAAGAATATTCAAGAAGCATTTAGACATGTTCAGCTATATGCGTGTGAAACTTGGTGTGGATATTTGAAGCATAAGTAATTTTAAAACACACTTGTTTGGAGTCCAGACGGAAAAAGCACAGGTTTTGGGATGAATCAGGATTTTTTTAAAATCATCTGTTTCACCTGGACTTCTGAAAAAAATATGGAAGGCAGCAAACACAGATCCCTACATTTGAAAAAATAAATGGTGTTGATATATGATGATTAAGTTATGAAAAAAAATAGGTGTTTGTAGTTTTGCCTAAAAAGACGTTTTCGGACCTTTTTGGATGTAATGCTCTCTAAGATGTCACCTGTAACTTCAATCATTCTGAATTTTTTTAGGAAGCAGTAGCACATAAATGCCTATGAAAGTTGAATTCTTGGTGCTGATAACCTAAACAGAATTTATGCTAAAAATCTTTGTTCAGTCCAAAATTTCATTAAAAAAATCAAGTGATGAAGTTTCTCGTAGACCCTATAGTGTTACATATCAAAGCTGGAGGTTATTAAAGGCATCTAATTCTGAAATCTCAGCTTCCTGAGACAAACGGCTGATTTATAATAAATTTCTATTATTTGGGTGCACATAATCGACCACTTCCTGTTACGCAGGCACCGTCAGGTGTACACCCATGAAACTTTACATGATGAGAGAGGACCCTTCTGAGTATCTCCAGTTTTAATTTCATGCACATCGGACAAAGCAAAGAGAAAATACAGGGCAGAATGTGCCCAATGCAATAACTAGGTGGCGCTATAGAGCTCGTCCAAGATTGTCATATCCATGGGTTCAGAATAGAAGCTTCATCATATCCATTGAATTTCAGTGAGATTGGACAAGGAATGTGCACGTGAGAGCAACTTTTGTGTGCATAGCGAGATGCCCAACTTTGCCGCTCTGTCACGACCACACCCCCGCATTGAAAGTTATGGTTTTTTGTCAGAGTAAACTTCAATGGCTTTTCAACAGGTGGACGTCATTTTCAGGTGTGTCGGCTCATCCTACTCGGAGCAGTGATGCTCCAAGTCAAACATGTCATTTCCTCTTGCCAGCAGGTGGCGCTACACTTTTTCCAGATTCTTTCACTGCAGATGTGTTCAGAGTCAGACTACAATCATGCATATCAATTTTTGATCAGATTGGATTATGCATGGCTGAGTTATGGCCATTTTTCTTTTCATGGCGTGTTTTCGAAACAACGTCGAATTTCTACGCGCCGCCACGGTCACAAACTTCTGTAAAAACTTAAAAGCTTTGCAATTTAACATCGGACATGTGTCTAGTTTACAAAACCAAAGTTTGGAGTCATTATTCACAAATCTCTAGGAGGAGTTCGTTCTAGAAGGAGGCCTGCAAATGTCCAAAATAGAGCAAAAATGACATATTGACATCAATATAGCAGACTTCCTGTGCGACTGACAGCTTGGTACCTACAGACTTTTTTGTAGGTTTCCATCTGATGAACATGCCCTGAAAAAATCAAGCTTGTACGTTAAAGCGTATGCGGGGCGTCGGGACAAAAGTCAGTGTAGGTGGCGCTGTCGAGCCATTTTTGCGCACCCATGCCAATTTCTCATAAAATACGAAATTTTTCGCGACCCCTGATGTGTGTGCCAAATTTGGTGAGTTTTGGGGTATGTTAAAGGCCTCAAAAATGCGATTCTTCCGGCAGAAGAAAAATAATAATAATAATTAAAGCTACAAGTAGCATTTAGCGGGCCCGAGCACGTGCGACCGCATGGCACGAGCGACCGCCCCGTGAGCAACGCCCTGCTCGAGCCATTCTCGTCGTTTTTTCTTGTCCATTCTGGAGCTCCAAGCTATTGTTAATACGACAGCAGCCTGGGGGGGGGGGGGGGGGGGGGGGGGGGGCTGTAATCTGTTGCCTTAAGGGACAAAGACTTTTGCATATAGCATGAAAAAAATTCAAGCAATGATGATAATTGCTATCACTGTCCCTAAGGATGAGAACAATAGAACTCATTCAATTTCCACTACAATGTCTAGATGAGTGTCAGCTATGTCTGATAACTTGGCCAATTAGCTGGACCGGGATCTTGCAAAGTGCAGGTGGTTAACGTCCAGTGTGATGAGTCTGTGGACGGCAACAGTACAGCATAGCTTTTGGTTTCCACAAGAGAAGAACTCCTGACACATCTGCCCTAACAGACAATTACAAGAGGAGTTGAAATGTATAACACGGTGAAGGAGTTTTTGTGCAGAAAAAGGTACAATTAGAAAAGCTGGTAGCAGTGACTGCAGATGGGACTCCTGCTATGATCAATAGACAAACAGGTTTCATCACTCACTGTAAAGCTGACCCAGACTTTCCAAAATGTCTGCATTACTGCTGCGTCATTCACCAGCAGGCCTTATGTGCAGAAGTGATTGGCTCTGGACATATAATGACTCTTATTCTGAAAATCGTAAACAACCTCAGCTGGAAAGCTAAACAGCACAGGATTTTTAAGGTGCTATTGGAGGAGATGTCTGTTGAATATGGTGAATATGAACATTGTGAATCTGAACTTGCATTCTTGACAGACATTACTGGAAAACTAAACCACTTGATCTGCGAGCTGCAAGACAATGGCAAAACTATTTTTTTTGACCAGCCTGCCTGAGCCAGTGTTTTTCTTGTGGGGATCTTTTCTGCCAGGGCTTGTCAGCTTGGTCAGTGGATGTTGCTGCAGTTGTCTACCTTGCTGGGACAGCTGGAGTTAAACACAGCAGCTCACGGCTCTGAAGTGGACCCCGTTGCTGTCCCAGTCTGGATGGGCACTGTGGCGATGTTCCAATGGCCAGGCTGGCTCCTGGTATAAAGAGATTCCCAAATACCATTTCCTAACCGCAGAGCCAAGGATGTGTTTACATGTTTAGGTCAAAAATGTGATGGACAGCTTCATGTTGTCTAAACATGCCACCCTGTTATTAATCCAGTTGATATGGTTCTCCATCTGTGTCTAGGTGATAGAAAAGCATTTTTTTTATATTTAGAGCTCTAAGCAAACAAACAGTTGTCTATATAAAAGAGCTTTTACAATTGTGCACTTTTAGCAGGTCTCTGAGTTCATGTGACCAATGTATGGTGGATTTTCACAGACCTTGTTTAAAACTGAAGGTGAGAGAGACTTAGAGAAATGGCTTCATTGTTCTGGAGTTCTTTGTTTCATCCACAGAAGAGTAGAATTGGTGATTGATTTTGAAAAGCTGCTGAAAAAAGTATCTTTTTCAAATTGCAATTTCTAACTTGGGTTTTACATTTTGTGTTCCATTTTTTGTGCTTTAATTGGGAAGCATTTGTTATTTGTTTGGTGTTTTTAAGGTTCTGCAAATATACACATCATTTTTTAGAGACATTTGTTATCAGTTGTGTTTGTTGATTTGTAGTTTAATTTCATTGGATGTATAGATGTCGTGTGGGGGGGAGGCTCGAGAGCAGGTAGGACCCAGGCGCAGAGACGGGAGGCAAACGGGTTCAGGGCAAGTGGGTTTATTTAACTAACAAAAAGCGCTGCAGAGCAGGATGACAAAACTAAAAACAAAAACTTACTGTGGCATGGCAAGGGACATGGACGCCAGACAAGAAGACGTGATCAACATGAGCAGAAGTTAATGGACCAGCACAGGAGGAAGGCAGAGACAAGACTTATATACAGACAGGGCAGACAAGACACAGGTGAACACGATTAGGGCAGATGGGGACCAAAGGAAGTAAAACTCAAGAAACATGACAAGACAGGAAACCTTTCAAAATAAAACAGGAAACAGAACCAAACAAGACAGAACAAGAACTAAAGCGAAAAACAAGACAACAAACTGAAACCATGACAATAGAAAGGAAAAGAAGTTCAAACATTGATTATAAAAAAGGATATAAGAGATAAAAAAAAAAGAAAAAGGAAAAAGATAAAATATTGATTTAATTGCATTTTGAATGAATAAAAAACAATGATTAATAGAATCAGAATCAGAATCAGGAATCAGAAAAAGTTTTATTGCCAGGTTCAGTAGAGCGCACTTTACAAAACGAGGAATTTGACTTGGTGTATAGTGCAATTAAGAATAAGTTAAAAATTAAGTTAACAACAACAACACACTATATACAGTAGAGTAAGGTGAATTAAAGTGGGAGCACAGATGGGCTGGGATGGTGGGGCCTGTAAGTGGCACCGACAGTCCTTTGGTGGGCGGGGGGGGAGGGGGGGGTCACCTGGGGGAGTTGGGGTTCTGTTCAGCAGGCTGGCTGCAGTGGGGAAGAAGCTGTTCTTGTGGCGCGAGGTCCTGGTCCTTATGGACCGGAGCCTCTTGCCAGAAGGGAGGGGCCGAAAGAGATTATGTCCTGGATGAGAGGGGTTGGCTACAATCCTGGCTGCCCGCCTCCAGGTCCTGGAGATGTGCAGCTCCTGGAGAGACGGGAGGTGGCAGCCGATCACCTTCTCTGCTGAGTGGATGACGCGTTGCAGCTTGGCCTTGTCTCTGGCCGTGGCCGCAGCGAACCAGACTGTGATGGAGGACGTGAGGGTGGATTCGATGATGGCGGTGTAAAAGTCTACCAGCATCTTTTCAGGGAGGTGAAACTTCTTCAGCTGCCTCAGGAAGTACATCCTCTGCTGGACCTTCTTAGTGATGGAGCTGATGTTCTGCTCCCACTTGAGGTCCTGGCTGATGATGGTTCCCAGGAAGCAGAAGGACTCCACAGAGGTCACCGGGGAGTCACAGAGGATGACAGGGGGGAGGGGGGCTGGGGCCTTCCTGAAGTCCACTGTCATCTCCACTGTCTTCAGAGCATTAAGCTCCAGGTTGTTAGCGCTGCACTATGACACCAGCCTGGCTATTTCACTCCTGTAGGCCGACTCATCTCCGTCAGAGATGAGGCCGATGAGTGTGGTGTCGTCAGCCAACTTCAGGAGTTTGACAGACAGGTGACCAGCTGTGCAGCTGTTTGTGTACAGGGAGAGTAACAGGGGTGAAAGGACACAGCCCTGGGGGGATCCGGTGCTTGTGGTCCGAGTATCTGAGACGAGCTTCCCCAGCCTCACATACTGCTGTCTGTCCGTCAGGAAGTCTGTGATCCACCTGCAGGTGGAGTCAGGCACATTCATCTTGGAGAGTTTTTAATACTAAAGATGTATGAAAGACATACCGAAAAAATATGTCTTTCAGTGTTTAACTGGCTGTCTTTGGATTATGCATGCCTGAATAATGGCCATTCTTACTCCTCATCTCTCTGTTCACTGCTTGCTAATTTACATAGCAGGGGTCCCAGCAGGAGGGGGCGGGGTTGTAACACGACTCCTTCAGCAGAGCCAGGCTGAGAGAGGCTTTGACATGTAAGATGTTAGATGTTAGAATGCCAGATGTTAGAATGACCAGTTCATTTTATATCTATGAAAATATTCAGGGAGCTATGGGACATGTTCAGCTTTAGGTCTGTGAAAATTGGTGTCGATTGTTGAAACATAAGTTACCATAAAAAAATGTTTGTTTGGAGTCTAGACAGATTTAACACAGGTTTTTGGATGAAAAGGATTTTTTATAAATCATCTGTTACACTTTTAAGTCTGAAAAAAATATGGAAGGCAGCAAACACAGATCCCTACCGTTTTTAATTTTTTTGTGCTGATATTTGAAAGATAAGTTATGCAAAAAAATAGGTGTTTGCAGTTTTGCCTAAAAAGACGTTTTCGGACCTTTTTGGATGTAATGCTCTCTAAGATGTCACCTGTAACTTCAATCATTCTGAATTTTTTTAGGAAGCAGTAGCACATAAATGCCTATGAAAGTTGAATTCTTGGTGCTGATAACCTAAACAGAATTTATGCTAAAAATCTTTGTTCAGTCCAAAATTTCATTAAAAAAATCAAGTGATGAAGTTTCTCGTAGACCCTATAGTGTTACATATCAAAGCTGGAGGTTATTAAAGGCATCTAATTCTGAAATCTCAGCTTCCTGAGACAAACGGCTGATTTATAATAAATTTCTATTATTTGGGTGCACATAATCGACCACTTCCTGTTACGCAGGCACCGTCAGGTGTACACCCATGAAACTTTACATGATGAGAGAGGACCCTTCTGAGTATCTCCAGTTTTAATTTCATGCACATCGGACAAAGCAAAGAGAAAATACAGGGCAGAATGTGCCCAATGCAATAACTAGGTGGCGCTATAGAGCTCGTCCAAGATTGTCATATCCATGGGTTCAGAATAGAAGCTTCATCATATCCATTGAATTTCAGTGAGATTGGACAAGGAATGTGCACGTGAGAGCAACTTTTGTGTGCATAGCGAGATGCCCAACTTTGCCGCTCTGTCACGACCACACCCCCGCATTGAAAGTTATGGTTTTTTGTCAGAGTAAACTTCAATGGCTTTTCAACAGGTGGACGTCATTTTCAGGTGTGTCGGCTCATCCTACTTGGAGCAGTGATGCTCCAAGTCTAACATGTCATTTCCACTTGCCAGCAGGTGGCGCTACACTTTTTCCAGATTCTTTCACTGCAGATGTGTTCAGAGTCAGACTACAATCATGCATATCAATTTTGGATCAGATTGGATTATGCATGGCTGAGTAATGGCCATTTTTCTTTTCATGGCGTGTTTTTGAAACAACGTCGAATTTCTACGCGCCGCCACGGTCACAAACAACCGTAAAAACTTAAAAGCTTCGCAATTTAACATCGGACATGTGTCTAGTTTACAAAACCAAAGTTTGTAGTCATTATTCACAAATCTCTAGGAGGAGTTCGTTCTAGAGCGAGGCCTGCAAATGTCCAAAATAGAGCAAAAATGACATATTGACCTCAATATATCAGACTTCCTGTGCGAGTGACAGGTGGGTCCTTTCAGACTTTTTTGTAAGTCTCCATCTGAAGAACATGCCCTGTAAAAATCAAGCTTGTACGTTAAAGCGTATGCGGGGCGTCGGGACAAACGTCACTGTAGGTGGCGCTATCGAGCCGTTTTTGTGCGCCCATGCCAATCTCCTATAAAATACGAAATTTTTCGCGACTCCTGATGTGTGTGCCAAATTTGGTGAGTTTTGGGGTATGTTAAAGGCCTCAAAAAGGCGACTCTTCCGGTAGAATAATAATAATAATAATAATTAAAGCTACAAGTAGCATTTAGCGGGCCCGAGCACGTGCGACCGCATGGCACGAGCGACCGCCCCGTGAGCAACGCCCTGCTCGAGCCATTCTTGTCGTTTTTTCTTGTCCATTCTGGAGCTCCAAGCTATTGTTAATACGACAGCAGCCTGGGGGGGGGGGGGGGGGGGGGGGACTGTAATCTGTTGCCTTAAGGGACAAAGACTTTTGCATATAGCATGAAAAAAATTCAAGCAATGATGATAATTGCTATCACTGTCCCTAAGGATGAGAACAATAGAACTCATTCAATTTCCAGTACAATGTCTAGATGAGTGTCAGTTATGTCTGATAACTTGGCCAATTAGCTGGACCGGGATCTTGCAAAGTGCAGGTGGTTAACGTCCAGTGTGATGAGTCTGTGGACGGCAACAGTACAGCATAGCTTTTGGTTTCCACAAGAGAAGAACTCCTGACACATCTGCCCTAACAGACAACTACAAGAGGAGTTGAAATGTATAACACGGTGAAGGAGTTTTTGTGCAGAAAAAGGTACCATTAGAAAAGCTGGTAGCCATACCTTCAGACGGGGCTCCTGCTATGATTGACCGACAAACAGGTTTCATCACTCACTGTAAAGCTGACCAAGACTTTCCAAAATGTCTGCATTACTGCTGCTTCTTTCACCAGTAGGCCTTATGTGCAGAAGTGATTGGCTCTGGACATATAATGACTCCTATTGTGAAAATCATAAAAAACCTCAGCTGCAAAGCAAAACAGAACAGGATTTTTAAGGTGCTATTGGTGGAGATATCTGCTGAATATGGTGAATCTGAACTTGTATTCTTGACTGACATTACTGGAAAACTAAACCACTTGATCTGCGAGCTGCAAGACATTGGTAAAACTATATTTTTTTATTGACCAGCCTGCCTGAGCCAGTGTTTTTCTTGTGGGGATCTTTTCTGCCAGGGCTTGCCAGCTTGGTCAGTGGATGTTGCTGCAGTTGTCTCCCTTGCTGGGACAGCTGGAGTTAAACACAGCAGCCTCACGGCTGTGAAGTGGACCCCGTTGCTGTCCCAGTCTGGATGGGCACTGTGGTGATGTTCCAATGTTCAGGCTGGCTCCTGGTATGAAGAGATTCCCAAGTACCATTTCCTAACCGCAGAGCCAAGGATGTGTTTACATGTTTAGGTCAAAAATGTGATGAACAGCTTCATGTTGTCTATTGATGTAAGTTTAAACCTAAACATGTTTCCCTGTTACTAATCCAGTTGATATGGTTCTCCATCTGTGTCTAGGTGATAGAAAAGCATTTTTTTATATTTAGAGCTCCAAGCAAACAAACAGTTGTCTATATAAGAGCTTTTACAATTGTGGACTTTTAGCAGGTCTCTGAATACATGTGACCAATGTATGGTGGATTTTCACAGACTTTGTGTAAAACTGAAGGTGACAGAGACTTTGGAGAAGTGGCTACATTGCTCTGGACTTCTTTGTTTCATCCACAGAAGAGTAAAATATGTGATTGATTTTGAAAAGCTGCTGAAAAATGTATCTTTTTAAAATTGCAATTTCTAATTTGGGTTTTACATTTTGTGTTCCATTTTTTGTGATTGTATTAGAAAGATTTGTTATTTATTTTGTGTTTAAAGGTGGTACATAATGTATATACACAATCTTCTTAGAGACATTTGCTATATGTTGTGTTTGTTGTCATTGTAGTTTAATTTCTTTGGATGTATAGAAAGGAAATGTAGTTGCAGCATTGATTAAAAAAGCATAAAAGAGACATTTACTGTCTGATGTTACATCTGTAGGAGTGTACTGAGACTGGGTTTTGTTTTGGAGCACATTCACATATTTTGTTTGTAAAAAAAAAAAAAAAGATAAAATATAAAGTTAATTGTATTTTGGATGAATAAAAAAGCAATGATTAGTGCTAAGGATGTATAAAAGACAAACAAAACAAAGGAAATTGCTGTATTTTAGTGTTGAACTAGGCTTTCTAACTGTTCTACTTTCTGTCTGCCACTCCTGGCTAATTTACATGTGAGCACACAGCCGGGGGGGGGGGGGGCTAACTCCACTCCTGCAGCAGGGGAGACTGATGAAAAGCTTGAGGATGTAAGATTGAATAAATAAAATCCTAGAGTTGACCAGTTCATTTTATAAATGTAAATATTTTTTATTTTGGTGCTGATAAACTAAACAGAAGTTATGATAAAAATATTTGCTTGAGTCAAAATGTCCAAAAATTTGCTTTCAGCACAATAGGGTGATTAAGGTGGTTAAATGTTTCTCGTACGTATAGTGCTGCTTTTCAAACGTGGAGCTTTGTAAGACGCATCTAATTCTGAAATCTCAGCTTCCTGAGACAAACGGCTGATTTCCTATGAAGCTTGATTATATGATCATGCTTCATGATCATTTATGAACATATATAGCTCGTCCAAAATTGTCATATCCATGGGTTCAGAATGGAAGTTTCATCAAATCTATTTAATTTCAGTGAGATCAGACAAGGAATGTGAACGTGAGAGCAACATTTGTGCAAAGCGAGAGACCCAACTTCGCCGCTCTGTCACGACCACACCCCCGCGTTGAAAGATTTGTTTTTCATCAGAGTAAACTTCAATGGTTTTTCAACAGGTGGACGTCATTTTGAGGTGTGTTTGCTCATCCTACTTGGAGCAGTGATGCTCCAAGTAAAACATGTCATTTCCTGTTGCCAAAAGGTGGCGCTACACCTGTTTCGGATTTTTCCACTGCAGATGTGTTCAAAGTCAGACTACAATCATGCACAACAAATTTGGATCAGATTAGATTATTTATGGCTGAGTAATGGCCATTTTTCTTTTCATGGCGTGATTTCGAAACGACCTCAAATTTTGACGCGCCGCCACGGTCACAAACAACCGTAAAAACTTAAAATCTTCGCAATTTAAGATCGGACATGTGTTTAGTTTACAAAACCAAAGTTTGGAGTCATTGTTCAAAAATCTCTAGGAGGAGTTCGTTCTAGAACGAGGCCTGCAAAGGACCAAAATAGAGCAAAACTGACATATTGACATCAATATAGCAGACTTCCTGTGCGACTGACAGCTTGGTCCCAAGAGACTTTTTTGTAGGTTTCCATCTGATGAACATGTCCTGTAAATATCAAGCTTGTATGTTAAAGAACATGGCGGGGCTCTCAAAAACAAACATGGTAGGTGGCGCTATTGAGCCGTTTTTTGTTCACCCATGCAAGTGCTGTGTATCTAAGTTGGAGATATGTAAGAGGCCTCTCATTCTGAAATCTCAGCCTCGTGATACAAACGGCTGATTTTTTATGAATTTTTAATTATCTGACTGCAACGCAATCAACCACTTCCTGTTTGGCGGTGGCTTGCGCAGGCACCGTCAGGTGTACACCCATGAAACTTTACACAATGAGAGAAAACCCTTGTGAGTATCTCCTGTTGTAATTTTATGAACATCGGACAAAGCACAGAGAAAAGACAGGTCAGAATGTGACATAAAATGTATTTGTCAATATCTAGGTGGCGCTATAGAGCTCGTCCAAGATTGTCATATCCATTGGTTCAGAATGGAAGCTTCATCACCTCCATCGAATTTCAGTGAGATTGGACAAGGAATGTGCACGTGAGAGCAACTTTTGTGTGCACGGCGAGGCGCCCAACTTCGCCGCTCTGTCACGACCACACCCCCGCATTGAAAGTTATGGCTTTTTATCAGAGTAAACTTCAATGGCTTTTCAACAGGTGGACATCATTTTGAGGTTTGTCGGCTCATCCTACTTGGAGCAGTGATGCTCCAAGTCAAACATGTCATTTCCTCTTGCCAGCAGGTGGCGCTACACTTTTTCCAGATTCTTTCACTGCAGATGTGTTCAGAGTCAGACTAAAATCATGCATATGAATTTTGGATCAGATTGGATTATACATGGCTGAGTAATGGCCTTTTTCCGTTTCATGGCGTGTTTTCGAAATGACCTCCAAGTTCGACGCGCCGCCACGGTCACAAACATCCGTAAAAACTTAAAAGCTTCGCAATTTAACATCAGACATGGGTCTAGTTTACAAAACCAAAGTTTGGAGTCATTATTCATAAATCTCTAGGAGGAGTTCGTTCTAGAAGGAGGCCTACAAATGCCCAAAATAGAGCAAAAATGACATATTGACACCAATATAGCAGACTTCCTGTGCGACTGACAGCTTGGTACCAAGAGACTTTTTTGTAGGTTTCCATCTGTTGAACATGTCCTGAAAAAATCAAGCTTGTATGTTAAAGCATATGCGGGGGCTCGGGACAAATGTCACTGTAGGTGGCGCTGTCGAGCCGTTTTTGTGCGCCCATGCCAATCTCCTGTAAAATACGAAATTTTTCGCGACTCCTGATGTGTGTGCCAAATTTGGTGAGTTTTGGGGTATGTTAAAGGCCTCAAAAAGGCGACTCTTCCGTCGGAAGAAAAAGAATAATAATAATAATTAAAGCTACAAGTAGCATTTAGCGGGCCCGAGCACGTGCGACCGCATGGCACGAGCGACCGCCCCGTGAGCAACGCCCTGCTCGAGCCATTCTCGTCGTTTTTTCTTGTCCATTCTGGAGCTCCAAGCTAATGTTAATACGACAGCAGCCTGGGGGGGGGGGGGGGGGGGGGCTGTAATCTGTTGCCTTAAGGGACAAAGACTTTTGCATATAGCATGAAAAAAATTCAAGCAATGATGATAATTGCTATCACTGTCCCTAAGGATGAGAACAATAGAACTCATTCAATTTCCACTACAATGTCTAGATGAGTGTCAGCTATGTCTGATAACTTGGCCAATTAGCTGGACCGGGATCTTGCAAAGTGCAGGTGGTTAACGTCCAGTGTGATGAGTCTGTGGACGGCAACAGTACAGCATAGCTTTTGGTTTCCACAAGAGAAGAACTCCTGACACATCTGCCCTAACAGACAACTACAAGAGGAGTTGAAATGTATAACACGGTGAAGGAGTTTTTGTGCAGAAAAAGGTACAATTAGAAAAGCTGGTAGCAGTGACTGCAGATGGGACTCCTGCTATGATCAATAGACAAACAGGTTTCATCACTCACTGTAAAGCTGACCCAGACTTTCCAAAATGTCTGCATTACTGCTGCGTCATTCACCAGCAGGCCTTATGTGCAGAAGTGATTGGCTCTGGACATATAATGACTCTTATTCTGAAAATCGTAAACAACCTCAGCTGCAAAGCAAAACAGCACAGGATTTTTAAGGTGCTATTGGAGGAGATGTCTGTTGAATATGGTGAATATGAACATTGTGAATCTGAACTTGCATTCTTGACTGACATTACTGGAAAACTAAACCACTTGATCTGTGAGCTGCAAGACAATGGCAAAACTATTTTTTTTTGACCAGCCTGCCTGAGCCAGTGTTTTTCTTGTGGGGATCTTTTCTGCCAGGGCTTGTCAGCTTGGTCAGTGGATGTTGCTGCAGTTGTCTCCCTTGCTGGGACAGCTGGAGTTAAACACAGCAGCTCACGGCTCTGAAGTGGACCCCGTTGCTGTCCCAGTCTGGATGGGCACTGTGGCGATGTTCCAATGGCCAGGCTGGCTCCTGGTATAAAGAGATTCCCAAATGCCATTTCCTAACCGCAGAGCCAAGGATGTGTTTACATGTTTAGGTCAAAAATGTGATGGACAGCTTCATGTTGTCTATTGATGTAAGTTTAAACCTAAACATGCCACCCTGTTATTAATCCAGTTGATATGGTTCTCCATCTGTGTCTAGGTGATAGAAAAGCATTTTTTTTTTATATTTAGAGCTCTAAGCAAACAAACAGTTGTCTATATAAAAGAGCTTTTACAATTGTGCACTTTTAGCAGGTCTCTGAGTTCATGTGACCAATGTATGGTGGATTTTCACAGACCTTGTTTAAAACTGAAGGTGAGAGAGACTTAGAGAAATGGCTTCATTGTTCTGGAGTTCTTTGTTTCATCCACAGAAGAGTAGAATTGGTGATTGATTTTGAAAAGCTGCTGAAAAAAGTATCTTTTTCAAATTGCAATTTCTAACTTGGGTTTTACATTTTGTGTTCCATTTTTTGTGCTTTATTTGGGAAGCATTTGTTATTTGTTTGGTGTTTTTAAGGTTCTGCAAATATACACATAATTTTTTAGAGACATTTGTTATCAGTTGTGTTTGTTGATTTGTAGTTTAATTTCATTGGATGTATAGATGTCGTGTGGGGGGGAGGCTCGAGAGCAGGTAGGACCCAGGCGCAGAGACGGGAGGCAAACGGGTTCAGGGCAAGTGGGTTTATTTAACTAACAAAAAGCGCTGCAGAGCAGGGTGACAAAACTAAAAACAAAAACTTACTGTGGCATGGCAAGGGACATGGACGCCAGACAAGAAGACGTGATCAACATGAGCAGAAGTTAATGGACCAGCACAGGAGGAAGGCAGAGACAAGACTTATATACAGACAGGGCAGACAAGACACAGGTGAACACGATTAGGGCAGATGGGGACCAAAGGAAGTAAAACTCAAGAAACATGACAAGACAGGAAACCTTTCAAAATAAAACAGGAAACAGAACCAAACAAGACAGAACAAGAACTAAAGCGAAAAACAAGACAACAAACTGAAACCATGACAATAGAAAGGAAAAGAAGTTCGAACATTGATTATAAAAAAGGATATAAGAGATAAAAAAAAAAGAAAAAGGAAAAGAAAAAAGATGGGATGGTGGGGCCTGTAAGTGGCACCGACAGTCCTTTGGTGGGCGGGGGGAGGGTCAGCTGGGGGAGTTGGGGTACTGTTCAGCAGGCTGACTGCAGTGGGGAAGAAGCTGTTCTTGTGGCGCGAGGTCCTGGTCCTGATGGACCGGAGCCTCTTGCCAGAAGGGAGGGGCCGAAAGAGATTATGTCCTGGATGAGAGGGGTTGGCTACAATCCTGGCTGCCCGCCTCCAGGTCCTGGAGATGTGCAGCTCCTGGAGACACGGGAGGTGGCAGCCGATCACCTTCTCTGCTGAGTGGATGACGCGTTGCAGCTTGGCCTTGTCTCTGGCTGTGGCCGCAGCGAACCAGACTGTGATGGAGGACGTGAGGGTGGATTCGATGATGGCGGTGTAAAAGTCTACCAGCATCTTTTCAGGGAGGTGAAACTTCTTCAGCTGCCTCAGGAAGTACATCCTCTGCTGGACCTTCTTAGTGATGGAGCTGATGTTCTGCTCCCACTTGAGGTCCTGGCTGATGATGGTTCCCAGGAAGCAGAAGGACTCCACAGAGGTCACCGGGGAGTCACAGAGGATGACAGGGGGGAGGGGGGCTGGGGCCTTCCTGAAGTCCACTGTCATCTCCACTGTCTTCAGAGCATTAAGCTATAGGTTGTTAGCGCTGCACTATGACACCAGCCTGGCTATTTCACTCCTGTAGGCCGACTCATCTCCGTCAGAGATGAGGCCGATGAGTGTGGTGTCGTCAGCAAACTTCAGGAGTTTGACAGACAGGTGACCAGCTGTGCAGCTGTTTGTGTACAGGGAGAGTAACAGGGGTGAAAGGACACAGCCCTGGGGGGATCCGGTGCTTGTGGTCCGAGTATCTGAGACGAGCTTCCCCAGCCTCACATACTGCTGTCTGTCCGTCAGGAAGTCTGTGATCCACCTGCAGGTGGAGTCAGGCACATTCATCTGGGAGAGTTTTTAATACTAAAGATGTATGAAAGACATACCGAAAAAATATGTCTTTCAGTGTTTAACTGGCTGTCTTTGGATTATGCATGCCTGAGTAATGGCCATTCTTACTCCTCATCTCTCTGTTCACTGCTTGCTAATTTACATAGGAGATGGGGTCCCAGCAGGAGGGGGCGGGGTTGTAACACGACTCCTTCAGCAGAGCCAGGCTGAGAGAGGCTTTGACATGTAAGATGTTAGATGTTAGAATGCTAGATGTTACAATGACCAGTTCATTTTATATCTATGAAAATATTCAGGGAGCTATGGGACATGTTCAGCTATAGGTTTGTGAAAATTGGTGTCGATTGTTGAAACATAAGTTACCATAAAAAAATGTTTGTTTGGAGTCTAGACAGATTTAACACAGGTTTTTGGATGAAAAAGGATTTTTTATAAATCATCTGTTACACTTTTAAGTCTGAAAAAAATATGGAAGGCAGCAAACACAGATCCCTACCGTTTTTAATTTTTTTGTGTTGATATTTGAAAGATAAGTTATGCAAAAAAATAGGTGTTTGCAGTTTTGCCTAAAAAGACGTTTTCGGACCTTTTTGGATGAAATGCTCTCTAAGATGTCACCTGTAACTTCAATCATTCTGAATTTTTTTAGGAAAACTAAACCACTTCAACTGTGATCTGCAAGGCAATGGTAAAACTATATTTTTTATGGAACAGCCTGCAGTGTTTCTTGTGGGGATCTTTTCTGCCAGGGCTTGCCGGCTTGGTCGGTGGTTGTTGCTGTTACCAATCCAGTTGATATGGTTCTCCATCTGTGTCTAAGTGATATAATCAGAATCAGAATCGTTTATTGTCATTGTACATGGGGATACAATGAAATTGCAGCAGCCTTGGAGTGAAGGAGTTACATAAAATAAAAATAAAAATAGAATAGAAAAAGAAATACTGTATTTACAACTCTTAACAAAAAATGAACAATATGGACAGAAACTGTTAAATATTAAATATTTGTGAATAAAATAGAATGGAATTACATGAGTTGCTGTGAGCACAGCTTAATAAATATCAAGTTATTGCACAGTGACCCGGTTAGACAGTCAGGATATTGCACGCATTGTAGTAAAATTAGAGTGAGGTGTGGTTGGTGGACGTATGTGCATTCCGTATGATAATTGCCTATGGAAAAAAGCTGTTTCTTAGTCTGTTTGTCCTGGTTCTGATGGACCTGTACCTCCTTCCAGAGGGCAGCAGTTCAAACAGAGGGAAAGCAGAATGGGTGGAGTTAGTGGTGATGCTAGTCACTCTGCTGAGGCAGCGAGACTGGTAAATGTCCTTCAGTGAGGGGAGGGGGCAGCCGATGATCCTCTGCGCTGTCTTTACCACTCTCTGGAGACTCTGCCGTTCTGCTTCAGTGCAGTGGGAAAACCACACTGTGATGCCATAGGACAGAATGCTCTCAATGGTTGAGCGGTAGAACGTTACCAGCAGCTCCTGGCTGACGTCGTTCCTCCTAAGTTTTCTCAGGAAGTGCAGGCGTTGCTGGGCCTTCCTGATGACAGTCATGGTGTTGTTAGACCACGTGAGGTCAGCAGAGATGGTGGTGCCCAGGAGGGTGAAGCTGTGGACCCTCTCCACACAGTTTCCATCGATGTAGAGTGGGGGTGGATCTGTTCTGTTTTTTCTGAAGTCCAGGATGATCTCCTTGGTCTTGGTGGTGTTCAGGATGAGGTTATTAGCCTGACACCACCTTGAGAGTTTCAGGACTTCGTCTCTGTAGGCCGTCTCGTCGTCCCCAGAGATCAGCCCCACCACAGTAGTGTCGTCTGCAAACTTCACCACGGTGTTGCTGGTGTGGGCTGGTCTGCAGTCTGCTGTGTACAGTGTGTACAGCAGAGGACTCAGCACACATCCCTGTGTGGAGCCTGTGCTCAGCGTCCGGGTGGAGGAGAGGTGGGGGTCAAGTTTGACTGTCTGTGGTCTGTTTGTCAGGAAGTCCTTGATCCATGTGCAGGTGAGTGGGTGGAGTCCTAGTTCAGACAGTTTGTTGACCAGAATGTCACTAATGATTGTGTTAAAGGCTGAGCTATAGTCCACAAAGAGCATCCTGGCGTAGGTGTCTCTGTGTTCCAGGTGGCTCAGCGCAGTGTGGAGGGTGATGGAAATGGCATCATCCGTTGATCTGTTTGCTTTGTAAGCAAACTGGTGGGGGACGAAGATTGGAGGGAGGGAGTCTTTGATGTGTCCCAGGAGCAGCCGCTCCAGACACTTTGTGATGACAGCAGTGAGTGCAACTGGGCGGAAGTCCGTGAGGAAGGCTGTGGATGAGGACTTTTTGGGTATCGGGATGATAGTGGATGACTTCAGGCAAGCAGGGATGAAAGCCTGAGCTAGTGACAGGTTGAAGATTTTTGTGAAGACCTGGGAGAGTTGATCGGCGCAGGCCCGCAGAACCTTTCCGGGAACTCCATCAGGTCCCGCCGCTTTCCTGGGGTTTACCCTGCTGAACATCCGTGCCATCCGTGCCACGTCCATAAAGGCATTGTTTTTATATTTAGAGCTCTAAGCAACCAAACAGTTGTCTATATAAAAGAGCTTTTACAATTGTGCACTTTTAGCAGGCTGAAAAAATTATCTTTTTAAAATTGCCATTTCAAATTTGGGTTTTAAATTTTGTGTTCCATTTTTCTGTGCTTGTATTGGAAGGATTTGTTATTATTTTGTTTAAAAGTGCTACATATTGTATATACACATAATTTATTTAGAGAAATTTGCTATAGGTTGTGTTTTTTGGTTTTGTAGTTTAATTTCATTGGATTTATATTAAGGAAAAGAAGTAGCAGCATTGATTAAAAAAGGATAAAAGAGACATTTACTGTCTAAGTCTTATGTTACATCTGTAGAACTGTACTGAGAGTTGGGTTTTGTTTTGGAGGACATTCATATGTTTTGTTTGTAAAAAAAAAAAGATAAAATATTAAGTTAATTGCATTTTACATGACTAGAAAAGCAATGATTATTCATAAAAATCTATGAAAGACATACAAAACAAATGAAAAAGCAGTCTGCCCTCCCTCTTGTGTCTAAACTATTGTCACCTCACTTCTGGGTTAGTTAGCATATGAAGAGGCAGCTGGTGTTTGTGTGTGTGTGTGTGTGGGGGGGGGGGGGGGTGAAATTTGACTCCAGCAACAGGGCAGATTGAGGAGCAGGCTGCAGCATGAGGAAAAGACTGATGCATGTAAGAGGAAATGACATCCTACAGTTGACCAGTTCATTTTATATCTGTAAAGAATATTCAATAAGCATTTAGACATGTTCAGCTATATGCGTGTGAAACTTGGTGTGGATATTTGAAGCATAAGTAATTTTAAAACACACTTGTTTGGAGTCCAGACGGAAAAAGCACAGGTTTTGGGATGAATCAGGATTTTTTTTAAATCATCTGTTTCACCTGGACTTCTGAAAAAAATATGGAAGGCAGCAAACACAGATCCCTACATTTAAAAAAATAAATGGTGTTGATATATGATGATTAAGTTATGAAAAAAAATAGGTGTTTGTAGTTTTGCCTAAAAAGACGTTTTCGGACCTTTTTGGATGTAATGCTCTCTAAGATGTCACCTGTAACTTCAATCATTCTGAATTTTTTTAGGAAGCAGTAGCACATAAATGCCTATTAAAGTCTAGTCTTTGGTGCTGATAACCTAAACAGAATTTATGCTAAAAATCTTTGTTCAGTCCAAAATTGCATAGGAAAAAAAGAGGTATGAAGTTTCTCATAGACCCTATTGTGTTACATATCAAAGCTGGAGGTTATTAAAGGCATCTAATTCTGAAATCTCAGCTTCCTGAGACAAACGGCTGATTTATAATAAATTTCTATTATTTGGGTGCACATAATCGACCACTTCCTGTTACGCAGGCACCGTCAGGTGTACACCCATGAAACTTCAGATTATGAGAGAGGACCCTTCTGAGTATCTCCAGTTTTAATTTCATGCACATCGGACAAAGCAAAGAGAAAATACAGGGCAGAATGTGCCCAATGCAATAACTAGGTGGCGCTATAGAGCTCGTCCAAGATTGTCATATCCATGGGTTCAGAATAGAAGCTTCATCATATCCATTGAATTTCAGTGAGATTGGACAAGGAATGTGCACGTGAGAGCAACTTTTGTGTGCATGGCGAGACGCCCAACTTTGCCGCTCTGTCACGACCACACCCCCGCATTGAAAGTTATGGTTTTTTGTCAGGGTAAACTTCAATGGCTTTTCAACAGGTGGACGTCATTTTCAGGTGTGTCGGCTCATCCTACTCGGAGCAGTGATGCTCCAAGTAAAACATGTCATTTCCTCTTGCCAGCAGGTGGCGCTACACCTTTTCCAGATTTTTTCACTGCTGATGTGTTCAGAGTCAGACTGCAATCATGCATATCAACTTTGGATCAGATTGGATTTTGCATGGCTGAGTAATGGCCATTTTTCTTTTCATGGCGTGTTTTCAAAATGACCTCCAAGTTCGACGCGCCGCCACGGTCACAAACATCCGTAATACCTTTAAAGCTTCGCAATTTAACATCGGACATGGGTCTAGTTTACAAAATTAAAGTTTGGAGTCATTATTCATAAATCTCTAGGAGGAGTTCGTTCTAGAAGGAGGCCTACAAATGTCCAAAATAGAGCAAAAATGACATATTGACACCAATATAGCAGACTTCCTGTGCGACTGACAGCTTGGTACCAAGAGACTTTTTTGTAGGTTTCTATCTGATGAACATGTCCTGAAAAGATCAAGCTTGTATGTCAAAGCATATGCGGGGGCTCGGGACAAATGTCACTTATGGTGGCGCTGTCGAGCCGTTTTTTTGCGCCCATGCCAATCTCCTGTAAAATACGAAATTTTTCGCGACTCCTGATGTGTGTGCCAAATTTGGTGAGTTTTGGGGTATGTTAAAGGCCTCAAAAAGGCGACTCTTCCGTCGGAAGAAAAAGAATAATAATAATAACTCTTACAGATACAATAGGGTCCTTGCACTCCGTGCTCGGGCCCTAATTAAAGCTACAAGTAGCATTTAGCGGGCCCGAGCACGTGCGACCGCATGGCACGAGCGACCGCCCCGTGAGCAACGCCCTGCTCGAGCCATTCTCGTCGTTTTTTCTTGTCCATTCTGGAGCTCCAAGCTATTGTTAATACGACAGCAGCCTGGGGGGGGGGGGGGGGGGGGGCTGTAATCTGTTGCCTTAAGGGACAAAGACTTTTGCATATAGCATGAAAAAAATTCAAGCAATGATGATAATTGCTATCACTGTCCCTAAGGATGAGAACAATAGAACTCATTCAATTTCCACTACAATGTCTAGATGAGTGTCAGCTATGTCTGATAACTTGGCCAATTAGCTGGACCGGGATCTTGCAAAGTGCAGGTGGTTAACGTCCAGTGTGATGAGTCTGTGGACGGCAACAGTACAGCATAGCTTTTGGTTTCCACAAGAGAAGAACTCCTGACACATCTGCCCTAACAGACAATTACAAGAGGAGTTGAAATGTATAACACGGTGAAGGAGTTTTTGTGCAGAAAAAGGTACAATTAGAAAAGCTGGTAGCAGTGACTGCAGATGGGACTCCTGCTATGATCAATAGACAAACAGGTTTCATCACTCACTGTAAAGCTGACCCAGACTTTCCAAAATGTCTGCATTACTGCTGCGTCATTCACCAGCAGGCCTTATGTGCAGAAGTGATTGGCTCTGGACATATAATGACTCTTATTCTGAAAATTGTAAACAACCTCAGCTGCAAAGCAAAACAGCACAGGATTTTTAAGGTGCTATTGGAGGAGATGTCTGATGAATATGGTGAATATGAACATTGTGAATCTGAACTTGCATTCTTGACTGACATTACTGGAAAACTAAACCACTTGATCTGCGAGCTGCAAGACAATGGCAAAACTATTTTTTTTGACCAGCCTGCCTGAGCCAGTGTTTTTCTTGTGGGGATCTTTTCTGCCAGGGCTTGTCAGCTTGGTCAGTGGATGTTGCTGCAGTTGTCTCCCTTGCTGGGACAGCTGGAGTTAAACACAGCAGCTCACGGCTCTGAAGTGGACCCCGTTGCTGTCCCAGTCTGGATGGGCACTGTGGCGATGTTCCAATGGCCAGGCTGGCTCCTGGTATAAAGAGATTCCCAAATACCATTTCCTAACCGCAGAGCCAAGGATGTGTTTACATGTTTAGGTCAAAAATGTGATGGACAGCTTCATGTTGCCTAAACATGCCACCCTGTTATTAATCCAGTTGATATGGTTCTCCATCTGTGTCTAGGTGATAGAAAAGCATTTTTTTTATATTTAGAGCTCTAAGCAAACAAACAGTTGTCTATATAAAAGAGCTTTTACAATTGTGCACTTTTAGCAGGTCTCTGAGTTCATGTGACCAATGTATGGTGGATTTTCACAGACCTTGTTTAAAACTGAAGGTGAGAGAGACTTAGAGAAATGGCTTCATTGTTCTGGAGTTCTTTGTTTCATCCACAGAAGAGTAGAATTGGTGATTGATTTTGAAAAGCTGCTGAAAAAAGTATCTTTTTCAAATTGCAATTTCTAACTTGGGTTTTACATTTTGTGTTCCATTTTTTGTGCTTTAATTGGGAAGCATTTGTTATTTGTTTGGTGTTTTTAAGGTTCTGCAAATATACACATCATTTTTTAGAGACATTTGTTATCAGTTGTGTTTGTTGATTTGTAGTTTAATTTCATTGGATGTATAGATGTCGTGTGGGGGGGAGGCTCGAGAGCAGGTAGGACCCAGGCGCAGAGACGGGAGGCAAACGGGTTCAGGGCAAGTGGGTTTATTTAACTAACAAAAAGCGCTGCAGAGCAGGATGACAAAACTAAAAACAAAAACTTACTGTGGCATGGCAAGGGACATGGACGCCAGACAAGAAGACGTGATCAACATGAGCAGAAGTTAATGGACCAGCACAGGAGGAAGGCAGAGACAAGACTTATATACAGACAGGGCAGACAAGACACAGGTGAACACGATTAGGGCAGATGGGGACCAAAGGAAGTAAAACTCAAGAAACATGACAAGACAGGAAACCTTTCAAAATAAAACAGGAAACAGAACCAAACAAGACAGAACAAGAACTAAAGCGAAAAACAAGACAACAAACTGAAACCATGACAATAGAAAGGAAAAGAAGTTCAAACATTGATTATAAAAAAGGATATAAGAGATAAAAAAAAAAAGAAAAAGGAAAAAGATAAAATATTGATTTAATTGCATTTTGAATGAATAAAAAACAATGATTAATAGAATCAGAATCAGAATCAGGAATCAGAAAAAGTTTTATTGCCAGGTTCAGTAGAGCGCACTTTACAAAACGAGGAATTTGACTTGGTATATAGTGCAATTAAGAATAAGTTAAAAATTAAGTTAACAACAACAACACACTATATACAGTAGAGTAAGGTGAATTAAAGTGGGAGCACAGATGGGCTGGGATGGTGGGGCCTGTAAGTGGCACCGACAGTCCTTTGGTGGGCGGGGGGGGAGGGGGGGTCACCTGGGGGAGTTGGGGTTCTGTTCAGCAGGCTGGCTGCAGTGGGGAAGAAGCTGTTCTTGTGGCGCGAGGTCCTGGTCCTTATGGACCGGAGCCTCTTGCCAGAAGGGAGGGGCCGAAAGAGATTATGTCCTGGATGAGAGGGGTTGGCTACAATCCTGGCTGCCCGCCTCCAGGTCCTGGAGATGTGCAGCTCCTGGAGAGACGGGAGGTGGCAGCCGATCACCTTCTCTGCTGAGTGGATGACGCGTTGCAGCTTGGCCTTGTCTCTGGCCGTGGCCGCAGCGAACCAGACTGTGATGGAGGACGTGAGGGTGGATTCGATGATGGCGGTGTAAAAGTCTACCAGCATCTTTTCAGGGAGGTGAAACTTCTTCAGCTGCCTCAGGAAGTACATCCTCTGCTGGACCTTCTTAGTGATGGAGCTGATGTTCTGCTCCCACTTGAGGTCCTGGCTGATGATGGTTCCCAGGAAGCAGAAGGACTCCACAGAGGTCACCGGGGAGTCACAGAGGATGACAGGGGGGAGGGGGGCTGGGGCCTTCCTGAAGTCCACTGTCATCTCCACTGTCTTCAGAGCATTAAGCTCCAGGTTGTTAGCGCTGCACTATGACACCAGCCTGGCTATTTCACTCCTGTAGGCCGACTCATCTCCGTCAGAGATGAGGCCGATGAGTGTGGTGTCGTCAGCAAACTTCAGGAGTTTGACAGACAGGTGACCAGCTGTGCAGCTGTTTGTGTACAGGGAGAGTAACAGGGGTGAAAGGACACAGCCCTGGGGGGATCCGGTGCTTGTGGTCCGAGTATCTGAGACGAGCTTCCCCAGCCTCACATACTGCTGTCTGTCCGTCAGGAAGTCTGTGATCCACCTGCAGGTGGAGTCAGGCACATTCATCTTGGAGAGTTTTTAATACTAAGTTTAGACAGATTTAACACAGGTTTTTGGATGAAAAAGGATTTTTTATAAATCATCTGTTACACTTTTAAGTCTGAAAAAAATATGGAAGGCAGCAAACACAGATCCCTACCGTTTTTAATTTTTTTGTGCTGATATTTGAAAGATAAGTTATGCAAAAAAATAGGTGTTTGCAGTTTTGCCTAAAAAGACGTTTTCGGACCTTTTTGGATCAAATGTTGTCTAAAAGTTCACCTGTAACTTCAATCATTCTGAATTTTTTTAGGAAAACTAAACCACTTCAACTGTGATCTGCAAGGCAATGGTAAAACTATATTTTTTATGGAACAGCCTGCAGTGTTTCTTGTGGGGATCTTTTCTGCCAGGGCTTGCCGGCTTGGTCGGTGGTTGTTGCTGTTACCAATCCAGTTGATATGGTTCTCCATCTGTGTCTAAGTGATATAATCAGAATCAGAATCGTTTATTGTCATTGTACATGGGGATACAATGAAATTGCAGCAGCCTTGGAGTGAAGGAGTTACATAAAATAAAAATAAAAATAGAATAGAAAAAGAAATACTGTATTTACAACTCTTAACAAAAAATGAACAATATGGACAGAAACTGTTAAATATTAAATATTTGTGAATAAAATAGAATGGAATTACATGAGTTGCTGTGAGCACAGCTTAATAAATATCAAGTTATTGCACAGTGACCCGGTTAGACAGTCAGGATATTGCACGCATTGTAGTAAAATTAGAGTGAGGTGTGGTTGGTGGACGTATGTGCATTCCGTATGATAATTGCCTGTGGAAAAAAGCTGTTTCTTAGTCTGTTTGTCCTGGTTCTGATGGACCTGTACCTCCTTCCAGAGGGCAGCAGTTCAAACAGAGGGAAAGCAGAATGGGTGGAGTTAGTGGTGATGCTAGTCACTCTGCTGAGGCAGCGAGACTGGTAAATGTCCTTCAGTGTGGGGAGGGGGCAGCCGATGATCCTCTGCGCTGTCTTTACCACTCTCTGGAGACTCTGCCGTTCTGCTTCAGTGCAGTGGGAAAACCACACTGTGATGCCATAGGACAGAATGCTCTCAATGGTTGAGCGGTAGAACGTTACCAGCAGCTCCTGGCTGACGTCGTTCCTCCTAAGTTTTCTCAGGAAGTGCAGGCGTTGCTGGGCCTTCCTGATGACAGTCATGGTGTTGTTAGACCATGTGAGGTCAGCAGAGATGGTGGTGCCCAGGAGGGTGAAGCTGTGGACCCTCTCCACACAGTTTCCATCGATGTAGAGTGGGGGTGGATCTGTTCTGTTTTTTCTGAAGTCCAGGATGATCTCCTTGGTCTTGGTGGTGTTCAGGATGAGGTTATTAGCCTGACACCACCTTGAGAGTTTCAGGACTTCGTCTCTGTAGGCCGTCTCGTCGTCCCCAGAGATCAGCCCCACCACAGTAGTGTCGTCTGCAAACTTCACCACGGTGTTGCTGATGTGGGCTGGTCTGCAGTCTGCTGTGTACAGTGTATACAGCAGAGGACTCAGCACACATCCCTGTGTGGAGCCTGTGCTCAGCGTCCGGGTGGAGGAGAGGTGGGGGTCAAGTTTGACTGTCTGTGGTCTGTTTGTCAGGAAGTCCTTGATCCACGAGCAGGTGAGTGGGTGGAGTCCTAGTTCAGACAGTTTGTTGACCAGAATGTCAGGAATGATTGTGTTAAAGGCTGAGCTATAGTCCACAAAGAGCATCCTGGCGTAGGTGTCTCTGTGTTCCAGGTGGCTCAGCGCAGTGTGGAGGGTGATGGAAATGGCATCATCCGTTGATCTGTTTGCTTTGTAAGCAAACTGGTGGGGGACGAAGATTGGAGGGAGGGAGTCTTTGATGTGTCCCAGGAGCAGCCGCTCCAGACACTTTGTGATGACAGCAGTGAGTGCAACTGGGCGGAAGTCCGTGAGGAAGGCTGTGGATGAGGACTTTTTGGGTATCGGGATGATAGTGGATGACTTCAGGCAAGCAGGGATGAAAGCCTGAGCTAGCGACAGGTTGAAGATTTTTGTGAAGACCTGAGAGAGTTGATCGGCGCAGGCCCGCAGAACCTTTCCGGGAACTCCATCAGGTCCCGCCGCTTTCCTGGGGTTTACCCTGCTGAACATCCGTGCCATCCGTGCCACGTCCATAAAGGCATTGTTTTTATATTTAGAGCTCTAAGCAACCAAACAGTTGTCTATATAAAAGAGCTTTTACAATTGTGCACTTTTAGCAGGCTGAAAAAATTATCTTTTTAAAATTGCCATTTCAAATTTGGGTTTTAAATTTTGTGTTCCATTTTTCTGTGCTTGTATTGGAAGGATTTGTTATTATTTTGTTTAAAAGTGCTACATATTGTATATACACATAATTTATTTAGAGAAATTTGCTATACGTTGTGTTTTTTGGTTTTGTAGTTTAATTTCATTGGATTTATATTAAGGAAAAGAAGTTGCAGCATTGATTAAAAAAGGATAAAAGAGACATTTACTGTCTAAGTCTTATGTTACATCTGTAGAACTGTACTGAGAGTTGGGTTTTGTTTTGGAGCACATTCATATGTTTTGTTTGTAAAAAAAAAAGATAAAATATTAGGTTAATTGCATTTTACATGACTAGAAAAGCAATGATTATTCATAAAAATCTATGAAAGACATACAAAACAAATGAAAAAGCAGTCTGCCCTCCCTCTTGTGTCTAAACTCTTGTCACCTCACTTCTGGGTTAGTTAGCATATGAACTGGCAGCTGGTGTGTGTGTGTGGGGGGGGGGGGGGGGGGGGGTGAAATTTGACTCCAGCAACAGGGATGATTGAGGAGCAGGCTGCAGCATGAGGAAAAGACTTAAGCATGTAAGAGGAAATGACATCCTACAGTTGACCAGTTCATTTTATATCTGTAAAGAATATTCAAGAAGCATTTAGACATGTTCAGCTATATGCGTGTGAAACTTGGTGTGGATATTTGAAGCATAAGTAATTTTAAAACACACTTGTTTGGAGTCCAGACGGAAAAAGCACAGGTTTTGGGATGAATCAGGATTTTTTTAAAATCATCTGTTTCACCTGGACTTCTGAAAAAAATATGGAAGGCAGCAAACACAGATCCCTACATTTAAAAAAATAAATGGTGTTGATATATGATGATTAAGTTATGAAAAAAAATAGGTGTTTGTAGTTTTGCCTAAAAAGACGTTTTCTGACCTTTTTGGATGTAATGCTCTCTAAGATGTCACCTGTAACTTCAATCATTCTGAATTTTTTTAGGAAGCAGTAGCACATAAATGCCTATGAAAGTTGAATTCTTGGTGCTGATAACCTAAACAGAATTTATGCTAAAAATCTTTGTTCAGTCCAAAATTTCATTAAAAAAATCAAGTGATGAAGTTTCTCGTAGACCCTATAGTGTTACATATCAAAGCTGGAGGTTTCTTAAAGGCATCTAATTCTGAAATCTCAGCTTCCTGAGACAAACGGCTGATTTATAATAAATTTCTATTATTTGGGTGCACATAATCGACCACTTCCTGTTACGCAGGCACCGTCAGGTGTACACCCATGAAACTTCAGATTATGAGAGAGGACCCTTCTGAGTATCTCCAGTTTTAATTTCATGCACATCGGACAAAGCAAAGAGAAAATACAGGGCAGAATGTGCCCAATGCAATAACTAGGTGGCGCTATAGAGCTCGTCCAAGATTGTCATATCCATGGGTTCAGAATAGAAGCTTCATCATATCCATTGAATTTCAGTGAGATTGGACAAGGAATGTGCACGTGAGAGCAACTTTTGTGTGCATGGCGAGATGCCCAACTTTGCCGCTCTGTCACGACCACACCCCCGCATTGAAAGTTATGGTTTTTTGTCAGAGTAAACTTCAATGGCTTTTCAACAGGTGGATGTCATTTTCAGGTGTGTCGGCTCATCCTACTCAGAGCAGTGATGCTCCAAGTAAAACATGTCATTTCATCTTGCCAGCAGGTGGCGCTACACTTTTTCCAGATTCTTTCACTGCAGATGTGTTCAGAGTCAGACTACAATCATGCATATCAATTTTGGATCAGATTGGAATATGCATGGCTGAGTTATGGCCATTTTTCTTTTCATGGCGTGTTTTCGAAACAACGTCAAATTTCTACGCGCCGCCACGACCACAAACTTCTGTAAAAACTTAAAAGCTTTGCAATTTAACATCGGACATGTGTTTAGTTTACAAAACCAAAGTTTGGAGTCATTATTCACAAATCTCTAGGAGGAGTTCGTTCTAGAAGGAGGCCTGCAAATGTCCAAAATAGAGCAAAAATGACATATTGACCTCAATATATCAGACTTCCTGTGCGAGTGACAGGTGGGTCCTTTCAGACTTTTTTGTAGGTCTCCATCTGAAGAACATGCCCTGTAAAAATCAAGCTTGTACGTTAAAGCGTATGCGGGGCGTCGGGACAAAAGTCACTGTAGGTGGCGCTGTCGAGCCATTTTTGCGCACCCATGCCAATTTCCCATAAAATACGAAATTTTTCGCGACTCCTGATGTGTGTGCCAAATTTGGTGAGTTTTGGGGTATGTTAAAGGCCTCAAAAATGCGATTCTTCCGGCAGAAGAAAAATAATAATAATAATAATAAACCTAACAGATACAATAGGGTCCTTGCACTCCGTGCTCGGGCCCTAATAATAATAATAATTAAAGCTACAAGTAGCATTTAGCGGGCCCGAGCACGTGCGACCGCCTGGCATGGGCGACCGCCCCAAGAACAACGCCCTGCTCGAACCGTTTGGCTTCAGTCTTCCTTCTGGTTTCTGGAGCTGCAAGCTACATTTAACATGATTGACACAACTGCCCTAACAGACAACTACAAGAGGAGTTTTAATGTATAACACGGTGAAGGAGTTTTTGTGCAGAAAAAGGTACCATTAGAAAAGTTGGTAGCCATACCTGCAGACGGGGCTCCTGCTATGATCAATAGACAAACAGGTTTCATCACTCACTGTAAAGCTGACCCAGACTTTCCAAAATGTCTGCATTACTGCTGCTTCATTCACCAGCAGGCCTTATGTGCAGAAGTGATTGGCTCTGGACACATAATGACTCCTATTGTGAAAATCATAAAAAACCTCAGCTGCAAAGCAAAACAGCACAGGATTTTCAAGGTGCTATTAGAGATGTCTGCTGAATATGGTGAGTATGAATAAGAATATGGTAAATTTGAACTTGCAGTTTTGACTGACATTACTGGAAAACTAAATCACTTTTACTGTGATCTGCAAGGCAATGGCAAAACTATATATTTTTTTGGAACAGACTGCAGTGTTTCTTGTGCGGATTTTTTCTGCCAGGGCTTGTCGGCTTGGTCTGTGGTTGTTGCCCTTTCTGGGGAAGCTGGAGTTTAACTTTGCAGCCTCACGGCTGTGAAGTGGACCCCGTTGATGTTCTAGTCTGGGTGGGTGCGGTGGGGATTCTCCTATGGCGAGATTTATAGAAATTTCTCTGATTAAAAAAGTTAATTCATGAAGACATATATTCACTGACATTAAAAAAATGTTTATGTGACCTCAGAACACGGACATTGTAGGGAATCGAACCCCATCCCAGTAACTGGGAGTACCATTACCAATGTCTTTTGCTTTTTTGAAGTCACATGGCAAGGAAAGCAAAACCTGCATCATGAATAACTAGGCCATAGGAATGCAATAGATACATAAATTTCAATTACTTTCTGAAGTACTTTTTGAGTACTTGTAATATGTTTGTAAATCAGATGGTTTGAAATTTAGAAATATGCAAAAAAAGGATTTTGATTCTTTACTCAATTGCTAACTACAGAAAAAAATGTAAATTTGTAATGCCTTATATGTATTCATGATGCAGGAAAAGAAACCATATTTCCATAAAGTCAGAGGATTGTGACTTAACAGAGATAAAGATGTCACCATCTCTCCCCGTCTCCTTCGCCACAAAAACTGACACCAGCATGTATTTAGTTAAACATTTGACGTTTTAATTTAAGTCAGACGTTGTGACTCAACAGAGATAAAGATGTCACCATCTCTCCCCGTCTCCTTCGCCACAACAACTGACACCAGCATGTATTTGGTTAAACATTTGACGTTTTATATCAAGTCAGACGTTTGTGACTTAAAAGAGATAAAGATGTCGCCATCTCTCCCCTTCTCCTTCGCCACAACAACTGACACCAGCATGTATTGAGTTCAACATTTGACGTTTTATATTAAGTCAGACGTTTGTGACTTAAAAGAGATAAAGATGTCGCCATCTCTCCCCGTCTCCTTCGCCACAACAACTGACACCAGCATGTATTTGGTTAAACATTTGACGTTTTAATTTAAGTCAGACGTTGTGACTTAACAGAGATAAAGATGTCACCATCTCTCCCCGTCTCCTTCGCCACAACAACTGACACCAGCATGTATTTGGTTAAACATTTGACGTTTTATATTAAGTCAGACGTTTGTGACTTAAAAGAGATAAAGATGTCGCCATCTCTCCCTTTCTCCTTCGCCACAACAACTGACACCAGCATGTATTGAGTTCAACATTTGACGTTTTATATTAAGTCAGACATTTGTGACTTAAAAGAGATAAAGATGTCGCCATCTCTCCCTTTCTCCTTTGCCACAATCATCAACAGTCACTTACATGTGTAAAACGACAAAGAACCCCATCATGATCACTAAAGTATGTTTGTACAACTGTACATTCGACTTTATAGTTTGTTGTTTTTAAGTACACATGATCGATTATCGTATTTTTTAACGTTGTGTTTTCAGAAACCAGTTGAATGAAACCTTTATGTGCCATGAAATCAGTTATTGTCTTAGAGTTTACTAAGTTTTCATTAAAATCACCCATTATAGCAATGGTATCACCCAGGGGCTCCAAAAGATCAACTAATTTCTTAAGGTTCTCTCTAAATAATGAAATGGCATATGATGGTGGACGATACAGAACTGCCACGACTATGTTTGATGTAATAAATCTGTGCACTAAACATTCAATATCTACATTTTGTATCTCTACATGTTCAAACAGGATATTTTCAACGGTGTACATTCCAACACCACCATGTTTTAAGCCTTTAATCACATTCAGTCTAGGATCTACTCCACTATAAGACAGTGAGCGTGGCATACTATAAAAATTATACCCACTGATGTTCAATGCATCAGTTAAAGGTGCATTTGGAAGCCATGTTTCAGTTACAGCTATGCAGTTAACATGTAACTGTTTTGTGCACAAAGCTAAGTCCTTTACATGCCACTCTAAATTTTGCACATTCATGAGGAAAATGCTGAATTCACATGAACTAGAAGTGAGATTTTCTTTATTTATCAGATATTGAGGCATGTTTGCCACATATTCAGAAACTGTTTTGTTACAGTAAATGGCCTGTTCCTTAAAATCTTGAATAATTAAACCAGACAAACTTGTTACGCGGCTTAATGCAACATAAGCCTGCCCAGGAGCAAAAGTTTTTTTCAAAGACACAACAACATTATCAATGGTAAGACCCTGAACTTTATGAACAGTACAAGCCCAAGCAAGTTTTAGAGGAAACTGACGTCTCAGACCACCTCTTCCTGTGACTCGTTCCTCTTCTGGAACAATGGCTACAGAACCTGAGACAAGCCCTGGATGATTTTCATACTGTTTCTTCCGTTGTCTTCCAATGTCTTTATTATCAAAATTCACAAAAACAATTTGTGGAAAGTCAGAGTTTCTATAGACAATATCAGTCACAATTCCACATGCACCATTGACAAGACCATCTGCCACATCAACATTTTTACAGAGCATGACACGTGCATTCTTCCCCAAAAGAAGTCTTTCTGCTAGACAAGTATTGTTAGCATTTGAATGATTACCACTTAGTAACACTTGTCTACCTGTTTCCTTACAATTTACATAATCTTGAGCTTTAATAGTTACATACTCTGGACAGGATGAGTGTAGATGGGTTAAATTATGTTGATTTACTTGACCATTAGTTGGGAAAATATGTAAAGCAGAGCTGCCTTCTCCCGTTTCACGTGACTTCAATTGTTGGATATCACTTTTTAACATTTCAGTACCTTTGCATCGTGTCCTAACTCTGCCGAGTAATTTGGCAAATTCCTGATCTTTTTGGCGTACAATGGTTTCTAGGCAAACAATTTCAAACACACCACACCAAAGATCCATACCCACATTTTCTACATACAATGGTTTTCCTCTCACTGGAGGTAATTGAAAGAAATCCCCAACTGCAATAATACAAACATTTCCAAACAATGCAGAGTTACCAGTTTGCTTTATTTGCCTCAGACGCCCATGAATATATGCTAATAAATTATGATCTACCATGGATATTTCATCAATTATCAAAATCTGTAAACTGCTGTAAATGGCACGTAAAGAATTTAATTTTTCCTCACCCAGTGGTGTGTAAGGTAAGCGGACATCTTTACCAATACAAAAAGTGTTGTGTATAGTACTTGCTTGTACATTAAACGCAGCAATTCCTGTGGGAGCCGTCAACAAAACACAGATGTCATCTACATGACGACAAAGAGGAGACAATAGTCTATTTGATTCATATTTTATTGCTTTAATTAGGTGAGTTTTACCAGTCCCTGCACCTCCTGTTATGAACAGGTGGAATGGTTCTGGCTTTTTTCCCAAAACCTTTTCCACACACCATTTTCTCACTTGGTAAAAAATATCCATCTGAATTTCATTTAAAGAGCGAATTAAAGCCAAGCCATCACTACGAGGCATTTTTGTGTTATTCAGTTGAAAGAAATGGCTATGTTGAGCAGAAACTCTTAAATCAGGAATATCAAATTCCTGTTCATCATCGACACTTTTTTGGTTCTGCAACAACTCTTGACACTCAAGTCTTTCCAATTCTTGCTCAGGGCATAATTCACACCAGGCATCTTCAACTACACCAGCATTATCTATCCCTTGCTGAGCATTAACCAATTTATCACCATCAATTTCAAATTTACTTCTGTTTAATGTTACCACGGACTTTACCAACTGCAGACCTGAATTACCAAGTCTTATCGTGCCCTTATGAAAAAAGTCTTGATACGTTTCAAAACCTTGAGGTTTCAGCTGGCTATCGCTGTAGTATGGCAAAAACAACTGCAGATTGCTTTGATAAAACAATTCAGGCTGTTTTGTTTCAGAGAACTTAACGTAACGTACAACAGCAGGTTGTGTGCGGGTTCTTTTTACAACATATCCAGTGTTGTTGTTCAACTTTATTCGCTTAGCAGCACTTTCATTTTTTGACAACACACGAAATTCGGAAGCAAATACTGCTAAACACATTGAAGGAAAATCATCACTCTTAGGTCTGTTCTTATATCTATCCACAATGCTTGTCATCCACATATCATCTGTGCTAACAGAATGCTTTGATGCTTTTTCTTTAAGTACTTTTAACGGTAAACTCATTTTAACAGTATTTTCACCAACAGGAAGAAACACAACTTTCCGAGAGCACTCTTTCAAATGTGCATTTGTCAGTCTATAAACACTTTCTTGAGCAGATACATCTCTGTTGTGCAAATATGTACTGCCTAATGTTTTTAGACTCTCTTTGGCAGAAGCATTTCCATCCCTGCATGCTTCCTTTTGTGCACACTGCAATAATAAACCCATTTCCTTCTCTGATTTAGAGATGTAAGAAATGATGTACACAACACATGCGTATGCGTCGACAACAAACTGTATATCCATATTAGCATTCCAGCATTTTAACAGTGGCTTGCTATATTGATTAATCCAAACTTCTTTAAGTTGACGTTTCAGCACAACATGGGTTTTCCGAGCACAACAGTTATATGCAGTTTCAAATGTGCTTTGGTTTAACCCAACAGATTCAAACAAATCCTCAACATTGTCATAAGTTGGCCCATCAGTTGAGAGAGCAGCTTTAATGTGTGCAATCAATGCAGAAGCCTCTTTTTTCTTCAATTGCGGTGTCTGTGCATTTTCTTTACAGTTGCAAGACTCTTTCTGTGATAACACACATTGACAAGACTGTGTCTCTTCAGCACTTGTGCTACGTGATATGAATGTACGCGCAGAAGGTGGTCTAGGAAAATTAAAACGACACACAGTTCCTTTTTTTTTACATGTTTTCGCATGTGTTTCAGAGTGTTTTTGCACAGATGTTACAATTTCCAGTAAGTCAATATTTGATGGTAACTCACAAGTCACATAACGATCAATAAATGCAATCACTTCAGCATCTGTATTTCTGTCAATTACAGGTGCATCCTCTATCCAAAACAGGCAATGAAGATGTGGTGAGCCTCGTTGCTGAAACTCCACCCTATAAAAATAATCCTTAATTTTTCCTATAGGACATGCAGGCGACATAAGAACCTCTTTCAGAAAACAATGCCAACGAAAATCAAACATCCGAGCAGCAGTGACAGGATTACGACGCAAAAGCTCACATCTGTCTGCCCATTCCAACTGCTCCACAGTTTCAGTTCTACCTTCGTGCTTCAGAATGCAGGAAAGTAAATTCTTCCAACGCATATCAGCTGAAGAAAATGAACAGAACCATGTGGGGATTCCAAGCTGCCTCACACAAGCCATGAGGTCTTTCTGGGCCGCCTGCCAAAAAGCTGGCGTACCTCTAATTGGTTTTAAAAATCGGTACCCATCATCAAATTCCAACATCCTTTTAATAGAATCATCACTTTTCAACAACTCTCCAGTAACTACTCGTTTATTTTTAAAATTATACTTACCTTTTCTTACTGCAATCGAAACATTTGAAACGACCTTTTCTAATTCTGTCATATATTGGGCAAAAAAAATATATTCCACATTTTGTGCAAAACGACAATCAGCATTAAGAATCCTGTTGTTAAAATATCGTGATAGAGTTAAAGGATGTTGTCTTCCATCATGATATGTTGGTCCACCCTTAGGAAACAACACAGGAAAACACTTAGCCTCATTTGTAATATCGGACAACAACTTCACCGGACTATTGCCTTCAGCGGGAGCTACATTCAAAATGTGATCAAAATATTGATCCAAAGCCTCTTGACCAATGTCTACTGGCATTAGACAAGTGTCCTGGAACATGCAATGCTGCTGTCTATCATGCAGAAGTTCATCTCCTAAAACATTTGAATCGTCAACATTTGCAGTGCATTCAACATCTTTTTCTACCACATCAGATGTTTCTTTACAAAAACCATTAATCCAATCATTATTAAATTTCACGTTGTTATAATAATAATTATGGGTTTGTAAAAACTGTAAAGCCTGCTTAACACGTTCCGTATCAACATACTGATATTCATAATGTCCTTTATAAGTAAGCTTCCGTTTTAATTTCACAGGCACAAGAGAACCCTCAATAGACATGCGTGGTAACAAATAAGTTGTTTGTTCAGTATTTGCAGGAACACAAGTAATAGGTCCATGCACGCCATTCTGTCCACCTTTGGGCAATGCTAACAGTTTCATAAATGGAATATGTAACGCTATTAGATGTTGTTCTAATTGATTTAAACATGCCAATTCCGCTGGTATAGGTTCAAGTTCTAAGTTATTTTTAACACTTTCAGCTGGTACTTTACCTTTCTTGATTTTAGCATGACACGTGTAACAAATCCACAATTTGCTTCTTGATGTTTTCATCCATTCACAATTTTTTGAGCAGTTTGCATTGCAGATATGCAAATAACCAGAAGTGATACATTGATCAGCGATAAGTCCAAGTCCTGCATTACTGTACAACTCTTTTTTACAATGTAATACTTGATGTTCAAATAACAACCTATGACATACACAACAAACAAACCCAGGTCCATCTTTAACTTTATCCAAAAATTGTTTCATAACAACATCAAACTCTTCCAACTGTTTTTTATTCAATTGTCGCTTCAATTTCATCCCATCCAACACACTTTTCCTAAAGTGAGGATCTTGACGATATTTTCTAGAACTCAGTGCTTTAACATTTTCTCTATGAGTAACATTACTCTGATATTTTCTAGAACTCAGTGCTTTAACATTTTCTCTATGAGTAACATTACTCTGATATTTTCTAGAACTCAGTGCTTTAACATTTTCTCTATGAGTAACATTACTCTGATATTTTCTAGAACTCAGTGCTTTAACATTTTCTCTATGAGTAACATTACTCTGATATTTTCTAGAACTCAGTGCTTTAACATTTTCTCTATGAGTAACATTACTCTGATATTTTCTAGAACTCAGTGCTTTAACATTTTCTCTATGAGTAACATTAATCTGATATTTTCTTTTACTCATTTCCTTAACATTATGTTTGTGTAACAAATCAAATTTATACTTGCTTTTACTCCCATTTTTAACACGATGTCTGTGTAAATCATCAGTTCTGTATTTTGCAGAACTACGTTCTTTAACCCACATTTTATGCATAGCATTTTCCCTATATTTATTTTTACTCAATTCTAATGCTCTGGATCTACGCAAAGAATCAGATGCATATTTCCTTTTACTCATATCTTTTTTCTTCTGTTTATGCAGTTCACTTGTTTGATATTGCATTTTGTGGTAAAAAGATCTCCTTTTTTTTAGATACTTTGAAAAGGAAGATTCACCAACTGAATCACAACTAACATTATGTGGTTGAAAAGAACGACATCTTAACAGTGGTTTCTCAGAACAAATACTATTGCTTTTACACCAATTGGCACACCCAATTTTACCACTACAATGAACACAAACAACAACCTCGTAATATTTCTCACCACATTCTCGCAAATAAATTGCTTGATTTCCAAGTATTTTATTTACAGGGTTATACTTTCTCCATATGCTACCATTGTGTACAAAAATTTCTACTCCCAAAACATTTGAAGTAGCTTGAATGTCAATCTCACATACAAAACTGCCAACATATTTCATACGTGACTTTTGAATGTACTCAGACACTGTGGCATATCCTTTCTCCAGCAACTTCATATGAATGTCACTGTTCTTTAGCATAAACTTAACAACAGCCAGTCGAACTCTTCTATGACAATTTTCAGATCCACTAATGACTCGAGAAATAGCACGAAAAAAACTATTGCCATCATTTAATGTGACCTCTGTCTTACAAATAGAACCAAGCGTTACATTATTAGTTGGAATGTCTTCATACTGCTTCACAAAATCTAAATCAATATGTTTTGACAACAAAACTGCACTCTCAAACGACAATGGATAAAAACTGAAAGCATTTTCAACTAAATTGTTACTTTGATAAATTTCACTGTTTTGGTGATCATTGTTAACCAATGCACTAAACAAAACTTCATTACAATCACCAACTTCAGACCTGCCATGTTTAACACTCTTGCAATCTCCTTCTGACAGCATTTCTGAGTCTCTTTTGCGTTGCCTCATATTATGACCCAAATTATTTTTTTCCATAGATTTACACAACCCAAAACAACGCTGCTGCTGAAACATTTCAACGCAAGTTACAACTTCATAATGACACTCATTTATATTTTGCAAATATATGCCTTGTTTAGATATGGCCTTACGTTGACAGGCATATTTCAACCAACGTTCATTGTGAAATGTATACACACTCACACCCAAGTAGTCAGCTGTAGCTTGAATTTCAACCTCTGTAGCCCAACTACCAGAAAATCTCATTCTAGAAACATTGAGATATTCATCCACAGACATATTTTCAGATCTCAAAAGAGAACTATAATTTCCAACATTCTTTTGTAAATGTGTGACAACTGCACGTCTTAACTTTATGTGATTTTTCTCTGTACCACTAATAACTTTGGACACAGCCCTAAAAAAACAATTGCCATCGGCTACTATATGATCAGTTTGACATGGAATTCCCAACATATCAACCTCTAGAGGGTTAGAACAAGCAGTGTTTTCACAATGCACATTCAGTTGTTTACACAATGCTTGTGTAACATCAAAATCAACAGGGTAAAACTCAAGTTTCTTTGATGAAACATCAAGAAACTCAACATCCAAACTAGCTTCATTAGCATCATACCATTTTGTCTTCTTTGATTCACGTTGCACAGTAGAAAGCTTACGCTTTCTGTTACTTTCATGCAACGGTAAGGGACCAGTTTGAACATCTAAACTGCACCCGAAACCAAACTGTGACCCAGTATTTAATCCAGTTTTACAATCCTTCTCAAGCACACTTTGTTTATTTTTCTCACTATGATCATTGTCAGTAACAGCAACGGATGCAATTTCAAAAGCCATTTCTTTCCCTGCAAGTGAAATACTCAGGCAACAAATATAATTGTATAAATCATTAAGACTAGGAAGGTACATGATAATACTTCTTCCATTTACATCTGCCATTCCAGTACCACTGCGTGCATGTGAATCCACCACAGCATAATGGCCGTTTTCTGAAATAACAGCACAAGTACTACTGCCTATGGTCAAAAAACATGTTTTATACTTGACAAGCATGTGCTCCAGTCCCTTTTTAAGAGTTATCACTTCACCACTGTCAACAAATTTACCATTACTCACATTAACAATCCCAGAAACGTATTCACCATACTCAAACTTAAATAATTTACCATCAATTTCAGAATCCATGGGCAAATCAGGTACTGACAAAAACTTCAAATTTCCAGGGATGATTTTGTTTTCACACACCGAGGAGTAAAGCTGATCACCAAGAAACACAACATGGTCCAAGTCTGTTGCCTCCCACTCAAAAACACTACGATGCGTGTGTTTAGCCATACTCACCAGGGCTATTGCCATGCACTGCACACCTCTGTTTTGAAGCTGCCGATCTCCTTGATGAAAAGATCCCCTTACACAACGTTCTGTGTCAAATCTGTTACAATTGTTTTCATTTAAAATCACTGAAGATGATTTTTTTTTTAAATTACTGCCCTTTTTTCCAATTTTCAATGTATTTTTGCATTCCATTAACACTTTACATTTATCGCCAACCACAATTTTGTCATTTAACTCCTGAACATGTTCTTTTATAAAACCAGTCTGTCTTTTGCCCAAAACTGACTGATTCACACGTGCATCCTCTGCTCCCAAACCAAATGTATTATTACACCCGTCCCAAGAAGCTTCTTTCACAAACATTGAACTAATGCCAAACCATTCTGCATTCAAAGACTTTTTCAAGTTCCAAATGTGCAACATCAAGTCATTAAAGCAACTGTTGAAGACAGCCACAGATGTTCCAATATTAGAAAACATTCCAGATGAATCTCGTGCACCACAATCAACCACAACAAAATACTCTTTGTGATGAATGACAGCACAAACGAAACCCTGCAAATCCAACAAACACAGATCTTCCTCCATCAGTCGCTCCTGCATCATTTCATACAACAGTGAAAAATCTTCACTCTTTGAATCACCAGAATACACAGGCTCATTGATAGCAACATCCCAAATTCTTCCAAACACACTGAGCTTTTCAGAAACCTTGAATAACTTTTCGGAATTGTTCACACATCCATCACTTCCATTAAATGAACAAACCAACTGCACACCTTCATTTCTAATATTATCAACATCAGCGTCCCTCCATGTACACACTGGAGCAACAACATGGTTGATTGCAGCCACAACACAACATGTAAGCGATGTTGTACTATCACTTGAATTTGTCAATCTTACTTTCATTCCAGAAATCAAAGGCCTCTGTATTTGCTCCAGACAAACACAACCAGAAGTTTTACCTTCTTCCTGAACCTTACACACTTTGGTGCGACGCATATTAAATCCCTTCTTTCGTGGCATCTAAAAAAAAAATAAAAAAATGAAACCACCATTAAAATAAAATTCTCATTTCTATTATGTATACATAAAGCAATACATTTATACCACACAGACAAATAATCAAAAACATAAAATTAAATATTCAGACTATTGGAAAATAGTTATACACAAATAAATGTAACATGTGTCCTATAATACAGTGGTCCCCAACCCCCGGGCCGCAAATAATAAATAACTTACTTTACTTCCGGTTTATTTATATCTGAATCTGAAAGATGTTTTATTTTGAAAAGATGCCCGATTCTCTGTGTGACTGTCACACCCGTCTATGTCACCAGTAATGTATGGAAGCGATTCAGTAGCATTAATAAAAAGCAAAGTTAAAACCAGAAATGCTTTTTCATTTTCAAAAAGAAGCTGCATTTTGTTGACTCAAAAATAAAATGAAAAAACAATCCCCCAAAATGCTTTCTTTTCCTTCCTCAAAGCTTATTCTGTCACTTAATTAAAATGAAAATGGTATTTGACATTTCATTTTCAAGTCGTTCTCTGGTAAATGTGTAGCATAATTCATTTAGAAATGTTTAATTTGACCTTTAAAATGGATTAATAGAAATGCTTTTCTGATTTTCAAAATGAAGCTGCATTTTTTGACTCAAAATTAAAAAGAAAAAGCAATACTTCAAAATGCTTTATTTCCTTCCTCAACACAGCTTATTCTGTCACTTAATCAAAATGATAAAGAAAATGGTGTTTGACATTTCATTTTAAAAAAGGTCCACGGTAAATGTCTAGCAAAATTCATTTAGAAATGTCTAATTTGACAATTAAAATGGATTAACAGAAATGCTTTTTAATTTTGAAAATGTAGCTCAAAATTCAAATATAAAAGCAATATTTCAAAATGCTTTTTCATTTTATACTTCAATCCGCCTATTCTGTGTCATAATTAAAACGAAAATGCAAAGAGGGGATTGCATTTTAACATCCACCCTGCAAAACTTGGAGCAATATTCATTTCTTAAACACATTAGCAGAGGGGGGGTGGGGCGATGACGTCACTGCTTTCTCCGTGTGTACGGCCGCTGTCGCTGAGAGACCTGGTGTGTCTGTGTTCGCATTAAGATCACCTAAAACTGGGTCCTGTTCACAAACCGCTGGACCTGGCCTGCTCAAACCTGGATTCCTGGATCTTAATGCGAGAAATGCAGCAGAATGTTCCTTTAGCTCCCTCTTGAATCAGAAGCTGTGAATCCCAACCCAACTTCTTCAGCGTCGTCTGACCGCACGGATTTACAAACATATGATCAAGCAGAGCAGGCCTTTAATAATAATCATAACAGTAATAAAAGCACATTATGAAGATAGTCTCCTGCAGCTTCACGCTGAGTGAGTGTTTTTGGTCCAACCAGCAACCGTTTAGCATGGAGAAATCTGTCTGTTGATGGAGCTCCAGCTGTCAAACAGCAAATTTAGCTGCAAATAAATTTGTAAATATGTGAGAATTACATCAGTTTTTATTTTGTTCTGGACACCACTGGAAACACAAATTCATATGATGGTTTCTCGGATCATCGTAGCAGCATTTCCGCCTTCAGCGATCGGAGCTTCGCGCTCCGCTATGAAAAGGCAGCTGGCGGTCCGAAGATAAAAAGCTTGTCTGCGTGCGTCAGGAGGAGGACCGCAGAAGACGGACATGCTGCTAGTTAGTCCTGAGAAGCTGTGCAAACTCATCAGAAGTTCACAACCATCACAAAACCCTCTTCTCTGCCACTAACAGTCTGCTCCTGGTGCGTGTGTCTTTCAGCAGGCGGACACACGGAGAAAGCAGTGACGTCATCGCCCCGCCTCCCCTCTGCTAATGCTTTTAAGAAATGAATATTGCTCCAAGTTTTGCAGGGTGGATGTTAAAATGCAAATGCAATCCCCTCTTTGCATTTTCATTTTAATTATGACACAGAATAAGCGGTTTGAAGTATAAAATGAAAAAGCATTTTGAAATATTGCTATTATATTTGAATTATATTTGAATTTTGAGCTATTTGATGCAGCTACATTTTGAAAATTAAAAAGCATTTCTGTTAAACCATTTTTATTGTCAAATTAGACATTTCTAAATGAATTATGCTACACATTTACCATGCACCTTTTTTTAAATGAAATGTCAAATACCATTTTCTTTATCATTTTAATTAAGTGACAAAAAAGCTGTGTTGCAGTATAAAATGATAAAGCATTTTGAAGTATTGCTTTTTCTTTTTAATTTTGAGTCAAAAAATGCAGCTTCACTTTGAAAATAAAAAGCATTTCTATTAATCCATTTTAAATGTCAAATTAGACATTTCTAAATGAATTATGCTACACATTTACCATGGAACGTCTTGAAAATGAAATGTCAAATACCATTTTCATTTTAATTTTAATTAAGTGACAGAATAATCAGTGTTGAAGAAGGAAATGAAAAAGCATTTTGGTGGATGGCTTTTTCATTTTATTTTTGAGTCAAAAAATGCAGCTTCATCTTGAAAATTAAAAGGCATTTCTGGTTTTGACTTTGCTTTTTATTAATGCTACAGAATCGCTTCCATAGTAACACAGACCAAGGTGCTCCTCTCAGTCACGTGATAAGTTATCGCTAAAATAAAACCCAGGAGCTAGCAAAATGAGTAAAAAACAAACGTCTTTGGAAAGTTTTTTTTGCATAGGTGAAAAGGCCCAGCCAGGAGACAGAAGAGGAGCCTTCTACTTCCAGAAAAAAATAGCTACATTTTTCTTTTTTGCACCATGAGTGGCAGAAGGGGGGAGGATGATGAGAGCCATGCAATGTTCTATCCATGGGTGTCTAAATTAAAGCTGGGATGTGTGATGTCACACATCTGTTCCTCCTTCTGCGTGGCGTTGCTACAGTAATCCTCCACCAACATCTCAAAGACCTGTCCGTTAACTTAAAAAATGTGCAATCAAGTTTATTGAAACAAGGTTGGGGATCACTGCTATAATAGATTATTAAACACTGCAAATTTAACTTACCTTTACCAAACTCTTTAATGGCTTACAAAACACAACGTTCTCTGGAAAAAACAGCAAACAGCTCCTCTCTCTGTTGTCCAGACAAAGGTTTAGTCACTGGTGTGGAAGATCCCTCAGAGGAAAACTCTGGAGTTACAAATAAAAATGTAAAAGGAAAAACATTTAATTCAAACAAAAATAAATACATAAACAAACTTTAATAGACATGAAATGGTAGATGCTCTCTGGGAGGCTAATCCATAGAGGAGGTCCATTAAAACTGAATGAGGCCTTGCCGTGTGTTTTAACTTTTGGGATAACCAAAAGGCCTGTATCAGAGGACCTCAGGGTCCACAGGGGATCATACATTAAAATCATATCAGACAAATATGAAGGCCCAAGACCATAAAAACATTTATAAACTAATAATAACGTTATCAATCCTAAAGCGAACAGGAGGCCAAGCAGCCATTTTAAAATCTGTGTGTGTTCCTGCAAATATATTCATACTGGCTGCCACACTTATAGATTATATGAAAACATTTATACACAAATAAATTTAACATGTGTCCTATGAAATTATTAAACACTGAAAATTTAACTTAAAACCTAAAAAGTACAAAATAGGTTGGAACTGATCTTCAGTGGAAATACTCACGGGTCGGCACGCGTTCAAAATGTATTATATGTGAACTGCTATGTATTTGATCAATTAGAAAGGAGTTTCACTGGTTAATGTGGTTTAAAAACCGTAAAAACTACATTCGAATATTTAATTGAGAACTACAAAGATGGTGGATAGACTACAAAAAAAAACGATCTCTGAAACTGATAGAAACTTGTTGTTTGTCGACCAGTATCGATTCTACATGTCATTTTGTACATTTGTGTCCGTTTAAAAAGAAAATTCGTCGGTTGGTTTGCTTTGAAAAGTCTTTTTAAAATTACGTTCGAAACAAAATGCCCGCCATCACTTCCGGTTCAACGAAGTAAAAGGTCAAATTATTTGCGTTCGTCTAATCAATTTTAAGCAACTTTTACGGTTTTTTATTCAATAAAATTGATAATCAGAAGGTGAGTAGTCGTTGTGGCGATGTAAAAAAGTGTCGATGGTCGATTAAAGTAATGGTTCGTTTACAAGTCGCGGGAAAATTCATAATGGTCGTGACAAACCTCGAGTCAAATTGAAGGCGTCCTCGGCGCAGTGCGTCTGGCAAGGTCGAGTTCTTCTCACTGGGGGTCCTGTAGTCTTCCTTGCTGGTCAGGAGCGTCGAAGATCGAAGTGCAGAGGAAATGAGAAAGTTCTGAAAAGAACTGATTTGCTCAAATTCGGCAAGCTTCAGCGAAATTCTCTGTGGGGTGTGATTCTCCAGTCGTCCAGCAGGGGTCGAGCAGAGGGAGTACTCAGACGAAAATGCCCTGCCTTCAATGGCTTGACCAGCTGCTTGACTTGTGGTTTTTCCCATCATGCATTTTATCGTTCGTATTTGATGAAGTAGATTGATTACATGTTATTGCTTTCATGAAATAATAGAAGTTCTACTTCGTTTAGTTCCGTATGTATGTGTAGAACATTTTATAGTAATTATTTTATTGATCATTAGTCCGTTAGGGAACATTGTAGCTGTTGGGTTTGTGCCCCATTGGCATGAGTTCTCCCATGGACCAATCAGACAGCTCCGTTTTTAGTTTGATCCCAAGGGTTAAAATCTAATAAAATTACATTCCAATCCCAAAGTGGTGGTGTGTTGTCTTCTTTGTGTTATGTCTGTGTTCAAAAAAATGTTTTGTGGGTGATTCTGTTAGATACATCTCACAAGAAACGTTTGCTATTCAGGGGTTGTGACGTCATACTTCCCATGATGCTTTGCTGGTGGGGGAAGCCTGCTGCATGTGAACTTTGTCAAAGAACAACAAAATCTTTTACAGCATAAATACTTAACGGTCACCTGCTACCTAGAGGCCGAATTGTAATCCCTTTGACTCTCTCTGGTGGACTTTTCTTAGAAGTTCAATCGGCTGCTTTATTTAAGTTGAGAAATCTTCATATCTATAAATATAAAGAAGTCTAAAAAATTTTTCAAAACACAACTGCCCTTACAGACAATTAAAAGAGGAGTTGAAATGTATAACACGGTGAAGGAGTTTTTGTGCAGAAAAAGTACCATTAGTAAAGCTGGTAGCAGTGACTGCAGACGGGGCTCCTGCTATGATCAATAGACAAACAGGTTTCATCACTCACTGTAAAGCTGACCCAGACTTTCCAAAATGTCTGCATTACTGCTGCTTCATTCACCAGCAGGCCTTATGTGCACAAGTGATTGGCTCTGGACACATGATGACTCCTATTGTGAAAATCAACACCTCAGCGGCAAAGCAAAACAGCACAGGATTTTCAAGGTGCTATTGGAGGAGATGTCTGCTGAATATGGTGAATTTGAATTTGGTGAATCTGAACTTGCATTTTTGACTGAAATTACTGAAAAACTAAATCACTTGAACTTCGAGCTGCAAGGCAATGGCAAAACTATATTTTATTTATGGAACAGCCTGCAGTGTTTCTTGAGGGGATCTTTTCTGCCAGGAAACTTCAGGAGTTTGACAGAAAGGTGACCAGCTGTGCAGCTGTTTGTGTACAGGGAGAGTAACAGGGGTGAAAGGACACAGCCCTGGGGGGATCGGGTGCTTGTGGTCCGAGTATCTGAGACGAGCTTCCCCAGCCTCACATACTGCTGTCTGTCCGTCAGGAAGTCTGTGATCCACCTGCAGGTGGAGTCAGGCACATTCATCTTGGAGAGTTTTTAATACCAAAGATGTATGAAAGACATACCGAAAAAATATGTCTTTCAGTGTTTAACTGGCTGTCTTTGGATTATGCATGCCTGAGTAATGGCCATTCTTACTACTCATCTCTCTGTTCACTGCTTGCTAATTTACATAGCAGGGGTCCCAGCAGGAGGGGGCGGGGTTGTAACACGACTCCTTCAGCAGAGCCAGGCTGAGAGAGGCTTTGACATGTAAGATGTTAGATGTTAGAATGCCAGATGTTAGAATGACCAGTTCATTTTATATCTATGAAAATATTCAGGGAGCTATGGGACATGTTCAGCTTTAGGTCTGTGAAAATTGGTGTCGATTGTTGAAACATAAGTTACCATAAAAAAAATGTTTGTTTGGAGTCTAGACAGATTTAACACAGGTTTTTGGATGAAAAGGATTTTTTATAAATCATCTGTTACACTTTTAAGTCTGAAAAAAATATGGAAGGCAGCAAACACAGATCCCTACCGTTTTTAATTTTTTTGTGCTGATATTTGAAAGATAAGTTATGCAAAAAAATAGGTGTTTGCAGTTTTGCCTAAAAAGACGTTTTCGGACCTTTTTGGATGTAATGCTCTCTAAGATGTCACCTGTAACTTCAATCATTCTGAATTTTTTTAGGAAGCAGTAGCACATAAATGCCTATGAAAGTTGAATTCTTGGTGCTGATAACCTAAACAGAATTTATGCTAAAAATCTTTGTTCAGTCCAAAATTTCATTAAAAAAATCAAGTGATGAAGTTTCTCGTAGACCCTATAGTGTTACATATCAAAGCTGGAGGTTATTAAAGGCATCTAATTCTGAAATCTCAGCTTCCTGAGACAAACGGCTGATTTATAATAAATTTCTATTATTTGGGTGCACATAATCGACCACTTCCTGTTACGCAGGCACCGTCAGGTGTACACCCATGAAACTTTACATGATGAGAGAGGACCCTTCTGAGTATCTCCAGTTTTAATTTCATGCACATCGGACAAAGCAAAGAGAAAATACAGGGCAGAATGTGCCCAATGCAATAACTAGGTGGCGCTATAGAGCTCGTCCAAGATTGTCATATCCATGGGTTCAGAATAGAAGCTTCATCATATCCATTGAATTTCAGTGAGATTGGACAAGGAATGTGCACGTGAGAGCAACTTTTGTGTGCATAGCGAGATGCCCAACTTTGCCGCTCTGTCACGACCACACCCCCGCATTGAAAGTTATGGTTTTTTGTCAGAGTAAACTTCAATGGCTTTTCAACAGGTGGACGTCATTTTCAGGTGTGTCGGCTCATCCTACTCGGAGCAGTGATGCTCCAAGTAAAACATGTCATTTCCTCTTGCCAGCAGGTGGCGCTACACTTTTTCCAGATTTTTTCACTGCAGATGTGTTCAGAGTCAGACTACAATCATGCACATCAATTTTGGATCAGATTGGATTATGCATGGCTGAGTAATGGCCATTTTTCTTTTCATGGCGTGTTTTCGAAACGACCTCCAATTTTGACGCGCCGCCATGGTCACAAACATCCATAAAAACTTAAAAGCTTTGCAATTTAACATCGGACATGTGTCTAGTTTACAAAACCAAAGTTTGGAGTCATTACTCTCAAATCTCTAGGAGGAGTTCGTTCTAGAGCGAGGCCTGCAAATGACCAAAATACAGCAAAAATGACATATTGTCATCAAAATATCAGACTTCCTGTGCGACTGACAGCTTGGTCCCAAGAGACTTTTTTGTAGGTTTCTATCCGATGAACATGCCCTGTTAAAATCAGGTTTGTACTATAAAGCATATGGAGGTGCTCGCGAAAACAAATTTTGCAGGTGGCGCTATCGAGCCATTTTTGTTTACCTATGCCGTTCTCCTATAAAATATGAAATTTTTCGCGACTCCTGATGTGTATACAAAATTTGGTGAGTTTTGGGGTATGTTAAAGGCCTCAAAAAGGCGACGGAAAAGTCGGAAGAATAATAATAATAATAATTAAAGCTACAAGTAGCATTTAGCGGGCCCGAGCACGTGCGACCGCCTGGCACGAGCGACCGCCCCGTGAGCAACGCCTTGTTCGAGCCATTCTCTTTGTTCTTTCTTGTTCTTTTCTGGAGCTCCAAGCTAATGTTAACATGACAGCAGCCTGTGGGGGGTGGGGGTGGGGGGGGGTGGGGGGAGAACTGTATTCTGTTGCTTGTTGTTTTCAGTTTGAGAAACAATCAATGATGATAATTGCCATCACTGTCCCTAAGGATGAGAACAATTGAACTCTTCTAATTTTTACTACAATATTTAGACAAGTGTCAGCTATGTCTGATAACTTGGTTAATTAGCTGGACTGGGATCTTACAAAGTGCAGGTGGTTTGATGTCCAATGTGATGAGTCTGTGGACAGCAGCAGTACAAACTTTTGGAGTCCACAAGAGAAGAACTCTTGACACAACTGCCCTAACAGACAACTACAAGAGGAGTTGAAATGTATAACATGGTGAAGGAATTTTTGTGCAGAAAAAGGTACCTTTAGAAAAGCTGGTAGCAGTGACTGCAGACAGGGCTCCTGCTATGATCAATAGAAAAACGGGTTTCATCACTCACTGTAAAGCTGACCCAGACTTCCCAAAATGTCTTCATTACTGCTGCGTCATTCACCAGTAGGCCCTATGTGCAGAAGTGATTGGCTCTAGACACATGATGACTCCTATTGTGAAATCAACTTCTGCTGCAAAGCAAAACGGCACAGGATTTTCAAGGTGCTATTGGAGGAGCAGTCTGCTGAATATGGTTAATATGAATATGGTAAATCTGAACTCGCAGTTTGACTGATATTACTGGAAAACTAAATCACTTGAACTGTGATCTGCAAGGCAATGGCAAAACTATATTTTTCATGGAACAGCCTGCAGTGTTCCTTGTGGGGATCTTTTCTGTCAGGGCTTGGTCGGTGGTTGTTGCTGCAGTTGTCACACTTGCTGGGGCAGCTGGAGTTTAACTTTGCAGCCTCACGGCTGTGAAGTGGACCACGTTGATGTTCCAGTCAGGGTGGTTACTGTGGGGATGTTCCTATGACGAGATTTATAGAAATTTCTCTATGATTAAAAATAGACGAGAGTTATTTCATGAAGACACATATATGCACTAACATTAAAAAAGTGTTTATGTGACCTCAGAACATGGACATTGTAGGGAATCGAACCCCATCCCAGTAACTGGGAGTACCATTACCAATGTCTTTTGCTTTTTTTGAGGTCACATGGCAAGGAAAGCAAAACCTGCATCATGAATAACTAGGCCATAGGAATGCAATAGATACATAAATTTCAATTACTTTCTAAAGTACTTTTTAAGTACTTCGAATATGTTTGTACATCAGATGGTTTGAAATTTAGAAATATGCAAAAAAAAAGCATTTTGATTCTTTACTCAATTGCTAACTACAGAAAAAAAATGTAAATTTGTAATGCCTAATATGTATTCAAGATGCAGGAAAAGAAACCACATTTCCATAAAGTCAGAGGATTGTGACTTAACAGAGATAAAAATGTCGCAGATGCGTCATTTCTCCCCGCCTCCTTCGCCACAATAACTGACACCAGCATGTATTTAGTTCAACATTTGACGTTTTACATTAAGTCAGATGTTTGTGACTTAACAGAGATAAAAATGTCGCAGATGCGTCATTTCTCTCCGCCTCCTTCGCCACAATAACTGACACCAGCATGTATTTAGTTCAACATTTGACGTTTTACATTAAGTCAGATTTTTGTGACTTAACAGAGATAAAAATGTCGCAGATGCATCATTTCTCCCCGCCTCCTTCGCCACAATAACTGACACCAGCATGTATTTAGTTCAACATTTGACGTTTTACATTAAGTCAGATGTTTGTGACTTAACAGAGATAAAAATGTCGCAGATGCGTCATTTCTCCCCGCCTCCTTCGCCACAATAACTGACACCAGCATGTATTTAGTTCAACATTTGACGTTTTACATTAAGTCAGATGTTTGTGACTTAACAGAGATAAAAATGTCGCAGATGCGTCATTTCTCCCCGCCTCCTTCGCCACAATAACTGACACCAGCATGTATTTAGTTCAACATTTGACGTTTTACATTAAGTCAGATGTTTGTGACTTAACAGAGATAAAAATGTCGCAGATGCGTCATTTCTCCCCGCCTCCTTCGCCACAATAACTGACACCAGCATGTATTTAGTTCAACATTTGACGTTTTACATTAAGTCAGATGTTTGTGACTTAACAGAGATAAAAATGTCGCAGATGCGTCATTTCTCCCCGCCTCCTTCGCCACAATAACTGACACCAGCATGTATTTAGTTCAACATTTGACGTTTTACATTTAGTCAGATGTTTGTGACTTAACAGAGATAAAAATGTCGCAGATGCGTCATTTCTCCCCGCCTCCTTCGCCACAATAACTGACACCAGCATGTATTTAGTTCAACATTTGACGTTTTACATTAAGTCAGATGTTTGTGACTTAACAGAGATAAAAATGTCGCAGATGCGTCATTTCTCCCCGCCTCCTTCGCCACAATAACTGACACCAGCATGTATTTAGTTCAACATTTGACGTTTTATATTAAGTCAGACGTTTGTGACTTAAAAGAGATAAAGATGTCCCTTTCTCCTTCGCCACAATCATCAACAGTCACTTACATGTTTAAAACGACAAAGAATCCCATCATGATCACTAAAGTATGTTTGTACAACTGTACATTCGACTTTATATTTTGTTGTTTTTAAGTACACATGATCGATTATCGTATTTTTTAACGTTGTGTTTTCAGAAACCAGTTGAATAAAACCTTTATGTGCCATGAAATCAGTTATTGTCTTCGAGTTTACTAGATTGTCATTGAAATCACCCATTATAGCAATGGTATCACCCAGGGGCTCCAACAGATCGACTAATTTCTTAAGGTTCTCTCTAAATAATGAAATGGCATATGATGGTGGACGATACAGAACTGCCACGACTATGTTCGATTTAATAAATCTGTGCACTAAACATTCAATATCTACACTTTGTACCTCTACATGTTCAAACAGGATATTTTCAACGGTGTACATTCCAACACCACCATGTTTTAAGCCTTTAATGACATTCAGTCTAGGATCTACTCCACTATAAGACAGTGAGCGTGGCATACTATAAAAATTGTAGCCACTGATGTTCAATGCATCAGTAAAAGGGGCATTTGGAAGCCATGTTTCAGTTACAGCTATGCAGTTAGCATGTAACTGTTTTGTGCACAAAGCTAAGTCCTTTACATGCCACTCTAAATTTTGCACATTCATAAGGAAAATGCTAAAGTCACATGAACTAGAAGTGAGATTTTCTTTATTTATTAGATATTGAGGCATGTTTGCCACATATTCAGAAACTGTTTTGTTACAATAAATGGCCTGTTCCTTAAAATCTTGAATAATTAAACCAGACAAACTTGTTACGCGGCTTAATGCAACATAAGCCTGCCCAGGAGCAAAGGTTTTTTTCAAAGACACAACAACATTATCAATGGTAAGACCCTGAACTTTATGAACAGTACAAGCCCAAGCAAGTTTTAGAGGAAACTGACGTCTCAGACCACCTCTTCCTGTGAGTCGTTCCTCTTCTGGAACAATGGCTACAGAACCTGAGACAAGCCCTGGATGATTTTCATACTGTTTCTTCCGTTGTCTTCCAATGTCTTTATTATCAAAATTCACAAAAACAATTTGTGGAAAGTCAGAGTTTCTATAGACAATATCAGTCACAATTCCACATGCACCATTGACAAGACCATCTGCCACATCAACATTTTTACAAAGCATGACACGTGCATTTTTCCCCAAAAGAAGTCTTCCTGCTAAACAAGTATTGTTAGCGTTTGAATGATTACCACTTAGTAACACTTGTCTACCTGTTTCCTTACAATTTACATAATCTTGAGCTTTAATAGTTACATAATCTGGACAGGATGAATGTAGATGGGTTAAATTATGTTGATTTACTTGACCATTAGTTGGGAAAATATGTAAAGCAGCGCTGCCTTCTCCCGTTTCACGTGACTTCAATTGTTGGATATCACTTTTTAACATTTCAGTACCTTTGCATCGTGTCCTAACTCTGCCGAGTAATTTGGCAAATTCCTGATCTTTTTGGCGTACAATGGTTTCCAGGCAAACAATTTTAAACACACCACACCAAAGATCCATACCCACATTTTCTACATACAATGGTTTTCCTCTCACTGGAGGTAATTGAAAGAAATCCCCAACTGCAATAATACAAACATTTCCAAACAATGCAGAGTTACCAGTTTGCTTTATTTGCCTCAGACGCCCATGAATATATGCTAATAAATTATGATCTACCATGGATATTTCATCAATTATCAAAATCTGTAAACTGCTGTAAATGGCACGTAAAGAATTTAATTTTTCCTCACCCAGTGGTGTGTAAGGTAAGCGGACATCTTTACCAATACAGAAAGTGTTGTGTATAGTACTTGCTTGTACATTAAACGCAGCAATTCCTGTGGGAGCTGTCAACAAAACACAGATGTCATCTACATGACGACAAAGAGGAGACAATAGTCTATTTGATTCATATTGTATTGCTTTAATTAGGTGAGTTTTACCAGTCCCTGCACCTCCTGTTATGAACAGGTGGAATGGTTCTGGCTTTTTTCCCAAAACCTTTTCCACACACCATTTTCTCACTTGGTAAAAAATATCCATCTGAATTTCATTTAAAGAGCGAATTAAAGCCAAGCCATCACTACGAGGCATTTTTGTTTTATTCAGTTGAAAGAAATGGCTATGTTGAGCTGAAACTCTTAAATCAGGAATATCAAATTCCTGTTCATCATCTACACTTTTTTGGTTCTGCAACAACTCTTGACACTCAAGTCTTTCCAATTCTTGCTCAGGGCATAATTCACACCAGCCATCTTCAACTACACCAGCATTATCTATCCCTTGCTGAGCATTAACCAATTTATCACCATCAATTTCAAATTTACTTCTGTTTAATGTTACCACGGACTTTACCAACTGCAGACCTGAATTACCAAGTCTTATCGTGCCCTTATGAAAAAAGTCTTGATACGTTTCAAAACCTTGAGGTTTCAGCTGGCTATCGCTGTAGTATGGCAAAAACAACTGCAGATTGCTTTGATAAAACAGTTCAGGCTGTTTTGTTTCAGAGAACTTAACGTAACGTACAACAGCAGGTTGTGTGCGGGTTCTTTTCACAACATATCCAGTGTTGTTGTTCAACTTTATTCGCTTAGCAGCACTTTCATTTTTTGACAACACACGAAATTCGGAAGCAAATACTGCTAAACACATTGAAGGAAAATCATCACTCTTAGGTCTGTTCTTATATCTATCCACAATGCTTGTCATCCACATATCATCTGTACTAACAGAATGCTTTGATGCTTTTTCTTTTAGTACTTTTAACGGTAAACTCATTTTAACAGTATTTTCACCAACAGGAAGAAACACAACTTTCCGAGAGCACTCTTTCAAATGTGCATTTGTCAGTCTATAAACACTTTCTTGAGCAGATACATCTCTGTTGTGCAAATATGTACTGCCTAATGTTTTTAGACTCTCTTTGGCAGAAGCATTTCCATCCCTGCTTGCTTCCTTTTGTGCACACTGCAATAATAAACCCATTTCCTTCTCTGATTTAGAGATGTAAGAAATGATGTACACAACACATGCATATGCGTCGACAACAAACTGTATATCCATATTAGCATTCCAGCATTTTAACAGTGGCTTGCTATATTGATTAATCCAAACTTCATTGATCTGACGTTTCAGCACAACATGGGTTTTCCGAGCACAACAGTTATATGCAGTTTCAAATGTGCTTTGGTTTAACCCAACAGATCCAAACAAATCTTCAACATTGTCATAAGTTGGCCCATCAGCTGAGAGAGCAGCTTTAATGTGTGCAATCAATGCAGAAGCCTCTTTTTTCTTCAATTGCTGTGTCTGTGCATTTTCTTTACAGTTGCAAGACTCTTTCTCTGATAACACACATTGACAAGACTGTGTCTCTTCAGCACTTGTGCTACGTGATATGAACGTACGTGCAGAAGGTGGTCTAGGAAAATTAAAACGACACACAGTTCCTTTTTTTTTACATGTTTTCGCATGTGTTTCAGAGTGTTTTTGCACAGATGTAACAATTTCCAGTAAGTCAATATTTGATGGTAACTCACAAGTCACATAACGATCAATAAATGCAATCACTTCAGCATCTGTATTTCTGTCAATTACAGGTGCATCCTCTATCCAAAACAGGCAATGAAGATGTGGTGAGCCTCGTTGCTGAAACTCCACCCTATAAAAAAAATCCTTAATTTTTCCTATAGGACATGCAGGCGACATAAGAACCTCTTTCAGAAAACAATGCCAACGAAAATCAAACATCCGAGCAGCAGTGACAGGATTACGACGCAAAAGCTCACATCTGTCTGCCCATTCCAACTGCTCCACAGTTTCAGTTCTACCTTCGTGCTTCAGAATGCAGGAAAGTAAATTCTTCCACCGCATATCAGCTGAAGAAAATGAACAGAACCATGTGGGGATTCCAAGCTGCCTCACACAAGCCATGAGGTCTTTCTGGGCCGCCTGCCAAAATGCTGGCGTACCTCTGATTGGTTTTAAAAATCTGTACCCATCATCAAATTCCAACATCCTTTTAATAGAATCATCACTATTCAACAACTCTCCAGTAACTACTCGTTTATTTTTAAAATCATACTTACCTTTTCTTACTGCAATCGAAACATTTGAAACGACCTTTTCTAATTCTGTCATATATTGGGCAAAAAAAATATATTCCACATTTTGTGCAAAACGACAATCAGCATTAAGAATCCTGTTGTTAAAATATCGTGATAGAGTTAAAGGATGTTGTCTTCCATCATGAAATGTTGGTCCACCCTTAGGAAACAACACAGGAAAACATTTAGCCTCATTTGTAATATCGGACAACAACTTCACCGGACTATTGCCTTCAGCGGGAGCTACATTCAAAATGTGATCAAAATATTGATCCAAAGCCTCTTGACCAATGTCTACTGGCATTAGACAAGTGTCCTGGAACATGCAATGCTGCTGTCTATCATGCAGAAGTTCATCTCCTAAAACATTTGAATCGTCAACATTTGCAGTGCATTCAACATCTTTTTCTACCACATCAGATGTTTCTTTACAAAAACCATTAATCCAATCATTATTAAATTTCACGTTGTTATAATAAGAATTATGGCTTTGTAAAAACTGTAAAGCCTGCTTAACACGTTCCGAATCAACATACTGATATTCATAATGTCCTTTATAAGTAAGCTTCCGTTTTAATTTCACAGGCACAAGAGAACCCTCAATAGACATGCGTGGTAACAAATAAGTTGTTTGTTCAGTATTTGCAGGAACACAAGTAATTATTACTTGTGTTCCTGCAAATACTGAACAAACAACTTATTTTTGTTCAACCCACAAAACACTCCAAAACAACCCACAAAAACAACCCACAAAACACTCTTGTCAGTGTTAAATCTCACTTTTAGAATGTGTCTGATTGATTATATTTCAGACAAAACACGTTATTTCTGGTGGTTTATTATGGAATGAACAGACATGCAATCCAAATGAAAACATTTTTACATTAAATAACCATACAGGGCATGCAATAACTCTCATTTATTTCAGAGTACAGTACATGTCATTTCTATAATGGGTAACTGATATGGGTGATATCAGCGCTTATGCCGTCTTTCCAGCTCGCTGGACGTGTGTACCGTAAACTGTGATGTAAACGCGCATGCAAAGAGTCAGTGACGGCTGGCGTGACCGCACTTCCACAGATGTCGGCTCACTTGACCGCGATTGGATAGACTACAAAAAAACGATCTCTGAAACGGATAGAAACTTGTTGTTTGTCGATCAGAATCGATTCTACATGTCATTTTGTACGTTTGTGTCCGTTTAAAAAGAAAATTCGTCGGTTGGTTTGCTTTAAAAAGTCTTTAAAACTTACGTTCGCATCATAATGGAAGCGATCACTCCCGGTTCAACGAAGTAAAAGGTCAAATTATTTACGTTCGTCTTATCGATTTTAAACAACTTTTACGGTTTTTTATTCAATAAAATTGATTATCAGAAGGTGAGTAGTCATTGTGGCCATGTAAAAAAGGTTCGATGGTCGATTTAAAGTAACGGTTCGTTTACAAGTCGCGGGGAAATTCAAAATGGTGGTGACAAACCTACAGTCAAACTGAAGGCGTCCTGGTGCGGCGCGTCTAACCGGGTCGAGTTCTTCTCACTGGGGGTCCGGTAGTCTTCCTTGCTGGTCAGGGGCGTCGAAGATCGAAGTGTAGAGGAAATGAGGAAGTTCTAAAAAGAACTGATTTGCTCAAATTCGGCAGGCTTTAGCAAAATACTCTGTGGGGTGTGATTCTCCAGTCGTCCAGCAGGGGTCGAGCAGAGGGACGGCTGAGATGAATACACCCTGAGATCAATGTCTTGACCAGCTGCTTCACTCATGGTTTCCCAGCATGCCTTTTATCGTTCGTATTTGATGAAGTAGGTTGATTACATGTTATTGTTTTCATGAAATAATAGATGTTCTACTTCGTTTAGTTCCGTATGTATGTGTAGAACATTTTATAGTAATTATTGTATTGATCATTAGTCCGTTAGGGAACATTCTGGCTGTTGGGTTTCTGCCCCATTGGCATGAGTTCTCCCATGGACCAATCAGACAGCTCCGTTTTTAGTTTGATTCCAAAGGGTTAAAATCTAATAAAATTACATTCCAATCCCAAAGTGGTGGTGTGTTGTCTTCTTTGTGTTATGTCTGTGTTAAAAAAATGTTTTGTGGGTGATTCTGTTAGATAATTCTCACAAGAAACTTTTCCCAATCAGGGGTTGTGACGTCATTGCTTCAGGCAAGCAGGGATGAAAGCCTGAGCTAGCGACGGGTTGAAGATTTTTGTGAAGACCTGGGAGAGTTGATCCGCGCAGGCCCGCAGAACCTTTCCGGGAACTCCATCAGGTCCAACTGCTTTCCTGGGGTTTACCCTGCTGAACATCCGTGCCATCCGTGCCACGTCCATAAAGGCATTGTTTTTATATTTAGAGCTCTAAGCAACCAAACAGTTGTCTATATAAAAGAGCTTTTACAATTGTGCACTTTTAGCAGGCTGAAAAATTATCTTTTTAAAATTGCCATTTCAAATTTGGGTTTTAAATTTTGTGTTCCATTTTTCTGTGCTTGTATTGGAAGGATTTGTTATTATTTTGTTTAAAAGTGCTACATATTGTATATACACATAATTTATTTAGAGAAATTTGCTATACGTTGTGTTTTTTGGTTTTGTAGTTTAATTTCATTGGATTTATATTAAGGAAAAGAAGTTGCAGCATTGATTAAAAAAGGATAAAAGAGACATTTACTGTCTAAGTCTTATGTTACATCTGTAGAACTGTACTGAGAGTTGGGTTTTGTTTTGGAGCACATTCATATGTTTTGTTTGTAAAAAAAAAAGATAAAATATTAGGTTAATTGCATTTTACATGACTAGAAAAGCAATGATTATTCATAAAAATCTATGAAAGACATACAAAACAAATGAAAAAGCAGTCTGCCCTCCCTCTTGTGTCTAAACTCTTGTCACCTCACTTCTGGGTTAGTTAGCATATGAACTGGCAGCTGGTGTGTGTGTGTGTGGGGGGGGGGGGGGGGGGGTGAAATTTGACTCCAGCAACAGGGATGATTGAGGAGCAGGCTGCAGCATGAGGAAAAGACTTAAGCATGTAAGAGGAAATGACATCCTACAGTTGACCAGTTCATTTTATATCTGTAAAGAATATTCAAGAAGCATTTAGACATGTTCAGCTATATGCGTGTGAAACTTGGTGTGGATATTTGAAGCATAAGTAATTTTAAAACACACTTGTTTGGAGTCCAGACGGAAAAAGCACAGGTTTTGGGATGAATCAGGATTTTTTTAAAATCATCTGTTTCACCTGGACTTCTGAAAAAAATATGGAAGGCAGCAAACACAGATCCCTACATTTGAAAAAATAAATGGTGTTGATATATGATGATTAAGTTATGAAAAAAAATAGGTGTTTGTAGTTTTGCCTAAAAAGACGTTTTCGGACCTTTTTGGATGTAATGCTCTCTAAGATGTCACCTGTAACTTCAATCATTCTGAATTTTTTTAGGAAGCAGTAGCACATAAATGCCTATGAAAGTTGAATTCTTGGTGCTGATAACCTAAACAGAATTTATGCTAAAAATCTTTGTTCAGTCCAAAATTTCATTAAAAAAATCAAGTGATGAAGTTTCTCGTAGACCCTATAGTGTTACATATCAAAGCTGGAGGTTATTAAAGGCATCTAATTCTGAAATCTCAGCTTCCTGAGACAAACGGCTGATTTATAATAAATTTCTATTATTTGGGTGCACATAATCGACCACTTCCTGTTACGCAGGCACCGTCAGGTGTACACCCATGAAACTTTACATGATGAGAGAGGACCCTTCTGAGTATCTCCAGTTTTAATTTCATGCACATCGGACAAAGCAAAGAGAAAATACAGGGCAGAATGTGCCCAATGCAATAACTAGGTGGCGCTATAGAGCTCGTCCAAGATTGTCATATCCATGGGTTCAGAATAGAAGCTTCATCATATCCATTGAATTTCAGTGAGATTGGACAAGGAATGTGCACGTGAGAGCAACTTTTGTGTGCATAGCGAGATGCCCAACTTTGCCGCTCTGTCACGACCACACCCCCGCATTGAAAGTTATGGTTTTTTGTCAGAGTAAACTTCAATGGCTTTTCAACAGGTGGACGTCATTTTCAGGTGTGTCGGCTCATCCTACTCGGAGCAGTGATGCTCCAAGTCAAACATGTCATTTCCTCTTGCCAGCAGGTGGCGCTACACTTTTTCCAGATTCTTTCACTGCAGATGTGTTCAGAGTCAGACTACAATCATGCATATCAATTTTTGATCAGATTGGATTATGCATGGCTGAGTTATGGCCATTTTTCTTTTCATGGCGTGTTTTCGAAACAACGTCGAATTTCTACGCGCCGCCACGGTCACAAACTTCTGTAAAAACTTAAAAGCTTTGCAATTTAACATCGGACATGTGTCTAGTTTACAAAACCAAAGTTTGGAGTCATTATTCACAAATCTCTAGGAGGAGTTCGTTCTAGAAGGAGGCCTGCAAATGTCCAAAATAGAGCAAAAATGACATATTGACATCAATATAGCAGACTTCCTGTGCGACTGACAGCTTGGTACCTACAGACTTTTTTGTAGGTTTCCATCTGATGAACATGCCCTGAAAAAATCAAGCTTGTACGTTAAAGCGTATGCGGGGCGTCGGGACAAAAGTCAGTGTAGGTGGCGCTGTCGAGCCATTTTTGCGCACCCATGCCAATTTCTCATAAAATACGAAATTTTTCGCGACCCCTGATGTGTGTGCCAAATTTGGTGAGTTTTGGGGTATGTTAAAGGCCTCAAAAATGCGATTCTTCCGGCAGAAGAAAAATAATAATAATAATTAAAGCTACAAGTAGCATTTAGCGGGCCCGAGCACGTGCGACCGCATGGCACGAGCGACCGCCCCGTGAGCAACGCCCTGCTCGAGCCATTCTCGTCGTTTTTTCTTGTCCATTCTGGAGCTCCAAGCTATTGTTAATACGACAGCAGCCTGGGGGGGGGGGGGGGGGGGGGGGGGGCTGTAATCTGTTGCCTTAAGGGACAAAGAATTTTGCATATAGCATGAAAAAAATTCAAGCAATGATGATAATTGCTATCACTGTCCCTAAGGATGAGAACAATAGAACTCATTCAATTTCCACTACAATGTCTAGATGAGTGTCAGCTATGTCTGATAACTTGGCCAATTAGCTGGACCGGGATCTTGCAAAGTGCAGGTGGTTAACGTCCAGTGTAATGAGTCTGTGGACGGCAACAGTACAGCATAGCTTTTGGTTTCCACAAGAGAAGAACTCCTGACACATCTGCCCTAACAGACAACTACAAGAGGAGTTGAAATGTATAACACGGTGAAGGAGTTTTTGTGCAGAAAAAGGTACAATTAGAAAAGCTGGTAGCAGTGACTGCAGATGGGACTCCTGCTATGACCAATAGACAAACAGGTTTCATCACTCACTGTAAAGCTGACCCAGACTTTCCAAAATGTCTGCATTACTGCTGCGTCATTCACCAGCAGGCCTTATGTGCAGAAGTGATTGGCTCTGGACATATAATGACTCTTATTCTGAAAATCGTAAACAACCTCAGCTGCAAAGCAAAACAGCACAGGATTTTTAAGGTGCTATTGGAGGAGATGTCTGTTGAATATGGTGAATATGAACATTGTGAATCTGAACTTGCATTCTTGACTGACATTACTGGAAAACTAAACCACTTGATCTGCGAGCTGCAACACAATGGCAAAACTATTTTTTTTTGACCAGCCTGCCTGAGCCAGTGTTTTTCTTGTGGGGATCTTTTCTGCCAGGGCTTGTCAGCTTGGTCAGTGGATGTTGCTGCAGTTGTCTCCCTTGCTGGGACAGCTGGAGTTAAACACAGCAGCTCACGGCTCTGAAGTGGACCCCGTTGCTGTCCCAGTCTGGATGGGCACTGTGGCGATGTTCCAATGGCCAGGCTGGCTCCTGGTATAAAGAGATTCCCAAATACCATTTCCTAACCGCAGAGCCAAGGATGTGTTTACATGTTTAGGTCAAAAATGTGATGGACAGCTTCATGTTGTCTAAACATGCCACCCTGTTATTAATCCAGTTGATATGGTTCTCCATCTGTGTCTAGGTGATAGAAAAGCATTTTTTTTTTATATTTAGAGCTCTAAGCAAACAAACAGTTGTCTATATAAAAGAGCTTTTACAATTGTGCACTTTTAGCAGGTCTCTGAGTTCATGTGACCAATGTATGGTGGATTTTCACAGACCTTGTTTAAAACTGAAGGTGAGAGAGACTTAGAGAAATGGCTTCATTGTTCTGGAGTTCTTTGTTTCATCCACAGAAGAGTAGAATTGGTGATTGATTTTGAAAAGCTGCTGAAAAAAGTATCTTTTCAAATTGCAATTTCTAACTTGGGTTTTACATTTTGTGTTCCATTTTTTGTGCTTTATTTGGGAAGCATTTGTTATTTGTTTGGTGTTTTTAAGGTTCTGCAAATATACACATCATTTTTTAGAGACATTTGTTATCAGTTGTGTTTGTTGATTTGTAGTTTAATTTCATTGGATGTATAGATGTCGTGTGGGGGGGAGGCTCGACAGCAGGTAGGACCCAGGCGCAGAGACGGGAGGCAAACGGGTTCAGGGCAAGTGGGTTTATTTAACTAACAAAAAGCGCTGCAGAGCAGGATGACAAAACTAAAAACAAAAACTTACTGTGGCATGGCAAGGGACATGGACGCCAGACAAGAAGACGTGATCAACATGAGCAGAAGTTAATGGACCAGCACAGGAGGAAGGCAGAGACAAGACTTATATACAGACAGGGCAGACAAGACACAGGTGAACACGATTAGGGCAGATGGGGACCAAAGGAAGTAAAACTCAAAAACATGACAAGACAGGAAACCTTTCAAAATAAAACAGGAAACAGAACCAAACAAGACAGAACAAGAACTAAAGCGAAAAAAAAGACAACAAACTGAAACCATGACAATAGAAAGGAAAAGAAGTTCAAACATTGATTATAAAAAAGGATATAAGAGATAAAAAAAAAGAAAAAGGAAAAGAAAAAAGATAAAATATTGATTTAATTGCATTTTGAATGAATAAAAAACAATGATTAATAGAATCAGAAATCAGAAAAAGTTTTATTGCCAGGTTCAGTAGAGCGCACTTTACAAAACGAGGAATTTGACTTGGTGTATAGTGCAATTAAGAATAAGTTAAAAATTAAGTTAACAACAACAACACACTATATACAGTAGAGTAAGGTGAATTAAAGTGGGAGCACAGATGGGCTGGGATGGTGGGGCCTGTAAGTGGCACCGACAGTCCTTTGGTGGGCGGGGGGGGGAGGGGGGGGTCACCTGGGGGAGTTGGGGTTCTGTTCAGCAGGCTGACTCTAGTGGGGAAGAAGCTGTTCTTGTGGCGCGAGGTCCTGGTCCTGATGGACCGGAGCCTCTTGCCAGAAGGGAGGGGCCGAAAGAGATTATGTCCTGGATGAGAGGGGTTGGCTACAATCCTGGCTGCCCGCCTCCAGGTCCTGGAGATGTGCAGCTCCTGGAGAGACGGGAGGTGGCAGCCGATCACCTTCTCTGCTGAGTGGATGACGCGTTGCAGCTTGGCCTTGTCTCTGGCCGTGGCCGCAGCGAACCAGACTGTGATGGAGGACGTGAGGGTGGATTCGATGATGGCGGTGTAAAAGTCTACCAGCATCTTTTCAGGGAGGTGAAACTTCTTCAGCTGCCTCAGGAAGTACATCCTCTGCTGGACCTTCTTAGTGATGGAGCTGATGTTCTGCTCCCACTTGAGGTCCTGGCTGATGATGGTTCCCAGGAAGCAGAAGGACTCCACAGAGGTCACCGGGGAGTCACAGAGGATGACAGGGGGGAGGGGGGCTGGGGCCTTCCTGAAGTCCACTGTCATCTCCACTGTCTTCAGAGCATTAAGCTCCAGGTTGTTAGCGCTGCACTATGACACCAGCCTGGCTATTTCACTCCTGTAGGCCGACTCATCTCCGTCAGAGATGAGGCCGATGAGTGTGGTGTCGTCAGCAAACTTCAGGAGTTTGACAGACAGGTGACCAGCTGTGCAGCTGTTTTTGTACAGGGAGAGTAACAGGGGTGAAAGGACACAGCCCTGGGGGGATCCGGTGCTTGTGGTCCGAGTATCTGAGACGAGCTTCCCCAGCCTCACATACTGCTGTCTGTCCGTCAGGAAGTCTGTGATCCACCTGCAGGTGGAGTCAGGCACATTCATCTTGGAGAGTTTTTAATACTAAGTCTAGACAGATTTAACACAGGTTTTTGGATGAAAAAGGATTTTTTATAAATCATCTGTTACACTTTTAAGTCTGAAAAAAATATGGAAGGCAGCAAACACAGATCCCTACCGTTTTTAATTTTTTTGTGCTGATATTTGAAAGATAAGTTATGCAAAAAAATAGGTGTTTGCAGTTTTGCCTAAAAAGACGTTTTCGGACCTTTTTGGATCAAATGTTGTCTAAAAGTTCACCTGTAACTTCAATCATTCTGAATTTTTTTAGGAAAACTAAACCACTTCAACTGTGATCTGCAAGGCAATGGTAAAACTATATTTTTTATGGAACAGCCTGCAGTGTTTCTTGTGGGGATCTTTTCTGCCAGGGCTTGCCGGCTTGGTCGGTGGTTGTTGCTGTTACCAATCCAGTTGATATGGTTCTCCATCTGTGTCTAAGTGATATAATCAGAATCAGAATCGTTTATTGTCATTGTACATGGGGATACAATGAAATTGCAGCAGCCTTGGAGTGAAGGAGTTACATAAAATAAAAATAAAAATAGAATAGAAAAAGAAATACTGTATTTACAACTCTTAACAAAAAATGAACAATATGGACAGAAACTGTTAAATATTAAATATTTGTGAATAAAATAGAATGGAATTACATGAGTTGCTGTGAGCACAGCTTAATAAATATCAAGTTATTGCACAGTGACCCGGTTAGACAGTCAGGATATTGCACGCATTGTAGTAAAATTAGAGTGAGGTGTGGTTGGTGGACGTATGTGCATTCCGTATGATAATTGCCTGTGGAAAAAAGCTGTTTCTTAGTCTGTTTGTCCTGGTTCTGATGGACCTGTACCTCCTTCCAGAGGGCAGCAGTTCAAACAGAGGGAAAGCAGAATGGGTGGAGTTAGTGGTGATGCTAGTCACTCTGCTGAGGCAGCGAGACTGGTAAATGTCCTTCAGTGAGGGGAGGGGGCAGCCGATGATCCTCTGCGCTGTCTTTACCACTCTCTGGAGACTCTGCCGTTCTGCTTCAGTGCAGTGGGAAAACCACACTGTGATGCCATAGGACAGAATGCTCTCAATGGTTGAGCGGTAGAACGCTACCAGCAGCTCCTGGCTGACGTCGTTCCTCCTAAGTTTTCTCAGGAAGTGCAGGCGTTGCTGGGCCTTCCTGATGACAGTCATGGTGTTGTTAGACCCTGTGAGGTCAGCAGAGATGGTGGTGCCCAGGAGGGTGAAGCTGTGGACCCTCTCCACACAGTTTCCATCGATGTAGAGTGGGGGTGGATCTGTTCTGTTTTTTCTGAAGTCCAGGATGATCTCCTTGGTCTTGGTGGTGTTCAGGATGAGGTTATTAGCCTGACACCACCTTGAGAGTTTCAGGACTTCGTCTCTGTAGGCCGTCTCGTCGTCCCCAGAGATCAGCCCCACCACAGTAGTGTCGTCTGCAAACTTCACCACGGTGTTGCTGGTGTGGGCTGGTCTGCAGTCTGCTGTGTACAGTGTATACAGCAGAGGACTCAGCATACATCCCTGTGTGGAGCCTGTGCTCAGCGTCCGGGTGGAGGAGAGGTGGGGGTCAAGTTTGACTGTCTGTGGTCTGTTTGTCAGGAAGTCCTTGATCCACGAGCAGGTGAGTGGGTGGAGTCCTAGTTCAGACAGTTTGTTGACCAGAATGTCAGGAATGATTGTGTTAAAGGCTGAGCTATAGTCCACAAAGAGCATCCTGGCGTAGGTGTCTCTGTGTTCCAGGTGGCTCAGCGCAGTGTGGAGGGTGATGGAAATGGCATCATCCGTTGATCTGTTTGCTTTGTAAGCAAACTGGTGGGGGACGAAGATTGGAGGGAGGGAGTCTTTGATGTGTCCCAGGAGCAGCCGCTCCAGACACTTTGTGATGACAGCAGTGAGTGCAACTGGGCGGAAGTCCGTGAGGAAGGCTGTGGATGAGGACTTTTTGGGTATCGGGATGATAGTGGATGACTTCAGGCAAGCAGGGATGAAAGCCTGAGCTAGCGACAGGTTGAAGATTTTTGTGAAGACCTGGGAGAGTTGATCGGCGCAGGCCCGCAGAACCTTTCCGGGAACTCCATCAGGTCCCGCCGCTTTCCTGGGGTTTACCCTGCTGAACATCCATGCCATCCGTGCCACGTCCATAAAGGCATTGTTTTTATATTTAGAGCTCTAAGCAACCAAACAGTTGTCTATATAAAAGAGCTTTTACAATTGTGCACTTTTAGCAGGCTGAAAAAATTATCTTTTTAAAATTGCCATTTCAAATTTGGGTTTTAAATTTTGTGTTCCATTTTTCTGTGCTTGTATTGGAAGGATTTGTTATTATTTTGTTTAAAAGTGCTACATATTGTATATACACATAATTTATTTAGAGAAATTTGCTATAGGTTGTGTTTTTTGGTTTTGTAGTTTAATTTCATTGGATTTATATTAAGGAAAAGAAGTTGCAGCATTGATTAAAAAAGGATAAAAGAGACATTTACTGTCTAAGTCTTATGTTACATCTGTAGAACTGTACTGAGAGTTGGGTTTTGTTTTGGAGCACATTCATATGTTTTGTTTGTAAAAAAAAAAGATAAAATATTAGGTTAATTGCATTTTACATGACTAGAAAAGCAATGATTATTCATAAAAATCTATGAAAGACATACAAAACAAATGAAAAAGCAGTCTGCCCTCCCTCTTGTGTCTAAACTCTTGTCACCTCACTTCTGGGTTAGTTAGCATATGAACTGGCAGCTGGTGTGTGTGTGTGTGTGGGGGGGGGGGGGGGGGTGAAATTTGACTCCAGCAACAGGGATGATTGAGGAGCAGGCTGCAGCATGAGGAAAAGACTTAAGCATGTAAGAGGAAATGACATCCTACAGTTGACCAGTTCATTTTATATCTGTAAAGAATATTCAAGAAGCATTTAGACATGTTCAGCCATATGCGTGTGAAACTTGGTGTGGATATTTGAAGCATAAGTAATTTTAAAACACACTTGTTTGGAGTCCAGACGGAAAAAGCACAGGTTTTGGGATGAATCAGGATTTTTTTAAAATCATCTGTTTCACCTGGACTTCTGAAAAAAATATGGAAGGCAGCAAACACAGATCCCTACATTTAAAAAAATAAATGGTGTTGATATATGATGATTAAGTTATGAAAAAAAATAGGTGTTTGTAGTTTTGCCTAAAAAGACGTTTTCGGACCTTTTTGGATGTAATGCTCTCTAAGATGTCACCTGTAACTTCAATCATTCTGAATTTTTTTAGGAAGCAGTAGCACATAAATGCCTATGAAAGTTGAATTCTTGGTGCTGATAACCTAAACAGAATTTATGCTAAAAATCTTTGTTCAGTCCAAAATTTCATTAAAAAAATCAAGTGATGAAGTTTCTCGTAGACCCTATAGTGTTACATATCAAAGCTGGAGGTTATTAAAGGCATCTAATTCTGAAATCTCAGCTTCCTGAGACAAACGGCTGATTTATAATAAATTTCTATTATTTGGGTGCACATAATCGACCACTTCCTGTTACGCAGGCACCGTCAGGTGTACACCCATGAAACTTTACATGATGAGAGAGGACCCTTCTGAGTATCTCCAGTTTTAATTTCATGCACATCGGACAAAGCAAAGAGAAAATACAGGGCAGAATGTGCCCAATGCAATAACTAGGTGGCGCTATAGAGCTCGTCCAAGATTGTCATATCCATGGGTTTAGAATAGAAGCTTCATCATATCCATTGAATTTCAGTGAGATTGGACAAGGAATGTGCACGTGAGAGCAACTTTTGTGTGCATAGCGAGATGCCCAACTTTGCCGCTCTGTCACGACCACACCCCCGCATTGAAAGTTATGGTTTTTTGTCAGAGTAAACTTCAATGGCTTTTCAACAGGTGGACGTCATTTTCAGGTGTGTCGGCTCATCCTACTCGGAGCAGTGATGCTCCAAGTCAAACATGTCATTTCCTCTTGCCAGCAGGTGGCGCTACACTTTTTCCAGATTTTTTCACTGCAGATGTGTTCAGAGTCAGACTACAATCATGCACATCAATTTTGGATCAGATTGGATTATGCATGGCTGAGTAATGGCCATTTTTCTTTTCATGGCGTGTTTTCGAAACGACCTCCAATTTTGACGCGCCGCCATGGTCACAAACATCCATAAAAACTTAAAAGCTTTGCAATTTAACATCGGACATGTGTCTAGTTTACAAAACCAAAGTTTGGAGTCATTACTCTCAAATCTCTAGGAGGAGTTCGTTCTAGAGCGAGGCCTGCAAATGACCAAAATACAGCAAAAATGACATATTGTCATCAAAATATCAGACTTCCTGTGCGACTGACAGCTTGGTCCCAAGAGACTTTTTTGTAGGTTTCTATCCGATGAACATGCCCTGTTAAAATCAGGTTTGTACTATAAAGCATATGGAGGTGCTCGCGAAAACAAATTTTGCAGGTGGCGCTATTGAGCCATTTTTGTTTACCTATGCCGTTCTCCTATAAAATATGAAATTTTTCGCGACTCCTGATGTGTATACAAAATTTGGTGAGTTTTGGGGTATGTTAAAGGCCTCAAAAAGGCGACGGAAAAGTCGGAAGAATAATAATAATAATAATTAAAGCTACAAGTAGCATTTAGCGGGCCCGAGCACGTGCGACCGCATGGCACGAGCGACCGCCCCGTGAGCAACGCCCTGCTCGAGCCATTCTCGTCGTTTTTTCTTGTCCATTCTGGAGCTCCAAGCTAATGTTAATACGACAGCAGCCTGGGGGGGGGGGGGGGGGGGGGGGGCTGTAATCTGTTGCCTTAAGGGACAAAGACTTTTGCATATAGCATGAAAAAAATTCAAGCAATGATGATAATTGCTATCACTGTCCCTAAGGATGAGAACAATAGAACTCATTCAATTTCCACTACAATGTCTAGATGAGTGTCAGCTATGTCTGATAACTTGGCCAATTAGCTGGACCGGGATCTTGCAAAGTGCAGGTGGTTAACGTCCAGTGTGATGAGTCTGTGGACGGCAACAGTACAGCATAGCTTTTGGTTTCCACAAGAGAAGAACTCCTGACACATCTGCCCTAACAGACAACTACAAGAGGAGTTGAAATGTATAACACGGTGAAGGAGTTTTTGTGCAGAAAAAGGTACAATTAGAAAAGCTGGTAGCAGTGACTGCAGATGGGACTCCTGCTATGATCAATAGACAAACAGGTTTCATCACTCACTGTAAAGCTGACCCAGACTTTCCAAAATGTCTGCATTACTGCTGCGTCATTCACCAGCAGGCCTTATGTGCAGAAGTGATTGGCTCTGGACATATAATGACTCTTATTCTGAAAATCGTAAACAACCTCAGCTGCAAAGCAAAACAGCACAGGATTTTTAAGGTGCTATTGGAGGAGATGTCTGTTGAATATGGTGAATATGAACATTGTGAATCTGAACTTGCATTCTTGACTGACATTACTGGAAAACTAAACCACTTGATCTGTGAGCTGCAAGACAATGGCAAAACTATTTTTTTTTGACCAGCCTGCCTGAGCCAGTGTTTTTCTTGTGGGGATCTTTTCTGCCAGGGCTTGTCAGCTTGGTCAGTGGATGTTGCTGCAGTTGTCTCCCTTGCTGGGACAGCTGGAGTTAAACACAGCAGCTCACGGCTCTGAAGTGGACCCCGTTGCTGTCCCAGTCTGGATGGGCACTGTGGCGATGTTCCAATGGCCAGGCTGGCTCCTGGTATAAAGAGATTCCCAAATGCCATTTCCTAACCGCAGAGCCAAGGATGTGTTTACATGTTTAGGTCAAAAATGTGATGGACAGCTTCATGTTGTCTATTGATGTAAGTTTAAACCTAAACATGCCACCCTGTTATTAATCCAGTTGATATGGTTCTCCATCTGTGTCTAGGTGATAGAAAAGCATTTTTTTTTTATATTTAGAGCTCTAAGCAAACAAACAGTTGTCTATATAAAAGAGCTTTTACAATTGTGCACTTTTAGCAGGTCTCTGAGTTCATGTGACCAATGTATGGTGGATTTTCACAGACCTTGTTTAAAACTGAAGGTGAGAGAGACTTAGAGAAATGGCTTCATTGTTCTGGAGTTCTTTGTTTCATCCACAGAAGAGTAGAATTGGTGATTGATTTTGAAAAGCTGCTGAAAAAAGTATCTTTTTCAAATTGCAATTTCTAACTTGGGTTTTACATTTTGTGTTCCATTTTTTGTGCTTTATTTGGGAAGCATTTGTTATTTGTTTGGTGTTTTTAAGGTTCTGCAAATATACACATCATTTTTTAGAGACATTTGTTATCAGTTGTGTTTGTTGATTTGTAGTTTAATTTCATTGGATGTATAGATGTCGTGTGGGGGGGAGGCTCGAGAGCAGGTAGGACCCAGGCGCAGAGACGGGAGGCAAACGGGTTCAGGGCAAGTGGGTTTATTTAACTAACAAAAAGCGCTGCAGAGCAGGGTGACAAAACTAAAAACAAAAACTTACTGTGGCATGGCAAGGGACATGGACGCCAGACAAGAAGACGTGATCAACATGAGCAGAAGTTAATGGACCAGCACAGGAGGAAGGCAGAGACAAGACTTATATACAGACAGGGCAGACAAGACACAGGTGAACACGATTAGGGCAGATGGGGACCAAAGGAAGTAAAACTCAAGAAACATGACAAGACAGGAAACCTTTCAAAATAAAACAGGAAACAGAACCAAACAAGACAGAACAAGAACTAAAGCGAAAAACAAGACAACAAACTGAAACCATGACAATAGAAAGGAAAAGAAGTTCGAACATTGATTATAAAAAAGGATATAAGAGATAAAAAAAAAAGAAAAAGGAAAAGAAAAAAGATGGGATGGTGGGGCCTGTAAGTGGCACCGACAGTCCTTTGGTGGGCGGGGGGAGGGTCAGCTGGGGGAGTTGGGGTACTGTTCAGCAGGCTGACTGCAGTGGGGAAGAAGCTGTTCTTGTGGCGCGAGGTCCTGGTCCTGATGGACCGGAGCCTCTTGCCAGAAGGGAGGGGCCGAAAGAGATTATGTCCTGGATGAGAGGGGTTGGCTACAATCCTGGCTGCCCGCCTCCAGGTCCTGGAGATGTGCAGCTCCTGGAGACACGGGAGGTGGCAGCCGATCACCTTCTCTGCTGAGTGGATGACGCGTTGCAGCTTGGCCTTGTCTCTGGCTGTGGCCGCAGCGAACCAGACTGTGATGGAGGACGTGAGGGTGGATTCGATGATGGCGGTGTAAAAGTCTACCAGCATCTTTTCAGGGAGGTGAAACTTCTTCAGCTGCCTCAGGAAGTACATCCTCTGCTGGACCTTCTTAGTGATGGAGCTGATGTTCTGCTCCCACTTGAGGTCCTGGCTGATGATGGTTCCCAGGAAGCAGAAGGACTCCACAGAGGTCACCGGGGAGTCACAGAGGATGACAGGGGGGAGGGGGGCTGGGGCCTTCCTGAAGTCCACTGTCATCTCCACTGTCTTCAGAGCATTAAGCTATAGGTTGTTAGCGCTGCACTATGACACCAGCCTGGCTATTTCACTCCTGTAGGCCGACTCATCTCCGTCAGAGATGAGGCCGATGAGTGTGGTGTCGTCAGCAAACTTCAGGAGTTTGACAGACAGGTGACCAGCTGTGCAGCTGTTTGTGTACAGGGAGAGTAACAGGGGTGAAAGGACACAGCCCTGGGGGGATCCGGTGCTTGTGGTCCGAGTATCTGAGACGAGCTTCCCCAGCCTCACATACTGCTGTCTGTCCGTCAGGAAGTCTGTGATCCACCTGCAGGTGGAGTCAGGCACATTCATCTTGGAGAGTTTTTAATACTAAAGATGTATGAAAGACATACCGAAAAAATATGTCTTTCAGTGTTTAACTGGCTGTCTTTGGATTATGCATGCCTGAGTAATGGCCATTCTTACTCCTCATCTCTCTGTTCACTGCTTGCTAATTTACATAGGAGATGGGGTCCCAGCAGGAGGGGGCGGGGTTGTAACACGACTCCTTCAGCAGAGCCAGGCTGAGAGAGGCTTTGACATGTAAGATGTTAGATGTTAGAATGCTAGATGTTACAATGACCAGTTCATTTTATATCTATGAAAATATTCAGGGAGCTATGGGACATGTTCAGCTATAGGTTTGTGAAAATTGGTGTCGATTGTTGAAACATAAGTTACCATAAAAAAATGTTTGTTTGGAGTCTAGACAGATTTAACACAGGTTTTTGGATGAAAAAGGATTTTTTATAAATCATCTGTTACACTTTTAAGTCTGAAAAAAATATGGAAGGCAGCAAACACAGATCCCTACCGTTTTTAATTTTTTTGTGTTGATATTTGAAAGATAAGTTATGCAAAAAAATAGGTGTTTGCAGTTTTGCCTAAAAAGACGTTTTCGGACCTTTTTGGATGAAATGCTCTCTAAGATGTCACCTGTAACTTCAATCATTCTGAATTTTTTTAGGAAAACTAAACCACTTCAACTGTGATCTGCAAGGCAATGGTAAAACTATATTTTTTATGGAACAGCCTGCAGTGTTTCTTGTGGGGATCTTTTCTGCCAGGGCTTGCCGGCTTGGTCGGTGGTTGTTGCTGTTACCAATCCAGTTGATATGGTTCTCCATCTGTGTCTAAGTGATATAATCAGAATCAGAATCGTTTATTGTCATTGTACATGGGGATACAATGAAATTGCAGCAGCCTTGGAGTGAAGGAGTTACATAAAATAAAAATAAAAATAGAATAGAAAAAGAAATACTGTATTTACAACTCTTAACAAAAAATGAACAATATGGACAGAAACTGTTAAATATTAAATATTTGTGAATAAAATAGAATGGAATTACATGAGTTGCTGTGAGCACAGCTTAATAAATATCAAGTTATTGCACAGTGACCCGGTTAGACAGTCAGGATATTGCACGCATTGTAGTAAAATTAGAGTGAGGTGTGGTTGGTGGACGTATGTGCATTCCGTATGATAATTGCCTATGGAAAAAAGCTGTTTCTTAGTCTGTTTGTCCTGGTTCTGATGGACCTGTACCTCCTTCCAGAGGGCAGCAGTTCAAACAGAGGGAAAGCAGAATGGGTGGAGTTAGTGGTGATGCTAGTCACTCTGCTGAGGCAGCGAGACTGGTAAATGTCCTTCAGTGAGGGGAGGGGGCAGCCGATGATCCTCTGCGCTGTCTTTACCACTCTCTGGAGACTCTGCCGTTCTGCTTCAGTGCAGTGGGAAAACCACACTGTGATGCCATAGGACAGAATGCTCTCAATGGTTGAGCGGTAGAACGTTACCAGCAGCTCCTGGCTGACGTCGTTCCTCCTAAGTTTTCTCAGGAAGTGCAGGCGTTGCTGGGCCTTCCTGATGACAGTCATGGTGTTGTTAGACCACGTGAGGTCAGCAGAGATGGTGGTGCCCAGGAGGGTGAAGCTGTGGACCCTCTCCACACAGTTTCCATCGATGTAGAGTGGGGGTGGATCTGTTCTGTTTTTTCTGAAGTCCAGGATGATCTCCTTGGTCTTGGTGGTGTTCAGGATGAGGTTATTAGCCTGACACCACCTTGAGAGTTTCAGGACTTCGTCTCTGTAGGCCGTCTCGTCGTCCCCAGAGATCAGCCCCACCACAGTAGTGTCGTCTGCAAACTTCACCACGGTGTTGCTGGTGTGGGCTGGTCTGCAGTCTGCTGTGTACAGTGTGTACAGCAGAGGACTCAGCACACATCCCTGTGTGGAGCCTGTGCTCAGCGTCCGGGTGGAGGAGAGGTGGGGGTCAAGTTTGACTGTCTGTGGTCTGTTTGTCAGGAAGTCCTTGATCCATGTGCAGGTGAGTGGGTGGAGTCCTAGTTCAGACAGTTTGTTGACCAGAATGTCACTAATGATTGTGTTAAAGGCTGAGCTATAGTCCACAAAGAGCATCCTGGCGTAGGTGTCTCTGTGTTCCAGGTGGCTCAGCGCAGTGTGGAGGGTGATGGAAATGGCATCATCCGTTGATCTGTTTGCTTTGTAAGCAAACTGGTGGGGGACGAAGATTGGAGGGAGGGAGTCTTTGATGTGTCCCAGGAGCAGCCGCTCCAGACACTTTGTGATGACAGCAGTGAGTGCAACTGGGCGGAAGTCCGTGAGGAAGGCTGTGGATGAGGACTTTTTGGGTATCGGGATGATAGTGGATGACTTCAGGCAAGCAGGGATGAAAGCCTGAGCTAGTGACAGGTTGAAGATTTTTGTGAAGACCTGGGAGAGTTGATCGGCGCAGGCCCGCAGAACCTTTCCGGGAACTCCATCAGGTCCCGCCGCTTTCCTGGGGTTTACCCTGCTGAACATCCGTGCCATCCGTGCCACGTCCATAAAGGCATTGTTTTTATATTTAGAGCTCTAAGCAACCAAACAGTTGTCTATATAAAAGAGCTTTTACAATTGTGCACTTTTAGCAGGCTGAAAAAATTATCTTTTTAAAATTGCCATTTCAAATTTGGGTTTTAAATTTTGTGTTCCATTTTTCTGTGCTTGTATTGGAAGGATTTGTTATTATTTTGTTTAAAAGTGCTACATATTGTATATACACATAATTTATTTAGAGAAATTTGCTATAGGTTGTGTTTTTTGGTTTTGTAGTTTAATTTCATTGGATTTATATTAAGGAAAAGAAGTAGCAGCATTGATTAAAAAAGGATAAAAGAGACATTTACTGTCTAAGTCTTATGTTACATCTGTAGAACTGTACTGAGAGTTGGGTTTTGTTTTGGAGGACATTCATATGTTTTGTTTGTAAAAAAAAAAAGATAAAATATTAAGTTAATTGCATTTTACATGACTAGAAAAGCAATGATTATTCATAAAAATCTATGAAAGACATACAAAACAAATGAAAAAGCAGTCTGCCCTCCCTCTTGTGTCTAAACTATTGTCACCTCACTTCTGGGTTAGTTAGCATATGAAGAGGCAGCTGGTGTTTGTGTGTGTGTGTGTGTGGGGGGGGGGGGGGGGTGAAATTTGACTCCAGCAACAGGGCAGATTGAGGAGCAGGCTGCAGCATGAGGAAAAGACTGATGCATGTAAGAGGAAATGACATCCTACAGTTGACCAGTTCATTTTATATCTGTAAAGAATATTCAATAAGCATTTAGACATGTTCAGCTATATGCGTGTGAAACTTGGTGTGGATATTTGAAGCATAAGTAATTTTAAAACACACTTGTTTGGAGTCCAGACGGAAAAAGCACAGGTTTTGGGATGAATCAGGATTTTTTTTAAATCATCTGTTTCACCTGGACTTCTGAAAAAAATATGGAAGGCAGCAAACACAGATCCCTACATTTAAAAAAATAAATGGTGTTGATATATGATGATTAAGTTATGAAAAAAAATAGGTGTTTGTAGTTTTGCCTAAAAAGACGTTTTCGGACCTTTTTGGATGTAATGCTCTCTAAGATGTCACCTGTAACTTCAATCATTCTGAATTTTTTTAGGAAGCAGTAGCACATAAATGCCTATTAAAGTCTAGTCTTTGGTGCTGATAACCTAAACAGAATTTATGCTAAAAATCTTTGTTCAGTCCAAAATTGCATAGGAAAAAAAGAGGTATGAAGTTTCTCATAGACCCTATTGTGTTACATATCAAAGCTGGAGGTTATTAAAGGCATCTAATTCTGAAATCTCAGCTTCCTGAGACAAACGGCTGATTTATAATAAATTTCTATTATTTGGGTGCACATAATCGACCACTTCCTGTTACGCAGGCACCGTCAGGTGTACACCCATGAAACTTCAGATTATGAGAGAGGACCCTTCTGAGTATCTCCAGTTTTAATTTCATGCACATCGGACAAAGCAAAGAGAAAATACAGGGCAGAATGTGCCCAATGCAATAACTAGGTGGCGCTATAGAGCTCGTCCAAGATTGTCATATCCATGGGTTCAGAATAGAAGCTTCATCATATCCATTGAATTTCAGTGAGATTGGACAAGGAATGTGCACGTGAGAGCAACTTTTGTGTGCATGGCGAGACGCCCAACTTTGCCGCTCAGTCACGACCACACCCCCGCATTGAAAGTTATGGTTTTTTGTCAGGGTAAACTTCAATGGCTTTTCAACAGGTGGACGTCATTTTCAGGTGTGTCGGCTCATCCTACTCGGAGCAGTGATGCTCCAAGTAAAACATGTCATTTCCTCTTGCCAGCAGGTGGCGCTACACCTTTTCCAGATTTTTTCACTGCTGATGTGTTCAGAGTCAGACTGCAATCATGCATATCAACTTTGGATCAGATTGGATTTTGCATGGCTGAGTAATGGCCATTTTTCTTTTCATGGCGTGTTTTCAAAATGACCTCCAAGTTCGACGCGCCGCCACGGTCACAAACATCCGTAATACCTTTAAAGCTTCGCAATTTAACATCGGACATGGGTCTAGTTTACAAAATTAAAGTTTGGAGTCATTATTCATAAATCTCTAGGAGGAGTTCGTTCTAGAAGGAGGCCTACAAATGTCCAAAATAGAGCAAAAATGACATATTGACACCAATATAGCAGACTTCCTGTGCGACTGACAGCTTGGTACCAAGAGACTTTTTTGTAGGTTTCTATCTGATGAACATGTCCTGAAAAGATCAAGCTTGTATGTCAAAGCATATGCGGGGGCTCGGGACAAATGTCACTTAAGGTGGCGCTGTCGAGCCGTTTTTTTGCGCCCATGCCAATCTCCTGTAAAATACGAAATTTTTCGCGACTCCTGATGTGTGTGCCAAATTTGGTGAGTTTTGGGGTATGTTAAAGGCCTCAAAAAGGCGACTCTTCCGTCGGAAGAAAAAGAATAATAATAATAACTCTTACAGATACAATAGGGTCCTTGCACTCCGTGCTCGGGCCCTAATAATAATAATAATAAACCTAACAGATACAATAGGGTCCTTGCACTCCGTGCTCGGGCCCTAATAATAAACCTAACAGATACAATAGGGTCCTTGCACTCCGTGCTCGGGCCCTAATAATAATAATAATAAACCTAACAGATACAATAGGGTCCTTGCACTCCGTGCTCGGGCCCTAATAATAACTCTAACAGATACAATAGGGTCCTTGCACTCCGTGCTCGGGCCCTAATAAACATTCGAATTACAATAGGGTCCTTGCACTCCGTGCTCGGGCCCTAATAATAAACCTAACAGATACAATAGGGTCCTTGCACTCCGTGCTCGGGCCCTAATTACTTCATTTTTGCATTTGTATTTCTGCTTTTAAATCGTCAAACTATTGCAAAGACGCTCGGTTTGAATTAATGAGCGTCTGGACCACCGACTTAACATTGAAACTGGACACCTCTGTCATGTGAATGTAGCTCGCTGTGAACGCACCTCAACCGTTATCCGTAATCCTAAATTGACCCTTTTTCTTTGGTTCTGTGCGGCCAAGAAGAAAAATGAGCACTTGCTGCACATATTTGCGAGTAGTCACTTTCTTTATGGCATTTCATTTTATTTGTTGTGCAAGTGAATTCAACAATCTGCATGTGCTAACATCAAATCAGTTCTGAGCCCACATTCAGTGCTATTGCTGGTCCAATGTAGCCTAAATTATAATGTAATTCAAAGCATTTTTCATGGGCTTATTAAGGTTCTTTTTAGTGTGTAAGTTTATTAAACGGCAGGGTCTGGTACACACATTCATTTTGTCATTCCACACAATGTTCAAAAAGTGCGATTTGGAACCAAAAATATGTCACTTTTCATGCTTTCTTCATCGCTAAAGATAAACTTTAGAAAATAAAGATTTTGGGACAGACCATAGTATTTTCAATAAGGCCAGAGAATCACAAACATTGTTAAATAAATAATTTTAAGGCTTTGGTAAAGTGATTTTTTGTTCAGTTGAAGCAGTGCTTCTCAAATTAAGTGAAACCACGAACTTCAATTCAAGAACTAATTAATTGAAGGAGAAACAGTGGTAATAATCACCAATCTAAACCAGGTGTGACAGTGATATGGAGGGAGACACAGGAAATAGAGATTCTCAGTGTCTTCCAAAACATACTTATAGCAGCCTAAGAAACTTGAATTTGTTGAACTTAATAGTTTAAAGAAGCACATGTGGCACAATATCAACAGATCTGAGTCAACTGGCCCGTGCAAAGACATACCAAGTTGTTGTTCTATAGGCTCTCTCCTCTCCCATCTGATGTTTAAACATCCACAGTGGCTATTTTTAATTATCTGTTTTTCATTTACTTGAAGACTACAAAGTAATAAAACACACCTCCCTCAAATTTGTGTTATTTCTACAACAACTTCATTCATTTAGTTAATAATAAAGTGGTCAAATGAAGTTACCGGTAAAGTGAAAAGAGGACTACTTACCATAATTCGTCTTTTACAGCCCCATGACAGTAAGCTTATTTATGTATATGCTACCAGAGAAACCAAAGAGTTATTGTAATTATCTCTAAACTTTCGACAGAAGGCAACATTTTTATATTTGTTAGCTTCAACCACATTGTAAAGTACAAAGTCCCTACTGGAATTCACAGTGAACCTTTTTTCATCACTTAAAATCAAAAAGGCTTTTTTTCCCTTTTCTCTGTGAACTTGAAACCACCTTGAAATTGTTTCTCTTTCTCCTTCCATGTAAACAGTCAGACTGTTGATGCATCTTTGACAAATAGACAAATGAAACACTGCAAAAGTCGTGATATTCTGCTTTATTTTCTATGACCTATGACTTGTGACTTATGACTCCTTTCAGGGGTGGGGGGTCCTGGCTTAGCATTTTAAACCTTATATTTTATGGACTGTCTGTTATTTTTAAAACATTTACATGGAGTACACTGGACCTACCAACAGTTTATAAAAAATAAAACAAAAGTTGCTCACATTGACCAAACTGATAAGAACTTAAGTTTTATTCGGAAGTTAAAGCTGGTAACATTACCTTTATAGCATGTGAAATGTATACATATATTGGTGGGCTATTTTTGATTCAAGATTTTTCATGATGAAACGAGATGGGCTCTATACCATTGGGCACCTTCCCATTTTCTTCTTGCATTCACAGTGATCCTGCCAAGATGTCTAACTCCCCCAGGAAATGTTACCTTTGCGCTGCACCTACATTAATTTGTCATCTCCTTTCATCACTATTGACTGTGACAACTATGACCGACTAAAAATATGAAGTTGCAGCCAATGACACATGAACTGACTGCAGTTTGTTATTAATAGCCATCATTTTATTTCTAAACTCTTAAATAGAAGGTGTTCTGATCATCTGCAGCAGTTTGCAACCACTACTCAGTTTTTGTTTGTAAAAAATTCTAATCACGTACATATACTGACTTTTGCTTGTCCTGGTCAGGAGCAGCAGATCATCCCATTCCTAAAAACTGTGTTGTAGACAAGCTGAGGCTCTGAGATGTGGGGATCTGTCCACTGGCCACGGTGTTGAAATCAATCACACACTGGAATCCTGGAGGATCTTTCAGATGGTCAATGTGACAAAAGCCTAATTAAGAGAACCCTAATGCACAAAGACTGGGTCCTACTACTTAAAACCTATCATCCATTCATCTGTGTGTAACCATGAGAGCAAAACAAACCATCTTTTAAGTAAAACCATTCACACAGATCCCATCTTCCAACTGTACCAGGTCTGTTACCTCTGGATAGAGTACAGTGAAGGAACAGAGTTTAATGACATACCGCTATGTTTTCTTTTGCACGCCAAAGTTTAGTCAATTAAATGGGGCTACAGAGGTCATACAGAGGCAGTGTAAAAGTGGTTTTCAACACATATACCCAATCAGTCCAAACACAAAGTGAGCACTTTTCATATAGCTTACATTGGCAGGCGTTTTGCAATAGAGGAATAAAAACTCAACATCCAATCTGTCCAGCCAGAAAATCCTTTCAATTTATTGAAATAAAATAGAAAGTTCACAGAGAAAAAAAAAAGGATAATATGAAGTATAGAACCTGATGAGTCACATTTAGCCACAATCTAGGGAGATTAAAAAGTTAGGCAGTTAAAAATGTGGGTAGTAATTTTTGTGGTATCGAGTGGTCAACTTCTCAACATCTATATGCTAAGAGAACACAGAAAGTCATGCTTATTTTCATAATCAAAAACTGAACATTAAAGTTCCTAGAGTTAAAGGAATAATGCAAATCCTATGTTTTAAAAGATTAAATAGTAAAACCTATATTCAATCTTTAACAGATGCAAAATTTTACTATACAGATTAATTAGTTTTAATATCATTGTGTTTAAAGCTTATTAATCAGAACATCAGCATCCAGCTTCAAATCTTCAGTATGTCATATTTTTCGAATGTGAAAATATTTCTAATGAGGGTTATATTTCCATTTTATTGAAACAAAAAAGAGACTCTTAAATCCACCATCAGTATGTTCTGTTAGTGTCTGAAAACCAACAACAATGAGAAATCAAAGACTCTTCAGATAGAGAGAAGCTATTAAGCTTATATTGCCGGACAGGTCATTATCAGCTGAATCCCTCAGACAAGCCTCATCACAAGGGTAAAATAGGGAACAGATAAGGTGGGAGCTAATGATGATTCTTTTCTCAGCATCCAGTATTAAAAGGCAGTAAATGGGTAACAGAAAGCCAAAGGGGTGTGTCACCCAGACAAGAAGCAGCTCAGAGGTTAATCACCAGGGTTAAAAGCTTTCTGAGAAGACAACGGAACAAAAAAGATTAAAGGATAAGCTCAGAAAGCTGGTATTTGGTTTAAAATTTTTTCTCATGATTGAAACCATTATGAAACACATGAAACAGGAAAATAAAAAAATAAAATGAATCTGTGTCCTGAAGAATCAAATCAAAAGCAAGAAACGTTCTCATTAGTACTGATACCAAAGTGTCGAAATATAACCGTAATATACTGTAACCGTAATTTTGGTATTGACTATACTATTAAATTATAATTTACTAACTTATGAATTCAAAGATAAGAATGCATGTGTGATTTCTGGATATTTTTGGTTATTAGGTGAGTTACTCCAGTGTTTTGTGCCGAAACACCCCCCATCCCCAAGGCATACTGAACCACACTATCAGTCATGAGATCTGAACTTGTCAGATACTTGACGAGTTTTGCTTGTTACCCAATGACAGTAGTAGTGAATTAGACCGTGTGACCCCTCCCACTTCCTGTTCCAAATAGGAAGTACCCACCGGCTACAAGAGGCTGAAATACCATAGACGTCTGTTGAGAAATAAACAGCTATTACTCAGACATTCTATTCGTCAGAAAAACTATTCTTGCTCTAAAACCTTTTTTAACATGTTGTTGCTAATCCTATATATTTTTTCATGAATTTATCTCTTTATCGCAAGTTATTTAAGTTAAGATGGAGGGATAGAGGGATGGAGGGAGAGATAGAGATAGAGACAGATAGATAGACAGACAGACAGACAGACAGACAGACAGACAGACAGATAGACAGATAGACAGATAGATAGATAGATAGATAGATAGATAGATAGATAGATAGATAGATAGATAGATAGATAGATAGATAGATAGATAGATAGATAGATAGATAGATAGATAGATAGATAGATAGATAGATAGATAGATAGATAGATTGCTTCCCCAGTGTGTCAGTGCAGGGGCTGAGTCTGGTCAGGCCTGTTGAATTTAGTCCCACTTGTTTGTTTTTATTTTGTTATTTTTTTCAGTTGGGCCCAAATTACTACCTACCTTTGTCCATTGAGTAATTGTGAACCTTCACACTGCCTCAAAGTGAATTCAATAAAAAAGTGATGTAACTCCCTCAACAGCGCCCAAAACATAATTGCACTTCAAAAAAAGGATCTCTTCTCAAAGCTCCACAATGCAGCAAGTCGGACAACTGGCTTTTTTCAACACTTGAGTGGCATGATTATTCCAACAGCATAACATTTTTATATCAATATTACAAACAATGCTGAAAGTCACAGTTCCAGACAAAAGTGTGGTTAAACATCCTCATTTACAATGAATGGGTTGAAGTACCACCTACTGCTTCATTTTACACATGTTTACTTTTTCAGACTCTTAATAGAGGCTAATGAAAGGATGCACAGTGTGTGCAATCTTAAATCTATATCTTCTAAAAAAAACTGCAGTGGTATTTCCTCCTGTTTCCTTTTATTATGTTATGGGAGTGGATATAGGGTTCCTGCTGTGCCGAGTCTTACTCTGCTTCAGCTTTGATCAAGAGGCGCATGCAGGCAACAGACTATACCACCTAACGGGAAGCTCTCCTGTAGTTTCAAAGCTAGTGGAGTTTGATGCAGGAACCTCACATCATAAGACATCTCAGCACCCTATGAAATAGCACTACCCTATGTGTTTTCTCTTCACTTACATGTTTGAGCATCTTATTTTAGCACAAACTTCATAGGTGTTGTGTCCAATTTGTGCACAGCAGGGATGTTGTGTATGTAGCCTTATCAAGGTAAACATCGAGTCTCACATGCACCATACTTTCAACTTACTGCCACACTTCATAGTTTACTTTGAGCTTTCCTGCTTTAAATAATTTTATCAGCTTATATGTGCCATGATCAGTTGTGAAAATAGAAAAAGTGGAACATATGTTTGATTACATATTTTTTAGATATGTGTAAACAAATTATGACCAATGCATAGGTTTTATTTCATTTTCAAGATTCAGTGAGGGCATACTGATACCACACAGTCCAATGGTGATTATCTACGATGCCCTGTCAAGATGTGGTGGGAAAGTCCATGAATTTGAGTTTATGGTCATGTCCTATTTTTAAGAAAAGCAAAGACTGGTAATATGCTGAGCAAAAGGGAAAAAGGTGTTATCTTTTATCTTCTCATTAAAGCCGTGATATAATTAAAAATATATGTATTTTTATATATAAAAAACATGGAACTCCCCAATCACTTTACATGATCAGCTATAATTGATGGGATATGAGTTTAGGTTTTGACTTATGATTCTTTAAGGGCAGATTTGATGAGTTGGACAACTGATTTCATACAGAGGGATCTGATTTTTTCATTTTTTAATTTGCCAACACTGCAATTTGCTTGTGCAAGCCTTAGTCACAATCACCCTTAGGCGTGATTATGGGCTGTCTGTGGGAGAAAACCTGTGTTGGGCATGCAAGTGCTAGACCATTCATTGAGCCCGTAGAGCAAAAATGTTCATGCACATTCTTTCTACAGGCATGCTGCAAGTGACAGGTCATAGTTAACAACTATACAACATGCAAGGGTCAGCGAAGGTTGAAGTAGATGAGACGCAGGTTCATCGTACGGGTTTTTCCTTTTTTCAAACCCTGAGTGCTGCACAAGGGGCCTATTAGTGCTGTCCAAGTGATAAGTGCACTCCTTGCATGCAGCCTGACTGTTAGAAATGAGGAAATCTGACAATCAGAGCAAAGTTTGTGCGGACATCCCACAGGTTCTTCTGTATGATGCATGTCAGTAGAGAGCCAATAGGCACACCTTAATAAAAACCAGAGTGCACTGTAAGGGCAGCATACTACAGCATCACTCGTATGTCATAAGTGCAAATTACATTTGCCTTACAAATACTGCACAACACATTTACCACAAGCCCAACAATCACACTTTATATTTAAATTAAATCAATTGAGGTGGTCACATAAGCCTCAAGGGGACTGCAAGAAACACACGTGCTCCCTTTAAAATGCACCTGCTCCTCTCTGAGACCCTTCAGCGGCCTGGACAATCCAAAAGCACGTAGCACCCATACAGGTTAACCCCTCTTACGGGTGCATGTGACTAAGACCTTAAGTCAATGACACTACTGGTTAAGTGGGTTGTGCAAAGCATTAATAGAGATTTCACAATTACGTGTTTTATAATCAGAAGCTGCCATGAAAGTCACAAAGAAAGAAAACTTGGCAAGCTGGCCATTGAGTGCCATCCCCTGAATTGTCTGAAGTTACTTTCATAGCAGTAAAGACTGAAAATATTAAGTGCACACACAAAAAAAAAATCGATTTTTCTTATGTTTTCTCATATTGACCCAAATGAGATTGGGTTCTACAGCAAGGAGATGATGGCCCCTTCAGGTAACAAGACAGCAAGGAGTCTGCTGTGGGCTCAAAAAGTGCTCACTGGTCAAATGCATAAGCTGTGTACATAAACAGTTTTGTCTGTTCTTCTCCTTGTTTGCTGATACTGATAATAATACTTACGGTAATTTTTTTTTGAGAGCTTCAAGCCTGCTGTAAAATATGTTTGTTGAAGAATGCCGTTTTTCGGACCTAAAAACAATAATAATTTTTATTTAATTATAACACTTACAATAATCATTGAGCAGGAATTTAGGAGCTGGTTTAGCTCGTGCTGGTTTGCAGCGCCTTCCATCCGTGAAACCCAGGTTCAAATCCGGGCTGCTCCCTGTTCCCTTCTCTACCTCTGTGCCGGTCCCAAGCCCAGTTGCTTTGAGAAGGTTGCGTCAGGAAGGGCATCCGGCGTAAAACATTGCCAAGTTTACCATGCGACTTGTTCGCTGTGGCAACCCCTGATGGGAGAAGCCGAAAGAGGAAGAAGATTGAGCAGGAATTTAGTCTATGGATGACAATACTTTGTTGTTTTATCATAAGTCAGGTTCACTTCACATCTTTGCAACATTACCAAACTTGTTGTAACTTCAAAAACATCTTAATGATGATCCAAAGAAATGAGTCCAGGCGTGTGTTATTTTAAGATTTAATCACAGTATTTTCCTCCAGTTGGGCTGTCCAAACTATCTCTTCATTAATCACACCAGAAGCAGAAGGGAAATGGTAAATGGTAAATGGCGTATACTTATATAGGGCTTTCTACCTTCTTACGAAAGCCCAAAGCGCTTTACAGTCACAGTCCCATTCACCCATGCACACACACATTCACACACACATTCACACACTGATGGCGGCTCCGCTGCCAAACACTGGCGCCAACCTCCCACCAGAGGCAAGTTGGGGTTCAGTGTCTTGCCCAAGGACTCTTCAACACATGGGCGTGCAAGGCGGGAATCGAACCTGCAATCTTACGATCATGGGTCGACCGCTGCACACGGCCTCCCCGGGACAGTAAGGGAGGGACGTAGACGACTAATGTTACGTAAATGGAAATGGGCTGACCGAGCAATGTTATTGATGTGGGCCTGAAAAGATAATGAGCTATCTAGGATGACACCCAGACTCTTCACCTGAGGGGAGGGGGAGACGGAAGCTGAGTCGATGGAAAGAGTAACACTTGTGGATTTGGAACCGACGAGAAGTAGCTCAGTTTCATCACTATTGAGTTTGAGAAGGTTTAAGGTGAACCAGTTTCTTGTTTTGAAAAGCTTTTTTTATTCATCCAAATGCCTTGCTTTGTTATCTAAAACTCAAAATCACAGGTGATAATTTTTTCTGAACATATTTTCCGACAGTATCCAACCCTTAATCTACTAAAAGAATATTTTTATTTTGGCAAGTTTCTTCTGGAGTACACGCTCGACCCCTGCTGTGAATAATTGTTGTTCTATAATAAACCATGCATGTAATAAAGCCGCATAACTGCAGTGATATTTAGCTCATCATTCATCTGTGTAATCACGTTAGCAGTCCTGCTTAGGAGTAACAGCGTAAATTTTAAGATCAACCAAAATGATCAGGAGGTATATTTTTTTTATCGTGAAGGACAGACACTACACGTTAAAAGACAAATGATATTAAGACCAGGCAGCAGTGAATGTAGTTTAGTTTTTATGGACTAAAATGTGAGGAAAAAAAATGTTTTTGCATTAGCCTCAGTCTCAGTTAACAAATCTACAAAACAGCCAACATTGCAAAATTGTATTGGTCAAGTTAACCAATAAAAAAGATTACGTCTTAGTGTGGCAAAGCATCACCTAAAAGTGTTTTTTAAGTGATTTATAGAAGAGTAATAATTAAGGATCTATTTATGTTAATAAGCTTTTTGAACCAACACAAAACACATGGCAGTATTAATGAATATACTGTACAATATGATTAACATTTTATAGACAAAACAGTATGATGAGGCCTCTTTGAAGTTGGCTTGTCCGACCTAAAGCTAGGCTTTATGCTGATGGATGCTCAGACTGCTCCTTTAGTCTTCCTGTGTTTATGTTATTGTTGCACAAATCTCTCTCTGCAAAATTCATGTTTTTGTGTTATGGTCTTCAGCCCTTTCTGGTTGAAGTAGTTGCTCTGACTGAGTTTGATTCTGCCTGAAGTTTTTTCTCGTTGCTGAGGAATCCTTCCTCTACACAATCATCCCATATTATGTGTTTAGTTTAGTTGGTGCACGTGTATATGTTATTAGGTATATATTGTTGTGTATACATATTATATATTTTAAAACTAGTAATGCATTAAGAGAATTACTTCTATAATGATTAAACAAAGATGCAGATTACATATTTATAGCTTTTGTTAGAGTTAAAAATAAAATCTACTGTAGAAAACCCCACAAAGCTGGGATTTTGACCTGCTGCCTTGTTCATTCTGTCTTCACAGCTCCTTTTTCATCTGATTGCCAGAGGCAGGCAGGCAGGCAGGAAGAGAAAGCAGTTTTCCTTGTGCCTTGATGGGGGTGAAATGTTGGTGAAGATGTGTTATTTTCTGTGCCTAAGGTGGAGTGTGAGAATGCAAAGATGCAACACGGAAGCAGAGAAGATCTGAGTGGTGCATGCCTTTGTTTTGGTGTTGATAACTTACAATTTAATGCTTTATGAAAGGTGTCAATAGGTACTTGGAAGCCATAAAAATGTGTTTGCTGCTTCTGTGAAATTTATATTCAGAATATCCTCCTCAACTCTATGAAAAATTGCAAAAAGATCTAAAATGGGATCCTCCTTCCAAAACATTTTTCTGGTTGACATTTCTTTCTGTGAGAAAGTGAATGTGCAGATGATAAATAGCTTTGTGCCTATGTGAATGTGTATTTTTTTCAGAGCATACACGTCTTAAGCAAGAGCAATGGCTTGAACGCAGCCCTTTATAAAAAAAACGACAATTTTTAGCTGTCCGTTTCGGTATACACAAGCGACAAACAAAAAGGCTCCACCACACTTCTTTTCTGTTACCAATTTATTGTACATAGGATATATAAAAATGTAGCTTAATATCTTTTTTTTTCTAGATATTCTGGATGGCATCTAGTGAACAAGAGTGTCCTACTTTTACTTTTGTTTCTTGCTGTCTTGCAGATTAGAGTATATCAAAGACGATGAGGGAGGACATAGCTACCCAGAGGCATGTGAAAACACAAAGTGAACCTCAGGTGCTGCAAAGTGAAAAGCAAGTGCAACCGCTGTTGCAACTAGATGTACAGATGCCTGTTGTGCTTAGCAATGCAGAAGATACAGCCAATCAAAACGTCCTAGAATTTTGAGCATTTAAATGTCCGTCAAGACTCGGACTGAAAATTCTGTTGACCGAATACTAATTAGCTTTAATAATCTACAGAATATAATTTGACTTATGGAATTTTAAAAGTTTCTTCTATCTCTAAGGCTGGAAGAAATTTCGACCTCAAATTTCAGAGCATAATGTTATTGCTAAAATGAAAGTAAAGCTTCTGTGTCTGAATTTGATAAAGTGGAGTCCTTACTCATTAAAATGCACAAATGTCTTGCTTGTTTGTTTTTATTGATCAAATTACTTTATTTTACAAATAAATATTAATATAAAGGTTTGGGCAGCACCTTAAACTCTTACGTAAGTTTAAACACAGATAACTGCAGTTAGTCTAGTTAAACGTCGATGTTTAAAGAAAGCTCCAACGGGCAGCTTCTCCACACTCCTCAAGTCTCATGACTGCCGCATTATTCATGAAATTTCCACACACACAGAGGCAAAGACTCTTTAGTTTCTTCCCCTTTTTGCTGTGTTGGCAACTGTGGCAGATTTTCATCTTTGTACTGCACCATGCCAGCCATTTGGATTTACATTCAAATGAAGAGGAGGTGCAAGGTCTTCAACAGCCTGACCATTATCTGCATACACGATTGTCCATAAATGGGCAATCATCATTGGCTATTTGTTTTTGAAAGTTGCTGATTCATGCAATTTGAGCATGCTGCAGATTACCAAGTGATTCTTAGTAAGAAACAGTTACAAGTTCTTATGTAAGCCTTTACAAGGGGAGCATAATTTACCTTTATGGTATCTGCGCTAAGGCTTTGAACCTGTAAAGTAGTATTTTTGAATGGTTTTCAGATCAAATGTTTTTCTTTTTTTTATACATTTCCCCACTGAGCAGTCTGATTCCCTTCCAGTTTGGATCTAGCAGAGGCCTGGTATGGTACATAGGTATTGTGGGATTTTAAATTGTTGTTGGAATCTGCAGAAGCCTTTCTCCCAATTTGAGTCTTCCAGGCCTGAGTGGTCAATTTAGAACATAAGAGTCCAGGCCTTGAGGGTCGGTGTCCAACATGTTTTCAAACCAGCCTGCCATTGAAGCTTCTTGTTGGCTAACACACCTGATTCAGGTAATCAGCAGCAGAAAAGGCAAGATTTCTGAAAAAAACAGCAGAAGGCTGACCGTCAAGGCCTGGAATCTGACACCCCTGATTTAGAGACCAATGTTGACTACACCTTCCACAATTTTTTCCAGCTTTTCGTGTTCCTTCTCCCCGATGTTAAAATTATTTAAATTGCTACAACCATCACCACAGCTTTTTTTCTCTTTCTGGTCCAGGACTACTATGTTTTTTTTAGCCATTGCCATTTTGCCTGTCTGTATCTGGATCATAGCTTGGTTGTTCTCAACTACCTTCAGAGGTGTTTCCCATCATAAGCTCAGGGCTTGTAGCCCGTGCTTGACACAGATGCCAGTTACTTTGTAATGGTCTTCCATGTATGCCATGCTTGCTGGATGTTTTGGGTTGTCTCAGGGGTGTCTTTTCACAGCTTCCACCTGGAGTCCTGCCTGGCGTGGTAGATCCTGGACTTTTTGATCTTTTGCTTAGTGCCTGCTCCTGAGCTGCTGTGAATATTGCCTCAGTGTTGTATTTCAGTCCAGCTTCATTTTGCTGGCAGCACTTACTATGCAAGGGATTGTCCTTCCATGATGGTTTGTTCCCTGTTCCCTGCGAGGTATGGATTAGTGAGTCGATGTCTCGTTAACTTCTAGCACACAGCTAGATGTCATCCATGTTCAGAAGGGGACAGTTGCTCTATTTTGTTGTCAATGTCTTTGACCAGTCTTGGATATGATCTGGTTGAGGGGGTTCAGTACGGTGGCAGAGGGGTTCAAGACATGTTTACATTTAAGCTGCAACAACAACACATCCCGGTACAGAGTAACAAATCCTGAAGCATTAAAAACAATCTCAGTACAAATTAAGAAATACTGAAACACAAGAGCAAATAATGCATCAAATTACAGAGTCCTGAAAGACAAAAGCAAATCCAGGTGCAAATGACCAAATACCGAACCACAAAAAGCAATGGCGGTACAAATGACCAAATTCAAAAACTCAATGACGAGAGCAGAGACACAGCTTCTAACGGAAAGGGAATGTCATGAATCCAATATAAAACTAATAGTGTGTGATTTTATTTGTTTATCACTGTTTATTTAATGCAGATATTATAAACACATGACACAGTCTAAAAGCATTTATTTTTATTGTATTGCTACAATAAAAAATACAACAATGTTTAGCAAGGTAAAGTTCAATTCCAATTTAAGGGGAATTCCCTTTCCGTTGGCAGCTGCTCACTTTCATTAATTTTTTCTTGATATTTTGCTGTTCTGTTTTGCACTTGCTGAAAGAAAGAAAGATGGTCCCATAAAAAGTATTTTGGTTTCCTCATCCTCTTTGGTTTCCTCAGTTCTCTATTTGCTGTGTTTAGTTTTTTTCCCTGAAAAAGAGAAGAAAATCTTCTGAAATGCAGGTGTTTTAGGACCTTGAAGAATCTAAAAAATGCCTTTTACAGAACCTCAACTGATTTAAACAATACGTAATTGACAAATTGATGGAACAAATGCATAGAGATGTGTGAAAGCAATGGACAAAAACATTGTCATTAGGATGGCCATCCACTTACCTGGAAAAAAAGACTCAGCTTGACGATTTGAGCTGGATCAATTTGATCTGACAAACCCCTAATCTTAAAGGTCCTGGCTTACAACACTAAGCTGTACAATTTGTTGACCTTACTGAGGCTATAATCTTCCATGTCTGCCTTAAAACTTTTTTTTTGGTCTCATCACAGCGTCATGCACAAAGCTTTAGGATGCTATTTGAGAATTACAGTTGCTAAATCAGTAAGGCTGTGGCATTAAAGTCTTTACAGTTTATAATGTACATACTTAATTCAAATTCTTTAAGATTATTTCAGCCTGAAAGGGACTTTTTAATAATTAATTGTTGTTTTTTTGTGCTTAAATAAAATCAGAGGCTGTATGTTTACCCTACAAATGATTGTGATATTTTATTAAACACAAATTAGAATTTTAAATGTGGATCCAAACATGTTCAGCTCCAGGTTTGCTTAAACAGTATATAAATGTATCCACTGGTCAGTAAGGTTTTTTTGTGTCCCATCCCTTTGGTGTGAAGACAACATATATGCTTACTGTGTACTATTTTTCCAATACAGGGAGGAGATTTGCTATAGATATTAATGACTGCTGACAGCAGTCTGGTGTTTTATTCTCTCTCCAGCCTGAATGAAGAAAAGACCAGCTGCAAAACATCCCCTAACTATGCATCATTTTCACTGTGCATCTTTTGTGCCATCTATTTAAAGCAATGCTATATTGAGACAAAGGTGGGATCATACTCAAATAAAGCCTGTACCCCTGCAGAAAATATCTAACCCCTCCCTGTCTTACTTTAAACCACCCTTTCAGTGTTTGAGAATTGCATATTTTTCTTATGTTTACATTGCATCTAAATGTTACTTCTTCAAATGTTTTTTTTTTTTTGGGAAAAATATTTCTGTATCCCAGCAGTTTTTTATGGAACATTAGAACTTTAAAAAAAAAGAGTTTTTAAGCCAAAAAACCTGAGGCTGGAAACATTTTTGACTGGAGTTCTATGTATGTAAAGCATCAGAAGATTAATGGTAGAGACTAAAGAAGCAAAAAGAAAACAGGCAAAGAAGTTTGTTGAATTTATCCTGCAAAAACTGTAAAGACATTTGAATTTGAAAGAACATGGTAGGCATGTGTTCTATTTGCAACTCAGAATGATAGTTCTGGCATGCATGCACACACACACATACACACCCAAACACCAGCACATTAAAGGCTGATTTATAAGGGTTGAAAGAACAATTGAACATGAAGCACTGGACCATGTACAACATGTCTGTGGGGGGGAAAGGCTGCAATTGTGCCAATAATTGGTCTGCAGCTTCCATGAATTTGAGTGACTACACAAGTGTGGGTGTCTAATGTCTTGGAATTTGAGTGTTAATTTTTTAAAGAAGAATTTGAAAGTTTTGCATCCCTCAGTTCTTAAATTTAGCCTTAAATAGCTCAATTTGATTGATTACTCATTAGCAACATTGACTAATTGTCACTAATTGTGACTGCTAAGATTAAATTCTAAAAACATATGTGATCCTAGAAGAGGATTTCTTAAAAAAAACTCTGATAACATACACTTTAACTGTACTTCACAATCATCCATCTTCTGAAGCCGCTTTGGGGTTTCAGGGATCCTGGAGCCTACCAATGTACTGTATGGTGAGGGTGTCCATCACAGGGTACTCTACTTCACAGAATGACACATTCATCTAACCCTAACCCCACCGCCACCACCACCGCCATCATTGTTGCTTCTGAAGAGCAACTCTGAAGTCCTTCCTACCTGAAAGGCCATAGTTTTAATGGCCAAAATGAAAAAATCCCAGTGGTAAAAGGTTAAAAAAAACAATAACAAAATGAAATAAAAAAAGATTCCAGGACTCTGCAGACATAAGTGTAAACGACTGGAGCGACAACCTGGAAATCTCCCAAAACAATCAGAACAGAGAGAAGAACAAGAGCAGCTCCGGCAATCCTCCTTAGAAACAGAGTACTAGAAAACGGGGCCAGTCTCAGTGACCCTCCTTGGGGGCAGGTTGCATGAAGAAAAACTGACTTGGTGACTATACTCAGGTCAGAATCAAATTGAAAAAAATAGTACCACCCACAGACTGAAACAAAACACTTGCTTTAATAAAGGCAAATAAACATTTTAGGGGACAGGTGAGTGTGGGGCAGGAGAATAAATACTAAGGCAGGTGATCCATGTAAACATTGATCTTAGGAAATGGGAGAGGCCCTTTCAAAGTAAGAGTTAGAGTAGCATCAAGACCTTGACTTTAAGATCTATTCAGCAAATCATTTTGCAATTTCTGTTGAATATGTGGCCAGATTACACTGCTGAAAAAATAGTGCAAATATATCCCTTAAGTGATAAAAATATTTCCAACGTCCTGATGTTTATATACTGTCATGGTGCCTCTGGCAGACTCCTCCCCCTCTCCTCTCTGGTTGACCTCTGATTGCTCCCAGCTGCGTCCACTCATCTCATCACCCGCCTGTCTTTCTTAAGGAGCGCCAGGACCAGAATTCAACGCCAGTTCTTTGCCCCTGATGGTGCTTTGTCTGGTCATCGTAGTTTCTCGCTCTATGTTTTTGCTCTTGCCACACGAACCTTTGCCTTGTCTTCAGGATCATCTAAACCCACGAGTGGATCGAATCTACTTCCACCCAAGCGGAGGATACCCCCTGAGAACCTACCTCCTTCCAGCGCTCCGTCTGAACTCCAGTCCTCAGCTCAAGCCAATGCCGAACCTCCAGCCACGCCACGGGCCACAGCCGAATCATGCGCCTCGTCCAAGGCCCGCCCGGAGCCGTCACAGGATCCCTAGACTCGTCTCCCGGATCGCCGACGGGTCGTCGGTCTCACCATCCCCTGCCACAACGGGACTGCTCATTTCCCTGTAACATTAAATCCATTACTTACCTTCACTCATCTCCTGTCCTCTTTCCGGGTTCCAGCGTCTGGGTCTGTTAGGCTCGCAAGAGTCATGACATACACACCATAGTTAGGGAATCACATCATAACGCTAACTAATTTCTGCTGTGCAATTACCTAATATTTGATGAGAATGTGGAGGAGTTTTAGTGGGTTGCAAAAAACCTTTGCATTTACATTTAAAACAATTGTGTTGTTGAATGAGTACAAATCAGCTTATTAGGATATAGAGATGCCAGATGTGTTTGGATTTTTGTTAGCGCTCACAGACAGGAGCAGGACAGCTATAAAACATCAGGAGACATCAAGAGACATTTTTTAAGTTCAGATGAACCTTGAGGACGAAGAGTAGCTTTAACTTAAAGCCAGACTTTTTTTATGCAGTTACAACATGTTTTAGCAAAAAAAACAAAAACAAATCTTTCTTTCACATGACATTGAGAAACCCTGCATACTCTGTATATACTTATATAAAAATTTCTTTCAATGGACAGCAAAGACGCTATTTAAATGAAAGTTAAACCAGTTGAACTGACCAATCAGAGACTCGGCTTTGGTAGTGACATATGGGTAGCGCCCTTTTCAAAACACAAAAGTGCCAACCGTTTGAAAAGTGATCATTAAGGAGAAATTAATAATTGCAGTCTATGCATGGTTTTTTATTCGACACAAAGTGTTTCATATACCAGAATAAAGCTGTGAAAGAAAAAGCCTGAAGCAAGATTCATGAGATTTGCACTGCTTCAACATTTCCCACCAAACCTCTTCCAGCTGTAAGTAAATGTGCTAATCTTGGGTTGTCCAGTCCAGTGCACAGTGTTCTAAAGCACAATCCTGAACGCACTTCACATGTGTGGCGTGTACGTAGCATTAGGCTGAAGGTCTGACTGCTTCTAGATGAAGAATTTCCACTGAGGGATGAAAACAAGCTCAACATATTATAAGCAGCTAAAAACAAATTAAAACTAAAGTGCTGCCAAACAATAATATCTTTTTTTTAAATTTAATTTAATGACGGTGGCGCAGTGGTTAGCGCTCTTGCCTCACAGCAACACCCGGCTGGGGGACTATTAAAGTATTAAAGTAGTAACTATTAATCACAAGTGTTTTATTTCCTTCCATTATAGTTCTTACTATTACAGACTTAAAAGCTAAACATTTCTAAATATTCTTCATGTGCCGTCATACCCCATAGATGTTTCTTTCCATCTGAATAAGGGGAGCACCACCTGAGGGGATACACACTGCACTTAGTGGGATTACTATATGTTACAGTTTGTTTGCCATCTTTGTTTGTTTTCACCGTCATCCTGTCAGTATTCTACAAAGACGCCTGAAATTTCAGGTCAGATATCCCTGGGATTTGGTGGGTTAATAGGTTATGAATGAATAGGTTGACGAATTGCGGTCAGCATTTTATGCTGGCACCTGTGGGACTGGGAACACTAGGCAGACCTACTTCCTGCACTTATGCCTGCTGGATTGGTAGGAGCCTAAAATGTGATGGATGTCTTGCCATACCCCATGGACACATTTATGTCAAGTGCTCAATACCCTTCCTATTCCTGCTTTGCGTTTTCCTAACAGAGACAAAAAACAATGGGCCAACGATGGCTGTTTTCCTCATTTAGATTTACAACTTAACACATCCTTGTGTCTGAAACTGCAACTCTTTCATGCTGTTGATGAAAGTCAGCAGTCAAATCTCATAAAGACTGGGCCACAAAGGAGGATTTTCTGGGTTGTGACAGATGGTTGTAATCTTTCAGACCTCACAGACGATGATAAAAAAATGCTGATTTAACAAGTTTGTTTGTACAGTGTGTGGAGTATCTTGGTGTAACTAAGCCACCACACATTTACAAATGTCTGCCACAAAAAAAATGCAAAACTATTAAACCAATGCCAAAAAAACAACAAAAACAAAAAACATAGAAATGCTTTTTTTACATCAAATTATTCATCACAATTTGATGTCCGTTTCCCTATTAAGTCTGAAAATAGTAAAAAAAAAAACAAGTCAAAGTCAAATCCAGAAGTCCAGTCTGTTATCAGACTACTGTCAAATTTCCCAAAATGCCACTGCGCAGCAACCTAAATGCAAGTTTTTCAGCAAAATCGGCAAGTGGCTGTGGAGGTTCTTAGAAAAAGTTCAAATTGCACAGCAATCGGATGACTTTTTTGACATTGGTCAGTGGAAGCTCAGGTTGAGTGGTGGCAGTCCATTGACAGGCAGCTGGCAAGAAGGCAGCAGCACGATAATTGACTGATTGGAGGGTCTCCAAGGTTTATTTTTGAAATTTTACAATTGCACTTGTTACTTTTTTTTTAGACATTTATATTATTTCAATTAATTAAACGGCTGTTCTCAGAAGCAAAGCAATTTTTGGTCTGGATAGTCCTTGTATGGGAGACCATCTGAGACTTCAAGGTAGAACAAATAAATTCAACCACATGGAGGTGATTTTTTTTATAAACTGGTCTAAAGTCTTGGTAAATGCAGAGGGTTGGGTCAAGGGGGGTGTCTATCATCAAACTGAAGTTGAATTGTGGGGGTGATTGTTGTGGCAAACCATGGAGGGAGTAGCAGGAAGGCAAAGAAAATTGCTTCAATTAACCCTTTTTTTGTACTAGCTCCATCTTGTGAACCATTGTTCTTAAACTGTTTTCAAAAAGAAACAGTGATGTCCTATTTAAATTTCTTGTCCTTTTCTTTCTGGAGCCTCTTTGCTTGATGTAAATCCAACTAGTGATCCATTTAAGAATTACAAATGTAAATTGACAGACCAGAAGAAATATGTTCCACAGAGTGGAAATTTATTTTAAGATGTGGCTTGCAAAAGGCAACTCATACAATTACATGAACTACCTATAAATTATATTTTAAGAAAGGACTAGTGAGATATGAGAAGAACAAACCAGCAGCAAAGGATGCAAAATACAACTTGGGCGAAAGAATGTTGCAAAGCTTTCTTTACGGGGCATAAAACTCCTGAGGCATGAATGAATCAAAGAGTAGCTGGAGTGAATTCAGCACCATAGAGATAGATCTAAAAGGGTGTGGCCATCAAGAGCTCCAATACCAGAATAATTACACTATAAGTCATGCAGTATTATGTATGTTGTGGCCACAGAAAGTGGCACAAATGACAAATCACTTACGGATCCCCATGGAGCTACATGAATAAATGTCACCTGGGTTCATATTTTTCAAATGGATCCAGGACATATTTAAAGTGACATGAATTGGCTGAAATACAAAATGAAGAGAAAGCAGCTGTAATTTATTCATCTCTTGCCTCCTTTCATCTCTATCTCTCTAAGTTTCTTCTGTAACACTCTCTGTGCATTGATGCAGAAAAGGGAGGTCTTTTAACATAGCCATGTGGTCAGCAGTGTTTATCTGACCATTAAATGCCATTCCTTGACAAGAACAAGCCTATAATTAGAGGCAAGCCTTTTGCAGCTATTGTACTGTTCATTCATTTTCTATACTGACTTTATTCTATTCAGACTGGCTGGCAAGTCTCCAACAGTTTTGGGTCTAGATGTGAGCTAGAGAATTGGGAAGGCCACAAATTCACCCCTAAGACAAAGGACATAAGAAGAAGCCAAGAATGTAAATCATGTATAGTTGTAAATTAAACCAATCACAAATCAGTGTGCCATGAAAGTTTTAGAGGAAGATTATCTTTTATTTATTATTATGTATTTCTCCAGTTTCTCATGTTCCTTCTTCCTGATGTTTCCATCACTTGGCACTGCCACATCCACCACAACAGCTTTCCTCTTGTCTTTTATCCACCACTACAATGTCTGGTTGGTTCGTCATTACCATCCCGTCAGTCTGTATCTGAAAGTCCAAATGGATCTTTGCTCTCTCATTCTCTACCACTTTCTGAGGTGTTTCCCATTCTGACTTTAGGGTTTCCAGTTCATTTTCTGCACAAATGTTCCAGTATACAATTCCAGCCACTTGGTTGTGCCGCTCAGGATCACTCCCCCTTTCCATTAGCCATTCAGGGTGAGTCCCATCTCTTAGCAGCTGGTTCATTTGTGCTGCCAGGCGCTCATGGAATGCAGTGAGTTTCTTTAGCCATAGGCATGAATCATGTCAGGGCCCAGTGCTGTCCAGTTCTTCATACCTGAGACTCTTTCTTGGATTTCTGTCATTGTGATGGTTACTGGATTCTGATTAGGGAGGTTGCTATGTTCTTTTCTCAGAGAGACCAGCCATTGAGCAGTGCTTTAATGTGCTGTATCTTTCTCCCATATACTTTTCCACTACTGTTCGGCTTCTAGCCTTGGTGGGTCTGCTCTGCTGTTTTAACACTGCCACTGAGCGTACACTTTCACAGGTTGAGTTGTGAACAGCCTGTTCATCCGTCTGGGTTCATTGTCTCTTGTGTACCTCTTTAGGGTTAGGGTTAGCAAGGCCAAGTGCCTTTGTTTGGCAGTTTCCAGTTCTTCAGGTATGGTCATCTGGCTGTATCTCTTAGGTACTTGCTTTTTCAAGGCACCTCTTTCGGCCTCTGTCAGCTAACTCATATCGCTCTGCCTTGATGTTAGCCTCCAACCGTTGCTTCCATGGTGGGTATTGTTTTCTCCCATGGTTGCTCTTATAGCCAAGCATCTCAAGGATCACTGCTGCCGAAGTGTAAACCAGTTCATTGGTAGGAATTGCAATCAATGCTTTATAAACAGTTTCCAGGAGACATTCAGGGGGTACATCCCTTAACCTGCCTGGATGCCTGGTGATCTTGTCTTTCAGGTCAGATGCTCAGCTCAGAGTAACAATAGTTATTGGGGTTGTGTTCCCTAGTTCAGGTTGAGAGTGTGGTATAACCTCCTCTCTGACCTGGTGTTCTGGCACTCCTGTGGTGATCAATTTGTGTTGTACCGCTTCAGTCTCAAGTTGTCATAGGAGTTGCCATCATTGTCAAAGGAATTCATTGTGGCAAGATCCATTAAAGGAGACCCTCTTAAAGACCAAAACAATTGGAAAAATACCGTAAGTACTTTTGTTTCATTGATATTTTCGAAACGTACGTCAATTTTTTCCCCCAATAATAATAATAATATCGTCTGTTAGAAGTACTTTGTACAAGAGTCGTTTTTTCATGAAATACATTAAAAGTATAGAGTTTACACTAAAACACAGTGGATGATCTTTCAACGCTGAGCAAGATGTTATGGTTAGGTTAACATAGTTTTAGTTTTTCTTGTATGTGGGAATCTTAGAGATTGAGGAGTAACATATTGGAGAAAAATTTGATTTTGAGCTTAAGAAAAAAAGAAGAAAGAAAGAAAACAAATCTTTGTGGTGTTTAAATCTCTTGGGTATTTGGAATGGCTTGGCATGTACACTATAACACTTGTGTTTTTGATCCCCACAGAGATTCAAAAGGGTTACGTTTTCTGTTTTATTTTCCAGTTTACTGCATTGAGCTGCTTCTCCGATCTTTGTTGTTTTTTCCTTTCAAAAACAAGAACGAGAAAATGCATTAAGACTTGTAAACAACCACAATAAATAACATGTTCTCCTTAGTTTCTTTACCTATACAATTTATTACTTAGCCCAAATCACACTTAAGGCAGTAATATTAGAACCCTCTCATGGTAGTGGCAAAAAAAAAATACATTGATTGAAAAACACAGTATTCTTTAAGCAAGTCTTGTCTGCTTAATGGCACATGCACTTCCATCCACGTCCCCCAACATTTCGTCAATACTCCCTGAGTTCTTGCACTTTGTAAGAAGCTCGCTCTGTAGGTGATTTCAGAGGAGGATCAATTAAGCTTCTCACACAAAGCAACAAGAGCAGTTATTGTTAACCCAAGCAATAAGCTAGCTTTGTTAATTTGTTTCTCTTAACTTTATTTAAAATTTTCTTTTATTTCTTTACTCCGTTTTAAATCCAATCCATACAAACACTCTTCATGAAGTCCAAAAAGTCAACAGCGGCTGTAAAAAGAAATTTTCAAATGAAAAGCGTGTTTGCTAAGTAAACACCACCATATGCTGCAGCCCTGAGGAACCTTTCCACAGGTCAACATTCCCTTTGTTCAGCAGGTATTCACCGAATGGATTTCTGTCACATTTTTTACAGAAGCCTTTCTAATCTCATGCTTTCCATCTTACTAAGGTGAGATGCAACTAATCTTTGTGCTCGTTGTATTCAGTGTTGGTAGTACCTCATTGCAAAAGTATGGTGATACATTACCAAATTACTCTTTGCTGTGACAAAGTACTATGAAGCCTTACTGATGGATTTTGAGTAATATCTGAGTAATGTTTGGTCAAGTATTCGCATGGTTCTGGTAAATACTTGATTTGGATTATTTGCGAAAAGTGATACTGGACACCAAAAAAAGATGTTCTGATCACATAGCCTGAATGGTAACTGGAGTAACAGACACTTGGAACACTTATTCCACAGTCTTTGTCTTTCAAATGATTCTATTATAGACATGTCAGTTTCTCTATCACATTTTACAATCAACTGCAATGTTGCATTTCATTTTTTAAATAGTTTGTTGTTCTGCCTACCTTAATGCTTGAGTGAATACGTGTTTATATATAATTGTATTATTAATTAATACAATTAATTAAATTGTTGAAGACAGATTTAATTATCAGAGTTAATGGTGGATAGTTCGTACAATCTAAGTGATAGGAAACTGCTTGTGGACTTTGTTCCTTTGAAACATAGTTTTGCTGGATCATCTGGACTAAAACACGTGGTAAGGGGTTTAGTTTCCCTCTGAAATGAGGATGATCGCTTAACATGACATGTAGCGTTTATAACACTAGTCCGAGGTAGGTGGAGTGAGGTTGGTGCATTCTCAGTAGCTGTTAACGTGTCCCACCATATGTGAAATATTCCGCTTCTTGTAAAAAACAATTTTAATGTTAAAAATTAAGAGATTAAAGTACTATTATTTCTGTGGTATAAGATTTTCATAGGAGGTTTAATGCCTCCGCGTTGTGCATTCATTTGACAAACTTACCCAAAATATGCTTGTTCAAAGCAGCAAGACCATGCAGCAATTGAGAATGAAAACACAACATAAAGACAATAATTACTGAGCTAAGTTTTCAATTAGTTGTCCTTGAGCAAATCTTTAAAATCCTCTTTTTGTTTCTTATAGATGTGTTTAGTCCTGTTTTTTCACAGGGCTGTCTGTTTTAAGCCAGATGCAGTCCTCTGAATCTCTCTATTTTAGGCTCTTTTTTTGTTGTTGTTGTTGTTGTTTTGGTATTTCTGGAGCACACAGCCTTTAGGTTCTTTGTTTTAGTCTCCGCTTACCTATTGTCAAAGTAAATAGCCTTTATTATTTATTTGTATGGAGAGCTGAAGGGCGGCTTCTCCAATTGCTCTTTCAGTGCTTTTACTTTACCAAAAGTAAGCTTTATCATTTGTAATCATTATTACATCATTTAACCTCCTCATCCGTTCATCTTTTAATCTTACTTATTTTCTTTCAGGGTCACTGGTTGGGGTTGCTGGAGCCTGTCCTAGTAACTGTTGGACAAGAGTGGGGGGGTACACCCTGGATAGATCTCTAGTCTGCTGTATCACATTCACATCTCAGGGACAACTGAGAGTCACTAAATAACCCATGAAGCTTTGTTGGGACTTTGACGGGGAAACTCACACATGCACAGGGAGAACATGCAAACGATGCACAGAAAGGACCCGGACAGAATTTGAACCACAGCATTCTGTGCTTCCGCGAGGCGATAGTGCTCACCACTACACCACTGTGCAGCCCTTAAACTCTCAAAGAAATGCAATATACTCTGCAGAGCATGTATTACTTCAGATGCCATCTTCTATAGGCGACGGAAAAAAGTAACTGAAGTAACATGTAGGTAATACAGGACTCATGACAATTTCGAGACTAACATGGTAGACTAAATGAATACTTATAAACAACTGCAACCAGTATTGTGTATTGTATTATAGTTTGGCAGTAACCTGGACAAAATACCTCCCCCAAATCTTTATCTTATTATTGTTTTTACTTTTGGTCTAGCTGAACGATATGTGTAATTCTTACAACAAATGTGAACAGGAAGATTATTTACCATGTTCTTTGTTCAAAGAAAAGTCACAGGTGGGAAACATCTATGAAAGAACCTGCTCTGGTCATCAAATATCAACCCTTAAATATCTGCAGCTTCCATTACATTTTCCAAATTGCTGTTTGAAAGATATCATGGACCAGTCTGCAAACATATGATACTAAGCCCTATCAAAAGAAGATAAGAAATTGAGTGTTTTTGTCTTTTTTTTTTTGCCCTTTTGTTATTAAAACTTGTCAAATATGCTGAAATGCAGGAAATGATAATATCCTGGCTTTTCCCTAAAGTCTTATCTCTTTTCTGCCAAATTATTTGATTTATGATAAATTATACTGTACTCATTTTGGTATAGAAGCTGTATCTGCAGCAGATGGACCATTCTATCACAAAAAGCAGTTAATCTAGTTTTTTTTAGAGCAAATTCAAAGACAGTGTGTCTCTTTGTTACAGAAAAGCTCAAGTTGCAAAAATCAATCGGACCTGGAGTGCTAAACATACCTGAACACATCCTTTTGACATTGCCTCTATCCCTAAAGTCTTCTGACATTTCCTTTGAAGTGTAGATGAATGGCGGAATTATTAAGAAAAGTAAGGACCTTTTCCACACAAGAAATGAAGTCTCCATTCATTACCTGCTACTTGTTTTGAAGGAGGTAAAGGTTACTTCCATAGTAACAACAGTAGCTTATTTATATTTTATGTGAACAGAAGAGGTACAAAAATTTAATATTCTTGATCATCTGAGGGGTGACAATCTCAATACAGAATCTTCATAGTCAAAAGAATAGCAACATAACGAAAAATCAGTCTGAAAATGCAGGTCTTTTAAACAGTTAGAGGAAATAGTATAAATAAATGCTAATAAATATCAATTAATTAAATGAAATAAGTTACGCTTTAGCAATGTAAAGGTTTCCTTATATTTTACTTTCGTAATGTGAGTATGTTCATGGGGTAATACAAAAGTGCAACTAAATTATGCATAACCATTTGCATTTATGGTGACTGCCAATAGGATTTCCATGCATTCTGCAGCCTCCAGTGTACACAGAGTGCAACAATGCTTGGTGTAGGAACTGCGGAGTCAAGTACTTGATTCGAATATGTATTGCCAGTTAATGAATTGTTCTGTAACAATGAAGCAGACGTGGATTCAGCTCAGTATTTGAAATAATTTTATTTTGATATATTTACAATCAGAAACTAATTCTTTACCATTTTTGGTGTGAAGGCTATACTTGAGCCAAGTCCAAGTTTAACTTTGTATGAATTCTTTAACTTTTAATGAAATGCCTTTTGATGATCAAAAAGAAGGACTTAAAACACACACAAATGTTCTTTTATAAAATTCAATTTATCTTTTGTTGAAGTTAAAATTATAGTAGTAAATTTCTTCAATTAAAACATGTTTTTTTAAGTGCATTTTGGTACAGTTTTATTAACAGGATAACTGGTGTACTGCAAGGCTAAATCAAGGAGCAGCAGTGCAGTCATATGTTAAGACTGAGCTGTAGTGACGTCTTGCAGAGCCATACTGATGGAGTTCTAAGGATTACTGGCAGCACCTGTTTTTACCAACATTTTTCATTTGGTAGTTTTGAAATATTTAACTGCAGGCAGCTGGGAATTACTGATAACCCTCTGCAAGTGGAATTATCAGCTGCAGGGACTCTGCCGAAACCCATTTTTACAGCTAACTTTTGGTCAGCAGTGTGTTCCAATACAGTCAAAAAAAGGAGCACATCCAATTGATGGACAAACAGATAGCAAATGTTTATTACTTCTCTGGATCAGACAGCCTAAAGAACAAATGCTGGAAAACGTTGCTTGAAATTGATGTTTTGAAGAAGCTGGGACAAACGGAGTGTAATACCATGGAAAAAAAAAAAGAAAAAAAACTGACCGTAATTTGATTGACAATTTGGGAATTTATAAAGTTGTACAATTCCCCAAAGGTGGTTATGGGGAAAGTGGAGAAATGTGCTAAACTGGGGATTCAAGGAGTTCTTTGTCATTAAAATCGTGGAAGATAGGGCAGCAGACATGGAGGAGTTGCAAGCCATGAAAATATTCAAACATCTGGATCCTGTCAAAAGTGACTATTAAAATGTATCAGTGCCTTTCATAAAAAGCTTATGCTGTCTGGTACATGAAATGTTAGAAGCAAGTTTGTTGGACTTTGTGGTAAAAAGACACATCCCGTCGGCACATCTGTGGGAAAACAGATGTTGGAAGCTCTGAATGCACTCTGAAGTACTGGTGTGTTACAGGGTGAAATAAAATGGTCAAAATCATGTTTGTTATTCAGCAATCAATACCTTTATGCTACGTTCACACTGGGCTTGTGACGACCATTCGAGAAAGTGTTAAAAGAACGTTCTTGAATTTTACATTTAGCGTATGGTGTTCACACTAAACAAGCAGGGAGGGGCTTCTTCCTTTCTTTTTCTATTGTTTACTAGCACAAGTTCACCACCTACACTTATAAGAAGCAAAATGTGAAAGCGGTGCAAATTTCACAAATCTTGCTCCAGGCTTTTTTCTTTCACAGCTCTATTCTGATGTATGAAATACTTTGTGTCAAATAATTCCGGCCAGGGGAAAAAGCAACAATCGATTTCTCCTCCATGATACATTTTAAAAACTGTTGTCACTTTTGTGAATTAAAACGATGCCATCCATACATCACTGGTCAAAGTTCAACCTGGTTAAACTTTCAACACGTGTTCAATTGCCATGCTTTTTGAGCCCAGAAATGCTCTCAAAAATGTGCATAGCTACGCATGATTGTGAGTACACTGTAAGTACTGTACTGTAAAAGAAAGCGTCACCGACTTAACTTGATCACATTTTATGTGTTATTTAACTTTGAGTAGCTGAATAGTGAATATGTTTTTATTTAAAAAAATTATCTGAGTTTAAAATAAAAAGTAACAGGTTTTGAGATTTTCATAAACTCAGAGTCAAACAAAATAGGAAAAACTGCATTTTTTTTTCAAACAAACAGTCCAATACTTTTTTCTTTTTCTAATATAATTTTTGACCCTGGTGTTTGACATTCTTAAATTTTTGTATACTAACGCCTTACATGATCAGTATTTTATGTTTCCTGCTTCACTTTCTTAGGAGCTAAACCGAAATGTTGGCTCAAATTAACATAAAAAAAGAAAAGAAAAGAAAAACAGCAGATAGACATCACAGTTAAACAGTTTGTTGGCCGAGGTAGCAAATGATTTCCCAGGTTGTTTTTGGATACAGTCAGTAATAGTGACCGGCAACTGACAGTACTGCTTTGCTGGCAGATACATTATTAGAGAGAATGACTGCTATTGCTACTGTCAGATCTAAACGTTGATGGGGTTCTTTTTTCAAACCCTGTCTCCAGGGCGTCAGGCTCAGACTTCCCAGTCCTCCCAGTGTTATTGGCATTGAGGAGTATCCCATCATGAAACAAAAAATAAAGGCACATTCTTGCACCAATTTTTCCTTTAACTGTAAAAATATTTTTAAACATCCCCCTCTATAACAGTCTCACTATAGATAATTATAAGCTATAAACATGATGGTGTTTCCTGTGTATGTGTGCAGTGCTCATGATTTTGTCACTAATTGCCTGTCCTTGTCTTTTCTTTTTTATTTATTGTCACTGTAGAATGGCCTTACATGCCATTGGAATTACTTTGATCTGCATTTTAAAAAAGGTTTATACAGAAGACCCTACAACATATGATCCCTAAAACGTTTGATATAAAGTCAAGTGATTTTTTTCAAGCCAAGTTTTTGAAAATCCCTGCTGTCAAAGAAAACAAATGCTACTTTTTTTTCTTTTACCTTTTCTCACTGCTTTCACTCACATTTTGTCTATCAGCTTATGCTGAGGATGTAACCTATGGCTTATAGTGTTACATCTGTCAATTCTGGGCATTGTGAAATTTTACCTTTGTGTCAAGCTGTATTTTTTGTAACGCAGTTATGTTGTAAGTGCTGATCCAGATTTTTTTTGCCTAAGTTGCAAAATATTCAACTGACAAGTGAAAAATAGGCGTAGAGAGTGGAAATAACAGAGAAAGCTGCACTTTTAAATAAATTGCTGTAGTTTATTTTTAGTACATATGCATAAGAAGTGCAGTAAAATATTTTGTAATTTTTTATGTTAATATTTCAATATCAGGATAGATTAATTTAAAGTTTTGAAAATTAAATGGAACAACCTTTGGCGCAGCGAAAACCAAAAGATGCAGTAGCATGCATGTTAATGAGAAATTAAGAAGCTGGCTGAGCACTGTTGAGCTAAGAACTGTAAATGTAATCAATAAGAAAAACAAAAAAGAACTGATAATATAGCATAATGTGTAAAAATGACCCACTGTTTATCATAAACAGATATTCATTAACCCCCATAACAGTGGAGATGTTGTCTGCAACATGTAAATAACACAGCTCTTTGACGAACCATAACGATCGTTCACATGATCAGTGTGAAGCAGCTGATTCTGACATGAAGAAAAATGGATTTTCATTTCCGCTTTGCACTGTTGTGCAACACATTAATACTGTTAAGTCTTGCATAATGGTGCAAAGCAGCTTTTCTGTGCTTCAGAATCTGCTGGAATTACGTTAATTGCTTAAACATGTTTAAGCAATTAACGTAATTCCAAATTTTCCAAATTTTGAGTTCACCGAACTTATTCGGGTTTACAGTTAGTTGAAGAGTTACGCTACTCCAGTGTTTTTCAATCTTTTTTGAGCTAAGCACACTTTCTCCTTGACAAAAATCCCGTGGCACACCAGCATCCAAAAATTGAAAAAAGAAGAAACTCTATACTCTGCATTGATGTACAGTCCCTCCACAATCTCAAATGCACTTTTGTGATAATTGTGGCAGAAAAAGCTGGACATTGCAGCTGTTTTTTCTAAAAGTTCTAAAAAAAAGTTAAGTTACCGGTAGTTTTCCGTAATAATATTCAACTAAATTATATGTAATTTTACCCTGGTGGTTGTTTTTTCCCTCCAGTTCATACAATTTTATGTAACCTAAAAAAACCCAAATCTATTCTTTCTAAAAAGTGATTTATTTTTTATATTCATTTAAAGGCTAGTGCAAAGGAAACTGTATGCATGATCACAAAATGTTTGATACTTTTTACACAAAAAGACTAACATTACATGTATGTTTTCTGTAGCAACACAAAAAATGAACATGCTGAAGTTTTATTAGTTTTTCTCTTGTCTTACTCAAAAATGAAGTCTTTGAAAACTTCAACAAAAATGTTTTACTTCTTTTTTTAGATAATTAAATTGTTTGAACTTAGTTTAATTTTGTCTTTCGACCACTTTACTTTAATCCTGTTTCTCAAATGTTGTTATCACTTCTTCTTAAGTTTAACATATAAAATAATCCAGACCTTATTAGAAAAGCGTTTCAGTTAGAAAGATGACTTGGACCAAACTCCCACAGTAGATGTTTGGATGTTAATGAACACAAACCTTGAAGGAGAACTAAACTGTTGACCTCTGATTTCATCAAGAAGATTTAAAAACTGTTTGATGTGTGTTCGTTGTGGTTTCATGTCATTTAACAAGAAAGTCTCATTTTACGCTGAGACGCTGTCACTTTAACCCTATGCATCATGGGAGATGTAGTGCAAAAACTGCTGCAGAAGGCAGACAGACTCGCTTCTCTGAGCTTCATTGTTTTGTTCTCTTGTTCAACGGTCTGACACTTCTTTAGCTGGTATTTTGTTGGAACTGAGACAAGAAAAATCGGAACAAGGAAGTGAAGTCTTTAGCCACTTCTGATTGGTCAGACTGATGACGTATGATGAAGCCTTCAAGAATGATTGGTGGAGACATTTAAAGGGGCAGGACTTTTCAGAAAACAGCACTAAAGCTGTGGCAAAATCGTGGTACCCTCATTTTTATCAAAGTGTCTTTAATAGAATCAAATAAACACAAAGAAAAAAGTATTTTATAATCTTTCATATTCCTAACTACTCAGTGTTTTATCAGGGCCTGTTTGGATAAACACAGAGCTGATATCCTGGAGATGGTAAATGTTTTTAGATCAGTGAAAGGGTGATTTCCCACGGCACACCTGACCATCTCCCACGGCACACTAGTGTGCCGCGGCACACTGGTTGAAAAACACTGCGTTGGTCGAAAGAACATAAACAGTGGAGCTACATGATGGATGATTGATCAACATTAAGACTTATGGGATTTAGTTTTTGGACACAGACAATAAGAGACTCATTCGAGACTCTTGAAGTCACTTCGGATGAAAACAAAATATTCCAACTTTCCGTCTGTGTGGGACACATCAATCTTAGAATTCCCCTAAAATCTTTTAACATTAAAGTAATGTTTAGCTTTGTTATAGGACACTTCATTACTGATGGATAGTTTTTAGTGGACTCTCCAGTAAAATAATCCAAATTTTGGATATCAGCCTGACAACATCTCAGTTCTAGTTTTTTTGTTTTTTTTGTTTTACAGTTACATTTATTCATTATATTTGACTTCTGTTCAGTGTGGCACATGGCTGAATCTGAAGCTACTCACCAGCATTTTTCTATGAAGGGGATAGTTCTGTCTGTTTCAAGCTCTCGTCAGCTGTTTAACAGTCTGTGACACTTACAAGAAGATTTCTCATGAAGGGGAAAATGGCATTATCTCCTTGAAGGATCCTTTCCTGTGATTTTGACTTGTCAGAACTCCAGAGCTCTGACTGAATTTCAAAAGATGATGAAAGATCTGCAGCAGCAATGCATCCAGGTGAAGAGGAAGAAGACAAACTTGTGGTAAGGCGGCAGCAAATTATGTGAGCCTGAGGCTCTCGTGGGAGTCAAAAAGGGCCCATGCTGGTTTCAGAGTCGCTGTGAACGTACAAGTGGAAGGTGCAGTATCATGGGATGTAATTAATCAATTCTTGCAGGAAAGGTCAAATATGGAAATAGGGTAAAAGTGATTCCAAGGTCTGCTTGTGATAAGAAGTGAGCATGTGTATGTAGGAGCTAAGCACTCCAGATATCGGCTAAAAAGAGCAAGCTGCAGAAGGTGATACTCAGCAGAGGAGATAACAGAAAGGCTAAGAACATGACACCTGCTCTCTTTATGGTGTCGCCGTCCTGCTTGCACACATTACACTTGGAGCAGGGTAACAGAATACAATCACAAACTTTCTTAAGCTTTTAGAAGTTAATTTCCAAATCCACTTTACCATAAAAACTGCTGTATTTTTAATGGTAATTTTATATGCTTTAAATTAATCCATGATGTAAAAAAAAAAACATTTTGTTTCAATTTTTGTGTTTTGTTTCAATCTAATAGATATATCTTCAATAAATAACAAAACATGGGTTGTTAAATTAAGCCACTATTTAGTCAACAAAAAAGGAAAAATCACAAAATCATTAAGTAAATATTAGAATAGTAATGAAAGCTTAAAAAGTATTTTACCAAATGAAATCATAAAATGCTCACATGTGTTTTTTTCAGTGATTGTTGACAACAATAAGTTATCCATCTAGTAGATTTACAAAGTTGAGTGACAGTCTGGTTCATGTACGCAGCTGGTGAGCAACCTGCCAAGGATGTCAACTGGTCCAAAAAAAAAACCTGTTCTGAGAGCACACCCGTTGCCCTTCAATCAGTGAATAACTGCAGTTTGCTGTGAAACCATCTTGGGTCTTGGACTTCTGTTCTGAAAACTGGGAGCATGACTTGATCCCCACAGCAAAGATTAAGTTCAGTGAGTCTTGAACCTGAGAGCAAAATGTCAAAGTTTGGGAGGTACTTCGTAGAAATGTGTTTCTGTGTTGCTTACTTCTCACAGCACCTGACAAGGACCTTTTCTGGCCAGGAACAGGATGGAGCTGATAATAAAGTGGTGTGCTCATTAAAGTCCCACTCCAATCATCTTTTGATCTATTTTAAACTGCTCCCAGTGGTCTTTTTGTGATTGTCTTTTTGCCAACATCCAAAAACCTGTGTTGTTTTCATAGTTTCTGCAGAGCGACAGTAGTTGATTACAAATTCAACTCTGAGTTGTGGGCAGGACTGTTAGTCTGGAAATAAGCCTCTGCTGATATCCCATCAACCCTCTGTTTACACTCGCTTCCGCTAGTTAATAGTGCAATAAAAATGGCGGACAATATTGGAGTTATCCAGCCACACAGTTTTGAGCCATGCAACCTCTGACAGAGTGGAGTGGTGCAGGGACCGGTGACATGCCTATTTTAGCTGCTGCTTCACAACAAAAGTTTTTTTTCAAAATTACCTTTTTTCATCTGCTCCTGATCCATCCAGATTTAAATAGAGAAATAATCAGAAATGCAGTTTTAATCCTAAATTTTTCTTTTTATACATGTCCTCCATTTCGAGCAAAATGCTACGTTGGAGTGGGTCTTTAAGGAGAGGAGGTACCCAGATGAACCAACTACTTACAGAGGGAAGTGTGTCAAAAAATAGTTCACTGAAAGAATAAGATGAATTAGAATGGGGATGAGCACCCAAACTAAGATTCAGACAAAGATTCTGACTAGTTTTCGTAAATCTAAGTAGATTGCAGCCTGCTTCACTCCAGTTTTTTTTCTCCTTTTTTTAAACACATTTGAACTCTTTGGCTTTGTTGAAGACCTTAATGACGCCGTTTTACAGTGACATGTCACAGTGCATAGCTTCGGCTGACTCCTTTGGCAGTTGTGAGGATTGTGCGCTTCTGTTTGTTTTTTTGGTGAAACAATTTGAATATTGATCATGTTCTATTTTGAGTTGTCTCCCTGTCAGTAACATTAGGTCCAGATCGATAATCAGCCACAGCTGTCTTCATTTCAGTGCATTTTAAGTGCCAGGTTTTCAGTATTTCACTGTTAGGTCATCTGCTTTGTCATCCTTTTGTGTATCCATTTGGATTTGTCAAGTTTAAGTTTATCTATTAAACCTTTAATCTTCCAACACAAGTCTTGTCTCCTGTATTTTGTGTCCTACGTCCCCAATTTCTAATTCTAACATTATTCTGGGATGAGGGGGGGGGGTTAACCATGAGCTAACTATCATTGGGTTATACTTTACATGTTACATGCTTAAAACAAGCGTAATGTGAGTCTAAACCAAAAACTAAAGCTTCCACTCCTATGGTGATGAAATTCTTTAAAAAAGTGGCCTACATTGGTATCATATCACTTTTTCTTCAAAGTTCGGATCCCCACCATTTTTTTAAGAGCAAACCCATTCTGGTCACAGCGAGTCACCCTGTATGTCTGGCTTATCATTACCAGTGTTTGTTTATGAAAAGAAATGTCTTAAAAATACCTTAAGTTCAAACTGAACAAGTCTTGAACTAATGATGCAATTATGTAAATATTACATCAAAAGCTTACATAAAAGCGTTTTTCTTTTATAGAAAAAAATTCAAGAAACCACTTTGGAATAAAAAGAAATGTGACTGGAATATCAATGTTTCAAAGCCAATGTTCCCACACATGTACAGGCCTTAGCTTCAGCACTGGTTCCCTAAAGGGCTGTGTGCTAAGCCCCCTACTATTCTCTATATGCATGACTGCACCCCAACAGTCACAGTAACACTATTGCCAAGAAGCGGGTGATTTCACCTTGGTGGGACTAAACTAAAATTTCAGTGGAGCAGCTGACAGCATAATGCTGGCAGAAGAACTTTCTACTCAAAACCTTGAAAACGGAAAGGCTGAAAGGAAGAAAAAAACATCTATTTCAATGCAAACCAATCACAGAGATGGTACGGAGAGGGTGGCAGACTTTCACTTCATGGAAGTCCACATCAAGGAGAACCAAACCTGAAGTGTGAGCACCTCTGAGCTTCTGAAGAAACCCTCAAAAGCTGTACTTCCTGATTGTGCTCTGGCAGAGGCTGGTGTTCTTTTAAATGTGCATCACAGAGGACCCTGATAAACTATACATACTTAGTTTTGAAGTGATCAGAATCTAAAATGTGTCTTCTTTTGTGTCATTTTGGTGCATGGGCTTTAAACTATTTTGTGTAAAAATTATGCAAAACAAATCAACCTACCTTATTTTGCCTTACAGTTGTGCAGAAGAAAAACCTCCAAACTTTCTGCCCAGAAGACCCTCAACTGCCCTCTCTTCATTCTAGATGAACTACACAGTGTCTGCCGTCTCAAAAGACCACAGAACATTTTAAAGGAAATTTCACATCCTGGGCATCCCCTTTTTGAACTCTTACTATCACATGGACGGCAAAGATCAATCAAGATAAGGACAAACTGATCCGGACTCAGCATTGCCCTTCGGCAACATCTACACCTAATGAAGCCATAGAATAAATGTATACATGTAGTGCTAGAATTATTGCTAGAAAATATTTATTCTGGATAACTGCTTTTTACCTTAACGTTGGTTGTTTTTCTCCTTGTTTTACAGGTTCAAATGAATTTTTTTACATGGATTTTGTTCTATTTAAAAAAGTTAAAGACACAAGTTCTTCGTAAAACCCAACCCATGAGTCTGAGGGTGAATTCAGACTGGAAAAATTGTTTGTTCCAGACCCAGGCTGCGTAACCCTTGTGCTATCCTAGGCACTTTAACGTTGGGAGTAGGGTCGTCTAGACCCACTAGACAGTGCTCTGAACCTTTTTTCTTCAACGATCTGTGAACCTCACTGGTGTCCATGGATTACATGAAATCTTTCCACCTTTATCCACCTTTGTCATGGTAGGGAGAACACGTCAATGCAAGGGTGGGGTCATCTAAGATAGCACAAGGGTTAATTTGGTCCAGATTGTGCATTTGGTCTGTAATAAGACTGCCATCAAGCGGCCTGTCCTGTTCCAGACTAAAAAGTGTTGACAAAACCATGTGACTAAAGATCTCTTCACTCATTGGCCAGGAGCAAGTGCGGGCAAAGCAACCAGTGGCAGAAATTATGGAAGTCCTGTACTTTGCAATCTTCATCAAGATAGTTCCCTTATTCAAACTTTGTATTTAGCTGACCAATTTTGAACGTCTGTACCAAAGTCAGGTAAACTTTTTCTTGCTACTTTCGAACGGTGGAGGCATGCTGCAGCACGGTCACTGAGGAGCCGATGAAGAAGGTATGCTGATAAGCGTTTGTGACACATAGATTGTTGGGGAAACAGTGAGAAGCAATGTGTGTCACTTTAAAAGTTGTTTTAATGAACTTGCATTCATCCGACCACATTTCAGTGACTGGCTCTGTCTCATTGTTGTGGTGTTGTGGTATAATATTAAGAGAATTCTGTTATAGAACTAGAAGGCAGCTTTAGGATGACGTCACAGTAGTGCTGGGCACATGCCGTGTAATGAGACACAGAAAAGCATGTAAGAAGGGTTTTCAGCAGCCTTAAAATAAACGTTCCAGCAATAAACAGTTGGACCCTTTTTTCCTCTTTGAAAACATGACAGCCGTTGCTTTACATTTGTCCGTAGCTCATCTTTTGTATTATTCCTACTCTGCTTAGATCACGTGATGACCGGCTACCGGGTTGTATTCAGACCGAGGAAGCTCAGAGCGAACTGAAGCTCAGTCCAATTGGAAACTAACCAAGACCACCTCCAAAAATAGGTCAGAGAGTGGTTTCTGGGCCAGGACCAGTGTCCGCTTGGGTGTATTCAGACCTCATCAATGGGTGTATTGGGTGTATTCTTTCAGAAAACGAACTCTGGTTCACTTTAAGCATACCAAATGTATCTAGTCTGAATACACCCTTAGAGAAGCAATAGTTGACAGAAAATTCAAAAGTTTTCACTGCAAAAACTGAATCTTACGCAAGTAAAAAAGACCTTTCTTTTAGGGTTAGGGTTAAGAAAAATAATCAAATCAAGAAAGTTTTCAATGGCAAAATATTCTTAATTTGAGAAAATTTGTCTTAATGTCTAGAAATTTTGCATTTTTTTACTTTATTTAAAGGAAAATCTGCCAATGGGTACAAATTTTTGACTTTTCTGTAAGAAGCCTTCTGTGATTTGAGTACCTCATGTTTGTCTGTAAATACGCACAGAATCACAAGTTACAAGTAAAAGTGGCAGATTCCCTAACGGAAATCGTTTGATGGCAAACTACTGCACACTCTCAGCACCAGCAGACACAGGATAGATTATTCTTCCATGCCAAGACTGTAAATGATAGCTCCCTGCAGTGATTCTCTGCAGGAGTTTGTCTTTTCAACGGACAAGTACAAAATACATTTTACAGGAAAGCTAAAAGTAAAGGGGTGCCAATGGGAGCAAAACATGTAATTGGGGAAAAAAAACAACAGAAAAGAAGTTTTTGGAATGAATGAATTGGTAAGTAGATTGGTTTTGTCTAACGAGGGAACTTCACAAAAAGACATTGTTATCTGCATTCACCCATTCATTCATGTATCTTTTCCCAAACTAAGCAAATGAGTTCTCCCCAACTTCCACTTTTCTGCTCAGTTTCATTCACTGGTTGCTACATTTTGAGGGTCTCTTTAGCCAGCCAAGAGCAACGGTCTGTTTTTCTGGATCTTAGCTCATAAACAAAGTTGTGGGTGGGAACATTCAGTTTCTCTTTTAAACAATTGACCTTTGCAGTCTGAATCATTGTCAGTGCTGCTGTCATCTGACTTTTAATGTCATATTCTACATTACACTGATTAAAAACTTAAAAAGAAAACTTTCATCCATTTGTCAAATCTTAAAAAATAAAACAATGGTACAACTAATTTTCTGACTACACTAAAGCTCCACTTCTCTGAAGGTCTCTGCTTGATGAAGCTACACTGCATTGTCAGCAAAATCTAAATTGGGAAACGTTTCATCCCCTGACTGATGAGTTGATTATTAATATAATACATAGCACTCAGCCTTTTGTCACTGATTCTGATCGTGTCATCCAAGGAAAGTCCTTGGAGAATGAGTCTGACCTCACTTCAGATAGAACCAAATTCTCACTCCTGTTGTAACAGTGTGGATCCCAAACACTTGCCAAGAAAACAGCCGAGAAGATTTAATGACTTATCCAAGTTCACACGAAGAGGCATGCTGGGTATTCTCCCTTCAATCCTTGCAAGGACAAATTATATGTTGTACAAATCTCGTTTTCAGAACAACACTGCAGCTGGGCATTTTTCTCAATGAAAACAATTCAGTTTTGTTCTAAAAGCTAACCAGACCACATATTCTTTAATTAAAGTCAGGACCAAACGACTGTTTTCAAAATGGACCTTTGTTGCAGTTAATGTCTTACATAGCAGGGATTTATAGCTAACATTAGGATGGAAACATGTCCCACAGCATTTTATGACATTGCACAGTCCTTCCATCATTTCTCTAACATTAGGAGCTGCAAACGTATATATAACGGGTTAAATCATCTTCATATTGCCTCCACCCTGCAGGTTTCTCCTGCCACCCCCTTCCCATCAACAAATCCCTTTAGGTGTTTGGGAGTATTCTTTGAGGTTTACATGGATATTGTTACTTTGATCTGTTTGCAGCTTCTGTTTACTGCACTTTTTGCTTTTCTCTTGAGGCAGCCACGCATGCCTGTTCCTTTCAAATGCTAACTCAAAGCAATGAAACTCTTTCATACTGTTTACTCCCTGCTGGCGACCTGGAGCTCATTTTGCCAGCTTTTTCTTCCTGTGTGTTTGTTTCCAGTGTTTGTCAGCACATTGGTTTTGTCACATCTGTGCGCCTCTGCTGAACTTTCTTGTTTTTAATGTTTGCGATATTTTTGCATGAGCAAGAATTTATGATTTCATATGTTTTAATAAATGCAAATAAAATGTCCATGAGGCATATTTGTCTAGGTACCGTATTTTTCCACAATATAAAATATAAGGCACACTTAAAAGGCTTCATTTTTTTAGTCAAAAAACGACAGTGAACCTTTTAACCCTTCTATATGGATTAATTGTGGTTGTGTTTACTGATGTCGAAGCGATTTTGAGAGGTACACGGCACTCTGTAAAAATTGTTTTCTTAAGTGTTATTGTTAATATAATTATTATGAATTCCCCTTTTATGGGATTAATCAAGTCATCTAAAAAAAAAATAATAATAATACTTTAACACAGCTAACATGTAGCAGTGTCGGACCGTATTTTTGTGACTACGCTAACCCGGCTAACACTTCTAACATGCCTAACGTGTAGCGTATTACAAACAAGTTCTAGATTTACAGTGAACACAATTAATATAGTCTGACTGACTGACCGAATTTTCTCTGACACTATTGTCTCACTTTATGTGCCTACTTGTTTGACGCATCTTATATATGATAATTTTGAAAATAGACCAGTGGTAGGGCAGTCGACGTCTGATCAGAAGATTGCACTTGCCCCCACATATGTGGAAGTGTCCTTGGGCAAAACATTGCACACCACCTTGCCTCTGGTGGAAGGTTGGCTCCAGCGTTCAGCAGTGGAGCTGCCATCAGTAGGTGAATGGGTTTGTGACTTTAAAGCGCTTTGAAGAAGGTATAAAAGCACTATATAAGTATACGCCATTTACCATCTATAATGCAGAAAATACACTTGTTTTAAAAATTAAGCTACTGTCTCTAAGGATTGTTATAAGACATTTTCATACCACTAGTTTTCACGTTTTTACATATTAGTATTCATTCTATTCTATTGCTTTTAAGAGATGAGCAGATGTTTAATAATCTAAACATGGAGATAATGACTTGGGTCACATTTCACGCTTAAAAGTTGCGCCGGTCGCCTCTATTTGGACACTCAGCAAATCCGCTGGACACAAAATTTGTTTATAAACTGGATGCTTCAGACGTGTGTGGGAGGAGCTACCGCAAAATGTTTTTAGCCTGATCACTATATGTAGCAGTGTCTGTGTATATCTCTTTTACAAAGCATAAAAGACATGGATGATGTTGAGAAATCAGATTTAACTGTATTTTATAGAGCTCTACAAAAGCATTAGTAATCATGTCTCCATCTCTGGGTTCAGTAGATCATTCAAAGATTCTCCCATATATTGCGAGAATCTGAATGATGGCCATGCTCAACGGGTCTTTTGTCTCTCTATGACCCAGTTTGACGACTTGCTGTCCTGAATTAACCAGAGGGGAGAAAAAAATGAAAACAACAATAAAATTAGACATTCTTTTTATGACCGAAGCTCAAATCATGCAACAGGACGTCAGATCGCGTCTGTACATTGACATAACATTGAGACTGGACGCTTCTGTGGCTCTAATCGCGTTTGTCAACGCAGCTTAAAGGTTTGCTGAATGAAATCACTACAAATAAAACTGCTGCATGCTTTATTTTATACTTAATGCATTAAGTTTTTATACTTTCAACATTTTCAAATAAAGGTGTTATTGTAGCAGGGTTTTTTATATGCCAACAAAAAGATTTGCTTAACAGTCCACAACACCTTGTCCTTTAAGAAGTGTAAATAACAGAGTTACTTTGAACACAGATTAAAGCCTTCAGAAAATGATTAAATGACTCCCAAGAGAATAAATGTCTTCAAGCTTAAATGAAAGCACATTCTTTAAACACTAATAAAGAAGACATGGTAATTATCACTGCCCTCAGATAAAGATGAGGAGGAGCATGTTCATTTGTGGTGCTTATGTCTCTCACTTAACAGAATGGAACTGGGGGGTAAAAAAAGGGAGCCTCAATAGAAAGTCAGCAATTATCCAGACAAATAACTGCAGTTCATCATGGTTTGACTTTTCTTCTTACATTGCAACAACTTGACACGCACTAAATACCCTTAATAATCTTTGTTAGAAGTAAATTCTTACTAGACTGTTACAGTTTAAAACAGCAAAAAGCAAAAAAAAAGTAAAATTGTTGCCAGGGGAAGTAGTGCAGTATTTTTACCTAACAGAAGGTTATTGTCATTCTGGAATAGACTAGTGTCTGGGGATGTAACATATAATCAATTAAATTGGTTAATCAATTCATATTACTATGATCCGACCAGATTGATCTGTCTGAGGCAAGTTGTTAATTGAATCATGTATACCATTAAAAATCATTCCAAAATGTATTATATCGATCATATCCATATTGGACTGACGCATGGTAGGTTTAATTACCTGGTAGGTATTTATCTCTGAGTCACACTGGTTAAATCTTTGGCTAAAGATGTCCTAGATTGATTTTAGGTCAGTGAATCGGATCAAATCAATTGACATCCACAAATTATGATATGAACTGAATCATTGTTGGAATGAATGTATACAATTTTATTTGGTTTGTGACCTGCATTCAGCATTAGGCAATTCATCAGACAAGCTCTGAGGCAAAAGTACTTTGATATTTGTGTTACAGTAAACTGACTTATTCTTTTGCAATAGATTTTTCAATTGGAAAACCTATTACCACCCTTCCTTCAACAGTGACCAAAAAACCAAAATAATAAAAGAAGCAAATGTGCCGTAAGATCCATATTAATGTAATGTAATGATGAATCAGGTGATGGTCCGTTCTGGACAGAACATTTTATACTTAATGTCGAAATAGTAGATCAGAAGCACGGCACTCTCTACTCTCCATATTATCCACCGTCCTGTTAAATGTTTGACTTCTGCAAAAGTTCTCACAAGAAAGACAAAAGTAAAGTCAGCTAGGATGAAGTGTTACGAAAAAGCAGAGAGAACATGGAGCCATTTTGCACGTATCCATTTTGTTCTTGCAGCGTTGCATGAAAGCAGAAATGTCTTTCTCTTAGATGTGAATCAACAAAAACGATCGGTCATCTGAGAGTGGCACTGAAGGCGTGAAACTATTTGATTGTGTTAATTGTGTTTGGTTGTGAAAGCTTTGTTCTGGTATTTTTCAGCTGCTATAGGGAGAAAGTGGGGGTTATATACAAAAAAAATGTTATGGCTGACTAATTATAATGAAAGGAAACTTGTGTTTTTTTGTAGTCCTTGTATAAATCTTTTCTTGTTTTGTGTTGTTTTTTGTCTTTTTTGCTCTTAGGATTGTTCCGTTTGTACAAAAAATACCCTGCTATTATTCTCAACCAGTGCAATTTTCTCCATAAGCACAACAACATTATTAAAGTTATTTTGTTAGAAAGTGGCCGGGGCCTTTCCTTTAGACTAAATTTGTAAATTTCAAGCATAACTGTGAAAACTAAATGTATGCTAATCATACCATCTTCACTTAAAGAGCATCCTGACTCCTGCAAAGCTCTAATCCATGTTCTGAACATTATCTAATAATTGGAACATTTCCCTGGTGAGAACAGGCCAGCAGTCTGTTTTCCCACCATGACAGAGTAATGCATTGCCATGCATATTTTTCATAGCTTTGAAGTTATCTTAAGAAGTGCCCTCCCCCACAACCAACTTCTAAATTGCTTTCCATCTCTTTCTGAATGGAAATGGGCTACATCGCATTGCTTTAACCCTATCACCTATTCCCTCAGGCCATGTACAGTAATGTTAAATATTAATTTCACGGTCTGCTCCTTCAAATGTTTACCCAAAAATAGCACAATAGACAAAGTGACATGTAAATTGTAACATGGCTTTTATAAAATGTGTTTCATTTTTATTCTAGAATTGGTTTCGTTCATTCATTACGTCAACTGCTTGTTATCAGGTGACTCAGCACCATCAGGGCACACACAGACAGACATGAGCTCCCGTGATCTTTTGGTCTGGGACAGAAGGATTCAGCACTGGGGTTTCCAGATTGATGAGGAAACAGTAGATTAGATGGAGCAATATCTGATGGCAGCAGGGGTAAACATCAGACTTTTCCCCAGCTTACTAAACTAATAGCTCCAAGCATCAACAATGCCTAAATAGCTGATCTTTGAGACCTGCTGATTACAGTAACACCACAGGCTTTTTTTAGTGAAAAAAAAAAAATGTTTCCCTTTTGATCACATTTGCTTGAAGCTTTGAGGGCTTTTTTTCAGAATTGGACTATATATAAACACCCGGAATAGATAAAAAAAAATGTTTGTTAATTTAACTACATAAAAAGGCAATTAGCAATTTCTCAAGAGATCAGAGGAAGCCAGCCATAATTATAAAAGGAGGCATACTTTTATCATTTATCCATCTAGTTTACTTGACTGTAGTTCGCCACACTAACATTTCAGTTGTGGTTTTTATGCAACTCATGGGATAACTCTTTAACTTCCAGATTGAAGCAAATGTTCAAATAAAAAAAGGGTTGTTGTTTTTACCAGGTAACAATGATTATTAGTAACATCGTATTACACAGGACTTATTTAATCTGATGAGAAATGTAAAAAAAAAAAAAAAAAAGGTTTTAAAAAGGTCGTCTGGACCAGTGAGGTTCACAAGTCATTGAAGAAAAAAGGTTCAGAGCACTGTCTAGTGGGTCTAGATGACCCTACTCCCAACGTTAAAGTGCCTAGGATAGCACAAGGGTTACCTAAAAGATAGTTTCCTTAGAAAACTCATTCCTGAGGTGACCGGTATGTAACAAGCCTGGAAGCCTCTTTTGGTCTAATAAAGCACAAATTTAAGCACATAATCTAAGATAACTTTTGCAAGCTAAAAGTTCTGGTTTTCATGGGAGCCAGTTATCAAACAAAGAAACAATTTCCTAACCTCAATATTTGGGCAGCAATTTGTGTGCAGAATCACCATCTACTGTTCCACTAATAACTGATGAACTCCTGCTGCTCTCCAGAAACTATGTCCTAGAAAACAACATTTTTTTTTTATTATTTTAGCTAGAAAACAGCCTAATCATAATTAACAGACCACTGGGTAGGACTTTAATATTAGCTCAAAAGATGATCAGATTGTTTTTTATGGATATGTGCTTATTCGTTTTTTGTCTTTAGCTACAAATATAAAACATATAAATTGTTAAATTGATGGGACATCATGATGGCAGTGAGCCATTAAGAGGAAGTGGCCGAGAGCGATCGTGAAATTGCACAAAACTTAAAAATCCTAAGCTAATTGCAAAGCAGCATACTTAAAAAGATAGATTGCATGAGACAGGAAAGGCACACAGGAACACTGGTACCAGTATAGGATATCTTATCAAGGGTTATCTACTAGTGATCTCTTTAAACATAAGTGAAACAGACGGCACCTCTCTGCAGAATTTATGGTGGTCTATTATCTCATTTTGTGAATGCAAAGTATTCTCCCAGCCTTGGCGTTTTCAGATAGAAACAGGGTGTGCTGACACAAATTGATTGCAGAGAGAGGAAACAATCCATTTCTTTCTCACTGCTGATGGTAAGAAAAGGCAGAATGAAAGAAGAGAACTGGATACAGACAGCAAGAAAGGACAAGGACGGGCAAGGAAAATTATAATCATGATCTGTAAAGTTTTGTCATCAGCTTTTGATTATTGCAGACGTACAGTATAAACATTTTGCATTGCAGATCAGTTCAGTGATAATAATAAAGCAAGTTCCCACACTTTATGCTGACACAACTGCTGCTACTGAAACATAAAGTCAAGACAGTAAATCCAATTACTTGTTCGAAAAAGTCATGTTTATTTCTAGATCTAGATATAGTTGGGCCCACTTTGATTTACAGTTAGCGTTCTGTTTACCAATCTCCCCGAAAGAGACCAGACTATGTTCTTTTCCATAGTAGTCCAGTATGGGATAGGATGAGCAGGTGTGGCATTGCTTAGCGTCCCCCTGATGGGGGACAGGGTTTTGGATTTCCCTGGCAGAAGTGAGGGCGTGGCTTTTTTGACGGTCACCTGCAATTGAGTGGCTTCTGTCAGTAGGGATTGCCCTGCCTTCTTTGAGTCACTGGATGAGGACTATTAAACTGTTAAGGCAGTGTTTTTCAACCAGTGTGCCACGGCACACTAGTGTGCCGTGGGAGATGGTCAGGTGTGCCGTGGGAAATCACCCTTTCACTGATCTAAAAACATTTACCATCACCAGGGTATCAGCTCTGTGTTCATCCAAACAGGCACTGATAAAACACTGAGTAGTTAGGAATATAAAAGATTATAAAATACTTTTTTCTTTGTGTTTATTTGATTCTATTAAAGACACTTTGATAAAAATGACGGTACCACGATTTTGCCACAGCTTTAGCGCTGTTTTCGGCAAAGTCCTGTCTCCACCAATCATTAATCAGAAATGGTTAAAGTCTTCACTTCCTTGTTCCGATTTAGCTTGTAAAGCCTCTCAGTTCCAACAAAATACCAGCTAAAGCTCGTCTTTAGCGGTGTAGCTTTCCACAGAATCTGGTATCAAACCAATGGAACAAGTGAACAAAACAATGAAGCTCAGAGAAGCGAGTCTGTCTGCCTTCTGCAGCAGTTTTTGCACTGAATCTCCCATGATGCTTAGGGTTAAAGTGACAGCATCTCAGCGTAAAATGAGTCTTTCCTGTTAAATGTCTTGAAACCACAACGAACACACATCAAACAGTTTTTAAATCTTCTTGATGAAATCAGAGGTCAACAGTTTAGTTCTCCTTCAAGGTTTGTGTTCATTAACATCCAAACATCTACTGTAGGAGTTTGGTCCAAATCATCTTTCTAACTGAAACGCTTTTCTAATAAGGTCTGGATTATTTTATATGTTAAACTTAAGAAGAAGTGATAACAACATTTAAGAAATAGGATTAAAGTAAAGTGGTCGAAAGACACAATAAATCTAAATTCAAACAATTTAATTATCTAAAAAGAAGTAAAAGATTTTTGCTAAAGTTTTCAAAGACTTCATTTTTGAGTAAGACAAGAGAAAAACTAATAAAACTTCAGCATGTTCATTTTTTGTGTTGCTACAGAAAACATAGATGTAAAGTTGGTCTTTTTGTGTAAAAAGTATCAAACATTTTGTGATCATGTTGTTCAAAAATTACAGTTGCCTTTGCACTAACATTGAAATGAATATAAAAAAAATATCACTTTTTAAAAAAGACCTGATTTGTTTTGTTGTGATGTTACATAAAATTGCATGTTAATAAACTGGTGGGGAAAAACAACTACCAGGGTAAAGTAAGTTAGTTGAAAATTGGTACAGAAAACTAACTTCACTTTTATTACAACTTTTAGAAAAAACAGCTGCAACGTCCAGCTTTTTCTGCCACAATTATCACAAAAGTGCATGTGAGATTGTGGAGGGACTGTACATCAATGCAGAGTATGAGTTTTTAATATTTTTATTTTTTGGATGCTGGTGCGCTGCGGGAATTTTGTCGAGAAGAAAGTGTGCCTTGGCTCAAAAAAGGTTAAAAACACTATGTTAAGGGATGTAAATGCTAACAAGGGCAGTTAAACCTGTGCTCGTTCTATTAGGACATTCTTGAACATGACAATATTCAGTTATGCACCTGGTATCATGCTCCCTTTTAGCTGCGACTCGATTACTGACTTTAGTGGTGATGTTGTCAGACTTGCAGTTTTCTGGACACTCAGGTGAGATGTTAATTCCTGGTGGATAGTTGGATGAGACAGCAAGAGAAAATGCCTGGAATGACTTGGCAAGCCCAGTCGAGGGCATAAATGACAGGTTGCTAGTTGCCTGGTATATCACTGCATTGGGTGAAAAAATTATATATGCAGTGTTGATACAAAATTTGGTTAATTCCTGTTTTTGTGCTGGAATTCACATTACAGATTATGGATGAACAACAAATAGACCATCGTTTTCTAGGATACCCGCTGTCTGTGCTGAACATTGTAAAAAACTGGGGCTAATTGCTACAATTCTCAAAGACTGCACAGCTAATCCTTACTTGCAGCTAAAAAACAAACATTTTAGCAGCTGCAAATGGGTCAGATCATCAGCTGTAACAGTGGATTCAGAGAATGGTAAAGAGAATGCAAAATACATATACAGTCTTCCCCCGCATATTTGCGTTTTAATATTCGCGGTTTCATGTATTCGCAGATTTTTTTTCAGTCACGTGACTCCTCCGGTTCATCACAAAAACTCAGCTCAGGACGCTTGTACAAGATTTTTGCATCCAAAGGAGGTGCTAAGGGGGAGGATGGGAGCGGAGATGAAGAACACGTTGGCTTCCTTAAAGGCTGCTAAAGAATTTTTCACAGCTATTTTAACCAGTTCCTGAATCCCTACCAACCGAATTGGTGCTCTTGCACGGAGAAATGGCATCAGCTGACTCAGAAGCTGCCGGAAAATATCCTGAAACGCTGAGGAAGATAATCGTGGAGAATAATTATCATCCAGACCAGGTGTTTATATCTACATATAAACCAGTCTTGTCTGGAGGAAGATGCACTTTCGCACTAAACTGATGAAGGAGGAAGCACGGACTCCCTGTTTTAAGGCACAGAGAGACAAAGTGACACTCCTAATGTGTGTTATAAAGTATGGTACAGTCTATTGATCTGAATTACAAACCAAAAAAACTCTTTATATTGAGCAATGTTCCAATGTTCTTCAATAACTGTTTTGATGAAGCATCAGAAATGGTGGTTCTCTGTGTATTCTGCGTTTTCGCGGGTCTCTGTGGTCCTTAACGCCTGTGAATGTGGGGTGAATACTGTAAATTTTTAAATCTTTTTTTTTTCCTGTTTCCTAATACAATTTAAATATTCTTAACAGTGTTTCCTCCCTAAGTGAAATGTCCTATTGCTGTCTCCTGTGGTATGTAATAAAATATTTTTCCTCTGGAACAGAACACTGTTAATCTGGGCCTGATATGTATGTTTTTGCCAGACATATTATATTTATAATTTCTACATCTTCGATGTAGAAATGTCTCTATACTATTTGGAGTTTACTTGGCCCAGCATTTTCAAAAATTATAAATTGGGAGGAATTTGGGCTAAATTGAGAGTTTCTACCCATGGGTTCAGTCACCTACAAATCTAATGCGGCATTCACACCAGACGCGATTTGAGGTCCTGCGGTGGGATTTGGGCATCAATCACGTCAACCAACAGGTACTCACCTTTGCCGCAGGCGGTTGGCTTCCCGGCAGACGGAGACACGTAGGGAGCCATCTTATGATGCTTGTCTTATTTTCATCGAGACAAAAACAAAAAGATCCTTTAGTTTTAGTTTTATTTTCTACTCTCGGGTTATTGCGGGACAGAAATTCTTCCAATTTGGCCACAGACAGACAGGTATGGCGTTTCATGGCTGCCATCAATTGAAGGAGCACAAAGATAACTGAGTGAGTGTATTCATGAACTGAGTGAGCGAACCTTACAACTGCTCAAGCGCAATGCTAACCGAACAACCCCGCATTTTACAACTGCACGGTTGCAATCCTAACTGAGCGGCGCGCTGTCTGGGTTTGCGAGCAGTGTTCAGGGGGTGTGTTTGTCACTTGGGGGTGTCACTTGGGAGTGGGAGATGCGTATTTGATGCATGAATGGCATCTGATGTGAATGCTGCATTAGAAACTAACTTCTGGAAAACACTCTTTAGATCAGTTTCAACTATTTTTGTGTTTGTGTTTAGGTTTAAATGTTCAAATAAATTTTTTATTTATTTGATTTTAAATCAAGAAAATAACTTGTTTTTTTGTAATAATTGCCAAACTAGGGAAAGTTGTGAATTTTCTTTTGCAACTGTTTCCGTTCCATTTCTCCTTTATTTTCCTTTCACAAATCCATTTGAGATTATCCAATAGTTTTGCATCACTTTATCATAGCTTAGATTTTTAGTCTACCATGGATCAATTGATGCAGCCAATCGAGTCTCAAGCTTTCCCCCTCAAGGGATCAGCATGTGGTTCTTGTTCTCTCGTCATGTGTCCCTGTATGTGTGTTGGTTAGTCAAGTGTTATGTCCTAAACTTTCTGCTTCAGTTCTGCTGCACTTGAGCACATGCCTTTTTTAAATAGTTTTTTAGTGTAAATTATTGATTTCTTCAGGGAAAAATATTTTTAGTGATTATCAAAAATGTATGATTTAAGATCACTTAAGTTAAAATTTGTCATTTTTTGTTTTAAAGGCTTCGTTTCTGTACCCTAGACTTTTTTTTTCTTAAAAAGTTCTCTTTTTGTAGTTGAAGAAATTTTTTTAGTGAACCGCGTCTTAAAAAAACAGTCAAATTTGTCTTAAGGGAGTGAACAGGTGAAGCAAAGTTTGCAGGACAGCACCTGAATGCCAGCTTGAATTGTTTTGTTTTATTTGTCACCTCTCAGTCCCTTAGCAGTCTCTATAGTTTGCACCAGATACACCCACCTCTCACATGTATACACACAAATACATTTGTATTTGAATTTATTTAATAAAGGGACAAAGCATACAGAAACAGTGTGAGGTGCTCTGAAAAGAAAAACGCTGTAAAACGCAGGATTATAGCCTTAGCTCATTTTCATCCTCTGTCCCCTGCTGTCCATAGCCGGTGTAGGTACCGGCCTGGAACCTGCGTTCGGGGACCTTCGGGGTCCTGGGACTAATGCTGACGTCACATTATGTGATTGGCTTTACATTGGACCGATGACGTGTCAGATAGTGTTTGGTCTGGACAAATTACGATACTACCATAGAAGAAAATATTATGAAGTCTGTTGTAAATAAACATGCCTTTATTATTGTTATGATTATAATTAAATGCATGTTCGCTTATAGTTTTTTTTAATCCATGCGCCCAGTGCTTTATTATTGGCAGAATGGACCCGGAAGAACAACATTTAGCCGTGCTAACAACATTTTCAGCCAGGGCTGAACTTAAACTGGAATAACAAGCGGATTGTGGCAAAATCTCTTTGTAAAAATTTACAAAGAATACAGTATTTTCAGACACAATTTATGAGGGAAAATAACTTTAGGTTACAAAAGGGAACGTGAAATGAAAATTTATAGAGCCCAAGCAGATCTCGACGCTACGTAGTTTGTCCAAGTGGGGTTACCGTAGTGTGACGTTACCTTCGGTAGAAAGGACCGAACTGGAACGGAAGTTCCAGGCCGAACGGTTATGATACCTACACCAGCCACCAAGAGACCATAAATAAAATAAAATAAAAAGTACAGTATTAACATGATTGAGTTTAAAAAGCTTTAAACATACTTAGTTCTCCACAAATACATCCTAAACACAGCCAAATTCAGAACAATACTATGACAACTACCCCCCCCCCCCATTGTTTTATTTTTACTTTTGTAAAGTAAGTTTTATGGCATTTTCCCTAGTGTTAGTTGTGCAAGTTTGATTGTCCAGCAGCCATGATATTAATTGTTTTGAGAAAGATGGAAGTGTGGGGAGCTTTCAAATGTTTTTTGGCATTGTGTTCCAAATTCCAAATCACTCACATTTCACCACAAGAGTCAATTTAGTTTGATTCTAAGGGTGCACACTTGGTCTTAAAAAATATATCTGCCCACCATCTAGGTTTCCCACCACAAAATTTCAAACCAGAGCACTGTACACATTTGTAACAGGAAGCAGGAAGTGACTTCACATGTCAGGATTCTAGGACTTTTTCTGTCTGTCTAAATGATTTACATTTCTAACTTATTTCTGTATTTCACATGTTAAAATCCTGTTTAGAATATTTCTAATTTCTAAAGTTGTAAGGTAGAAGTTTGGTTCGAAGAAACGTTTGATTGATTGGCCTGTGGGAGGGGCTAAGCCTTTCTAAAGGGGGTAGTTTTCTTGGTTGCTGTGTTGGCAAGAAGCTCTCCCAGAAACGGTTGTGTCCTTCCTTTTATTTTCTGGAGGGGGGACAATAAAATTCCATTGTTTTTTTCCTCAGAAATTCTGGCTTAATGATCTTATTGTTTAGTGCTTTTGTTTTCACTGTCAGGAAGAACCTCTGTCACAGTGTGCTACAAAAGTAAGGAAAGATGAAAGAAAAATTCTGCGCAACCAAATATATTTATTCTTGATTCTATCCTTATTCTTTAAGTTATTTGATTCCATGATCTGAGCTATTCATTTTTTGTTTGCTCATTCATGTTATCGCTGCCTTTTGTGCATTTTACAAACATCAGCAGTAATTGATATGCTTAAAGTATCCATTCAAAACATAAAAACATGGATCCTAAAATGACAATAAGATCAGCATGCACTTTCTCAGAGAATGCAGATGCTCCAAAGTATGTTTAGAGTTTAAAGCACTGCCAGTCAAAGGACAATCCAATATGATGCTTTGAAATTGAGATCAGCAGCAATGCTGGTGCCAGTGTAGAAAATAACATAAAAAATGAAATTCTCTGTTTCACAGCAGCAGTTTCTGAGTAAACTCGCCTCTAGCCGAGAAAACCAGCATTCATCTCCTCTCCACTTTCTCAGGAGAGCCCAGGTAAAGCTGCAGAACCAATACATTTGTCCTTCAGAACACGATACCTTAGTCTTACTAATGAGCCATTTAGCATCACTGTGAAGGGAACAGCAGTTAAGCGAAAGGCCCCTTGTGGATTCTGTAAGAGGGTGTCAAGACTGGAAGGGACAGTAATACTTCACATTGACAGGAGGAAGAATGAATAATGAGAGGTTTTGCAGTTCTTTGACTGTGAGGCTAATCTCTCAATAATTTCTCCAGTCCTTTCTCTCCATCTTTCGGGGCTGTCTTTGTTGTTTCTCTGTTAAACACTGGAAGAAGAAATAGTCACCTCCAGTTTCTCATGCTTTACATGGTCTTTATTGATAGGGAAAATCAGAAGGCATTTATATGACTCAATTACTTTATTTCATTTTTTATTGACTTTATGATTTCTTTACAAAAGCTTTAGGAGGTTAAAGAATTATTTTTGGCATCATTGCGGTATTTATGATTATTTTGCATGTTATCTGTTAGTAAACCCATTATATTTCATTTTATTCAGCCCAAATCTTAAATTACATTTTCAAGCTTTCTAATTTATTCGCTTGGTCCAACAGCTCCACAGATGTCAAGGGGCCCTGGGTCTCCCTGTGCCGGTAGTCATGTCAGGAAGGGTCTCCGGCGTAAAAATCTCTGACAAACGAACTGTGTGGATCAGTGAAAGCTGATTCGCTGTGGCGACCCCTGACGGGATAAACTAATAGGTAAAGAACCTCCAACTAGACCACAGATGCCATTAATAAGAAGGAACAATTGTTGCTTTAAACTAGACACATCAGACATGATGATTTATTTAGTGGTTTCTTTCTGTGCTTTTTCTTCTATTTCTCCATGTTATGATGTTTAATGGTTTTACAATTTTACAATTACAATTTCCAGTTATGAATGGGAGACAAGACTTCTAAAGCAAGACCAACAGAGATGACACTTTTTACCACAGCCTGAATCTTTTTATTCCTGAGTATTTAGGATTTTGACAACAATACAGTATTTTCACCAGATTACACAGTAATTGCTTAGTATTCTCTACAACAGGGGTCTTCAACTAAAATTTAAAGCAGTCCAGTTAGAAAAAATTTCTTGAAGTTAAGGTCCGGAAAATGTTTTTATGTCATAATGATAACTTATATTCAGTGTAATATATTTTTAAGTAGCTGAGGATTGGTGGCACATCTGCATGTAACTAATATCCAACTTTCACTTCAAATTAATTCAGTACAATTATGGAAGAATGTGCATTTGAACAAATGTTTGAAGTTTTTCAATCTATCAGGGTTGCATTTCAAAACTGGAAAATTCCTGCTTAATTCAGCCTTTTTGTAGGAACAATTCCTAAATGTCTGTCATGGTGCCTCTGTCAGACTCCTCCCCCTCTCCCCTCTGCTTGGCCTAATTCACCGCAGCTGCCGCCACTCTACTCATCAGCCTGCCAGATCTTCATAAGGAGCTCCAGGACCAGTATTCAACGCGAGTTCGTTGCCTCTAATGGAATACCTACTCCCACGAGTGGACGGCAAAGCTGATTCGCCGAGCAGAAACCCTCCTGAAACTCACCTTCTCAGTGGAGCCTTTGGTCGAACATCAAGCCACGTCTCACGCCACGGTCCGGTTCCTAAAGCGGTACCTCCTGTCCTCGTCTGGTGTTCAGATCCCCGGACTCCCTCCAGCCACGTCGCCTCCCTGCCGTACCAAGATTACATCACCAGCTGAATCAATAAACCCACTTCTTGCCATAACTCACCTCCTGTCATCATTCCGGGTTCCAGCATCTGGGTCTGCCTAGCCAGTCATGACAGAACGAACTCGCCAAAACCCCGACCCAGCTGACCCGGAAGATCTGCGTCACACGATCTCCCAGCAAGGAGTATTTCTAGAACTCCTCTACAGCTCCATGTCCCGTATAACTGCTGTTCAAGAGGACCTGATCTGCCGTTTCCAAGAGGACCTGATCTGCCGTTTCCAAGGTATCGCGCAAACCCTCACTGAGCTAACCGGGCATTATGCTAACTCTGCTACAGGACCGCTCCCGTCGGTTCCCGGCAACATCCCCGCTTCCGCTTCCGGTGCTATCCAGACTACCGAAAACTTCCGGCTCCAACCGGAACCATTCTTCGGTGACGTAGAAGCCTGCGGCGGTTTCCTTCTACAGTGTCAGCTCATATTTCATCAAGCCCCCAGGTATTATCATTCTGATCTCAGTAAAATTACCCTTATCATCAATTCACTTCGCAACAAAGCTCTCAAATGGGCCCAAGCCTTCATTGCCTCCAACCCGATTTCTCATCTTCCATACGAACTTTTCATTAAGGAATTTCGTCTTATTTTTGATCAGACACGCAGACAAGAAGAAGCCACCCGGCACCTCTTACATTTAAAGCAGCATGATCGGTCAGTTAGCGACCATGTTATCGATTTTCGCATTTTGGCTGTAGAAGCCGGCTGGCCGGACATAGCACTTAAGGGTGTGTTTTATCAGTCCTTGAACGAACCAATTAAGGATCATTTATGCACCCAGCCGGAGGCTAAAACATTTGAGGATTTGGTATCTGCCGCGCTCAGGTCAGACACTCGGCTCCGGGAAAGACAGAATGACCGCCACGTGAACCACTGCAAAACCTTAAATAATAACTCCTTTCTTAATTTCCCCGGCAGGATACAACCTAAAATAGGCTCACTCCCTGACCCCAAGACATCGGAAGAGCCCATGCAGGTGGGACACTCAAAATTGTCGGCAGAGGAGCGTCAGCGACGTCGCAAGGAGGGCTCATGTTATTATTGCGGCGCTCAGGGTCATTTAGTGTCACAATGTAGATTGCGGTTAAGCGCCCAAAAACCCCGTCGGGCGACAGGCCGCGGAGGGAAAACTCGTCTGCTGACTCTACGGCTAACTTTCTCTACATCCCTGTCAAACTCTTTACTACGTCCGAAATTCATATCACCAAGGCCCTCATTGACTCTGGGGCAGAGCAAAGTCTCATAGACCGTGATCTCGTCACTAGATTACACCTCCCCACAGAACCCCTGGACACTCCTGTACAAGCTTCTGGTTTAGGTGGACAACACCTTTCCCGTATTACCCATCGCACCAAACCCGTTCAAATACTCACTTCCGGCAATCATAGAGAAAACATCCAGTTCTTCGTCACACAATCTTCTCATACTCCCATAATCCTGGGTTTCTCCTGGTTAAAACTCCACAATCCTCAATTCAATTGGAGTCTGGGTCAAATCACCAATTGGAGCTCTTACTGTCTGGCAAACTGTCTTGCCTCTGCTATCCCCTCCATTCCTCAGTTGTCTCCTGAACACTCTAATGATGTTAATCTGGACAAAATCCCTGCCTGCTATCATGATCTTCACGAAGTTTTCAGCAAAACCAAGGCCTGCGCTCTACCGTCTCATCGCCCCTATGATTGTGAAATAATTTTACAGCCTGGCTCCACCCTCCCCAAGGGTAGGCTATTCAATCTATCTGGACCGGAAAAACTCGCAATGGAGAGCTACATTCAGGAGGCCCTATCCCTGGGTCACATTCGACCTTCATCATCACCTGTTGGAGCAGGATTCTTCTTCGTGGAGAAAAAGGACAAGACCTTACGCCCCTGCATTGATTACAGAGAGCTCAATCAGATCACGGTGAAAGATAAGTACGCTCTTCCTCTCATATCCACTATTTTTGACTCTGTGCAGGAGGCCCAAATCTTCACGAAGCTGGACCTACGCAACGCGTATCACCTGGTCAGGATGAAGGAGGGGGACGAGTGGAAGACGGCGTTTACCACCCCACTCGGACATTATGAATACCTGGTCATGCCCTTTGGGCTGACCAACGCCCCCGCCGTTTTTCAGAGACTCGTAAATGACGTCCTACGGGACTTTCTTAATCGTTTTGTCTTTGTGTATCTGGACGATATACTCATCTACTCCAAGAACCAGATCCAACACGAACAGCACGTCCGTCAAGTTCTCACTCGTCTACTCGAAAATCAACTGTTTGTCAAGTCAGAGAAATGCGAATTCCATGTTGACCATGTCCAATTTTTGGGGTATATTATTGAACCAGGCCATATTCGACCCGATCCCGCAAAGATTGATGCCGTTGCCAATTGGGAACCCCCCAATAGTCGTAAGAAACTACAGCAGTTCCTTGGTTTCGCTAATTTTTATAGGCGGTTCATCAGGAACTTCAGTAGTATCGCTGCACCCCTCACTCGTCTCACGTCCACTTCTCAGAATTTCACTTGGACCCAGGAAGCTCAAGAAGCCTTTGATCAACTCAAAAAACTATTCGTCTCTGCTCCCATCCTAATTCAACCAGACCCCTCTCGTCAATTCGTGGTTGAAGCGGACGCCTCGGATTCGGGAGTTGGGGCTGTACTTTCTCAGAAAGAGCCCCAAACCGGTAAGCTCAAACCATGTGCCTTTTTCTCTAAGAAGCTATCACCTGCAGAACAAAATTACGATGTGGGGAACAGGGAGCTGTTGGCCATCAAGCTGGCCCTAGAAGAATCCTTTTGTGGTTTGGCCAGACCATAAGAACCTGGCATACTTGAGGACAGCGAAAAGACTCAACTCCAGACAGGCAAGGTGGTGCTTGTTTTTTGACCGTTTCCGTTTCACTATTACATACAGACCCGGAAGCCGTAACGTCAAACCTGATGCCCTGTCGCGCAAGTACAGCTCCTCCGAACCAACCACCGCCACCATCATTTCTCCCACCTGCATTGTGGGAGCCCTTACCTGGGATATAGAGACTCGTGTCATCCAAACTCAAGTTGAGGAACCTGGTCACGCCCCTTGTCCTAATGGAACTCTGTTCGTCCCCACTTCCCTCAGATCCGAAGTTTTGTCCTGGGGCCACACCTCCAAAATCTCATGCCACGGGGGGGTCCAACGTACTTTGAACCTGCTCAAGCGTCGGTTCTTCTGGCCGTCTATGGAGAAGGACGTACGAGAATTCGTGGCTGCCTGCTCCACCTGCGCCCGCTCAAAATCCGCCAATACTCCCCCTGCTGGTCTGCTCCACCCATTACCTACTCCCAGCCGTCCCTGGTTGCATATTGCTCTGGACTTTATCACCGGACTGCCTCCCTCTCAGGGTAACTCCGTCATCCTCACGGTCATAGATCGGTTCACCAAAATGGCTCACTTTATCCCTTTAGCTCAGCTACCTTCAGCCACTGAAACGGCCCAAGTCCTGGTCGATCAGGTGTTTCGGCATCACGGCATCCCCATGGACATAGTATCTGACCGTGGCCCCCAGTTTATTTCCCATGTCTGGAAGGCATTCTGCTCTGCCTTAGGGGCCACGGTCAGCCTCACCTCCGGTTATCACCCTCAGTCCAATGGTCAAGCAGAGAGGGCCAACCAGGAACTGGAGGCGGCACTACGTTGCCTGGCGGCACAGAACGACAAGGACTGGTCCCAGTATCTCGTTTGGATTGAGTATGCCCACAATACTCACGCGTCCTCTGCCACTGGGATGTCACCTTTCGAAGCCGCCCTCGGGTACTCACCACCTCTGTTTCCGTCCCAAGAACTCGATTTGGCGGTGCCTTCGGTCCAGGAACATCTCCAGCGTTGCCAACGCATCTGGCGCCAGACCACAGAGGCTCTCCTCCGCACCAAGGAGAGCAACTGTCGCATCGCCAATCGTCACAGGGTGGTGGGACCCACGTACCAGCCTGGTCAGAGGGGTTTGGCTTTCCGCTCGCAACATTCCCATACATGCTCACTCCCGCAAGTTGGCTCCTCGATTCATCGGACCATACACCATTGAAAAGATCATCAATCCTACCTGTGTCCGTCTACGCCTCCCTCGAGCTCTCAAGATACACCCCTCCTTTCATATCTCGCAGATCAAACCCGTTCAGGACAGTCCTCTGTGCCCGCCGTCCGCTTCCCCACTACCCGCCCGGGTCATCGACGGCGCCCCCGCCTATACGGTGAGCCGGATCCTGGACATCCGTCGTCGGGGTCGCGGACACCAGTTCCTGGTTGATTGGGAGGGCTACGGTCCTGAAGAACGGTCGTGGATCTCCCGCTCTCTCATCCTGGACCCGTCCCTCATCGAGGATTTCTTCCGGGCCCATCCTGATCGCCGTCCTGGACCGCCTGGAGGCGGTCGTTGAGGGGGGGGTACTGTCATGGTGCCTCTGTCAGACTCCTCCCCCTCTCCCCTCTGCTTGGCCTAATTCACCGCAGCTGCCGCCACTCTACTCATCAGCCTGCCAGATCTTCATAAGGAGCTCCAGGACCAGTATTCAACGCGAGTTCGTTGCCTCTAATGGAATACCTACTCCCACGAGTGGACGGCAAAGCTGATTCGCCGAGCAGAAACCCTCCTGAAACTCACCTTCTCAGTGGAGCCTTTGGTCGAACATCAAGCCACGTCTCACGCCACGGTCCGGTTCCTAAAGCGGTACCTCCTGTCCTCGTCTGGTGTTCAGATCCCCGGACTCCCTCCAGCCACGTCGCCTCCCTGCCGTACCAAGATTACATCACCAGCTGAATCAATAAACCCACTTCTTGCCATAACTCACCTCCTGTCATCATTCCGGGTTCCAGCATCTGGGTCTGCCTAGCCAGTCATGACAATGTCCCTTTAACCAGTTTCCTCAGTTCAGAAAGAACTTCACAGGTTAGCAACTTAATTTGATTGAATCTTATTTCTCTAGCAAATATTTGCAGCTGGTTTGTAATGGGTGGTACTGTAAAGCCCTTTGGGCCTTCATGGAAGGTAGAAAGGCGCTTTTAAAAGTATACGCAATTTACCATGTCAACATACTTTTTAGCTTTGGTTCATTTTTTGTTTGTTTAGGTTGATCTCTTCAACATCTACTGTCAAGATTAAAGCTAAAAGACAAAAAATAACGAAGGTTATCAAAATTAAAACAATGTACTTTTCTCACAGTAGCTTTTCTTGAAAGAAAAAAAAAAGAACTGTCTAGCATGCAAATGTGCCAATCTGTGATTCTGGAGAACACTAAATGTGCCTTATCTCCCCCAGAAGGAGCAGCAGCTCTAATCGAGTGGAAATCTGTTGGGACACATTGGATCTAAAAGTGTAGAACTGAATCAGTTAGCATTTGTAAAACTTCTTATCTGTGTTTACTCCACCAGGGCTGACCTGGCCTGATGTTCAGTGACATGCATTTGGTTCTTGAGTGAAACTGCATTTAATCAAAGAAAAATCCAACTTTCATGTACACAGTGGTTTTTGGGGTCCTTTTTTTTATCTTACACAGAAAATTAATAATTGCTTCTCTTTTCTTCTTGGCTGCTTTTAAAAGGTTTGCTGTGAGTGCAGCATATCGACAAAAGTGACAAAACAAATTATTCCCCTCTGTTTATAGAAAGTAGGCTCTGAAGCTGCAGCAGGCTGCAAAAAATCTGCTTGAAATATTGAACCGAATGTTAGAAGCAAACTCTCGTTCTTGCAATGATTGTGTCAATGATTGTGCACATGTGCACAAAAGCACTTGTGCAAACATTTTAATCCAGAGGTAACTGATAATCTGTTGGTCCAAGGAGATTTTTAACAACAAATAACTGCAGCATCACAATCACTTTAAGTACCGGTAATACACTTTATAAACAAAAAAATTTAATTCCTTATAACAGTGAGATTGTTCCTTAGAACTGGCAGAACTTAGAACTGCATTTTTTTTACAGAACTTTCACTAAAGAAACCCCAAAAAAATAATGGAGTGGATTTTTGTCATGAAATCCACTGCAGCTTCTCTCCTCTTTATGCCCCAATCTCCTATTATAAGGCACACAAAGGGATGACTGAGCGTTAATAGGGAGACAAGGTCACAGCAAAGGAGTAATAAAAGATTCACAAAAGTTTGTCCAACATTTACAGTGTCTTTGCACAAAACAGTAGAATTGATTTGACACACCTCAACTGAAGTGTAAGATCACAAACTGCTGCTTGTTAATTTTAACACCATAAAGTCATGTAAACGTTGGTGTAATAACTCTCTCTTCTTTCTTCCTCTTTCAGCTTTTCCCATCAGGGGTCGCCACAGCGAACAAGTCGCATGGTAAACTTGGCAATGTTTTATGCCGGATGCCCTTCCTGACGCAACCTTCTCAAACCGGGCTTGGAACCGGCACAGAGGTAGAGAAGGGAACAGGGAGCAGCCTGGAGTCGAACCCTGGTTTCACGGACGGAAGGCGCTGCAAACCAGCACGAGCTAAACCAGCTCCCGTTGGTGTAATAACTGATGGATCATATTTATCTTACCAGATAAATAGAAAAATCCCTCCTCTTAAATATTTTCTATCAGAACTGTCTAAAAGAACCTTTAAAAAAATACCAATAAAAATAATGGGGAAGGATGCCTAGTTTAGCTTAGTCTGTTTAGTTTAGTTTAGCCATTACCAATTGAATTCTCTGACTTCATGTTCTTTATGATTTTATGTTTATTATACAATTAACAGTGTGAAGCCAATTGAAACGACTACTGTTGAATATTGGGCTATAAAAATAAAATTGAATGAAATTGAAATGGAATATTGAGCAACAACCAAGACAATGCTGTGTATAAAAAAACAGAATATGTCCTTTTGTCCTCTCTGCGTTGTTGCTGATTCCTCATTGTTTTACGTCAACACTGAGAAGTGAGCACCTCAGCATCATTTACCAAATGAAAAGCTCTTGAGTCTGTGATCTGCTTCTCACTTCTGTGCTCAGATAAATCAGCTTCATTGTCACTTACTGCTGGACAGGCTCCAGATTTAAAAAGGACTTTGAGTCCACCGGCCCAGAAATGAATAAAATGACAAGCCAAAATACATCCCTGCACTCATGCGTCACTGCTTCAGCCCAGAGTGCACCTGCTTTAACTGAGCGTACCTATAACTTCTCAAACACACTGTGTGGTGTAATTTATCTGCTCTCTGAAGCATCGTGGCTGTTCTTTCTGTCCCTTCCTTCATGTACGAGCTCAGATAGCTGAAAGCCACTGTAGGGGGACGTGTGCTTAAGCAAATAGACAAATCCACGTCCAGATTTTATATATATATATATATATATATATATATATATATATATATATATATATATATATATATATATATATATATATATATAAATATATATTTATTTATTTATTTATTTTTTTTATTTTTTTTCAACCCACGGAATAAAAGCTGAAAGTCTGCACTTCAATGGCATCTGAGTTGTTTTATTTAAAATTCACTGTGGTAATGTACAGAAACTAAATTAGAAAGAATGTGTCTCTGTCCAAATATTTATGGTCCTGACTGTAAATACTCTTTCCGATGTCCAGGGTGTCAGTAAATCAAGTATGCTGCAGCAAAAACTGAATTTCTGAGCGTTTCCTGACAACTAGGCTAGGAAAACGATCAATATCTAAACCCAAAAGGCTTCATCGTTTTTGCCCGATACAGCGCAAAAATGCTGATTGAAATTGTTACTGCATGGAGCCATAAAAAATGTACTGGGATTGTGAGAAAAAGGAAAAAAAATAATAACTCAGTCATTGCTGCACATGACTTGTCAGCATCAAAGCAGGCGCTGAGATGGAAGAATGCGAGCAGATAGCACACCGTCATGGATTTAATGTCTTGACAATTGAGGCCAAATGGGAAATGGATTGTCAAGATATCCTTTGCATCAAAACCTGCCCACCGCCTCAATGGCTTATATGAATCCCATTCATTTGTAAATGTGCCCTGCTGTCACAGTGAGCTGGTGCTTCTCTAGAAAGTTTTGACAATGCCTGTTACTCAGATGGATTGGTGCTTTCACTGGGAGAAACAGGGGCCAGATTGATTGAGTTGTCAAGTGTCCTTCACTAACAAAGCCATGTTAGATACACTTCACTTGATTTCAACTTGATGAGGATCCCCCTTTCGTCATAAAATGCCAGGAGGCAAAGTGCTGTTACTTAATCAAGACACTGGGGGGGCCTGGGTCCAAGAGTAAGAGGAGGGCTGCTTTGGTACAGTAATCCGTCAAAGTCTTTTTTTCTAGAACATGTTTACAGAAGCCCGGTTAACATTTCTTCATCATGCAATTGAATTTTAAATACATCAATCGACACATAAGCTGCAGTTATGTGCTGGATTGTTTCAGGGGCCTCTTTGCACAGCCTACACCTTGGGTCTTGTCTGGTGTGGTAGATCTGAGCCTCTATGGCTCTGGTGCTCAGGGCTTGTTCCTGAGCTGCCAGGATGAGTGCTTCAGTACTGTCCTGTAGGCCAGCCCTTTCTAGCCATTGGTAGGATTTCTTGATATCAGCCACTTCAGTTATGGTCCGGTGGTACATCCCATGCAGGGGTTTGTCCTCCCATGAGGATCTGTCCTCCAGCACTGTATCCTCTGCTCTCCATTGCCTGAGACATTCACTGAGCACACTGTCAGTTGGGGCCTTGAGCTTGATGTACTCATGGATCTTGGATGTTTGATCCTGGATAGTGGCTTCTACGCTCACTAGTCCTCGGCCTCCTTCCTTGCGGCTAGCATACAGTCTCAGGGTGCTGGATTTGGGATGGAACCCTCCATGCATGGTGAGGAGCTTTCGTGTCTTAACATCCGTGGTCTGTAGCTCTTCCTTTGGCCATCTTAATATTCCTGCAGGGTATTTGATATATATATATATATATATATATATATATATATATATATATATATGTGTGTGTGTGTGTGCAGAATTAAGATTAAAATAGTGTTTAATAAACATAGTATTATGAACTATTAGTACATAACATTGTTTATGTAATTCAATTAAATTCAATTCAATTCAATTTTATTTGTATAGCCCAAAATCAGTACACAACAGTCGTTTCGATGGGCTTCGAAGTAAAACATGAACTTAAAAGATCATGAATACAAAGAGTTCAATAGGAAAATACTAAAATGAACTAACAAAAAGACTATGCTATACTGGCATCCCTGCCCTTAGACCCCCCTTCGCGGTTAGGAAAAACTCCCAAAAAAAACGGATTCCAGAAAAAACGAAGAAACCTCATGGGTGCCCACATGAAGGAGGGATCCTCCCCCAGGACGGACAGGCGATTTACCAGAACTCTTAGAGAAGAATTAACTTATCTAAATCTACAACTACATATATAAAAGTCCAGCAGACGAGCTTCATCCAGCCGTGGTTGTGGGGACAGTCAAAGGCGCGAGTCGAGCCGGAGACAGGAACCACAGCCAGGTGTAGGAGCAGGAGCAGAGACGAGGTACTCGGTCAGGTACAGAGCAGAGACGAGCCAGAGATGAGCCAGAGGCAGGATCCACAGCCAGGTGTAGGAGCAGGAGCAAAGGCGAGGTAAACGGTCAGGAACTGGAGCACGGATGAGCCAACTGGAGTCTGGAAGCACTCCCACTCCCCAGGAGGGGAGAGGAAAAGAGGGAAAATACATGAATTGCACTGCACCAAACAGAGGCATGGAGAACTAAATGATAAATGATGATCAAGAATAGAGGAGAGGAAGCGTAGAAGTAGAAAAGAAAAGAGGACAGAACCCCAGTGCACCATAGTTACCCCAGCTTCAACTTCTAGCAGCCTTTTAAAAGAAATAGTTATTAAGTTTAATTTAAACAAATTAACATAAAGTTAAATAATCTCTGAATACTAACTAGTCTGACAATAAGCCTGTCCAAAGAGGAATGTTTTCAGTCTAACTTTGAATGTAGAAACTGAGTCGGCCTCTCTTCCATGAGCTGGGAGCTTATTCCATAAGACAGGGGCTTGGTGGCTAAACGCTCTACCTCCAACCGTACTTTTACTAATTCTAGGAACCACAAGCAGTCCTGCATTGTACTGATGTTTCAAAAACTACACCGTAAGAGTACACACATCTTTTTGGGGAGATACTTTTGTATTAAGTGGAGAGGAAATTTTTTTACAAAAACAGAACGAAATGACTATCGTATTTCATGATTTGCTGTAAACCATGCAATGGGGGGAGCATGACATTTCTAAAGCGCTGCTGGCTCCGTAGGCAGCGCTCGAGTTAGTAAAACACTGTTTTTTTAGTGGGCTCTGATCCAACGCGCGGGAACTGGGGAGCCGGCAGCAGGCGCTGTGGCAGGACAGCTGTGTTAGAAGGGGGGACTCCAGATCGAGGAGGCTCGCAGAGCGATCAGGGCCTTAATAAACACTCCAGTGGGCCGGAGTGGTCTTATGCCGAGGACTAGACGTGCCGCGGGGCAAGTAGCGACTTTCTGATGACAAAGTTTGCACTCAGTGTATTTAAACACGCATGTGAGGTGACGTATAAATCAGAGGATGTTTGATTGGCCGATCTGCATGTCAATCAAGTCATGTACTTCTTGTGAGGTTTTTGATTTGCTGACAGATTTTGTGGAAAAATATTTTTAATTTCTTGGTTATTTGTCTTTGCTGGCATGCGATATACCCTCATGTCCTTGAAGATCGAGCGGTCATCGCGATCGACGTAATGAGCACCCCTGATCTAGACCAATGAGCCAAGAAGCACAGTTCATATTCAAGGGGATTTATTCATTTTTTTAAAGAAGTTTCCTTTCAGACACCATGATAATAATCAATATGAAATTATCATTCATCTTAGCAACTTTATTGTGCTGTTATTGTTTTAAACTGACTTGAATCACATCAACATTTGTCTATAAAATCTATCATATGTCCACACATGTTCACACAGAGGGAGTCAAAGTGTTCTATTGTACTTCTATTGCCAGTTTTCCCAAAGAAACTGCAAAAGCAACCATCTGAACAAACAAGTTGCTCTGTGTGCACTACTTCTCTTCCAAACTGTCTTCTAAACCCCCCAGCCATTAGCCCTACCGTGGTAACCAAAAACCACAAAAGTCTATTTTATAACCGTGTATGATATGACTGGTCATTGTCATTGCAAAAACTGAACATGCTTTTCAGCAATGACTAATTAGGTGGCCCATGAAACAAATGAGACGAAATGTGTCTAAAGTTTGTCTAAAACTTGGATAAAATAACTCAATATCTTTATTTTAAAGTTTATAAATCTCATCATCAGATTATTAAGCAACAAAGAAAGCCCTATCCTATCAAAACTAAAATTGTATGAATAGTAAGCAACTTTAAAATGTTTATTATAGTGCCAAGACAAAAAAGAAAAAAACTCATTTGGAGAAAAATTAAAGATGTAAATAAACTGCAAAAATTAAGTAGCACCCTGGAACTGCAAATTCAATGCACTACAAACATCTCTATAAAAGCAGATTTTTTTATGTAGATCAGTTAAGACATTTAATCAAAGCACAACCTAGAAAAATAAACAATAGTGATGTTAAAGAGGTAATAATTGACAGCATCAGTCAAGAAACAATTTCAAACATCAGATCCAAACATGAACATAATCATTCTTTAGTTTGAAACTCAAAAGGAGAAAGCTTTCAGAAATTCTTGCCTATTTTTTTTGGAGATGGATGTCAGCGTTTACCCTGCGTCGCTCACAGAAAACATGACAAGCCATTGAAGGTGAGGAACCTGGAAATGCGACACTGAGGCTGTTTACAAAGGAGGACGGAAGAGGTTGTTCTTTTTCAGGAAGTTACAGCACTTTGATGTATGCTCCAAGATGTTCGATGTTGGGTCTAGAGACGCATCATCTGGATGTGCTGCTAGAACCTGCAACATCAGAGTGGGAGACTCAAAGAAGCGGAAAAATCGGATTGTTAAAAATAGGGCTGAAAAAAGGCTTTCTGTTGAAAATAAAACAGGAATTTCTCAAAAAAAATTTGGATGGAAGGGAGAAATAGATACGCAACAAACTAATAACAACAGTGTCTTCAGGCTGAGGTCCTCCACAGGTACATAGCAACAGTGACCCCTGCAGAAAATCGGACTGAGATGGTTCAGACATGTCCAGAGAAGAGACAGTGAATATATTGGTAGAACGATGCTGCCAGGCAAGAGGTCTAGAGGAAAACCAAAGAGGGGGTTTATGGACGCAGTGAATGAAGACACGATGGTAGTTGGTGATAGAGTGGAAGATGCAGAAGACAGAGTTAGATGGAGGAAGCTGATTCGCTGTGGAGACCCCTGAAAAGAAAAGCCAAAAGGAAAAGAAGACTTCCTATAAAAGAGCAAGCAGCGCTGCTGGGATTAAAATAAATTTAAGGACCCACTCCAATGAAAATTGTGTTTTTGGTGTTTTAAACATGCCTGTAGCATTTTTAATCATGATTGAGGACATATGTAAGGAAAATTAAACTTAAAATTGCATTTTTGAGTATTTCTTTATTCAAATCTTTTGAATCAGGAGCAGGTGAAAAAAATGCAGTTTCAAAAAGCTTGTAGCAGTGATGCAGAACCCACAGTCAGCAGACCACAAGCTCTTTGCTCCACTATATTCTGATGTAGACGACTATATCCATGTGAGTGGGACTTGAAAGGGATGAAAAGTGTTTGTTTTAGAGTAACAATTTTGAGGAAAGAAAGGGGAAACAACAAACTGTTCTCCCTTTGAGTCTCCGAGCGGAACTAATTTAGGCTCTTATAGGCAAAAATGCTTTCCACCTCTAAATCGCTAAACTATTGATCCACCCCAAGTCCTTTGGTGCATGAAATATTATGGCTCATTTCCAGAACAGATAAATTTAGCAACATCTAAAGATCAACTCCTTTAGCTATTAAAAATGAATAAAACCTCATGATACAGTTGGTCTCCAGAGCAATGGAACTGTGCTGTTAAACTCCTCATAATAAAAAATCGTCTGCCAAAGTTACTGAAGCGACGCAGGTGTCCGATAAATGCACTGAGGATGAAGTGGTAAACCACACAACTAAATTACGATTCAAAGTTCAGTCCTAGTTTTATAAATACAATTACTATTTTTCCAACACACAAGGTTTTGGTGCTCCAAATCCTATGTGATGATATTTCGGCCCCACTGAAAGATTCAATACCTGTACCTTCACTAAATCTAATTACAGCCAGCTTTGGTGAAGCAGAGAGAGCAAGGGGAGAAGAGATTTTTTTTTCTTCTTCTCTGGTCTTGTGCCAGGAGGCAGGATTCACAGCATAATGTCAAAGACAGGTCACAGGCAGGTGGATGAGGCTTAGTGATATGGCCTCTATAGGAGAGAGATGAGTCACTTTGATGGAAAAAAATCCCCTTTCTCCATGTAGATTTTAGCTTAAACCTCCAAATCAGATTTTAATTGACACTGTTGTGTGGATTGAAGATGAAAACAAATAGGGTTTTCAAGCCAGTTCTATTGCTCTGTGCTTGTTAAGCTTGATCGCTGTTTTATCCACAATAGAGAGATTTGTTGAGAGGCTGATTTAGGAGTGGAACATCAAGGCAACATTGATTCGTCTGTGCCAAACAAAAGAGAAAGGCTTATCTGGACTTAAGTGAGCAGTGATGGTATGTTGGGGATTGTCTTTGATTCACTCCGGCTTTGGCCCTCCCCTGCTGTGATTAAGACTTCTGAAGGAAGAACATCAGAGAGAAAGATGGAGAGCAAACCAACTGTACAAGGTAGAAAGTCAGACTGTGTTTGCCAAGTTTTGAGGCAGACTGGGTGGGTTGTGGGTTGAAAATAGCTACAACTGTAAAAATGAGTGCAACAGAAGTGGAAAACAGAATTTAGAGGTTTCTGGAAATACGTTTGTGAGATGCTTTTGATTGAAGTCTTATCTGGAAAGATACAGAGATGGGAAAAGGAAAACTGTCAGAAAAGAACACAAATGTAGAAAAAAAATACAGGAAAACAACAAAATATAATACATATGCTGGAGGTTGTGTGATGTCTCCAATTGTAATGAAAATCACCTTTTCAAAGAGATCAAGATCTTCACTTTCATTTACTTTATCTGCGTGGTAAGAATGCACCAAAAACAGATGGAAGGTTATGACGTCAGTTGTTTTTCGTGGTATGATACTGCAGCTGAAGCATTTCTCCAAAAGTTCACTCTCACTGTGCCAGAAAAATCAGGCTTTAACGCTTGAAGGTGAATTACCAGTATTTATGTCTGAATCATGCATTATTTACTTTAGAATGATGAAGTTTGATTTAAAGTTATAGCAAGACTTATCATTTAGATGAATGAGATTTATTCTATAAGTCTTAATAGAATTGGCAGCTGTTCATTCTTTGTTATTGGGATTGCTTATATTTTACTTCTAACATCACAAAGAGTATGGATTCATTTAGAGCACAATATTTCTTTACCACATTTAAAGCAAGCCTACATTTACCAACTGCTGTCCTTCTTCAAACAACCATAGGAGACTGGCTTCAAATGAGGACAATTTACCGCTTACTCCCATGTTAAATGTCAAAATTTAGACCCAAAATGAACTTGTTTTCCTGTTGTCAATACGTTTTGTTTTACAATTTTTTCTTGTATTTCTGATCTATGTATAGTTCAAATGTATGCATTTTTAGAGTCCCATTTTTCTCATGATCGACAAAAAATATCGTGAAAATTAAGAAGAAAACTGCATCTCTGTGTTTGTTTTTTTAAATCATTATAAATCAGGAGCAGATGAAAAAAACTGTCGTAAAAAGCTTTTAGTTGTTACATAAAATCTGGCTGTATCATCTGGCACAAAACTGTAGGGCTGGATAGCTCCGATGTTTCTCACCATTTTTGTTGAAACCGGTAAAGTTAAGTTTTGGGTGTGAGGGCCTGTAAGCTAATGTGACAGAGACTGAAAAAAAAAACGGGTGATAGGAAGTGGAGGTAGGCTTACTCTGCACCAACGGACCCGTCCACGACTCAGAGATTTATTTCTAACAAACTCCTGCCGCTCTGCAGAAACTATGTCCTAAAAAAGGTTTTTCTGGATTTGGCTAAAACGGCATGATCATGATAAAAAAAAACAAAAAAACATTGGGAATGCTTTCATCAAAACACAATCGAATCAAAACTGACTGAACCCAGATGTATTCAATATGCTTTGAAGCCCGTACACACCGGGACGAATATTCGCCAGGCGTTATTCGCCAGCGTTTTTCGCCACGTCTTTTGTGTTCACACCCAGGCGATTTTCGCTGACGATGAGCCGAGCGAACATGCAATTTCATTCCCTGACATTAGATGGCGCTTAATGTAAACAGAAATACTCCTGTACACAAGGTGGCGCTGCGCAACTTTACGATTCTTAAAGTCGCTTTTCACTCAGAAGAAGAGAGCAAGTATTTACGCGCTTGTCAGAATCAAACAAAGAAAACATGAATATTTCAAGCATCAGTAGCTCCAACTGGTACTTGGTAAGGGGATATTTTAGAATGTCCGTCATTATTTCTTCGCGGCAGTGTAGACGCTACTTGGCGTCTATCTTCTTCGCTGGTATGTGTGCTCAGCAAGGCAGTTTTGTGTTTGAGCGCCCCCAAGTTGTGTTTTACTGTAACTTCAGAAGCTCCAGACACGTGTGCAAAAGCGTAATTCTCATTGGTCGAATAGATTTCGACGCGACGCGTCGAAAAAAAAAAACGAACCCGAGGCGTTTTTTTTTTTTTGACGCTTTGGCGCGTGGCGTTTTTTCGCGTCGGTGTGCACACTCACATTGGTGCCCTTTGTTTAGTCACGAGGCGTTAAACGTCGGCGAAAATCGCCGGCGAAATTTGTCCCGGTGTGAACAGGCCTTTGGTGTGACTGTGACTGTTAAAAGGGTAAAAAAAAAAAAAAAAAGGGGGGGGGGGACTTCAACAGATTGCATCAAGTTCACTTTGAAGCCATTATCTGTTCTTATTACAGGAAACAGCACAAATACAGCAGATTGGTGTTCCATCCACATATAATTCCGCTCGGTCCTGTTAAAGCTAGCTAATTTCCTTGTTGGAAAGACATTAGCCTCATCAGACAGTCAAGCACCAACAAGATGTGTTTTCCCTTTCAGAAAATAACGAGTGGTAACTCAACCTTAATAACTAAGATTCTAGTAAACGGATCGAAAAATTAAGTGCATTTGTTAAATTGAGTAACTGTTCTTGTGCATTAAAAATGTCCATGTTGATGTTGTTTGTTTTTGACTCCAAGATGTACAAACATTTTAACATTGTAAAGTTGGAAAATTTCAGCATGGAAGTCAGTGGGAAATTGTGCCCTCCTGAAAATAGTGGTCATTTGAGGAAATACAACTTTTGGTACTCACTGATTTCCTTTAAAATGGGTCAACTGAGAGTTGGTGACTCTGCGATTTATGTCATACGGATGGGTCTTGAAATATTTACCAGTCACATCTAACAGTCATTTATACAAACTCTAATTATGGTAATTTGAACATACCAGTGTTTTTAATTTATTTAATTCAACCAACAATTCAAATCTAAACACTAGGACACAGATCACCTAACAAAATTGTTTCTTGAAAACATGTATGTTGACTATTGATATAATGTACATCTGCAAAGTTTCCTAACCTCTAGAAAAAGTGTGAAATTATCCATCATTATTTAAGAAAATAAGTAATGTTAGGTTTTTGAGTAGTGATATGATCTCTGACTAAACAAGTAACTAAATTGTAAAATTACCTGGGGAAATATCTAAAACCGGCAAAAATGATGATGATGATATCCTGCCATTGTTTCCACAGACATTTGAATTCGATCAATTAAATATGTTTGTACACCTGTCCTCTGTGCCAAACTAGACTAGAAGTCCATGAGTTTGAGTCGGCTCAACCCCACAAAGTGCCTCTGTTACTTGCTGCTCAGAAAAAGCTCCTCAGCTCATATCATAGTTATTATTCAGTTTGCCTTATTAAAGAGTCAGACTCTTCCCCTCCGCTGTTACTCACATAGTGTCTAAAACACCACAGAAACTCCCCAGACTGCCATTTTTTACAGTTACGACACTGCAGGCTGTGACCGGCATGTCAACAGTCAGGAAGGCTAAATTTAATGTTAGCCATTACCATATTTCAAACTGACAATATTTACATACACAGCAAATTCCCAACTATTGACTATATTTATCACAAATAAAAAAATCCTAGTTATAGTTTAAAAATTATTAAGTGAATATTTGATTGCTCACAAAACTCATAAGTCTGTCATTTTTATCAGAAAGCAAACATTAAGGTTGTGTTTTTATCGTGCGCCAATTTTCATTCTTTTATATCTGTTTTAGGAAACATATATACACATATGCTTCTTCTGAAACAAAGAAATTGACCGAAAACTTTATAAATATTAATAATTATGTTTAAGGTCTTATTATTTATGAAAAATTAATCTTTTTGAAACTCTTCTTGACAGCATAAATGCATTATTTGCAGCCTTTTTAATGTCATTTTAAAAAAATTTAAATAAACTAAACCTGTTTCTCACATTGTCACTGCATACTAAAATAGGTTTTTCAATTAAGAAAACAGATTTATTCTTTTCAAATCAAAAGAATGACATTGCACACCCCCTGAACAACCAGACTAAAATGTTCACACTTTTTACAATATTTTACAACATAAACACACAAATTTTGAACACCAGCCATTTGATATATATATATATATATATATATATATATATATATATATATATATATATATATATATATATATATATATATATATATATATATATATATATATATATATATATATATATATATATATATATATATATATATATATATATATATATATATACATACTTAGGATTCAAACTGAGTCATTCTTTAAAAGTTCCTAAAGAAATATGTGTAAATGTCTGCAAAAGACAAAGTACCATGTGTTGTACATTTTACAACAACCACTTTGGTCAATCAGACAGTTCCACGTTTTATCTTTAACTTTTTGTCCTAAATTCAAATAATTGATGCTTGATTGGAACAGTTTGATTAATTATATGCAAATCTCAATTAGCACTATGCAAAGGCTTTCTTTTATAAAACACATCTGAAAGTATATGTTTGGACGGATTCAAAGTCCTTTCTTATTAATTTAAATGAATTCAACTTTTTAGGAATGATGTTTCATGGTTGCTTGTAGATAAATGACTCCAACAGCTGTATTTTTGTAATTATTTTTGTAGGTAGATGAAGCTCCACACTGTGAGTCTGCATCACCATAGATGGGGGGGGGGGGGTATTGGCCCATAACAGGACAAAATTATATTTTTTGCCATTTGATCAGTGAAAGCCAGTAATTCTGTTCTTTTTGCCAAAATATACACAAGGAATTAAGTCAGAACTACAATATTGTATCTGCTGTCTATGGAATGCTGCCGTATGTTTTGCCATATCTGGAAGAAATCCCAAAGTGCCTGACAATAACATTTACAGTCTGTTTTGTATCATTATAATATTGTAGTACAAAGATGATGAAGCAGTGACATTTGCATGACGTTGCATGTTTGTTCAGTGATTAAGAAGGTTCATAAAACATGAGATTTGAAGGACAAGTTTATGGAGCGGAAAGTGTTCCTCATCATGTGCACTGGTGCAGATTTGTGGCTCTACATGTTGCAGTGAAGTTAATCAACATATGCTGGATTTCAATTAAATAGAGCCCCCAAAGCGCGCCACAAATCCATGATAATTAGCTGGTGCTGTACCACATTTTGTCAATCAGATGGACAGAACAAACTCATAACATCATCATTGTCAAAGTGATTGTCCTTGTATTGCAAACTATTAAAAAAAAGAAACATTCACTGATGTTTGTCCAAAAAGTTTGTTGTTCTTCATTACTTTCTTTTTTTTAATGTGTCATATTGATGTTTTTAATTAATGAAGTTACCGGTACTTTAAATGTGATTGTCTTTTTCCACTGACCTTGACTTTTTCAAAGTCAAAAACAACAAAATGTGTTAAAAGATGAATGCCTTGTTGATCCTATCCAAATATCCGTAAAAAAACTAAATGACTTTATCATTAAAAATAATTAAATTGATGTTGTTTTTATTCAGTCCTGCACCAACCCAACTTTAATGCCTTAACGTTCTGTAAAGCATCTTTGCAAGAGTCAACAGATTGTTTAGCTTATATTAGGTCTGATGGGGGGAAAAAAGCATTTATCTATAAATTGGCAACAAAAATGCTAAAACATCTAAATTCATGAGCCTGTTCATAACTAATCAGTAACTTGGCAATTCCTGAGAGAAAAAATTTAAGGCAGTTTTTATTTTTTTTTTGTCATTACACTGCAGAACTTCTCATAAGCAGAAGAGGTGTCATAAGAGGATTAGAGCTGTTTGGAGCCATGTGAACAGAAGAGATACAACAGCTTCACCTAGTGGTCATTATCAGGAAACATTGATGCCAGTGTTAGAAAAATGCAGAATTTAATTCCTTTACACTCAGAGTTGTTGTACGGAAGAGATTTGGGGCCATGGAGAAAGAAAAGAAACCATGAATCGATCCAACTATTGCCAAATGAAATATCGTATAATATCGGCGAATCCATTTTTTTCCAACACTCCTAGCTCACAGGCCTCCGTAGTTCATATTTCTGTGATTAAAGTCAGAATTTTCAATGTTCATTTTTCTTTCTCCATGGCCATAATCTTCTTCATTCAGAGTTGATTCACTTAAGTGTTTTATATTCTTTTAAACTGAAAGCAACAACCCTGAAGATAATTTTTGATTTTGCTTTATTGATAACAGCTTTAAACACCTTGTATCATTAATATCTGTTCTATTAAAATGACCTACTCTTTATTTTTATTACAAATTTTTTAATCAATGGTCAAGCTGCTTTTAAAAATATGTATAAAAAGATGGGATTTTTATATGGCTTTTTTTGATCACTGTCATCTTTTTTCTTTTCTGTATTAGTTTTAGTATTTTATCAATCATGTCTGTTTTTGTGCATATATTTGTTAAAAACAACAGGAAACAGCAGAACAATTGAAATAACGTTCGAGCTTTTGTTTCAAGTGCATTCTTTCTGGTTGAGTGGGAAAACTTCAATATTTCCACAAGTTAATGAAAGATATGACAGCATTTTTTTTCCTCATGTCAAAAAAAAAGGGAAGTTGATCGGCTGAAAGGAATTCTATACCTGTTTCCAGAAATGGATAGCCTGTATGGCCGTTTAAAAATCCTTTTTTCATAATTTTCAGTTGTTTTAATCGTTCACTGCTTGGTGACAATAATATGACTCCTTTTATTGAGTAACCAGAGCCATCTGTTCCTTGAAGGAAGCAAATATCTGCAGATCCTCTGACATAAGAATGTTACTTCATGATGTGGAGCAACTATATGTCGTCATTATTATTCACGAGAAATGTTTCTGCTTGATTTTGATCAGAAATCATCTCATGTTTTGTGGGATATAATCAAATAAAATGACAGGTGGAACACTGAATAATGGCAAAAGGTGCTGGAAAAAAATATATAATAAGCTTTATTAAAAAATGAACACCGGTGGAAAAAAAGGTTTTGCCATTACTGAAACCCTCACAGTCCTCTGGAACAAAGTCAACAAGAATCGTTTATAGAAGACTAGAACTTCTCCTTACCGCTGGAACTTAACAAAAGTCTCCCTTCAGCTATGTTTCAGCTACAAAGACAACCTGCCCATTCAGTTAAGGAAGAATCCTGATGAAGAAAAGCAGCCAAAAGTGGCTTCTTTACAGCAATGGTTGTTGATTTTAAAAAGGAGATTTGTTCTTAAAATGCTCATACCAAATAGTGTTTCTACCATGCAAGTGTTGTAAACATTTAGACTTGTTTTTGTTTCCTTGTGTTCTTTGATTCCGCACTATTTTATGCAGATTGAACCAGGACAAACACAGAGACAGAGGCATAGGTTATTTATGAGCGTTAGGACTTGGAGTTTGGTCAAAGCGTATTATGACGATAATTATTTTGAAAAAATATGAACAATTATCTAAAGCGACGGATGACGAGAACTTTTTTCCCATAAAACTAGCACACACTGTGCTGTACTGTATATATGTTTTGCTAAACCTTTATTTGCCAGTAGGGGACTTTCAGAATGCCAGTAAAATATATGTTGTACATCTCTTTGGCTACTCTAAAGTTTATGTAATGCACAAATCTTGGCTTTTACGAGTGTCTTTTGTTCTTGGTTCAAATAAAATAGGATCAAGGTAGTGGCACAACGAAAAATGTGCGTAGTTGCAGATTTTCCTTTTAACATGCAGGAACTTTAAATTTTCTAAAGTTTGGCTAGGTTTCTCTTATTTCCTCAGCAGATCATCCTCATATTCTCATATTATGAAGACAATCAAGTTTCTTTTTAAGTTTTTTATGTCTAAAACCAAGATGTTTATTCCCAGCTTTAAAAGTTCTCTTCATTTTCTTACCAACAATAAAAATACCAAATCAACCCGATTGTAATATTCTAAAACCAGAATGAAAATGGTCTCCTACAATGTTCAGACAAAAATGCTGTTATGCTGGATTGTTTATTCTTTAACCCACTCAATGAACAGATAAATCAAGGTGTTCACTTTGGTTTAAAGCATTTTTTTCACATCTTTTTCCAGTCATAATACAAAATAAACTAAAATGGTCATAAGTAGCTGGATTTTATTTAGTCTACCAATTTACACTTTTGTTGAGATTCATAAAAAAAAAAAAAAGTAAAAGCATGATCAGCTTTCCAGTCTGTTCAGGAAACTCCAAAAAGCTGACTTGACAGGCACATCTGTTTCATTAATGTTGATGCAATAGATAAACTATGTACAGCGATGATTTCTTCTTGCGATAGCACACGCTTGGGATGAAGGGATGACAGGTTAGCAAAGCACAGGATGATGGATGGAGACAGACTGTTAAAATGGTCTAAGTGATCTTATAAGCTGACCAGACATTTAACCATCACTGTAAACCAATTTGGTTTCAACTAAACTTAATAGGAGTACAGACAAAGTAAGGACAAATTACCTAAAGATAAAGGTTAATTTATCATTTCTCTTAATGAGTTTAAAATCTTTTTATCATTTGAATTTAAAAGAGTGAGCTAAAACTCAGTCCACGTGAAATTACTTCAATGAAATAAATTAGAAAGTGAACATTATTGTTATTATTATAAGCGTTTCTGTAGAGTACCAGATTTCCCCTTTGTAACCTCCGTTTAATGTCTTTGCTTAACTTATAGAAAACCTGTCATGCTCTTTAAACTCACAGTAATTCATTCATTAAGTCAAAAGTCCTGACACCCTTTCGACACGGCTCCTGGATTCTACCCTGCAGAATCCGGACGCCTCCAATCAAAAAAGGATGGCTGTCATACAAATAAAGGACACTTTTCTGTTTATATACATAACACTTTTGTACAGTCGTTGCACTTCCATGAAGACAGGCCGAAGCATTTCCACTCACAAAATAAATGGAAAAAAATAATAAATTCAGTGGAATAATCCTCCAGGTTTTCTAATGCTTAAGTTTTCGCAGTAGGTCATGTTTCAACTGAACATGAACTACACTGTACTGAAGGAGAAAAAAAAAAAAGAAAAAAAAAGAGTAAAGCCTCTGAAATTATGTCATACATGACAGAGTGAGTCAGTTAAAGTCAAGCTCCATAAGTGACCTTTGAACTGTTCCTCATTCATTTAAAAGAGCAGAAACCGTTAACCTGCATGTCTGCTAGATCTATATCTGCCCGCCAACAACACAGAAGCCCCCCATTTCATATAGGAGGCAGTGAATGATCAAAGTTAAGAGCGACAGCCCCCTCCCTCCCAGATAATTCCGCCTTCTTTCACACTGCATAAAGCTTATTTCTGGCCCACACCCTTTCTATAAAAATACACAAAGTGCCGTCTAGGACATGACAGCGGTGTAAACTGAAGTCAGATATGTGGCTATAGTGATCCACTGGCTCTCATTCACTAACAGTCTTGCGTAGGTGGACCGTGACCACTCAGAAGAACTAACAGAGTCAAAGGCCTATCGTTTTATCAAAAGGCAAGGCTTGATCAAAGGCAACTCTGTCGTCGGGACGTGTTCATTTGGCCGCTTTGGAGAGGGTGTCCGTCTCTGAGCACTGGCGGTCTTCGCTCCATGCCTCTCTGGTGCTTTTCAGGGCCTGCGTGCGCTGCTGGTCAACAACCACATAATCCACACGCTCGTCCGACGCGGTGATGCCAGTTCCCATGGATTTCATCTAAAGAGGCAAAATAAAAAAACAACAACAAAAAAAGTAAAATCTTTGAAACTCTTTTTACTTGAGAACGTGCGATTCAGAAGGTTGAGACTGACCTTTCTAGGTGGGGTAGACAAGCTAGACTCTAGATCCAGATCCAAGTACTCCACCTGTTTATCTCCCTTTGTCTTTAACATAGGGCTACTCCCACCATCCGTAGGCATGGGCGTGGAAAGCTTCATGATCTGCGTGAACCATGAGAAAATACTTTTACTAGCAGTCACAGTAAAACTCAATAAAACAATAACATGCTGTCAAAATAAAAAAAATGGTATTAGATGTCAAGAAAAAGTAGATTGACTAGAAAGACTGGGTTGTAAGAGAAATTTAATTTAATATCTGTTCTTATCTGTTCATTAAAATTGTATTAAAAAATAGAATTGGGACATTTAAGACTTGCACATTATGCTAACATGTTTTTTAAAAGTCTGAATTGCTGTTGTTTTGATAATTATTGCACAGTTTGATTATATTTTATTGATGTTTAACCGCTAAAACATAAGCAATTTATTAACTCAGCATTGTTGCTAGGTTACAACTGTCCAGAGTGGTCAATGTAGACTTTAAGCCAGAAAGAAATGGAATGACCTTGAACTACTCATTAAATCCTTTTTGATGCCCATATCCTGGAGCAAATTCCAGGATATGGACTAGAAGAACCAAACCTCTACTTCAACTGTTTTTGCTGCACATTTTTATCACCACATTCCCAAAATGGAACAATAAGGAGTATAGGGGGAAAAATAAGTTCAATTTTGGTATTGTGGCATCACTAGCACAAATTATTTCTACAGTTGTGTTAATTGTGAACTATATGTAGGGTGAAGGTATTAGATCTAGGATGTGACTAGACACAAACTACATCTAGAACTCATTTGTATCCAAACCACACCTTTTAAGCAGAGCGGATGATAATGGCACAGCAGAGACTGCAAACACTCTCTTCATGATCTAAAAATACAACCCACAAACTGCAACCTATGAATTTCTGACAGGCCTCACCATGCATGTCTAACCTGTCTACCTTGCTCACCTCTTCTATGGTGTCAACTTCCTCCACCTCCCTCTTTACAGGGGTGATGGGGACTGTGCAGTAGAAGGACTCCTCTCTACAGAATAAGAGGGGTTTTTGGCAAAGAAAACAAGAGACAAGCAGATGGTTAAGACCAAAAGAGCAAGATAAAGAAAACTGATGAAGGAGGCCAGAGAGATGGGAAACTGGAGGAAAAGAAATTGGCATCAGCGATAAAAATCAGAGGGAGGTGGAATACTGTCTTAAAGCAAGTGGAAAGAGAATTGAGGGAAATTAGTAGAATAGAAAATGAAAAATACAACAAAAGTCACAGCTTGAAGGCATTCATCAGTATTTTGCTGGTTCATAACTGAAATTATTACTCTACTGCCAATCCCACCACTTATTTGATATTCTTGTTTTTCCAAAATATATGCAAACAGAAAGAAAGAAAAAAAAGCAATTACCGGCAAAGAATTGAAAATACAAACAAACAGGAAGACAAAGGTTAAAAGAGCAGCAACATGACAGAAATGACAAGAAACCGCAAAGAAAAGCTGGAATGATGAGGAGTCCATCTGCAGCCTCTGGTACTATGTTCCCACTACAGTCTGGCTATTTAGGAGGAAAACAACTGGGTTTTTGAATTTCCTTTTCTTTCCCTGTATTATGTATTTTCCCCTTTACTTGTATTTTCTTAACTAAATCTTCATATGAGTTTTGTTTTGTTTGGTTTGTTTTCACTTCAAATGAAATTGTAATCGCTGATTTGTTTCTAGATAGACAGTACTTGTGTGTTACATACTGGTTCGTCTGTTGGTATATTAGAGTCCATGCCTATAATTAGCTCCGCATTTTCCTCGGAGTCAGTGCTGGAGGCCGTACTCTGCACTGACACGGGTCTCGGCACCGGAAACCTAGAGAAACTGAGCAGCATTCACAAGGTTTACACACCGACTTACAAGCAGACTCTGATGAGAACAAACACATAATGCAGACATAACAGCCACAACTGTCAACACCCCTGAAACCGTCAGAAATCCCTTCAAATAAGACAACAACCCCCTTTTAGTACCAAGGAACACTGAGGCAGATCCCACACTGTGACCTCTGTATTAAATGAAGTGTTAGTAACTACCATCTGTTAACCGTATTACACTACAAAAGGGCAGCGCCTCACCTGTTCACTTGCTGTAAAGTCTCACCTGCATTTTGGCTACAAAGAACAAGTGGCAACAGGGTGTATTATTATTCCTCGCCAAGAATAGCAGTTGCTGCACAAAGATCTACTTTTGCAGTTTTTTTGCACAGAGAACAAAAGCTGAACAGTGAGAACATGCCCTTAGTCTTCTGCAAACTGTAGAACTACGTAAAGTAGAAAAAAGCAAAAGCAAAGCCGCGTGGATACGTACTCTCGAGTGAATGACCGTGTGACGGGTGAGCGGACAGGTGTGCAGGACTCCTCCCAATCGGACGATGGTTTGATCTCCAGTGGAGCAGGTCTCACTGAACACAAAAAAAGACAACTAGTTGCAGAGACTACCAAAGGTTAAAACAAAACGGGGAAAGGGGACCAAGTATTTCATTTGCTAAAAATGACCTGTTTGTGTTTAGAATGGTTTCCTTTCAGAAAAGCTTTGTTTAAATGAAACCGTTCTCTGGAAATGTGCATATCATGACGTGTTGGGTTTTGGAAGCAAATGGAGAGGCAACTTTATGACACAGATGTCAATTTAAATGACCAAGACTCAACAAAAAATAAAAACTTATAACATACAACCAAATTAATGGCCCTGCCAGTTACGCACTCCCAAAAAGCTTTTTGAAGCAAGTGTTTGTTTTTTGGTAACTTATTGAAATCAACCGATGTTAAAACTGCATCAAGTTTATGCAGTCAACTATACAATCGGCTCCATTACTCACTGTTTTTAAGAAACTGCTTCATCCTTAAAAAGGTGTAACTGGTATAAGGTAAATCATGAAACTAGAGGTTACATTGCCAACATTTTCACAACAAACACAATCAGTTGATAAAAAACAACCAGGATCCTTTAAAAAAATGGGGTTTTGCAAAATAAATGTATAAAACTTTCACATGGTTTAATGAGACTAAAATCTCTGGGTTTATTGGGATCTAAACATTTACTAATCAAGTTTTTCTTTTCTTTTTTACAATACATTCAAGATGTTTTTCATGCAATTGAAATATTTTGTACTTTGTAAAACCAGAAAACAAGTCATCAATTTACTTAAATGGTTGATAATTTTCAGCTTTTTGTGAAGAAACCCATGCCCTGTTTATGGTACTCTGTAGTTTTCCTTTTCAAACTGCACTCTTTTGTCTGCTTCTGATTCATCACAATTTAAACAAAGAAATACACAGAAATGCAGTTTTAATCTTGTTTTTTTTATATATGTCCAGAGAAAAATGCTTTAAGAGCATATTAAAAACACCAAGACCGCAATTTTCATTGGAGTGGTTCTTTAGGTTCAAAGTGCAGTTGTACAATAAGTCGTTGATGCAGAATTTTTCTGGATTACAAGCTATATTTTTGTTTCCACGTGAAGAACAAACAACTGCCTTACAAAATCATGTAAGAAAAATAAAGAAATGTTAGTGTTTGGTGACAAAAACCAAATTGTGCATGTTTAGAACCGAAGTGCAATGTTTTAAACTCGTGGAAAGAGAAAGGTTAGGACCTTTTTGATTGACATCAGAATAATCATGACAGAGAATATTTCCAGGGCTTCTTCACAAGTGTTACTAAATCAATGAAGAATAAAAGCACACTCGTGCATCTCCTGTAGATATTTCAAATCAAAATCTTTAACTCATAGCCCTGAAGACTTGGCGGGATCCCAGGAGACTAGAAACAGCATGCAAAGAATCAGACGAAGAAGTGTGTGGAAAGGTCAGACACTGGAGAGTATTCAGATTCACAACAGCGGTTGGGTGTGGGGTACCTACCCTTGCGTCGTCCCCCTGGGAATTCACCTATGGTCTGAGAGTCGGTTCGCTCTAAACAGACACCTTTTGCTTTTATTTTAGGACTTCCTGATTGATGAAAGAAGACTTTGCTTATTACAGAACTTTGGGTGATTGAGACCTACAGCAGGAAGGGCTCTGCCATGCAAAGCAAAAGACAAGACGTATGGAAAGAACTACCTCCTCACATGCACCCGCTCACCTTTTAAAAAAAAAAAAAGAACACTTCAAGACGATTATTGTCATGACAACCGCAGACCCATAATGTCCAACATGCACTACACTTCATGCATCCACAGCTTCCCACACAAGGACTGACATCACAGCTGTGCATGCAGGATGAGCTGTGTATAAGCACTGGGAGTACAGTGAGAAATCAGGTCATGTTGAGAGGAGTAAACCTCAATCTGGAGCAGAACACTGAGACTTGTTGATAAGGCATCAACATGCTAATCATAACATTTGCTTGCAGGGTTGTTTATTAGGAAAATCTCAGTTGTGCCATAATTTTAAATATGATATTTAGTTTGGGGAAGTTTTCCTGGAAATGAGCCGCAAGTCTTCAGATTTATAGTTTGGGCAAATAAGGCAGAAAAAGCTGTCTCACAGTCTTACTGCTGTGGCCGTATTTGGGTTTGTTCTTTCGTTTTGTTTTATGTAATTTTTTTCTGTATCAGAGTGGAAACGTGAAACAGTGTTTTTGCGGATCTTTGTGTGCGTATGTGTGTCTGTCTCTGATTACTTTCAGGTGTGGTGCTGAGTAGGTGTGGCTCTCATTGGACCCAAGCGGATGGAGGCAGCCTTTAAGAGCACCATGTGGACCCTCCAGCCAGCGAGAAGGGAGCTTTGCTGCAACCTGTCTCCACTGCAGCTTGGCGCCCTTCTCCACCTGTTGAGTTGGTGTTGCACTTTGTCATTTTTGTGGTTTTGTGTTCAGGCCCACTCTGTGTAGTCTTTTGTTTAGTTTAGTGTAGCTGTAGGGGTGAACTGACATTTTCTTGCACATGTTTTCTCCTGTTTCTGTTAGTCTAGGGAGGTTAGTGTTTTGTCGTTGATTTTTCTTATCTTTCATTCACAGGTAAGATTTCAGACTTCAGTTTGGTGGGGTTCTGTTTGTTGTTTTGGCCTTTGTTCAACTTGAAGCCTTTCTGCTTTACCTGTTAAGTTATTGTTGGTTTGGTATTTATTAATTGTAAATAAGTTTGTTATTTTGTATGGAGACAATCTTTTGGTGTTTTTTTCATTAAATTAAAGTGTGTGTGTGTTTGGGGGGGGGGGGGGGGGGGGGGTATGTGAAGCTCCTATAGGTCCCCCCCAGACATAAAAACTTCACAAATAATAGATAATGGCTATTATCCCAAGCGATTTTTTGTATATCTCTAGAGTGCACACCAATTTAAAATCAAAAGTGTACCATTTTCAGTTCCAAAACTTTGTAACTGTTCATAATGGAAAGTTTTTTTAACTATATATAATGTTTTTATTTATTTTATATGATAATTCTAATTTTAAAAAAATAAAATATTCTGATAAATTTTTATTTGCAACATGCAATTCCAAAATACAAGTCTTCTCCCATGTTCCAAGTTTATTTTAAATTAGTACTTAGGTGGAATTGGCTTTGCAATAAAAAAAAAAAAAAAAAGTATCGAATGAAATAAATCTTATTAAACGGTCAATCAATCAGGGAACATGTTGATGACACTTTCACAGTGATAAACGGCTTGAAAAATAATTCTGAGCTGAATGAAAGTACTAACATATTTCAGGACCAATCATCTTTTGAATGTCATTAATGCAATATATAAAAATGACATTTTTGAGACTTGGTACCTAAGTTCTGAACCTGAACAGTGATCACAGACTCTGCTTTGCACCAATGAAGCAGCATGTAGTCCAGATATGAGCTATGTCCAGCTTAATTCATGTGTGAATTCCATATCCCTATAGGCGGTGTTCATTCTGAAGTTACAAGACACGGTTTATGCCGTGCAGAATTTCGTTGCACACTTAAATTAACCAGAAAATCCTAGTATAAACCACTACTCTGATCTCTTTTGGTAAAACAATCTCTTATTTTCCTTGAAAACGTACAGAACGCAGGGCAGGATGTGCTGCTCTCGGAGCGCTTTGCACACAGATGAGAGTTAGGGTGTAAGATGACACAGCTTTTCATTCACCTTATCGTGAGTGTGTCGTCTGAGCACACAATACATCTAATTTGTCCCCAAATGGGGTAGGGTTCCTAGTGTGTGTCGTGTAGTGCAGCCAGGCTTTTGCCTTAAACTTCTGCGATGAGCCACTAAACCAACGCTGCAGAATGAAGGTCTATAAGCATGAGAAGACAGTTTATAAACTGTCCCATTTTGCATGGAAAATACACTATGATCAAAAGTGCTTCGGTATAGGATCTTTCTACAGTTTAAGATTATTGAAACAAGGATATCAGAACTGTGGTCAGGTAAAGGTCTAGCAGAATAAATCTCAAAATAAATATTTACGAACACTATAATGATGTATCATCAGTGTCAGGAGCTTTACAGAATGCTATAGGAGGGTAAAAAGACCAAAAATGTGTGTTTATGTAACAACGACTCGATTATTCAAGGCCTGTCCTATGTGTACGGGTGAGAAGTTATGGAGTTTTAGGAGCAAAACGGGGTTTCTAGGCATCTTCATCTGCCAAACACACTGACAAGACATTGAAGCAGATTTGAGACTAATGGGTAAACTTTGTCAGCCTAAGAGCCTAACAAACCGTAAACTAATTTACCAGTTTGCTTTAGGAAATGAACACATAATTAGTGGTTTTTCCAACACTCCCAAACCAAGGACAGACCCATTAGTACACAATAATACAACAAGAGCAGAAATTAATGGCTTAAAAAAGCTCTGTAAAGATAGTTTTTTAGTTCTGATCTTGCACAGGAGGATGGTGGGTGAGTATGAGATGAAAGCATAGTTAGCCATAGCATTAGTCAACACTTAGTAGAGGTTTTATAGCACACACATCAATCACGAAGCAAGAAGACTAAGAACATGTGTTAAGGAGTCACCATCACACCTCCATGCAAGCACTCACCTTTACGGTCTGGCTTTAGATTACGGTCTACGGGCGGTGGCTGGCACTCACTGAGCACTGGCCTGCGAGGGGGGGTCTTTGGACTTAAGCGGAAACCCATGTGAGCGGGTGGGGGAACCTGTTTACCCAGGGAAGGGAACTCCACAGTGCTTGGGGTCATTGGTACATAGTTCGTTTCATTCGCTGTCTCTAGCAAACTGCCAGAGTGATGGTGCGATGGGGAATTGGCACTCATCGGGACATAGTTCTGGTCAACTTCTTCTGTAGAATGGCTCCCTAATGGCATCATTCCTTTGTTTTTCTGTTGATTGCATAATTAAAAAAACACTCTTAGTTCAAAAAGAACAAACCAAGCAAAGGATCGAAGTACAACAGTCACTTTTTAACACATATTCTGCTCTTTATATTGGTTGAATATTGATGTAAACATAGAATTTGAGAAAAAGGATTTTGGTAACAACTTCAAACATCAATAATTTACAAAGCTGTAGTCACTGCATTCTATCGTATAATGAGTATGGGTGCATGATGCTTTCCTAAGAGACAGAACGGGACTCATCCTTAGTGTAACTTGATACTACTTAAAAAGCTTTCAAAAGCCTGACAGCAGTACGGAGTGGAATAGTGTTTATGAGAAGTTTAATATTTCTGCAGTCTCTGCTGTTGCTTCACATCATTATTTGGTGAAGATAGTACAGACTATCCTCTCAATGCTCTTTGTGTTGCTTGAAGTGAGAAGTCCTGGACTCTGCTGTTTTTTGTTTGCTTTTTTGAAAAAACAGGCAGTTTGTTTTCTTCTTAGTAGAAAACCTGAACATGCTGGAGACTGCATTTCTACAAAGCAGCTACTGATACACACTTTTGTATTTTGCCAACAAAAGCCATTTGTGATTTTGATAAATCCCAAATGAGTCTTGTATGTGTATTTTACTTCCAAATTACACGGCTATGAATCATAAAATAACGACACAATGTGGTGACCCCTAAAGGGCAAAGCCCAAAAGCAAAGATACTTCGCTGGATCAACTTTGTTTACTTTGGTTAATTGAATTACGTCGTTATTTTGGCATATTTCAATTTGCAATTGATATGCTGCTATAATCTGTAGTCTTGTTTTCTTCAGCTCAAATACTTATTTAACTGTCAATAGTTACAAAACAGGAGTAGTAAGAAAATGTTACCAATTTAATATTATAAAATCTGGCAACCTTTTTAATAAATGAATTATTTTTAAAACATTCCGTTTCTAGAAATGTTCAGTCATCAACACAGGCTTACTAGCAGCCATTATTATAAGGTTAAAAAAAAAAACATCCACCTGTAACTTTGGTTGCAACACTTACAAAATAGCATTTGAGGTTTTCGTTGAAGTCAAATGAATAGCTTTTATCTGTGGGGAATGGTCTAGGAATGTCATAGAAGTCCTGGGATCCAAAATCTGCAGAAACAAAACCAAACAAAGTATTAAATATTTGCAGCAAATGTCTTACTGGAACAGCACAGTGCTCAGTCAAAATGTGATTTGATGGGAAAAATACGAAATTTTCAAAAAATATTGCTGTTGTGCCTCACCGCCATGTTTTCATTTTTAGGTGTTGATCTGAATGTAAACTAAAACATTAAGAGAAACCATGTCCAAAGGACATAAAGTACTGTGCAAGTGCACACGGTTTATCAAGCATAAATTGTAAATTATTGGAAAGAAGAAAAACAAACAAGTCTCAAATGTAAATCAATCAAAAAGCCACATTACAGTATATTTATTCAGGTTAGTGATAGTTCAGCATGAATCTGTAAAGTATGACTCACTGGCGTAGTTAAAATCTCATGAAAATGGATGAACAAATGACTTTATATTAATAAAAGCAGACTTAAAGATTCAAGTCCATTTAAAGACAGAAAAAAAGACCACCCTGAAGAAAAAAAAAATCTATAAATGTTTAATATTTTTTCAAAAAACTGCTCATTTTATGGCTTTCACAAAATGAATGCAGAAGCAACAATGGTATTTCACCTCAAGCTTAGCTAAAATAATTTTATTCATTGGGGATTTCTGCAGAAACATTTATTACCACAAGGGGGTGGACTATGTGGAGGAATCAATTTTTAGCCTCAACATTTCACCACCACCAATCCCCTTTAGAGCTCTAGTTGATCCTACAAAGATTGTTAGGTATCAATCTTTGCTCAAAGAATTTACTGCAAAATCAGACTTAAAAAAAAAGGTTTATGTGGGAATAAAAGCTTTTTTAGCTTAAAGGCAACACCTAAAACTGTGCTGAAGACGGGAGAAAAATAGAAACCTTTGCGAAGACGTGAACAGTCCTCCGCTCCAATAGTGTGGCTTCGTAAAGCTTTACTCCCGGCACTAGGTGGCACACTGTAGTTTCCATCCGTCTCCGAGGCTGGACGAGGCATACAAAAGGTGTCCGTAGGTGAGCGCTCAGCAGGCGGTTGTGGAAGCCCTGATGAGGAGCTGAGCGAAGGCTTGGGTGGTCTAGGGGGAGGCACTACATCACCCTCCGAACCTCCAGCTCCGGTTGACAGTGACATTGTGCGAGGGGCCTGGTAGGGACAGTTTGCACCAGGTGTGGGTGGGACGTCATAACTGATGGAAATATTGCGCATGTGTGTCTCTATTGAGGGTTTTCTCGAAGGTGTGTTGAAGACATAAAGCTCAGAGGCGTCCCCGCTGTCTGTATGAGCGGGAGGAGAGGAGGCAGATATGGGGAGAAGAACAGTGTCCTGGGAGTAACTGCGTGGGAGGCTGTAGAGACCGGCGTCAGCTGAGAAAGAGGCACCGCGGGACGGCGGCGAGTCGTAGAAGGAAGGGGCGGACGCTGGAGCTGGGTGTTGTGGGAAGAAGCCGTTGTGTGAAATGTGCTTGGCTGAGAAAGTGGCAGAAGTAGGAGTGCGATGAGAGGGAAGGTTGTCATTCAGGTCCGTCTCTGAAGAGGTAGACTTGGAGCACTCGGCATGGGCTCTGGGAACATAAATCGGATGCACATTTAAGTAAACTTAGGTCCACCGACAAAATATTACAATCCACACAGTGGCATTAAGCCTTTGTAGCATCATTTCCAAACTATAATAAAGATTTCCACATTTAACTTCACATGATCAGTCATCTTTGACAAAACCACACATTTAAAATCTTTAATAAAGTGATTTATTTTGTTATAATGCTATCATATCAAGGGTAGACTAATACATATTTCAATCCAGAAGTCATTTCACTTTGTACCAGAGCTGTGTGTGAGTTAGTGTTTCAGTATCGGACTGTCTTCTCTACACGTTTGGCACTTCAAACAAGCAGGCAATTCCAGCTGGAGGGCTGGCCACTCACAGACAAGTCTGTGGAGGAACAGTCTTGCTCTCACACTCCTCCAAAAGCAAATACTCCTGGTCTCCCTCCAGTGGAGACTGACACTCCACTGAGCTACACACAACATCCAACAAGGACAAGGAAGAGCAGCAGAGTTGGAAAATTGGAAGAAAAAAAAGACAAAATAAGAGGAAAGGGTCTGTAAACTGCACAGAGGAAGTTGTGAAAGTAAAACAAAAAAACTGAGCATGCATTATTAAAGAACAGGTTAAGTAACCTCACCTGTTGGGTTCAGGTTTTTTGCTCTCACAGTTAGCAAGCCACAAGTAGTCCTGAGGTTCATCTGAACTGGACTGGGAGTTCAGGTGTTGCACGCTCACTGGCTGGTATGGAGGTGGCACACCTGACAGGACTGATGCTGCTGGACCAACATTACCCAGAGCTGCATGTGGAGGCGTGTCAACCACAAGGCCCCCAGTAATGGACTGGTGAGCAGCTTTCGATGCGTCTTGAGGAGGACAGTGAGAGGACAGCGGTTAACAACAATCCTGTTGATGTGCCTGATCATTCTTTGTACTACTTATATGTAAAATAGGTCCCAATTAAAAAAATGAAGGACCACCTATGCTGACATCAGAAAAAAAAAAAAAAAGTAACATCAGACTGAAAAAAACAATTCTATTTTTCAGCATCGGTTGTATGGCTTTAACTCTTTTACACCAGAGCTTTAGCTCCAATGTTCACTACAGTGACTCTTCAACTGTTTACGCAGTTACCACAATTCTAACGGATTCTGAAGCGGAAGAAAGCAGCTTAGTGCTAATATGCAACCTTTTTCGGTTAGAAATGTGTTGCATATTGGTGCATAGCCAATATGAAAAGCCGCTTTCTCCACGTCAGATTCAGCTCATTTATGTTGATCGTGTAAACTGTCAAAGACTTACAGTTTGCCAAAGAGCGCGGTATTTAGGTTTTGCAGGCAACCTCTCCGGTGTTAAAGGGTTCAAGCTGGCTGCTGTGTGTTCATCATGCATACACGGGTTGGTTTGCACAAATAACATGGAGGTTGCTGCCATGAGTCCATTTTTTAAAATGTTTTTAAGCATGTAAGTAATTAATAAAATAAAAAAAAACTAACCAATTGGAATTGGAAACTTCATCTGCAATCAAAAAACAAGTTTTTTCTACAAAAAAATAAAAGTAGGTAAATATGGATATCGTGAACTGCAAATCCTATTAAAAACCGTCGAGGACGAACTTCTATTGTAGGCTTGTGATGTCCACTGACACAGTACAGGTCATGTAGCAAACATGTGATACTAACCACAAAATAAATAGAAAGCCGTGTTTGCAAATGCCAACTTTGGCAGGGTAAAGGTCTAAAAGAGTTTGGTGGAGGGGTTTCCTAGCAACCAAACCCAACACAACACTCCAGTCTTTTCAGACTATTTTAGCGGCATAAATAATCATTTGATCTTTCCTGCATGCAACTATTTTTATTTGGTCCTGCAGGTAAACACCCCATGCACAGAGAGAAACTTTCACTCATTCCCTCTCCTTAAATTGAACTGCCTCACTTCTTCCTTGTGCTTCGGATATTATTTTTATTCCTTCTGTTTTATCGTTCTTTCTTCTTTTGCAAAGCCAACCTGGTCCTGGAATCTGCTCCCTTATTATACAAAACTTTCTGATTCAGATTTTTCATTTTTTGGGGTGAAACTAAAATGTCAGAGGACCAAATGTGAGACCATGTGTTCAGTTGATAATGCTTAAATTGAAAAAGCAAAAAGACAATGACCAAACACAAGTAAAAGCACTGCAAAATGAAGGAAAATAAAGAGGGATTATGCTACAGAACAGTCAAAAGTCTTTACCATGACATGAAACACTGGCATTTGTAGATTGTTGGGATATTTGGCCTGTATGTTTTGTTGTTTTTCTTCCCACACTAGATAAATACAGTTCCTCACCAAGGTCTGTGCTTTGTAACAGGGAGAGTTACCATATTTCCAATCTTTTAAAAAAAATGTCTGCTTGAGTTGTTCTCCTAAAATGTGAACAAAGATGACTGCTTATAATCCAAGCAATCCTATTTTTTGTTGTAAAACAAAAGCAGTTTTGAGTTAATAAAAACATTTCTAGTCAATTCCGGCACTTGTGTTCGCTCCTTTTTGCTATTTAGGTTTTGTGTAAGAATCTGCAGAGAAAAAAAAGGGGGGAATGCTTTTTTTATGTGTGTGAAAGTACTAATCTATACCACCTACACCATCTCTGAGAGCTTCCATTCCTCCAGCTTTCCTAATGTTCCTTCCTCTAATATCTGCTCGGCTCTGAAGCGCTCTGCGTGTAGTGTGGCCACACATTACAGAGGAGTGGGAGCTGGGTCTCACACACAGAGAAGTGCAAACAGAAAGAGAGCCAAGGACATTCTTTTACAATAACAGCCAAAGAGGCCTATCTGAAAAAAAAAATATGTCTCAATTTTTATCCTTGAAAAGTCTGTTAGCTTGTGCGTCTTTAAAGAGCCAATATGAAAAATTCTGTTCAAGAGGAGCTCAATGTTAGTATTTTTTTCCTGAACTTGAGGCATAGCTGCTGCAAGGATGACAGAGCACCATAACCAATGAGTCACTTGACAACTTTGACAAGTGTCCTCTTCTAAAAAGAACCTGTGCAGTCCCTTATGTCAAACCTCACTTAAAAGCTGATGCATTTTACTGCTAAGGAGCAAGAGAAATTGGAACTAGAAGAAAAAAAGGGCTGAAAGACTTATAAAGTACTTGGGGCTTTGATTATGCTAATAGCAAACAGAAAATATTTACAACTTTTATAGCAGAACTTGGAAATATTCAGCAGTGGCTCATTAACTCATACATGTTAATGGACAACAACAGAACTATGATTATATTTACCAATAAAAATAAAATAGCTAAAATGTCATCCATCTGGTGGGTTCCTAGGAGAAGTGGAGCTTGACTGTGTGGAGGAGTTCAAGGATCTCATATCACTGGACATATAGGTCTCCTTAAAAAAACATGTTCAAAGCACCAGCAAACTAAAGTCGGATTTTTAAAACTTTAGATTCATTTTCACATAAAGACTTTTGTATTACGATTTTTGCCCTATACTACAGACAATTAAAAGACGAAAAATGCTTGTTACAGTGCTCTTTGTGTATGCATTTTACCAAAAACTAACAAAAGGCCTGGTGCAGGATGGTAAGAAGTATTGTCAAACAACAACTTTTGAATAAAAAACTGTTGCTGAGGAGATTTCAAGTTTAGAGCAGCGAGTTATTAATTTCCCATAAATAAATAAATCCTGAAAGCTAAATGGAAAAAAAAATGTCATGTTGCTCTTTAACTCACATTACAAATGGTTAGGGAGTCGTTTTGACTTTTAAGTTTTTTTTTGGCTGATTAATAAAATAGCTAATGTTAAAACATTGTTTCTGCTTAACAATAATCAGTTTTGTTTACTGTAGAGTATTCAACTTCCCTGAAACGAACATTGACACAACAGTAACAGGACTTGTAATTGTTAGGAGTACAATAACGACTTATGGGGCAACGCTTACCATCGTCAGTGGGGTTAAAACCACAGATGTCACAGATGTGGCGAACCCACTTGTTCATTTCTTCCTCAGTGTCAGCCACCAGGTAAAAGACACGGTCGATGGTCTTAATGTCGAAAATGAAGCTGTGCTCCAAATCCTTCTTGCTAAACGTCAGCCCAGCATCAACCTAGGGTGAGACGTCAACAGAGTTTGTCTTACAACATAGTGGTTCAGTATCAAGGTGACTGAGTTTGATCTGTGTTAATAACAAAAAATACAGTTTGGTGAACAAGTCTTGGTTTTTTTGCCTGTTCGTTTAAGAGACTTAATTGTTTTTATGCTTTCAGTGGCCTTGCCCTGAACTCTGAGCTCTTACAGGCACACACCTCTCTCCCAGTCCCTTGGGTCAGCTAATCAGCTGCTCCTGGACATAGCAAAGGGCAACACTTACACTTCCTCCTTAAGCCTAATTCAGAAAGAAAAAAAAACAGAACTGCCCCCAGACTGTTTTTTAACACGTGCTAAAATAATGATTTTATCATTTTCATTTACTGTTTCAAAATTGTTTTTAAATTGTATGCAAGTGGTTTTACTTGAGTTTTTTAATTTTTTTGGGGGTTGTTTACTTTACCATGATGTTTTGTAGAGCTTCCCAAGTAACCATGAACCATTTTAACTACCATCACTTGTCAGAGATTCTCACTGGTTTTTGTGCATTTTAGGCATTGTGATATAACATCTTCCAGAAACTTTCTGACTCAGACTCTATTCTTGTTTTTCTAGGAGTCCTTTTCATTATGTTCAGGTACTAAGTCACTGCTAAGAAATGGTATTTAAAAAAAGTGGAGTGAGAAAACATGATTAGAATTAAAAACTACCCAGTGGTTAATACATTTTGCTGTTTGTTTTTACTATTTTCTTTTTACTTGAAATATTTTAGAATGATGAACTTAGTTCTGGATGATGCAACTATTGATTTTTTTTAAAATAAATGTTTAATTATTTCGTGTGTGCCAATTCTTTTGGTCCTCAATATTACATGAAAAGGTAACTGAATGAATAGAACATATAAATAATAATCATACTGTAAACAACTTTATAATGGCTAAAAGTAAAGATTTCCCTACATTTCTTGGAAGTTTTCCTTCTGTTTTCCCCCCCTCATTCTTCATCCATAAAACATTTAGCCACACAATTAAACTTTGAATAAATTAGGCTTTACTGTTGCAATTTTAGTTTTTTGAGTCATTTCTAAGTCATAGTGATTATATTGTGTATTATTTAGCTTAGTTAATTGATACTATATCTCTGGTTAAGTCCGAATCAACCCTTCACCCCACCCCCAGTTATACAAACAGCCTTACCTACCAAGTTATACTGAAGTTCCCAAGAAGTGTTCATTTTCACAAATATAATGGCTTACATAAATGTAAAAAAATGTGGAATGAACTATAAAGCTAGACTAGCAGGCTTTAAACAAACCCTCATTTAAGAAAGAAAAGAAAAAGAACGTAGCAAGTATCTCCACTGCATCTACAGCAAAACTGTCACAACACAAATCGAGTGTTTCCCATGGAACAAGGAGTAATACCTGCTCACACAAGTTGAGATCTATTACACGAATAGGCTTCTTGGTGTGGTCATTCTTGTAATACTCCAAGACGTCTGGGTCGCCTGTTAGACGGCCACTGCGAAGAACAAACCATCGCTTCTTCCATGCCTGCAGGGTAAGCACAAAAATGAGGCCAAAGGTTATACGCATGTTCTCACACTGACTGTTTCATTCCCAGATGACCACAAGCTGACCAAAAGCTTTATTTATGTCATTTTCACTCCGTGTATCCCGGGAGGGCTTTTGTTTCTGTGTGCACTTAAATTTTAGCAGCGCTACCCTTTCTATGGAGTGGCGAGAGCCAGAGGACAGAAGCCTGAAGCAGAAATATATATCTGGGATTTTCAGAACAAAAGCTTTGTTCAAAAGATTTCAGCGACCTAATATATAAAGAAAAGCCGGCCATCAAGTGATTTATTTTGTTTTTCATTCTACTTTATAGACTGAAGAGAAGCTAATAGAAAAAGCTAACTGAAAAAAAAGGCAACAAAAAAAAAGAAAAAAAGCTGCGATTTTGAGCTTCACATACAGAATTCAGGGAGTATTTTCAACAGAAAACCTCAGAATACATCAGCGGTGTTCTATAAAATGAGAATAAAAAAAACTTCTGTTTTTATTTCAACAAAACAAAAAGGTGCAACAATTACCAGTAAAAGCAGACAGTTGAAACAGAGTGCATTAAATTTGAAATTGAATCATTGCACTGCTAAATCATTTGCAGTGCCACAAAGCTGATAAATGAACTAAAACAAGATTCTTCAAGAACTTGTGAAAACTGCAACAGTAAAGGTAAGCAAAAGTCTACAGAACCTCCACCTGGTTTTCCTAGGCTGTTTCTAAATAAAATTCGGATTTCCCCCTGTCTGCTGGGTTAGCATCTAACTGATAGGCAATAAAGCAATGGTTGAAGAAAGACAGTGGGTGTGTTAAGGGAACCTCTCTCTTCTGTATAAGACAAAGTGATCTTGGATCTTGTTACCCTGTGGGGAGCAGAAGGACCAAGATCTTAGGTTACAGAGAGGCCAGGCCCGCCCAGTGCGAGTGTGTTGACAGCTGAGAAAGTAGTTCATGCTCAGAACTGAGGCAGGAGAGACAGTAAACATGTTGATCTCATGCATGCAAAGCAAACATAAAATGAAAAGAAATAATTACAACAAATCATTATGGATAAAACTATAAGATTTTATAAGAAAAAAAAAAAAAAAAAGAGTTAAGTCTGTCTTAAATTCAATGTTAGGTGATAATTCGTCTAATAATAATGCATAATCCCCTGCATTTCCAAAAGATTTCCGACAGCAGGCTATCCCGTAGAATGTAATGTGCTATGCATGCATGCTGTATTAAGTCCATATGAACTGAGGGAATCAGAGGCCAACATTCATTTTTTCATCACCCAAAAGAAGGAAGTGGGGATGTTCATGAGAACACACAACCTTCTGTAGATAAGTCTTTAGCAAAGCTCAAATAACATCAAGTTGAGAAGTAAATCCATTTTCTCCTGCAATTTCTAAAATATTTAAAAACCCACAGCAAGAATTAATATTTTACTCCAGGAATCCAAAATACACAATCAGACATTTTATTGGACATGTGGAGTCACCCAATAAGGCCAAAGATATTTAAAACATCTAAAAAAGAAAAAGCAAGCAAATATAATTGCACTAGGATTTTTATAAATACAGTCTTACTCCAGTGTTAAGTCAGAAAAGACAACTTGATTAGGAACTTGATTACATACCTCTTGTCAGTGCTCAAGAAGAATATGTTTAGACATTTAGTCCTGTTTTTTGGGTTGTATATTCCATTAAAGGCAGCACTCACTTGAATCAACATAATTTAAACAAAGTATCACTGTAGAACTCACATCTTCACTTCAGCCTTTCTTGATACCTAAAATTCTGAACAATAATAGAGATGTCAGCCACAAAACCGGATGGGGAATGGGACAGCTTAGGACGATCCTGAACCAGAATGGGGAGGGCTCCCGACATAACGGCTACGCCTGCCAGCCCCTCTTTATCCCTACCCGCCTTTTCTTTAAGTATGTCCTCTGATAGGATGAGACGCGGGAAGACACCCCCTCTCCGTTTGCCCACCCTAGTTCAACAGCCAAAATGGGACAGACAGTGAGTGGTATTGAGGGGCATGCTAAGATGATGACAGAGACAGAGGGGCTGGGGGACTTGAAAAGAGATGCCAACAGAGCGAGTCATACTACTGTCAGAGGCCTCTTCACCAAATATCACTGGAGATTCCGAAAGTTTTGGATGGAGCTGTGCTACAACTATGCCGAATTAAGCAAAGACAAACATCCAGATAGAATAATACTGTACAAGAGATACTGTAAGCATGCACTTGTCCACATGGCGTACAACAAGAAACATTAAAGCCTAATTTATGTCTAATAACTGGAAAAAGTATTGTTGTGAGCCATAAAAATGAAGTTTAAGCAGAATCAATTTGTTTTTTTTGTTAACAAAAAGTAAGTCAACAATTAATTTAACTATTTTTATTTTTTTTCAAAATTTATGTTATTGTTGCACTGCTTAAATGTTCTCAAAAATACAAAGAAAAAAGAATTACACTTTTAGTTTAACTGTTATTAAAAGAATAAACCATCCAACCTGAAACCAGGCTGCATTTTGAATGGTTAACTTAATAGAAACACAACAAATCTATCTTTTTTTTTCTTTAAAAAAAAAAAACCTATTAGGAAGAGTTGAATCAATTTTTAAACTTAGGCAATGGTAACAAATAAAACTGCCAACACACAACAAGGAGGCAATGGCATCGGCAGACTTTTCAAGATTAGCCACCGCCGCCAGATTTTTTAGATAATCGTTGGCATGGTCATGAATGTAGACGGCAGCAGTCAGGCGGTTGTCAATCAGGAGGAGATGACATCATTACAAAATTTGGCGGCCACCTTTGATTGGATGATATCTAAATGTCTCTGGATGGCAGCCGTCCATACGATGTGCCACTATTTGCCATCTTGTGCATTGCTCATATGAGTAGTCCAGCACTCAATGTTCCGTCTTCTTTGTATTCTTCTCAGCATCAACCACATTTCAATAAGACACAGGTTTCAGAGTTGCAGCGGTGTTATCATATTATGTGCAGGACCTAAAGTCGCCAGGATCACTAGATTGATGTCTGGTCATAGCCGTCCCCCAGGACACGTCAACATCCCCTATCAAGCGCTCGCGCTGCTAGCGATTCTAACAATTGGTAGCAGCAGATTTCTAACAATTGGCCGGCAGCAGTGGGACGGCAGCGCAGGGGCAGGGGGATGGTGGAGGGTGGCAGTCTGAAATAGGTCAACCATCATACAATTTTGGGGACTTTGGAGACCTCCTATCAGTCAGTTATTGCGCTGCTGCCTTCCTGACACCCGCCCGTCACTGGACTGCCACTGAGCAACCTTGAAATGTGCTCAGGCGACCACTGACCAGTGTCAAAAAAAACGTCTGCTTGCCGTAAAATGTTCACTTTTTCTTAAAACCTCGATGACTACCATCTCCCAATTACAAATGCTGCAGTGTGGCCACCTGCCAATTCGCTGAAAAGCTTGCATTTAGATTGCTGCGCTATGGCATTTTACGATATGTGATCATAGTCTTATTAGGATTCAAGAGGCTGAGAAGACACCAGATGTCAATCAAAAATCATAACCAATGTGACCCACCAAAAGCTAAAGTTGAGGAGGTTTGTGTCGTCAGTATTGATCAAATTTTCCCTCATCAATGTGGGAATGGTCATCCAAAAACCATCTGAAGTACTTTGACTAACAAGAGAGATTCATTTATGTTTTTACTTTTGATCAAATTTTTACCTGTAAACTAATTATGAAAAGGTTGAACTTTTCTAGCATACACAAATGTGAGGTAATACAATGTGATCATCTGAAACAAAAGGCAGAAAATCAACATCAAACTCTAGATGCCTCAATTTGCACAACAATTTGTGAAAGTATACTAAAAGAAGAGTTTTAAAAAATTGGTTTGGTAGGATTTCTATGAATACTTATTCATTCATCTTCTAAACCCTTTTTGTCCCTTTTGGGGTCATGGGGCTGCCGGAGCCTATGAATATTATTTAGCATAAAACAGGATCATTCTCTTTTCCAATGTGTATGTAAAAAAATAAATTAAAAAAAAACTAGCCATGCCGTGCGCACAAAAAAAGACTTTAAAAAGATGCACTCATTTGGTCAATTCTAAATAAAACACATTGGCAGAAACACAAGCTTTTTTTTTTTTTTTTTTTTTTCAGCTGAAAATGGGTGTTTAGATTGAACAAAGCAGACTTACAGATATATGTCTATATAGATATGCATTTTTCTTGTTCATGGGCTGCACGGTGGCGCAGTGGTTAGCGCTCTTGCCTCACAGCAAGAAGGCCCCCGGTTCAAGTCCCGGCTGGGGGACATGAAAAACACAACATCAATGGGGGACCTTTCTGTGTGGAGTTTGCATGTTCTCCCCGTGCATGTGTGGGTTTTCTCCGGGATCTCCGGCTTCCTCCCACCGTCCAAAAACATGCTACATAGGTTGATTGGCAACTCTAAATTGTCCATAGGTGTGAGTGTGAGTGTGAGAGTGAGTGGATGTGTGATAAAGGATATTCCACCCTGTGACAGACTGGCGACCAGTCCAGGGTATCCCTTGCTTACGCCCAAGTGGCCGGGATAGGCTCCGGCAACCCCGTGACCCCGAAAGGGAATAAACGGTTAAGAAGATGAATGAATGAATGAATGAATGAATGAATGAATGAATGAATGAATGAATGAATGAATGAATGAATGAATGAATTTTTCTTGTTCATGTGTCAAAAAAGCAAAAAAAGCATTGGTGGTTGCTTTGCACCTTAAGATGTTGAGATGTTAAGAAGTTACAGCTCAACCCTCCAACTCAAGTCCATAGTACAGAAGTTAAGAAGTCCCAAAGTTTTTTACTTTAGGATCAGAAACTTATCAACTGATTATGAACATCTGTTCACAGATGGTGGTCCACAGGCATGCACATCTGTTATGGAAGTCCCCGCTCCTTATGGCAGGCAGATGACGTTTGTTGACCAGCCTCATTTAGCCATAGGCCAGCCACTCTTACTTGTGCGTTAATTGTGCGTTCTGAGGCTCAAGGAAGTAAAAATAGAAGTTTAGCGAGAATCCTAGTCATGCCCTGCAAACAAAGACGACTTATACAAGTTGCAGCACTAAACAGAGGAGCTTTTGTCTCCCCTCCTTCTCCCTCAGCATACCTCGTCACCAAGGCCATGAGTGCTAAAATCTCTGACGTTCATGGCACTCTTTTAGAAACGTCTTTATTCGATCAGTTTTAGCTACCTAGTAGTAAGAACAAGGAATGTTATTGAGTGGTATTACGCATTTGCTGACCACATTTTTGTCGAATTGCAGCATCACTGAAATAGCATTTTTTCCCCATCTTTGTCATGTTACAGACAAACTGAACTGTGTACCGGTAATATGCGTCAGTTTGTCAACACCTTTTTAATCACATTTGGGGGCTTTGTCCTTTAACTAGCCTCTTAATGCATAATAACAAGTGTAAACTACTGGCACTAAACAGCATAAACAAACAGAGGAGGAGGATAACTGCATTGGCACTCCTGCACTGCTACCTTTTTTAAAGTGACTTCATTTCCAAGCAATCTTTTTACATATTCAAATCAGAAAAAACTGCATATGTAAATTAAATAAACCTACCTAAACTGCATGGAAATTAAATACTTTGTTTTTTATATGTTAAAGTGGAGCTGGAAAGCTGAAACAGTTGATTAACAAAGTGAAACCCCCCTTAAAAATGGTACTTGTTGCTGTTTGGTAGACAAAAAAATGGCAGCAATGTATGTCATTATCAAAATTTTGCGCTACCTCAGCTTCCTTCCATACATGTTGACCCTGATTTTTTAACACTCCATCCTTTGCTGTGTGTTGTTTTTTTTTCTGAGGAACAAACAGATAATTTGTCCTAGTCAGAATGAGTCAGTGCAGCTGGGGTGCAGGTCATTTAACACAGCCCACTCAGATGGGACAGATGGCTCAGCCAGTCGCACGCTGATACAGATCTAATCTAATGCTATCACTTAGTACTTCAAAAGAAGAGCCAGGGAGCGAGAGATCATTTTACTGCAATCTAGAGTAAAGGTAAATGATGCAGAAACTGCAAAACTTAACAAATTCACCAATATACATAAAAAATGTGTCTTTTGGGAAAAAAAATATTGATATTAATTTAACCGACACTCAAAGTTCAAAACTGTTCAAAATATGCTGACTGATGATGATGTGCAACTCGTTGCTTTTACACAGCCTTTTCTGTAACACTGCCATATCCTCTTTTATCCCAGCGCAGTGTGAAAGAAAACTGTGGCAGTTTGCAGTCACATTCTTTACTGCCTCTTTATGGTCTGTGTATGCGGGGCTCTTCAACTAAATTGTAAAGCCGTCCAGTTGGAAAAAATTTTTTGAAGTTAAGGTCCGGAAAGAAAGAAAAAAGATGTCTACATAGTTAGTGTAATACATTTTTAAGTAGCTGATGATTGGTGGCACATCTGCATGTAATTAATATCCAACTCTCACTTCAAATTAATTTAGTACAATTTTGAACTTTTTGACAGTATTGAATGTCACGTAACATAAAACACGTGAAACTGTGCGCCACACACACACACTCACGCACACACAACAGAAACACTCCCAGGACAACTGCCGACATCACAAAAAAAAACAGATGAACGCAGGATCCACTAGTCTTCATTAGCATCTTCCACAAATCAAACACGCCCCCTGAAGAATTTACATTCAGAGTTTTTCAATCTATAAGGGCAGCATTTCAAAACTAGAAAATTCCTGCTTAATTCAGCCTTTCTGTAAGAAAAATTTCCTAAAAGTCCTTTTTACCAGCTTCCTCCGTTCAGAAACGACTTCAGCAGGTCGTCAACTTTATTTGATTGAATCTTCTTTGTCTGTCAAATATTTGCGGCTGGTTTAAACTTAGACTTTGTGATAAATATTTTCCCTTCATGTAAAAGTGGAGGCTAACAACAGGATGCCAAATTCAGCTGTGTCCAACATTTAAGGTGCGAAGGATAAATAAAGCAAAATAAAACGACACAACCGTCGTAAACTGGTATTTTCTAAATATAATAGAAACATGAATCCATCGAGTCGGCATCTTTATTATTGTGAGATTATGTGAAACATTCGAAGGTCAGTCACCACACATTATGCAGAGCAACTTGGTATGTGGAAACAATCGTCTCAATAAATCCATATGTTGAGGAAAACTTATGGTTTTGTCTGTAAACAGCAGCTTTATGTTTCTTTGGAGTTGAAGGCTCTTCTTCAGTTTCCTCACTGGCTCTATCCTCCCCAAAGAAACTTCCCAAACATGTCTTTTTGTTTGGCTTTTGTTCACCTTTGGCTTTAGGCTCATAACACTTGGCTTGCGCTCCGAGCAACAACCGCTTTATGTCATGCGACGCGTCAAGACAGGCAGATGGGATGAACAAAATCTGGTAGTTTTCCAAAATAAAACGTACATCTGAATCAGAAAATAAAAAAGCGTAAAGAAGCAAAGTCAGCCATTTTTTTTTATCCTGTCTGGGGCCCTCGGACAGGTACAGGTTGGAGATCCCTGATCTAATGGGATTAGACGGCACATCAAAAAACGACGAATTGGGGACACATGAAACGTCAAAAAGTGACGTGGAGTGGGACCAGAAAATACGTCCATATATAACGAGTTGGGAGTGAGAATGTGTTGGTTGCAAGGACCACAAAAGTTGCACCATTTGAAATAGAGGGGCCCATCGTATTAGTTTTGCATCAAGTTCGGATGCGGGTCCGGGTCTGGATGACCCACGGTCTGCTAGTTAATGCTCCTGGTGTGGTGCTTATAACAGTGGTGTTGCAGACATTGACAATTGACATTTTCTTTGTTAAACGGTTGATGAGGGGGTATAGCTTAAAATACTTTTGATCCCAAATCGTCTAAAAGTTGTTTTGTCTCAATCGTGGTGATGACCAACATTAATATGAGAATGTTTATTTAGAACAAAAAATTAAAATGACAATTCTTCCCTTTAAAAAAATCTTTTAGTCCATCTTTTTTGTGATGCACAGAATAATAGATTATTCTTAAACTTGAAAATACAACCAATTGATAGCATTGACATCCTGACATACAAATGGATAAGTCAAATGATCACACAAACTGCTTTTTTTATAATTTTTTATTATATGTATTTAACCTGTATTTAACCAGGTAAGTCAATTGAGAACCACTACTCATTTACAAAAACAACTTGGATCTACGAGGCATGCTTATGGACTGTGAGATGAAGCTGGAGTGCCAGGAGACGACCCATAGCCGCGTTTACATGGGCAAAAGTAATCGGAAAGAACGCCTGATCGGAAAGAAAATGCGTCATGTAAACATGCCGTTCGGAATACTCCGCCCCGGATAGACTCGTTCAGATCAAAATTTCTTTCCGATCAAGATAGATGGGTTATACCGATCGTTTATCCGATCGTGGAGCATGTAAACGGTCATTCCGATCGTGTGTCACTACTGCTCTGGTTTACGTCATGCATAGATGGTGTTTTGCTGAGAGAAAGCTTTGGAGAGCATACAGGACCGACCAGCTGCTCTGCAGACGCCCCGTGAAAAGCGCCGCTCCGCTCTCTTTCACCCATCACGGGGGAGATGCGGGGGGGATGCGTGCCCACTGAGGTCTGGACCCGGCACCAGAGCTCTGCGTTTGGGCTCCGGTGCCAGTGGACCGAGTGAACCTCTCTGAGCAGAGCAGCCGGATTTATTCATGTGTTTGAGGGGAGGGTGCTTTGTTTGTTACGTTGAAAGCTTTCCCCCGACAAAATAAAGGCTGATGTTATTCCCAGACATTTACGTGCAGACAAGCTGCAGATTGCAGCGTTTCCCGCATGGTCCTGGATTTTGTGTCCATCAAAAGGCTAATGTTGTTGGCGCGTGTTAGCCTGTCCTAAAACTGGGTTCTTCTTCCAGCTCAGTTCTTCCACAAAAAAAGCACTGACCACACGGATTAAATATAAAATGATGAGCGAACAGGCACTTCATAATATTCATAACATTAATAAAAGCCCGTTTGGAAGATCGCCTCTTTTACCGAGCTGCTGCATAAATATATGTGACAGCAAAGGTTTGTTTACAACGGGACACATTTTCCTTCCGGTATTTTCGACACTACTGCGCATGCCCAAATGATTTATTCCGACCGAAAGTGTGACCCATGTGAACGTTTCTTCTAATCTGAAAAAGGTTTTCTGATCCCATGTGCACGGGTGAATTTTAACCCGACCATTGATCCGATCAAGATATTCTGCCCATCTAACCGCGGCTGTTGTCACGGGGAGAACATGCAAACCGCACACAGAAAAAACCCAGCTGGGATTTAAAACAGGGCCTTCTCACTGTGAGGGCTTGATTGCCAACCACCTCACCACCGTGCAGCTTATACAGAAGGCTAGCAATAAATATTCACCATAAGTATAGCTGCAATTCAAGAGCCCTGTCTGCAGTATTATTGTCGACTACAATGAATTTTAAGTTTCAAAATTTGGGTGATAAGTACAAACATTCCTTTTCCACAAGTATTTCATTATTTGAATCTTGGATATTAAAAGTTGCAGGTAGTATATGCAAACTACTATGGATTACCTAGAGCTCCAGTTGTAAGTGTGTTGAAGAAAAGAAAATGTGCAAATAACAGCCATCATATGCTGCGATTGCACATACCAACATCCTACACAACAGTGACGGGAGTTGCAAACCATGACTTCTTTATATGGTGTGAAAAGACCGTCTCGCTAAGAATTTAATGCTGATGTTGGATCAGTAAAATAGTCAAGTGCACAGTGAATGTGAAGAGAGGAGCAGTGACATGCTTTTTTTTAACTAAACAAAACCTGTGTGAACGTCCCAGATGGTTTTCTCCTCACATAGTTGAATCTGAATGACATCTAAAATTATTCTTACAACAACGATCCAATTCAAGGCTGCACTGCAGATGTTTATAAAGATCTATCTTACTACTGTGTTGCCAACAACAGGTTTCTTGCCAGTTTTTGCAAGAAGGGCAACTTCACATTATTCTTACCATCTGATGTTGATGGAGTAGATTTTAAAAGCCTACAATGACAAATGTAGTCTTTTCTCTGATCACTCTTGTAAATCGCTGCAACTATCTTCACAGATCACATAAACTAACAATAATTATGAAATGCTCCGTGTAAGTTTTTGTTATTAGATTTATTTTAGATCCTTCCATTTTGCAATTAAAATAATTTCTAAGCAGGTCAGAAAAAATTAACTTTTCTCTCTAAATATTATTGACAATTCTTTAATCTCACTTTGTGGTTCCTTAAGAACAAAATGATGTTTATTTATTTCTTCTAAAACTTAACTCCAAGGCACATACATATTTATCACAAATTGAAACTTGTATTGAATTTTTTTTTAAAACTTTAAGTGCAATACTAGCAATTACCTGAAACTTTTTGATACAGAAAAATGTAAAAAAAATTAATCAAATAAAAAATTCAAGAATCACATAAACATCGATTTAATAACCACAAGAAAATGTTCACAAATTATAGAAAAAAAGGTAAGCCTACCATGGGGGTTAAATGCCCGTGTAAAGTGCTTTTCAGTGTGTTTCATTCATTCTTCAAGGTGCAGAGTGTACGAAGGGTGCTCTTGTTTTTGTTTGAACCTTGTAACTTTATCAAGTTGTGCAGTGTTTGAGAGCATCTGCAATTTGTGACCTCTCCCTCTTTTTACTTCCTGATTTGTATAATCAGGTTGCCTCAGACGTTCTGAGAACAGCAACAGCTATACCAAAGGGTGGGACAAGGATAATTCGTGTCCTTTTTTGTGTAACTCCAAATAATCCATTATATTTGTATATGGTAAGAGATAACTTCAGTAATAGGTCAAACAGACGAACAGTAAACCCCTTTTCTTTACAATCAAATTCTTTTTTATTTAAAGTAATGTTCCTACTGTGACATATCTTGTTTAAAATATATATTAAATGATAGTATTTTACACATGGATTGTAATTTACCCTAATTTCACCATTCATGTTGTTCTCTTAGGTGAAGCCGTCAAGCTTCAGAAGTAAAATATCAAAATATTTAAATTAATGCGGGGTTTTTTTTAAACCCCATTTGTTGCGTTTCCCCCGTTACATCCAACTATGACATATTCACAGAATCTGAGACTTTATGCATGTTTAAATTCTCCATATTTCTTTATCCCTCTCAAAACAACATACCAGTGTTTTAGAATTTGTTCCTACTAATACACTTAAGGGTGTGTTTTGACTAAACAGATGGGTGGTGATTGTGTGATGTGAGGTTTTTTTTTTCCAGTCTTGATAAATACCACAGACATTTAGGAAAATAACTTTTTAATTTATCAATTCATCAATTAAAATGAATCAAAAAGGCCTTTGCTAACCACATTCATGGAAGCTCTTTGATAAAAGAAGACTGGACCAAAGCACTTCCTTTACATGCTAAAAAATATACCCTGTCAGGCCACTGTAGATGAAAGGACAACTGGTGGCATTAGTGCTTCCAAACCTACACAAGCAAGATCAAAAGGTCAGAGAAGATTCCTCAATTTTCTTCTCAGGGGATTGGCATCAAGACTAGAAGAGAGTTGGAATATTGTTTTTAAATTAGTAGGTAACTTAGGTGTTCTTCAGTACTTGCTGCTTTGCTGCAATTACAATATTCACTGTAAACTGAAGTCTTCCTAAATTAATTGTGTCTGGATGAATCAATGCAGTCAACTTGGCAAAATTTAAAGAAATATTAACAACATATTGTGAGGTCTTTGTTTATAAGTCATGTTGTTACTACAAAGTTTTACCACTTCATTTACCACATGCTTTACTAATATTATGCAGCCCTACAGCAAACACTTGTCATTAGGTTAAATCAGATATCCATGACAACACTTTGAATCACTAAATCCACCAAATGCAGTGTCTCTGTCTGCATAATTTGTACAAAGTATAAACAATAATTAAATACTTATATGTTATCTAAATGGATTAACTTCTGCAAGTGGTCCACATTTAGTTTTCAGCAGTCATTACACAATGATCTGTTAAATAGTAAGGCAATCATCTCTTTATCCCCAACTACCATATAAGATAAAATGTCCATTATTAAAAAATAATACAGAGTATAAGATTACCACTATTGCGGGTATCCCCAATAATTTTCAGAATCAATTTGATTCGATTCGCCAGAGCTTGGATCATTTTGATTCACGTTTTTTTCTATTCTTTTGATCCATTCAATTCAATTCAATTTTAAATTAAAACGGTTTACACATTTAGAAATATTTGTATAGAAATTCAATAATAATCTTTATATGTTTTAAAGATATTCATATTTAGTCAGCAATGTAGGTTCAGGTTGACCAAGCGTTAGAATTTGCCGTCCAATGGGAGATTCCATTATACGTTAGCATCAAGCTAGCGGACTTTGGCTTAACTGCATTTATGCGTTAGGTCAGCAGAAAAGAAAAGGCATAAAAGATCAATCTCTACTTTAATGGATCGATTATAGATCTATACTGCTTGGATTGATTCAGATCAATTAATCGATTTTATCAACCCAGCCCTATTACAACACTAACTTATTTGTGATATTCATAGTTGCAATATAAATTGCATTTCAATCTGTCCACAGTATAGCCAAGCTTCCAATTCAACTACTGCTCTTGTATTTAAAAAGAAAAGAGCAAATCTGACACACAACACAAGACCCCTTTTTATGCAAGCATCTCTTCTTCCCACACAGGTCAGAAACATCTCTGGGAACCTCAAATCTCAGCCCATTTAAAGGAAACAAAGCTTAAAATCCAGAATTCTTCTAATGCACTAAATGCAATGAGCTATTTTAGTCACATGGGTATTTATGCAATAGTTTACATTTATCAAGCACAACTCCTAAATCCCAACAAGCATCAACAATGTTTAGAATCTGCTTCTCTTCTATAGTCATACATCTCCAATTTAGAAAACCAGACCCTATTTTTTTAATAGGTTATATTTGTTACTTTATTGTGATATTAGCCTTCCTTTTGAAATGTTTTAAAATGTTAGAATCTCAACCAAATGGTTAAACTAGTGGACAGTAGCTATTTTTTAATTTTCTTGTATAAATCACGCGAGTTCGAAACCAAGAGATCAGTTAAGTTAAAGAAGCTTCACCAATTATATTTTCAAATGGTAGAAACAAACAAAAAAGTTGCTCTTTAAAACCAGAGGTCAGAAATACGCTGTTCCCTTGTGCCTCAGTCAGAGATAATTAGAGGTTTTTTAGTTAAATGCAAGTTGATGAAGAAAATTAGATCTTCAGAAAATTCTGGCATTATGGTAGTCAATTATCTGATGTTACTTGCAGACCTAATACCAAAACTTAATAATAATAATAAGAACAATCCTATATTGAGACACTGGATAACTGCTGCCATTAATAAAGGACAATGGATTCATCTTTTTAAAAGTCACATGAAAAATTTGAAGTTAAATCTGATATTGAACGGATTTGCTGTGCATGTGCTCCCAATATGGGAACGTCCGTTTGGAAATTAAAATCTCTATACTACAAAAATGTGGGAAAAGGCCCATTTCCTGAAGCAACTTTTGATCTTGTCAAAATGCTTTCAAATGGAACACATTCTAAATAAATAGTTTACTTCAACAAATTCACACCACACAATTGCAAAATTACAAACAGCAATATTGTGATATTGCATGCCAAACAAACAGTCTAACAATCCCCTGTAGACACTCGTGCAACAGCAAAAACAAGAGCGGCTATAGGCATACGTGTTTCCTTTTGCCAGAAAAAGAATATAAAACAAACAAGAAAATACAAACATTTGCTGCAGCTAAGACATTTCTGTTAACGTAGCATCCTTCCATTCAGACCTTTTCAGAAATAAATTGGTTAACAGACATCTGTTATGCATCGTAAAGACACCCAAGTGTGAGCCCACTTCTGCAAGCAGGAGTTTTTAAATGCTTCAAAGCTGCAGAATGACCAAACACCAACCTTCAGCAGCTGTGTTTACATAAAATGTTCCCTCTAAGACTCTACATAGTTGAGACGGTGTCATTATGTGAATGATTATCCACTTCCTTTAGACTCGAAGAGCCCCTAATATATATGGTTAAAAAATATTGCTTTGTATGCTTCTTTTGTTCAATCTTTAATTTCAACTCTTATTCCATTCCACATTCCACATTCACTTTCCCTTTATGCACAACTGTAAAATTCTCACATGACTTAACCTTAAAAATCGAGGTCACCTTTTAAAAAACTTAGACCTTGGTAGTTCCGCTGCTATCTCTGCAAACACTGTTCTCGAAAACCAAAAAGTCATAGACAGCAATAAGCTATTCTAGATTTCAGTGCTTTTGTTGTAAATCGAAAACAAAGATAAAATTTGAAGAAAAGTTCTGAGATGATGTTTTTTCTTGTTTACAGTCATGTTGTACTATCAAAAACTTTCCTATCAGAAGAAGAATAAACAGTTTTCCAGCAATCTTTTCATATATGCACAACAAGCAAGAGAATAGACTCAAATGGTGGGGAAAATATAAAGTTTAAAAACCCATAAGTGCTTCTGCAATGTAGTCAAGTAAAGTGGATACTCCCAAACTTACTACATTGCTTCCCAACAGATTTAAACTGTACCCAAAGTGTGAAGCATTAACACAGAGTGAGCAGGTTTAAATATTAACACAGCATTGCATTGTGTACGACTGAGAAAGCACAGAAGCGTCAGTGGTTACCTATAATGATGGAAACTCTTCAGCTGTTTAACCACTAGTTTTTCATCATACACTAACCAACTGCCTTTTCCCAAGTACGTTGAGGTCCTTGCAGCTTTAAAAAAAAAAAGATAAAAAACAAACAGTAAAAAAAAAAAAAAAATTTCAAATGATAGAAATTTCCACTTGGTTAAGGATTTAACGTCCTCGTCCACTGTTCCCAACACTCATTCTGGGCAAAAAGGTTTCCTGTTTTGCATCCTATTGTCACTGTTCAGTTTCAAAGTTTGCCTAGTGCAAACTTTAGAGAGAACACTGCACAAACAAGGAATTGTGTTTGCAAAGTGACACATTAAAAAGCAGAGGAGGAAATTTGTCAATAAAAAACAAGGCTCCATTTGCTAAAAAAAAAAACTAACTTCTAGTTGGAAAATCTGTAAAAAATACAAGTACTTTGATGTTTTTAGGCACGAAATGTTTCATTGTTGCAAAATAAGAAAGTATATATTTTAAACTAATAATGCATTTAGTATAAACCAAAGTTACATTCTTTATAGTACCCAAACAAACTTTATTTGAAACCTATAGAAGTCTTAATGATTTAAAAATACGTAAATGAAAGATCTTTTATAAAAATGCACACTAAAGCCAAGGTCATTCCTGTTGCGCTCGCATAGCTCTGCAAATTTATCTAGGATTTAACGTTTAAAATCAGCAAAAGATAGAGTAGAAACAGATTTAAAGATTATAAATAACACATTTGTTTAAAAATGTAATTTATATCCATTTACCTGGTTCGGAAGAGTCCTAGCCAAGCTCAGATAAAAACACAGCAAGCTGCTGATCAGCCACTGTTGTCGAGTGAGGTCTGACCACTTTCCTGCCTATCCTGCTGACTTCCCTCCCCTCTTCTCAATCTGTAAAGTCTGCAACACCCAGCTTCAATAACCCATGACCCACAGGAAGTAGACACAATGGGGTGAAAATAACAAATCACCTCCCTGGCAACAAATGCCCACTGCAACCCCCAACGCATGCTGCCTCTACAATAAAGAACACCTACAAGTGGCCAGCTCTAGATGGGTGGGTAGAACCAAAAATACCTTCCAGCACTTTAAAAGCGGTGTCCACATGCCTGAAAGTAAACCGTCCCACTCTGTGTTCTCAGCTTGGCTTTTTATTCCCTTCTGCACAGGTTCAAGTAAGTATGAATATGTCCATACCAATCATTAAAGACTAACTGCAGTGACAGTTTGTACTGTTATTTGTTTCTTTGACAATTATTTCAAAAGTCAAGAAAGCCTCAGCAAGCTATAACAACCAATATCAGTTACAGGCAACAGACAATCATAGCTGAATCAGACTAGTGGTGATCCCTTTGCTTTTTGCTGTAACGGGGACCACTGCATAGTGAGATAAATGACTTCATGATCGGGCGTGTGGGTGAATGTGGGTGCATGCACGCTCAAATCTGAGCGATTAGCTAACTAGAAGCTTTAAATCTTTCATATACCATAAGTACAGAAAAAAATAATACTGGTGCAAATTTTATTAACACCGGTGACATTAGTGTTTAGGAAAATACAGCAAGAATATGTTCTATGCCATCTAGAAATAGCAGCTCTAACCCCATGAAGTTGGCATCACCAGCCTAATTCAATCTTTGCGATGAAAACTTTTCTAAATCTCATTAAATGACCAGTAAGATGTTACCTTAGACGTAATGTGATTAGCAGCTCTCTCTTTCAAGACTGCCCACAAGGAAATGGCTTCCGAGGCTGAATGGGAGATAAGAACACAGCCTGATAATGCTAAAGCATTGCTAGTTGAGTAAGATTAGGTTACAGTCGTTGAAAAACTAAATAAAAAAAAACTGCCAAGCTGGATGGACAGAAAAAGACAAGAGTTCATTTCCTTTTACTTGTCAGAAATTTGCTTTTTTGAGTAGTGCAACATCACAAATATACCTGTGTGAACAATAGTTTATAATTTCTTTCATTCAGGAGTCCAACAAGATTTTTTTTTTGTTTTACATAGTCATAGTCCATATTTATTTTTTTGTTGCCAGAGCTGAGGGCCTGGCCTGCTGAGGCTTGTATCTAAGGAAAGCCAAAGACACACCTCCTTTTCAAACTACTACACACCTTCACTCACAGTTGTTACTTTCTGATACTACTTCACTTTCAGATGAAGGCAGGTATGCACAGTGAGAACACATACTTTAGAGGCAATGTGTGGAATGTGCACTCTTGAGTTTCTCCACACCACTACGCTTCCCTTAACTTGTTGAATTTCACGCATCACCAGCAGCAGTCTTAACAGTGCTAGATCCCCCCAGCCAGATATGTTAGGAGCAACACACCAGTTGTAAACATTGTATATTTTATTCACCTTTGGCAATTTCTGTAATTTTTTACTTGGTTTGTCAAAAGTAAACTGATTTCATGGAGGCACAAATATTTCACATTACATTTCCAACAGTAAATTTAAAGAGTAGGACATAAATTACTGGCAACAGATTTAGAGTTTTCTTTTTTTAAATACAAATAGTTAGTAATCTCCAGCTAAATAAAAAACATTAAATATTTCCATATAGAAGAATAACACTGACTAGTTAATAATGATGTTGTTTAAGATCAATGTAGATTTAAGGCACACAATTAGGGAAAACTACCAAAATACAATGTAAATAAGAAAATAGAGAAACAACACAATTAAAATAATGAAGTCAGTTTAAGAGTTAAATTTAGTGTGGTCCTAAGAGCTACAAAACAGATTTTGTTCTTAAGTAGCAGAATATATTCTAAGAAGAATATATCGTGCAATATTTATAAGACTCAATCTAAACATGATGTAACGGCAATTCCAAGCAAAGCTCTTGCAGTGAGTTAGAAAAGATTAGCTAGTTAGGGTCTTGGCTTTGTAAGGCATTGCTGTTGTAGGTTTTTAAAAAAATAGACTGCTGTTCAATGGTGATGAAAAAAATTGTATTTTAGTCTTGCGACTGTTGCAATGACGGTAAGACAACGGCATTGACTTGTCAATGTTGTCTTAAAAGCTGCACACTGTTCAACTTTGAAGCTGAAACTGTCACCTCATCATGCACAAGACAATGGTCTCTCAAATACTGATTGTAATCCTGACTTTTGAGCATTTTTTGTAGCATTTCCAATTAAATTTCAATGGCTTCAGTCTTTTCCCATTGTTCCCTCGATCTCAAAAAAAAGAAAGAAAAGAAAAGTTGCCTGCACTGCTCCTCTTAGCAGTGCTGACAGAGTGGTTTTGAAAAAGGAAGTAGCCTAGTTTCTGAAGAGGCCGTCAGAAATGTCAATCCTACAGTATGTGGCAGAAAGAAACAATTTTTGGTTTTAAGTAGGTGGAATGTATAGCATTGGCATAGGAGCAAAATGATACTTAAAACATTAAGACGTGAAAAGTTGATACACAAAATCAGAACTAATGTTGCTTTAATTACAACTTCCTACCCATCTTGTGACTTATGGTTATTGCTCCTATTGGATGTAAAAAGGTATTGCGAAATTCAATAGCAAAGGATAGGGCAAAATATTAGTCACAAATCAATACCCATTATCTATAGAGCAATGGGAAGGAAATTAAACTGAAATTAACATATGCATCAAGGAAGTCCTAATGTTTATCCTTTCTGTGCTTGACATAAAACGGCTTGGAAAAGAAATTATCCAACCTCTTCATAAGAAGGTCTATGGAAGAATATTTACCACTTTAATGAATGTTGAGGGAACCATTAACTTGCATTGGTCTTCCTCAATGCTTCATCAAAGGAAATCAGCTGCTTTTGTGGCAAAGGTAGAGGACTGTCTATGTTTAAACCCTAGCACTTCGACAACACAAATATGTTTTTAAATTGCACAACCTATGGGAACTGCTGATAAAAACGATTCCCAGACTCAATGTTCTAAATGACCCATTTTAATACAGAGCTTTATTCAGTCAGCTCACTGAGGACTGCAAGTGCAGATGGCAGCCTACTCACAGCTATCAATAGTAAAAGCTGTGCTTGAGATAAAAACTAGCTCATGTGACTTCAGAACTATGCTAGTCTCAAAACAAATGCATCACATCCACACAGCATTGCATTATTTTAGTATTTTGATCTAGCTAAGCAGATGGCTAAAACGCTACACATGCATTGCTTCTGCACAGCCTTTGTATCTGCAATTCTTTCTTTTCATTACATGCTTTCTGCCTGCTCCTATTTTCATCCCATCTGGCTTTGCTTCTTCAAACCTGGCCCAATCAGAGCTCTTGTGCAGAGTCACACACACTTGTCAAAGCTGCATCCTTGGAATTCAACACATTCTTTTGGCAAAGCAGACTTGGTTCACATGATCACACTGTTTCTTGACTGTGGAGAAGAAATGCTCACACAATTCTCCTTTCAGTCCTAATAGGTTTGAAAAAAAGTGGTGCAGTCAAATTAAATTTTAGCATGCAACAGGTTAGGAGAAAGCGTTAAAGCATTACATCAATTGTGCTGCATTTTAAGTTCAAATACATAAAAGTCATTTGGATTTATCAATAAAAATCAAATACATAATAAATGATTTCAGAAATAACCAGGGAACCAGGCATAACTCTCTCTACACAGTCAAAGCAGGAATGCAATAAGATATCAGGTTTTTAACAACTTTCCAGCTTTACAAAGGATTCATGCTTCAATTATCTTTCAAGTTTACCAACATTATCATACTATGGTATTTCCAATAAATAAATTTTCAATGGCCAGAGAAAAAATACCAACCTTGAAAATCTGATAACTGGTTGTCAGAAAGACATGTTCAAAACTGTAACATGAAGTGAAGAACTTCACAGTTTTCAAGAATGCAAAAAAAGAAAAAAAAATGTTATTCAGTCATACCTTTGGTTTGTCTGAAGATTAATAACCCCTCTTGTTAAAGTAAAATATGTCCAACACAAGAGGCCCTCAGCTCTCATCTGCCTGCCAAGCTGTTGGACAGGACAAGTAAAAAAAAAAGAATGCAAAAAAAGCAAATGAAAAAAAAAAAATCAGTAAAAAGGTAAGTGGAGTTCCTAAGGAAGGTTCAGAGAAAGGAAAAAAGTAGGTGGTCAAGGGCAGTTGGTCCTTCAGGGCTCTGCTTCACGTTACTCTCAAAATGAATCCCTTTAAAGAGAAAGGGTCTCTGCTGCATCTCTGTCTTGTTTTGTAAGTGTGTGTGTGTGTATGTGTGTGCACACCCATTTACTAGCTTCAGGCTGCAACTGGAACAAAAGCAGAACCACAGTAACTAATGAAATTACTGTGAAGGACCAGAACAGGACCAACAGCAGAGCCTTCAGTCTTTATCAATGCTTTTATTTTATTTTTTTCTTTAAATTTCAACTGTAAAAAAATAAAATCACACTATAAAGTTCAGAAAATGTTGTGTTGACTTAAGAATTAGCTTAATTTACTTACCATTTTGCACAAATCTTGCTCGAAAAAGATCGTTGCCTTTTTCACCAATCATTTTAGACACATTTTAAGAAAATAGGGTTGGGAATGTTTTAAAAACATTTACATATAGATCGGGAAAAATAATAATCCATCATAGATTTTTTATTCAAAATTTTTGTAATGCACAAATATATAAAAGTATTACATTTCCAAAATATTAACACATGTAGCAAAGCCTTTACTAAAACCCCAAAACATTCCAATTGTACCTTAACTAAATAGCTTGAGCCAAAATGTGTGTTCAGTAAAATGAACATATCTACATTTTGCGAGAAGCACCATCGCAGCTTTTTCACTGGCAATTTAGCAGCAGAAAACACTGGTAATATCTTGCACAGCTCTTCTCAGAGAACTCGATACCCTGTTTCTAAATGTCTGGTGATAGCATGTCATGACATAATACTGTGGGCTGGTTCCATTAAATTGATCAGATCTTGAAAACTTGGTTTTCAACAACACTGGAAGGGCGTCATATTAAAGCTCAGTTTGCAAAAGCCCTCGAGTTCTTTTCTGTAAGCGCCGAGCATTGCAGCCTCTTATTATCTGGCACTGCAGCAAAGGGAGTTTCAGCAATGGTGGAGGTCGTGTTCTCCACATAAAGGGAAATGTTAGTATTTGCGTTGTAAACATGCACCACCTTGCAGAGTTCATCCTTAACTTCGTTGGTTTTGGATTTAACAGACTTAACACTCATTTCCTATGTGCTAAACTGCCAATGGGATTTGGCATTTTATTATTTATTTATTCATTTTAACTCTACTGCAGCACCGCCACAATCTTATCCAATAAACAAATCCAATAGACAATGTAGTTAAATTACTACGATTCATGCTAGTTAAAGAACCACTTCAATGAGAATTGTGTTTTTAACATGTTCTTGTAGCACTTTTCTCATAATGAAAGACATGTATAAAGAAGACTAAGATTAAAACTGCCTTTCTAAATATTTCTTTATTCAAATTGTGTTGAATCAGATGTTTAAAATACTGTTTGACAAAGCTTGTAGTTGTTACGTACAATCTACAATTGGCAGCCCATAAGCTCCCTGCTCCGCTCCACTCCAATGCATTAACTTGCAGACAAATACATCCACTAATGCCTTTGTTTTCTTTGTCTGAGCTGGCATGTGGATCAAATCCATACGACTAGATAGCTCCGATATCGCTCACCGTTTTTGTTGCACCGCTAATGCTAAATTGGGGTTGAAGAGGGCTGCAAGTTGGCGGGAGAGTACAAGCGAATGGATGATGAGAAAGGGGCAGGACTACTCCACATCAACAGTCCCGCCCACAACTCAGAGGGAGATTTCTAACAAACTCCTGCTGCTCTGCAGATATTATGTCCTAGAAAACGGCACTGGTTTTTTAATTTTTGCTAAAACTGGCATAATCATCAAAGAATCAAAGATGATTGGAGTGGGACTTTGTCTTTACTGTAGACTCTTTCCTTAGACTCGCACTCACTTGTCAGTTTAATCTAATCCGACTATGCACAAACATAAGAAAAACATTGAAGAGAGATCAACACCAGTAAAAAGGAAGGAAACAAACAAACTACAGATTGCAAAAAACAAGATAAATACATTCAAAGTTTCACATCTGCTCAGTGACAATATTTTAGGAAGGAGCTAGTAGGTGTTTGCTTATTATTTAGCAAACTATGCTTTCTTGTCAGCATGCATTTTCTGTTCCTTCTCCTGAGCACCACATATTATATTAGATATTAGACTGCTAATATTCAAAGCTATATTTTTCTTTAAAGGGAAATGGTGCAGGTTGTTCAGCGCCTGTGGCTAACAGCAGTGGGATGGGGGTTCCCCATAATGCTACACACAACCTAAAGGAATCCTGCACTCTCATGGTTTTGATGAGGCATAGATATTGTACCACAGAGACAACATGACCAATTTGTTTTTGTGGTTTGAAAACCTGTGACTTTTTTCTTATGATGCACCACCATAACACAAGTCAGCCGATAAGTGCAGAAAAAAATTCAAAAGCCAAACAGCATTCATGTTTTTCCTATGTTGGGTACAGAGCAGAACAATAATAGGTAAAACTTTATTCATACTTAATAAAAAGACTTTAGAAAATCCCTCCAATATCACCTGTAAACAAGCTCATCTTTGTTGGTTTCTTAGAAAACTAGGAAACAAAAACTAGCAGATTAAAAACTAAATGACCAACTGATAATAGTTTTACTCACCGCCTGTTTGAGTCACAGAAACCTGGGAAATTACGCAGGTCATTTGCAATATTTCACATTAAGTTGCAAGTCCGGCACTCCAACAACCCCCTTGTCCGAGTCAGCCCACTAACAGCCTTGGCTAAACATTCCCATGTATTGACAGTCGCGGCACAGAGCAGGTGAAGAGGGGTAAAAAGTACCATGACAGCAGTGGGCTATATTAGGGGCTGTGGACATAGCAGCGAGGCTCATATCACACAGCACCACATTACTAGAATGCCAGCTATTCATGTGTGTATGGGGAAAAGACAGGTGAACTGTTAAATGTGAACATGTACAACTGCATGCACTTCTACCTTTAAAAGCAAACACCAGACCTAATCACTCAAACTATCCGATCCTTTCAGTCACTAAGTGCACCCCACTGGGTCAAGTTAAACAGGGGGATACAACATAATCTCCATGGGAAAAAAAATTCAGGCTAAGCTAGGTTCCCACAGACAACATTTGTCCATTTACCTTCAAAGTCATTGTCTTCTATAATTATGGAATTCACACAAAAAAAAGTTGTGAAATTGTAAAAAAAAAAAAAAACTTGTTGAAAATGCATTTTTGCAAGTAAATGTCTGCACAATGAGGAAGGATATCACAAGACTGCTGGGAACAACAGTTATACTCAGTTGTTCCTTTATTCTGGGCATACCATCCCCCATAAACTTAGTAATAATATTTATTTATTTATTTATTTTTGGACAGATGTTATTTGCACATATTTACATCAGACCAAGCACAAAAACTGATGGATAGGGCCCACAAGTGTTTTAACCCTAAAAATACAAAACTTTTGTTAGATAAAAAAAGATAAAAATCAACCTCAAAACAAGGCAATACCAGGTTGTCCTATCAAATAAAAGGCATGTTGTATGATTGAATTATTTTTTGGGGGATGGAGATGTATGTATGTGTGTGGGGGGGTTAATAAGCATCTGGTCATCAAATTAAATACTTCACAGCCTGAAACCTAAGCCATTCCTGTCTGATGCTACGTATACTACAGTCATGTGATGCACATTCAAGAACGCGTTAATCGCAGGTTCTTGAAGGCGCTTTTTGCATATGGGGTTCACACTGGACTGTCGCTACCCGATCCTAGTGCATGTACCTGCAGTTGTAAAAATGTAAAGGGTGCCAAAAAGTACTGTAGTTTCCGAACTATAAAGCGCACCTGATTATAAGCCGCACCAATTACATTTTTAAAGGATAAACCATTTTGTACATACATAAGCCGCACCTGTCTATAAGCCGCATGTGCCCACATTGAAACATGTGTTGTAGAATGAGAATGTGTATGTGCTGAAACCGCTGCGTATGTAAGAAAGAGGAGGGAGCACGTGCAGCGCAAGAGGGAGCGAGGAAGTATGTTGGGGGTGCGCGATCATGTTTAAAATACAGAGTGAAGGGGATCTGTGATAAAAGAAGGTTTCCCCCAGAAGAACGTTGAATGATTCTTTATTAACCCACTTTGGAGGCTCTGAGGGTCCTTCGGCGGAGAGGACCTCCCCTGCATTTTCTGACCACCATCAGAAAGAAAAAAAAGTAATCGCAGGAAAGGTTCAACACATGATTTATTTACAAAGAAAGACGGTTCACAGAAAGAGTTTTCAAAGTTTAAGGTAGACCCCTTGGTGATGGTGGATTTTTTTACACTGCTTTTAACGATTGCTTTTAACTTAAAAGCTGTGTCATGTGCAATTCTTCTTGCATTTTCCATAATGAAGGTCTGTTCGTGCTATTCATTCACAGAAAGGGAATTTACATTAAACTTCCGTTTTCCTCAACATATATACAGTATTCCCCCTATAAAGTTGATGAGCCACACAATGAAGCTGTGGGAAAGAGTAGTGGAAGCCAGGCTTAGGAAGAAGGTGGAGATTTGTGAGCAGCAGTATGGTTTCATGCCCCGTAAGAGCACCACTGATGCCATTTTTGCTTTGAGAATGTTGATGGAAAAGTACAGAGAAGGTCAGAAGGAGCTGCATTGTGTGTTCGTAGATTTAGAGAAGGCGTATGACAGGGTGCCGAGGGAGGAGCTGTGGTACTGTATGAGGTCGTCTGGAGTGGCAGAGAAGTATGTCAGAGTAGTTCAGGACATGTATGAGAGAAGTATGACGGTGGTGAGATGTGCTGTAGGTCAGACAGAGGAGTTCAAGGTGGAGGTGGGACTACACCAAGGATCAGCTTTGAGTCCTTTTTTGTTTGCTATGCTGATGGACAGGCTGACAGACGAGGTAAGACAGGAATCTCCCTGGACAATGATGTTTGCGGATGACATTGTAATTTGCAGTGAGAGTAGAGAGCAGGTGGAGGAACAGCTAGAGAGGTGGAGGTTTGCTCTGGAAAGAAGAGGTATGAAGGTCAGTCGTAGTAAGACAGAATACATGTGTCTGAACGAGAGGGATCAAGGTAGAAGCGTTAGGTTACAGGGGGCTGAGGTGAAGAAGGTGCAGGAGTTTAAGTACTTGGGGTCAACAGTTCAGTGTGATGGGGATTGTGGAAAAGAGGTGAAGAGGCGAGTGCAGGCAGGTTGGAGCGGTTGGAGGAAAGTGTCAGGAGTGTTGTGTGACAGAAGAGTGCCAGCAAGACTCAAAGGAAAGGTGTACAAGACAGTGGTGAGACCAGCTCTGCTCTATGGGTTAGAGACGGTAGCAGTGAGACAGAGACAAGAGGCTGAGATGGAGGTAGCGGAGATGAAGATGTTGAGGTTCTCCTTAGGAGTGACCAGGTTAGACAGGATAAGGAACGAGTACATCAGAGGGACGGCTCATGTTGCCTGTGTTAGCGACAAAGTCAGAGAAGCCAGACTGAGATGGTTTGGACATGTTCAGAGGAGGGATAGTGGATATATTGGTAGAAGGATGTTGGAGATGGAGCTGCCTGGCAGGAGGGCAAGAGGACGGCCAAAGAGGAGATACATGGATGTCTTAACAGAGGACATGAAGTTGGCTAACGTTAGGGTAGAAGATGTCCATGATAGAGTGAGATGGAAAAGGATGATTCGCTGTGGCGACCCCTGATGGGAAAAGCCGAAAGAGAAAGAAGATATACAGTATTCCCCCTGTCTCAGTCTGAGCCTTTCTGCCCGAGCGCCCCTTGCGGCCGTTAGAAAAATGCATTAAAAAAAAAAAGAAATAAAATGCATAAATTAGCCGCATCATTGAATAAGCCGCAGGGTTGAAAGCTTGTGACAAAAGTAGCGGCTTATAATCCGGAAAATACGGTACACCTAGGATATAAATCTTAAAGTCTGAGAAAAAACATCTTTCCGTTTAAATATCTCTCATTAAAAGATTTTTTTAAAGTAATACAGAGGTCAGCAGTATTAATGAGAAAGAGAATCAAGTATTACAAGATTCTCTAAGACCCATCCTCCTCTTTCTTCACCCACCATCTGGTAGCCATCAGCGGCTCACACAGGAAGGGGCGGCCATGCCTTACTGGGGCGCCAGGGAGCGGCTCCTCTTCCCTTTTGGTGTTACAGAAACAACAATTGCCAATGCAATGCTCTGCGGAGTAGAGCAGAACAGTGAGGAACGGCCCATCCTTGCCTAAACTAAACAGCTCGAAGCAGCCAGGGACCAGGAACTCACACCCCAGCAGCCCGGCAAAGAGGAGCACAAAGCAACCTCACATTCCTGCTGGCTGAGCTTGCCAAGAAGCACTGGGAACGAAAAGACAGAGGGAGAGAACAGAGAGCTGCTCTCACTGGCGGCTCCCTAATGCAACTACACTGAGAAGCACTTTTAGAAATCATAATTGCTTTTCCCCTTTTTATCATCAAGCATGATGATCGTTATCGATTCCCTTATTGTGTATTATCCTTGTGCATTCGTGGGCAATCAACTTTCAACTATGCATTTCCCTTACTGTGCAGAAATTGATAAACAACATGGAACACCTTAAAGCTGCCTCTTTATGTGTCAAAGCAGGCGATTGAAACTTTTTTTTTCTAACCGTGTTCTACTTACTCTCATCTATGTCTTCTCCACATCAACCTCTTGAAAATAGAATTGTCTTGTAAACCTATTTTTGCTCTCTGATGTCATTGGGACAAGTTGAAACATAAAACAGAGCTAACCTTAAAAGAAGAAAGTGTCTCAATCCATTATCTGACATTAGTCTAATGGGAATTGTCATGATCAGTGAACTACTCAGCATAGACGTTTAAAATGTTATGTCTTTTCTTATTGAGTCTGGATGGCGATCTGTAAAACAGCTCTTCTTGGCAAAGTTTTTGAAGTCTGTCATCTGACTTTAATTAATATGAATCTGATTAACTTAGGAAATAGAAAAATGGCATGAAATAATATCTTACATCTGAAACAAGTTATATTCTATGAGATAAAGGAGTCCAAATAGAGAATTGAACATAGAAATAATACAGCAAAGTCTTCAACCTAAGAAAGCAAATCCAATTGTCTGATGCACAAACTCCTGTTATTGTATACTCACATTGTTAGGCATTCTAAAGTGTTGCACAAAGGCTTAAGACCACATTTCATTTCCTTTTTTTCCCACTTAAAGAGTTAGACTTTTTGTAAAATCTTTAAAAGTGATCTTGAGCAATAGTCAGTTGGGACTTTACTATAATTCTGCATTTCACAAAACATAAATCCCTGTAATTGCACCTTAATTATGGCCTGCAATAACTTGGGGGGGGGAAATACATTTACAAATGTGTTCAAATTCCCAATCGTCAAATCTAGCTCATTCCAAAATAAGAGCTAAAACCAAGCTACTTAACCGGTGCCATTTTTTGTTAAATGGATCTCCAGGGTCAATTCTTAAGCTAGCCTTTGATTTACTAAGTGTATCTATTTTAATGAATGTGCTATGCTAAGCAATAGCTGTGTGCCCAGATGGCTGAAACTAAAGTTTGTGCTGATTTAAAGTTTGATTAAAACTTCAATAGTATTTCATTACTGCAATGTTAGTGGAGCCAATTATTCCATTTACTGCTATAGAATGAAAAATAATTAACACAGTGAGCAAGGAGGAACACTATGTTGGATTAATTTGGTAACTTTAGTCAGATGTAAAAATGTGAATCCACTTTCAGTTGAAAGCATTGTCTTACTACAGCTAAGTATCATTGGAAATACATTCAATTTATTACATTTCATAAGTTTATTATTTGATTTGTCATTTCGAATTTTTTTTTCCAAATTTTTATCCAAATCCAAAAGTATTTGGTTAAAAACTGTTTCAACAGAGATGATTTAAGATGGGCAAAGGTGTAAAATAAAGGAAGAAAGGAAGGTAAATTAGGAATTCTTAAACAAGGAACTATGTTTCATGTGTAAAGAAAAAAAACGGAGATAGTACTTTTATTTGTGATTCAATGTTATTGATTTGATGTTTAAATATAGTGTTATTTAAGAGTTTTTAAATTTAAAAAAGTATTTTTAAAAAATAATCTTAAAATGCATGCATGAAACGATAAATCATTTTGTTATACAAGCATAAAGGCTTAAAAGTTCTTGGACTTGTTTGGAATTGATAAAGTAAAATCGTTTAGCTTTTTAAAAGGCCGCATATATTAATAAGTATGCCTTAAACTACTATCCAAGATATTTAACAAATATAAGCTATTGTATAAAAATACTCATCAATACTGCAAGTAGATGAGTTGCTCTGTTTGCTGTCATCTTTCAATTAGATTGATGACCAATTTTTTTTTTCCAATAAAAAGCATTCCATTTTTTAGATAATATACAAACTACAAGCTACAGTGGTCACATTAACCCAGATAAAAAAACTTTTTTTGTTTTAGAAAAACATTGATCCACTAAGAGCAACATTGTTAATTTTTAAATACATTTATCAGACATAAAAAGTAGAAGTAGAAGTATTCACAGTGAGAAGAATTAGGTAAATAGTTTCGAAAACCAAAATGCATTGTGGGTTTTTTAAGATGACAATAGCAGATGCTGTTCAAAATTTCTTTATACCACGGATGAAAGAAACTTCTCATAAACAATCCTAAGAAAATGTATCTACATTTACAGTTTTAACATGTTTCTTTAAGAAGAAAATAACATAATTTTGATCAAATTAATTATGTAAACTATTAAATTAGGAACACATGAAAAGCCAAAATGGATAGATTAAATAAAGTTCTAAAAACATGTATTTTAGTAGAATTACTTAAAAAAAACACCACCTACCACATAAGTAATCAGTGCAATCCCTTTTTTATTAAGTTTTTATTTATGCCATATAATCATAATGTGATATGTCAACAACAAAGCAATAAAATAACCCCAAGCTAATTGCACCATGAATCTCCAAACCCAAATGGAGACAAACCACCAAGATTTTCTTCCCCTTTTTGCTTTAAAACAAAGTCAACAGAACATTTTGGAAAAGACAGGATGTTGACCACGTAAATACTAACCCCTGTACCATTTTAGCATAAACAATATTGATATTAATTCCTTCTGAAGATACTGAACAGATTTTTGAAAAACCATCTGATCTTTTTCTAAGCTAACTTCTAAATTGTTGTTTACAAATGTGGCCACATTGATGCTAACATAGCTCTGTGTAACACAATGACATTAGTTTCAATGTGGGCAGATAAGGATACCTACTGTGTTAGCACACATTAATATTTAATAATCGTGTGTTTCCAGTGAAGAGGATTAATTATTAATTGTGCATGCAATCCATTTTTAAACCATTGTGTATAACTTAGACGCAGGTTTGAGTTAGACAGCTTTATTGTTGTGTCTGCAAAAACATGCTGCAGCTACATTGTTAGCATTATTTTAATACTGCCCAGTCAGGCCACCATTGTTGCTTATTTGTGTTCACACATATGAACAAAAGTTGACGGAAAGTGTTGTCTGTTCAACGTGATAAGCGCTTTTAACAAATCCTTAACTAAAATGAAGAGGTATGCTTTTGTTGTCTGGTCTGGTTGTCCTGTCATTGACAGTAAGTCTATGCTTTTCTTCAGTTTCCTGTAAATAACATTTGTCACATTAACCATAAACAAAGGTGAGGGTTATCGAACACTGGTGGGCATTGTGTCCCTGCTGACAGGCCTCATGGCAGCAAAAATGAGAACCCAAACCGAGCGCCACCAGAATAGCTTTGTTCTCCAGCACTGAGGCCCTTTCAAGGGCTTGACAAACTGCACAACAAAGTCCTAATCTGTTTTCAGTGGGCACATGCCAATCAACAACAGCGCTGCACTGGTCTGAGTAGCAGCAGTCAGGTGAGAAGAAAAATTCCATCTTCTTCAAACCGTTGGGTTTTATGCATCGAGGAAAAGGGTTTTGTGGGTTGAACAGTGCCTTAATAATGAGATCAATGATTACAAAGACCATACAGTCTTTCCCAAAACAGAAACCAAGCATTACGCAGAAGCAGACGGCTATAAGGAAGTCTTGGGATTCAGTGGCTCGTAGAACCAGTCCCTTCCAGTTGTGAATGAATTTTGCCTTTTCGACATTGTCTCCGTTCATTGACATTTACAGGCAGTCATTCATGCACAGCTCTCTCCCCACAGTCTGGCTGTGATCTGGACTTTGACTGAGCCGTGAGTCATTACAACACCTTGATCACTTTTGTTTGCCGGCCACGCTCGCAGATTTGCCAACGTAAACTTTGTTCACATGACAATGTCTAACTTTCACTGACAGATGTGGGGAGGGAAATCTAAAGATCTTTTGAACGAACACAAGTATCACCCAAACCCTCATCACTTCTTTACCCTGCTGAAACAAAAACAGCAGGCATGTGCGTCAGTAAGCTGGCTTTTGCATCCACTCATCATCCACAACTTTCTTTTAAATCAACTTCAGCACATTATGTTCAAAAGGCCCTCTTACTAAAATGCTGGAGTTTGTCTAAAACTTTGGCATGGTACAATGTAGACAAAATGAACTTCTGTAAAGTAGTCTTACTGTACTGTCATACAAAGTAACATTCATTTCCCAGCCAAGACCTGCAGAGTCCAAGTCATAACCGTTTTTAATAGTTGCCAGCACTTTTAGACGCCTACACCTCGTTTCCCCAGAAGGATGATCTAAAAATATATAGCATTATATGTGCAATTTTAATTAGTTTAACTTGAAACACTTTATGTCAACCCAGTGGACAGGAAACCATCTGGTTACATAATAGAAGGTGGACACACTTGTTATTTTAAAACCCAATTATCAACTGCATTGACAGGCTGCAGTAAGCCATTACTTCCTCTCCTTATTTCTACTGTCTACTGTGTGCACCTTTAGTGGGATCTAAATCTTCACAGCTATTAAGGATTTTTGACCAAATCTGATCCAATTTTTTAATAGGAAAAATTCCTATAAATAAACAAAGTGAAATATTGATATAGTCTTTACTTTAGTATGACAATAAGGTCATGATTAGTCCGTACAGAAGGTTTGGTGACAGTAGCTTCAGTATCTTCATAACTATTGATAACTTTAGTCATGATTCTTATCTCTCATAAATATGAAAAACTATATGCAACAAGATAAAATAAAGATGGACTTTCCTACAAAATATTCATTGTAACATGAAAATGCTGACGAGTCTTCATTAGCAGTTCATATAAATATAGAAATTTATTCTTTTTTGTGAGATTACTGATTTTTACAGAATGGTGTGTCACAGAATTACACTTTGTTGACGGTCCCTTGGCAGCCGGCTCGCTGCGGAGATACTTGCTGACACATTTGAACATTTGTCAGAAGAGTTATTGAGGGCAGAAGTCTGAATCTGTGAAGATCTTTCTAACTTTACCGAACTGCAGCTGCCAGAGAATTCAAAATAATGAATCCATGGTTCGTAAGTGAAGACGCTGGAAAACCAACTCCGACAAGACAAGAAGACGCAGCAGCAGCTGAGTTTCAGCAGAAAAAAGGCAAGGTTGCCTGTGTTGGAAGATCGACTTGAGCGCAGCAACTTCCAGCAGATTACAATGAAAAGCTGTCCATCCTCCGCTCCTTTTACTGGGACGCACCAACGGGCGAGTTACGCCACATTTTTGGACTGTGGAACTTAAGCTTGGGCTGACGCGTCTGCTTGCACTGTTCTTCGAGCTTCGAGCCGCACTGCAATGAGACGGACTCTGACGATGACGAAAGCGAAGCTGGCGTGTTTGATAGAAATTAAACCCAGCTGTTCCTTTCAGATGCAGAAGATGAGGAATTTGATGGATTTTTGGATGCTGATTGATGACTGAAAAAATAAATCAAACCAACTCAGTTTTGCGCTCGCTGCCTTTTTAAAACACACACTAGCATGCATATTTTACCTGTATGTTTTAACATTAAATACATAACTGAAACTGCGCCATTTAATCCAGCGCTGTTGTATTGTAAGGAGAGCTGTGTGTTATTAGAAATAATATGGCTTTAATTGTGTGTTTGTGTGTGTATGTCTGGCAGGTCAGTGCGTGGCTCATTGACTATCACAGTTAGAAATTTCGCCTCTTTGTGTCAAACTTGTTCGCCCAATGCCAAGGTAAGAAAGTGCAGCGGGTTTTTTGTGCTGCAAGTTTCTCTCTTGTGAAAATCACTGCATTAGTTACCGTTTTAATCCACGTTACAGCCGTTGTTTCTTTTCTATTAATGCCTCTAAAAGAAAGTCCCGCCCTGCTGCCTCGCCAGATTTGACATGCAATTTTCGGCCAATCAGATCAATCAAGAAAGGTTTCTGTCCCCAAGTGACAAACCCACCCCTGAACACCGCCCACCCCAATTGACAAAAACGCCCCCTTAACACTGCACGCAAACCCTGGTGAGCGCGCAAAGGGGAAGTTAGGATTGCAGGCGTGCAGTTGTAAAATGCGGGGTGGCTCAGCTAGAATTGCGCCTGCGGAGTTCGCTCACTCAGTTCCTGAATACCCCCGCTCAGTTGTCTTCACGCTCGTTCACTTTATGGCAGCGATGAAATGCCATAATCATACATGTTTTTTAGCAACTGACAAAAGTGTGAGAACTAAATACCGGTAATGCTCCTAACTGTGTAAAATAAAAAATAAAGTACTGATCCCTTAAAAGATGCTATTCTTCACATGCATGACCTTTGGGTTTATGTACTACAGCAAAACACATTGCCTGGTTACTGCATTGTCATTCTTGATTACCGTACTCTTTTGTTGATCCAATCACAAAGGGAAGATTCTTTTTTTTGATCAATAGAAAGGATTGCCATTAGGAGTGTAAAAATTAAAAAAACTTACATTCCTATGATCCAACCAGATTTATCTGTTTGAGGCAAGTTGTCAATCGAATCGACCAATAACATTTTTAAATCATTTCAAAATGAAATCAATCAATTATGGCAATATTGGAAATTTTGGGTTGAGGGCCAACAGCTTTATTTTACTATGATGTGAAAACAACCAAGAACAATCACAGCGAACAACACAAATGTGATGTCAGCAAAAAATGATCAAGTCATCATTCCAGTGAAATGTGTTGAAACACTTTGAATTTATTAAAGACATGTGACCATACAGTGTGGCAGAATGTTCTAATAATGTTCCCTTTGGATTCTTTTGATGTGGAAGAACAACAGTGGGCTGAACTTTATTTAACTAAAATGTGAATAGATTACCCATTGATTCTTGTTTATGTGTTTTTTCGTACACATTTAATTTACACTTGATTATTATACAGGAGAATCTGGAAAACTTCACCAGCAATGTTCAGTAACAGGTATTTTTCTCTGAGTCACACTGGTTGAAGTTTTGGCTAAAGATCAATTGGATCAATTTTAGGCCAGTGGATCGGATTGTGCAAAAATGAACCAAAATCAACTATGAATCTTAGCAGCAACCACAAATTATGATGAGAATCAAATCATTGTTGAAATTAATCATTACACCCCTCCCTGCCATGTTTGTTTGTTTGTTTACAAAGAAGTACTCATAAGACAAATGGCAAAATATTATTGGCATTCTTCTTCTTCCACTTTCGGCTTCTCCCATCAGGGGTCGCCACAGCGAACGAGTCGCATGGTAAATTTGGCAATGTTTTACGCCGGATGCCCTTCCTGACGCAACCTTCTCAAACCGGGCTTGGAACCGGCAGAGGTAGAGAAGGGAACAGGGAGCAGCCCGGAGTCGAACCCTGGTTTCACGAACGGAAGGCGCCGCAAACCAGCACGAGCTAAACTGGCTCTCATGCAACTCTTGAATAAAATTCTACATTTCTTAGAGTAGTTTTCAGAAAGGCACATAACTACAAATAAAAAGGTCACAGTCCACCTTGTAACCAAGAGAAAAAATGAAGTAAATATTCTGACTTGTTTGATCTCCAGTTGTAAATCTTTTAACAGAAAAGACAATGCTTATAATATGTAAGGGATTGTCTTTGTTGCTGTTTAAAGTTAGTCGTTATTTAGTAAAATTATGTCAAATCTCAATTAATATTATTTTCTTATATCCTAAAAATTCTTGATATTTTATTTAAGTTAGAGAGCATATTTTGATCAAAATTAGATATTTGGTGTTTTGAACATGTTTTGTAGCATTTTTTTATAATATAGGACATATACAAAGAAAATTCAGACTTTGTTTCTGAGGGTTTTTTTTCTTCAAATTGTGATGAATCAGGAGCCGACTGAAAAATACTGTTTAAAGCTTGTAGTTGTTACGTACAAACTTCAATGGGCAATCCACAAGCTCCCTGCTCCACTCCATTCTGAAGCATTCACTTGCAGACAAATAGATCCGTGTATATCTTCCTTTTCCTTGTCTGAGGTGGATTCTGGCTCAAAGCTGGATAGCTCCAGTATGGCTTTCTATTTTTGTAGCACTGATAATGTTAGGATGAGGTTGTGGGGGGGCTGTAAGCTAGCAGGAGATTGTAAACAAAGGGATACTGGGAAATGAGCAAAGGCTTTGCAAATATCTGATAAACTCCTGTGGCTCTGCAGAAATTATGTCCTTAAGAACATCTTTTTTTTTTAATTGAAAATGGCATAATCATAATAATACTACTGGGAACACTTTTACACTAAATCAAAAGATGATTGGAGTGGGACCTAACCAGTGTTCAAAAACATGTACATGCAGCATCTTCATGAAATCCTGTGTTCAGATGTTTTTTTTTTTAGTTCCACAGACTGCTGTTTGCATTAAAAATGCATTTCTATACTTTTTAGAGGCATCAGTAAAGTAGAGCAAAAATATTTGTTTTTTCCCCAATTCCTTTCATTTCCTTCTCATCCATGATCGTCAATTTAGTAAACATGCACGTCTCCTTTCAAATGAAACTTGTATCCAAATTGCTCAAAACTGTTGTCTTATTTTTTCTTCTTCTTCTTTTTTTAACAAACTAAGTACGAATTAAATGAACAGCAGGCATAACCTTCTCTGGGAAAAGCCATTCAGCAAAGCAACAAACTTCTACTTTTTTAAGTTGACAACAAGTCACCACAAAAAAAAAAATCACGGCAACGTAGAGTCTGGAGTGTTTGACAGCGAAACTTCCAACCCAACCGTCGGAAATGCCTGCAGACGTGAGGCCTACAAACGTGTCTGTCAACAAACCCCGACGTGTCCACGGGAAAAGGAGCGCGAGCGTTTGGTCGAACAGGTTAACTTGTCGCGTCACTAAGGAAGAAGGGGGAGAAAAAAAGAATATAAGGTGTACTTACGTAACGTCTCAACTTTTTTTCAGGAGGAGACTTTCTCAGCCACCCTTCGCACACCACCTCTCCCCCACTCATCGCTGCTCTTTTTTACTTGTTGTTCCTGAAGTCCGAACGGCGGCGGCGGCGGGTGTTTAGCTTCCACTGCTTAAGTTGGTCAGGGTCGTCCGTTTGCCTGCCTTAAATAACAAACACGAAGCGTTTACGGTACCGAAACGGCAATGAAAGAAGAAAAAAAGGAAAGTTCAACTAACTATGGTGCAGCTTTTTTTTCTGGAGTAACAAACACGCACGTTCAATAGTCAACTCACCGACAACAAGGGACGTGTTCAGAATGAACAGAACAGATTTTTACTAGTAGGTAAACCGGCCAGTATCTCATTCGCTTGTTATAAAAGTAATCCTCTCAGTGTGCTCCATTTCACCGCCTTGCTAAGTACACAAGTGCTTGTTTTAAACAGCCCGACACGCTGAGGTGTACAGGATAAACAGCTTCAAGTCGCCAAGTTGTTGTTTTTTCCAATTTCTTTGTTGTTGTTAAATGCAACGTCCCATCCTAGTTCCAATCAAAAGTGGAGCGATTCCCAAATGTGTTAGATGAAAACGTCCCACAACGCAACGGTGCGCAAATTAAAACAATCTCCAGCGTAAACACTGTGGTTTCGTCTAGCTTTCCTACCATTTTACTCCCATGGCTCCTTAATTGTGATTGACAGAGTGGTTTTGTCTTTCCCTAAACTCAACCTCCTTGGGAACGGGGTAGTTTCAAGATGACAGGCGCAAAGCCACGAGTCCCGGAAAACAAGTTTTTCTAACAAAATAAAGCTCCAGCTTGATGAGTCAGACTATTAAAACAAATAAAAAAATATCATGCTCAACCACAAATTGATTAATCTATTTTTGAATCAACCAAATTATTCATAATTATATGATATTTCTCTATCATATCTTCTATAATGTGGTGTTGTTCCGATTTAATAACTTATTTTGAAAAACCTCAACCGGAAACAACAGTGTTGTTCCCAGTGTTAGAATTACTTCAAGAAGAACACGCTGGGCGGGAGGCGGCGTACGGGAAAATTAGAGATCTTTAACCATGGGACATGTAGTTCATTCACAAAACGTATTTTCCCCCCATCCATACCATTAAAAAAAAAGTCGGGAAAGGTGCTCAATGCACTTTAAAGGCGGGCTTATAAACTGTATTGTTAAGTGTCCCTCAATATAATAACAAAAACGGATTTTGGCATTTTAAAAATGATCAAAGGCTCCACCTTAGTTAGTGCACTATCCACAATACTTGCTAAAGAGTAGGAAACGTCAAGTCTACTTAATAAGTTGCTCTGATATTAATTGTGCTGCCCATGGTGCTTGTCTGTCTTGAATGTAAAATTATATTAAAAAAGTGATCAAAGCTTCCAAACATTTTTCTTCTTGTTTTATTTACAACTCAACATGACCACTGTCTTGAGCTTTCATGCCATTTCCAGAGTTTGATAAGCATCCTTTTTGAATAAACCTTAATAAATTAGATACATATTATAAAGATTGTCTACTTTTTATGTCATAATTCTCTTTAACCAGTTATAAACTGAAATCATTTTAGCCAGAAATGTACTAGCTGGACAGTTTTTACCAGTGAAAGCTAAAAACTTTCATCTTTGTGTACTCTGTTTACCTATTGTCAGCTCGAAAGGAATTCCATAAGTAAACAAACCTTTTTGTTCTTTTATACCTTGAAATAACTGTTATTCTGTGAAATGGACAAGGGAACAGTCCATGATGATTCAATTTTATATATAATATATATATATATATACATATATATATATTTTAGTAATTTATGAATACTAAAAATCTGTATCTTCTTTCAGCTGCAGGCACAACAGCTTGCAATGACTTGGAAGCAATCAGTTTTGGCTGCACATTTGTTTGCAGTTGTAACCGTATGCAGCTTTTTTTCATGTGCTCAGCCTAGAAAATGGAGAACAGACTTCCTCATGGTAACAGTGCCCCTTCTTAAACAAAACTTTCAGAAAAGTGGTTGGTGCTGTTCCATTTGGTCATTGAAAAATGTATGATAAATCCTAGTTTCTTAATCATTCTCAGCTTGTATGTACCCACATCCATGGTCTCTGTTGAACAATAGAAGCGAGAAGACAAAATTAAATTACACAGTTTTTTATTGTTTTAGTATAACATTATTTTACTTTTTTTTTTTTTAAGCCTAATGTTAGATCATCCTGTGTTCAAAGAGTCTACGAAATCCCAATAATGTCATCTCAAAGTGTGTACTTTCTTTGTTTAGTATCATGTAGGATAGATAACACTTGATCAGTTCGGGTCCATCCTGGACAAGCCACAACTTGGTCATAAAAGCCACATTTAAATAAGCAACCATCTCAACTGAAACACACTCCGCCAAATTTGGGTAAATCATTTGAAAAGAAAATGGAAATATTGCTCCTGCCTATAGTTTCCATTCAGATTCCTTGAAACAATATTTATGTCCTACAACTTCTTTTACAAATGCAGTACTTTATAGCGCTGAGGGGACATTTTTAGAAATTTAAAGTCACTGAATTTAAATCTACATGATTACAGCATGCATAGGTAAGTTTAAGGAGAACATTTTGAAATACTCAAAATTTGTAATCACTCAACAAAATATAGGACTATGGACCAGCAAAACATTCTATTTTGGCAATTTTATAGTCAATATCATAAAACAAACAGTTTTATTCAGAAAAAAATGCTGCTATGAATAAGACTAAGCGGTTATTTGTCAATACTGGAGAAACTGATAATTATACCTTTATTGTAAACTAGCCAACATTCAATGCTACAGTTTAAGTGTTCATGTAAGTATTCCTAGTAAAGCCAGTATAGAACCTTGAGCATGTGATGCAAAATCACAAGTAATGTTCCTTTTTTTTTAAGTCTTGTTATGTAGGTAAGTATAAATAATATTGTAGGCATGACAGATTTTTTTCTACTAAAAACAAATGTTCTTAGATCCAAACCAGAATCTATACTTCAGTGAAGATGTTTCCAGAGTTCTTCATTCATATTCCAAAAATAGCATACAGAAGCAGGATTATTATTAGCATTAGTTTTGCACAGAAATAATAGATTACAGGTCCAAGAGACGGCCTTTATTTTTGGAGTTCTCTGGCCAAATCACAACAAACATTGTTCTGTTGTCTTAATCAATACTGTGTCATAGTTTATCTTTTTCACTTAGTTACTTCAAAAGCTAATTATAAATAACTTTGTAATTATCTCCTCACTTATGGATTACTGCTAAAAAAATGCATCTAAAATGTTTTTATTTCATGTCACTGTTGGTTTTCAAAATAGCGTTTGGTTAAATATTTTTTGGTTACTTTGAGTAAAAATAATTCGCATGCATCCTTTTAATTTCCACGTAATATATATGCTCCTAATGATAATAAATTCCATCTTTTTTGATCATATTATTTTATTGCATGTAATTTCCTCATAAAACAACAAAAGGCATACATAGAAGAAATGCAAATATTTAGAAAAACCTTTTTCACACCATATGAATAGAAGCTGTATGCAAATCAGAAGTCAAAACAGTTTGAAGGCTGTGTAAAGAAGTGTCAAAGGAAATTCCATAAATTCTTTTTCTTGAAGGTAAAATGCACACATGAACATAAGTTAAGGTCATATGATATTAAGATGCATGAAAATGAGCAAAACATTTGGGCATGTTTTAACAAAACCATTTTTTCTTTTTTAAATCAAAATGTTTTTAGCAAAGGACATTAATCGTGTTTTGCTGAGTTGTTCTTTCACTTGCATTTCCCTTTGCACCAATGCATGTCAATCCCCAAGCTGCTAAACTGAAAAAAATGATGCAAATAATCACACACAAAACTAAATAAATAATGACCAGATGCTGAAAAGAAGAAAAAAATCTTTAAACTTTTTCCAAAGTTAAATTCAGGAATCCGAGTCAGGACAGATCATGTTTTCACTTGTTCGTCATTTTCATCCGTGCAACTTTTTGAGGTTGTAGTCTGTACAGAGGATGACAATTCAGCTTTGTGTACTTATCAGTTAAATTGGATGTTCATTCTTTCATTTTTTTTCCTTTTAATCCTCAGAAGACCAGTCTGCTAACAGTATTGAAGCCCCCGCCCCCTCCTCCTCCTCCAGATGGGCCGCAGCTCCCTGGTGGGTTATTGTCATCTGAACCGTTGGGCCTGAATGAGCACGAGGATGAAGAAGCCTGAAGAGCCTGGGTCCGGGCGCTGAGTTCCTGCTCCTGTAATGGTTTGAGGAAAAAGTTCGATTAAGCGTAGAAAAAAAAGACACACAAAAAAAAAATTATGAAATAAAAAACATTTTGAAATAATGCAGCTGCTGCAGTGCATCGCTCTTTCCTTCCCACTCCTGGAGATTTACTTTAGTCACTTGAACAGCTCTGGTGGGGTGTCAGTTTAACACAACGCAGCTCAGTGACTCGTGAAATTAGACCCACCGCCTTTTTAACAGAACCGTTTGGATTTGATTTAAAGTGCAGCAGAATAAATAAATTAGATAACTTCCACTTTTATTTGACAACTAAAGTCAAGTATAGCCAAGCACACAATTACTTTCCAGGGACTGCAAAACTCCAGAAACAGATAGTAATATAAAGAAGTTAGTGCAAACTTAGTTCATCTTTTACCTGCAAATATAACTTGTTGTCTTTGATAATAGCATCCAGTAATTCTTTATGCAGAGGAGGCTCAGCACTTATTCTCATTCTGTTTGCCTGTTGTCCCTCGTTTAAACTAGGCCCGGCTAGCTCTTGTTTTCTGTACATTAGCACGTAAGCTGTGTCCTTAGGGAAGCGATTAGTAATGTTCTGCACTGATTGGAAAGAGGTGAATGTCACCCTGCTGTCATTAAACAGCAGCCAACTCTTGGCTTCCTGTCCACTGCTGTCCATCTTAGTTGGAGTTGGGACGGCTGTGCATATGCTGAGGTTACTAGCAGCCTCCTCGCTTTCCGAAGAATCTTTGACAGGAGAGGGACTGGCTTGGTACTGCGTTTCATCTCCATTTGTGTTATGAACATAAGAGTAGTAGTGGCCGCTCTCAGATGACATCCCAGAGTGCATCACTACTGAAATGAGGGCATAGGGCACTGACTGAAATGGGTTCCCTTCTGACTTGTTGGTCTCATCTCCATCCGTTCTTGCCTTCGTTTCGTCTTCCTCATCCCTTTGCGATGGTTTAAGTTTCTTGGCCAGGTTCTCGCTGCTCTCGGGATATTCTACTTGCAGAGGAGAGGAGCTTGCAGAGGACTGTTGTGCAGATGAGGAAGAGGCATGAACAGGAAGTCTCAACACTTGCGGGATGGTGACATTGTCCAGAATCTTTCTGCGGACGTGGCACTTGGCATCATATGAGAATCGGAGCAGGGTTAGTATCAGGTACTCTGGTGCAGTCACCACTTTCATGTTTCTCTCTGCCCTCTGCAGGGAGAGACACTTCTCACAGAAATAGGCATTGTCCTCATCAAGGATCTCTGGAGCCAGGAAATAGTTCACCAGGTCAGGCACAGAGAGTGGAGGCTCACTTGTCACTTGATCATAATGGACGCCTTTAGTTAAAGAGCTGGCTGACGAAGTCTCGGGGGCTTCACTGCCACCGTTGACAGATCCCTGGCAGAGAACCTTTGGCTCTTCCGAGGGCCTCTGTGGTTTAGGGCTGTCCTGGGTGGAGGCAGACGGACAAAAGGCCAAAGAGAGATCTGTAAAAGGCTCTTCTTTTTCAGATATGCAGTTGCACTGCATGCAGCGAATGCCAGTAACGGACTTTCCCCCAAACATCTTTTCGATTAAAGTCCTTCCATCGTTTGCAGATTTTGCCTCTGCTTCATTGGAACAGCATTCCCCGTGTTCCTTGGAAGATGTCAGAGTTTTGGGGTCTTTGCTGTCCGCGTCAAATGACGGGGAAAAGTTTGGCTTAGCCGACTCCAGAACCCTGATAGTTTTCTCCTCTTCATGCAACCTTTAGGTCAGAAGACAGACAAGTTTCAAAAACGTAAACAACTCAAGTTAAGATCCCTTAAAAACTCACTATAACCCTATTAGAGGATGACTTTTTTCCCAGCTATGTACACAAAATTAATATAACTTTAAGTCATGCAGAAAGGTAGAATAATCCAGAGTATTTTTCTCTCAAATACCTGTCCAAAAGAAATCTGAGATACTCGGAACAGTCCTGCTGTGAGCCTGCATTAAACCAGGGAGGCCGAGACGCTTCCAAGAAGTTTTTGGGGGCATATGCTGCCCTCTACAGGATACAGACAAACACTACTGTCACTGAGTTGTAAAAATACTTGGTATTCTCCTTTAATCAGAGCAGCACCAACCTGCGTATGTGCAAGAAAGGCAAAGAGAAGCTGGAGCTTCTTCATGAGTGTGTTGGAGCAATTTAGCTGTAAGGATAAAACATGCCTCCTGAAACTGAGAAAAGAATCCCATCTTTAATTATCGGTTTTCTTGTACTGTGCATTGATTTAGCATGGGTGCATGTGACGACTGCTCACTCTGTGGCCATAAAAAGGATCTGGATGATGCTGTTCATGTAGCAAGTGTTCCCCAGGTTGATCAGGCCAGTCTTGCCTGTCTCAGACTTCCCAGGCTGCTTCAATAGACCAGAGGCAAATGAGTTGGACTGAGAAGTCCAGGCACTTTGATTCAACACCAACTTGATCTTCTCTTCTGTTGGTTTTGGCAAATCCTAGATAGAAAAAGGGGTAAAAAAAAAAAAAAGAAAAGAGTAAAAAAATAATTTAAAAAACAACAACTCAACAAAACATGAACACAAATCCAATGTCTTACCTTGATGGCTTCTATTATCTGGTCATAGAGGTCAGGAAAGCCCGAAAATTGGTACATCATGCAGTGAATGAGCTCAGTGAACTGCAGCAAGAAGACTTTACTGGTAGGAAGACCGTTTGTTTTTAAGGAGTGAACCAATTGCACTACATTTGGAACAACCTGTGGGCGACAAAGATGAAGGCAAAACAAAAAGAAAACATTGGATACATTTTTTTTTTGCAAAAGAGATGAGAAATTACACCTAAAACTAATCTTGCACTCAAAAGCACAAAGTTTTTGCTCATTTGCTCAACATTTTCAAAACTACTTGTGTTTTTGAGATTCGAAAGAAATTGGCTAACTTAGCGGTGCGCAGGGCAATAAAGTGCTCTGCACGTCATTAGCGAGAGTGGCTCAGAGCTTGGTGTCCTGGGAGAACAAGTATTTGCTGCTTCAAAGTAATTTAAGTCAGAAGAGATGAAAATGCGAAAGCCAATAAGGAGGTTATATCTATATGGGAGGGAAATGGACTGTGAGGAGGAAGGCAATCCCTTACCAAATGGAAAGCCTCAGGAGAGTGCTGGAAACTTAGCAGCATGTGGGAAAGGACGGCTAGGGCCCCCTGCCGAACAATAGGAAACCACAGTCGATTGAATACCTACAAGTGAAAAAAATCAAAGTGGGTTAATACATGTAAATCTGCAGCGGGAGTCTTGAAATTATTACAAAATAAATCACTTTTTATAAGCCAACAGAAAACAAACAATAAATAACACAAATAAATCCAAACTTGCAATACAAACCAGTTCAATTTTTAGTAGAGTGACATCTATGAGAATCGTGAATTTCTGAACCGCAGCAAGTCCCTTCAACAGTGCGATGACCCAGATATCCACATGTTGGGCTAACGGCCATGACAGCCAGTCAATCATCCTAGGAACACATCGGGAATTCAGTCTGTTAATCGTGATCTCACAAGGCACTTGAAGGACTAGAAAGTTTTCCACTTTAGAGTGACTTGGCATGGAAAGTAACCTGCAGAGTGCTTTAGTCATGCTGGCATCTTTGACATTGGGGTCTGTGGTGAGACTCTTGATAAGCACTGTGATCATTTGTATGGGGATATGCTGGACGAGACAGGCCAATGCATTGGATGGGTCAAAGGAGGGATCTGGAACAAATAGAAACAAGATTTTTTTCAATGTATCCTTGCATGCTTTTATTTTTACAGCACTTTGTGTTCTGCGTCCTGATTGGCTGTAGACATTTTCAATCAATCCATCTCCTCTGTCTCCTGTAGAGAACAAGTTCAGCGAGCCACAATTACATACATGTTTGATCGTGAGCAGATCTTTGTTTTCATTCTATGAAAGTGGACTTATTTTTCTTTGAAATGTTTGAACTTTGAGCTTAAACAACACAGAAAAGTCAATAAACTGTGTAGGCAGGGGTTTTTACAGCCTTCAAAAATCTGTAATCCCACTTCACAGATTCCACCTATTGTGGATTAACCCTAACCCTTTTAATTAAAACTCCCAGATGCTCGTTACTGGGTGCATGAGGAAAATAAAATACCAGAGGTACATGTTTAAAAGAAAATAACCTCTGGTTTGTCAGAAGATTCATAACCCTTCTTGTTAAAGTAAAATATGTCCAACACAAGAGGCCGTCAGCTCTCATCTGTCTCCCCAGCTGTTGGACAGGAAAAGTTAAAAAAAATAAAAAAAAAAAAATAAAAGAAAATAACCAATGTTAAAGTCATAAACACAAGATTTATGGTGGAAACTAGGCCTGCACAATAAATTGCAAATTTATCGTTCTCACGATATGAAGCTGTGCAATACGCATTTTGCAAAAGTTGGCGAAAAATTCAATAAATGCTTATTGCATTTCCTTAAATAGTCTAAAACAATTTTATGGCAGCTTGAAGTATTTAACGAATCAAATAAATCCCTTTATGCATTTGACCAATTGGCTGGACCCCTTTACAATGTTGACCAATCAGATTGAGCCATTTGATGTTAGATGCCTGCCTCTTTGTAGACTAGGGTCATTTGGAGTATAATTTAAGTTATGCTGACTTTTATTTAAATTAAAATATTGCCTTAAAATGGAAATCGTGTATTTAGTTGTTTTGCCATTTGTTCTTGTATCGCAAGTTATATCATCATCGCAATATTGATCACTAATATTGCAAATCCTCGTATCGTGCAGCCCTGGTGGGAAATAAAATCAAAGTATCACAAGTGACTTTGTTCATTGAAAACCATACAAGACACATGTATGTTTGTATCAATAGAGACCTTCATTACCTGTGGAAGAAATGATAGCAAAAACCTCCTGTAGAGACGGCAACAGCGTCGCTCGATCCGTCTTCCAGATGTTTTGCAGCAGTGTGCTAACTTTAGTCACTTGTCCAACATACTCTCTTAGCTCATGTTCCTGGTTAGCATAGCAGTGGAAGTAACTAATGGTTCTAACCAGCTGCTGGCAAAACAAAACGGCAGACTTATCCTTTGGTACACACTGCATAAAGTCTGTGAGCAAAGTGCTCAGCTGGGAACACAGAAGAGGCTTGGGGTGTTCACACACCATCCTCAAGACCTCCACCTGGATCACACTAAAGATGTCCAGCACAGAGGGGCAGCTGATGAGCAGACGCAGGCAGCTGTGGATGTACTCAATGATGGTAGGGTCTCTGTGGTCCAGCTGCTCGTATCCCTGCTGAAGCAGACTGACTACAAAGTCTTTGCTAAAAAAATGCTCAAACTCCTGGCGGTGGTAGCGTGTGTATGCTTCGAGAACCTGGGAGCCGATCTGCTTCTGGAAAGCATCTTCACCGAGCAAGATGAGGCGGGTGGTGAGTGAAAACAAGGCCCGACACTGCTCCTCTGTCACCTCTCTCTCTGCCGCTTCCACCACCTTTTTCACAATGGCCCTTTTGACTGGAATGGAGTGGTCGGAGCTCACGAGGCCCTCTAAAATCTTGTCCATGATGTTGATCTGTAGAGATCATTGATAAAAAGTATGAATGGCAACAGAAAATATAGATCAACAGACAGTTTTCACAGAAAAGACTTTACTTATGATGAAAAGCACAGGTGTGGTTATAAAATAAGAGTCTTAACAGGCCTGGCAAAAACTTATTTCTAAGTTTGTAAGTTTTTTGAAAAGTTTTTTTTGATGTAAAACAGTTTTTAAAAGCTCCTTGCAGAAAAAAGAAACCTAAATGTCATACACTGTTTGTGTCCCGTCTGTCATTGTTATTGAGGACCACACACAGTGGAACTATCAGTTGTAACAAACTCCTTCATTCCTCCATGCAACAATAAAAAGACAACTGAACATTACATTTATGGAACCGTCATATTTTTATTTATTTAGTTACTACACTAGTTTACTACACTAGAGTAGTTCTCAGATTGTTTGAGTTCTGGTCGTAAGAATTTTTTGTCTCCAATAATTGAAAGGAAGATTCATTATAATCAGATTCAGATAGTAAATGTCTCACATTTACGATGACGCCACAGCTTAAACTGCATGTCACGAATCTAATACTTAAATAAGAAGTTTCTTTCGAAGGATTTCCAAAACATATTCTATATGAAAGTATTGTATAGTCTTTGTTGATCTGAAATGCAACAAGGGCTGTTTGTAGTAAAGAAAGAGAAAGTGAAACTGTAAGGTATTTGTGACTTTTCACGATCTTGAAGTACTGTATTTGTCTAGTTTTTAGTTATAAATAAATAAATAAATAAATAAATGACAATGTACCACCAAGGGGGGAGGACAAGAAGCAGACGTTGCCACCTTACATGTATAACTTTTTCTATGATGAGGACCAGACCCGGGCCAGATGATTATCCGATTAAACCTTTTCAATCTAAATGTCGGCATACTAAAAACGTATGAAACTGAAGTCTCCCCCAAAAACATAAAACTTTACAATTTTTAGAATTTAAACCTCAGCCTTTGAAAAAACTGCAACAATATAAAATGAATCAAAACTGAAACTATGATCATGTTATCTAACTTAAAACAGGATTATATATGATGCATAAATTATTTTATGCAAAAATACACACACACAAAATATAAATAGATTTTGGAAATGTATGCTTTTTGTATAATGTTATATAAATTCCACCTGATTGACTTGTTATGATTTTGGTAAAATAAAAAATAATAAGAAAGATTTCCCATAATAGAAACAATGGCATTTGTGGCAGTGCTTTGATATAAAGAACTGTTAAGTTCTAGCAAAAAGGACAGTAATTATTAAGTGTTTAGGAAATACTTTTTATTTTTTATTTGATTTTAGTTAAATGATATTCCCACCAATGGATAGAAATATGGTAAGTTTAAAAACATAGCCTTTTAACAATTGCATTAAATATTTTACGACTACAGAGCTATTTAAGACTTACAATTATAAGATACTTCGCGCCAAAGAAGGGAAAAACTACATAAGATAGAATAGACGCTGTTACTGTTCTAATGTTGCTGTGTTGGTGGCTAACTTGCTAAGAGACGAACTCTAAATCTGAATACTTTGGTTCATACGACTATAAAGAGATACAGAATAGAGCTCTTGAAAATATTTGACGTAATATTAAAGTCACGTCTGTTGTTTCACAGAGACTCGAACTTTTTCCACCAAAACGAACAAAGCAACACGACACGGGCCCAACGTCAACGACTACCGTCAGGAGGTATCACCGACTAAGCGTAAACATCGACACATTATACCATTTCTGGGAGTTTGAAACTTGTGCTTACCTAAATAAATCATGTCAACAGACTCCACTCAAATTTAAACATGTACTGTAGATAGTAAAAACCATCTTTGAGAAGATAAAAACCGCATTATTTTGTTTTTTTCGGAATCAGCTGATTAACCATCCACCAACGTCATTCTGACAGACTGCTATGCTTTGAGGACCCCATCGTGCAGCTACAACTTTGCCTGTTTTTAAATGACTTTATTTTCTTTAAAACAAAAAAAGCACTTATCAACCAGTAATATTTTTTAGTTTTTTTAGTGAATATGTGTTGGTTGTCTTAAATCAATAAATTATAAAAACAATAAAACAATGAGCGAGTGTGTATTCTTTAAAACAATGTACTCACCGTTCATTTGTTGCAATCAAGTACTTCCACAAAACCTATCTACTTCTTAGGGTCTAATGAAAATTTAATTCAAATATTTAGTTTAATCAGAAAAACTATCACAGAGTTAATACTTAAATTATAGAATAAATGAAAGCAAAGGAAAAAAATAAACTTACGTCATCCATCCACATTCCGCTTTTTTCATCTTGTTTATTTATTATATCTATTATTTGACTTGAAGAAATAAAGACAGATAAAATACAGGGAATTAAAAAGTAGCTGCTCTCAGAAACGAATGCTTTCTATTAAAACAGGCCTGCTATAAACCGTCTATACACTAAAGTGCTGAAATTTCCAGTAAACCAGAAGGCAACATTGACAGAAAATCTCGCGATAGATTACGTCTCCCGGCTGTCGCTGTGAGAGGCGCGGGTGCTAGCGAACGTGCTGCCTGACCAACCGGTGCGGCTTTCACTATCAGCAGCTTGATTTTTTATTTTATCCCGATCAAGTTCGGTAATTCGTTGACGTCGCTTAGCTATCATAACACAGTACACATATTATTTGACGGTGGATTCGAGTAAAGGTGAGAATTGCATCAAAAATGTCCGAAAGTACTACCTGCGCCGAGCAGCGGGAAGAGAATACTGAACTTGAAGAAGAACAAGAAGCCGGGGGAGCAGAAGAGGTAAGACGGTTTTCGGTCGTTGTTGGTTCTAAAAGAAAGTTCGTGTTGCTTCAGACAGCTGGGTTTGGTACACATAAATAAAGCATTCCACCTCAAAGTGTGTAAAACTTTATTTAGCTGCTATTATGGTCTGTTTGACCTGGTTAGCCACAGCGGCTAACTAGCCAAAGCGGCGTCTTCCTCTAAGCTAACATCCCCTAGACTCGAGGAGAGCTACTAGAATAGCGCCGCTAATCCCCTACCGATCGTTACACTAGGAGTTTAAAATATATATACATTTTTTTATTATTATTATGTTATTTAAAATAATGTAGGTATTTGGTTTTAGGGGTCGATTTATAGATTTTATGAGGACAGTTAGCAAAGCGCCCATCACTGACTGTCCCATCCGTCCCTTTGTTTCAGAGTAGCTTACGCAGCAATGGCTGCAATAATCTACGGAAGAAAGCGATGCTGCTTCGCACTTATTTTGTTTTTTAAAAAACTTTTGTGTGTAGTTTAACCAAAGAAAAGGATGGTGCTACCGACGTATATTATAAGTAGCGACTAATGACACCTGCATTATTAATAATTCGTTTCATATCCAAAACTCAATGATGCGAGAAATACAAATGTTTGACACAAAAAAGTCGTTTCAACATTAGTTTAATTTAACCTGATGACTTAAGCTTATTTAGCAGTGAGCTGTCATGAATCTTAGAAATAACGGTTACAAACGTCTTATTCGGGAACTTGGTCGGCTAGATGAGCCTGTGGCATCATCAAGCTTTTGGGTTTGTTTCTTATTTTTAGAACAGCTTTTGTGACTACAACTTATCTATACTTATAGCATCTGGGGGGGGGGGTTCAGTGCCACTAAATGTTTAATTATTATTACTTGTTTCCACCCCCACCCACCCCCATTTTTTAAATGACATTTAGATCTATGTGAATTAAGTTTTTATAATCAATCGCCACCTTGTTTTGGCACACGCTTTGACAAATGTGTTGGATGTTCAGAAGTATGTTTAATAAGATCAGTGACTGAAAGTATGAATCATTTTCTCTAATTTTTGAGTATTGAAAGTGATTGTGAAGTAAACTGAATTTATTAATCATATTATCTGTTTTGCTAAGTGATTTCTAATAAAAACAATGCCTATATTTTGGTGTAGAAAACCCTCAAAATGTAAACCAATACTTTCTGTCATGTTATGTTACCCGATTTGTTGGAAACATCCGGAAAATTAACCCTTTCCCTTTAACTTTTAAGGAAAAGTCTGACTCTTCAGATGCCGGAAAGGAGTCCTCCTCAGATGCTGGTCCTGATGGACAAGATGCATCCTCCTCCTCATCGACCAAAACTAAAGAAGATGCTCCAGGTTATGAAGAGAAGGTGGTAAGTATAAATAATAAGAAGTCTACATTACAATTCTCAGATGTCTGCTTATCAGATGGGTTAATAAACCCTTTCTCTGTGTAATGCAGCAAACAGACCGGACCAACAGATTTGAATATCTGTTGAAGCAGACAGAGTTGTTTGCTCATTTCATTCAACCGGCTGCACAAAAGACGCCCACCTCCCCTCTGAAAATGAAACCAGGCCGTCCTCGGATCAAAAAAGACGAGAAACAGAATTTGCTGTCTGCTGGGGAGTAAGTACAGAACTCCAGGATAAAGCTTTATTTTTCTCCCTTAGAAAATGTGTCTTCATTCTGTTTGTTTTCATGGTTTGCCAGTAACCGCCATCGCCGCACAGAGCAAGAGGAGGACGAAGAGCTTCTCAACGAGAGCACAAAGACCACAAATGTCTGCACCCGCTTTGACGATTCCCCCTCATGTAAGATTTTAGCTGTTTTTTTTTTAGAGAAACAAAATTCTGGTAAACGTTTAGCGAGCAGCCATGTAAGTTTAGCATTTTTTGTGCCTTTATTTAGATGTAAAAGCTGGAAAAATGAGGGACTATCAGGTCCGTGGTCTCAACTGGCTGATTTCTTTGTATGAGAACGGAATCAACGGCATTCTTGCAGATGAAATGGTCAGTCTATTTAACATTGTCTGTCATTTTTTTAAGCCGGTCAGAAACTTGCCACTGTTTATTATTGCTAGTCTTGGTCTCATCGTCCTGCTTTCACCCCTAGGGTTTGGGAAAGACTCTCCAGACCATTGCCCTGCTGGGTTACATGAAGCACTACAGAAACATCCCCGGTCCCCACATGGTTCTGGTCCCCAAGTCCACCCTCTACAACTGGATGAACGAGTTTAAGCGATGGGTGCCTTCTCTCCGTGCAGTCTGTCTGATCGGAGACAGAAACGAGCGAGTATGCTGCGTCTAAACTGGTCGAATAGTTAAAAGTAAACTGAAGTTTTTGCTGCTGTTTGAGGTTTTTGTTGGCACTTATTGATTTCTGGGTTAGTTTACAAACTTGAGCAATGTGAACTGCCAAAACCGTGCTATAAAATGAGAAAGAGCTTTTTATTTTAAATATGTTCTTTCTGTGATTACAGACGGCCCTGATCAGAGATGTGCTGCTGCCAGGAGAGTGGGACGTCTGTGTAACGTCCTACGAAATGCTCATCATCGAAAAGGCGGTTTTCAAGAAGTTTAACTGGAGATACCTGGTCATCGATGAAGCTCACAGGATCAAGAATGAGAAGTCAAAGGTCTGATCACGGCAGAAATAGGAGACACAAGTTTACACTTCATTTAATATAGGATGATCTCATTCGTATTAAGTTTTCTTTGTTTATGATTTTTTTTTTTTTGTAGCTCTCTGAAATTGTGCGTGAGTTTAAAACCACTAACCGACTGCTTTTGACTGGCACTCCTCTTCAAAATAACCTCCATGAACTGTGGGCTCTGCTCAACTTCCTGCTTCCCGACGTCTTTAATTCATCAGAGGTGAGCCTAACGTTTGCAGAGGTTGTCATTAATCTTATTGGCTTATTTCTGAAAACATTCTGACACATTTCCTTTCCATGTTTCTCAGGATTTTGATTCATGGTTTGACACAAACAACTGCTTGGGTGACCAAAAGCTGGTCGAACGGCTTCACACTGTACGTACAAATCGATTCTTCTCACGATTTTAGTAGATCACCATGGATTTTAAGGCCCGGGCGGTTTTTCTGTTGTGCAGGTGTTGCGGCCCTTTTTGCTGCGTCGTATCAAAGCAGACGTAGAGAAGACTCTGCTACCCAAAAAAGAGGTCAAGATCTATGTGGGCCTGAGTAAGATGCAGAGAGAATGGTAAGCATACTGAGTTTTCAGACGTGAAATCAGTCCTTTCATTGTTTACACACTGGAATTTTTCATAATTGTTGTTTGTTTACATGTAACACCCCACCAGGTACACAAAGATTCTCATGAAGGACATCGACATCCTGAACTCTGCTGGAAAAATGGACAAGATGCGCCTGCTGAACGTCCTCATGCAGCTGAGGAAGTGCTGCAACCATCCCTACCTGTTTGATGGGGCTGAGCCAGGCCCACCGTACACCACCGATCTCCACCTGGTGGTGAACAGTGGCAAGATGGTGGTGCTGGACAAGCTGCTGCCCAAGATGAAAGTGCAGGGTGAGCTTGGGCTACACACTTGGAAAATAAGGAGATTGTTGTGTTATAATCAGTTGCCCCCATTGGAGATGAATATCAATTTTTGGATCAAATGTTACCCAACATGTGTTGCTGGGAAGTCGTACATTCTGACAGAAATCTTGCATATATGTATAGTTTTCCTGTTGTTTCTTGTTTAGGTTCTCGCGTGCTTATCTTCAGTCAGATGACCAGGGTGCTGGACATCTTGGAGGACTACTGCATGTGGAGGAACTATGAATACTGTCGTCTTGACGGGCAGACTCCCCATGAGGAACGGCAGGTGAGAAGCAGCCCTGTGGATGTGGCTTTAGCTCTTTTCATTCTTGAATTTTGAAGTGGACTTGTTTGCATTTTCTCAAAGCAATAACATTTGTCTGCAGATTTCCATCAATGCGTACAATGAACCCAACAGCACCAAGTTCATCTTCATGCTGAGCACCAGGGCTGGAGGGTTGGGTATCAACCTGGCTACAGCAGATGTGGTCATCCTGTACGACTCTGACTGGAACCCTCAGGTTGACCTGCAGGCTATGGTGAGTGCTCTGATGCTATTTTCTCCCTTCATTCTTTCTCAGATAGTACGATGTACATAGTTGTCTTAAGGACGCATAACTTGGAAAGAAAACAAAGTGCTTCATTGTTCTTTGTATCTTTTTAGGACCGAGCTCACAGGATTGGTCAGCAGAAGCAGGTGCGTGTTTTCCGTTTCATCACTGAAAACACTGTGGAGGAGAGGATTGTGGAGAGGGCTGAGATGAAGCTGCGCTTGGACTCCATTGTCATCCAGCAAGGTAAAATTCCCTCACACTAAAACTGAATTTAGATCAGGATCGTGATGTATATTTACTAGGGGTGTTAGAAAAAATAGTTTCTGCGATATATCGCAAATATTTAATTTGGCAATACTGACGGCAATACAATGATATTTAATTATTTCTGAGCGTCCTTCAGCGTCTGACTCTTGCTTTCCACTTAAACCTCCGACCGCTAGTTGGCAGCAGAGCACACTGAGCCTCTTTGAGCAGCTCTACACCACACAAAACAACAGGAAGACCTCAGCTAAAGGCAGCTTGTTTTGCTGTTATGAGACATGAACTGCCATGTTGCTGCCAGTAACATAAAATTTCGGTGCTTTTTAGCGAGCTCAGATAAGAACGAGTGAAGCAACCTATTTACCATCTGCATATAAACTTTTTTTAATTGGATGCAGTTTGAAAAAAAAAATCCTTACCTTTTTTTAATCCAATAGGAAGACTTGTAGATCCCAGTGCAAACAAACTGGGGAAGGATGAGATGCTGTCCATTATCCGTCACGGCGCCACACACGTGTTTGCTTCCAAAGACAGCGAGATAACGGATGATGACATCGATGCCATTCTGGAGCGTGGTGAAAGGAAGGCGAGTTTGGAAATAGTTTTTTCCGTTATGTTTCATTTTTAAATGTCCATCTTTTTAAGTTCAACATATTGTTTGCTTGTAGACTATGGAGATGAAAGAGAAACTTTCTTCTCTGGGGGAGAGCTCTCTGAGAAACTTCACCATGGACACAGAGAACAGCAGCGTGTACACATTTGAAGGGGAGGACTACAGAGAGAAGAAGAAGGTACAGTGTTTGCTTTGGCTGTGGCTTCGGGACGCCTTTGAAGATCGCTTCGGCTCACATCCTCCGCCTTTCATCTCAGGTCATCACCAACTGGATTGAACCACCGAAGAGAGAACGGAAAGCCAACTATGCTGTGGATGCCTATTTCAGAGAGGCTCTCCGAGTCAGTGAGCCCAAGGCTCCAAAGGTAGGACCAGGTCAGGCTTAGAGGTTCCGACAGAAGTAATGTCCGTGTTCTTACGAGTTTGTCCTTTCCAGGCTCCTCGGCCCCCCAAGCAACCAAATGTCCAGGACTTTCAGTTCTTCCCCCCACGTCTCTTTGAGCTTTTAGAAAAAGAAATTTTGTACTACAGAAAGACAATAGGATATAAGGTACACCAGGTCACACAGCAAGATTCCTGTAGTGTTAAGAGATGCCCAAAGTTAACATTGGTGTTTCTATTCAGGTTCCACGGAACCCAGATCTGCCCAACTCCGCTCAGGTCCAGAAAGAGGAGCAGGCCAAGATCGACGAGGCTGAGGCTCTCAGCGAGGAAGAGCTGGAGGAGAAAGAGAACCTTCTGCAGCAGGTACACGCCACCCTCACACAAATATATATCCCAAATTAAATAAAAAAAATTAAAAAACAATGTTCTTTTTGTTGTCATTCTGCTTGTATATGCATTAACTACCGTAATTTCCGGACTACAAGCCGCTACTTTTTTCCTGCGCTCACAGCCCTGCGGCTTATTCAGTGACGCGGCTAATTTATGGATTTGATTGGCGGCCGCCATGTACGTACATTCGGGCTCGGTGAATGGTTTTGTATGCGCCATCCACCACCAAGCACAAGTCATTTTTTTTAACACACCTCTGAGCAGCCAAACAGCATGGAGGTCACTTCAGGTCTTAGACACTTCAGTCATGGTTCAACAAAAAGAAACACGCATGCCCGGCCGCATCCCAGAATCCTTTGGTGCCATTAGACCCAACGTGCACGTGATCGCCGCTACAATATGATAAAGCTTTCAAGTTAAAAGCAATCGTTAAAAGCAGCGTGAAAAAATCCCCCATCAGTAAATGGAAATGCCGGTCAGCTGCGTGACGGAGAGAACAGCGCATGCTCAGAAGTGTATTTACCTCTGAGTCATAGTGACTCGGCTGGCTGCACGTAAATATGTGTGAATAACATCAGCCTTTATTTTGTCGGGACACGACCGGAAACACAAATCCATTTGGTCGTTTTTACGGTTTCTGACTGAGCGGAATTTTGCATTGAAAAGCTCACAGCCACCATGTGAGCTTTTCGGATAGGAAGGGGAGACAAGGAGCCCGCTTGGCGAGCGCGGAGCGCAGAGGCGTCCGGGGAGCAACAAGTGTTTGTTGTGAAAGGAAGCTTCTGACGAACGCGCCGCGCTGAGGCACGCGTATCGCGCTGAGGCGCGCTATTTTACTGATGTTTTTTAACCAGCCCCGTTAGTACCATAATGCTGCCGCGACACAAGTGGAAGGAGAGCTGTTCCTTTTCACCCCTCCATGCACTGCTGCTCCTTGCTCATTCTTAAACACGAACAACAGTGTGGCGAGCCGGGCGTTGGCCCCGCCTTTAGCCCCTAAGACTCATGGGAAATGGGGGATCGCGGATGTAAATTTCCTCATCATAACTGAGGGATGTAATGTTGATTATATGGTTACTGTTAGTAATTTTATGTATGATACCTAGTTTGTCAATAAGTTAAAAAAAATAAAAAATCAAATAAAAAAACCCATAACTGAGGAACTTGTGAACAGAATAGAGCTGCATGCTGTTTCAGATGTGGGTGTAATTAGATACATGAGCTTGAGACAAGGCCAGTACCTGCCCACAGTGTGGTAATGAGCCACGCACACTCTGGTAGTCAGGACGCGCTTTATCGAGGCAGCGGCTTGTATACTGATGCGGCTTGTATATGTACAAAAACATTTGAGCACGTTAAAATAGGTGGGTGCGGCTTGTAATCGGGTGCGCTTTATAACCCGGAATTCACGGTAACAATTTGCTTGCAGGGATTTACAATTTGGAACAAACGGGACTTCAACCAGTTCATCAAAGCCAATGAAAAGTGGGGGCGGGATGATATTGAGAACATTGCCAGGGAAGTTGAGGGGAAATCTCCAGAGGAAGTGATGGAATATTCAGGTAAAGATTGCCTGTCCTTTCTGAAGTGGGTCTAGTCTGACTTGTTAGTGTCGTGTTTTTTTTTTTTTTTTTTTGGTCTGAATTTGTGTTTTTTCCCCCCGTCCAGCTGTATTCTGGGAGCGATGCAACGAGCTGCAGGATATTGAAAAGATCATGGCCCAGATAGAAAGAGGAGAAGCTCGGATTCAGAGGAGGATTAGCATCAAAAAGGCTCTAGATTCAAAGGTAGAAGCTGTCAGCTTTAAAAAAAAAAAATTCTAAGTTTGATCTCATTAAGATTATTGAGTCTGTCTGATCAGGAGGTCTTCGGTGGGTTTCATTTGTTGTCATTAATCTGTGTTTAGATCGGGCGCTACAAGGCTCCCTTCCATCAGCTCAGAATCTCCTACGGCACCAACAAAGGGAAGAACTACACCGAGGAGGAGGACCGCTTCCTCATCTGTATGCTTCACAAGCTGGGCTTTGACAAGGAGAGCGTGTACGATGAGCTCCGTCAGTGCATCCGGAACTCGCCTCAGTTCCGCTTTGACTGGTTCCTCAAATCCAGGACTGCCATGGTGACTTTTCAGGATTTCTTTTACTTTGCATCCATGACCTCTCCATAAATGTCTTAGAAACCTTTTACTAAACGTTCCTTGTGCGTGCCCCGTCTTCTTTGGTGGGTTGTGCAGGAGCTCCAAAGGCGATGCAACACTCTGATCACACTGATAGAGAGGGAGAACATGGAGCTGGAGGAGAGGGAGAAGGCGGAGAAGAAGAAGCGGGGACCAAAGACGGGTTCAGTAAGTCACAAATCCATCTGACATTTACAAAGACTCCTCATGGATGGGCAGCGTTTGTACCCGTGTCATAGAAAAGTTTCAGCACAAACCGAGGTCCACAACAGAAGTGCTTTTTGTCAAACTGAAATACTGTTTACACCAGCAGGCGTAAAAAGACAGCAACACCGAGGTTTAATGTTTGAAACTTGATGCCGCAGCTTGTAAATGCTCCTCCTAACAGCTTCTCCTTCTCTTTTAGGCACAAAAACGAAAGGCAGAGGGAACATCTGATGGTCGGGGGCGCAGGAAAAAACTCAAATTGTAAAGCTGTTTTATAATGTGCAGTATGATTGTTGTTTGTTTTTTTTCTTTTAAAGCAGCAGCCAGCTACAGCATCATTAGTCCTAGTGTCTGTTCATTTTGAAAGCAATGATAATGTACTGTTTAAAGTCCCAGGTAGATCAGTTTGGTTGTATTTGGCTGTTGGAAGTGCTCTTCTATGGGCCTGCCTTGTTGTCACCTACCTAAACACTGAAGCTGTGCTGTTTTAGGTTTTGTTAGTTTTTTTTTCTTCTTCTTTTTTACCTGTAGTTAACAGAAATAAATGTATTTATGATTATTGGTTGTACTGCATTACATTGCTTAAAACAACATGTACCCTTATTTTGAAAGCAAAGATTTGTTTCATCCGCTTCTTTATGTAAAGTAGAAAAAATGTCAATGTGTGTGTCACAAATAAACATTTCTTTTTTCTAAAATATGGGGAAAATGATCTGTCTGCTACACAGTAGACTCATCCACAAAATAGTTTATATTTGACAATTACAGTTCTGATGTTTTTTAGCACCTAAATATCATTTGGCAACTGAACAGAGATTTTTCAAGTGTCATCAGGGTGAACTATCATCACATGCACTCTTAAATTGTCATCAAATTCCAGCTATAATAAGTTTAAATTTCCTAAAAATGAATGTAGGCTTTTCAAAATAAAAGTATCTGAAAATCCAACCTTGCCATGATCATCCAAGTATCTCTTTCATTTAACATTCAGTTCACTCTAATGTTCTCTTGCAACAAAAAATTAATCACATTATTTAAAAAAGTTGAAATGATTAAAAAACAGTTTTCGTCTTGGACAAGCTTGCATAACATTTGTGAAATTGCTTCATTTACTGCATGCAATTGTAAACAGATGCAACATTTTACAACTTTCAGCTGACAAAAGAGATTTGTGCATCCCTGTGAGAACAACCATCATCAGAAAGCCATAAAAACAGTAACATTCTCTGTCTGCAGACCCCAGGCACTGACGTGTGCTCTCCAGAGGCTGCACGGGGCTCTGTTCAGTGCAACACAGGTTAGGCATCTAAAGCACACTGAAGGAGACTATAAGTCTTTAGAGGAGATGGATGTTTGAGGGGAGGTCCTCTTTTAGACCTCAGAGCTGTCTGAGCTGCTCCACATACCTGCTGGGCCACAACTGTATCCAGCGTAGGCCGAAGAAGAGGAGGTAGTATACGGGGGGAAGTGCTTTTCTTTCTCCTTCTTACGCCGCAGCAGCAGAATGACTATGGTGGCAACGAGGCAGATGAGGAGAATCATCCCCCCGATCCCCACCAGCATGGGCAGGAAGGATGTATCTGGGTGCCTGGCTGAACTCTCCAACACGGGCCGCTCCACCGGGTCACGATTGGGGGACCATGGCTGCCGCTGGCTGATCACCATGCGGTCGCTTCGGTCCAGAGCGATGTGCTGGATGTTGGTGCCCCGGCTGTTTTCAACACCAATGTCCCTGGCCAGAGGCGGCCCAGAAAATTCAGAGGCCGCACGGCGGTGGCGAGCAGCTGTGTTGGGCCCCTCAAACGAGGAGACGCTGTGATGGAGATATTCCACGCTGCGCTTGCCAATGTTGCGGTTGGCATTTTCTCTGGAGCGAACGGTGTAGATGGCGTGGATGAACCATTCTCGACCAGCAGCAACCTGAAAAACCAGCACAACAGATTATGATCCATCCTCCCCTCTAATGTGTGGATGCACACAATTTCTGACCTGGAAGAGCGGTGATGAGGACAGGGAGAACCCATCTGAGCCTGGCTGTCTGATCAAAGGCAGTGCTCCTGCAGTGTCCTGAGCCAACATGGCCTGGAAGGCAACATCTCCAAAGGACGAAGCTTGAGTTTCTGGTTGAGCTTTGTCCTGCCGAACAATCACCAATATTTTTGCTAAAATCCACATTTTCTTCCCTTAATATCCCCAAATCTCTTATTTTTTACCAAAATCTTGAATCTGTAAAGTAGTGAAGGAGCATCTGCCAGGCAGCCATACTCCCAGTTTGTAGGGTTGTATTTGGGGACGTATCCATCTGCTCCAGTGCAGAGGAAGACTTTTTCAATGCTGCAGGAGAAGGAGTCACCCAGGTTCTGAACGGGGTCTACCATCACGCGACCATATATTGTGGAACCTGGACAATAAAATAAAAGAGGTAAAGAGGAAACTGCTCACCATCTCAAAAAACTTGCAACCACTAGATGGCAGTAGTGTATTACCTTCTGAGAACGCAGCATCAGTCCCTTCTCCAAAACCCATGGAGCCATCAGACAGCCAGAGCTCCTTCTTGGACAGCAGGAACATCTGAGTGTTCAGACTGAACTCTGCTGCCACTGGATCACTCACCTACAGAAAATGCATCACACACCTTATAGCAACTTTGTTTTTGGACATACTTTGATTTGAAATAGTTATCAAACCTGCTGGAAGCGAATGTCAATGTCAAAGGTAAGGGGCTCTCTTGGATGGCAGACAGGAGGGATGCTGAATTCTCCACTGGGAGATGCAATGCAGGGGACCAGTTTTACAGTGTAAGTCCCAGAGTAGTCCCGCACCTAAATGGCAGACAACCCAATCCTCAAATTGTTTAAGGTAAAGTTCCTTTGTTACCTCTTTCTTTTTGACTCACAGCAAAGTCAGAGACAAAGTTCCACTGCTGCATGGGCTGGTTGTATGAGGGCTCAGTCCGGACCAAGCTGAGTGTAAATGTCAGCCCGGGATGGTCGGCACACATCACCACAGATGACACACTGGTTCCTGAAAGGAAGGGGTCATAAACTTTTACAGCTGCTTTTCCTTCATTTTCAAGTAATTTTAGAGGATCTGCTTGTGTCACTTTTCCAACTGTAAATGCTCTATGATCATTTTGACATTTGTTTAAATGACCTCTGGCACTTTCGCACAGGAAGACCCCTAGAGGCGGAACTCCAGAAATAGATGAATATAGGATGTGGGGTATAGAGTAATCCAATAGGCGGCTGCCTGTGTATAATGACCCCATAAGACCTGTTTATGGTATGCATGTGTGCACGCTGGCGCCGTTCTCATACCTGGATGAGACATAACAAACTGTCCCCTGAAACGGGCCTCGGTCTTGAAGTTGACCACGAGGCGGCCCTCTTCATTTATGCGCATGCTGGTGGGATACATGGCTCCTTTGAAAGCAGAACACAATTTTACAACTTCACACTGGCTTTGCTTCTGTGAGAATATTCAAGAAAAGGCTAGAAACCTACCTTGAAGCTCAGCTTCAGGTGGACTGCCAATGCCATCCTGCCACAGAATTGCTGTGTCGTATACAAAGGTGAGCTTAAGCTCTGATTGCAAGTCAAAGTGCTGCCAGCCTCCAACCGCCACAGGGGAGTGGAAGACATAGGACACAAATAAAGGAACGCGCAGAGTGACATAGGACTGGACCAAGTTCAGCACCTGAATCAGTGAGAGAGAAAAACCTTTGAAGAAGCTGATAAAAAGGTTTGTGTACTACTTGATAAAGCTAAGCAGCACTTGCACATACTTGTCCGTCGGTGCCTATCGAACCTCCGCAGTCATTCAGCAGCTCTGACATGTCGTAATAGCTGGTGAACTCCCAGAGGCAGGCCTCCAAGTTCAGGTTCCTGTAGAAACGCAGGGAATTGGCTGAACGCATGATGGTGTTGTACTGGTATGGCGAAGTCTCGCCGATGATTTCGGGGTTCTTGGTTGCGTCTGTGATGAAGCCATGGCTGGTTTGGATCTCATTGAAGTCCAGCAGATTGGAGCAGCGGTGGTTGCCCACCCGTGTCCCATCTGGGCTCAGGGTGAGCTCAAAGTTGGAGAGAGGTCTGGTAGAGATCACTGGCAGCATTCCTGGTGAGAGAAAGCAAATCTTATGTTAAAATATTGACATTCAATGAGGATGGGCAGTTGTCTAAAAGTGCCAACAAATGTGACGCCTACCATCCATGTGAGGCATGTTGACATTCAGTTTGATGAGATTGGGGAAGTCTGCGTCATCCGGGCCAGTGTAGCGGATCTTAGCGGAGAAGGGTTCTGCTCCAACAGTTCCTGGGATGCGGGGCTGGCACATACCTGTGAGCAGGTTAGATCAGCTCAACCAATTCCACTAGTACTACTACATGTGTGAGTGGTAGTTTGCTGTGCCTCGGCGCACCTTCCTCAGTGCTGATTATGACGATGGAGCTGGAGAGCTCCAGACCAGCATCTCCGTTGGTATTGAAAGCCCTTGCTGCACACTGAACTCTGGACCCAGCTTGGAAGTAGACTGAATCCAAGGTGATTGACTTGGTGTTGGTGAAGAAGGTGTTGGTGTCCACCTCCCTAATGGGGCTTGTCACTCCATCTGGTCCAGTAGGAGCGCTCACTAGCCAGCGGTACTGGGTCAAAGTGTCATTGATGTTCTCCGCAGAGCAGATAGAACCGGTTTTGTCAAAGTCGTGGTACTTTGGATTGCATGCCTGGAGGGAAAGAAAATCAAGAAATTTGTTTTAAAATGTTTAATGTCACAATTTATTGAAAAACAAAACAACTACACCCACCGTCACACACACGACTGGGTATCCATTAGGTGGGCGGGGCCTGTCTCTGCTTCTGCCTGTGTCATCATACATGAGCAGGGACACAACCTGAGGAACTGCAGGGAAGGTGACGTCTGCCACACTGTCCATCTCCTCAATGTACACAATGGCCTTGTTCATCTAGGAAGAAGAGGGTAGACGTCATTTGGTCCCACATTTGCAAACTTGAACTCCCAATGCATCCTAGGAAGCCTTTGCTCAAGTTAATGCACAGTTTTTGAATCATTTCAAATGAACTAATAGCATTAATCTAAAATAACACAGTTTTATTTAATTTAACTGGATTACAGTAAGAAACAATCTATTATTGTGTTAAGGATTTAGTAATATTAGGTCAAAATGTACTTAATTTTTAAGTAAGTGTTACCCCTTTCCACTTTTTTATGGGCTTGTAACAATTAATATGACTCAATTTTACATCAGGTGGATGTTTTTTGTTACATACTGTAAAAAGAAGTTTTACCCTCTAGGTCTCTCTCTTTTTTTCTTTTATCATTTGTTCAAGTAAAACAATAAATAAAATATTTAAAAAGAAAATATTTAAGAAATAGTTAACCCCTCGATGCCTGAATTTATTTCCATCTATGACCAAAAAATGCACTAAATTTTCCTTTCAACTAGATGCTAAATTAAGGTAAATTCAAAGTTGAAGTGGTTTGATGCATATTTTCATCGAAAGGCGTCCAGGGGTTAACTCTGTTTTTGAGGCTTTTTAAAACTGAATCTTCTTTTGCAGGATTATTACCAAAGACGGTATTTCAGACTAAACAAAATTCCACGTTTAAAGTGGTGCAGGAAATAATCAACTGCTTTAGCTTTTCTTTTCCTGTTTTCCTGAAAATGTATGGTATTCATACAGACATGCGATTAGAAAAACCTTTTTTTTATTTGCTGTCCCAAATCCGTTGGAATTTCACAGTTTAATTAAGGTCTAATGAGGAGCAAAACAATACAGGAGGAGATGACTTGTCTGTGTAACGTGAGCGGTGTGTAGCTGATGAATGGTAGAATGTCACGGTTCTGTTTATAGGATGGTCTTTTTTGCTCCGCATCTCATTCCAGAGGGAAAAGCTTTTTATAAAACTGCGCTGCGGGTGTGCTGACAGCATTGCCAGCTGCTGCCGGCCTATTTTAACACAGGCTGACATGACATGACAAGCCGCGTGTTCATATGTGTAAACCTGCAGAGCTGCACTCTGCACAGACTGGACTCCAGCGGCTTTGTACTTGGGCGCACCACTTGATTTTTAAACCCACCTGTATTTCTGCCACCATGTTGTCATCGGGCTTCATGTGGACAGTGAAGGCCTCTCTCATCTCTCTCTGTCCATCATACAGGATCTCGATTTCCACAAAGTGTTCCCTGTCGCCCTTCTTGAACTCCACATCTTAGACACAGACATCGTGGTGAGCATTCTGCAAAACGCGACACAAGCTCCGACTGTGTTCCCTTACCTTCTGACAGCGGGTTGTAGTCCTCTCCAGAGGTGGCAGAGCCATCTTTTGTGTGAACCCTAACCACTGATACCTTTGAGGTGTCTCCAAAACGCAGAATGGGAATCTTCACTGTTGCCAAATTACCCTTCACTATGGGTTCACGCACGCTATACTTGATCTCAGAAAACTGGATGATGGCCTCTGAAGGAGAGGACAAAAAGAAACAAATGCAATTTCTAGGATTTTTCTTTTCTTTTATGCAAATTAAAATGCTTTGGATAAATTTGCTCTCAGCCCATGCATTTCCTTCCTTTACAGTACATACTGTCTTTGTTATCTGTGACAGTGACCAGCACTTCCTTCTGCTCCCCAACCGCGGCTCCATAAGGAGACTTGCTCTTGGGATTTCCCAGCACCAAACGAAACTCCTCGTCCTCTTCGTGGATGGAGTCGTCCATCAGCCTCACCACACACAACTTCTCGGACTCACCTGAGGACGAGAAAATGGGGAGAAAACTGAACAGGTGTGAAGAGATCAGAGATAATGAGAAGCAGAAGAAGAGCTAAATAGTGTCTCACCTGGCAGAAAAGTGACAAGCGATGCATCTGTATTTGGCCTTTCCATGTAATCCATCATGACCTGAGCAGAGCCCTGCCGGGTGTAACAACGCACTGTGGATGTGAGGCTGATGTCTCCACTGCGGTACAGCATGGCTCTCACTTCCCCCTCCGACTCGTCCACCTTGTAGCTTCCTTCTTTAAACTGAACCTTTGGCACTGGCAACACAAAAATCCCATTATCCAAGGTGGTCTTCAAAAGGTTTTTCTGCAAAACTTTTGTTGTGCACATTATTTTGCTTACAATCCGTGACTGTATCGTTGATGGTAATGGTTGTTTTGCTTGGTTCTCCCAGCACAGCGTTCATGGGCATCCTCAAGACCAGATCAAAAATCTCAGGCCCCTCCAGCTCCGGCTGACCCAGATCATCCAGGATGGTCACTCGAAATGTCTGCATTGTCACTCCTGGGGCAAAGTCCAGGTTGCGACTTATGCCAACGTAGTCGAGTCCAGCTATCAAACAAAGGAGGCACAAAGTTTCTGGAGTTTACTGCTGTGAGTCTATAACCAGTGAGTCCTTTGAACTGCTGTTTTTTTTTACCTTCTGCAGAAACAGGATCACTTTTCCTGGAGCGGACAGTGACCGTAGCAGTCTTGGACAGGTCGGTGCCTGTCCTCCAGACCTTTACCTCCACGTAACCTGAACTCTCATCAACCGTATACTCAGTCTCGCCAAAGTATAAAGAAGGTTCTGTGGGATAAACACGGAAGTCAAAGCAAATACTATGCTACTACTGTGCACTTTCTAGATGTCTTAACATTCAACAACACAATCAAACATTAAGTAAAAAAACTTCACACATGTGTGCTTCTTTGCAAAGAGTTTAAACACAGGTGAGCATGTTCTGTCCAATCCTCTGCTCGGTCAAATTTTCCTCCTCACTTGTCCAACTTGACAGCTGTCTCTGATCTCCACTCAAAGACTTGAGGATAAAGCTGAAGAATGAGGCGTGGGCTCACACAGAAGGATGTGTTCATAAAGGGATGTTTCTAGTTTGAAGATGGAGAGGTTGATAAGAAGCCTGGTCAGGGGAGAGGAGGCTTGCAGAAACAGTAGAAGCAGGGGCCAATTTGAACAAGGGATAAGGGCAAGAATTCAAAAATTCATCTCTCATCACCTTCATATAAAAAGTGCTTTCATCGCTGTGAGTCCAGCTAGTGTTCGGAAAAATCAACTGACAGATTTCCACAGCTTCTCATTCAAAGCTGAGGGCAAAGAGTGAAAAGTAAGAGCCGTAAAGATCTTCACGGATCATGTTCACAACGTTTGTCGCAATCTGAAAAAATGTTATGGGTAGGAAACACAGACCAAAAAATAAATAAGTAAATTAAGAAATTCACTTACAATGAAGAATCCACCTATCATGAAATATTATGCTTCATCTTTCATGATTTTCACTCAAACCCCCCACAATTAGATTTTTCATTAAATAACATACATTCTAAACTGTCAACATTTTATGTATCAGCTTTAAAGAACCCCAAAACATTGAGGGTGAAATTTCTAGACACTTCAACAAATTACATTGATTCCCAATGAAAGATTTTTGTAACTTTTTTATCTTTTTTGGGGGAGAATGCCAACATGGCAACTTTGAGCTCAGCAGGGGGGAGATTTGGGTAAACAGAATGACAATAGAAGGCTGATGTTGGTAGAATTCCAAACCACAGGTTTACTCAGGCAGACAGATGGTTTTAGAAAAACACAGACACACTCTGAACCAGATTTATGGCATGGCTTTACTTCCTCCAGACCCTCCAAGAAGAAGCATCGCGATCAACTGAGATGTTGCTTTTTTCTCATGTTTGAATGTGCAAGCTGGTTATTTATCTGTGAAGTTCAAATGCCCCCCAAGCTAATGCAGCAAATTCTATGTAGTGAAAGCTGCCACAGTGGCAAAGAAGATGCGAGGAGGGGGAAACAAAGCTGGATATTCCAGTCTCAGGAGTCGTATTTCCTTTTCACAAAAACTATCAAACACTGGGGACGGCGGGAAAACATGTCAGTCATGGAGACAATGGTCCCCCCTTTCTCTACCACCTGCTTTTTAGTCCCTGCAGACAAAAGGATGGCCTCTGCATCTCCCTCAGCTCGCCCGAGTGTCAATGAAGATGGTGTTGGGAGGGGGATGGGCGTGTCACTATGGGTATGCAGCAAGATTTAAACTTCTTTTAACGGTTCATGTCTCAGAGTCCCCCAACACCTGTGCTTTGATGCATTTTATCTAATGCAGGCAGACGGACTGAGGACAGAGAGCAAGAACTTTGAGACCACGGACTTTGGAAGACTTTGGAATCACAGAGTCTGGAAAGTGTCTGTGAGATTCTTGATTGGAGATGTGTGTTATTACAGTAACTGCCCACATGAGTTACTTCTTGTCACTTAAGCCTAAAGCTATATTTGCTCTGGGCATGTGACAGTAAACCTGCATTCTTGAACGTACATTTAGCCCATGATGTTCACACTGGACAAGAGGAAAGGGGCTTCTTCTTCTTCTTCTTTTTCCACTGTTTACTAGCACATGTCCAACAGCTACAGCTGGAAGAGGCTTGGTGCAAAATGTGGAAGCAATTCAAATATGGCCAATGTTGCTCCAGGCTTTTTCTTTCACAGCTCTGTTCCGATATAAGACAGACTTGCTGTCATGTAATTCTGACTGCAATTCTTAATTTCTCCTCCATGATCAATTTTCAAACGGTTGGCACTTCCGTGTGTTAAAAAGGGACATCATCAATACATCAACACCACCAAATCTGAGTCCCCCTGATTGGTCAAAGTTCAACCAGGTTTAACTTCAACGTGCGTTTGCATTGTTTATGTAGAGCCAGAAAATGGTTGTCGAAACTTGTGTGACACATGAATGCAATAGTTTTGAATGCATAAACCTGAAATGCGCATGTGCACGTTTACATAGACTTTTCCTTGGAAGTGGTCACGTAAACGTACCTTAAGAGGCTCCTTGAACCCAATTTTCCACACACAAAATCTTAAACTATTTCCACAAAAGCTACTTAAATATAACAAAGCACTGGAAACCTCTGTCTTCCCATCCTCATTTCTGCTGTACTCGTTCCACCCGGCGGAGAGAGAAAAAGCGCCACTCACCATCATCACTGTGTGCCAAAATGGTGACTTTGGCTGAAGGGAACTTGGCACCCAATTGGCCCCCCATCGGCATACTGAGGCTGACATTGAAGCTCTCCTCGTCCTCGTAGAGGGAGTCATCAATGATAAGGATGCGGCAGACCTTTTCATGCTCATCCTTGTCAAAGCGCAGCACAGAGGTGTGATCCTCCGGCCGGCTGATGTAGTCGGAGTACGACAGGACAGTGCTGGGTATGGTGCCAGTCGCAGTGCCTGGAGAATTGTGGAAGCAGACAGAATGATACACCATGGGCATAGAAATGAGACAAATACAGTTTTTATACGAGGATGATAAACTAAATTCTATAAATATAAAATGGGTTCCTCTCACCTTGCTGAGTGTAGCAGATGACCATCAGCTCCTGGTTGGCATCTCCTGAACGTCTCACTGGAACTAACAATTCTCCAATATCCTCTTCTATTCTAAATTCAGACTGAGGAATGAAGACAGTCGATTCTGTATTGATAAAAAAAGTAAAAATTTAGACATTTATTTAAAAAGTTAGAGCATTATTAAAGTATTTTAAAATGCCAAACTTCTACCATCTCCAGGGTCCACAATCTCCACGGTTGCAGTGTCAGGATATTCTAGCACAGCCATGACTGGGTCTGACAGCTCTATTTCAAATGTCTCCGAGGTCTCAAACTCCTGGTCTGTAAAGATCTTCACCCTCCAGGTAGCTGTGGTCTGGCCTGGATTGAACTGGACCTGCTTCTGGGCTTTTCCTCTAAAGTCCTTGTCCTTCTCAGCTGTGCCATCTTTAGTCGCAATACCTGCCATAGAGGACGCAAGTGTTTGGTAAGCAAAAAAGGCTTTGAATTAGGGCTAGATATAGTTGCCAAATATCTGAATCCATTCAATTTTGAGTAACAAGTTCAGTTTAATTAATCTTTTTTTCTCAATTTAGAACTAATGTAGTTTATCTATATAAAAACAGTTCCCACATTATTATTAATTATAATCACAAAGGTGAAAATTTCACAGAAAAAGTAATTTTTTCGAAAAAATGCCCCTAAAAGTAAAATCTACCCATGAATTTGATAAATTAATATTGGATCTTATGAATGAAGATTGAGTTATTCGATTTTTTTTTAAATCTGGACCTACTTAAATTTATGTATCTTAGGTTTTCAGGTGAAAAAGTTAGGGGCAGCCATCCACTGTCAAAGGTTTAGTGTAATTTTGTTGTTTATTGTATTATTAAAAAGGCCAAAGGTTGAGAAAATGATTTCATATTAGCTGATTTGGGAAACAAATTATTAATGAAATATGCTTCTGCAATGATAATCTAATATGACTTGTCATCAAACTGTCATCACATCAATATTATTACTTACTGACAAAAGACGTTTCTCCCAAATAGCCTCTGCGTTTCAGTATCACCTCCAAGACTTTGGCATCTTCATCTACCAAGTAGTATTCCCGCTCCAGAGAGACCCAGGCCCAGTTGAGCCGGAAAGGCTGAGGTTTCAGTTTATTTCCAGCTACAGAAAGGGGGAAAAAAAAAATCAAAGCTCTTTTTCTTTGTACTGTAATCTAATTTGCTTGAGTTAGGAATCAGTGAAGCCCATGATCTGCAATCTGAGGTGGGCTCACAGAAACAAAAGAAGGCATTTGGAGTTTGGAAATGCAAAATCCTGATTATTTTCCTGAGGCATCCCTAAAATTAAATGCAGCCTGTGAAGCTTTTGATTCTCAGCCACTTCCAAATAAATGCTATGTCTTATTTTCAACCTTAAAATGAGGATTTGGCTTCTACACTTAAGCGAAGGAAAGACAACCCAGGATTTAAGTGAAAAAGTTGGGGCTGCATGTGTTAAAGCCGACTCCAAAGTGTGACTGGAAATGCAAAAAACCCCACCTCTCATGCTAAACGCAAGATCTTTGCCTTAGTCTGACAAATTCTACACATTCTGGGTTTATTTTACTTCATTTGCATGCTTTACAGTTTATTCAATAACTTTTTTGGATTATATTTATAAAAGTTTTCAGATAAAAAAATAAAAATCAATAAAAGATCTCTCTCACTCTAATCCCATGACTCCTGTAATCCCTTCAAGTGTCATCTCAGTTTAGATCCTTGGTTTGATACGCTCTATTTAGGGTACTTAAAATAGCAGATTCTTGATCATAATCTGAATAGTTAGACCAAAATCTGCAAACACATCCTTTGTGTTATCCTTCAGTGAGGTGAACCTGGTGACCTGTGATGTGTGATGTGTGACATGTGGCAGGCCTGGTGGATTATTTCAATCTGAATCACAGAGGTTAGAAAAAGGAGGGCTGTCTCGGTTTGAACAGCTGGTCAGCCCCAGGAATCTACAGGAACTAAGAGGAGCAAGAAACATTTATTGAGATTTTAGGGGAATGAAAAAAAAAATCAGTCTACATGAGACTGCAAGTTATCTTTTAAAAGGACACGAGAAAAATCAAATCTTGAAAACAAGAATTTAGGCTCATATAAACAAACTCTGAGCTCAGGTTTGCGTCAGTTTTGAAGAATGAGGCTGCGGTCCGTTTATGCGATGTGACAAAAGAGAATGAAAGCACACAGGAGGGTGTTGTAATTTGGAATGAAAGGAGCACACTTCCTCAAACCCACATATCAACACTAGAGTGGTCACTGTTTAGGAAAGCTGCATGCACCTTGAGGCAGAGGCAGCAGAAGCAAAAGGAGGTGGTCACAGCAGGTGCAAATTCAGAAAAAATGACAAATATATTCAAATAGGTATTCTATTATTTTGTTTGTTTTCTTCTGAAGTTAAACACAAACAATAAATCTACAATAATCTGATTGTTTCTGAGCCTGAGATACCCTTAAAGCTACTAAATGAACACAGCTAAGCCAAAATGACAGCATCCAGTACACTCACCTTTAGGTTTTTGCCTCTTAGCAGAACACAAAACCATCACGTGAAGTAGCATGAAATAATTTCATGGGCTGCTTTACCTTGTGATTTGTAATGTGACCAAAAAGACTTTTTAAATCAAAGTTCTTATAGTTAATGATAACAATTAAAGCAACAGACCAAAATCTGCAAACAGATTTTGGTCTGTTGCTTTTATGTGGTTAAAAAAATATGCATTTTCAGGCCAATGCAGAAGATAATTGATTTTGGTCAAACTTTAGTTCCTGATGTGTCAAAATTGACAGTTGCTCTTCAAAAATGTGTAACTTTTCATGGTCTTTTTCTGAGCTTTCATTTGTGTGTGTTTCAAATTACAGACTACAATTTGTATCAAACTTGCATCCAACATAAAGCTAATATTATAAAGCCTACTGCATGAATAATGCTAATCAATTTGTGATGCATTCATAAAGGTTGAATAATAAACATTTTTAACTGTATATAATGCATTAAATATTGCACTTAGTAAGGCAAAGTAGTGCATGAAAGCGGCTAAAAAATTATTTAATAGTTAATTAATGCTTAATTATGCATTAACTAACATTAAGAAAAGGAGTCTTAATATAAAGTGTTACTGAAGTGTTTTGGCATTTAACTCAGTTATTTCTTTAATTCTCTTACAGCTTTAGGATAACGACATGTACATTCTGAGTGCTCTGTCTATTTAAAGAGATGTTCAAGGAGCAGTTGGCTCAAAGTAATAGGGACACCCTTGAAGGTAGAGATATGCCCTTCTCTTAAAGAGTTTGCTGGCTAAAATCCCAACCTTGGAATAATAGATAAATAAATAATAATAAATAAACACAAAGCTTTATGTGCCCTATATTTTAATTTTGATGTTACTTATGAAATATGTAATTAGCCAGCTGGATCAGTGCCCTTGGTATTTTCATTGACATTGACTGACATCCACCCATGAAAATGTAAAAAAAAGAAAGAAAAATCTTAAGGATTTAACAGTAAATAACTCTTTGACAGAGGTTTTTCGACACATTTTCTGTACAGTACAAAGTGATCAACTGTTAAATCCAGAAGAGTCAAATGATGTTTATGCTGCCTCCTTTGGGTAGACAGTGTACAGTTTAATATTTAAATAGTAGAAAGTTATATTTGGATGGTAGATTGAGTCTTAGGCTGGCATAAGAAGTTGTTCATTCATCGATGTTGTCTTGAAGGGCATGTTGTTTCATCCATGTGAATTTGTTGAAAATTTTGTGAAATTTGTGTTGACATTATAAAGTTTTTGTAGAACATGATGAAATGAATTCTACGTGCTGGTGCAAAGTAAAAGAGAAGTTGAAATCTGGAAATCCCTGCCAATTTCTTGAACAGAGTGATTGCAATGATTTTAACTTCCAGTTTGTTGCAATTTCAGTGTTCAGAATGATATTTCAAAACTAACTTCATCCGGTTTTTAAACATTTTTTGCATGAAAAGGATTTTAAGCAGATGGAGAAATCATAAAAACTGTAAAATATAAATGGTTAACTTAAAAACTGATAGCAAAGTGGTTTGTAGGTCAGAGAAATATGTGAAATGGCAATAAAGAAGAACGAAGATTTCATCAATTAATATTAGGTATTTCAAGTGATTTTGTATTTATGTTTTGATTACAGTTTTATTTTAAACCATCCAAGAATTTATGGGGAACAGACGCACGCCATCATGGCAAAGAGGAGAGAAATAAGTGGTTGCTGGTTGATTTAGGATAACCCAAAATAATCATTCTAACAGTATATAATTTATTTAACTAACTAACAACATGAGTAATTGACAATAAAAGAGGAAGAATTGTGTTTGGGCTTTTCTTTTTTGTATTACCAACCCATTTAATTGTGTTTTTAGGCAGCTTTAGAATTTATTGCTCAGCAATACAAACACTCTTCTGTCTAAAATGTATGATGGGGAAATGGTTCTCTTTTAAAGATAAACTCTGATGAAAATAGTATTTCTAGTGCTTTTAAAACGTTCTTGTGGCATTTTTGCGAAGACGGAGGACATATATAAAGAAAATTAAGATTAAAACTGTATTTCTAAGTATTTCTTTATTCAGATTATTGGGACTCAGTAGCAGATGCAAAAATGCCCTCTGTAAAAGTATGTAGGTGTGAAGTAGAAGCAATAACGGCAAGCCTCAAGCTCCCAGCTCCGTTTCATTCCGATGCATCCACTTTTATTTAAATAGATCCATGTATGTCTTTGTTTTCCTCGTCTGAGCTGGCATCTGGCTCAAAACTATACGGCTGGATAGCTCCAATATTTCTCAGCATTTTTTTTGCATTGGTATTCTTAGGTTGGGGTTGTTAGAGGCTGTAGGTTAGTGGGAGACAGTGTAAACAGATGGATGATGGAAAGTGAGGGAAGCTTACTCCAAGTCAGCAGTTACACCACAACTCAGAGGCAAATTCCTAATGAACTACTGGCGCTCTAGAGAAACTATGTCCTAGAAAACAAAACAGGGTTTGTGTTTTTGGATAAAAATAATAATAAAAAATGGCATTATGATAATTACAAGACCACTAGGAATCCTTTTATAATAAAATCAAAAGATGACAAGAGTGGGATTTTAAAACCTTTGGCTATACTCAACACTTTTAAACTTAAGGAATTTACTTTATTTAGGAATAACCTTAGGAAAAGAAAAACAAAACTACTACAGTTTCTTTTGGGTTGACAAATTCAGTGTTCTCTCATTCCTCTTTTGTCTCTCTCTCTCCTGCCACACAATGCATGGAGCAGAACAACAGCTGTACACAAACCTCCTCCCCCCATGTTGCCCTTCCTCCCTGAGAAACAAACTGAGAGGGACAGGAGGCCGCAGTCTGGGTGGGCCAGGTTTACCACCATGGTGTACCTCCCATCCTGCCCCTACATTGTTCACACCAGCAGAAGTGAGGAATCTCCTTTTTTTTCCTGAGTGCTTTTGTTCTTGCTGTCAGACTGCAAGTTCTGTATCTGGCACGAGTCTCAAAGAGTCGAGAATTAACCAGGGTTTCTCATAGTTACACAGAAAACAAGCTTTTAGGGGAGACTATGGATGCAAAGACGGGTTGCTGTCGAAACAGCCTCTGCTATGTGATTTCAGATGTGATTGATGGTCTGATTTACAACAATTTTCACGACACTCATTCTATATTGGACTCTAGCACTAAAATCCAACGCTCCTAGTAGCTGCTGGGGTCAGCTCACATTTCCATTCGCTCTCAAACTGACAGTCATCATCATTTATTGTGGGATGACAAGCTTTATAGGCTGCAAACATTTCCACAGGGCACTGTTGGCGGCAATTTAATAAATTAGCTTGACTGTTATTCATCCCTCAGATGAGCAAACACGATGTATGAGAGATGCACTTCCAGTTCAAATGTCCATATGAAATAAAGACTGGCAATGACGAAAGAATTTAGAGATTGTTCAAATACCAGTAAACATTAAAGCTGCAGATTTTTCCCTGCAGCAGCACTTTCTTCATGAGCTCGTATTTGGACAGCACTGCTGGCTCCATCTATACATAGGTGCAGAGGGATTGTGGGCCTGGCTGGAGATATCATTGGAGCGGAAGGTCAATATGAGACTTTGGCGCCCACAAGTATGACGCAAGGAAGAGCAACCTGCTAAGAATATCCTCATCAAGTGACAACCACCCGATTACCACGTTTCTTCATCAATCATTCCGTACGTATAAAAACAGGGAAGTTCCAGTAAGCCGCTCACTGTATTTTAATCTCAAGAGTTGCGGGTTTGACTTGAGAGGCTTTAATGGTGAAGTAAACAGAAAAAAAAACTAAACGTGAGACGAGTCATTGACTTCCTCTATGCTCTCCAAGGAATTTACAGCAGGAGGCAAAAAGTCTGCAGAGATTCTGCAAGCAATTTGTCACGGTCTGAGAGACACTTTCTCTGTGATCATGGGTCACAGAGAAAGTGTCTCACGGTCTAAGTGACACTTTCTCTGTGACTCCTGATCGCCACACTTGGCGTCAAAGTGACACATGGGGAAATATAATAGCTGTGAAAACAGTACAGAGAAATGTCATGTTTTTAAATAATGCAGTCTTGACTAAATTAGATTAAAAAAGAATGACTGAAACAGATGGATAATTCAAACTTGTGCACAATTAGTTGCTTTAACACTTGGGTAGTTCAGCAGACTTCGTTAAGACAATATCAAACTTTTCTTTGATTTGGTTCACTTTTACTCACAATTGCAAAGGTACTTATGTGGGGACAGTGTTACAGGAAACAAGTTTTGACCAGAAAGGAAAAGGAAACAGAAAAAGGAAAACTGACTCCTATGATTATTATAGTGAAGGATGATAACAATCTGGTCTGCAGCACAGTTTGTTTGCAATCACACTGTGAATCACACTGAACCACACTAGGGTTCATTTGGAAGTGAAAAACCACTGATGTCAGTGTGAACCCTTTTTTGTTGTTTGGTTTGAAGAAAAGCCCTTTCCATTCCTGCAAAACGAGGAATTTCTAATTCTGATCTAGACCAAAGAGCCTATAGTGTTAAAAGTGCCCCTAGTCTCTGTGGAAGGTCAGTCATAGGTGCATTTGTCCATTTGCTATATCTCAGCATTTTTATGGCTATAAATTATGGGATGGCCTCGAAGAGAGACCAGTTACAGTAAGAAACCTCTGTCTATTTATCAGTTCTTTCAGTGTGTTCTGAGTCTCCTGTGGGGATTTCTAAACCATCCCACTAGCTCTTCGGAATGTGGAGGAATAGCAGAACTGCAGAACAGACTTTGCAGTCTGGGGCTGAAGTTTGCTCCATAGCTTTGAGGGGGACCCTTAAAGTAAATTTTCAATGCAGGGCTGCCTCACCCTGCCTGTTTCTCAGCTCTTCCTGCACTTCTTGCTGTTAATCACCTGGATTAGGTTTGTTCAGTCGATCAGAATGAGTCAGTCAATCTGAAGAAAGCAGAACAGAGAAAACAGGCAAGGTGGTAGATCTAGAGGACCAGGATTGGGAAACTCTTCTTTAAAGGACTTTAAGGGATCTCATGTGATCATGTAGTTTTTTTATATTTAGCATTATCTATACCTTACAGTTTCATGAAACAATTCCCCTTCCCCACAATTCAGTTCAATGGTGTAAAATACGGTTGGGTTCTAAACTGAGAATTGTGGCATCCATAGTTGCTTTATGACATATAAAAAAAGTAAACTTTGAAGTACTGGTAAATCAAAACCAAAGCCAAACTAAATATTTGTAAGAATTTTAAGGCTTTATGTCAAATGTAAAACAGTTTTTTCTGTGGAGCTTTGTTACATAATGCTCTGACATAAGATACAAGTTATAAATTCAGACAAAAGTCTAAATACTTAGGGCCATTCAGAATGTTCTTTAGTTTGCACCAAAAAAAACAACTACCACATTGAACTGAAATCAGCATTTTTTCCAGTGTGCTTCAACTCAGTGACAACTTTGGTGCACACTGCAACCCCTTTGCCACAGGGGGAGAGGACGAGAATAACTTATCCGCCCAAACATCAAAGCTCACGCTCTTGAAGCCATTCAAGCACCATAAATCAAGGCAGAAAACATGACAAAAGGAAAAAAGAGACCTGCAGAACATGATTTGTTACCACAATTTACCGAAAAAGAAAAGGGAATCCAAAGAGGATGGAAAAGAAGGAGTTGTCGAGAAATAGTGATAACACTCCTGAAAGGGTTCTTAGGGGAGAAGATGACCTTAGAGGAGAACAGAGTGGGGTGAGGTGGAGGACTGAAGGACCTCCTCCAAGTCACGGGGGGGTCTCAACTGTGGCTCCACTAGGTAATAAATCTCCTCTTACTGTTGACATGGGTGACATGCAAGATCCCCAAACATAGATATGAAGTAGGGATGTAAAGGAGTGTCAGTCATCATGAGATGCTGCATTGTGGTATCTGAGAAAACGGTAATTGTCCACCAATTTGTTGCTAAATTATAGGAAGGCACATCTTCTCTATATGTTTGGTATCAGAGAACACCTAGGTGAGATGATTCTCCTCTCTTCCCCAGACACTCACCTTTATAGTGAAAGCCTGCAAAAATCAGGCTATCTGAGATTGGGTTAAATTTTCTGCAGAGCTAGGAGTGTTTGACCCCAGGCTTTGAAAATGAAACCCCCTTGGGCCTTTTCTCTCACAAATACACCTGTCTGCCTCGGATACCACTTCCCTTCAAGCCCTGACTCAGTCTGTGCCGATGGAGTCTGGAGTCTCTGAGGAAGTACATTCCTCTCCTTGACTGAGAATGATCACATAACACTTCACCCACCAGGGTCCGTCCTCCCTTTGCAGAGCTCAGCCGACACACAAAAGAGATGTCAATGAATCCAAAGGTTTCCTTTTCTTCCTTCTATGTTCATTTGAAGGCCTTGAGTGTTTGAGCAATAAAATCCAAGATTGGAACCAAACCCTTGTGTCCCGTTGAAGGCATGTTGGGTTCAGAGTAATATTTGTCAAGTGTGTAACTGCTTGTAAAAACAAGTATTTATTACTTCAGCGTCTTACTGTTTGAATGACTGCAGGGAGTTTTTGACCTGGTCACTTCCATGCAGTTTATTGCTTGTCTCAGGAATTCCCTGAAGACAGAGCGAACAGGCTAACATTTCTAGGGTCAATGCCATCATTAGTAGGGGATTTAGTGGTCTAGTAAATAAATAAATAAAATAACTTTACAATACTTTGACAGACTATCGACCTGTCCAGGGTGCCCCCTACCTTCGCCCACAAGTGGCCGGCATCGGCTCCGGCAGCCCCGTGACCCCGACAGGATTAAAATGGAAGAAGAGGAATTAACGAATGAATGAACTTTACATTAATAGCAGCTGTTAAACTATTTAAAAAGATGACAGCTGTAATCAAGTGTCCTCTAATAATTACTGCAGCTCTAATTGAGTTCTTGAAACCTTAAATGCATCATTAAGAGCAGAAGAGACTCAAGAATCAGCTTTCCTGTACAACTTTGGGTAGTAATTTGCAACAAAACAAACAAAAAAAAACAACTATGTACAACAAATAAGAACCCCCCCCCCCCCCCCCAAATAAAAAAAAAAGGTCATGCATACATGAAAGTAAAGGGTTATGAAATATACCAAGCTAGCTCATTGCTTCAAAAAAGCCACCAAAAAATCCTTCAATCCTGAGATCTTGGAACAATTAATATAAAAATTACATTGTGGAATGAATCTCCACAGGTAAACAATAAAAAAAAAACATCATGTGCGACAGTATAGAGCTGCACAAGTTAGAGAAATAAGACTTAACATCCAGATGCCATTATTCAATTTCAAGACATCATGTGGATGAATGATAACCTTCATCATCAAGTGTGCATGCCATGTTAACTTGCACAATTCATGACACAATTCAAGCCAGAACATTATCTGAATAAAATGGCCTATCCTTAAACATTTTCCTTTCTTTCTTTAGCTCACATACAACTCACTTTTATTGTCATGACAAAAAGTAAATTTCTGCCCTGTGTAAAGTAGGACAGAGTTTATTCTGTCTTCTGGCAACCAGCCACTTTGACTGTCTGTAAGCCAGCCATCAATCAGCATGTCTGCACTGAGTCCCGCTCTGTTTCAAACTGATTGCCCACTTCCGACCTTTCACACATGACACCACCAATGCCTCAACTGTTGCTGTGCTTGTGGAGCACCTTCTTTAGATACTGATTATTTAAGTGCTGATAATCTCAATAAGTCTAATATGTTAAATATTGTGTCCATGGGTTTGGCAGTTCTTTGTGGATTTGTTTATGTAGCAGGTATGAGTGTGTGCCTGACCCTTATTTCGAAGACAGCCTGCTGCATTACATGTCTGGACAGGAATCTCTAAAAGGCTGCAAAGACCTTAAAGTCACTTCTCACATCTTTGCATCTTAGGGGTGATCTGGGGTCACATTTATATTGAATATATTAGGTGTTTTAAACCAAATTATTGAATGAATGCTAAAAAAATATCTGGTTTCCATCAGTGTCTTTTTTATTAGATTTGAAAGAAATTAATCACTGTGTTTCCAAATGAGTTAAAGCAAAGTCATGACATTGGAGTGTCAGCTCTGTTAACTGGAAAACACTCTTTCCAAACTCAGACTTTCTAGAGTGCAAATCTGCACTGACCTGGAGTTTGTCCTTCAGCACAAACGTCCCAACTGTTTTGATTTATTAGCAGATTGTTTGACCATTAGCATGCACTGCAGAGGCATGCTACTGCATGTCCAGCGTAACATTTGCACCAGGAATCACCCCAGCACTTCACACAAGTGGGTCATCGACTAGTTCATCTTGTTTTTATCTGATTGTTTTGTTTCCTAAATAAACCTTTTTTTATGTGTGTAAAATTATGAAAGTTATAAATATGGAGTTAATGTCCAGGCAAGAATATTGAAAAATAAACATATAAGTTCATTAATAAAACTGTAAAAACAAGGTGTTGTTTCAAGCCTGTGTGATTCTACCAGCTGCATTAAAGTAGCTATGAGTGAGTTAGTGAGAAAATTTTCTTTTTGAGCAAGGCTAAGTCATCTAGTGCCCATAATGATATTAAACATGTATTTTCCAGCATTTGCTCAAAAGCTTAGCTTTTAAATAGAAGAAATTCTGCAGGAAAAGTCAGGACATGGTGTACAGCAGACATACACAATATCAATGTCTTAAAAGAAAAATCCTCTTTGTTGTCAACAATAATAACATTTAAAACATTTCATGCTTTTAAGCCCACACTTAGTGTCTAGCTTTGGCTCCTTTGACTCCCTGTCCTCTAAAAGTTTCTGTTTTCTTTGATGTGAGCAGAATAGACGCTTCTATCAGGGGCAGATGAGGGCTACCCTAGGTCTTGGGAACGCAAACACATCTTAATTGACAAAACAGGGAGTTTCAGTATGAAGCAGTATACAAAACGTTTGATAGATCCTGAATAAAAATAAGTCTGGTAAACTATTTCTCAGTTTTTCTGCCTTTATAAAAAAAATAAAAAGGGTTCCTACCATTGTCTTCAACTGTGAAAAAGAAGATATCACTTGTGGCGTTGTTTCCATCCAGCAGCACATAGCAGATCTTCATTTCATTGATGTCAGCTGTTGGTGTAGCAAATAAAAATAATGAATACATTTAACCGATGGTATGAAAAAAAGAACCATTTTTTTTTTTAATAACGAGAAAGCTACAAAATAATTAACCAGAGTGATTGATGTTTTTCTTTACAATAAATACATTCTCTCTAAAAAAGTTTTTAAAACTTTTTTTTAAACAGCCAAGCAGCATGTGTGATGCATTGTTTTAATAAAAGTGGTATTTTACTCATTCAAACTATGCTGAGTGTAATAAAAAACACAATGGAAAAAAACCAAAATATCTAAAGAAGGCAACAACAACTCACGATGGCTGTAAAGTACAAAATGAATTGAAGGGACTATCCGTTTCGTACTATTCTCCACCACCAGCTGACTGAGGCTGAACTATTTTCTTCAACTTTCTAAAAGAGATTTAAGATTTTAAAGATTTTTCAAGAAACGATATATTTTACTTATTTGGCATAAAGCTATTTTTATTTTAAAGTCAAGGCAATTTAGCTTGTAACTTAAATGAGCTTATTTCTTGACAATTGCATATTTTGCTGTTTTTTAAGGTGACAAGATTTCATGGGTCTCCAACAAAACAAATTCTTCTCACATACTTTTGGTGTTCAACCAATCAAGCAGGCTATGCAGTAAACTGGTTTATTTCCGTTCTGAGGAAGATTTCTTTCTTGAACTATTGAACTAATATTTTGAATGATGCCTTCAAGTCATAACATGAATTATAATGGTTTACTTTTCCTTTAAACATCCTTAAAACTTTCCTGAAAATCATATAAATACCATCGTATTACTTTATGCAAGAAAGTCTAGTTGGTATCTCGACTTTTTTCGTCCTTAAGACTTATATTAAAAGAATAAATTTCATTTGTTCTATCTTACCTTGTGTGAAAGTCTTGATGCTGTTGTTGCCCAGGGCAGTGTTGATGATGAAGCCATGCAGTGGAGCCTCAGACACAGTGTACTTAAGGACCCGGTTAGGACTGTCTCGGTCTTCTGATCGAAGGACCTTACTACTGATCAGAAAGCCAAGGTGTCCTGTTTGGAGAACTTTCAGTGAAGGAGATGCTTTGTTGATCACAATCTGGGGTACACCGTTGTCCACTGTATTGATGTGAATGGTCATCATTTGGGGCTTGCGTGTCTCATAAACAGTATCAGGAAAGACATAAAAGTCTGTATGGGTCCCGTCTGTGACGGTGAAAGAGAAGCTGTCTTCATTGGTCTCAGTGCCGTCGTGCTTATAGCTGATAAGGTTTCTGTTCAAGTCTTGCTTGGTGAAAGTTGTGATTTGTTGGGTGTTGTTGAACAGCAGCTGGCCATGCACTGGAACCTGTGTGACTATGAAGCGCAACATTTTGTCTGGAGTGTCCCTATCATCTGCAGTCAGCTCAAATGGTGTGATGAGCTTATTTTCTCCTTCTTCTACAATAAGTTTGTGTACTGTTAAGATGGGTTTTTTATTGTCTACATCAGTGATAGATACCCTGAAAGTCCTGAAGACAGGATTGAAACCATCTGTGACTTCAAACTCAAAACTGTCCATTTTCACCTCGTCGTCTGAGGTGTGGATGTAGTAGATCTTGTTGCCAGCTAGTTGTAGCTGGGTAAAGGTTGAAATGGGAACACCTGGGTCGTCAGTACACTCCAAGTGACCTCTAACAGGTGCTCTTGTGATACTGAAGCTGAGGTACTCATCAGGACTGTTGATGTCGGAGGTACTGAGAAGGTCAGTGGTGAGAGTAACTTTTCCCCCTTCTTTTAGTGTCACACCTTTGTTGATAACATCAGGAAAAACCATGTCAATGCTTCCAATGTTGATGTAAAAGTAACGGTCAATAAGTGGATTGTTGCCATCAGTGACATCAAATTTCATCAAGTCACGAATGCCCTCCTGACCTGTGTGCAAATACTGAATAACTTGTCTGTCAATTTCATCCTGCGTAAAGTTCATTCCCACTGTTATATTTCCTAACACATCACCAAATTTGCTAACGCGCTGAAGATGACCTTGCCCAGGCCCATATCGTAGTACATAGGTTAGTTCTTTGTCTTCAGAGTCCAGATCTGTTGCCTTTAAAACTCCATTATTTATGACTTTTGTTTCTCCAATCTCTACATCTAGACCATCATTTATAGTCATTCTTGGAGTCTCATCGTCAACAGGAATCACCATAATGAGAATAGTTTTTTCCACTGTGTGTTTTCCATCAGAAAGCCTGACTTCAAAACTGTCTTTTGTAGTTTCAGAATCATCATGTTCGTACACAATTTCTAAAGCGTCTTTGATCTGCTCCAGGTTGAACCTTTCCACAGGGATAGTGCCCGTGCCAAGCTGCTGAACTATCATACCATGCTTTGGTTTTTTGATGATCTCAAAGAATAGATCATCTCCAGGGATATCAGCATCAACTGCATTCAGAATTGGTGTGTCAATAATGACATTCATGCCCTCCATTACTACAAATTCCCGGATGAAAATCTCAGGCTTTTCGTCATTGGCTGGAATTATGACTATGGGGAAGAAGTGGCGCTCAGAGAAGTTAATACCATCTGAGCAGCGGAAAGTGAAACGATCCTCAATAGGTTCAACCCCTTTATGAATGCTTTGGACATAGTAGATGTGACTGAGAGAGACGTCTTTAATGGTAAAGGCAGTAATGGCGGTCCCAGCTCTTGATTTCTCAGAACCCACTGCTGGGGAGATGTTCTCCACATAACCCGATGTTGGCTGGACAATTATAGTGCAGATGATGTCATCATTGTTGGTGTCAACATCCTCAGCTTCAATATGGTCCAGAGTAATGACATTTTTCTCCCCTTCAACAACAAGAAGCTGTTTCCCAACTCTGACGATGGGTGGTATGCTGTCAACAGGAAGTATGGTTACATGGACGGTAACTCCTTGGATTTTGTTGCCACCAACAACCCACTGTTCAGACATATCTGAAAGAGTTAGGTTAAAAGAGTCATGTTGTTTGACTGGTCCAATTTCTCCGGATGTATGGACATATGCCACCATTCCATTAATGATTTCTTCCTGAGTAAATCTCTCAGCAGGAGCCCCATTAACCAAGATTTCACCCAGTCTGGGAGGTTCTTCAACAATGAAAGTAAGCATGAGATCATCAGTGTCTTCGTCTCGACCCTGAATGATATTACTTGTAATTTGTGTTGCTCCAGTCTCCAAGACATCAATGGAAGTACCAAGTACACCACCTGGGAGCATAATTGTTGGAGTTTCGTCATCGACTGGCTCAATGGTAATCCTCACAGAAATGGGTACCTCGTGGAAACCATCACTCACAGAAAGCTTGATGAAGTCACTGAGGGATTCTTCACCACTATGTATATAGGTTAGGCGGCTGTTAGCAATGTCGTCCAGAACAAAATTTTCTCCGTTTGACATGTCAATTCCTAACTGCTTTAGCTGACCATATTGAGGAATCTGGGTCACAGTGAAGATGATATTTTCATCATCTGTATCAGTGTCAGTAGCATGCAGCTCCTTCGTGGTAATAGTATATGTACTTCTTTCCATCACAGTAAATCCTGTGTTGGTGATAAGTGGAGGCTTGTTATCTACTGGCTGTAGAAAAATTGTAAATAGTCCATCTGCTGTATTACCAGCAGTGTCTTCTACAACAAATGTAAATTGAACTACTTTTGGAGTGATGCCAAGCTCCTGATCTGGAGGCTTATAAGCTATTTTGTGATGATTGACCTGGGCTTGCGTGAACTCTGATATTATAGTGTTAGGGTTCTCAGTCAGCACAATTGCACCTAAGGGAACTGGATTGTTCTCATCTGTGTCAGTTGGTTGTTTTGTGATAGTGTATTTCAAATCCCTGTCATTTGAGTCTAGATCAGTATAACACAAGAAACTCTTTCTAAAAAATGTAAGTTCATATTCTTGAACTGTCATGTGGAGGGTTGTGCCTGGAAAAAGCTCTGGGGGTAGATCGTCAATGGGTTGAATTTTAATGGTGAATGCATGTTCAACAGATTGATTTGGAGGGTCATTATCATCTTGGACACGAAACACAAACTGATCTGTTACAGTGGTGGTACTATGCGGCCCAATGTGACGATAGAAGAGTTTTCCATTAAGGATGTCCTGCTGAAACCACTCGGTGACGACCCGTTCAAACATCTCATCCGTTTCACTGAATTTCCACTGAAATGGATCCTCTGGTGGCTCTACTTGCCTAAGCACAAGCTGTCCCACAGTAGAATAGGGTGCTTCCAAAACAAACTTAATAGTAGAGTCCTCTGAGTCAATATCTGTGGCACTCAAGATAAAAGGAGAAATTTGCATAATTTCATTCTTGTACAGAACCAGCCCGGTGTTTGCATTAATAATAGGTGGCTCATCATCAGTGGGAGCGATGGTTATTGGGAACAAAAATTCTACTTCATTTCTTCCATCAGTCATCCTGAAAATAATATTGTCACTGTATGTGTCGCTGCCATCATGCTGGTACACAACAATGCTGGCATCTAAATCAGTGGGTGTAAAGGACTTTCTGCGTGTACCGAGGACAGACAGATCTCCATGCTTTAAGCCATCGACAACTCTGATTCGTACATCCTGCAGGTTATCCTCATCACTAATCTGTAGATTCTGCGAGCTGGAGAGAGCTCTGGACTGTCCTTCAAACAATAACTGTCCGGTATTTTTAGTTGCAACCGGAGCCAAGGTATTCATAGGCTTCACCACAATCATAAAAGCAAACGGATCAGACACTGCACCATCAGTATCTACAATTTCGAACTCTAGCTGGAAAATCCTCTCTTCATCTGAGTCCTCTGCAGGTGGTTTGTAAGCTATTTTTAGGTCTTTGATGTCTCGCTGATAGAAAGAAGTAATGGGGAGGTTCTGATCGTCCGTGCTGATGATATAGCCATGCTGAGGGCTCCGAAAAGAAGTAATGTTGAAAATCAGATCATCTGGATCAGATTCAACATCTTCAGCAGCCAACATGTCACTTGTAATAGCTGTCATCACAAATTGATCAACTTCCATCATCATCATGGCAACAAAGCTGGCTTTGGGAGCAGTGTTTTCAGCCCCCTCCCTTATTCTAACCATCATTTGAAAATATTCTTGCATTATTGTCTTTCCATCATTATCTTGGATCTCTACAATCATTGGAACATAGTCCCTGTTTGGTGAATTGGTTTTAGCAGTGTGTTTGTAGCGAATCCCCAGCTTTACAAACTCATCACAGTCAACCATTTGGCCATCAGTTGGGTTATTCAAAAGTGCGCCATACCTGGGAAGACCTCCTGCACCAACCAGGGTGGTAATCTTACACTGTGTGACACCATCCTCAAATGAAAACTCCAAAGCTTTTTTGTCAATGGGATTGCTGTCGCCATTGAGCTTTTCAACATTGAGGGGCATATTCCTGGTGAGGATCTCGAGCTGCTGGAAAACCACCTCGACCTCCAGCATGAAAGGAATGATGACTGTGTCTGTGTGAGAGTCATACCGAAGCTGCAGCTTTACACGATCCGTGCTGGGGCTCCGAGATCCAAAATGAGTGTATTTCACTTCATTTGCTCCAAAGGAACAGGGAAACTTTTTCGGGGTCAAAATCCCAGGTTTCTGGCCAAATGGATCATTGTCCAGAACTGTGATGTGGCAGCGGTCACCAGGCTGAACTTCAGTAACAAGATCATTCACTGGGTCCAGAAACACGGATCTTCCAAAGGGTACCCTGATCCCATTATTAGCAACTATTATATTGTCTTCAAGAGGTCTAGACCTGTGGTAATGGAGCTGAGCAGGATCAAAGGATTGTGAGAAAACTGGAACAAAACAGGAGTTGAGCGATAAAGTCACAAGCAGGCATCTTAAAAGCACCCTCTTTTGACAAAGTTGGAAACTTGGCAAACAACCAGCCATGTCCACTGCTAGTTGCCTTGCAGTATGTTGCAAAAATCAGCAGCAGATGGATATTTCTGCTGCTGGCTGACAAAAAATCATTCAAAAAAAGTTTCTCTGATGACTTAGACAAAATCCTGTCCTCTGTGTGTGGGAGAGTCGTGTGTGGGGAATGCTGCTAGGCTCTGCAGGTAATAATGAAACAGTAGACAGTGACAGACATGGGCCCCTCCTACCTTCAGCACAGGGAGGGGAGACCTCCACCCCCCTTTGCTAATTTAAGAAGGATCATTGGAAAGGACTAAAAAAGTGCTGCACTAACCCTACTTTAAATCCCCTTTTCCCTACTCACTGAAGAAAAAAGTAGCAATGTGAATGACTTAACCCCCACTAGAAAAGATTCTGTTTATTTAACTCATTTCTTGTAAAATTATATTAAATGCGGGCATAAACCATGTTTTATTCAAACATTTTAAAACTTTAGTAGAGAATATAATACTATCAGCTTATAACTTTCTTTCTTTTTTGCAAAGTTAGTGCCAACAAATTTATCTATTAACATGATGGTTAAAGCCATCTATTTATCTAAAATATGTTAGAAAGAATATTGTTAATTATTTGGTAGAAAAAAATGAAAAAGTCTATTTGAAAACTCAATGTAGCCATTATTCATACAGTCTGGTTTTAGAAAGTAGGCAGGCATTTCTCCTGTGTTCATGAACCACCGGTACTAGCGTGGTCTTCAGCCCCACCCTGAGGCACAATACCAGCATCGGATGGCAGGACAGGTGTCAACGAGGACTGATCTTGTTTTTATGGGAATAAGAATAAAATAAAAAGTAAATAGTTTAGTTCTTATGGTTTCATATTTTGGCTGTACAGTGGTGTGAGGGTTAGACTTACTTTCAACCATGTCTGGGTTGTCTTCTGGCATTCTGGTTTTCCCCCAAAAACTTACTATTTAGATTGACTGATGACTGATGATTAACTGTCCTCTTAGTATAAATGTGTGTGAGGCCTTGCAATACAATGGTGACTGGTCCAGGGGGTATGCTCTACCTTTGCCTTAAAGTTTCTTGGATAGGGTGCAGTCTTTCTGTGATCCTCCACTGGACAAAGAGGGGATAGAAGATGGATAGATTTTCTATTTTTTGCAAAATACACTAGTGAATGTGGAAACAAAAAATAACTAAATAAATTGAAAGACAAAATATATAGAAAAATAAATTGGAGGCCCAGCAGACAAACTTTGACCCAATGGTTGACCTCAACGAAATAAATTAGGCTATGCGGTCCCAGATCTATAAATACAAGTTGATGGAGTCAACAAGAATAATCAAAAGTCAACCCCAGTCTACACCGTAAATGAGAAAAAATAAAGATAGAGTGATTTAAATAAATGGAGAGGAAAGGAATATTAAAAAACAGAAGTCTGACCAAGTTTCATTAGCTTCTGTTCAACTATTTCAGCACTTGATTGTCCTATCATATGACTTCTGTTTACATCCTGACAGAATGTTCTGAAGGGAAGCTGCAGAAAAAAGGTGGTGGATTGTCACCTGTCCACCTATTCAACCACCTATTTTGGTCAGATAAAAGAATTACGGTATTGACAAAATGTGTTTTCTGCTTGCCTCTGTAAACCGTATACAGTATATACAATTTATATTTTCATATAAATTGAAATTGTATTTGTCAGATGTCTCCACTAAGAAATAGCTAATAGGTTTGGAAATAAACTTTAGTGTCCACAAAAATGAAAAAAAAAAAAAAAAAAAAAAAAAATATATATATATATATATATATATATATATATATATATATATATATATATATATATATATATATATATATATATATATATATATATATATATATATATATATATATATATTAGTGTTTTCTTGTAAAAAGAAAAAAAGAAAAAAGTATAAAAGCAGATATGTCAGGATTAGTTAGCCCTAAGGCTGTGACTTCCTGTTTTATTTTGAAGGCTGTCTTTTCTGTCTTCATTTCCAGTTCCTGCTGTGTGATCTGCTTCCTCCCTAATGTGCTCCACCTGTGCCTCATTGTCTTCCCTATATAAGCAGTGCTCTTTTCTCAAGCCAGTGCCAGATTGTCTTTCTTTCCCTGTGAGCAATCCAGCCTTAATCTCTCCAGAGTTCATAGAGCAATTTGTTCCTGATTCAGTCCTCTTTTGGATGGCCTCCTGAACTTATATTAAAGACTCTGATTCTGCCACTCCCTGACTCCACCATTGTGTCCGCCTGAGCTGCATCTGATAGTACAATCTGGCCAAAACATGGATACATCGGAGTCAGAACGTCTCCTTGCAGCGCTTGGAACACAAGGTCAGAGAATAACCCAGCAGGACCAACAGCTCGCACAGCTTCGCCATGATTTTGCCACTGCCATGTCATCACTCTCAACGCAGCTCTCTGACGTAACCACGGCGCTCCAGAATCGGACCGTTTCGGAGTGTTCTTCCTCTGTGACTCCCTCTGCTCCCTCTGAGACAGCTACTACGCCCCCTGGACCTTCCGAGCCCCGCCCTGTCAGACTATCCAGTCCAGAGCGCTTTTCCGGGGACTCAGGAGACTGTCGCTCTTTTCTCACGCAGTGTGAGCTCCATTTTGAGTTCCAGTCCCACGCTTTTCCTTCAGACAGAGCCAAAATCGCCTACATCGTATCCTACCTGTCCGGACGAGCCAAGGCGTGGGCCACATCGGAATGGAGCCGGCGCAGCGCTGTGTGCAACTCGCTGCCTTTATTCCTAGAGACCTTCAGACAGATTTTCCATTCAGCTGTCCCTGGAAGAGAGGCTGCCAAAGCTCTTGTGAACATAAAACAAGGTAGAAGATCAGTAATGGATTATGCCATTGAGTTCAGAACCCTATCTGCTGATAGTGGATGGAACCAGCCGGCGCTAGTGGATGCCTTCTACACCGGATTGTCGGAGCGTTTAAAGGACCATCTCGCTCCTCTCGACCTCCCCCCAGAGCTGGATGCTCTGGTTTCACTGGCGTCCAGAATAGATCAACGTTTACAAGAGCGTCAACGTGGGAGATTATCTGCCCCTCTCTCCAGACCTCCAAGTTTGCCCTACGCCCCTGAACTTCAACCATCATGCTCAGGGGCTGTTCCACCTCCTGATGCTGTTGAACCCATGCAAGTGGGTCACACCCGCCTAACTCCAGCAGAACGCCAACGGCGTTTCAGCGAGGGTCGCTGCCTCTACTGTGCTCAGCTGGGACACCTGATCGCCAACTGCCCTATCAGGGGAGCTGTTTCCACCAACACCTCCTCCGTCATGGTGAGTGCAACCCAGTCCAGGATCTCTGTACCCAGACAATTAACGCAGGTCACGCTCACCACTGACACCTCCACATCCGCTCAGGGTGCGCTGCTAGATTCCGGAGCAGACACCAACTTGATGAGCTATGAGCTAGCTTCCAAACTACACATAAAGGAAGTTGAGATGTCAGTACCTCTCACAGCCACTGCACTGGACGGCAGATTGCTTTGCTACATCACGCACAAGACCCCTCCCGTGACTCTGTCATTTCCTGACGGACATTCAGAACTGATAACCTTTCACCTGTTTCGCTCAGCAGCTCATCCTCTGATATTAGGGTTCCCGTGGCTTCTCAGGCACAACCCTCACATAGACTGGTCCATGGGAACTGTGAAGTCCTGGGGGAAAAGCTGCTTTAATGACTGTTTTCCTGTGTCCCCTAACCTAAATCCTGACGACACTCCAGACCTGGAAGGCGTTCCTCGGTGCTACCATGACTTAAAGGATGTGTTTAATAAATGTTATGCCACCTCTTTACCTCCCCACAGAGACGGTGATTGCGCCATTGACCTCCTCCCAGGGGCACCCATTCCTAAAGGCCGGCTGTTCTCCCTGTCAATCCCTGAGCGTCTTGCCATGGAAGAATACATCAAGACCTCGCTACGGGCGGGGCTGATCCGGCCGTCCTCTTCCCCTGCTGGTGCAGGATTCTTTTTTGTTGAGAAAAAGGACAAGACCCTGAGACCTTGTATAGATTACACTCAACTAAATGACATAACCATCAAAAACAGGTACCCTCTTCCCCTTGTCTCCTCTGCCTTTGACATTCTGCAGGGTGCTAAAATATTCACAAAACTTGACCTGCGGAATGCCTATCACCTGATCAGAATACGGGAGGGGGATGAGTGGAAGACGGCCTTCAACACCCCCATCGGACATTATGAGTACCTGGTCATGCCGTTTGGCCTCACAAATGCCCCCGCCGTATTTCAATCTCTAGTGAATGATGTTCTCCGGGATCTGTTGAATAAAAAGGTTTTTGTGTATCTGGACGATATCTTGGTTTTTTCCCCCAGCCTGGACGAACACGTCTCCACAGTAAGAGAAGTCCTCACACGACTACTTGACAACAACCTCTATGTGAAGGCGGAAAAGTGTGAGTTCCATAAGGACCAGGTCAGTTTCTTGGGTTACATCATTTCTCAGGGGTCTCTGACCATGGACCCATCCAAGGTGGATAGTGTGCTGAAGTGGCCCACCCCTACCACCAGGAAAGATCTCCAACGATTCTTGGGCTTTGCAAACTTCTATAGGAAGTTCATCAAGGGTTTTAGCTCGGTGGCTGCTCCCCTTCATGCGCTAACCTCTTCTAAAACTACTTTCCAGTGGTCTGCATCGGCTGACGCCGCCTTCCAACGTTTAAAGTCATCCTTCACTACAGCTCCCGTCCTCACCTTGCCGGACCCAGCTAAACAGTTCATCGTGGAAGTGGATGCCTCCGATATTGGTGTAGGAGCTGTCCTCTCCCAGAGGTCGGGTGAGGACGGAAAAATTCACCCTTGTGCTTTCCTTTCTCGCAAGCTGTCTTCTGCAGAAAGGAACTATGCTGTGGGGGACCGCGAACTCTTGGCAGTCAAAGTCGCACTGGAAGAATGGAGGCACTGGCTAGAGGGCGCAGTCCATCCGGTTCTTATCTGGACCGATCACAAGAATTTGGAATTCATAAGGACAGCTAAACGTCTGAATCCCCGGCAAGCAAGGTGGGCTTTCTTTTTCTCCAGATTCAACTATATACTTTCATACAGACCTGGATCCAAAAACATAAAACCGGATTCTCTGTCGCGGATGTATTCCTCTGCTGACCTGCCTGTGGATGAGTCCGTCATCTTGGCTCCTGAAAGAGTTCTGGGAGCATTCACATGGAGCATTGAATCCAAAGTAAGGTCTGCCAACAGATCCATCGCCAGTCCTGCAGCATTGCCCCCTAATCGGCTGTTTGTTCCTCCGGAGTTGAGAAGTGAAGTACTACAGTGGGGGCACTCCTCCCTGTTATCGTGTCACCCAGGGGTGAAACGGACCTTGTTTCGTGTAACAGAGAGGTTCTGGTGGCCAGATATGAAAAAAGATGTGTCCGAGTTTGTGTCTGCATGTTCTGTCTGTGCCCAACAGAAATCCTCAAATGCCCCTCCAGCTGGACTCCTTCAACCCCTGCCTATTCCTCAGCGTCCCTGGTCAGAGATCTCTGTGGATTTTGTCACCGGATTACCTGAATCTCAAGGTAACACTGTGGTTCTTACAGTGGTTGACAGATTCTCCAAAATGACCAAATTTTTTGCCCTGCCCAAGCTTCCAACTGCCAAACAGACTGCTGAACTCCTCACCACCCATCTGTTTAAAGACTTTGGATTTCCTCAGAGCATTCTGTCTGACCGGGGCCCACAATTTGTTGCCCAATTCTGGAGGGCGTTTTGTGTCCTGATAGGTGCTGAGCCGAACCTGACCTCAGGTTACCACCCCCAAAGCAATGGCCAGACAGAGCGAGTGAATCAGGATCTGGAAACGGGACTGCGATGCTTGTCTGGGCAGAATCCCTCGTCCTGGTCCAGATCTCTTCCCTGGGTGGAATACGCCCACAACACGTTACCCTCTGCCTCCACTGGCCTGACGCCCTTTCAGGTGGTTTTTGGTTACCAACCTCCTCTGTTTCAGAGCTTGGAAAAGGAGGTTGCGGTTCCTTCAGCGGCAGCTATGGTGCGTCGTTGTAAAGGCATGTGGATCAGAGCGAGGGCAGCCCTGTTGAAATCGTCACACTCATACAAAAAGTCTGCAGACCGCCGCCGTCGTCCGGCTCCGGTTTACTCGCCTGGGCAGAAGGTGTGGCTTTCATCCCGGGACCTCCCGCTGAAAGTGCAGTGTCGTAAGCTGGCTCCGAGATTTATTGGACCATTTCCAGTATCGAAGATAATTAATCGCTCTGCTGTCAGACTCCGCTTACCCAGGTCTTCTCGGATTCATCCCACCTTCCATGTTAGCCGCATCAAACCGGTAAAGGAAAGCCCCCTGGTTCCACCCTCTGCACCACCTCCGCCCCCCAGGATACTTGATGGAGGCCCTGTATATACTGTCCGCCGCCTGCTGGCGGTACGGCGTCGGGGCCGAGGTTGCCAGTACTTGGTGGACTGGGAGGGCTATGGGCCTGAGGAACGGTCCTGGGTTCCCTCCCGCCATATCATGGACCCCCGGCTCATCCGGGATTTCCACGCCTCTCACGGGTCTGGGCCGCACGGGGTCGGCCATGGGAGGGGGGGTACTGTCAGGATTAGTTAGCCCTAAGGCTGTGACTTCCTGTTTTATTTTGAAGGCTGTCTTTTCTGTCTTCATTTCCAGTTCCTGCTGTGTGATCTGCTTCCTCCCTAATGTGCTCCACCTGTGCCTCATTGTCTTCCCTATATAAGCAGTGCTCTTTTCTCAAGCCAGTGCCAGATTGTCTTTCTTTCCCTGTGAGCAATCCAGCCTTAATCTCTCCAGAGTTCATAGAGCAATTTGTTCCTGATTCAGTCCTCTTTTGGATGGCCTCCTGAACTTATATTAAAGACTCTGATTCTGCCACTCCCTGACTCCACCATTGTGTCCGCCTGAGCTGCATCTGATAAGATACCGTAAATACATTTGTACAGTATGTGACAGCAAGCATCTAATATCATAAACATTTTTGCAAACACATACAAAATTACTTTGGTTTATGATAGTTTCATCAAAAAGTGTTTATTAAAAAAAAACTAAATGACTTTGGGAAGAGGTTAATAAGGGATTTGCATCAGGGAAAATCCCAGTTCCCTTTTTTCCTCTGGATGCAGAGAGAACATGAGAATGTGTACTCAGCATGCTGCACATGGGCCGGTTAGAATAAAAATACCATAGCAACTTTTTTGGATCATCTTTTGATTTGTGCTTTATGAAGTGGCATTCGAAAGTTGGTCAAAGCTTTATCAAGCTTTACAATAAGTTTTTACCTAAAAATACATGCACTTAGGATATAGTCAAACCTTTTATGTCTTTATGTTTAACAAACCACATCCTATTTAAACTTGACATTCAAAAAATAAAGTGTTGTAAATGAGGACAACCTGTCTTATGTTTTCATAAATATTGTAAAAGAGTCTTACTTATTGTTGATGGAAATTATTTTGAATTAAAAATTTGAAGCCATCTTTGGTATGGGCGAAATAGCAGAGCCCCAAACTGCATCCGTGTATTCAGTATTCCATCTATTTGATTACATTCTTAAAATAAAACTTGCCTTCCTCGTTTGTCCAATCCAAAAATAAGCAAAGGATGCTCATCCTGAAGGCTTATTATAGCTTGAATCTTACTCAAATCCCTGCCAAAGGAGCAGGAAAAAAACAACCCTTGTAATAAAATGTATGTTTAAGAGATAAAAGATAAGATAAGATATTCCTTTATTAGTCCCACGATGGGGAAATTTCCTTATTGCGGCAGCAGTACAGGAACAGAGAGCAGTATGTAAAAGAAAAAGACTATGGAGTAATTATAAACATTTATATACACAGGTGTTTATTGCTCTGAATTTAAGGTTTTGGGTCTTATTTGATTTTTTGGACAAAAAGCATCAAAACCAATAGCCTGAATCACCAAGTTAGCTAGGAGTTACACTTACCGGTATTTTTTTTCTTTCTGTAACTTGAACATTAAATGTTATATGGCTTTAATGACTGTCCACAGTACACTGAGTGCTAACCTGGGTGGGGGCCAGGCTTTGCAGCCAAAGATCAACTCTTCATTCCTGGGGAAGCTGATGGTGACAGCAGGCCTTAACGACCTCATGATAAATAAAACACAAAGCCTAAAGGGTGCAGTTTCTTTATGGTTGACAGTCACACAAACTGAAGATTGAATTGACTTTTATTTTTTTCCTTTTCAGGGCAAATGTTGGATATGTCTTGATCATTTAAGGATGAAGAATGTATTTCAAAAAGGTTTTAGTGGTGTTTTTATTTAGAATACTTGGAGCTCCTTTTTGTCTTGTTATGAAGCAGCATTTCAATAAATTACCATTTACTATTTTAAGGAATAATCAATTAGTTGTAGACTTGTGGATGCATCACTATTGGTGTACAGCTCAGATGAACTCTGAACAGTTAAGGTACTTACATTCTGAATAATGCAAGTACATGTTTTGTCCAGTGATAGTGTTATTCTGATTAAAATATTTCCAAAGATTCCAAACAAAATGCTGTCAGTGATGCATCATTATCCACCAACAACTTTTTCTATCCTGGATGAATGAGAGTTTGCACAGATAAAGTCGCTTAGCTGCATGCATCCATACGGGTCAACCACTGTACGGTTGCAGAGCGTTTTTGGGTTGTCCAAGCCCGTAGAGGGTAGTCTTCCGCATTTCAAGGGGAGCAAAGGTGAGTTTTGTAGTGCTGTTGAGGCTCGTGCAGTCAACTTAACCCTTGTGCTATCCTAGGCACTTTGACGTTGGGAGTTGGGTCATCTAGACCCACTAGACAGTACACTGAACCTTTTTCTTCAATGATTTGTGATCTTCACTGGTGTCCATGGATTACATGAAATCTTTCCACCTTTATCCACCTTTGTCATGGTAGGAATAACACGTCAATGCAAGGGTGGGGTCATCTAAGATAGTCTATTAAGGGACGTAATAAAAATGGAAGGTACCGTTGTTGTAATGTAAGTTACATGCACTTTTGACGAACAGGTGATGCTGTCAAATGATTTCCATTACGCAGACATCTAGTAAGGCACACACACCTGGGGCCTGTTTCAGAAAGGAGGTTCAACCAACTCTGAGGTTAAACTTGAACTCTGAGTTGGTCAATCGAGAGATTAACAACTCTGAGTTTTCTGTTTCAGAGAAGCTGATCGGAGTTAGGTCAATCAATTCTGAGTGGACTGATTCGGAGGTAAGCGTGCGCACCGCGACTAGAAGAATCCATTATCAATGGAGCGCAGATATTGCGAGTCACCATGGCAACCGTGGAAAAAAGAGGTCTGCGTATTTTTCGCCAGCTGAACTTGACGTGCTGCTGCAGAGTTACAGTGAATATGAGCACATATTCCAGAAGAAAAGCAACACCGCTGCATCTGCAAAACAGAGACAGTTAGCGTGGGAAAACATAGCTGCTCAAGTCAATGCGCAAGTTTGCATTAAAATCATTGTTATAAAATATTGGCTGTAATAACTTTTTAAATAGTTTAAGGAGTGAAATAAAAAATGGTGATATTTAGGTGTACTTTTGAAGTGTTATTCCTGGTGTAAATGCATGAAATGCTGCATAGTGTACAGAACCAATCGGGGGAAAAATGCATTTAACGTCGGTAATGTTTAGAGGACTTTTTTGTTAACCTTCCCCTCTTGCAAACGTTGGTCAGTTTAATATTAATAAATGCAATTGTGTTTTTAAAAGTGAGTTTATGTCTACCCTTGTATTGATCAAGTGGTATAGGTTTATATGGGATTAAGAAAGTAAGCAGTGCTAGCAAATTGTGTTTCCAAAAAAATAATTGTTACATTAATCTAATCCAATGTCCCTGATTTCATTTTCATGTAGATGCAATCCTGCAGGAATTAAAAGAACATGGCAGCAGCTAAAAATGAAGTATAAAAACATAATTCAATCAGGTCAAAGTTGAGCATGTCATGGATGTAGGCTTTGTTGACAATATTTGACATATGAAACATCTACATAGCAATACATATCTAATGTTGTTTTCATTGTATATATGTAATTGACTGCAACGAAAAACGGTAACGCTCAAACAAAAACGTAAGGGGAAATGACAAAAAATCGAGTCTAGGTCTCAAAATCCTCGCACGACGTAAATGTAATTCTCTACGAATTAATGCAGCCTCCTCGTCTATTGGGTCCTCCAAGAAAGAACAAGCCATTCTTGTCACTTAGACCGTCTCTGTGTGACGGAAATGTGGGCAATGAAGGTTAAAGCGAAACATACCGCTTCGTCTTTAAAAAGGGGAGGGGACAGGCAGGAACCTTGAGTTTAGAGAATAAAACCTGCTCCCGACCAGGTTAGGTTCACAACGTAAGTAACCATGGACACTGACTCCGAGAATACCTTACCTCTCTTTCAGAAACGGGTTTGACTTACTCTGCCTCTCTGGTTTAACAAACCTCCCATTCTGAAATGGAAAACCCAGGGTTTTACACTTAACCTCCTTTTTGAAACAGGCCCCTGCTCCTTGCTGACCGCACGCAAATGCTGCATGCACGGAGTTTGCACGTGATACACACGGTCCTGTAAGATGCTCATAGGATGCAAACTACACTCTGTCTAATTTCCTCATTTGAAAATGGTGGTAAAAAGGAAATATCCGTAGGACATGCCTGTGTCTAACCTACATTCCCCTTACTTACGCTGCTTGTGTTGTATAAGGGTCGGCTGAAGCAGATTGGCAGGAAAAACAGTGGGGTATTACTTTGAAATTTCCTGCATGCTAACTGTACCCATCTGTTCATGAAAAAAAATCTACAATAGTCACTCTTAATAACTTCAAACTCACAAAAACATAGTTTAAAATAAGCACTTATTGTTAAAAACAAAAACCTGATATTTCTTTTGGCTCTCTTTTGACTTTTGGTGTTGTTTTTTTTTTATGATATGGCTCACATAAAAATGCAAACACATTTTAATGTGGATCTTTTCAAAGACAACTGTCCACAATTTGAATGCTGAAAAGGTCAACTCATATGAGGATTTTCCAGGATATGCGATTGACAGTACTAGTACATGTGAAAAGATTATTATTTTATGTCTCTTTGTGTATTTTTGAGTGCGTTTAGAAAGCACAGTCAAAGATGACTGGCCAAGCATTTCAAAGCAAGACTAAATCAAAGTTAAACTCCAAAGAATGACCATGAGCTTAGAAAAGGAGATCTGAAAGACTCTTTGAAATCCTTCTGTGACCTGAGGAAGGAATGTTCCCCTGATAAACTCCTTGTGTTCTTTCAAAAACAGAGGAAGAGCACCTTCTCTTTGCATTTCTCCACAGCCTTCAAATGATCCAGCGTTGTTGTAAATATACTCTGCATATAAATAGAGGATACTGAGACCTTTGGATCCGGTTCTGTGGTGGAAGAAGTTTGTGTACTGCCTCAGTGGGTTTGCTGCAGGGTGTCCATGTCTGTGGTCAGGTTTGAGGGGTTCACATAAGCATTAAAGAAGCACTCCTGTAGCTCCGCAGGCTCAGGGCAACATCTCATCTGCTTAATGGTGGATTAAAGCCTTGTGTGGGCAGACTGTTTTAAGTCTGTATAGAAACAAGCTTGATATAGCAGCTGGACCAATCCCAAACACTGGGGAACTTATTCCTGCAGATAAATCCCATTTGCATATAAAATTGCACTAAATCTATCAGAAAACATGCAAACAGAACTATATAAAAACACTCAAAAGTTTTCTCCAAATATTTTTTTTCTTTTTTTGCAAGACAAGAATGCCAAAAGTTTGTTGTTGATACCCTTTTTAAAACAGTTTGCTTTTTTTGTTGCGCCCTAAGATGCGGTGGCCATGAAGTGTAAATCATATCAATAAATCACTTGACTCAAAAAGGTTTTAAAGATCACAACGCCAAGTAAAAAAAGCAAAACAAAAAATTAAAAAAACAGCATCATATTTAAGAAAACAAAACAAAATTCCAAAAACTAAAGCGGAAGAAATTAAAAAAATTAAAAAACACTTCGGGACACAAAAGTCATTTCCAGAAATAAAAATGAAATGTTACAAAAATGAAACACAATAAGAAACCAGAAAAGGCAGAATGGTGATCGGATGATGAAATCCAGCATTGCATCAAATAACTTTTGGTTGAAATGATGGACAATCATCCAATCAGCGAGGAGAAGAGGCTTTTGTCGTGAAACCCTGTCCCCCTTATATTTTTTTACTACCTCTACATAGAAAATACAAACGCAAAAGCATCTTTTACACCTGTCACCTTTTATTTATGTCAAGAGTTGAATGGTCACTTTGAGAGGGCAATGGTTGGCACCCAAAGACACAGAATTAGGCCTCTTTGGATAACTTTTTAAACCTCTTTAAGTTGTTTTCATAGTGGAACAACAACTGGAAATGAAGGTGTGAGGTCTCTACACCACTTCATATTCAGAGGTATCTATATTGTAAAAGAAAAATCCTTAAAGTTATGAGGCAAAGATCCCTGAGCTACAACAAAGTAGGTGGAACAAGACATGATTTCTAAATGAAGCTATAATATTTTTTAATAAAGCATTTGTTTAAAAAAAAACATTGAGAAAAAAATGTTAATCGAAAGTTGAAACTTTATTTTTGCTTAGTTGGATAAAAGCTACAAAAATAAATACAGAGAAGATAAATTATAACAAATAACAGAAAAGACAAGGATAAAGTCCGATATTAACATGCACATACTTGTTGAATGTCTGACCGAAAAAATGAATTATATTTAAACCTGTTTGTTACAGGTATGCTCAGTTTTGATGAAATGCTGGATCATTGTTTTTTCCAATAATTTCAATGCAATTTGAAAAAAAAATGATACCGCATAAAAAAGCCCTGAAAACATTAATGAAGAATTGAATAGCAGGAAGCATTTTCAAGTAGAGTAGCTTAAAAAATGGCAATGTCATCAAGCAAACAAGATACATTTTCTTTTTTGCGGTGTTGGCTTTTCTTGCAACCACTGTGCATTTTTCTTTTTCCATTTGTTAAAGTCAAAATCTATTGGCCACCATAGGAGTAAACATTAAATAAAAATTTGCAGAAGAAAGCACAACATATGAACTTGCTGACAATGGTTGTAGTAGAAGGATGCTGCAGCCCAAAAGGGGACCTCGGTTTTCCATGTGATGTGAAATTTTCGAATCCTTTTTGTTACGGGGAAATTTCAGGTTCGTCTTCATTCTAAAACACACACCCACACACACACACACACACACACACACACAAACAAAAAATAAGTTAAGGATAAACAGAAAAGTGAGTGAAAACCATCCAGTTGTTAATAAAAATCATACATGGCACATAATCTCTCTTTAAAGTTTCTGTTTTGAGCCAAGCTTGTGTAGCCTTTGTATTGACCTCTGACCTTCACAGGGAAACATCTAATTGTAGGAATGGATAACTGACATACACCCACTACCCAGATATTGATGTGATTTACACTAAAGTGTCCACACAAAATATTGCAGTGCCTTAGGTGAAGGGAAAGCAGTTTTGGGTACAGCATGTCTTTAGATTTATCCAAGTTTTGTCTTAACCCTTGTGCTATCCTAGGCAGTTTAACGTTGGGAGTTGGGTCATCTAGACCCACTAGACAGTGCTCTGAACCTTTTTTCTTCAATGATTTGTGAACCTCACTGGTGTCCATGGATTACATGAAATCTTTCCACCTTTGTCATGGTAGGGAGAACACGTCAATGTAAGGGTGGGGTCATCTAAGATAGCACAAGGGTTAACCAAATCCCAGCTTTTAAGATCATGCAGGAAGCACACCTTGTGTATTTCAGTTGAAAATGTTGCCCTGTCCCTCCGCAGTTTTAAATTTAAACAGTTTATCAATCAAGATCATATAATTAAACAGGATTGTTAGATTTAGGCAAGACTTCGTAGGCTCAGGTTCTGGATCGGACCCCACAATCATTTCAGTACATTAAGTTGAGCCACAAGAGTAGAAAAAAAACTCTGTAGGCCGATTGACCACTGTCCTGAAATCTGAGTGCTAAAAGATTGACATTCTTTAGAGGATTTTATAGATCTAATGAAGCACATCCAGGGATAATCTCAGACCGTAAAACACCATAACAGAAACATCAAAGAAAATATGTTCAGCCAAGAAGCCAGAGATCATTTTGAAACACAACCCCCCACTGAAATCAGAGAGATTTAAAACTGTATTTCATTTGGATTTTTCAAGAGGAAACACAGAATAAAAACCCTTTTTTGAAAAACAACAGAAAATGAAAATAGACACAAACAACAACACTTTTACACTTAATTTAGAGGTGAATTTTCTGGGATTTGGCTGGTAGATTGAAAAGGGAAGAGAGAAATACAAAGGGAGCACTAAATATCTGTTCAACATTTACATTTAATCAAAGTTTTGAGGACATCAATGTTTTACGTATTTATTGTTTTTTTCTGGCCGGGAGGCTTGCTGGATGTAGGTTTTTCCAGCTGTCCTTACCTTCACCTGATCTCAGAAAAATAGGACCTGGTTGGACCGCCTCCAATCAACCCCAGTGAAGGGAGGCAAGCACTTTGATTTTGTTTTTTAAATGTCAGAACGGGGTTACCCAGAAAGCATTTGCTGTTTTATTAAGAAAACAAAAAAAAGGTTTGATTACACTTTCGAAAAATGTGGTTTCAAATAGGATGTATTCAGACTGGACACATTTAGTTTGATTAAAGTGAGACAGAGTTTGTTTCCCCCAATAATCCGGAACAAGTTTTTAGTCTAAATACACCCAAGTGGACCCTGGTCCTGAACCAGGAACCACTCTTGGACCCATCTTTCAAGGTTGTCCGTTTGTTTCCAATCAGACTGAGCTCCGGTTTTCTATGAGTTTCTTCAGTCGGATTAGGCTCCAAGCTCGGAGCAACTGGACCGAAATGGCCACTGTATTATGGGTTGTAAACAGAGAAGGAAGGTAGCAACCATGACGATGAGACACAGGAACTTATTGAAATTTGGTTATTTTTAATAACCAAGTGATGTGATTAAATACCTCTACAATTGGAGGGATAGGGAGAATCCGAAGGGCTAGGGAAAGACTTTGGATTCAGCCATATATTAAGAAGGAGAAGCCTTAACATTGTCTGTCAGCGTCACCTGGAATCCACGTGTTCACATTCAGCAGTGAGTGAACGATGACAGACAGGGACGTCATTAAGCCAGTGTGAATTTGACAATTTGACACTACCTGAGGAATGTGGAGCAGGAGGTAGGTGAATGTCTATCTGTCATTAGGACTCCGGATCAGTCTTGCCAAATGTTCAAAGTAAGTTTTGAAGCAGCGTTCACATCTGTATTTATCTCTTTTTTTTAATACAAAAAAAGGTTCATTGATAGACTGTAAGCTCATTCCCACAAAAATTAACCAAGAGCTGTTGCCTGATAACATTATTTGACTATAAAAGTTTTTTTTTGCTATTTGTACTCTAAACTATTGACATTTTTATTCATGTTTAACATTAATAGCTCTCTAGTAAATGTCCAAATTAAGCAAAAAACACTGGTCTGTGTTTTTATTGGTCCCCTTCTGATCACTTAAGCTCTGATAACACACCATAACATTAACTAAGAACCTAAAATAAAAATAAAAAAGCATTTATAAAAATGCAGTGTCTGTGGACGGCCATGGTGTTGTGGTAAAGTAATTGACTTTTGATCAGAGGATTGCAGGTCACGTTCCCACCTTGTCTGCCCATGTGTTAAAGTGTCCTTGGGCAAGACACTGAACCCCACATTGCTCCTGGTGGTTATTTAGCGCCAGTGTTCTGCAGTGTAGCCTCCATTAGTGTGTGAATGTGTGTGTGGGTAAAAGGGAATTGTGACTCTTAAGCCCTTTGGGACTTAAAGCAAGGTAGGTCAGGCAAAGCGCTATATACGCCATTTACCATTTGCCACTTTCAAAGGACTAGGTGCTAAGCCATGACTCCTTTGTACTCTTTGCCCTAGAACCTAACTGGTTTTTCTACAGCCTGTTTTGTTGCTGGCATGAAGGCAAAAAAGAGGCAGAGCCTCATTCAATAATGTGTTAAAAAAGGACCACTTTATAACAAACAGCGGCCATTGTAGAAACTCAGAGGTTTACATTAGAATTTTTTATGTGCATACAATATATACAAAATCCATAAGCTAACTGAAATCTAAAAAATGTCCTAATACGTTTTTTAGTTTTAAATGGTCATTAACTTTTTTGACTGTCCAGACTCTGCCACCAGCAGAAACAAAATCAGTACAGCGTTCCATTGTTTATCGTGGGCTTATGTTGTAATAATAACCAGCAACAGGGGAAATTTGCGAAGCAGTACTACAGATGTTTTAAAGTTGTAAAAAAAAAGGCTGTAAAACCTTTCTTTTCTCAATCAGACAGGAACCCTTTTATACTATATGTTTCTCTCTTTTTAAACTCCCAACGTTCAAACCTTCTTAGATAAGTAAGCCCAGTTTTATTGAATGAAAACAAACATCTGCTTGCGATTGAAGATTTATGCAACTCTGGTAAACTGAACGCATGCTGGACAGACGACACAGCACAGAGGAGATTAACTGACAAGTTCAACAGCCAATCAAGACAGTACCCCTATGTAAAAAAAAAAACTGCAAAATTACACTGACAAAAAAATCAGACGTTGACTGTCAAAGAAGAACCGCAATATTGCAAGGAAACACTAATCAGGCAAACTGTGGTCGGGGGGCTAGACACTACAGCTTTGAACCTGCAGAAAAACGAATACGCCGGTTCACTTCAAACTGCTTTTCCTATTTCAGCATCATCCTGCTTCATTTAGCACCAATCAGCACACTATACTATATTTGTCCTGTAAATGTTTTGCAGGTCAACTTGACAAACAAGAAAGCAGGAATCCAGGAAATGCACCACTGTGAAATGTCTCTGGAAAATAGCAAAGACCCGTGCACGTCACAACTCCCAAAATAAAAACATTGTTGGCAGTGTCAAGAGGGAGATGTTGGAGTTCCTTAACTATCCTTCCAACATTTAATGTTTATTTTTAAGCTGCAGAGCAAATTTGGATTGCAGTTTTCAAAATAAACTGGTAATTATTTGATGCCAAACAAGATTATGATTTTTGTTTCAGCTTCTTGCCCTGTGCAGCGGTCACTTTTGAAAATGAATCTGAGTTTGGGCAATACAACAAATGCTGCACATCTAGATTTGCAGTGACTTGCTCAGTAACAGGGAAAGAATGTGAAACAGATGACACTGACAATGAGGCCACATTATTCCTCTGCAGTCTCAGTGAACCCTTTAATTAGAACTTTCTGACCTTTAAACCTTGGGATGTTTAAATCCTAAACCTTTGCAGACAGGGTGTAAAGGCTGGACATGACTAAAGTTCAGGCTTAGATAAAGTGCTGACATTTAACCCTTTTTTTTATTTATGCAAAAGAGACAATGCACGCCATTTAGGAAGCTTATGTAATTTAGTCTAGTTTGTTTTTGTAAATGTCTAAGATGACAAAATCAAACTTGTAAAAATGTATTTTAGTACTACAAGGATGTGAACCTCCTCCTAGAAAACACAGACTTTTTTGTTGCTGGATTTTAGTGATGTTATCTGAAAATCTGAAAGCCTCAAAATAAACAGGATAACTCTCCTTAACCTTTGTAAATCAGTGGGATCCTGACAGTGCCTTGTAAATACCATAACTTACACTGTTCAAACTGACCTCTGCCACTGGGGGCAGGAGTTGAACTGCCGGAAGCTTTCTTTATCCCAAAGGCTTTCAGGGTGAATCCAAAAGGTAAATCCTAAAGTCTCTGCTAGCTTTTATTCAGCCATTGTCAATGGTTTTTTTATGGTTTGTTTATAGAACTCAGATGTAAATTCTGGCCCCCCTCATTGGCTCGATCTGTAACGATTTACTATGGTCTAATTACTGACTTTAAGTGATAACATGGAGCAATAAAAGCATTTTTCCTATCATTTTCCAGAATCTGCAATAACCTGGAGAATTTTTGACCGCAAACTTAAGTTTATAAAGTTTGGGGGCTGGACTGTGGGTGCCTGTGAATTTTTTGGGATACCTAATAAACTGTAGAATAAAAAGAGCATGAAACATGTATGTATGTTCTTACTACAGGTATGTGTGCTGTTGTGTCGTTTTAACATGAAGAAAAGATATGATGATGGCAACTCTTCTCTTTGTAGGCTTTCTAAGAACACTGCAAACTATTTGATACTTGCAAAAGTTTTAAACCTTTTTTTGGACACTCAAAATATTTAACTAGAGTTGAAGTTTAATTGATCTGTGCTTCTGAACTTTTCCGAACTTTCAAAATCAGCACAAGTCAATCATTTTTTGTTTCAGTAAGAGCGAGGATCCAGGAATAAGGACGCCATAATTAAAATCAGTCAAAATACTTTTGCTCCAAACTCTTGACAGTAGAAAAACTAGATTTAAGACAAAAAATAATTAAACTGCACTGCAATTTTTGCCTCAATTTTATGAATGTTATTTTGGAGATGCTTAATGTTAACAGGTTAGACTGCCATCCATAGTCATTATTTTTTAAGCCAAAATTTTGATTACGAATGAACGCTAGTTTTTTGTCACTGTAATCAAAATAAATTACAATTAGGCATGTAAAAACTCAAAAAATGCAAACCATTTGCTTAGAACTAGCACAAAAAAAAACACTTATTCGGCTGTATAACATTTAATTCCAATAAACTCTTAACAGTTAGCTTTCATAGTTTATTTTTCCCTTTTTGAACATGTGTGTGGAACTCTTTGTCTCTAAATGTTGATATTTTATTATGAGATGTCTTGTTATGTGAAAATGTTACTACTTTTTAGTGATTTTCTTAAGATTAGTGTCCTTTTCCTATTTTTAGGGTTGCATCTTTTTTAGTAGAACCTCGATTAAATGTCGTAAACGTTTCACTTTTTTTTGGTAAAGGATGTTTATTTTTACCCTAAGTAAGTTCATTAAGGAAATCTTCAACCTCTGTCTTCACAACTTAAGTATCCCTTGTGCTATCCAAGGCACTTTAACATTGGGAGTGGGGTCATCTAGACCCCACAAGACAGTACGCTGAACTTTTTCTCTTCAATGATTTGAGATCTTCACTGGTGTCCATGGATTACATGAAATCCTCTCCACCTTTGTCATGGTAGGGATAACACAGGTGGGGTCATCTGGACCCTATAAGATAACACAAGGGCTAATGTGAAGTGAACATAGGGGGAGGGGTTCCCACCAGCTGTTTTGTGGTGGTGCTGCTTAGAGAGAGCTGGTCTGCGTTTCCTGACAGTCCCTCCCTTCTGCAAAGCGGCACAGGTGAAATGTCCAACACGCTGGTTTGAACAACATCAAACCACACAAGCAGGAAGCTTCTCTTCACTGTTATTACTGAGATAAAGATCTTGGTTTCGGAGCATGTGCCACGATCAACCTCCTCTCAGAAATCTAAGGTTGCAAAGTAGTGACTTTATACCAGATTAAAATCAGAAAATAGAGGATGTAATGTAGCTCTCTTAAGTGCCCCTTTAGACTTTGTATTGGGCCACAAACCAGTCTGTATTTTTTTTTGTTTCTCACCTTTGACTTCTGAACTTGCTCCATGAGTTTTACCCATGAATAGCCTCTCTCAACAGAGGAAGATGGGTTTGAACAAACTCCAAGCATTCCTGACTCACGCAGCAGAATTTTAGTTTGTCCCTCTAGCTCTTTCCTGCTGTAAATTTCTCATCTCACGTGATACAGGCAGTTTCCTTCAACCTTAACCATTAGACATGAAAGCTGTGCAGTAACAGGAAAATAACAAAGAGAGCGCCACAGTCTAATTATGCTGGCACAGTTTATGACCTGCCTGTACAAATCTATTATCTCCTGCTGCAGCCTTTCAACTCCAACTTTCTCATTGCTTCCAAAACCAGCTGGAAAAGGCTGAGAAGTCCACTTTCTTTACTTCAAATTCTTTATTTGTTTCCAAATTCCGTTATTCACTGCCCAAAAACAAGTTATTTAGTGTTTTAAAAAGGCCCTCTGCTGGTATTAAAGTAGTCACAATAACAAAGATATTGGCCAACCAGTCCCTCAGTCCTTTAACAGTACAGACATTCACGATACCTACATGACTAAGAGCATTTTTGTGGTACTTTCACCATGATCACAAACTCCTGACACTAAAATCCTCTGCACTTTTAACGGCCTCAAAGACCCAATCCAATGAAAATCATATTTTTAATATGTTCTAGTGGCATTTTTCTCATGATGGAGGACATATATAAAGAAAAATCAGTTTAAGATATAATTTCTGATTTCTGTGATTCAGGAGGAGACAATAAAATGCAGTTGGAAAAAGGATTGTATTTGTGACAATAAGCTGGGCGGGTCAAACACTTCCGTTCTCCACTTCATTCTGATACATCCACTTGCAGACAAATAAATCCATGCGCGTCTTCATTTTCCTCGTCTTACCTGGCATCTGGCCCAAAACTGTACAGCGAAATAGCTTCAATATTTGCCCACCATATTTGTTGCACTGGAAATTTTAGGTTGGGGTCGTGAGGGGGCTGTAAGCTACTTGTAGAATGGGTAAAGATAGATGAAGATGATGGGATGTGGGGACAGGCTACTCCACACCAACAGTCCTGGCTGCAAAATCAAAAGTGTGTTTTCTAAGAAATAGTTTCAAGAGCGGCAGGAGTTCATTAGTAATTCACCTTTGAGTTGTAAGATTTAACAATGGGATAGTTATTATTATGGGATAATTAATAAGACCACTGTGAATAATTTTACAAAAGATCTACCGTATTTTCCGGACTATAAGTCGCCCTTTTTTTCATAGTTTGGCAAGGGGTGCGACTTATACTCCGCAGCGACTTATATTAGAAATAAATTGAAATAAATACATTGTTAACCCTCCTGTTATGTTCATTTGTGAGGAACAGAGATGATGTTTCTGGGTCAATTTGATGTATGAGGTATGTTAAGTGTTAAGAGTATGTTAAGTGACTCAGAGAATCAGCAAACTTTTTTTTACAGTAAGATCTTGAAGGCTAACAACATAATATTCTATTTTCCAATGATTTTATAGATTCAGAAATGCAATAAAAGTGAAAACTGTTTCTACAAATACAGGATGAAAACAGAGTATTAGTTAGCCAATGATGCTTCATGAAAGGAATAAATAAATAAGTTTGAGAAAAAATTACTGTGAAATTATTAGATAAACAGTCTGCTATGATTGTGTCATATGAGGTTGTGAAAGTTAAAATGCGACTTATAGTCCAGTGCGACTTATCTGTGTTTTTTTCTACTTTATAATGCATTTTTGGGCTGGTGCGACTTATAGTCCGGAAAATACGGTAAATATGATCGGAGTGGGACTTTTAAACAAATACTTATATTTAAACTTCTTTGGCTGAAACACCGTGGAGAGACAGTTGTAGTAACCAACAAGGATCTCTTGAGCACTGGGCTTTCCAGATGGGAGCTTCATCGGCTGTTAGGGGCAGTGTGAATTCTTCTGCCTCAGGGTGCAGTCCTGATTGTGTCTAAACTGATAAGAGGAAAGGATGAGGGGAGGTGCAGGTGTGGGTCCCCATCCTGAAGCACATGATGATTAGCCTGAGAGGGCTCTGTTACTACTCGTGTGAGAAGGATCCCATCCATCAGTGCTACGTAGAGCACCTCGGGTTAAAAAAAAACAAAAAAACACGGCAACAAATTACTTTGAGCCCAAACAATAATCAGTAATACAGAAGAAGAGTTGGTATAATGACTTTTTGATCTGTGGTCTTTTTATGTCTGATTTAGGTGAAAAATTAGTTTTCAAAAACCTTATAAACGTAGATAAAAGCTTTTTTAAGTGTGTCAGCAATTGAAATGTTGCATTCTTCTAATACCTTCCCTGAAGAACCATTTTTGGGTGAAGCATTCACTGACTTATTTATAAATCACTGGGTGTCTGATTATTTAGAGGCGTGTACATCTTGTAAATCTAGAGTTAATGGTTGTGACTTTTCTATTTTTAATATGAGGAAGCTGTAACGTTGCACGCCTAGCGATTAAATGCGGCCTGTAAACTTACAGCTCATGGTGGGGATTGCCCTTTTTATTAACATCTGAACTGGCTAAGCAGCTGTACCAGAGCATCTGTTGGCTGTAATCTTACCGAGTTTCCCAGGAACAGGACAGTTGCAAGGTTGCGGCAACACCTCAAACAGGAGAGTCGAGACAAACATCCAAGAGAATGAGGCTTTTGGGGGTTTCTGCAGAAAAAAAGCATTAAAAAGTTTGCAGAGGACACGCGAGTATGTCGACTCAAAACAATCAAGTTATTTACTTGTTAAGAGGGAGCAAAGAACGACCTTAGAGGCTAGACTGAACTGTATTTTGAAGACATTTTTGCGAGAATAAACATTAGATGCATTTATGGTGCTATGCTATGCTTAATACTCCATCTTGGCTGTGTAGTTTCCACAAACACAACAGGTCTGTTCTGCAAGTAGGGGTTTACGCCACAGCTTTACTTCTCCTTGCTACTCATACAAGGTAGAATTGTGTGTCAGTACCAGGAAAAAAAGCCTTCTAAAAGACAGGTAAGACTGTAACTTTTATTGAAAGCTTGTTTAATCCTAATAGTACAGTTACAGAGGAAGAAATGTGGTTGTAATGTAGTCACATGCACCCATAGGGGGGTTGACGCCTACGAGCCAGAGGAGGGTCGTAGACAGGAGTGGCTGCATCATCAGGGGAGTGCAGGTGTGCCTTGCAGTTCTCTTAAAGCTTTATTTTAATGACATTCTTTAAAGGATGTCATGCAAATAAATGCATCATTGTGTGTGGTAATTATATTGTGAAGTATTTGTAAGAATAATGTAAGCTACACACACTCATGCAGTGCCCTTAATGCAGCACTCCAATCATTAGTAAGTCCTTGTTTGCTATGACCTGTTGTCTGCAGCATGCTCGTTCATGAACATTTCCGCACTACAAGTTCATAGAGCGGTCTACAACTTTGATATTTCCTGCGTGACCCGTACAGATTTACCTATATTTTCGTCCCTTAGGGCAGTTGTGACGGAGGAGGCATAAATCAATGGATTAAGCCAAAAGTTCACATCTTAGGCCCATCTTTTGTTCTTTTTGGACAAATAACCCCACATGCAGAAACTCCATGGATCCCTTCAGATCAAAGCCTCTGGTAAATACTATCCAATGGAATGTGCATAAATGTTTACATAAAAATGTCATGTTTCCTGATGAAAATGTTAAATACACGTTCTGATGGTTATAAATGTTTAGAGATAAGCACATCAAAGAGGCTATAACTATTGGGTCAACACAGATACAGAGGTGATGATAACTCAAAACATATTTGTGAAAATGGAAAACGGATAGAGAAGGTTTGTGTGAAGTTAGAATTGTGGGAGAACTAAAAGTCTTTTTCCGAAGTGGACATACTGTACGGAATGGAACACTGACCTCCCCTGTGGCAGAGGCCAACATTGTTGCTGTTGTTCTCATTTGTCTCCTTCAGCGATTCCACTGACGTTTTGTTAGAGGCAAGGCCTTCGTCATCAGTTTTCTCCTCTGCGCTGGCCTCCACAGGTGCCGGACTATTATTCTCAACAACATCCTCCTTGGGTTTGTCGTCTGAGCTGTTCGCAGCAGGAGCAGCAGACTCAGCACTGGGATCAACACTAGGTTTATCAGCCTCCACTGGAATAGACAAACCAATAAAAATAATACAGATAATGTTACTTTGCAATATGACTCACAATTAACTTTTCAGTTTAGCCTATGCCATAAATTGACTGTGGGATACTGTAATAAGCATTTCCAATTCTGAGTGATGCTGCAAATCAGCTCTTTACATTAGCATGCTGTGCATTCAGCTTCAGCACTGTGATGTAGTCTCGAGGGTGTATTTGAGTAGACCACCATGTTTGTCATGAGGCATCTGATTATCTTCCAGTTCCTAACAATTTTCAGTCATGCAGCTGTCGGAGGTTCTGGGAAATGAGGTCGGCCCCTTGACTGCATGACAGGCCCGTCATTATGTGGCCACGTTTTGTTCAGTGAGAAAGCAACGATGTGGAGCTTTAGTTGATATGTTTTTCCAGTGCCTCAGTGCTATCTTCATTGTCATTGGGTTACACGGAATCTATTTGTGTCCGTGAATAACAACCAAGACAGGTAAATGTGTAATATATATAATATTTCTGTTTGCACATTACAATTATTTAATTTTAACTATTTTAAAAAAAATTAAAGTTTTACTTTAAATTTTATTTTAACCTTTTACCCTTCTCACCTGGTTTATTTTTCTTGTCAGAGGCTTGCTGTCTCCCACCTCTTTCTTCCCTTTTTTTAAAGCTCTTTTTAGACCTGTGGGAACCTGAGCTGACGATGTGAAGTGTCAGCTGGAACAACTGAAACACCTGTGAAGGTGTGCAAAGCTTTTCAGTGGCCGGTAATTAGTTTTATGGCTCTGCTGTAAAAAATCCTTTTCCGAGTCAAGATAATAAAAACCCATTTAGCAGTTTAAGGTAGAAACTTTCAAACCAGGACCTACGTAAAGTATAACTCAGAAGCTTCCAGCATGATGTTTTATTATTAGTATTCTTTTTTTGTTGTTGTTGCTTACTTTCTTAGATTTTATGTAATTGATGCTGTGAGTGGAGGATTTTATGAATGTTCTATTGCAGCTACTTTCTTAGTCAAATGGACGTAAGCCAATCTACCAATTTGAATCATTATGCCATTTAGGGTTTGCTGTAGAATATTACCACTAATGCTTAGCTCATACTGCAATAAGTAAATTGAATCTGAAACAGTTTACTTTAGTTTATAGATACCCTTAAAGTCCCACTTATGCTGTTTTTAGTCCAAATCAAAAAACCTGTGTCGATTTCTAGGACACAGTTTCTGCAGAGCATTAGTAGTTCATTAGAAATTCACCTAAGAGTTGTGGGCAGGACGGTTTCCCATCATCCCTTTTTTAACGCTCTCTCACTAGCTTACAGCCCCTCACACTCTCAACCTAACATTAGCGTTGCAACAAAGGTGTTGAGCAATATTGGAGCTATCCAGGTGTATAGTTTTAAGCCAGATGCAACTCAGACGAGGAAAACAAAGCTGTGCATGGATCTGCAAGTGGATGCATCAGAATGGAGCAAAGCAGTGAGGTTGTGGGCCACTGACTGTACTATGTCAGTGCTACAAGCTTATTCCAACCACCTTTTTTGTCTGCTTCTGATTACCAAAGATTTTAATAAAGAAATACTCATAAATGCCATTTTAAGCTAAGTTTTCTTTATTTGTATCCCCATTTTAAAAAGCGCAATTTTGCAAAATAGAACTGCTGAGTTTTTTGGTCACCATTTTAATGAGCATATCTTTGTGGTTTAACCCTTGTGCTATCCTATGGGGTCAAAATGACCATTGACATGTTCTCCCTACCATGACAAAGGTGTATAAAGGTGAAGAGGATTTCATGTAATCCATGGACACCAGTGAAGATCACAAATCATTAAAGAAAAAAGTTCAGAGCACTGTCTAGATGACCCTCTCCCAATGTTAAAGTGCCTAGGATAGCACAAGGGTTACAGTGAAATTTTATTTGAGGAAACTTCTCAAACTTCACACACCATCTAAAAAGCTCTGAGCTTTAGAGAAACACTTCAAGAATCACAAGTAAATATGATAATACATACATATAATCCAATATTGAGTTTTTAACTTTTTTTCACAACAAAAATCCCCAAACTATAAGCTTTAACATCTGTAAAATATTGTGTTTGTATGTTTGGTCAGTGTGCCAAATTGATGGTTGGTGCACAAGCCCACTGAGAATGAGTGTCTGCTGCCCCACAGCAAAATGACTGGCCTTCCGTTTCCATCATGTGGTGGAGTTTGGTATTTCAAATAGGTTTAAAATAGAAGTTTTAATTTTTAACCAAAAAGGATTTCAAATTAACTTCTGATTTTAGTCATTATAAGGTCTTTGTAGTTCACTAGTTCAGTAGTATCAAAGGGAGTTTTTTAATTATTTTTATTTTCTCCTTCAGTAAAGAAATCCTTAGAAAAACCCTACACTTACACCCGCTTCTTCCTGTTCATTTTCTGGCAGTGGAGGAGAGTCTGAAACCTTCAGAGGTCTCCAAACCATCATTATGGGCTGATAAGACATCCAGCAAGCAAGCAAGACGCTTAATGTATAGAATGCTAAATTCAAGATGTCTTTGACAGGAAAGATCTCATAAGATATTCTTTACAGCCTCACACAGGGTGAAGCTATAAGCTATAAGTCAATCTAAATTTCACACTTCGATCCAGCTAAGATGTTACTTTAACAGTCTTTAAGTGTGAGGTTTTACATCATACACAGGAAGCTGTCACAAATGGTACTTCCTTTTAGTCTGTTTAACTGATCTTTGGAAAGTGGAAGTCTTAGCACACATCTTTAGATGACTTCATTTTCAAACTAACACACCAGACACCATTTTGCTTGCTTTCTTTTTCATACTAAAAAAGATGCTTTTACCTTTCTGCTCCTCTTGTGCTTCAGGTTTGATTTCTTCTTCTTTGGCAGGATTTTCTGAACTTTGAAAGGTTTGCATATCTTAAAAAAATTCATAGATCAAGAGTTTCAGTTTTTGTAAACCAACAAAACTTCAGACGAAAAGGAGAGTAAACAAAGACCCTTGTATGATTAGTTTGGAAGGAAGCTTCAGACTGACCCTTTTCTTTTTCTTTTTTTTTTTTTTTTACTTGTCCTGTCCAACAACTGAGCAAACTGATGAGAGCTGAAGGCCATTTGTGTTTTACTATTACAATAAGGGGTTATGTATCTTCGGGTAGCCAGGGTGTATATTTTTTGTTTTGTTTTTTCTTATTTTTAATTATCTATTACATTTCAAGTTTTAAATATATATTTTCTTTTACAGAGGGAAGAGAGAGGGGAAGAGTGACTGACCCTTTTCAGGTTCTGTATCAGGCGGTGACTCAGCTTCTACAGCGCTGAGAGGGACGTTAACTTCATCAGGTCTGGAGGTCAGATCAATGGAGTGGTGCTGGAGGAAGAAAACGTGGACAGACTGAAACAGTCTAACCTATTAAAACTACAACTGCTGTTCGTATCAATCTCATCTTGAAGTTGCTTGAAACATCATGAATAAAAGTCAAAGGATTTAAAAAAAAACATACCCTCCCTCTCCCTCGTGCAAAGAAACAAGCAGCTCCAAACGCAAAAACTACAATGATGAGGACGATTAGGATGATGATGCCTGTAGACACAAAACAAGTTCCAACACGTGCAGATATGCCGACCTTGTATAAACTTTTATAGCTCCTTGTATCTGCAGGGGAACAACTCACCTGTCTTTTCTCCTGCTGCAGCAGTAGGTGAAACAGTAACTGCAATAAACATGAGCAGTTACTTTAAAATATGTAATAACAAATGCAAACAAAGATTTTTTGTTAACAAATCATACAGTTATTTAAAAAAACTATTCCTAAAAATAAATAAACCTAAAAAAAACCTAGTTTAAACTTAGGATTTCAAAACAACAAATTATTAGGTCATTGCACTAAATTTTACCCTGATAATGACACAAAACCTATGGTTTTTGTATTTTTGCAATGGTTTTGTCCATTTATTGATGCTACAGTGAGTGTTCTTGGCAGCCGTGCCAAATTTCTGTTCAATTGTTAGACTTTAAGACCATTTTTGGAATTATTAGTTGATCAGAAAGTTAAGACACTAAAGCTTTTTAAGCATCTTCAACGTGAAGTTAGATTTGACAACAGTGCTCATTTTTTTCAAGGACCAGAACACAAATGAAATTCTTTTCAGCTCATTACATATATGGGTTTTATAGGTAACAATACACTAGATCTGATAAAACTGGATTATGACAACTCTGCAAAAATATAAAATGAAAAACTCAATATGGGTGGGATTTTTTAAAGTTTTTTTTAAGTGCCTCTTCCCAGTTACTCTACTTTACTTTGCTTGTTGATTTTCACCTTTCGGCAGATCCCTTCAGTGGTCACCACAGCGAATTAGCTTTCACTGATTCTCACAGGTGATTGGGCCCCTTGTGGCTTCATAGTTAGGCAGTTGTGCAAAGGGTCTTGCCGAGGGACCCACACTGGATAAAGCTCATTATGCCCCCTGGGGATTGAACCCTGATTTCCCTGAGTAATAATATTAAAGAGTTTAAGTAATATTCATTGTATTTAATGAATCTAATGTGACCTAAGTGTGTTGAATGCATTACTGGAAAAATCTCTATTAATGATTATGAGTAGTTACACTGTTAAAAATCAGAAAACCTTTTAGCAAAATAGACATTTCTTCTACAGTATTGTTATTATCACAGCCACAGAGGCTGGAACCAAACTCTAATTACATAATGATAATTAAAACTCAAAATTAATATTGACAAAATAACAATGCCAAAATTCCTTGTTGAAATATCTTTTGATTTATGATCAGGTTAAATTCAATGTCAAGTAATGTACCATATACTGTTCATAACAATTTTTTCTTTTTTACGACAAAGAAAATTGACTCTAATTTGCTATTTAAACTCAAAATGTGTGTTCATTACATTTTAAAATCAACAGAATAGGTTTCTTTTACCCTAAACATACAGAACATAGAAAAAAACAGGACCTAATAATGAATTTTATCAATGATCGTCCCATCTCATCTTAATCTTAGTAAGGTGACACATTGCCAGAATACTGTCATCCCCGTCTTTTTAAAAATAATGTATTTGTTTTCATTGTAACCTTTGATCCATAAGAGTTTTGATGCTATAGAATTTCCGATGTTTTTCTGAATCTTTCACAAATTGGTAAAAATGAGCTGATGTGCAAACTGAACAAACATTGCTTCATGTACTTTCAAAACCTTTCGCCTGTTCCTGCAAAATGAAATGAAACAGGAAGCATTTCATCAGCTAACTGTGCTGTCAGTGAGCGTTGAAACAAAAGTGCAAAAAGGTGAACCGAGGATCTGATTTATTTACTTTTACTATAGTAGGGAAAAAAGAATGAAAGTCAGTATTTGAAAATGTATATTAAACCCTGGCTTACTCTTGTCATTATTGTTTGCACCAGTTGTAGGTTTTTTGCTTTCAACAGGCCCAGAAGGAGGAGTAGGAGACGTAGAAGAATGAGGAGGAGAAAGAGGAGACATGGTGGTTGACTCTGTGGACCCTGCAGTTTGAGACACTTTATCCTGTGTTGTGCTTTCTCCACCTTTATCAGGAAATGACAATATATCAAAACACAGCAAGCATAGCAACTGTTGAAAATAAAGAGGAACTACACATGACTGTGCCAAAGATCAGTTATCAGGGAAGGCCCCCCCACCTTCGCTCTTCGTTGGCGTGCTGCTGTAGGTGTTGCTTTGTGTCGCCATTGGGGCAGTTGTGTCCTCGCTGGTAGCTGTGGTGTCACTTGTGATGGTGGATGCTGCAAAGCTAAAGTCTAAAACATTGTCGCTTGTAGCCTTGATGGTGACCTCCTGACCCGTTATGGCACAGACCACTATCAGCACTACATAAGGAAAAATAAAGTTCCAATTTAGCACAATAATTCATTTTAAGAGGGATACAATACAAGCTTGAAGTTTCTAAATAACGTCTGAACTCAATAACCTTTTTCTGGCTTTGTCATTGTCTTTTTTTAGATTTCTGACACTGATATGTACAAATAATGCTAATTCCAAAAATATAAAAAGTTTTTAAAAAATGCAGCACAAAAGACAAATCCCCCAAAGCAAATGAAATACTACCTTAACCCATCCATGACGGATTTTATTTTACAAACAAATTTTTTAAAAAATTCCTCAATGGATTTTCCGTTCAAGGTGATCCTAAATTAATAGATTTAATGGCACCTTACAAATCAGAGACATACAGCATGAAGGGGTTATAAAAAACAAAACCCCAATTTAATATGTTTCTATTTTTACATTTATGCATTTAAATTACAAAACAATAGGTTCAATTAAAATTATACTGAGCCAGTTGGGCGGAATTTCTGTTAAAATGAATGTCAAATTAAACACAAATTTATAGATTTATGCTCAAAAATAGGAATCAAAATTACTTCTAAAGAAACTTCTTACACAATTTCCTTTTTTACTCTTCGGTTATAAGGAAAACAAATTTCTTTGATCATATTTACCTCCTTAAAACCAGAAAAACTTTGAAAGGAATCTTACCAAGAAAGGATGAAGAAAGTTGTGGCATTGTAATTGTTTTGCTAGTAGTAGTAATTGGAAAAAAAATGAACATAAATATTTTTCCCTATAAGAAACTGACACTGCTGCTGTCATGAGGTGCTTATCCTCCTCAGTGATATTAAGTAAATAGCACTGGCTGCCCTTGTTGCTAATCAAGAAGAAAAGAGAAGAGGATCAGTGCAACCAACCACAGCAGGATGCCAGAGGTGACTCGATTACTCAAATGTTTAGAGATATAGGAAACTGCTAGTTCAACGCTTTGCACATTCTTCTATCTAGAGAGTGCTGTGAGAATGTTCACTAATGTACAACAAACATGTAAACATATTTCAAAATCAAAAATTTTCATGAAAGGAACAAATGAATAAATTAAAAAACAAATAAGAGTCTTAATGTTGCTGAAAAAACGCTGCTGTGTCACAAAAAATCTTCATTCACCTCTTTGAGAAAAAAGGATTGATCCTCTTCTTTGTTTGGCTAGTTGAGTATTTTAGAAAATGTCCACTGAAGGACAGATAAGACTAAATTAAACAGTAATGTATTTTCTTCTTAAGAAACTGGGCCTGCTCAAAATAACATCAAAATGATGTTACTATTAGTTCTGCTGATGCTCACTAGATGTCACTGTGACTAAGGACAAAATTCTCAGACAAGAATCTATCTTTTCTGGATGTGTGCTATGAAAATATCTGACATTCCAGGTGTTTTGCACTGACTTAAAGGTGATCAGGATGAATGCCAGTATTGCAAGGGGACAGCACCTTTTAGTAGACGGAAGTATTCATTGATGCCATGAAAGATGGCACCTTCAATGTGATGAGTTATTTATACGTCATTTCCTTAAATATGGATTTGTCAGGAGTCTTGTTTTGGTGTAACTAATTAAAAAGGCATTTTCTGTCTTTATTTGATGCTATTTTAGACCAGGACATTGCTTTCAAGCTGACAAGACAACAGTATTATTTTTTTCTAATGAGAAGCAGAAGTTTTTCAAAATGTACTTTTGATTTTTTATGTTTAAAAAATTCTTGCTTGTCACCGATAAAGTTTGTCACTATGACTTTTCCTGTGAGAGTAGAACGCCTGTGAGAGAAATATGCGCTCAGTCTTGTAGCTTTATTTATTGCTGTTTACGTCCTCATGCCAATGGTAATCAGTAGCAGGATTAGTGTTAACTGCCACCCAGTCACTGGCAGGCTCCACGTGGGCCACTGCAGGCCCCTCCTGTCGTCTGGCCTGACTGGGTTTGCTCAGGACCCGCTCACAGTTTTGGGGGGGACTGGGAGTCCGCTAATCCTGAAGAAAGACGCATGTCCGGGCCACCTATCTCTGCATTGCAGAGCATCAGGCAGGAGAGGAGTGGAAAGGAAAGAGGAGAGAGTGTGTTTCTGTGTGTGTGTGAGAGTTGGACCACCCACCCGGAGGATTCAGAGGCACAGGATTCACAGCCCATTCTGTTGACCTGCCACACCGCCCCAGCTTTGGGCAAGGCCCTCCCCAATTGTTCCGCCTGCTAACATGAAGAGGGGAGGGGAGGGGGGGTTGGACAAGGGGGGTGTGTGAAGGGGGGAATGGATGAGCTGTAAACAGTGGGTTGAGCTTCTCTCCTTCAGCGCACAAAAGGGCTGAATTGTGTCAGACTGGAGCACTTTTTAGAGTGGCCCTGCCATTGGGTCTGAATGAAACATCTGTGGAGGCTGAGCCAGGGGGAGAAAATACTATTTTGCTGTTCAGCCACACTGACAACCTGTTTTCTAATTCTTTACACCCCCCCCCCTTTTTTTTTTACACACACACACACATAAACCGCATCCACCACCTTCATAGAGTTACTTCTCCTTACGCCTGGCAAAACTTTACTGTATACATTCATTTACAAAGTTAAGAGATGGGAGGAGACACAAATAAGTGGCTAAAAAAGGTAGTAAAGATCTGTTTTCAATTTTTGGTTTTTATTTTAGCTAAAGATTGACGGTAAGCAGATATAAAAAGAAGCAGGCATCTGTTGGAAAACTGATGGATATTTAGCTATTAAAGTCGCAGCTTTTTGCGTAGTTTGGCCAGAGGTTCGCCTTATTCTTAGGAGCGACTTAAATGTTGCTTAAAAAAAAGGCTTATTTATTTTGCCACCAAAAAACCCTAGAGGGCACTGTAGGTGTGTGTATCAATATTTGCTACTGACAGCAACCAGAAGAAGAAGCGCCGTCCAAAACAAACAAGGAAGAGAATCTGAACTCCCTCCTGACTTTATGATATTTTTCTTATTTGCATCGAGACATTACAGTCCTTGGTTTTATTTTTTTACTTCCTCGGACTAATGCGGTACAGCATGTCATCAAACTGGGTCAAATAGATATGGAAGTACCACTGAAAGCGCCCCTCATTCAGGTGCAGCTCCTGCAGTAAATGGTAAAGATTGCCTTGAAAAAGAAGACTCAATGATCTCATGAACCCAGACATGACGATGTGTTTACAGATCATTCTGCAGAAGTCTTCAAACGCATATCAAAAAAGAGGCAGCAGTTGCATATTTGACTCGTGAAACACATTCACTCTGAATGCAGCATTATGCCGGGTTTGGCATATTTGTTTAAAAGCGTTGCACTTTTCCCCAAAAGTGTAATTTATATGTTTTTATTTTTATTTTCTTCTTATGCATTTTTGTCTGCTGCAACATATACTCCAGTGTGATTTATAGTCCAAAAATTACAGTAATTTAGATGTATTAAACAAAAAATCAGCCTGTAGATCAGATTTAGTAGTTGTACCACATACATTTTAGCCGTTTCCTTTTTGAACAAACCTGAGGCAAAACAACACAAAACACTGCAACCACAACAAAATACAAATTAAAGTGTGCAAAAAATAAGACTTTTATTCACAGGCCAAATTTGGCCCGCGGGCCTGAGTTTGACACATGTGGTCTAAGGGCAGGGATACCCAGTTTAGTTTAATTTTTGAATAGTTTAATTTAGCAATCAGCTATTGTTTTTTATAACTGATTTTATGAACAGTTAGTGAAGCCCATTGAGACTACCGTGTTGTAATATTGGGCTACATAAATAAAACTAAACTGAATATAAAAACAAGATGTGAAAAATATTTTGCTCTAAAAGATGATCTGAGTTTGTGTTGAGTTCTGAATGTTATAATGCATTCCATGGAGAGAAAAAAACTGTGATGTTGCTTTTTTACATTTTTACAAATCAGAAACATTCATTCATTCATTCATTCATATTCTTAACCGTTTATTCCCTTTCGGGGTCACTGGGTTGCCGGAGCCTATCCCGGCCACTTGGGCGTAGGCAAGGGATACCCTGGACTGGTCGCCAGTCTGTTGCAGGGTAGAATATCCTCAATCACACATCCATTCACTCTCACACTCACACTCACACCTAGGGACAAATCAGAAACAACTTCTACAAATGAACAACTTTTCTTCACCAAATCCTCGTATCTGCAAAAAAAAAAATCTATTCATCTTCTATTCCGTTTATTCCCTCCCCAGCTAAGAAAATAATGTCTGCCATTAAACCGATCAGCGGCCTGAAAAAGGTTGAAGACCACTGCCTTAAGGTGCACTGCAAATATTTTGATACTTGCAAAGATGACTTTAGATGTTCTATAGAATCTAAATATTTTTACCAGGTCTTAATTTATCTTTGTTCTACATCTTTCCAAGCTTTTTTCAAACTCAACGTTTAAGAATTATTTGTCTAAGGGCTGGGATATGAAAACAAGGAAATTTTTATTAAAATGACTCAAATTCCTTTTGCTCCAAACTCACGACAATAGAAAAACTTGATTTAAGATAAAAAACAATTCAAATTGCTTGGTTTCAAGAAATGTTAATAAGACATCTAAAAGCATTTTATGAAAAAAAACTACTTCATAACATGGAGATGCCACATTAAATCACTCAGACAGTTTTTACCATTGAACACAGTTGTTTTGAAGACCATGATATGAGGATTTATTAAGATGGGCCAACTTGTACCAAGATTGTCTTCTCAATTTGTTCCAAAATAAGTGATTTTTTCACTTAGTACACTAATTTTTTGTCACTGTAATGCAAATGAATTACAAAAACTCAAAAAATACAAACTGTTTGGTAAGAAGTAGCAAAAAAAAACAAAACGTCTTGGGCTATATAACATTTGGTTTTTGATTAATTCGATCTAACAGTTAGCTTTTTAAGCTAATTTTTCCCCTTTTGGATGCTTATGTGTAACTCCTTATTTTTAGATTTTGGTATCTTCTTATAAAATTAAGAATAGTTTTCTTTTCCTCTTTTCAAGCTACATTTTTTACAATGTAATAATGGCTAATAGACCTGTGTAAACAAACAAAAATAAATGGTAAGGTTTTGGAGGGTAAAATGGCTGCCAACATCACCTCAGCAGCACAAGGACAAAGGGAGAGCTTTCATACCATTATTCCAGTGTGTGCAGCTCAAATTGAAGGGAAAACAAAGATTCCTTCTAACTTTCCAGTCTTCCCTTTTCTTTAATCAATTTCCTCTGTTTTGTTCCAAATCATCCATGATAACTCTCCCTTTCCCACCTTTTGTGGCCCCCGGTAACAAGATTCCATACTTCCACACACACACCCATACACATTTATTGTTAACCCCCTGTTGTAAGTAGGCAATACCTTCGGCGTCAATACTCGTTTCCCCCTTTGGCTCCTCAAGCCTGAACAATGAAGAAGGCCCACTGGCTCCAGAACCCCACTAAGAAGCCCATGACCCTGCCCACCTACTCTACTAAACCCTCACACATGCAGACCCTCCCTCACATGCACAAACATACACACAGAGGTTAATGCAGAAAACGCTCATGCTGAAGTTGTAGACATGATCACGTTTGCACACACAGCTCACACGAGCCTGCTGTGAATGAGGGGAGCGAGCCGAGGGGGAGGGGGTGGGAATGGGGCAGAAACTGCACTTTTAATACCAGCTCAGCTTGTAATCACTGGAGTTTGAACTTAGAGGACTTCTTGTGCCGAGAGGTCAAGAAGACAGAACGCTCATTGGCTCTCTCCTTTCTTCCCTGCTGCCCTCTGTCAGTCATCTTATTCTAAATGTCTCTGATCCGTTAGCTGCTTACATCCAGCGACAACAGCCCTAAGAAAATCTTTAATGTATTTTCAACAGGAAAGTGTAGGTAAGACAGATTTCATCTGGAGCAAGCTCAACTGCCTTCTGGGCTCAAGCAACCCAGAGCTTATCTTTTAAAAAAAATTTTTTTTTAAAAGACTTAATTCTCTTCTTGTAAATGGTTTTAAAGGGAATTTTATTGCCTTTTTTTAATACTTACTTGCGAAAGAAAATATAAAGCCAATGCCTGTAAAATATCCATCAAGTGTTACAAGAACTGCTTTCCTCCAAGCATTGTGTGCATCTGGAACTGGCTGAATGAAAAGTCTCTCCAAATTATACACCTTTATTGGACTTTTCATTTCCCAAATATGACCACCCAGAGAACACAGCCCATGCCACCCACACACTTCTGGGTGGATTTATCATTCAGCTGATGTCTGTTTGCTTGATGAATGAAAGCAGCTCACAGCACTGACATTGGTAGCTTGTTTGATGGAGAAGCAAAACATAAAGACTTTATTAACTTAACATGTGAAGCTGTGAAGATTAATTTAAGTGCTAAGGAAAATTCAATATCATAAAAGCAATATTGTTATAAAGCATAGAAGGCTGTCATTTGGTCAGTCAGTCACTTCTTTACAATGTAAAAATGGCAAGTTAGCATGGCTATTTTTATAAAAATACAGACTTTTTTTTAAGAACCTAAAGGTCCACAACCTCACAGCTACAAGGTAAGTAATGGAAAAACACCAGACCAGCAGATACAGGGCACAAGGTAAGACTCAAAGCATAAAACCAACAAAAGCTTAGCATACAAGCTGGGCATGTTAAGATTTGCAAATGCAACCAGGCTACAATCAGCTTACTTGAGTTACCCGTTTCTTAAATGTCATGTAAACCAGAACAGTGATTTCTGGAGGGAGATTTTGTTTGCAAATTAGATTTGGCCTGACTGTTGGTGCCATCTTGGGTGCCTTTGATGTCACTGAACCCCAGCCTTTCCCAACATGGAAAAAATTGGAAGGATAAACAATTCTAACAGATTGAATGTGGCTTGACTTGTTTGGGTAACAAGCCAACTCACAGTTACATGGGGAACTGACATGGCTTTAGATGCTTCTATTTTTAAACAAACCTCAAATAGGAAGTAAAAGAGCTATCCTGGGTTAAAAGACATGATAATGTCCCAGTTGAGGTAAAGAGTAATTTTAAACATACTTATACCTATTCTGTATGTATGCTTGTAAACTAGGAGAGTAACGTTTCGTTTTAACAAGGATTTGATACATATAATAAGTTGTGGTTGGCGACACAATTCATACTCGACGTTGGTTTATTTTGAACGATCTGATTCATTGAACTAAAATCAATCCAGAAAATCTTTAGCTAAAATTTCAACCAGTGTGACTCAGAAATAAATAACTGGGTACTGAAACAGGGTCAGGAAACAGATGATCAGATCCAGATACAATGCTTGGTAATGAAGTAGAGTGACACAAATAATACTTTGCACTGAGCAAAGTATTGTTACTCACAGTGTTTGAGCAACTGTGATTGATCGAGTGAATTGGAGGCAGGTGTGCGTCATCCAGAAGGCATGCGCTAGGGTTGCTAGGAGATGTTGTGGTTAGAACTCGATAGTTCCCGTTGGTAACAAGAGGGGGAGACAGAGCTCTGACTTGTGACAGTAAGTACTTACTACTTACTAGAATTAATGGCAAATTCATTCACATTTTAGATTCATAAAGTTCACCCCACTGTTGTTTTTCCACATGAGAATAATCCAAAGGGAACATTATTAGAAAAGTGTAGGACACTGTATGGTCACATATCTTTGCTAAATTCCGTGTTTTCACACGTTGGACTGGAATGATGGCATGATCATTTTTTGCCGCCATCATGTGTTCTCCGCTGTGATGACTTGGTCGTTTTTACGTGATCGTAAAATACACCTACCGTGTCTCAATCCAAACAGTATTTTCCAATATTAATTAATTGATTTATTTTTTTAAACAATTTTATAATATATAGGTCAATTCGACTTATAACTTGTCTCAGACAAATCAATCTAGTTGGATCATAGGACTATAAATTGATTCATCAATGAAGTCGATCAATCAATACTCTCATGCAAAGCAACTGTCTTTCCTGGGCTTTGAAAAAATGTCAGAGTGGTAGCAGCTGTTTCTCTGATAACACTTCTGAAGCCATTTCTCCTTCTCAATTAATTGAAGGACTCTTGGATATTTCAGAGCACAACCTGTCAAACCTTCATTAGATATGCCTGTGGTCACACAATCGGATGCTCAGAGTTTCTCCAATGAGCAGGTATCAACCTTTTAAATAACTGTGCAATCAGTCAAAAAGCAATACATGCTTCTTAATTGCTGATTTTGTCCCATTAAAACTATCCATTTTCAGATCCAGCAGAATCCCTTTTGGGGTTGCAGGGCTGTTCCGGCTACTGCTGGGTAAAGGCAGGGTACACCCTGGACACACATATTAACACTTTAGAACATAACAATTAACCTACGAAGCAAATTTTTGGACTGTGGGAGGCAGTCGAGGTGCCCGGAGAAAACCCACGCATGCATGAGAACATGCAAAATTAACTCAGAAAAGTCACAGCAAGGATTTGAACCAGAGTCTTCTTGTTGTGTGGCAAGAGCGCTAACCACTACCCCACAGTGCAACCCCCAATGGAAACTAATTTTATTCAATTTAAATGCATTTCTAAAGTCCAGCTGATGTTGTTTCTATGTTCATTTGCACAGACAAAATCTCATTTGATAGTCTGACATTTTTTTTGAACTTTATCTCTTGTGTATGCCATTTTCAGTTACTTTTAAGATTATACCAGCTAATTAAGGAGCAAATGAAATATGCATATAAAATACTTAAACTGTAATCCTAAAGGTGATGCTGGACCAGTGGATGCAAAGGTTTGTTGTTCTATAATGGGTGCTTTTTTAAGTTCTTGTGCATACTCACAGGCAGACATGAGCACTTTACAGACTGTTGATGTGGTTCTTCTTGTGTGGGATTAAGGAGAGAAGAAGAAGGAAGGTGAAGACAGGGACAAGCCAGATTTTGGCCCCAGAACTTCTGGAGTATTTACAAGAGTTTAATGTGCAAATGATAATGCCTCTTCCAGGCTATGTGTGTGGCCAGGTGGTGAGATACACACAAGCATATTTATACACATGCACATCCATGCCCACACACATACTGTAGTCAGATTCAGACTGACTTAGTGATTGGGACTCTTTTGTCTTCATCAGGTCAATCAGTGGAACCAATGGGACCTGGGGGCGGTGTGGCTGGATGTCCTTCTGTTCCAGACTTAAGTGTGGTCTGTTCCAGTAACTTGTGAGCAAATACAGACTCTTGAGCTCTGTGTGTGTATGTGCTTTCATGTTTTTAAGAGAGTAGGTTTTAGCATAAGTATGAGCAGGAAACAACATCTGTGTCGGGTAGTAGATGAAAATTAGGGGGTATTACCTCATTGTCATTTACCGTAACACACATTACTTATTATTTATTCGCATAATTAGTCTTGCTATCAGCTCTGAGGCACCCCAAAATGCTTGTGGTCTGCTTGGACATCAGATACAACATGTGTGGTACTTGGAACTACTAGCTCAAGATAGGGTCCAAATTGAGATTATTGATTAAAGAAATAAAGAAACTATCACTTTAAAAGGTGAGTGGCCATAATATTGTGCATCAAGCGTTACTGGTTGCTTCACACATGCACCCTCCACAACACACACTCACACAACTGAAGCCCACCACAGAAGGTGCCCAGATGTGCCGCTGGCCAAAAGCAGAAGTAGGTCTTGTATTTTCAAGTGATAGCTCTCATATGGCCCATGGCAACAGTAGTAAAATCTGACATCATTCCCATTTGGAAATGTACCTCCAGGGATGGAGAATTGTAACACCATTAAACATAAAGGGAGTCATTATTACCTTTTTAAAAGAAGTGGGTTCAAAGTATGGATACTGATAAGGAAGGCATGTACCGGTAATTATGAAGCAGTGGTTTGTGTGACAGAGAGTGATTGATTTTGTTTGCGTTGAGGCTTTTTTTAAAACAGATATACAGTTAGCCTGAATTCAGTGAGTGAGCCCCCTTCAATAGGAAGACCACCAGGTACTTACATTACATGCGAAGGGGGGTCTAAGGGCAGGGATGCCAGTATAGCTTAGTCAGTTTGTTAGTTCATTTTAGTATTTTTCTATTGAACTCTTTGTATTCGTGATCCTTTTGATTTCATGTTTTACTTCGAAGCCCATTGAGACGACTGTTGTTGTGATTTTGGGCTGTACAAATAAAATTGAATTGAATTGAATTGAATTGACCTAACCCCCATCTCCACTCTTCTATTTGCATCGGACAAGCCAAATGCACAATCAAACACAGCATTCATATCCAATTAACTTTGTGTGTGCTGTACATTATTATAACATGGTTGACTTCCAAATGTGATTCCTACTGGGGATTCATTAACTGGTGGTAACAGACACCTATGCAGTTCAACTACAACAGAACAATGTGATGGATGTGTGGTCCGGAATGAAAACAATCTCAGACTTCAGGAAGGAGAAGGATTCATCTGATGGAAGCCTGGAGAGAGTCAACGAACTGAACGGGTATTCCAGTGGGCTCGGTTAAACATTCCACTCATCTGGCCACTAGCACATAGCTCTGAAACACCATCAAAGCTTGCCTGCCACTCTTCCCTAAGCCTCATCCTGCACCTAAAGGATATGCATTACAATTTGTTGTATTTTTTATGTCAAACTTTGAGGTTAAAGTTAATTATTTGTTCTATTTCTTTTGTGTCACCATTACACAGAGTTCAACCAGTAACGACCATGAGGAGGGTCGCAGTTGAAACAGGGGGTGAAGTGGGGGCAGAGCCAGGGTGTCCAGCAATGCACCAGCGATCTCCACAGTGCTTTCATCTCCCCTGATAAGTGCCATACCTAATCAGGTTAAAGCAGCGCATGCCACGGAAGGAAAGGAAATTCCGTCCAAAACGGTAACGTATCTGTTCCGCTCTCAAGCGTTGCATTCCTCTAGCTAATTAAGAGTAAATATCTGACCCTGGAGTGAAAACGTCCACATCAGTCCAACTATAGTCAGCGGCTGTGGTCCATCTGTACTCTCTATTTCACTCACCTTATGCTCCCCCCTTTCCTCTTCTCAGCCTAATTTACCCCACATATGACAAAAAGACAGTGCACAGATTTTAGTGGGAGCTCTTTTATTCACTGCAGTTTCATTTTTTTATTCTTTTGAGCATTTAACCCTCGGGGTGGATTTTCAATCTCAAGGCCATTAACCCTTTAACACCGGAGCTGTAGCTCAAGTGTTGACCATCTTTGAATTACAGTAACTCTTTGACCGTTTATGCAATTAAACAAAATATCAACACAAAGCCGATTGTCTAAGCGTCGGAATCTATTTTTATCACATGAATTGCGTACAAAGAGTTATGGTAGTAGACCTTATGGCCCTCCTGTCTCGACTAGAATATGACACCTCTGTCCTGTGGGGTACCACAATCGTTTATGATTCTTTAAAGTTATTTATTACTGCTTTCTTTATGTGGACATTATAAATACATGAAACAATCCAAAAGCATTTTTTTTTAATTGTGTTACTACAATAAAAATTACAACAATTTTTAGCAAGGTAACGTTTATGCGTCATTTTCAGTATTAAAGGTATTCGCTTTCTGTTAGCAGCTGCTCGCTTTCGTTAATTTTTTTTCCATCTTCTGCTGTCGTTTTTTGCACTTGCCGGCCGACTTCTTTCTGCGATAACATTATAGAAACACTTGATCATTTGTTTTTTGAATGTATATATGTTAACAGTTTTTGGGAGAATTGTTTTTTGTTATCCTTTTCAAAGGTTCCTTTTCTTTTTCCTATTCAACTACAAAAACACATTGTATTATTTGGAGTGGTTTCTGGTGATAAATTATTTGATTTGACATTTAATACTCTATTAACATCTGGAAAAATTTTCATTCACAAAAGCATGTTTTTATAAATCAAACCATTATTTAACACATTTCATAAAGAGACCTGTTTATATTTTATATTGCGTAAATTTATAAAAAAAACAAAAACGCAACAAAAATGTACATTTTCCTTGAAGATAACATTCTGTATAGCAATCCCTAGCATTGCAATATATTATGACATTTGTACAAGGCTACAATTCTAGTTTTATTTTATTTATTTTGTATTTTATTATTATTTTTCATCTGTATTTCTCTCTGTTCTATACATGTTAAAAAAGGAAAGTCATCTTTTGAAGTTCTAATAAAAAAAATAATAATAATTTAAACTTACCGGCCGGCAGTTTAACGTAAAGGGAATACAGTAAACCCTTGTTTATCGCGGGGGTTACGTTCCAAAAAGAACCCGTGATAGGCAAAATCCGTGAAGTAGAAACCTCTATTTTTTTAACAATTATTATACAATTAAATACTCTGTTATACATTGAAAAGAAAGAACAAACCATTTTACAGGCTCAAACATTTGTTTCACAAATCAAAGTACTTTAAAAACGTTTTTTTTTTCAACAAATAACTTCTGTACTGTACTGTCAAATAATAATTTTAATCATCAATGTGAACAGAAGGCTTCAAATCGCGGAGATTAGCCCCGCCCACCGCGACCCGAAGAATTGGATTAAACGGGAGAAAATTTAAAATGATCATGAAAAAAATACAAAGTCCAAACGGACAAATAGTGGCTCAGGTGTATTTCAATGCTCTTCAGTCTGAGAAGCTGCAGTGTTTTATCCTTCTCAAGCCCGCGGTGCAGCTGTGTGTGTTCGGGAGAAGAACATAGTGATTGACAGTTGGTGTTGCTCTTTTTCTATGGGTTTTAGAGAAACTTGAAATTGCAAGATGATTTGCATGTACGTAATTTGGAAAGCTGATTTACGTACGTGTACATATTAAACTGCAACATTATTGACACGCAGGTAGAGAAGAAGCGGAGTGACTTTTTTAGCCAATCAGAATGCAGAACACAATGCACGATGCAAATCCGTGAAGTAGCGAAACCGTGAAAAGTAAACCGCGTTATAGCAAGGGATCACTGTACCCTAAATAGCAGAAGTGACACAAAAACTTTACTACGTAATAAATAGCTTTAAAAAATAATACACGACTGGTTTTATATTACATCCCTTTCTGTTAGAAGCCGCGTCTCCACTTTCGTTGTTGTGTTTCTGAATTTGGTCATTTGAATGTAATGGGGTTGTTTTTTGTGATTCTGTATTTTGCTCCGGATTTGTTTTTCTGGTTCAGGCTCTGTAATTTGTTGCGTGATTTGCTGTTGTGTTTCAGTATTTGTTCATTTGTACTTGGATTTGTTGTTGTTGTATCTTAAATGTAAACATGTCTTGCACCTCTCAGCCACCATACCATAAGAACGTTGAAAATGCCAAAAAGAGCGCCTCCTCAGACGGAAGCGTCACACAGACTTAGAGATCTTGTCTTTTGTGGAGGAAGACAGGACAGCTGCAGAGATACCGATGTCTTCATCAACGACCTGCAGAGATCCTGCAAGCCACCCGTCAATAAATAAAACATTTATAAATCATAAATCAAACAAATGAGCTTCCAAACATTATCAACGTTATCAATAAACATTCAGCTCACCTGTTCAATTATGTTTAGTCGATCTGCTAGCTGCTGCTGCGCTGCGTTCACTTGCTGCACTGTATGCTGACTTCCATTTTAATCTTATAAATTTAGGACTTCAAATCTCGTAATCTTACTTTTTTGTCTTTTTTTTTTTGGTGGCCCTAAAACTCAGTCGTACTTTTAATGCTCTGTAGTCAGTGGCATTTTAGTTTCCTTTTTCTTGTTTTTTATTGCTATCTTTTTTATCTTTTATGTATTTTATTGCTGACTGCTTCTTGTAATTTTGTGCTGTTTTAAATTTTTTCTTAATTTACCTAATTTTAAACTTTCTTCTGTCTTCCTTTTATTGTGAAGCACGTAGGTACCCTGAAAGTGTTGTAAAGCGCTGCAAAAATAAAGCTTCATTCATTCATTCATTCATTCATTTATTCATACATGTGTTAGCACCACTGCTGAACACTGGCGCCAACCTATAACCACCAGGAGCAATGTGGGGTTCAGTGTCTTGCCCAAGGATCTGTGATGTTCCGATCAGAAGTTGACCACTCTACCTATGCGCCATGGCTGCTGCCGAGAACATTTGAAGACTTCCGTTCATGTTCTGTTTCTCTTAAAGCTTCAGCCATAACAATATTTAGCATTTTGCAACGTTTCTATCATTTGGACCAGCCGGAACAGTGTTTAGGATAAGATCTGACTGTGTTGCTTGTTTATAGAACACAAATCTGATACAAAGCCTAAAATATGACTCAGTGAAAAAAAAAAAATAAGCCCAAAATGAGCCAAAATCCACTGTGGCTGGTTGACTTAGGATGTCATGCTTTAGATGTAAAAAAGAAACAAGCTAGGAAGGAATCTAATGAAGCCTGAAGCTCGTTTATATCTGAATAACACCAGCTTTTTCGTGGAAACATTTTTGTGCCTTCTTGATATCATCAAGGCACATGGAAAATATGTTGCAACACAAATTCAGCGCTGGTGTCTGTGGTCAAAGAAACGATAACTTATCCAAAAAAGATTTTTATGTCATTGTCAGTTTTATGTCATTGTCAATTGATGGACGATATTCTACCCCACACTGTGAGAGTAAAATCAAAACAGTCCTTGGTAATTTGGCTGCTTCCATTTACAGACTGTATATTTATAACATCACAAACAGACTCAATTTAAACCTCATCAGCTGACGTGCGTATGCCACACACAAAGCTGCAGGAAGCAGCACAGTGCAATACACTTGAAGTTGTTTACATTACATTGCAGGGAGAGGAAGGTGCACAAGAGGCAAATCATGAACCTAACCCATGATTCTGACCTATAAGCGAGTGGATGTCAAAGCGCACTATACATGTTCCAAGCTGGACTGTGCTCAAAAGCAACAAAAATAAAAGTTTGGCAGGAAATGTCATGACTGTGACTATCTGTAATGATGGAAAAGGAGGGCAGTCTGGATTATGCCAAGTGTCTGTCATTCACCAAAAAAAAAAAAAACTGTCAACACCTTCTGTTAATACTGTGAGTCAGAAAGTTCAGTTTGTTGAATGAAAACAAGATGTCAAAGTTGTCGGTTACTGGTTTGTGTGGAAGTGACAAACTCTTCCCAGGCCGGTCAGTAACAGAACAGGACACGCACGGAAGCTGCATCTCTGCGGATACAAGCGCAAAGACCAAAAAAGGCTGCATTTGTGTAAGTGTCAAACAAGGCATTCATTAAGGAGGACAAGAGGCCAGAATGGTGATGGAATTCCCGGATTATGGAGCTGCTGCAGCAGCATTATGAACAATGGAATGTAATAACCCACAAACAGAGCTCACACACATCACTTAAGACTATAAGCATTTGAAAACCACATTTATGCGGTAGGGAACTTGTTCACCAGGCTGGCTTACAATGTTTTCTTTTTTATTCATTTTCTGCTCATATTTACTCCGTGAAAAGTAATTAGTGAGCTGATCAGAAACCATAGTTATTTCCTTGAGGTCAACCACAGAGCTTTTCATTCGGAAGTGTTTGTTAAACTAAAACAACATTTAAGTGCTTCCAGATATAGACAAACTACTCTCTGCTTTCTGAGACTCATTTAGAAGGGACAGAACTTGAGACCATTCTTCCTATATTGAACATATGGATTTTAAAAAAAGTCAGCACGCCAAATAGATACATATTAAACACATAAAAAGGATTCAGAAGGTTTTCTTTAAATTATAGGGAAACTCACCTGAACTTGTGTGCAACCTTTGACTTACTAAATTGCATTTCAACATTTTTGTTCTTATAGCATATTAATAATAATAATAATGGATTGGATTTATCTGCGCTTTTCAAGACACCCAAAGCGCTTACATTGTGTCCATTATTCATTCACTCCTCATTCATACTTGGTGATGGTAAGCTACGGTTGTAGCCACAGCTGCCCTGGGGCAGACTGACAGAAGTGCAATTGTGATTCAATTGATCAACCTCATGGTCATGTTGTTTGTGTAAATTAAAATGTTATGTCAGATATGTCTGAAATAAACAAAACTTCTTAATATGAGCTTTTACGTTCAGTTGATTTAACATTTTAACTACAATCTTCTTTTGACATTTCCAATTTGCAACCATGAAATGGTGCTAAGCAGGAAAATGTTTGCTTTTTGCTCAGGAGAAAAAGAAGCCTCATGAAGCCTTTTTGAAGTTGGGACTCCATGGGCTGCACAGTGGTGCAGTGGTTAGCGCTCTCACCTACACAGTGCGAAAGCTGTGGTTCAAACTTACTTTGTGGAGTTTGCATGCTCATTCCAACTATGTTTACTCCCACACTCTAAAATAATGCTTCATAGGTTGATTGATAACTCTAAATTGTCCCTGGGTTTGTGAGTGTGATTGTGTGACCCTGGATCAAACTTGCAACCTGTCCAGGATATCCCCTGCCTTCACTCAACAGTGGCCAGGTTAGGCTAGGTCCTAAAAGGGATGCTGCAGGGAAAGAAAATGAATGAATAGATGCAGTCTAGGAAACTAAAAAGTTATGTTGTATACATTTTTGTAATGGTTTTATTTTAAAGATTAAACCCACTATTCAATTTTACCAAGACGTTACTTCTCTGCTGCTGTACCGGTCCCAAGCCCGGTTGGATTGAGAGGGTTGCATCAGGAAGGGCATCCGGCGTAAAAACATTGCCAAGTTAACCATGCGACTCATCCTCAAGGGAGGGTTGTTTCGCTGTGGCGACCCCTGATGGGAGAAGCCGAAAGTTTTTTCCTTTATAAACCTAAATAAAGTAAATTGCAGTTTGGCCAGTTTGCAGATTGTTTTCAGACAGGGAAACCGTTTGTTCTACTTTATTTGGTCCAGATCGAGCTCTGAACCTTGCGTATGGTATATATTCAGACTGCCATCACGCTGCCTTTCCTGATTCAAACCAAAGCTTGTAAACAAAACCACGTGAAAAAAAATCTCTTCACTCGTTGGTCAGGAATGATGAGGGTGGGGCAAAGCAACTAGAGACAGAAATTATGGAAGTCCTTTAAAGTCCTTCTCGGGGTAGTTTATGTAAATGTTATATTTTGCTCAAAGGTTTTGAACATCTGTATCAACATCAGGCTCAATGCTTTTTACTCGCTTTTTTGGTCTGGTGGAGGCATGCTGCAGGGCGGTTACTGACAAGAAGACTTCTAAAAAGGTACACTGAAAGGTGTTTATGACGTATAGATTATGGGGAAAACAGTGAGAAGCAATGTGTGTCACGTAAAAAGTTGTTTTAATAAGCCTGAATTCATTCAACCACATTTCAATGAGTTGCCTTCATCGTTGTCGTGTTATGGCATTGTTTTAAGAGAATTCTGTTAAGGAACCACAAGGTAACTTTTATGATGACGTCACAGCGCCACACACGTAATGAGACACAGAAAAGCATGTAAGGCAGAAGGCAGATTTGTAATCATTAATATATCCATTCAGAATAAAGACTTTTGCATCGCCAGCATCTATGGTCCTAATGTTGACGACTCTTCCTTCTTTCACAGATTCTTCACCTCACTCTCAGTTCACTCTGACTCCACAATCATTATAGGAGGAGACGTCAACCTTGTTTTGGACCCTGAACTTGACAGACTCAGCACAGCAGCAAACCAGCGTACATGGCAGTCTGCAAGTATTCTAAAGCAGTACATGAATGATTTGGGTCTCTGCGACGCGTGGCGCTCATGTCATCCAAGCACTAAGGGGTTCACCTTTTTTTCTCCAGTTCACCATTCACAATCTCGTTTAGATTATTTATTAGTCAGTAACTCCCTTTTGAAAGAAATTAAAAGTTCCAACATTCATCCAATTATTATCAGTGACCATGCACCAGTTTCTGTTACTATTTCAAGGGAAGTACCCAGACCCTCGGGTTCAACCTGGAGGTTTAATACGTCTCTGTTAAAAGACCAGGAATTTATTGAATTCTTTAAAAAAGAGTGGGCAACCTTCTTAGAATTCAACGATACTTCTGAAATATCACCAAGTATTCTTTGGGAAGCAGCAAAAGCAGTCATGAGAGGGAAAATCATCTCTTATTCAACGCATAAAAAACGCAAGGAGAAAGCAGATTTATTAGAATTAGGAAATAAAATAAAAACTCTGGAGACTGCTTATGCTGCTTCTGCACAGGAACACATACTGGGGGACCTGAAAAATTTAAAGCTGCAGTTAAATGACATCATCAATAAACAAACACAATTCCAGATAACAAGGCTTCGACTGGAAAGATATGAAAACTCAAATAAATCTGGCAAATTTCTAGCTAATCAGCTTAAAATTAATAAAGAAAAATCAACAATCACTTCGATTATGGACCAAACAGGGAATGTCACCCATGACCCGGTAAAAATTAATAATGCGTTTAAAGACTTTTATCAAAACTTATACACTCCACAGATCAATCCATCAGAACAAAGCATCAACTCATTTCTCAACAATATAAACCTGCCCAAGTTAAACGAAGATCAAATCACAAATTTAGACTCTCCGCTCTCGTTGTCTGAGCTTCATGAAGCTCTGTTACTTATGCCTAATGGTAAAGCACCAGGGCCTGACGGCTTTCCTGCAGAGTTTTATAAGGAATTCTGGGAACAACTGGCACCAACGTTTTATAAAACGGTAAAATTTATCAATGAAAGCCAATCTCTACCACCTAACATGAACTCTGCCAACATTATCCTTCTTCTAAAACCAGACAAAGACCCTACGAGTCCTTCAAGCTATCGCCCCATTTCTTTAATTAATGCAGATGTAAAAATTATCTGCAAAGCACTAGCACAGAGAATAGAAAAAGTCACTCCTCACATAATTGACTTTGATCAAACTGGATTCATCAAAGGCAGACACTCGGATGACAATGTCCGCAGACTCGTTAACATAATAGACTTTGCCACCATCAAAAACCAGGAAATGACTATACTATCACTGGATGCTGAAAAAGCCTTTGATAGAGTAAATTGGAAGTTCCTCATTGCTGCCCTCCATAAGTTTGGGTTTGGAGAATCATTCATCAATTGGATCAAAATATTATATCACAACCCCAATGCATCAGTTAGAACTAATAAACAGACTTCCAACAGGTTTTTTCTTGGAAGAGGAACTAGACAGGGTTGCCCACTCTCCCCCTCGCTTTTTGCAATATTTATCGAGCCTCTAGCTGCAGCAATAAGACAGAATGAGAGTATTAAAGGAATTAAAACCAAACACAGCCATCATAAAATTAGTCTCTATGCAGATGACATATTACTGTTTTTAAGTAATATACATTCTGTAAATGAAACGGCAACAATCATTAATGAATTCTCTTCTATATCAGACTATTCCATTAATTGGAATAAATCTGTTTTATTACCACTGAACAGTAATGCGGAGCAAGGACTCACAATACCAGTTAAATCAGGCAATATAAAATATCTAGGTATTTATTTTCCCCCCAAAATATCAGAACTGGTGCTGCTAAACTACACCCCATTACTGAAAAACATACAGGACGACCTAACACGCTGGACCAACCTGCCTTTGTCCCTTATGGGCAAGGTAGCCACGGTTAAAATGAAAATCTTACCCAAAGTTAATTATCTCTTCTCAATGATTCCCACACAACCGCCATTAAAATGGTTCAAAACATTAGACTCATCCATATCAAGCTTTCTATGGAACAATAAACCTGCAAGAATTAGTCTAAAAACTTTAAAATCTGCAAAAAGCTGTGGAGGATTAGAATTACCTAACTTCCACAATTACTTTCTTGCAAATAGATTACAATACATCTTAAAATGGTTAAAAAATAATCCAGAAACAAACTCATGGTTAGACTTGGAACAGGCGTTATGTGGAAAGATCAACCTGTCAGATCTTCCATTTATTAGTCAAATAGTTAAAAAACAGGATTGTTTCAAAAGTATTAATATAAATGCCACTTTAACAGCCTGGTGGGAATTTCTCAAAATATCAAAATCATCAATTCAACCGTGCAAAATGACACCCATCTGGAACAACCCAGACATCCTCATAAACAAAAAAATTATCCACTTCCCAGCTTGGCAAGCAGGGGGCATAAAACAACTAGAGCACATAATTATTGATAGAAGATTCATAACTCCCCAGGAACTTCAAGACAAACATGGAATATATAACTTCTTGGAATATCAGCAACTTAAATCAATTATTACTAAAAAGTTTAAATACAGAGACAACGATTTAAAGCTACCAGATGTAGTTACCACTCTGATCAATTTCTCAATGAATAAAACTCTCTCCAAAATATACAAACTTTTATGTAATTTAGATAACAATATTTCACTTCCGACAACAAAATGGGATGCGGATTTGAGCATCAGCACAGATGAAAGTTTTTGGTCAGAACTTTGTCTAAACACCTTTAAAATGACAAAAAATCCAAATCTGCAGCTAATCCATTTCAAAACTCTTCACAGAATTTACTACACTGGACAGAGGATGTTCAAGATGGGTCTCAGTAACTCAGACATTTGTCAGCACTGTGACAGTAATCTACCCGACAATTACATGCATGCACTATGGTTCTGCACGCCTGTCCAGGCTCTCTGGCAGCAGGTATGTGCCGATCTATCAGTCTGGCTTAAGGTTTCAATCACAGCTTCACCGTCACTTTGTGTGCTTGGTGACATGAGTGCCATCGATGTAGAAGGAGGATTAGGCTCTATCATTTTCATAACTCTTTGCATTGCTAAAAAAACTATTTTAATAAATTGGAAAAGCAAAAAAAATATAAATATAAGTCAACACAGAAATCTGCTGCTTGATCATATCAGCTTGGAAAAAATGTCAGCCCAAAGTTCAAGTAACTTTGAAAGAATTCGGTCTCTCTGGTCTCCCATAGCTAACTCCGTGACTTAGGGGGTGGGGGGGGCATGGTCGTCGCTGCTCCTTGCCCTTCTGCCGTGGGCCGGGGTGGGGGTCGGGGCCTCCGGTGCCTGGCCGGGGGTGGTGGGGGCTCCGTTGGTCGGGGGGTCGGGTCCGGCGCCTGGGTGGGGCGGCCTGGGGCGCTGCGTGGTCCTCTGGGCTTGGGTGTGGGGGTGCGTGGTGGGGGGGGGGGTGGGGTGGTGGTCTGGCTTGGCTTGGGGGGGTGGTCCCTTTGCCTGTGCTGGGGGGGGTTGGCGGGGGGCGCTGCTCGGGGGGGGGGCCCAGCGGCGCTGGATGGGCTTCCCGTCTACACCTGGGGCTGGGATCGGCCCTTCCCTGGCTCTGGGGCGGGACGGGACAACCCTCTTGGGGCCCCCGGTCACTCTGGGTGTCATCCGCTTCGGCTGCGGGGTCTGGGGGTGGGGTGGGGTGGGGGTCTTGTCGGCCCTGTCCTGTGGGGGGGCATTCTGGGGGAGGGGGGGGGCCACTATTGGTACGGGGCAGGGGGGGTTGACGGGTCGGGGTCTCCGCTGAGGCCATCGGCGGTTTCCCCGGCCGGTTGGCTGCCTCGGTCCCGTCGAGGCCTGACCAGAGCTCTTCTAGGGCCGGCGTTTGGGGGTGGGGGCCTGGGCTTGCTCCGGGGGGGGCCGGCGCTTTCTGGCTCCCCTCTCTCTGTGTGGGGGTGGTGGTGCTGGGCCTGGGGTGTCTGCGCCTCCGGGGGTGGGGCCCCGGGGCTGGGTGGGCCTGGCCCCCTTGCTGGGGGGGGGGGGGGGGGGGGGGGCGGGGGACGGCTGTTTGACCACCGGGGGACAGTCTATCATCTGTCCCCAACTTACCCCCTTCCTCATATAACCTCATAATAGGGTGAGGGGGTGGGGGGCTTAGCCTGCGATGAGCCTTGGGGGGGGGGGTTTACTAGGCAGTGACCCCCCTCCTGTGGTTGCCGTATGGAGTGGGCCCCCCCTCTTTCGGTTTTATTTGCACCTTAGACATGTAGGGCCCTTGGTAGGGGGGGTGCTTGGACATCACTGCCAGCAAGCAGCGGATGTCCTCCTAGCACCCTACCCGCCAATTTTAACCGCACCTTAGACATTTAGGGCCCCTTGGTGGGGAGGGTGAGGGGACGTCACTGTGAGTAATCAGGAGACGTCCCCTTAGTGCCCTACCCGCCAATTTTAACCGCACCCCCCTTAGTACACACACCCCTCCCCCCTCAATATATACATCCCAACATAAACACACACACATGCACACACACACTCTCTCAAACACACATACACGCACACACATTTCGCAAGGAAGGTGGGACCTGGGACCATCTGTCCCCTGCCTCTTCCCTGGTGGGGGGTACGGACCCCTTTGCAACGGCGGCTGTGTCCCCGGGGTGCTGGCTTCCTGGGCCCGGCGGTGCTCTCTCCGCGCGGTGGGGGGGTTCACATTACATCTGAGCCGGGGGTGTTCGTGTCCCTGGGGGGTGGGTTCTGGTCCTTGCTCCTGAGTGCTGGGCCCCGCCAAATTTCCAACTGTGGCCGAGCCTGGTCGGGCCATATTTACAACACCCCTTGTGGGCCCTCTTTTTTCCCCGGGGTTCCCCCCTCCTGGGCGGGGGCGGCGGGCCCCTGCCTCGCTCCTCCCTGGACCAACTGTGGGCCGGGCGGATGGCTGCCTGGGGTGCGGAGTGGGTCTCCCTTGGGGGGTCCTGGCCCGTACCTGGGGTTGGGGCGGGGGGATGCCCGGAACTCCTGGGTGGTGGTGGGGTGCTCGTCTGGGGCTGTGGGCGTCCTTCTCCGGTGGGGCCCTGCGTTGGGTTCTCCCGGCGCGGCGGGGGGGCTGCTCTCCTGGTTGGGCTGGGGCGGCGCCCTCTTTCCCTCCGTGCCTCCCTGCTCTCTGGCTCTGGGGGCCTTGCGGCGGCCCTGCTGGCCCTGGCCTGGGTGGCGGGCTTGGTCGCCCGGGCGGCGGTTGTTCCCTGCCGGTAATGATTAACAACCCGTGTGGTGTTGGGGGGGATCCGGCTGCCGCTGCTGGTGCGGTGGGGGTCTTGGGGTGGGGATGGCTGGGCACTCTCCCTCCTTCTTTTCACGTTCCACCATCCATTTTAGAAGAACATAAACACTCACCTGAGCACAGGTGTTAGCTCAACAGACTGAATGACTGAAATATTTCACACTAGTTGGTTTTAAGGCATAAGTATGCGTGTGAACACTATCTGTTTTGTGTACATGTCGACAGGTGGACATTTTTGCAACTAACAGGTGTGTTTATAACATTTGAGTGTGTGTGTGGACAGGCTCCGCCCTTTTTTTTTTTTGTTTTTTTTTTACATTTGAACCTTACCATAATGATTAACAACCAGTAAACTTGTTGCTTTATGCTGCTTCATGGTCTTATCCCCCTTCCCCTCCTATTATCACCCCCTACCCCCCCTCTCTCTAACGTCCCTCTTTCTTCTTCCCCTCTTTCCTTTTCCGTCCGGTCAGAAAAAAAAAAAAAAAAAAAAAAAAAGAAAAGCATGTAAGCAGTGAACAAGGAAACAGTTTTTTCCGGTGGCCGTTTTGGTCCAGTTGTTCCACTCCAAGGACGGGCTGTGTTCAGGCTGAGGAATCTCAGAGCAAACTGAAGCTCAGTCCGATTGGAAACAAACCCAAACCACCTCCAAAGATGAGTCCGAGATTGGTTTCTGGCCTCAGACCAGGGTAAGCTTTGGACTAAAAATGTGTTGTGCATTATCGGGGGAAACGAACTCTGGTTCACTTTAACCAAACCAAATCTGTCCAGTCTGAATACACCCTTAGTCAGATAGATTTAGTAAACCTTGTTTTGGTTGAGTAGATGTTATTTAAGTTTTTGATTTAAATAAACATAACTGTTGGATTAATATTATGAAGTTAAGTTAATTCAGTATAGCTAAGTTAATTTGTATTTAATTTTCCCAGTTACATCAGATTTACTTTAACCTTCTCATTTGAATTAAGTGCATTATTTAGTTTATATTTAACTTCTCATGACTGACTAGGCTAGACAGACCCAGATGCTGGAACCCGGAAGGATGACAAGAGGTGAGTTATGGTAAGTAGTGGGTTTATTGGTTCAGCTGGTGATGTTGTCTTGATACGGAAGGGAGGCGACGTGGCTGGAGGTGGGTTCGTAGATCCGAGACAAGACGAGGACAGGAGACGCAGCTCGAGGAACCGACCGTGGCTTGAGAGTTGACGTGGAATCCAATAGTGCTCCACTGCAGGAGGTGAGTGTGGATGGAAACTGCTCGGCACGTCCGCTTGACCGCTCACTCGTGGACTAGGGTTTTCCTGGAACAGGACAAAGAGGCGTGAGGCGAGAAGTAGAGGGTAATCAAACATGGATCACAGGAGGCTAGAACATGCACCATTAGAGGCAACGAACTCACGTAGAATACTGGTCCTGGAGCTCCTTTTGAAGGTCTGGCAGGCTGATGAGATGAGTGGCGGCAGCTGCGGAGAATTAGGCCAAGCAGAGAGGGGAAGGGGGGGGGGGGACCTGACAGAGGCACCGTGACATAACTAGCCTAATTGTGTGCAACCTGTTGCCTTAAGTAAATTCAGCGTCACATTTCTTAGAGTGTGGAGGAATCTTGGTGTTCAACTATTGTAGTTCTAATTTAGGGTATCTTTTTTTTTAATTCTTTTATAGTCTTCTTTAGGTCTACTCAAATACATGAGTCCTTTTCAATAATGTTTGCAGCGTCATTTAATTGAAACCCCTTGCTTAAAACAATTTAAGTTTTTAATAAGGGTGAGAAAAATTATTTAAGTTATAACAAAACCAAAAGAAGTTTACATGACTTTCAAATCTCTATCAGAATAAAACACCAGTACCTTGTTTAAAGAAGATATTTTAATTTGGTACAACAAAAAATGATGTTAACACAACAAATCATTTTTGTTTTCTTGACTCAAAATTTTAAGGCAGGCTTTTAATTCTTCTCGTTGGACAGTTCAGGCTTCCACGTCGTGCGTTAATTTCTGATAATCCATACATTGTTGGCCATTTACCCTTACTTCTTCATCTATGTCCTTCATCATCAGTAAAATGCTACAAGAACATGTTGAAAACACAAAAAACACAATTTTGATCAGTGGGTCTGTAAAGAAAAGGTACTGAAATAAGATAGATAGATGAAGCAAACTTGCACAAATGTGTAGTTCAATAATTATTGTTTTGTCCCCATGCATCTTTTTGTTCCTTTGGGTTATGAGTTTAAAACAAAAATAGTATGAACTTTCTTGCTTTATTTGTCTTGCCTGGATGTCATTGTCCAGTGTTATTCCCAAGTTTGGTGTGCAGTCTCATTTTTGCTTCTCTTGTTTTGATTATCAGATGCTCCTGCTTTTTGTTTAAGCTCTGTGAAATGATCCTAAAACTCATGAACTTAGTTTACAATTTCAGTGTTATGACTTCCATATGGGCCCTGGAAATATAAAAATGACAAAAAAAATAATCATAAAGCAACGATCAGTTTAGTACCTGTTGTGTGAATTTAAAATGAAACAATTCATTGTTTTGATTGCTGGGAAAAGTTTTTATTCATCAAGAAAAACCTCAAAATTTCACTAAAGCAATCTACGCGGTGAAACAGCTGAACTGAGATTTAAGTTGCTGGAGTGGCAGTGAGCTCTTATTATGAGGCCTTCTTTAATTAGCTTTGTTAAAAAAAGGATAAACTTCCTTGATGTTATCTCATTTTATGTGCGATTTTCAATCAACCCTAACCCTAACCCAATCAACAATAAAGCAGATGTTAAACTGAAACCAAATCCCTAGTTTCATGTTGAAACTGAAATGTGGCACAATTTCTGCTCAACAGAAAAACACACACATTCAAGAAAACATGAACACATTCAGTTCAGTGGTATGGGGCTAGAGAGGCCTTAGAGAGGAGAATGAAGTGTGAGGAGGCCAAAAAAGAAAGGGAAGTGCTTTAGTGATGTGTGACAGGAGATATCAGAAAGCTGGTGCAGGGTCAACCACTGACAGCCACCACACCTCTTGACATCCACCCAAGACCCCGAGGACTTGTGCTCAGTAGATATGGGTCAACGGAGGTCTAGAATGCTAGAGTCCATCACATCAGAGAGTACAATAATCATTTAGTTTTGTGTGTGTCTTTGCTTTCCTTTACACCATAAGATCTCTTAAGAAGCAAATATGGCCCACCCAGGTAGACCAGAGTTGTGGGGAGAAGATTCAGTGTGTCCGAGCAACAAACAGGTAACTGAAACCTTCACACCCCATGCTTGCAGCTGCTTGGTCTCCTCCCTCAGGAACTTCGGCTTCTTTTACAGGCTCTGTGCTTTGTTCCCCACCCTGCAAAACATTAGCACTCCAATGACCTTCTCAGAGAAACTTGAGTTCATAAAAACCTAATAGAGTAGCATTAAAGAGTAAAGAGGATATGGCTGTAGAACAAAAGAGGAAGGTTGCAAAAAATGTTGTTCAGTTTATATTCAACCTTGTTCTTGTATACTAGCTTTTCAAGACACCCAGGTTGTGCAAAGGCCCTCTTACTGTGACAGTAATTTCATACCATTTTAGCTCTATTACCATTAAGGCAAACAGGACAGAAGAGATATGCTATGCAATAATGACCTGCCATTTTTCATCAACATTCCTTACAAAGCATGACCTAGACTGGAGCCAGAAAACACATGTAAGGAGATTAAACCCCACAAAAATGATTTAGTCAGTTCAAAGGTTTGGCCAGGGTCATGATTGCCAGGATCAGAAAAGCTGCATAGACAGCAACGAGGAAAGAGGAAAAAACACAGGCACCCTTCTATAGTGTATGTGACACAACTCAAAAATCTGAACTAAAAGAAGACCAAACTGAAACATCACTAAAATGTGCCAAGAAGGCATGTCAGAGGGGTGACATGACCTGACAATGTGTAACTAAAAGACAATTAACAAACAAGAAGCAGCTGGGATGAATACAAACCAAAGCCAGGTGTTATTGTGACAAGCATGAGCAGAAACACCATGCAACCTGATAAGTTACTGAATCTAAAACCAAATATTAGTAAAAACAACCAAAAGAAAAAATACCAAGAAAATAAAACCAAAGACAATAACATTCAGGCCAATTAACGCGCATTACTTACTGCACATTACAAATGACACTGTTTAATTTATTGAACAACCAAGAACATTTTCAAAAGAGTCAAATGAAATTGTAAACCTAACCCTTTTTAAAAGACATAAAAGCCAGATATCATGGCCCAAATGACAAATGAAGTATGGAAGTTGAATTGAGAAAGTTCAACTTTCTCTTAAAGATTGGCATGGAGGGGTTCTGGTTTGGTAGCATTCAGATTTTAATGCCCTGGGTGGGCAGGCATTGCCATTTATCAGAGCACATTGGTTGCTACCATGGAATCTGGAAAAGGGGTATTTAGCCACTTGAAATTTGTTAGGAATTATAAAAAAGATCATCCAAAAACCTTTTAAAAAATCAAAATGATTGCCAATTTTACCTGAAGTGCTTTGAGTTCACTTCATGGGAAGATGATAAAAGGGCTATCTCCAAGACTCAATTGCATTGCATTTATGAAAGCATAAATTGAAGAAAACTTTGCAACCATGGCTTCTTTGATGATGTCAGAAAGAAGAAGAATTTTCACTCTAACAAGAACATAGCAATACAGAATGATCAATGGTTACAACTACAACCTAACAAATGCTAGGATCTCTAACGCACAGGTGTCAAACTACAATCCTCCAGGGTAATCTGATCCTGCCCTCACAGCTTCTCTTTAGCAAAACACACCTGGTCCAGGTTATCAGCAGCAGGTTGGTCAGGCAAGGATGGAATTTCTTAAAGCCTCCAAGACATTGGCCCTCAAGGTTTAGTGGTGGACAGGCGTGCTTTGGAGCAGAAAATATTAGTCAAAAAATGTTTACAACAAAACGATTCTCCCTATCATGTACCAGTTTCTTGTAGGAACGATTTACTACTGCATTCTGTTTTTACTGGTTAATTCATTTATTCTGATTTTTTTTTAGGATTAACTCAAAAACAGATATATGTTAAGGTGAAGACAGCTTTGACATACAGATCATTATGTCCCAAAAACAATTTGAGACCTTTTCCCAAATTAAATCCCAAAGTCTAATGGGACACAGCTTGGTATTGTGGGTGGAAACCAGCCACAAACCCCATCTTCAAATGACTGTTGGTTGCTGTAAGAGGCCCCCCTGTTCTGTTGACTGCGCAGGATGAAGGACTATATGAGGCACTCTCAATTCTTTTGACCACACTATGGCAGAAGGGATGGAGACCACACAGAAATAAAAGACAGCTGAACCCATTGGCTGCCCTATACCCAGATTCAAAGAGGAGAGCCCTTCAAAAGATATAAAAAAAGCCCTTTTAAAATAATTCATTACACACATTTAGAGCGGGTATGGTAGGAGGATCCCCAAAAGAGTGATTAATAAGTCACGGTAGACAGAAGAAAAAAAGCAATTATCTTTGTTGTTTTTTCCTCTGAAGGCACTGAGATATGTCAAGATGACAAAGTCACAATTTATTGGGTTAAAATGAGAAAGGCTTGGTGATTGTGTCATCGAGTTTTGCCACCACAAACTTTAGATCAGTGATGTCATACTCCAGGTGTTAAAGGCCGGCGCTCTCTATTTTTTCAGAAACCCTCCCCTTTCTCCTGCTGATAACCTGGATCAGGTGTTTTGTCAATTCGATGCTGCAATGGCAGGTTTCTCGGAAAACGCGGAACGCTTGGCCTTGGAGTTTAACACCTATAGTTTTAAACATAAGCTTGGTAAAAATGTTAGGAACTGATAGTGAAGACAATGCAGCGATCAGGCTGTTCCATTGTCAACACAATTAATGCTGATAAAGATAACATAAAATGTATGGCCAATGCATGACATAGAGACGGGTTTCTATCTAACATGATCAAATAACTGCAACTGAGCAGTCAGACAAAAAGCACACATGATCATGATTTGGGTTGTAATACCACTACACAGAACATTGTTGTTGTGTGTGATGGGCACACCAAATTAGGAAGAAGACTCATTGGAGACCCTCAACACAGGAGAGATTATACCTCAGGTGTCTTAGAATACATTTAAGAGTTCTTCAGGAAGATCTGGAGAAGGTGATCAAAGAGAAAAGCATCCTTGCTCATATTGGTGCAATCAAAATCCAGAAGATGAATAAATGGAACGAAGGATGCACGGACAAACAAATGGATGGATCTTCGGACAGATGTATAAAAAGGTATTGGCCAAACATAATTAAATGTATTTGTGCTTCTTTGTGCTGAAATAAATACCGGTATTCATAATATTCATCAATACTTCAATTTAGCAACAAAGTTGTTTGTTTGGTAGATCTTCTTTGCTGCCACAATTTTAGTAGAAAATAAATCTTACGTGTGAAAAGCCTCCTATGAGACTAGAGGTTCATTCTACATATACTGTAGAGGTAATAGATGCTCAAAACAAAGAACAATAACGAAAAAAAGAAAAAATTTAAGTAAGCCGTGTCTCCTTCAGCTCTTGTTGTTCTTCCTTGTCGAGCCTCAAAGCTAATCAAATTTTCTTCATAATTTTATAGATGTGGTGGCATTCTTTTAAAATGCCACCTTTGCTCTGACCTTTCAAATGCTGAGCTTCTCATCCTGTCTACAGAAGTGCCACCCACTGAGAAACATTTTTCACCATTACAAACCCACATGTTTCTTTCATTAAAAAGTATAAATATAGGAACAGATTTTTGACATCAAAAGCCTTTCATGATGTCCATCTCTAAATTAAGACAGCAATTGGTCATCAAGCACCCACTCTAAACCAGGCTTATAGACAGAAAAACAGAAATAGAAAGCTGCTGTGGATTTTTTGGCAACCTGTCCTTTGGCAAGGCATTGTGATTATCACTTAGCCTGGAAGCATTCATTTTGCTCTCAGTTGCAACATTAAAAAGGCAGTTAGCCCCTTATTACATGGATAATGATAGATTTCTCTGGCTGAAAGAACACTTTTCTGCCTATTCTTCTGCTACCTACCCCATTGCTTTTAAAGCAAATGAGTCCTTATTTAAATCTTGTCAAGGGTAAAATTGGAATCGTAGCCAGTCATTAAAACAGAGGCATATAGTCTAATTTGGGTCATTCTGTGGTGGTGTAAAAGCAGTCTGAAAACAGTTTTACTATGTATTATGTATCCCAGAGTGAAAATGTAATGTAGTTGTTTAATTTCAGTTGTAATAAATTCAGAAGTATTTTAGCAAACACTGAATTTTAAAGGCTTTATTCATCAACTAGTGCTGTGAAATTACACATACTACAAAGAGTAGGATGATGTGTCCACTAAGCACCTGTTGCTGGGTAAACTCCTTGGGTTGTTAAAACTACATCAATAGTACAGTTCTGTCTTATTAGCCAACTTGTTGCCATTAGATCCTACAGTCTGCAGTTTCGCTACTACCCATTTGTGCTAAATAGCACCTGAAGTAGTCCTTCAGTCAACTTTACTGTTGAGTTTGGTAAATTTTCATGGAGTAGATCAGAACTTTCAGGTAAGAAGATTTTTGCACTGAAATGTTTTTTCCCCAAAATCGTCTTTTTGACTAATACCAAACAATACAGCCTTGACTCAACTCCCTTAAAAAAAAATAGCCTAAAGTTCATCTTATGTTTGAAGGTAATCCGTGTCAGTAAAGATTTAGTAAAAGAGAAGAAGAAACAAAGTGAACTTGTTATTGTTGTCCCCGTACCAGTTGCAGACCACCACTCACAACTTAAACAAGGAGTGCCCACAAACACTTTACTTTTACTAGTGGGACATGAGGAGCGCTAAAGCTGTCCTTCAGTGGTGTAGAGATAGAGAGGTCAGAAGATTGCAGGTTCGGTTCCTTTCCTACCGACCCATGTGTCGAAGTGTCCTCGAGCAAGACACCGAACCCCACATTGCTCCTAATGGTGACATGTTGGCGCCAGTGTAAGGCAGTGAGCCGCCATCAGAGTGTGAATGTGTGTGTGAATGAGCAAATGGGACTGTGACTGTAAGGCGCTTTGGGCCTTCAGGGAAGGTAGAAAACGCTTTTTACCGTTTCTAGTTCAGCTGTTCAAACACACTCAAAAGGATTAAGTGATGTCATTGCAGTACTGTCACACCTTCTACAAATGTGTTCTTTCTCTATGACACAAACTTAAAATTTATTTGTTCATATGACGCAAATGAGGAGAGGAGCGGTTAAAGTGATTTAAGGTCCTTTCCATTTTTTTTCATCTTTTGAGCAGGTCTAAAGATCATAGGTACGGAAAAGGGTGAGAAGCGATAGGAAAATCTGTCATGGGTTTGAATCTGGTGGCCAAAAACAGCAGAGAACATCCCTTACAGTGTCTCAAACACTCCATGACTCACTCGTGGTAATTAGCAAGACTGTACCATGTGTGCACATTGATGACAGGGTCCAAAACAAGCACTTTCTAAAAGAGAGACAAGGTGGCAAGACAGTGAACGTTGGGGTGGGATTAGGGTGTTAAAAGGGATCAGAAAAAATAGTCAAGTGAATATGACTAGAATTATTAGATTCTGCCAAACAACAAGAGGAGGAGAAAGAAAGAAAATTCAAAGACCAAGGTATAAAGTGACTTAAGTTTAATATAATACAGTAATTAACTGCAAAATTACAGCAGCATCCTGCAAGACATCCCCATTTATTGCCCTTGATTTTAAGGTTGTATCCAATTTGGAGCATTTTATGAAAATAACTACAAAATGCCACCGGAAAAGCAACTGGTGATTGCGGGAGAGACTGAGGAGACTGCTGTCCTTCAGAGTTTGCAGGACTGTGTTATTGCATTTGGCCTCTTCTGTGGAGTGTGTTGCTGGGGGTGCAGATGCACTGACAGGAACAGGAACAGGAACAGGAAGAAGATCCACAAACCGGTGCAGAGATCCATTCTGGCATGTCCCCTAGAGTCTGTGACTCTGGTGGGTAATAAGAGGATGTTATGGAAACTGGAAAGCATCTTGGATCTTCCTCATCATCCTCTGCATGAGACCATGGAGCTCCTTCAGTTCTATCTATATATCTCAAGTTAAAAAAAACAACAACATTTTATTGTTTTGGAACAGCTCACCTTATCTAATGTAATTGTAATGCTTGTGATAAAGTTATTATTATTATTATTTACCATTCTTACACTCTTATTACAAATTTAAACTAATGCAATGACAGCAATAAATCCCCCCATAAGTTACATCCTTCCAAGCAAGTCATTCTAAAAAGAGCAGCGATTGAAGGATCTTTTAGCTGTCGCAGTAGTGACGTTTGTGGTTGACCGTAAACGTGTTCTTGTCAACTGCAAATATTTTCTTTAACTTTGCAGACACAGGCGGAGAAAATCTCATCAGAACTGAATATTTCCGATAAATATTTTTCCTTTTTCCTGATTAGAAACAGTAAACAACATAATCTCATTATATCAATGATTCAGACCGGAGGAGGCTTTAAAATGTTTGTGTCTGTCCATGTACTAGGTGTGTGTTGTGCTGTCTAGATTTGAATCACAAATGGTCCTAAAAAAATAACATTCCTGATCTGCATGTAATTATTAGCCTTTTACAAACTGAACATCATCAGAAAGTCATGACCTCATCCTACAAAAGCAAATCATTGTCAAAGTTCAGGTTAAGCTGCAATATAATAAAAAAATATGAAGTGCAACAGAGAAATCTTTAATTGTTGCTAATTATTCTTGTTGATGTTTTTTAATATTCATTTTCCCCCTTTGTTACTGTTATTAAAACTATTTTGTTTATTTAAACAAAAAATATGAATGCTAAAATACTAAAAACCGTCATACTTCAATACGATAATTTTATTAATTTTATTGCAGTGTTGTGTGATAATTCTGATAAAAAAATAAGTACATTTCTACACTTCAATCCCTTATCTCTCTATTGTAATAAACCAACATAATGTCCTGGTAGAACCATGCCAAATTACTAGAAGCATTTCAGCTTTGTTATGCTTTCGGGCAGCTAAAGAAAAATATCAAATGTATTGCCGTATTTTAACTGCCAAAGTAACTGGAGTAGTTGTCAGGTACTGGGGCCAGGGCGGTGTGGTTTGGCTTTTGTTTTTGCACTTCCGAGTTTTTCTGGGCTTTATTTTGGCGTTTCCGGTTTTCGTGCTGTTCTCCTGTGTCTCCCCTGTCCTCATTACGGGATCGTTTTGCTAACCTGGTTGTGTTTGTTCAGCTTTGAGCATTAAAACGATTTTCGTCTACGATCTCCTGCGTCCTGTGCTTGTGTCCTCTCCTGCAAGTCCTGACATTACGATCCCGTCATCATGGACGCAGCAGGCGCAGAAGATTCCCTCCGCCAGCAGGAGGAACGGCTCAACTTTCTGCGGAGGGGAATGCTGGAGATGTCCGCCCGCCAGGAGCAGCAAATGTCTGCCATAGGTGATCGCCTCTACCAGTTGGCGCAACAGATCCAGCAGCCGCTGCCATCGGCTCATTCATTCCAGCCATCCTCCTCCGCGTCTGTTCCGGTGGCTCCGGATCAGAGGTCCTTCACCCCTGCGGTTTCGCTGGGCCGCCCGGAGAGGTTCTCCGGTGCTTCGGGGGACTGTCGGGCGTTCATCACACAATGTGAACTTCACTTTGAGCTCCAGGCAGCCAGTTACCCCACGGATCGTGCCAAGTTGGCGTTCATCATTTCACACCTCACCGACAGAGCCAGTGCTTGCAACAAAAGCAACGTTTTTTGGGTTTTGCTAATTTTCTGCGTAGGTTTATTCGCAACTAAAGCTCGGTCGCCGCGCCTCTTACGGGTCTGACCTCCCCGTCCTTGCCTTTTCAGTGGACTGAGGCTGCTGATTCCGCTTTTTTTTTTCTTTTCCTTTTCAACGTCTGAAAGCGCTGCTTCCCACCGCGCCTGTTTTGATCCAGCCCGACCCCTCCGGCCAGTTCAAAGTCGAAGTCGACGCTTCCAACACAGGGGTGGGGGCGGTGTTGTCTCAGCGGTCGGGCACCGACGGTAAGGTCCATCCCTGCGCCTTCTTTTCTCATCGGCTTTCTCCAACAGAGTCAAGGTACGACGTGGGGGACAAGGAGCTCCTGGCCCTTAAACTTACTCTTGAGGAATGGAGGCACTGGCGGGAGGGGGCGACTCAGCCGTTTGTGGTCCGGACAGATCATAAAAATCTGTCGTACATCCGGACCACAAAACGGCTGAATCCCAGGCAAGCCAGGTGGTCGTTGTTTTTCACCCGTTTTGATTTTACAGTGTCTTACCGCCCTGGTTCCAAGAACGTTAAGCCTGATGCTCTCTCTCGGCAGCAGGAACCGGTTGTAGGGGATCAGCAGCCCACAACTGTTATTCCCGCTAACTGTGTTTTGGGTGCTGTTTCCTGGCATCTGAAGAGGACTATCAGGGACGCTTAAGCCCGGGAGCCGGATCCTGGCGGAGGACCGTCAAATAGACTCTTCGTTCCCAGGGCTGTACGGAGTCAGGTCCTCCATTGGGGTCATGCCACGCGCCTTACCTGGCACCCCGGAGTCCGCAGAACGATCCCCTTCCTGCGCCGCCGGTTCTGGTGGCCCAGTCTAGCGCAAGACACCCGGGACTATGTTGCTGCTTGTTTGGTTTGTGCCTAGAACAAAGTGAGTAACCAACCGCCTGCTGGCCTCTTGCATCCCCTATCAGTTCCGAGTCAACCATGGTCCCATATCGCACTGGACTTTGTGACCGGGTTGCCCTCCTCGGCTGGCAGGACCGTGGTCATGACAGTGGTGGATCGGTTCTCCAAGGCAGCCCATTTTGTGGCCCTTAAGAAGCTGCCCTCCACCATGAAGACTGCCGCACTGGTCGTGGATCACGTATTCAGGCATCCCGATGGAGATGTTTTCCGACCGGGGCCCGCAGTTCATCTCGCAGGTATGGAAGGCGTTCTGTTCTACTTTTGGCACCACTGCCAGCCTCTCCTCAGGATTCCACCAACGGACAGGCCGAAAGGACTAACCAGGACCTGGAGGTGGCCCTTCCATGCATCTGCTCACGCCATGAGACCTCCTGGAGCTCATTACTGCCGTGGGTTGAGTATGCCCATAATTCGTTGACCTCGTCGGCTTCAGGTATGTCACCGTTCGAATGTTCCCTGGAATACCAACCCCCGCTGTTCCCCGAGCAGGAGAAGGAGGTGGCCATACCCTCGGTCCAACATCTCTACCGACGCTGCAGACGCATTTGGAGGGAGGCCCGTACTGCCTTCCTGCGCTCGTCCGCGACCAACAAGCGTTAGGCTGACCGGCATCGGTTACAGGCACCCACCTATGTGCCGGGTCAGTCAGTCCTTTTGTCTACGGCGAACATCAAGTTGAGGACTGAGTCAAGGAAGCTGTCTCCTCGGTTCAACGGCCCTTTCGAGGTGGTGAGGGTGGTCAATCCAGTGGCGGTCCAACTGCGCCTGCCACGGACTATGCGTGTCCACCCAGTCTTTCATGTGTCCCAGCTCAAGCCTCTCGCCACAAGCTCACTCCAGCAGACCGCTCCCCCGCCTCCACCTCCTCGTGTCATCAACGGACTTCATGCCTGGACGATCCGCCGCCTGAAGGATGTCAGACGACGTGGTCGGGGTCTTCAGTACTTCGTGGACTGGAGGGGTTATGGTCCCGAGGACAGAACTTGGGAGCCGGCTTCCAGGATCCAGGACAAGGACGTGATCCGGGCGTTCCACCGCCGGCACCCTGACAAGCCTGGTGGTGCGCCCAGGGGCGCCCCTTGAGGGGGAGGTACTGTCAGGTACTGGGGCCAGGGCGGTGTGGTTAGGCTTTTGTTTTTGCACTTCCAGGTTTTTCTGGGCTTTATTTTGGCGTTTCCGGTTTTCGTGCCGTTCTCGTTCTCGCTGTCTTTACGTTCTGTCATTATTTTCACCTGTGGCAAATTACGCTGGAAGTATTTAACCTGTGTCTGAGTTACTCAGCAAAGTAGTTACTTTGCTGAGTAACTCATTACATTTAAGATGCAGTAACTGAGTTACTAACTCAATGGCTTTTTGGGCAATGTAACTAGTAACTATAACTTAGTTTTGACACTAGGCTTTACATATGTTTTTTATTTTTGGTCTTGAGTTGAACTTATTTACACGGGCGGCAATTGGAAATCTTTCTTATCTGAAACCAGCCCAGACTATTTTAGGGTTTGCTTCAAATCTGAGAACGGAAGGTGAGGGCTTGATTAAAACTGAGACAAATGGGTGAGGTATGTTTTTCAAAGATTTACTTGCCAGTGATTCTTTACAATAGTGTTGGAGATGGACTGTGGCAGTGGCTGAAACATCACTGTTTGGTAAGAGGTTTGACAGCAAATCTTCCCTTGGGTAAGACACTTAACCTCATGATAGTCCCTATTGTAAAAACCGTTCGGTGACTTTGGATTGGAGTTTCTAATAAATCAATAGTTGCGTTTCCTTTGCCAAAAGTATTCGGAATACAATTCTCGTCAGAATAAAAATGTGTCATGTAAAGACATCTTTCGGAATATTCTGACCCAATCGGATTCATTCGGATCAAAATTTCCTTCCGATCAAGATGGGTGGGCTATGCCGATTGTTGATGTAAACAATTTATTCTGATCGTGGGTCATTACTGCTCTGGCTTTTATGTCACGCGTAGACGGTGGAGCGCAAACAGTACTGGTCAGCTGCTCAGGCAAGTGAACCATGACACTAAGAAGAGCAGCCGTACTGGTAGCTTCGTGTTTGCGGGCAAGGGAAGGTGCTTTGTTACGGTGTGCGCTCCAGAGGAGGCTTCAGACAGAAGTCCGTCCGGCTGTTCTGCGTGACGGTGTGTGAGCTGGCGAAGGCGGCTTTTGAATGCAGAAATGCCGCTCCGCACAGTGCTGAGAAACCTTGTAAACAATCACGTGAATTTGTGTTACCAATCTTGAGACAAAATACAACGTTATTTATATATATATATATATATATATATATATATATATATATATAAATAACGTTGTATTTTGTATATATATATATAAACGCTGATGTTATTCTCACGTATTTACGTGCAACCATATTAGCCTAAACCTAACTCTTCTTATGGGTCTGTGCGACCAAGAATTATGCACTGGCTGCTCATATTTAGAAAATTATGAGCGAACAGGCACTAAATCAGGGGTCGGGAACCTTTTTGGCCGAGAGAGCCATAAACGCCACATATTTTTAAATGTAATTTCGAAAGAGCCATACAATAATGTTGTGTCTCTTTCCCACACTGATGCACGGAGACTTAACCTCTTTTAAAGCTCTTTATTCTGGTTACTGTAGACCGCAACAAGCGCCGTACAACTAATTCATCAACTCCTGAATCTCTCCTGCCGAGACGAGAGAGAGCGTTTCTCCCAACTTTATATTCACCTGCCCCGCTCCAGCCCTCCCATTTTCCTTATTCGGCCCATAGCTGAACCCCATTGGTCCAAATTACCTAACAACAGGCTGAGCGACAGAACTGAGAGCCAATCAGATCTCTGCTTGATGCCTTCAATGAACCCCAGAACTTTTAACGCGGCCCAACAGCCAAATTAAACTCAGTCCGCGACAATTTTTTTAAAACTAAATATACAAATGAATGTGTGCATTTGATGTAATTTCAACATTTTTAAAGTACAATAAGTCTGTGGATCCTTTTTAATAACATTGTTATGCTGTTGCTAATAAATGATGAGTATTTCTCGTGGTAGTTTTGTTGATTGTCTAGTCTGGTTGATACGTGGTGAGTTTCTGCTTCATGCAGGCGTTGAGACTTTAAACGTGATCTTAGGTTGGTCTGAATGTTCTTTAGATGTGAGAAAGACTGCTCACATGCAGATACGGAGCCAAACACACACTCAAACGCTGCAGTGAGTGACGGGCATTGGGTTTTACGTTTTTACAATCCCTGCGCGATTCACCTGCAGCCTGTCCCCACAACCCCTCACCCCCACCCTCTGCTTTCTCCCTCACACATCCCGTCCCCGCAACTGCGCGCTCTTTCTCAGAGACGAGAGCGCGCAGTTTTAGGCACGGCAATTCACAGGTTTCCGGGTGGTACAAACTCTGTGAAATAATAGATAATAGTAAACTGATAGTTTTTTCTCCAAGCACCGCTACTACTGCGCGCCTCTGACATCGCATCGCGCCCGAAAAGGACTGGTCTAATGAAAAAAAAGTATAATTAAAGATTTGTCTACGAGCCACATGTGACCATTAAAAGAGCCATATATGGCTCGCGAGCCATAGGTTCCCGACCCCTGCACTAAATAATAATCATAACAATAAACGCAGGTTAACAAGGTCATCTAGCATTATCACATCAAGCTCTATGCTCCAGCTTTGTTTGATGACAATGGAACTCGGTATTCCTTCTTCTACAGCCGTTTCGGGTAACTTTTAGAGAGTTCTGTGCGTTGTCAAATGATTTATTCCCATCGAAAGTGTAGTGTATGTAAATGTTTGTTATATTCACATAAAAGTTTTCTGGGTCCATGTACATACATCTTTGATCCAATCAAAGACGTTTTGCACATGTAACAGCAGCAAGTGATTTTATGCTATGTGTGTGTTTACCTTTTGGGGTACTTTTCAGGATGTTCACCAAATATTGCCCGTTTGAGAATATTTGACAAGCAATATTTTTGTTGTCTATTTTTTTCCTGAAGTCTGTGGTGTGGTTTGACCAAATGTTATGTCACCGTGAGTAGCAGTAGTCCCAGTATAGCCAAAAAGCATTAATACTAAAGATCGACAAATGGCTTACAAATCTGATTTCCATCATCCTGGAATCAGGAGAAAGTTCAGTAGAGTTAAAAAACAAAAGGTGAAAGCCAATATGAAAAATAGTTCATTCGGCAAGACTACATTTGTACTGATTTATGGTATCACAATGAGAAGATGCTCTTTGTTTTATCTATAAAATAATTTCAGGTTCAGAGCACTGTCTAGTGGGTCTAGATTACCCAACTCCCAATGATAAAGTGCCTAGGACAGCACAACGATTTAATTGGATTTACCCATATAGGGTGCCACCTTGAGACACTGTATCAATCAGACTTTTCCACTGACTTATACTTAAGTTAATCTAAGTAAGGACATTAAATAAATCCAACTCCACTTTCACTGCAAAAAGTGGTACATCAACCAATCACGGCAAGTCCTGCTGAGAAACAAATCCTATTATCATCACTAAATGTTTGCTTTGCATTTTTAGTCATTTTGATTTATGTCTGAGCCTGCTGATGTTTGTTTTGGGTGTGTGTAAAACAGAGAAAGTTATAGAAAAATCTAAAGAAAAGACAGAAGCTCACAGACACAGAATTAGTATTTGTCTAAGGTTCCAGCAGCAAGTTTGAGCTATAAGCTATAAGCCCAAAAGTCTTACACAGTTTGCCATATTGTAGCAGATCAAAGACACAGAAGTAGATATGAGTTTCTGCTCCTGGCCAGTGGAGGAGGGGGGTCGTCATACCAGACATGGTGAGCACATACATTTCCTTGGCCCCTGGGCGTGTGCTTAGGTTTTGCAGGGTGGACTCATTACTCACGGTGAGCCCTGAGCCTGGGGTTTATGAACGCGCTTGTGTCACACCCACTGTGCACTGTGCACCGTTGTGTAATGCCCCCTGAGGTTTCGGAATGAGCCTGTAATGATGACTGGTTTGATACGATTTCACTCCCTGACACACATGTGGAGACACTCTGGAGACATTCATGCAGACACAGACAAAAACCTGCTGTGATGTAAGCAATATGACAACACGAGAGATTCTGTCCACAGCAGGGTTCACATGGTAGAAACAAATTTCCGTAGCATGACAAAAAAACAATTCTGTGAGCATTTCTCAAGTAGCTCTTTGGTCTTATCCCTCTGATGTGGTAGAATGATGGACAATTGTTAGTACTTTTTGGGCCACATGTCTGCCTTTTTTTTTTTCTTTTTGAGTGATAACATTTTAGAAATGGGTCAATTAAATTTTGGTTATTCAACTTTAAGTCTCTTTACACATTTTATGACTGCCTTCTTGTTCAGGGTCACAGGGGTCTGCTGAAGCCTGAACAGGTCATCAGCAGATCGCAAGCATCAGGCTGCTTCCATCTGTGCTCTTCTCGCTTTTGTAAGTCAACTGTGACAAAGGTCTTTCAATCAATTTTTGAAGTAAAGGACCTCTCACCAGTGAAAAGAAGTGTTAGCTTTAGCACCCTGTGTGTTTTCTCTAGTGATTGAAAGCCTGCAATAATTCTTGCAATGTTACTTTTTAAACTTATATTTTCCTAAGCCATCAGGAACATAAGGTATTTTCTGTATCACATAGTGAGGCGGGTGATGGTTGAAATGAATAGAAAATAAAAAGAAACATATGTGAGGACAACAAGAAGAAAAGCGTCTAACTAGTCGCATTCAAAGGATCTGATCTTTGGAAATTCAGATTTCAGGAGTCATTAGCTTGGTGTCTAAATCTGTTTTTGTTAGCCAATACTGACTTTTCATCAAACAAAACATTGTTGATTCTTTATTGAGTGATTTTTGTGCAAGTATCCCAAGTGCAACACTCACTATTATGAGCGTAAAACTTGGACCCTGAGCGAAAAAATTTAGTGTGCTCAAAAAAATTATTTTGCACTTGAAACAGAACAATGCACTTGAAACTCAAAAATACGTGCAAACAAAACTATTTTTGGTCTCAAAACAATCGCTGCAGAGAAATTCTCTCTTTTCTGTGCTGGAAACAGAGCAGGGCACCGCATTACAAAATTGCCACGAAAGTCAGACAATTACTGAAACGGACATGAAGGTTGATGCTGATTGGTCAGAAATTCTTCCAATCTGCTTGTAGACTGGATCAGGTTTGTGCGCAATCACTTTAAGGATATTGTTCAATTCTTCCCGACATCTGAGGTACCTGTTTGTATCTACTTGTAATCTGCGAAAAATAAGGCAAAGTCCCTGTTTTGTTTTAATATCAAGAATGTCCAAAAATGAGATGTGGGGAGATGCGGCAAAACTGACACAGAGAGAAGCAGCACCACATGAGGCATCCAGATCCAAACTCTCAGCAATGGCTCCCTTGAGCCAGCAGACCTGGACAAAAAAAAAAAAAAAAACTCTTAAATAACAACCCCCTCTCCATCTCGGCATCTTTCTATGTTTCTGAAAACTTGGTCTGTGTCCACAATTGTTGCTCCTGAAATCTCCTTCTGGTAATGAAAGACAGGGGGCAAGACCACAGAGGGGTCTCTGGTGAAGAGTAAAATACCACAACGGGGTTTTGCAAAAAAGACAGATGTCTAAAACATTTGCAACATGCCAAGAAGACCGCTTTTTGTCTCTTCACTTTGTTTCTTGTAATCCCATATCTAGACATAGTGGTAGGAATTTATATTAACTTAGGCAGACCATGTTTTCAAACCACTCCCCTAGACACCCACGCATAAACAGGTAAATGCACACACACACCCCTCATCCATTCAGTGGGGGGACTCTGAGCTTCTATGTCGGCCAAGCCATAGCAGACATTTTTGTGGTGAAATCATTAAACACACGTGCAGCTCACTCTCTGTGGTCACTGGGGGTCGTGCTCCTCTGCCTTTAGCTGAATAAATCATAAAGTTTGCTGGAGGACCACACAAGAAGCAGGCCCAGTGCAGGCAGAGCATCCAGTCCATGCAGCCAGTGCAAAACACATGCACACGCACGGCCCTGGGCCTTGTTATTTTTCATAGAAACACCAACAATTAGGCAGAGATAGGGAGAGACAGAAAGTGGTGAAGATGCAAACCAGCACAAGAACACACACACACAAAAGGAAAAATTGAAATAAAAATATTTGGAAAAAAAAATCTTTGCTAAAAACAGTTAAAAGAATCTTTAATGCGTGTATTGTTGAATTAACAGAAAATAAAAACAAAGCAAGAATTCCTTTTCCATAAAGCTCAAGGCTCTAAAGCATCATAAAGGAGAGAAGTTCTCTCTCAGTCCCTCCCAGTGTCTGAAAAATCTCGCCAGACTGATCCTTCAGATAAAACGTTGTTACAAGAGGAGGAAACTCTGTCTTGTCTGAGGATCACATACCGTCTGGGTCCAAATTTGCAGGATGTACCAGTAAATACCATACATTGCTCAAATACAAAACAGAAAGGGTCAGAAATTTCTGTTTGGGTAGACTTCAGTCACTATATCATTTTGAGAGACACCCCTTCTGTATAACACATGTATAAATAAGCAGAAATTAGCACACTGACATATTTTGAAAGTTCATGAATAATCAGATTAGTAAAATGGCACAACCTTATTTGTTCAACACTTCTTTGCAACTGCACCAAATATGAAGGTTAATATTTTCATTTTAGCTAATTTAATCAACAACAAAAACACTAGAATGTCAAAATGATCAAAAACATTCAAACAACATATTTTGTACTATGTCTGTAATATTTAATTATCAACCACGACAGATGGTTTTTCGATTCCTCTTTTTCAAAAAATGTCTTCAGACAGAACGTTACAGGTTTTCCGCTCCATTGTTGTTTTAAACCCCCCAGATTTGGGAGCTCCAAAATATTATTTTTTCCAAAGTTGCCGCAATGTCTCCATTAAAAAGGAATTTATGGGATATCACCTATGTGTGCTTTTTAAAAAGATGAATGTCAGCTGAGCGCATGCAAGAGCGAATGTGTTTGCGTTGCAACCCACCTGCAGAACTGTGGATTTAAAGTTGCTTAGGATAAATCAATCACGCCACTTAAGTTTCCAATTTTTTTTTTATTAATTAGCAGCAAGAGTTTTAGTTATTTGTATCATAAATGATTCACCAAAACTCTCAAAGTTGACTTCTTGCACAACCCACATGTTGTTTGGCCTCAGTCAAGAGCTATAAAGCTCCTCAACTTGACGTTTTATAAACTGCTGAACCACAACATCACTCACAACCGCAACTGTCAGGCTTATTCAGGTAATGGTTTATAGGTCTGAATGTTGTGGCCATTTGACACTACCCAGGGTTTTTTTTTTTTATCACCAAAACAGGGGACAAAACCCATGACAGTATTTCTATTGGTTTTCCACAGATTCCAATACAAAATCAGCAATTCTGAGGCAAGATCCACATTATATGAAAGCTCTGACTTTTGAAATGAAGCAAAAATATTTTGAGCTAAAAAAAAAAGTAAGACACTGGGATTAGATATACTTATATATAAAGTCCACACATAATGGGGAAATAGGGGATATTAACACTATTCATAATATTACTTAGTAGCAACAGTTGTGGATTTTTAATTTTTTGGGTAAAGTGCCACCTCTAAGGACAGTTCACCATCCAGAACCCAACATATAGCTGTCCAAGCATTTTTGCACCTGCAGAAACTCACCATTGAGTTCAAATGGGAAATTACCATGATAGTTGTGGAAGCCAAAATCTCCCACTTTCAGATCAAATACTAGGCAAGCTGCATGGGACCTTTGTTAGTCAAGAGGTCAATGCCAGTAACAAACACAATGAGAATTAAATGTGTCAAAAGTAAGAACTTAGAGCATACTAAGACAGTTCTAAACTTTCATCAGACAGTTTAAGATTAGACTGCAAGGACATAAGTGTCATTAGCTCTTCAAGAAAGAAAAGAAAATATTTCAATAACTTGAAAACAATTTCCAATAATGGCCACTCTATATCAAAACTGTTAAACTTTGAAGGACAAAAAAATTCCTTACTTCAAATAATTGCACTTTTGGCAAGAGGGCAACAATTTTTCCAAGACTCCAGGATGGTAAATTTGCCCCAACTCAAAATGCAGAAGACACACTGCTGGCATTATATTCATCATATTTCACTCCTGACCTTTTTGTTTTTTATGAACTACTGCATAATCTACTTAAATGAATGACTTGCCAGCTATCCAAGGAACCATGGCTCAATTTAAAGCATGCACCCACCACTCCTTCAACATCTAAAGCACAGTTGTGAAAGAAAATCCTAGTGCTTATGATACCATGAAAGTATTGACCCCTTTCTTGATTATTTTATCATACATATCCCCCTGGCCATTTGTAGAGAAAGTAATTGGTCCCTTATATCAGTGGTCCCCAACCTTTTTTAAGTCACTAACTCGATTAATTTTAGACAATATTTTTACGGACTGGCCTGTACAACGTTTCTTCTTTTGTTTAGCCTCCAATTTCCTTAACTATTGAGAGGAAAGTTTATCATTATCCTCTGTAAAATATCTGCAGCTGGTTTGAACTTAATTTGTACATTAGATTTCATGTAGGAACCAATCGGGGGACAGTCTACCAGCTGTCCCCGACTTACCTCTTCCTTATATAATAATCTCTTTTTAGGGTCATGTGTGTGTGCGGGGATGGCTCATCAGCATGGGATGCACCTTGGGGAGAGGAGCTACTTGGCAGTGGTCCCCTACTGAAATTGGGTCCCTCCCCTCTCAGACTTATAGGACCCTCAGCGCCTTACCCGCCAATTTTAACTTCACCCTTTAGTACACACCGTTTACCCCACAAAAATACACGCACACACAAACGCTCACAAACACACATACATTACACAAGGAAGATGGGACCTCTGATCCTCTGTCCCCTACCCCATCCCTGACAGAGGGGGAAAAGGCCCTCAGCAACAGCGGCTGTGTCCCTCAGGTGCTGGCTTCTTGGGCCCATGTTTGTCATTTTAAACATGTTTTAACCAAGTCAACCTGCTAGTTAAAGTCAGTAGTAACATAAACAACTTGAAAAAACTAACATCACTGTTGTTTTAGATCATTGAACAACAAATCCTGAAAAATGTCTCCACAGTTTTTCCATCCTCAAAGTTCTGACACACTTTACGTTCTTAAACATTGCATATTGGTGCAAATCCATCTTCACTTCAGAAGCCTCTGGAGTTACATTAACTGCAACGACGGTTAAAGAATTACTGTAATTAAAAGAATGTAATCACTGGAGCTAAAGCTCAGGTGTTAAGGCAATTTAGATTTTCAGAACATATGTCAATAAGAGGACCTTCAGTCTCATTTTTTCAACTAAAAAAAACACTCGATAGTCTGTTCTGTTCCCTAACCCCCGCAAATATGGGGTTAATACTGTAATGAGACACTATAGGATAAAAAATTACACATGTAATCAAATACAAATGCTCACCACCATGAAGATTTGTTCCACCAAGTCTCTGTGAATGTCAGACTACTTTGTGCCTTTTTTTCGGTGTAGCTTCAATGCAGTGGGCTTCTAAATGAAATCTGTTGCTAATTTGTGATTCATATGTAATGCTTACATTGTTTTTTATGTAAGTAGCATTGCAGCACACAAAATTTGGCAATTTCCAGAACAAAGCATGAGAGGAATGGATCCCCTTTAGTCCTAGAAAGTTTTTGTGTGCAGTTCCAATGAAAAGTCTATGTAAAGGTGGAATATGCACATTTCAGGCTTCCATGTTCAAAACTCTCATGTTAACGCATAGCTATGAACGCTTGTAAGTCAGTTTTTGGGCTTAAAATGCACAGCCATTGAACACGCATCAAAAGTTAAACCAGTTGAAGTTTGGCCAATAAGGAACTTGGATTTCATAGTGATAAAATAGATTAACTTTATTGCATAATACAAAACATTCAAAAGACCCCCCCCCCCCATAGGAAGCAGACGGATGACTTATGGGTATCGTTTTCTCAAAACAACCATTTGAAGATTGATCATGTAGAATTAATTAATAATTGTGGTTTGTGCCCAGCCAGAATTCTATACACCAACCCCTTTCATATTTCAGAATAGAGCTGTGAAAGTAAAAGCCTGGAGTCCAATTTATGAGATTTGCACCACTCGACACTTCACACCGAGCGGCAGTCTAGTGTGAACACAGCAGGCTAACAGCCCATTTAAAAATGCCAGTTTGGCGCATTCTTGAACACAGATCACATGCCTGGTGTGTACATTGCATCAGGGAAGCAGGATTTCCACAACCCACTCACAATATCTCACAATGACATTGCACACATGAGAAAATGTGTGTGTTGCATTTGTCTGTTGTTCAGCCAGGAAAACCTCTCCAACCAGCACTGTTAACTCTTTGACAACATGTGAGAAAGTTATTATTTCATAATAAGTTATTCATGGTTGTTTTTTCATTCGCCGATCTGGTACTCTCACACGGTCCTGTGCAGGGTCTCTGGGGTTGCCACAACCTGTCTTATCCACTTAAGAGCAAAAGCAGGGTACACCTTAAATAGTTTGCCAGGGCCACACACCCCTAAGGGACAATTTAGAGTAATTTATTAACCTATGAAGCATGAAGTCTGCAGGAAGGTGCCAGAAGAAAACCCAAGCATACATAGTAAAACATGCAAACTCCACTCAAAATGATCAAGCTGGGATTTGAACCACAGCCTTCTCACTATAAGGCAACATCACTCTACTGTACAGCTCTGCAAGCTTTTTTTGTTGTTGCTTTTAAGCAAACTCAAGTTTCTGACGTTGTATAGATCATTTCCTTGTCATACATGTTCTCACACTTTTGGTTGCAGTAAGTTTTTTTACACGAAAACTATTCTTTGTTCAAAATATAACAAAATTTACTGAATATACTGGTGAAAACAGGTCCTGCACCCTGTTTGTCAGTGTAATCATGGGTAAATGGACATTATCTGGCCAATTAAATGCAGGAAAAGTGATCCATAAAAGCTCACCCACTTTGAGTGCGATTTTTTAGACTGATTACAGTGGTCTTTAACCAAAGTACTACCACTATGAGTTATGTACACTTTGCAAATAGAGTCAAAACATGTTTGGTGGACTAAAAGACTAAAAGTTTTGTGGTATCTGCTCTGCAATTTCCCCAGCCCTGCCGCCATCAAGTTGATTTTTGCTCATATGACACCTTTTGTAGAGCTATAAATCATATGCTTACAAAGTTTTTACTAATTCTTATATCAAAATGTAGAGCTTCATCCTGTACTTTTTGAATCCCCCACTCAGATCCTCTTTTAAACTTTTGTTAAAGTATTCCCAGTGGTCTTTTAATAATGACTATTAACATAGTTTCTGCAGAGCGGGAGGAGTTGATAAGAAATTTGCCTCTGAATTGCAGGAAGGACCATTGGCGCAGAGTGAGTTTGCGCTGATTTCCCATCATCCCTTTGTTCACACTCTCTCCCACTGGTTTACAGCCCTTACAACTCCAAGCTAACATTAGCAGTGCAACAAAAATGGTAAGTAAAATAGGAGCTATCCAGCCATACAGTTTTGAGCCAGATGCCAGCTCAGAACAAAGACGTTAATAGATCTATTTGTCTGCAAGTGGAGGATTTAGAATTAGCAGGGAACTTGTGGCCTGTCGATTGTAGTTTATAAGTAACAACTGCAACTTTTTTTAAATGGCATTATTTTGTCTGCTTTGGATTTAACATAATTTGAATACAGAAATATTTAGATTTACAGTTTTAATCTTAATTTTCTTTGTATCTGTCCTCCATCATTAGAAAAATGCATGTAGAACATGTTAAAAACACCCAAAAACACGATTTCATGGAAGTGGGTCTTAAATGACTATTGTTTTGGGGGTTGTTTGTTTCTGTTATTTCTAAGAATCAGCCCTATGACTTACAGGCATGCAACAACACACTTGACCAAAGAACAGTAACAAACCAAACCAAACAAACCAGCATTTTTTTGCCACCCACTGACTTCAAACCCCTAAAAGGTCAAGGTATAAGGAAGTTACTCAAAAATTAGGGTTAACAGAGGTATAATGATTTTTTATAGTTCAATAACTAGTCAGTCATCTAATGCTAAAGATGCATGCTACAATGTAAATACACTACCTCTAAATTCATCCAACTGGTGTAAATTATTCTAAGGAAAAGAGTAAAATTTTTCAACCACAGACTTAAGCAGATGTAATCTTACATTAAACTGCAAAAACAAATGTTGTGACTTCGAAAATTATTTAAAAACATTTTTTTCTATTTATTAAATTGATTATTTAGGCTTGCTGACACTTCATATCGTAAAAACTTTGAACAAAAGATTCAGGACTACATTAGTATAACAATGATCCCTTTCTGTTGTGTCCATTAAATCAAAGTTGACAAAAGGTTTTGTTTTTAGAGTTGAAGTCCCTGCTGTTTTACTTTGTTGTCTTCACGTCCTCATTTTCTTTGACCTAAGTCATATCAAAATATGTGGGGGGTTTCATGTCTGTCATAATGGGAAATGTAGGTGGCAGAGCAGTGAGGGGAGGACGGTGAGGGTAAGTGTGGAGATTGAAATCCTACTCTCACCTTTGACGGTGGCTTCGGCACCTTTCAACCTCAACCCGCACGTTTCTGAGTGAACTTTGGCCCCCACCACACCAGTGGAACTGGGCACCTCTTTGAGTCAAACACACGCATGCATACACGCAAACATTATTTCTCAGTCACCCTCAGGCTTTCAGTCTTGCAGCTATTACCTGGAGATTGTATCAGTGTCAGTTTGCAGGGGATTCTTGCTCCCTGGGGTAAAACACAGAGGGCAGGCGCCTGATCTTCTGTGAAATGTTAATGTGGAACAAAACAGACTGAAACTCAAGAGTGTAATGATATGTGCAGCTAGGCTCATTGGTCAAGAATTTCTTATCTCCTTGGGTATCAATTAGCATGCATCCAAGCACAAAAGTCATCAGTCAGCTCTGAATCCTTAGTTTTTTAGGTTCACACTAAGGGTTTTCCGGCTGGATCAGTAAAGTATTGTTTGGATGCTATCATTAAAAGGAGACAAAATCTCTTATTCAAGCTCATTTATGTGCGTCTACTATTATGGCAGAGGAATGCAGTTTGATGCAACATAGAAGTTCAGAAGCCAGTGATCTGGAAATGGCTCTCTTTGTTGAGAATTTAGTTTATCTGTCCCTTAATTGCACATTGTTAAACTGTCTCTTTAGGCTTCTTACTCTCCCAAGTGGCCAATGTGACCATCTGGACCCTGCAAAGATCTGAGCAGGAAGTTATGCGAGACGTCAGAGGATAGGAACTCTGATAATAGATACTTATCCTCACATGCAGCTGGCTGATTCTTTGACATTATTCTCATTTCCTAAAATATTTTTTTGTTTCTCCCAGTGTTGTAAAAACAGTAATATTTCTGATAAAAAAAGAAGATCTAAGACACATTTTATGCTAAGTTTTTGGGGGCATGTTCTATGAGATTAACACTGACTCCTAACTTTGGGGCAATGTTTTGCTGGTTAAAAATCCTCTTTCAGAGCAGGTAAATTAACCACGCACATATGTCTGTGCACATTAGCATTTGTCAGCATCTGCTGCATTTTTTGCACATACACAAGCCAAAAAGCATGACAACTATCAAGTAACATATTCTCGACATTTCAAGAATTGGAGGTGGGGTTCTTTGTCAATCTTCATTAATGTGCTCCAGACCTTTAACAATAAACCACTCTGTTAACACTGGAGCAGGTGGCCGGCAGTCACTTACCATCTGAGTCACATGGTGGAATTATTTGAGACGAATGTGATTACATCCTGTATTCCTTAGTATACAGTAAGCTGAATTGAAAAAAAAGAAAGAAATCATAATAAGGCACGGAGGTCTGAGGAGAGTCAGCCTTCACAGGGTGCCCACTTAGCACAGATCTCTCCTTTATACTCTTGTTTATTATGGTCACGAGTAATCCATGCTTTTGTACATTGTATCAGAGCTGCCATATGTCAACATCTTCCTGGAGGTTTGTGGGGTTCTAAACAACAGATAAGGTGAACTAAACTAACTGTGTAAACTTTATAAAACATTGCTCAGCAAAACCATAATTATTTACCAGAGCAGAGCACGAGAATATTTTCAGCTTGGAAGGGGACATTTCTTTCCTTTTTGTTCCTAAAGGTTTTTTCCTAAATGCACTCAAATTTTCCCTGCATAGAGAACACAAAGGCTTGTGTATGTCAATTTTTGTTTTAATGATGTAATGAACATTTCTGCAATATGCGGTCTACCTTTCTGTGGGCCACATGGAAAAAAAAAAAGAAAAAAGAAAACGGTGGCAAAAGAGGTTGTTGGTGAGAAGAGGGGGGTTATTTTTGTGAGCACCCCTACAATGCTCCACCTGTGCCTCAGTCATACCCCAGAGGACCACCCACTTAGGCAGAGAGAGGGCAGTCGAGAATCCCTATAACCTCTTTGGGTGGGCAATAAGTTCTTACGCGGAAGTAGAGTGTTTTAAGCAACTGAAAGACTCAGGGGGGATGACTTCCCGCAAAAACTGTCACAACACCACCAAAGAAAAACAAGTGCTCAGGGCCCTACATGACAGAAATCTAAAAGTACAGTAACAAAAAAACATTTTTATACTGACCTAAAAGGTACACATATATCTCAATACTTACATTACTCATGTATGCACAAGAAAACGTGCTGTAAACAGCAAAACTTAAATGAACCCTAATAAGCTCCAAGAAAGCAATTTTCTTTCTTATTGTCACTGTTATTAGGCATGAATTTCAAGAAGATAACTGTAAACAAGAGTTGTCATTTATAATATGCTAAGGTTTACATAAATCTTGAGATAATCTTATCAGAGTGTGCTCCAGGTTGACAGACAGAAAAAGCAGAATACAAAACATTTAATGAATACGTCACATTGGACAACTCCTATAAACATTTAATGTTATTACTTTATAGGAAGATGATAGTGATTTCAGAAGACCTAAAGTTTTTGTTGTGACTGGACTATGTGAAGCTGTTTTTATGCATGTTCTTTGATAAAATCTGTCTAACGTGTCTTTCTGAAATTGCCATTTTCCTCCTATGGCTTAACTATGTCTCAGTCATTCTCCAGCCTTAAAACTGTGAAACCTTTGGAGGACTGTGGCTGTCCATATCAGCTACATAGTGAGTGGACATAAAAAGCACACACTGGTCATTTGCAAGTGATGCATGGTGTACCTTCGTATTTATAAATGAGAGACACAGCATGAATCATTAGGGATTACATTGTATTTGACAGAAGGTAACTCTGGCTTTCATAAGAGCCATCTATTATGGTAGGGTACACAGAAGAACATTGGATTTTGTTTGCTTGTATCATCCACATGTCTATACAAGTGATTGATGGCTGAAGAAAAAGGTGAAGGCCTCCTCCCTGGTGGTCTGCCTGGGCTTTTAGCCACTGTGCAATGACCGCTGCTGCTGCTATCCCTGACCCACATTACCACATCATTGACACTAAACCGACCGCCAATCTTCCGCTGGCTCATTGCCTTTGGCACAGACGCTTCTGGAACTGTTTAGGTTATAACTCAGCCTCATAATGAAGACTGAACTATAATGAAGGGGAACACTGTGTCCACAAACTACAAGATAAGGTTTGTTTGTCTATTATTATTGTCAAGCTGACTTATACTTTTCTCCGTTAAAAAAAAATCCTGGCATATCGCCGCACAAGCCAACACTGTGGTGCATGTGTTAAGTGGCAAACACGGGGAGGATAAAACAGTTCAGGAACACTATCCGATGTTCAAATAAACAGATATGTGTGGGGTCTGAAGAACAAACACACATTCATTAGATGTCTCTGTGCCTCTGGACCGGTACTGTTTGAGAAGTAATGCACACACATTCACATACACACATATATTTACATATAGCTATTTATTTACACATACACGCACACATAAAATCGCATGCTCAGTCTCCATTACTCCATCTTTTTATCGCTCATTCTCTCACACAGTCCAGGCAACCCCCAATTAGACAATCAAACAACTCTACTGACCCTTAGCTTCTCTGGGATTTGGAGTTTACACCCGAACATGGGCCGCCCACCCCTGTTTACCCAAGAAACCTGACTGATGGATTGTATTGTTTGGCCTTTCACAGCTTTAATTGGCTCAGTTGTATAGGTTAGAGCCCTGGATATATTTTGCAGGCCCCAAACATGCCACATATGGCCTCTAGGTCAATGACACTCATATCTGTCTAAGGGCCCTTAATGGTAAAAGGGTCAGTTGCTCACTAATGACATTAGTTGATGAAGTTGACTTCATTACCTTGGCCCTGTTTTATCTTGCTGCTTCTGAACAGAAAGATGCAGAATTCAGTGTACTTTCTGACCACCTCAAACACCGTGTAAATATTTAGCTAGAACTTCAGACTGTGAAACAAAACCATTCCAAACAACTTGCTAAACAACTACCACTTGCGTCATCTCAGCACTGTGCTGCCTTTTTTCATTTAACCATCTTCTTTTGTGTCTTTGGTTATGAAACGATGTGAAATAATTTGTTTTAAGGTCAAAATGAATGAACAATTTGTGCATTTTAAGTCTTATACTACAAAACAAGCAAAAATGCCTTAGAAAACTTTTAGGCCATGCTATAAAAAATGTCTAGTTGATTGGCTTTCTGTTTCTTCCACACTTAGTATCTAAACCAAATGACCAGATCAGTTATATAAAGTAAAGCCTAAAGAAAATTACCTTTAATGTATTTCCTTAATAAGCTAACAAATTACCCTGAAAATTTGTTGATCAATCCTAAGCCCCAGAGAGCACAGTAGAGGTATCAATGACTGTCACAAAAATGATGAAACAAAACTCAAAAATTTCATCAGGAGGTATGTTAGTGCTCAAAACTTTCTTTAAAAGGCATTTAGGACATATTGATGACACACACTCTGACTGCCTCTGACTTAATTACGGTAGCTTTTTTATCATTATGTAGTGTTGTGTTCTAAAAAAATGTTGAAATTGAACAAAATCAATAGCACATTTGGTTTTCCAAGTGTTGTAAATAGGTGTAATTTCTTTGTGAAAAAGTGGTTCCATGTCTGTTGGCGGATTTAAATATGGAGATAATTCATTTCGGTTTGCAAATGAGCACCCATTCAACGCACAGATCTCAGGAGGGTCATTAATATATTGTGTTTATACTGATACAGAAGTGGTTCACAAGGCCAACAGTCTGAACAAAATCTCCAGGCTTTACTATGGTCCTTCTTCTCAACTCATCCACAGGAACGCAAAGGAGGTTGGGTCTTGGAATCTTGGGTCTCTCCTTAGGCTCTGCCCTGTTGGAACATCTCCACAACACCTCCACTGGAAAACTGTATAGGAAGTTGGAAATCCCTGCATTTGAGTGCAAGCTATATTGGAAAGTAATTTGTTCATGTGGTGTACAAGATTAATAGATGTCTAAATCACTGGTTGCTAAGTATGCAACAAAGATGGTTAAAAACACATGTCACATCCGTCCTTGGCCTCTGGTGAGTTTGTCACGCTTTTGTAGGAAAACATTTCCTAAAGTACGGCTTAATTTTCTCCTATGGTTCTTTCTTAGTAAGAACTAAGAAAGTTCTTACTAAGCACAGTGATTTAAGGATGTCCAGAATGGAGTTGATCTTGGAAACCTCCCTGTTTATAATAAATCTAATTATTTCCCTTGTTTTTTTTTAATCTTTTTCAAATGGGAGCATGTGGTTCATTTGACACAACAGCAAAAAGTCAACAGTTTCCGTTGTCAGATCAGACTCATGGGTAGGGGCACGAAGCTGAGCAATTTGAAGCAGCTTTACAGACCACAGGAGGAACACAAGTATTGGAATGTGAAAAAAGGACTGGTGGGATTTGTAGCTGGTCTACCAACAAATTGAAATGTGTTTAAAAGCACAGTGATCAAAAACAAAAGTGCAATAAAAGGTATCTTAAATTAATCTGGAGTCAAACATCCTTTAATTCAAAGATACAAATTTACAAGAGCAGAATAATTTCCCATTGCAGGAAAAAATGAGGAAATGTTATATGGAATTCCAAATCCATCCATCCATCCATCTTCCTCCGCTTATCCGGGACCGGGTCATGGGGCAGCTGTCTAAGCAAAGATGGCCAGACTTTGCTCACCCCGGCCACTTCCTCCAGCTCTTCTGGGGGACCCCGAGGCGTTCCCAGGCCAGCCGAGAGACGTAGTCTCTCCAGCGTGTCCTGGGTCTTCCCCAGGGCCTTCGCCCAGTAGGACATGCCCGGAACACCTCTGCAGGGAGGCATCCGGACTAGATGCCCAACCACCTCTACTGGCTCCTCTCGATGCGGTTCTATTCCGAGCTATCCGCGGGTGACCGAGCTTCTCACCCTATCTCTGAGGGAGCGCCAGCAACCCTACGGAGGAAGCTCATTTAAGCCACTTGTATTGGGACCTTGTTCTTTCGGTCATGACCCACAGCTCGTGACCGTAGGTGACAAGTAAAAATCAAGGCCAGATTGGCGTCGCCGGGGCCCCCCTCTGGAGCCAGGCCTGGGTTTGGGGCTTGGAGGCGAGTGCCTGGTGACCGGGGCCCGGTCGGGCTCAGCCCGAAGGAGCAACATGGGACCACTCTTCCATGGGCCCACCACCCATAGGAGACCTCAAAAGGGGCCGGTGCTATGTGGTTTGTGTGGCAGTCGAAGGCGGGTGCCTCAGCGGCCCAAACCCTAGTCATGGAACTTGGCTTTTGGAATTCCAAATATGCAACATAAAACTACATATAAATAAAAATAAATAACAAAACAAAAAACTTTTTTGTAGTTTTGTATAAATTATGATATAAATACCTAATTTAACTTAAACTCTTTACTTTACCTTCTAATTTGAATTAAGAATTAAAAAAAATTATTTAATTGTTTTTTTTCTTATCCAGCAAATTCAGCCGAAATGTTCTATTTTCTGAACCTTTCTTTTTTTCATGTGCTCTCCCTTTATTTGTGTATTCTGAGACTTTTTCCAGATTTTCAGTTTAATTTGGTTTTTTTTGAACATCATGACCGTTTTTGTTGCTGTTTTTGTTTTACAGATGTCTTTTGCCCTTATTTTGCAAAATAGATTCATTTATTAACCATTCATTCAGCCTTTTTATGTGGTTTTATTTGGATTCTATCATGACCAAAACTGGAAAAAAAAAATTAAAAGATGGTGTAAACAGGGTTTAACTTCTGCACCACTTATCCTTCTATTATATCATAAAAAATGCAGGCCAAACCAAAATGTAAAAAAACATGGCAGACAGTGATCTAATCAGATTGTACTGTTGTATCCAAATGAGCACACAAATATTTTGAGTATGCAGCACTTCTTAGCTTTTTTTTTTTTCAGTCTTTGAAAAGGCACGCAAGCCAAAGGTTGAGAGAGATGGTTTGGGGAAAAAAACTCTTGCCTAGACGCACAAGTGTTGAAATTCTGTGTGACTGGTGCACTGCAGAGCACAAATGATTTATGATCAATCTATACTCCAATTTGCTGGCTGTTTTTCCTCACTAGCGCTGTTGGCGTCAGTCGACTGACATCAGAATTCACGCAACTCTTTTGGTGGGCTAAAGGCACGCCACAGGAACACAAAGGCCCAGAATATTTAACATTGTAACATAAAACATGCCACATGCGTCAACGTCAGTGCCTGTGAAACCAAAACAACATAACTTTAAGACATATTTCCTAAGAAATATGGATTCCAGTTGTGAGATGATGTTGTCTTAGCATCCCATTTGTTTTTTATGTGGTTCTGTCATGCAGTAAATAGAAAGACGGCAATTTACAGCATGTTACTAAAAAGGCTGGATTTGTGAGTGCTGAAGTTCAACACCTGCCTATGCTGGCAACAATTCTTGTAATGACACTGCTGTTTATAATCATTTGATAAAATGTTGACTTAGCCCATAGTTGTGGTTCATGTGAAATAAAAATGGTTAAGATTAGAGGCTGCATGACTGTGTGGATAAAAAAGATGTGCAAGCATGGTCAATGCAGCTAAATTGTTCAATACCCAAACAACTCCTTCATCGTCTGGTTAAGGTTGTCCCATATGCAACAGCTACTTTAAGGATTTCTCTTATTTTGTGACTGAATCTTTTTGGGGTTAAACCTCTGGTCACTAGTTTTGAAGTTTCGCTGCCTTATTCCACTATCACCTCTTCATCCTCCAAGCATGGACTTGGTTACAGGTTCACACTCATGTGTGACATAGACCATTTGCTGTGATCTATAGCAGTGATGCCAAAAGACACCTTTAGAGACTGTCAGATGTTTAGGAATGGAATGACTCAGGAATGCTGTTGATTATTCATAAAGTACATTAAATGAAGTTAATTTTCAAGAGTAATTTCTTTAAATGCTTCCATGTACAGAATTCAGCCAGATTGCTCTTCTTGAATTCTCTCACACTCAAATTTCCCCTGACAAAGATTAAGGTGGTGCCGAGAAAAATATCCACTTTTTTGTGCATAACAACTCGAGTAAGTATACTTAAAGTCCTTGGTGGTCCAATACTGCTATCAGCATCTGGATTATAACATCATGGGCACTGCACTGACAAGGTTTTGTGTATTTGCAATTAACTTGAGATAAACTGGGGTTTTACACTGTCCTGATTCATGTTTTGATTCTTCAATTATTTACAAAAATGATTTTTCCCTCAAGAAAGTACAAACATCTCGCCTGTGTTTATGGTCATTGCCTTTAGTTAATTTGTTGTCTGGTTTGGATGACTGTTGGAGCAGAGGGGTATGATAATGATGCAGTGTTTATGTTTTTGAGTTCTTAGTAGTTAATAAGCCTGCAACTGTTTGCATATTTTGTACAGATTGCTCCGCGCACGAAGATATCGTTAGTTTGAGAGCGCATGAGACAAGCTGTCTGTCCATCTGTCAATGTGTTGGAGGGTTTGAAGAATGGGAAAGGGCGTACAGTGGCAGACAGGCCAGTGACCCCATTAGTCTGAGATGAACCCTGCTGAGAGGAGTCTGAAGGTACGATGCACGTAGGCAATCACACATGAAGCTTTAGTTATTGCCAAATTTTTTTCCACAAGATCCTCTTTCCCTGCAAATGATAGTTTTATTTCTCTGTGTATCTGAGATTCTCAATTTCATGTTGTTTTCTGTAATCAATTTTATTGTTTATAGAGACTAATTAAAGTCTTCCATGAGTTAGGCCAGCATGGAGACCACCATCTGACAAAAAGCTTAGACTGCTTCTAATGAAAACCTTAAGGCCATGAGGAGAAAAAAAAATCCCTGCTGCTATTAAGTGTTAGGTAATATAAAAAGAATAACAGTAAGACAGAACATAAATGTGCCAGAGGCATGAACAATGAAACATATTCATCTCACACTGACCTTAGAAAAACTGAGGCAGACACAAGAGGTGACAAAGCTGTCACTTTACATTTTTCAAACCACAAAACTTTAACCAAAAGACATACCAGGGCTACTATGAAGCTAATTCAAAAGAGACTAGGAGGAATTACATTTGAAGCAAAAAGATGAAAAATATGTTCCACACTTGACACTGTTTTTTAAAATACATAATTATGATATATGACCTAAATAACCAGTCAGGCAGAGTTTGCATACCATACATAGGATAGGGATGGATAAAAAGATCTCAAACTGTAAGGAAGTTATCACTTTTTTTACATAAAGAACTTTACAAGCAAGGATAAATTACTCTGACGAAAAGTCATTAAACATGTTTCCCTTTTTGGAAACCACAGGTTCTAGGAGCTTTTTCCATTGATGTTTTAAGACTGTAAATTCCATAAAAAGCATATGTTGCCATATTTTGCTGTGCATCTGATCTATCTTATTTAGTTAGAATTAATTAAATTCTTGTAGTTTATGTTTAGCTGGAAGAATTCTTTGGATAAAATGCTTGCAACTAGAGAAAAACATGGTTTTGTTTTATTTACAAAGCATGAACAATTATGAATGTAGACAATGTATTTAAAATGAAGGAGGGTGGTGCCTATACTTACAAGAAAAAAAAGAACTCCCAAAACAAATATATAAAACGAGGACAGAAAAGTGTTTTTGGAGTTTCTTCTTAACAAACCTACAATGGATTGACAATTAATCCCACTGGTTAGGTCTAATTTACCAACGACTCCAGTGTATGGACAAAGACTTGCAGGTGCACAGTTGTTTTTGCACCCCCCTCTGTCAGGTTTGTTCAGATGCCTTGAGTTGAAAGAGCTCTCAGCAGCTCCGGCCTACCTGATGGTGAGATTGAGAGGCCAAATAGGAACAGATGGGTCGAGGGCTGCAGGATACTGGGACTGAAGGAGAAGGAAGGAAGGCAGAGAGAATGGACTGTTAGGGACCACCATCACTGCTGCCCACACCAGGCTACATTTACCACCAGCTGCCTGCCCCCATCCCCTCTCACCAAATCATTTTCAGTGCAGCGATTCTTGACTGTAATGAATCTGCAATTTGCACACATATGTACAGTGCCTAACATGGTACTGCTTTGGGATCTGTTTGACCCCCCCCCAATGGAAACATTTACAAACAAGTGACCACAAAGAGTCATCCATCTGCATGGAAACCTCTTGCGTCCCTTTGGGGAATTTGTGTTTCTCCATTACAAGAGAGGACAGAAATGGTTAAAACTCCTTCTAAAGCATTAGGTGAGTACTAACAAAGAGCTATTTCCAACTCTGTTGTTCTCCTTTTCATTCCATTGAGAAATCAAAGTAAGCATTAATGTAGATCTGAAAAGGAAGACAATTATTACAATCCATTCTACATTTGCATACTCAAGATCAGCTTCAACAGTTGGACTCACTCTAGGGGTGTAACGATTAATTTATTTATCCAATCAGATCAATCTGTCTGAAGCTGTTAATCAAATTAAATCCAATCAACCTATACCATTAAAAATGGTTTCAAAATGAAATAAATTGATCTATAATTGATCTTGGAAAATACCATTTGCATTGAGGTATGGTAGGTTCATTTTACTATAACGTAAAAATGAAAAGTGCATCACAGCAGACAACATACACGTGATTGCAGCAAAAACTGATCATTCCAGGCCAACGTGTGGAAACCCTTTGAATTTAAGACATGTGACCATGCAGTGTGCTAGAATGTTCTAATAATGTTCCGCTTGTATTATTTTCATGTGGAAAATCAACAGTGGGCTGAACTTTATGAAATTAAAATGTGAATGGATTTAATATGAATTCTTTTTTACTTGTGTGTTTGTTCACATATTTAATTTACACTTGATTATCTTGCAAGAAATACAAGGAATCTGGAAAACTGTCTGAGTCACATTGGTTGCATTTTGGCTAAAGATGTCCCGGATCGGTTTTAGGTCAGTGAATCGGATCGTTCAAAATGAACTAAAATCGACTATGAATCGCAGCCGCAACCACAAGTTATGATATGTATCGAATCACTGTTAAAATGAACCATTATACTCCTCACTCCTCTTTGTGCAACTTGGTGTGTGCTATGCAACTGCACTAAGAAGCCCTGGGTGGCTTTACTTTCTCGTGTCATGTGTATACGTAAGCCAAACAAGGCCTAAGGACACTCCTGGGTGGTGCAGAGTGAGGAAAGTAAAGGAAGCCGTAGGTGAGGTAGTGTGGTCTGGTGGCTGAAGGACATGATTTAAAAGCTGTTGATGCTGGGCAGACAGCCCAGGCTCAGTCACTGCCTCACTGTGGATGACGCTGCATAAGTCACTACACTTAAAATGTCCTCATGTGTTTAGATCTGCTCAAGTGGAAATCAGCCATTCTCACACAGCTGGAACTAGCTACTGAATTTGATCTTTTGGTGTCTTGCTTGCTTTTCCCTGAAGTCTGAAGAAATAGATGAGGGGGAGACTATTAATGACTTTTGTGAGCACTTTCAGAGGCATTACGACAAACACCTGCCAAAGCATGGTTTAAAAAAAAAAAGTGAGAGTGTTGATACAATGCTGCCGTGTGCAGCTAAGTGAAGGATACCTGCCATCAAAGTAAAGTACAGTAAATGCTGTTAGCAATTAATTGGCTGATATCAATGAATTTCTTTTACTGATAAAGCCAGTAACATTTTCAAGTAATTTGCACATTAATAATGTAAACAAATACATAACAGTATTTTTCACTCAATTTTCTTGAAGGAAAAAAAACTTTTTGCACATTTGCAAAGTTGTTTATTTTTACAATTCATTTGTCATTCAAATTAAAGATCTGCTTCGTTACTTTTGGAAGCATTCCATTTAGAATTTTCTTAGATTATTTAGAAAAATATTTCATGTTTTGTGACTTTAACATAAACAACAACATTTTTTTCTGGAACTAGTCCTGTCCAACAACTGAGCAGACAAATGGAACTGAACTCGTGTGTTGGACACACACACACACACACACACACACACACACACACATATATATATATATATATAATAAAAGGAGGGGTGATATAGAAGAAAAAGAGAGAGAGGAGGGGGAAGCTTGTATCCCCAAATAGCAACCTTTCCAAATTATAAAAAAAATATCCGATAATAGCTTTCTCACCATGACATTGTCTTACTTTCAAATTTGGATTATACTCTTTAGTCTTGCAGCTCAGCTGACAAGCCCTGCTGAACCCGCACTTTAGCTTTGACCATCAAACACAACTTGAGGTAGAGTGTACTTTCAACATCTGCTCAGTTGAGGAAATAATGGGTGTAGCACTGAGGGCTCATGGAGCTACAGAAAAATACTGTTGATGGCTATGTGGTTACTGGAAACAAACCACCATCCTTTGGGACATCCTTGCACAGGAGAGAGCATGGGGAATTACCCAGAAATAAGATTGAAACAGGTAATATCATAAATGAAAACAAAAGAGTACTTATTGATAATCATCTTCATATCCTCTTTAAAACGGGTTGAAATATAAAGACAGGTTTTCTAGTTTAGAGTGCTTTAAGCAAATGTCTTCATTTATAAACTGAATTTGTTTGTCAGTCCTTCCTCGCAGATGTATTCCAATCTGTACTCCACAGCTGCATCCCATATGATACCACTCTTCAACAATGCAGTTATGTTCTTTTCTGTACATGGGGGCTCTGTTTGTGGGCATAGTGGTGATGGTGTCAGATTGTTTCCCTTCCTATTCCACCTCAGTTCGGTTTACAAAATCCTATGCAGCCAAGCTATATGTGATCCTGAAACGCCTCCAGCTGTGCAATGCAAAGAATGTGAGGGTGGCAGGGTCAGATCTGGCAGAATCCAGCCACAGTTTCACTACCCGCAGTCATTTCCATAATTGCTTACAATCAAATCAGCAATTCCTGGATTCCACGTCCTCCAGATTCCTGTAGATAAGATGAGAAAAGGGATCGGGTGAGATCTACAGATCCCCAAGATCAGGTGACGTCTGCCTGATTTCACATTATCATAAAGCATGTGATGTGTTGCAGAATAAAACAAAAAACATAGCATGTCTCAAGTGATAAATTACGTGAGAATTAATTGACTTTTGTGTAAAGTTTAGAGTACGTCCGTCTACTGTAACTATGTTAAAGCATTTATTGGTTCAATAAATATAATGTAGTCTCTTTTTCTTTGCAAAAACAATTAAATTACAAAAAAAAAACCTAAAACAATAAAAAAGCTTTAAGAGTTCTCTGATAATACAAATAGTAGCCTTTTGTTGAATTGAACTGAATTTGACTTGCGACTTTGTTGTCAAAGCTGGCCTAAAGTACAACACACCTGTTTTTAGCTGCCGTAAAAATATAGAATGGAAACCTATGCAAACTGAAATATAATAGAACACACTTATTCAATAATATTATTTTATTTTCTATAAACTGTTCCAACACCGGGATTTCTAGCGTGTGTGTGGGTCCTTTCACCGCATTGACAGGTAACTGTTTACCTCTTCGTGGACGCGACTGGAGCCCGACGCGCGCTCCCGCGAGGTAATACGTCATCGCGCTCGCCCCGCTTCTCGCGCGATGGTTAAAAAGAAGGAGGAAAGAGCACGGGAAAACATGTGAGCGCTCTGAGGACTTTAGTGAGAGGCAACTTTTTATTTTCATAGTTGTTTAGTCCCGTGCACGAACAAACTGCTCAAAGGGAATAACATTTGAAAGGAACATCAAGCTGTTTTGTTTTTGACTTTTTTTTTTTTTTAATTAAGGATATATTGGTTTCTTTTAAAATATTTCTTGTGTTTTTAATATTTGATCAACATTTGGGGGGGAATTAGGATAATTTATGTTTTTGCATCAGTCTTCAGTACATTAGGTGTGGGCAGTCGTGTAAACAATTACAAATATATTTTTTATCACATTTTTATTCCGCTTATAAAAACTAAAATACATTTTGTGAGCTTTTTTTTTTGTGCTATTTTTTTCTTAAACATTTGATGCTTTGCTGAAATTATGAAGCATTTGCAGTTTGTGCTCGTCTTGGTCGTGGCTGTAAACGTTTGGGAATGTGGGGACGCAAAGTTCGGCGAGAAAGGAGAAATAATAAGCCCCAGGCGTAGAAGATGTTATGACGGGAGTTTGCCCAAGCGGCTGAAGAAAAGGGAGCGGAAAGTACTGCATGACGGCGGCAGCAGCAGCAGCAACAGCGGAGAACTTTGCCACATGTTGTATTCCCGTGTGTCCTGTTGTCCCACCAGGAGAGCTGCCTATCAGATTCTGCACCGTATGGATGCCAGGGTAGGTTGAAATTCAGTTACCACGCTGTTTTCTCCTCCCAGAAAATGATCTTAGATGGTGTAATTCACATTAATGTCTTCTTGTGTCAGCTATATGTCGAAATGAGCAAGTGAAGGGAAAGTACAGAATTTTTAGGGGGAACATTTTTGCCAGCAGTTTTTGAATTGGGTCGATTTCTACGAATTTGCGACATTAGCGTTTACGTCCCCGCTAATTTATGACTGGATTTGATGTCGTGAGTTCCCGCTTTTGTACGTGCAGACCTGTGTGCTTCGTTTAGTTTACCTGACATTTAAAATTAGAAGAACGTCGAAGTTTCCTGGGTGAAACAGCGTTTCGTTACCAGGTGCATCACATACGAGTGCAGCCCTAATGCGGCGTGTCCAATGCGCTTCTGCGTTACCATGGCAATCAATAACCCGATTTACGTTACGTCCTGCAACAGTCGGCTACAAATGCCAGGAGAGAAAGCTGCTATACTGTTACGAAACCATTGAAACGTTTTGCTCCTAAGGTAGGATTTTGTTTTACCCTTATTCATTTCAAAATGTAACCACGCTACGTCCGAGGGACAATACGACGAACAAATTGTACTTAACGTAAAAGGTTAAAATTGTTGGGCGAACCCTATTACACTATTCACAGAGTTAGCATGTACCTAACTACTTTACTTAAAACAAAATATAGAGGGGAGTAGTATATCGTAAACACCGGAAATGCAGAAAAGACGCCACTGTAAGTACCAAACTTTTCTAAAATAAATTCCGTTGGTCCTTTGTTATGTAAAGCACTCTTCAGATATTTCAGTAGCTGGGTGGTATCTCACTTTGTGTTGCGACAAAAAGCCATATTGCATCATTTCTTTTGCTCAAGTCATGCAAATACGAACGAAGAGGGGGGGGGGGGGGGGTCCTGAATAGGACGAACTCGACTTCTCCTCCTCCCCACTACACTGCCCACACACAGAGCCCTTTCTGATTATGGCAAAGGAATAACAACAACACTATTGTGTTTGTTGGTTTCGCTAATAGGAGAAGCTGGAGAACAACCCCCCCCCCCCCCCCCCCCCCCCCTCAAGTCATCAGCCCTGTCCAAGTTGATGCTTTTTGTGTGTGTGTGTGTGTGTGTGTGTGTTCTTCACTGACTCACTGTGCCAGAAAACTTGCATCCCTATCCCTAAGGAAAAGGGTTTCCATAAAGCTTAGAGTTGTCTATCCCTCTTTCGTTGATTTCTATCACCTTTAAAGACCCACTCCCCTGAAAGTTGAGCATTTTTCTTTTGATGGACAACATCTATAAATAAAATTACGCTTAAAATAATTGTTTTAAGTATTTCTTTTATTAAATCGCTGTGAATCAGAAGCAGACAAAAAAAAGCATTGAAGGCCACAAGCTCCCTGCTCTACTTGCAGACAAATAGGTCCATGTACAACTTTGTTTGTCTTAGCTGGCATCTGGATCAAAACTGTATGGCTATATTGGATAGCTCTGATATTGCTCACCATTTTTGATGTACCTGTAATGTTAGGTTGGGGTTATGAGGGGCTGTAAGCTAGTGGGAGAGAGTGTAAACAATAGGTTATCGGAAAGCAACCTTGCTCTGCACCAACAGTCCCGCCCACAACTCGGAGGTAAATTTCTAATGAACTCTTGCTGCTCTGCAGAAGTTATGTCCTAGAAAACAACACAGTTTGTTTGTGTTTTTATTTTGGATAAAATGGCATATTCATAATCAAAAGACCACTGTGTTTACAATTTTCCGACCGTATGAATATCTATCTTTGCACTTAGATTAGGAAAATGTTATATTTTGATGGACAATATGTCCTCTTTCAGCATTTGTTACAAGCAATAAAGCAACAAATTATATACCATGTCTCCTGCCAGTTTTATTGACTGCATAAAACCTGGAGCGTGTATGGAAGAAACAGCAAGCTAAACAGCTTTAAAAGATTTGCTGACACAAGTGGTGTAAATCTGTAAAGATTTTTACGTTTCAATGTTGCTGCCACAACTCTTTTGATAATAAAGCAATTTTGTCAGCTGTTTTCTTGCATGAAGCTGAGCATCTGGATTCAGAAGTCAACTATTTTCATGTAAACCTTATCAGCCTACATGTCTCACCCCTGCGTTCTTTTGGCATTTTGAGGAACATTACTGTGAAACTTACCAAAACAGAAACATACAAAGGTCTTCTTGTGCTGGTAGGATGATGGCAATATTGGAGTCTATCCCGGTAACATATGGACACAGAGCATGGCTGAGAGCACACAAATGCCACTCTCTGTAGACCCTGTGCCAGTTCATGGCACACGGAATCAATGTGCAATTTAGAGCAGGGGAGCAGGCATGCCCACATTACTACATGGCATGAAAGTAAAGGATGGAGGAACATAGCTCACATACAAGGTCATGCCCAGCACAAGGCTCCCTTTCATTGCTGAAAATCGAATTTCTGATCAAATTCTAGTTAGATATTTATTCAGGTCGCCGAGTCTTATATTTGGATTTGAGTTGATTATTCCTTTTGTAAGATTTTTATGTTTTTAATCCTCTCTGATTTCCTGTAAGCTTTCCCCCAGCTAGAACATCAGGTTTTTCTCAGCAGCTCCGCCACCTGTCGATTCAGCGTAGCTCAATAGACCTTGTAAAACCCTTTCCACAGTCGCCGTTTGTACTGCAACCCAATGCAAGGTGTCCATATGTTAGCTCTTGGGTCCCCTGGTTTAATTGACTTCGACAGACTGCTAATTTGTTGATACCAGAGTGGGAATGATGTGCATGTCTATCTTTAAATTGGTGTTTACACATGGACCCCACACAAAGCAAAACACTACCAGCCAGCCTGCATGCTTGTCCAAGCATCGCTGCTCTTGGCCTTAAACAGATTACATTGTGTTTTATTATAGCTAATTTGTTATGTAAATAATCATACTAATTTCCTTTAGATTAACTCTTTGTGTACTCCTGCAAATTACCCCCCCCCCCCCCACCTACCAAGTTACACACTTGAAGTTGCTATTTGTCTTTATTTACTTAATGTCCACAGCTCTTTCAGATGGGATTATATCACAAATACAAATGGCAACCCCTACCAGCAATAACTAAGTGACATCTTAAAATCACATAAGGAGTTAAAAGTAACCTTTAACATGTGATTTAACAACGGAAATAAGAGTGAGGGTTTATCAGAATATCTGAATTTGCTTGAGTCAAGCTGAAGCAGGGGTTGAGGAAAAAGATCACTAGCTCTTTTGTTTGGTATCTGGGGAAGGTAACAAGGAAAAATCTGGCGAGGCATCTGTTTTCCGTTATTTAATCACTTCAACCGTGTAATCGCAACAATTCATTTTGCAAATTTCATGGAAAGGCAGACAAAAGTCTAAATATGTTATCCAAATAAGTCACAGTTGTTTTTAAAGAGGTAATGCTGAATAATTAAACTGTTTTTTTTAATGGTGAGACCTAACGGCGAAGGTTTACTTAACTGCTCAGTCAACAGTCTGTTTTTCTATATCTCCTACTCTGAAATCATCTTCACACATCTTCAGAATTACCATAAACTTTTACTAGTTCTAATCATGATGTTGACTTGGTTTTGCTGTTTGAAACCATGTTGTTTTCTGTGTTTGCGCTCTCTCCAGATTTTTTCCACCAATAATACGGAATGTGCACATCTCTTGGATGAGATCAAGTGTGCTCGCTGCTCCCCGAACGCCCAGGTGTTGTTCCACTCCCTGGACATAGATAGACAGCCACACAGGGAGCCAGATCTGCCACGACTCTGTCTGGATTTCTGTCACAAGTTCTATTACACATGCAGGGGCCACATACCAGGTAAACACACTTATAACACAGACCATAAATGTAACTGAAACCACTGCTCATGTTATTAACTGGTGATACATAATTAAACACAAAGATCCAGAATAATTAAACATAATTTACATTTGCTTCTGTGATACACCAGTAATGTTAAGGCTGTGATGAAAAACTAAAAATTACATCATATCTTATTTTATTAAGGAAATTCACTCTAGTCTTGTCCGGGTTTCAAACTCATGGAAAAACTCTGTATTCTGGTCTGTGCAAATGTATTAAACCCACTCTTATCTTATCTATTATCTCCTCTTCATGTTGTAAATCCTTTTTTTTTTACCATTTATTCCTTGTTTTGGTGCGTAGACAGCCAAATAGAATGTAAACAAATCTGATACATTGTGTACAGCAAAATTTAAACATTTCTGTCACTTACAACAGGTGATATTTTCTTTTTAATTCTTTTTATTTTTTTAGTTCGCCAAAATGACATTTCATTGGCAAATTTCAAGATCTTTAGAAATAGAAGCAAGAACTGTCTTAAAGCAACCTGTTTTGTATCTCTTGTGTTTTATAATCAGGGTTTAAGCTTCGGTCGAGATAGGACTGAGATGCTTTCCCGCCTTCGAGTTGATTTTGACAGTTGGACTTTCAGGCTATTTTACACTGATAGTAGGCGATTCCGATCCTCATTAAAGTATCACATAATCATTATACTGTAACTAAAGTTTGATTTAATAGTTTTAGTTTAAAAAATTAAACTTTCTTTTCTAAATATCTGCAACCCTAGGAAAGCAAATTTTAAATTGTCAATCTAAGTATTACATTTTTCCTCATTAAATAAGATCTTAAATGTGCAAACCATAATCAAGTTAGAAAACATGGTGTCTGTTGTTGATCATTAAAAGCCCTTGAACAATACGAATGTAATGTTAAAGGATATCTTTTGCAGTGTTGATGCACAGATATTAAAAGGGAAGCTTGCTGTCCCCTTACAAATGTGCACCAGCATTAAGTATTGTTCAAAATAACTATTTCATCTTGTAGCCACTGTTGTCAAACACTCTGGCTCCTAGCACAATCTATCGGGGCTCTTTTTTAAGTATATGTAAATAATGCCATGTCTTTATCTCTTTGAATGGATGCAGGAGGAAATACTTCAACACCCTTTACTCACCTAACAGTCAAGTTTGTTGCCTACCAGGGAAGGAACGGCTACTATGCACAATTAAAAACATCCTCCTCCCTTATGAGTTTAATTAGCCACTAACAACACATGCCGTGAAGACACTAAGTAGCTGCTTTTGTGGGTTAAGTATTGATTATTAAAACATTGTGTAGTTTAATACTAGAAGGCAGGTTATTTCTAGTATTCAGTTGGTAAGAATCCAGTGGTGTTATCAGTTTTTCTGTTCTTATAGTGCTGTAATACAGGAACTTCTCTCAAAGCATTTTCTCATTCATGTTAAAGGGTTACAGAGAAACTGGTGGCTGTGCTTTCAAAGTCAATACCAAATATGATCCTTTTTTTTTTTTTTTTGATAGCAATATCTTTTCAAGCAAGCTCATGTTCCAATCTCTGTCTCAAATTGATTCGATTTGCTGAGATCTGCAAGTACAGAACACTTTTAAAGACTTTTAAATCCACTTACATGCCAAATGCCACAAGTCAGTCATATATCAGCCTCATACATACCATACTCATCTGAATGTAACACATAAATAACGTCGATTCTTACGTTAAGATTGAGTCCTAGTAGAATTTTGAAGGAGACTAGAAGAAGACGGTCTGTCTGAAGTTACATTACATTACATTGCACGTTTATAAGCTGACAAACATTGGCTCTGAGTCAAACCCAGAAAGCTCAAGAGAGGAATCCAGAAAAGAATCCTATTTTCCCTGTGTTCGCTGCTATGCTCTGTCTTGCTTACCCCTCTCAGCCCACCACAGATCAGCATATGTGGTGACGAATGACACATTTATTTTTCTACAAAGGTTGTGTGTATGTAAAACTGCTGAAGTGCATCAAGATGTCAAGTACTTTGGGTGGGCCACCCAGGTTGCTTTGGAAGATAACCAGATGGAAGTATAACTTTAGCATGGGGAGCCAGGGATATGGACAGAGTTTTATTTCTCTGTTTCTCTTCCTCTTTCTTCACCCTCTTTTTGTCTGCTGCCTGTTTTTTTCTTTGACATGCTACCTTCCACTCATGTTTTTCCTTTTAGTAACATCTTAAAGAAAGTTCAACTATTTACCGTAATGGCAACATACTGTTCAGTTTGACTACATTTTACATTATCTTTAGATGCTTGGGGCTTGTTTTAGAGGAAGAGTTAAAAGAAGGATTTGTTCTTTACAACTTCAAGTTCTACCGCTTACCAATTTCACAATTCTCTCTACAGGTTTTTTGGTGACTCAGGTGTCTACATTTTGATTGACTGAAAATATCTGATCTAGGTAATCAGCTGCAAGTAAAGCTAGAAATCAGACAGGCTGATAAGATCTTAAGGACCAGGCTTGGGCAGCCCTGGTCGATATTTCAGATATACATTTAGTGTTGATTCGTTTTACATGATCACGTCAAACAGAACTTGCAAAAATACATGTGTTTGATAGTTTAAAAGTACTGACCATAGGTTTTACATTGAAGGCGACATACTTGATTAGGCGACATACTTGACTACTGTTCTCCCATATAGATATTTACCTCCCCGACTTTGGCTCATGGGCCTCCCACCTTTTCCATTCTTCTCATATATCTTCCCTTCACTCATTCCCTTATCCTGAACTCAAGGTCCCCAACCGACATGTTAAAGATAACTGCAGACACAAAGCATGTGGGTGGTATGACCAGACCTGTCCAAGTGTTTCTACACATGTTTGATCTTCATGATGTGTTTAGATGTTTGAGGGGATATCCTATCACCTCCAGTATTTAATGTGGTCAGCCCCGTGCAGTGTGTGGCAGCAGAAGGAGATGAAAGAAGGGACTGGGAGACCCTGTTTGTGTTTTTACCACCAGTGTATTTTCTCTCCTCCGTCCTCTGGGGTATAGAGTAGAGGAAACAATATTGTCAAGATTGTTTTAAAGTCACTGAGTGCCTGTGAGACCCCACTTTTCCCTTTCCTTTTTTTCATTTTTAAACTATATTGTTGTGAAAAACCACAGCTGTGAATAATCTCTCTGCTAATGCAAATCTCCTGTCAGAGTTTTGGAGTTTTTTTTTTTTTTTGATGTAAATCAATATAGCTCATTCTAAAAGAAATGTTTCTGTTTATTCAGAAATGCCACATTGACCACACTGCATTTTCTTGTTGTTTTTTGTTCAAATCAAGTGATCAAGAAACACCCAAAGCTGCGATTTGGCGTTTATGTTTGTATCTTTTGTGTTTGATAGAACTGTTCCAAGCCGATGTGGACGAATTCTGCCAGTACTATGGGAGGCGAGGTGCCGGCTTATGCTTTCCAGATTTTCAACGGAGGCAACTTCTCGGGCAAGATTCAAACTACTTGGAAGATGAAAAAATAGATGGACTAAACAGGTTTGTTGCTGCCTAGCTGCCCCATGGAACACAAGCATGCTACAATAGTAATTATTTTACTTTTTAAATAAAGTACGGTAGATTTCTTATGTTTCATCAATTCTACGACTTAAGCTTTGACATGTAAACATGTGACTTTTATGTTATAGACGGCCATGGTGTTTTACTGCTCCTTTTTGGCAAACTCCTCAGAAATGGTATTTAACTCTCCAGGTCATGTCAGGTCTTATTAAAATTGTTTTTACTCAGGTTTGGTGGGGAAAAAAAGCTCCCCACGTCAACAAGGGTTTTGCTTTCTGTCCTCTGGGGTTACCTTTTATTTTTGATTTTCCTGAGGCAAGACAGCAATGGGGCACATGCACCTGAATCACAGGCCGTTTAGTCGTCCCTAGATTTTTTAGGTTGACGAGTCCAGAGAGCAGAAGTGGCTGTATAGAATGATTAAGAACAGAAACATTGAAAAACAGAAAAAAGACAAATAATTCATGACATATGACTGTAGGTTATGTTTGACAGTTTGATGTGGTTTTAAGTGGTAGGTAGTCACATTATCATGTTTAAAATGTTTTATATCTGGCCCTACATGGATGACCATGTAATAATAATTGGGAAGCCAAAAGGGCTGTTGCTTTTTTAATGTTGACAATAGAGATGCATGGTATGAATGGACAAAACTCCTGTTGTACCAGATCTTATAAAAGGTTGGGCCAGTTAATGATTGAACTCCTCCTCTAAAGGTTTTAGCAAGGATGGCAGTGGATTGTTTGGATTAAAAACAATGATCTTTAAAAAAGAAAGATATTTATTGGTTGACATTTTGATGCTTTGAATGTAATACTTTAATACTAAATAATACTAATACTAAATTGTACCACTACACAACTGAAGAGGGGTTAAATATAACAATCAACCTTCTTATGCCAATCTTCTATATCCCAACAATAAATTTAGCACTCTAGTGGCATCAGCATTGGTATTGTGTCTTGTGTTTTTTCTTGGCAATAACATAAATACCACACACCAACTCCCAGAGACTCCCTCTTGCTAATGAACATTTTTTTTTAAGTGTGGTTCTTTTCTAAAATAAAATGTACAGAATCGAAAAAATAAGGAAAGGGGGATTAGTGAAAAAGGTGTTCATAGTTTTGCAGCAAACAAATCTGTACAGTTAAAGGGGGTATAGTTATGTTTTTACTAAGACAATTTCCTTTATGCCATGAATAGTTAATGGTAAGCCTATATTCTGTTGTACTTCATTTAGGTCTACAGGATGTACACATCCCTTGTTTCTCATAACTGTAGTGTCGGCATCCTTCACTGACCTTTTTACCTTCCTTGTTTCCCAGGAGACACAAACACAACTGCTACTGTGCTCAGGAGGTGTTGAGTGGTCTAAAGCAGCCAGTAGCTGTGGTTCACTGTGGCGATGGCTCTCAACGGCTCTTTGTCCTGGAGAGGGAGGGAATTGTCAGGATACTCACCCATAACCTCGAGCTAATCAAGGAACCTTTCTTAGACATCCACAAGCTGGTGCAGAACGGCCTTAAGGTAGGATTTTGTTGGCTTTCTAATGTTTAGGTTTTATAAAAGTAAAATGTTAACATCAATGTCATTTGAGCACATAGGTAAACAAGTAATGTTATAAAACTTGTCCCACAGAAACACAAATGTGCAAATGCAAGTCCTTACTATACAAAGACCAAAGCCAAGATAAATGCCTGTTAAGTGGAACTTGTTTATTAAGGGTATCCAGTTTTATTCCCAAACCAAACAATCTTTAATTAATCAAATGGGTTTCAACATACATTACCTGTGTGTTAACTTTGTGCAAATTGTTCTGCTAATTTTCCCTACAACCTTTTTTTAATGGTTTTCCTAAACTGCCTGGTATCGCACTGAGAAGGTCTGAAACAGATAAAATGATTGTAACTTTCATACAGCCCACAAAGCAGTACACCCAACAGGGTTAATAGTCTTTTTAATTGAAACCTTGCCTTAAGTATTTTTTTAATAGAGGTCTGACACTGTTTAGTCTCTCTGGCTGGTTTATTACGGTCAGGTGTATTTGGTAATGCATGCTTTAAAGAGCCCAGACGTTAAACAAATGCTGTCTGTATCCATGGAAGGATTTTCCACCATTGTTGCAATACTCTGTTTGTTATTAAGAAAGTGAGCATAACAAGTCCAAGTTCAGTGACAGAAGCCTTTTTTTTTCATTCATCTTATCAATATTTTGCATCATATTGTGAAAACACTTTCTATCTTTGAGTACCGTGGATGTCTTCTAAAAGATACATTTAGTGTTTTGGTCCAAATATGTCAAAAATTATCTTGAAATGTTGGTTGCAAAGTTAATTTCATTCTAGTGGTGAGACTATTTATTTACCATTCTTAACAGCAACATGATCTTGGATGCCGAGTGTAAAAAATGTTCTGAAATTGTTTAGATTCCATAAGGGTATGAGATAGCTGGGAGGTTTGGGGGGCACACTCCTAGACAGGAAGTTTATCTAGCTTACATGCCCCTTGCCTCTCTGCTGACAAACCCCTTTGCTTACAAAGAGTCAAACAGACCACAGCTTTTGAATTGGCAACTACACTCTGTGGGATACACTTCCTGCTCTTCTCAGTTCTCTTATCATAATTTAGTCCAAACTGGTTGTGGATAGAATGACTGTTATGACAATTAGCTGTGGCTCAATCCCATGCAGGTCCCAGGAGTCCTATTCTGTGATGTTGGCTGCTAGAACAGGCCCACAAACACTTGGGGGTTGACAGAACTGGGGAGGGCTAAGGTGTTTACTGGGAGCATCAACAGGATGGAGCTGCCTTTATACAGACAGAGGAACCCAGGCAGCCAGAAGATAAGGCAGATAATGAGTTTATCATTAGCTCCACGCACATGCTTTGATTGTAATGTTCTGTGTTTCCTTGTGCTCCTCTATGCCCCTCCTGTCTGGGATCCCTTCTGTGTCAATTAGACCACAGAACTGGTGCTGTGTTTTGACGTTACCTGCGTTGTGGGTGTTCTCTTGAAATTCACTCATGACTCTCCGGTCATCATCCACATTCCAAATCAAACATGCCCTACCGATGATGGTTCTAAGTCTTGTGTGCAAAGTAGTCTTTAACATACCAGGATGTTTCAATTTAAGAATTCCTGTTTCTAATATTACGTTTTCCTCAAATAGCTTCTTATACTATAAAATAGGTTTTAGATTATCCAAAACTAGAGACGGTCTGTATCCCCTCCAGTCACGTAGATGCTTATTTAAACAGAAGTGGTAGATTAGATGTCTTGTTGTCAGCTAAAATCAATGTATTAATTTACATTTATTAAAATGAAAGTACACCTCTGCCAACCTGCAAAGGTTCTTATTTCCTACATTGTAGAACATGATTAACATAGGTTTTAGTGTCAGAACAACAAAGATACCTTGCTTACAGATAGTAAAATAGATCATATTTTTGCAAAATTTTGCCTTACTGGTCATCAAAGTATAAAAGTTTTATTTTTCTTTTATGTTCTTGCTGCAAAACAAACCTTTAAAATGCACTGCTCAAATCTTTTATTTGTAGAATATGCCAAACTGCACTCTTCTGTTATTCCCCATGGTGGTTTATTTTTTTTTCTAGAGATGGACTTTTTTTCTCCAACATTACAAGCAATGTTTTTGTTTCAGTACCATTTGAGATTAAGGTTTAAATTTGCATATGTAGCACACCGCTTTGCAAAACCGAGTTAATATGGCTGTCACATCAGCACATTTTAAAACAATTGTTTTAGTATTAATCACAGGTAATAATATGGCTGCATACAACAATAGTCAATGGCTGTTGTCATTTCTAAACCATTCTTTCGTTCAAAATTACAGATTTTTACAAACATCAAGTGCAATTCGAGGCATGTTGTGCCGCTTGGATTTTTCCCCTTTTCTATAAATTGTAAACCTTTCCACATTTTTGGCTGATTGTTTTTACTCTCAAATTTAGTTAAATTTTATACTTAAGGAAATTATAGTTTTTATTTATAAATGCTTGTGCTTAACTCATAAAATACTTATTTCAGCAGTTCCTAAAAACGTTGCGGATTATAGAAACAAACTTTAATCTTTGATAAAAGCAATCAATCAGCGATATAAAGCTTTACTGACAGAATGCTTACATTAAGCCACAGCCATACTTGTTAACTGCTGTGAAAATGCACATGTTATTAAGCTACTTTTTTTTCCAATCAGATAAAGATTTCTCCTGCTTCAAAGATTTGAATGATCTGTTAGCATGAGTCATGAGGTTTTGCTTTGACGTGGAGGTAGAGAATCCTCCATGAAACAGCTTGTTATCTGCCCACTTAGGAGGCTTTTTGCGTCCATGTTTCACTGTCGTTCAGACAAGATCACTGTTCCATGTAATGGATCATCAGATAATAACCACACCTCATCCGTTATATTCTCCGCTTTCCGTGGAGCGATGCCAAGAGTTGGACTGGGCCTAAAGTTTAACTCCTGAGTTCAGAATTGAAGGAAATAAAAGAATGCTGTGTCATGTATTATGGAAAAAATACACAGATAAATGCATCGTGGGAAATTTGGTCTGATCCTGCTGCCTGGAAAAATTACGGCTGTCTTGAATCCAACTACATTGCCAAAAAGAAAACGTGTTTAATGATGACACCCCTGGTTTGACTGTTGTAATTAGACCTCATGTGAAGTAAGTTTCACTCCAAGTGTCACCAAGAAATAAAGCACATTTTTTCTTATTTACCTTTTTGACGCCTAAATGATTAAACTGCTACACCACCTTTCGCTGAATAAAAGTTAGGTTTGGCAGAAGGCTTTCTCTTTACCAAAAAATAAATATCTTCTGAAAGCTGTATGGACGGAGATGCTCACGTAAACGGCTGTAGGTTTGATTCTGGTCATTCGTCCTTTTTGTAGAAGAGAATGCAACATTAAAAGGACAGACCTGGCTGTGTTTGCCTGGGGAATGAAATGCTATAGCTTATGATTATAGCTAACTGTGATGGGTAGACCACCAGGGTGGTGACAACTGATGCTGCTGCCTCCAGGGTGAGACAAAGGTTTACATATTACACAAGCAATTTAGATGTTTTCTAAACATGTTGCCAAGACAGTGGGAGTTGGCAGCTTATTTCTTGTTTAGTTTTTATTTTTTTTCCCCTCTCCTCTTAATTCGACTCCATCATTCTTTCCCCTTCACATCCAAGGCTCGAATTTTACATAGATTCTGTGTGAATCAGGAAAGGGTAAGGGGACTGGGAGCAAAAAGCACAGACTGAAGCACCCTGCACTTTTGTGCTCTCTATGAACTGTGAGTGAGCTAATAAATTCTTTTAACCACTCAGCTCAGCATTCACAAATATCCCCCAAAGATTACACACACAAATCACCACACAATGGAGGCCACCGGGAGGGTCTGGGCGGCACAGGGCCCCAGACCTTCTTGTTGGTCTGAGTGGGGTGGGGGGTGGAGTGTGTCTGTGTGTGTGGGAGTGTGTGCCTGTGTTTGTTGGGGGGGGGGGGGGGGGGGTATATCTCTTCCAACAGTCAAATGTTTTATAAAGGCTGGTAATAGAATATTAAAGAAGGAAGGCAAAGGTGTGCAGAGGAGAACTGACATAATAGTATGGCTGTGAAAAGGGGGGTGTGATGGACAAATATAAGTGGATTAGGCAACCTGAGGGCAAATGGAGGTGGGGAGGGATGGGGCTTGCAGGAGTTTCGTTTTCACATGAAGATGAGCAGGGGATTGATTTCACCACCATTCTACTTTGCAGAAGCCAAGGAAAGACGTAATTAACTTCTGGTCCTTCTTTGTTTTTTTCTTTTGTATTTCTTTTTAAATGACTGCAGGGTGGAGATGAAAGGGGCCTACTCAGCCTGGCATTCCACCCCAATTACAAAAAAAATGGCAAACTCTACGTCTCTTATACCACCAACCAAGAGCGCTGGGCCATCGGTCCCCATGACCACATTCTCCGTGTGGTTGAATACACTGTTTCAAGGTAATGGGATAAGTGTGTTCCACATCTACCTTTAAATGTTTACTCTCATCAGCCTGAAGGAACACTGAAACCACAGGCCTTTTACGGTTTTGGGGTAGTTCTCAAGGTGTTTTACTAATTTAATGTTGTAACAAAACTGTAAAAACTGTTAGAAGTTCCCATTGCTTGTATCGATCAATTGTATCCAAGTTCCCTCCCTACTATCCAACTACTAAAAAACTATATTGTGCTGGACTATTTAGTGCCTTTGGATTTTTATAAGTAATTCGGACAGCATTCTCACCTTTTTCCCCCCGCCAAATATGATGTCACTGATTTCATAGAAACACATTTTTATTAAACTATGAACATTTTTTAAAGACTATTTAAGAATCCTTTGTGTTCTAATAATGAAAACTTGCATGGTTTATAAAGATACATTTCAATATCACTTTTTTGTAACATAAGAATCATTAAATCGGAATGCACTGTTGTCTATATTTGCCAATGTAGTGAGCATCAATGCACTAAGTGCACTGAGTAGTGAATAAAGAAAGGGATTTGAACACAACCTATGTCTCATAAAATTCTAATGAGTTGTAGACTATTAGTACCAGAAACCATGGCAACAAAAACAAGAGCATGTCAAGTAATTTTGTTGATATGCAATAAGACAAAAAGATGAAAAATAATATGGTTTTAGGGAGATTTGGGATGTAAGTCAAGCCTGGTGTTAAGATTTTGCACTTACGTGATGATGGCAGTATTTTTTTTTGGTCACATTGGTTGGTACTTCAAGTTTCTTTCACAATGTTTGAGGTTTATAGAAACTGCATATTCTCACGAATGTGCCAAATGTTGCATTTGAATTTGCTTAATGAGCATATCTTAATTACAGTTTTCCTTAGTAGTCATGGTGCCATTTAAAAGAGGACAGTTAAAAAAAAAAACTTTGTGATTGATCAAGACCTGTATTTCTTAAAATTTTTAGTTATGTCTTTAGGCACCTGTCTCTTACCAAAACTCGAAATTTCATATTTTGTGTACGCAATTGTGCAATAGTTTGACATCTCCACCCACTGTCTTGTTTTTACAACAACATACATTAGATTAAATTAGACTAAATCTGCAGACAGAATGTAAACTCATCCAGTTTTGGATTTTCTTTGCTGTGCAATGTCAGCATTTTGTTCCTCAAGGCATCTTTTAATTGTTTCTCAGAAAACTCTGATAATCACAGGGTAATGAAAGGTGTAGTTGTGTAATAGATGGGATTTAATCCAAAATGGTTTGGAAAACTAGTTTTTTACAAGATTGGATGAATTGAAGTCCTTCTTGCATTTTTGTAAATGTCTTGATATTATTTTTGTTTGTTTGTGTGGCAGCCATATGGGTGTGCAGTAAATGTGCATGACAGTGATATGGCTTTTAAACGCTTCTAACAGGAAAAACCCTAACCAGGTGGACACAAGGACAGTCCGTGTGTTAATGGAAGTTGCCGAGTTGCACAGAAAACACCTCGGCGGCCAACTTTTGTTCAGCCCCAACGGGCTGTTGCACATCATTCTGGGAGACGGCATGATTACACTGGATGATATGGAGGAAATGGACGGACTCAGGTGAGCCTGAAAGTGAATGGAATTGTTTTTTTATGTATATACCTTAACCATACTCAAGTTCGAACTTCATCTTATCTTTTACCTTTACAATTCTTCTCTTGCGTTTGTGTGATGGGCTGCAGTGACTTCACAGGCTCTGTGTTGAGGGTGGACGTGGACACAGATTCCTGCTCGTCGGCCTACTCCATACCCAGGAACAATCCCTACTTTAACAGTACAAATCAGCCGCCTGAAATTTTTGCACATGGATTACACGATCCAGGCAGGTAAGGGACAGCAGATGGAAGTTTTCTGTATAAAAAAAAAGTTTTCTTACAGAGGTAGATGCACTCATAGAAAATAAACAGTTTGCATTGTCAAAGTATAAAGACATCATTGATTATTTATATTGGATTAATTTCTGGTATAATATGGTTCTAGGTGTGCAGTGGATCGACTTCCGTCAGACAATGGAAGTCTTGTTATACTCTGCACAGACGCCAGTGGCAAAAACACATCGGTGGGAAGAATATTGGAAATCACTAAGGGGAAAGATTATGGTGAGTCACTATTTCCATGAGACTTCCTAAAGAAATGGTCATAATATTTACCTTTTTTGCATTTGGAAAAAGTTCATTGTTTTGCAGTGTTGATAGATCCCATGTTAACAGTAACTGAACGCAACCTTTGCTTGAGTTTAATTTCACGACATTACATGAAATGGAAAAACCGTCAACCTCTTAAACAATCTTTCACAATCTTTTATTTTGAAAATTACATCTTTCTTGTGTTGAAGTTTGTAAAAATGAAGTTTTGGCAACCCCCCAACAAAAAAAAACTTTTTGAAAAGACATTATATAATTATAAATTATACATGTAGTTTTTTGTTAATCAGAATTCCTTCTCTTTGTTTTTTATTTCACCTTCAATTATTTAGCCTGATACTTTTTGAGTTATGTAACCAACTTCCTAGAAATTAAACTCAGCACATGCACACATTTAAAAAGATAAATTCTATCCATTTATTCAAATCTTCTAAAATGATGGGAATCCCAAAAAGATACTGTGTAACAACTTTATTTGAAATGTTAAATTATTTTTTAATTCTTAAAAAATCTTTTGGAAAAAGCAAAAACATTTGTTTAATCACACAATAAACTACTTTTATTAGAGTGTTTGGACAATCATCAAATCTAATAGTTTGGCACAAACTGTATTGAATACATATGAGTCTTTACTACAGTTAAACAGATTTGCAAATTCATATTTGGAAAAACAACTGACTATAAGCAAACTTTATGTTAAAGATGTAAAGTGGGAGGGAACAAACCTCACAGTGACGGTTTATTTGATGAAAATTGTGTTTTTTGGTGATTTTAACATGTTCATCTGGCATTTTTCTGATGATGAAGGATATATGTAAAGAAAATAAGTCTAAAATCGCATTTCTGAGTATTTCTTTGGTCCAATCGTTGTGAATGAAGAGCAGAAGAAAATATGCTGTTGGAAAATGAGCTTACTTGGGCCACAAGTTCCTTGCTCCGCTTCGCTCCTCAACACAGAAAGGAAGGAGAGGCAGCCAATGGTCCCAACCTCAACTCGGAGGCAAATTTCCAAGGAACTATTGTCGCTCTGCAGAAACTGTCTTCATAGATTCTTTAATAAGGCTAAAAACAGCATAATAATAATAATTAAAAGACCACTGGGAAGACCTTTTAAAAATAGCTCAAAATATTACGTGGGTGGATCTTTAAGTTTGAACTTATTTTTTATCAGAGTAAGATTGGGGGTGGATAAAATGTAAAGTCTTGATGCTTGGTTTCTGTCACTAATGCCTCCTTATGTGATCAAATCACCTGCTGACCAGCAATTTTGTCCTGACTTTCAGCCAAATCTAGTTTATTCTTATAAATTGCAAATAATCAAGCATTTCCTAGTTTGAGATGATCTCCTTAAATCAAGCCTGCGTCTTCCTGTGCCTTTATAGAAAATGAACCCTCTGTCTATGACCTGCAGTCCAACGGATGGGCACCACCTGTGGGGGGCTTTATCTACAGGGGCTGCCAGTCTAGAAGACTCTATGGAAGTTATGTGTTCGGTGATAAAAATGGGTAAGTGCCAAAAAAAGGAACCCAAGTAGTTGTTTTTATAGCAAAAAAATACATTTCTTTGTAAAATTGTGTATTATTCTTTGTTTACATTATGTTAAAAATTGGCTTCATTCTTTTGGTGAAGTGAGCATCTGATCCATGACTTCTTGAGGCTTTTCCCTACAATCTAATGACAAAAAGAATTCCTCCTTGCATGGATATGTGCCAGCGTAAATACAGAGTTCCACCCATGCAGAGGATAACAAGTTTTGTGTTACTGTCACAGCCCTCTGAGTGTAAATGGAGATTAGACATCCTGTTCACACTTTTCTTTGGTTTGTAATTTATCCTACGCTGCTGATGTCAAACTCTGACGTTTGAGTAAGCATAGGAAGTAAATAATGTGGGGGACCACTATGAGGAGTTGGCACTGCCTTTGACACAATGTGTGGTCGTAGAATTCTGTGTGTCAATATAATTTGGGAGCATGTTGTTGTGGCAGAGAAAAGGCTCCAGCTTGATGTTTGTTTTGAAACTAAAACCTGAGGTCTCCAATACCATCACGTCAGCTATGCAACTGAAAAGGAAGATGGGTCATTGAACCATATTATCAGAAGTAAAAACCTTGCTTTAAGATGTTAAATGGAGCAACAGCAGAGTATGTGAATGTCATCTGTAGAATAAAACAAGCATTTTATCAATATTGTTTACTTTTTTTATATATAGTTAAGAGAAACCAATATAAGTTTAGGAGGACTAAACCATGTTCCACATTTAAGCCTGATTGAAACTCCATGACAGCTGTAAAAACACGTCTACAAACAGAAATTGCCCAAAGAAGATTATAAAGAGGAGTAAGCCGTATTCTTCCACAACAGTGTGATTGCGTAATATTGACAGCAAAACCTTTTTATTTAACATTTATTGCTCTTAGTTGTCGCTTTCCTAGAAACTGAATCACAGGGCAGGATGGCTGTAACTGACCTGCTTATGTTTCTTTGCAGTAACTTGCAGATTCTTCAAAAGTCTTCATTTTCAACTTCAGCAAGCGGTGAAGAGTGGCAGGAAAAGGCTATGTGTCTTGGCTCAGCAGGCTCCTGCGGCTCCACTATTGTTGGACACATATTGGGTTTTGGAGAGGATGAGCAAGGTAGGTGATGCCATGACATTAAAAAAAAAAGTACAGATCACAACTTTAGGACTTCTCCCTTTTTTTTTCTGCCCTTGTTGTTCTACAGCTTCCCTATATTTGTTTATAATCACCTATCAGATTCGTCACATAAGTTATTGCAGGTTTTGATTAAAACAATAATCCCATGAACTACAATTTAAAATCCATTACCCCAAACCATTTATGTTTTTCTGAAAACTGAACCACTTTAATTGGCTTCCTTTGCTAATACTTGCTCATATTTTACCTGGTAAACGTCCACCAGGCACTTGCCGAATTAATAACTGTCATCTCTGATGTTTCTGATTATAGATGATCACTCACACAGCCATTAGAGATGTTTGATCACAGTTATTGCCAGGTCTTGGAGTTATTACTTCAGTGTTTTTCAACCAGTGTGCCGCGGCACACTATTTTGCCGTGGGAGATGGTCAAGTGTGCCGTGGGAAATCACCCTCATTAACTGATATAAAAACATTTCCCATCTCCGGGATTTCAGCTCTCTGTTCATCAAAACAGCCCCTGATAAAACACTGAGTAGTTAGGAATATAAAAGATCGTAAAATACTTTTTCTTTGCGTTTATTTTATTTTATTAAAGACATTTTGATAAGAATGACGTACCGCGATTCAGCTGCAGCTCCGGCTGTATTTTAGAAAAGTCCCGTCGCTTAATCACATGTGATGTGACATGTGATGACATGTGAACTTAATCACATGTCATCAGTCTGACCAATCAGAAGTGGTTAAAGTCTTCACTTCCTTGTCCCGATTTAGCTCGTAAAATCGCTCAGTTCTAACAAAAATACCTGCTAAATCTCGTCTTTATCGGTGTAGCTTTCCGAGGAATCCGGTATCAGACCGTGGAACAAGTGAACAAAACAATGAAGCTCAGAGACGCGATCTCCGCCGGCCGTTTTATGCACTACATCTCCCATGATGCATTGGGTTGTGAGAGTGACAGCGCACAAGGAGATCTGTTGTTAAACGTCTTGAAACCAACGAACACACAAACTGTTTTTAAATCTTCTAACTTAACTTTTATTGCATCTTTTAGGAAAAAAAACAGCTGCAGTTTCCAGCTTTTTCTGCAACAATTATCTCAAAAATGCATGTGAGATTGTGGAGGGGCTGTAGATCAATACATACTGAGTTTCTCCGTTTTGTTTTTTTTTTGATTTTTGGATGCTGGTGTGCCGCGGGATTTTTTTTAAGGTTAAAGTGTGCCGTGGCTCAGAAAAGGTTGAAAAACACTGTATTACTTGATGAGGTATTTCAGGATTCCTGCATTTGATCATGATTTGCAAGCAGTGCAAGAACTGTAGGTCCCACAGAAGGGGCCCCACAGACACATGTTTACAATTTGTCCCCTTATGGAGTTTTCTTGCAGGCTTGTTCTTCATTAAATTATCTCCCCCTTTCCCAGTCATGAGTATCCAATGGTCCCGTTAAAACCCTTCCTTACAGTCCCTTGGCATGTACAGCATTGCCCTAGGTGCACTTATTTTCTTCTTACACAGGAGTATGTTACTTTTATTCTATCGTTTGCTTCTGAAAATGAATAAATTGTAAGATAGTAAAGCAGATTTCACATTTCTCTTTCGCAGGTGAAGTCTACATACTGGCAAGCAGTAAAAACATGGCTCAGTCACACAGTGGAAAGCTCTTCAAGCTAGTAGATCCTAAAAGGTAAGATCAAAAAATCCTTCCAAATTAAGTTACTTTTTCTTCAAAAGCAAAAATAGCCAGGTGAATCAAAATTTTGTGCCATACCATTCATGATCTGACACTTTTCTCATTAAACATCAAATATACTTCCTCACTTATTTTCTTTACAATTCTTTCCTAATTTATGGCTTGCATATATCATTGAGACAAGGAAATGGTGTCATGTGACCTTTCACCTCTGCCAAAAAAAATGCCAAGCAACATTTATGAAGTTGCAATTTTAAAATAAAGAATAGTTTTTTAACTGCTCTAAGTTTGTCTGTTTTTGAAGATCCAACTAAAAAGATATATTCTCATTTGTATAACGGAAAAATAAGTCTTTATGCTCATGCTAATACTTAAGCAACAATCTATTTTGGTAAAATATTTTGATAAAGTCCCACTCTGATCAACTTTTGATCAATTGTAAAATCATTCCCTGTTGTCTTTAAATTATGATTATGCCAGCTTTAGCCAAAATCATTTTCTAGTTTCTGCAGAGTGGCAGTAGTTCATTAGAAATCTGCCTCTATGTTATGGATAAGCCTTCCCTCATTTCCCGTCATCCCTTTTTAACACTCTAATCCGCTATCTTACAGCCGTCGCAACCCCAACCTAACATTACCGGTGCAACAAAAGGGGCAAGCAATGTAGGAGCTATCCAGCTGTGCAGTTCTGAGGCAACTGACTTCTTGGTTCTTTTGTTATCAGACAAAACCCATGTCTGATAACAAAAGAACCAAGAAGTCAGTTAGTAACTACAGACACTATGGATTTTATTGATGGAATAAATTTTAACCTTAAGTTTCTTTAAAAATGTCCCCCATCATGAGAAACAGGTTACAAAAACATGTGGAAAAACATTAATAACATGTTTTTTTTTCTCAATGGGTCTTTAAATAAATCTAAAGTTTGTGCTGTTTGATCGTTTTGTAAAGTTTACTGTCAGTTTCTGTGCATGGGAATAAAAAAAAATCTAAAGGTGTTGGCCCAAGATGAATCAATCACATTAATGTACATAAAAAACATAATTCCTTGTTTGTTTGGTTTTTTAACGGTAAAAATATAAAACTAATCACAGCAGAAACATATTTGCGGATGATTATTCCTTGGTGACTACAGTGCCACCCAGGCATTAGCTCAATTAATTACACCACAGATGTTTTAAATAGGTTTTAGTGGCTTTCTTTGTATTTATGTTTTCTGGCAAAGCTGGTGGACGCATTTCTTCAACAGAATAATTCTTTCCACCATTAACTGGACGTGTTTAGTCTGTGTGGACCCTGTGGTGTGGAAGTCCTGGCTACTAACACACTGGCTTCGTTATTAGGATTTTGTTAATAGGTGAAAAAGGGCGGAAGCGGGGGTAGTAACTCAGTAACTTATCATGTCCGGCGGCTCGTCCTATTTTTTTTTTTTCACACTGCAGGAACGTCTAGATCCTAAACGTTAATCTGACGGAGGCTTGCTTTAGTGGTATTTGTGGTCCAGTATAGAATCGTGTGCCGTGTTTTGATCAACTGTGTTTGGAAAAATTGAGGGGGGTGGGAGTTGTTAGAGTGTTAAAGGCTCGCAAGAAAACATCAGCCATAAAAATCGCTCAGCAGTGTTTGTGTAAACATGTCCTGGCCAGATGACTTCATTGCTAGGTATTTGTTTGTCAGTTGGAGTACCCCACTAATAATACACAGGCCACCAGGCACTTTGAAACACGTGGAATGTGTAAAGTGTTAGTTAAGGTGGACGCGATGAAAAGAAGGTGTGCGTGATGCTTATATTTGAGTTCCTGCATTTCCTGTTTTTAAATAGTGAAAACCTGAAGAAAAAGGGGAAAAAAAGAGCTGTCAATGTGGTGACATTTAGCCTGATGCTGAACTGTACAGAATGGTTACCCATCAGTTGTTATATTGATGTCCTTCACATTCGTTAATGCCATCCTTACCTCAATAGTACAAACTTTGCAAATATTTTCTTGAAGGGACTGAATGTCTCAGCTCCAAAGTCTGGTTCCTTAAATATTTTATCTTGACCTCACTGATGAGGTGAACGTTTGCAGATGTACTAAAACGAAACTAAAAAGTTCAGGTCAAAGTCAATCCTTCATCTTCTGTTCTCAAATTTGTCCCAAACCAGGAAGTATCAAATGTTGCAATTCCTTAGAAGACCACTGAAAAGGGGAGCAATTTCCTTTTAACTCCCCCTTTAAAAAAGTACAAATGTACCGGTACTCTAAAAATAAAGGTGCAGTGGCTCCTCGCTATAACACAGGTGTGTTCTACATTCTGTTTGGCTATAAACCACTGTCAATCAATCTCTTCCTTCCTATTTCTTCTCACCAAATTTACACAAATCTTCGATCGCAGCAGATCTTTGTTTTCATTTTATAATACTATGAAGGTTTAAACTTTGAGAGTTTAAACGAGGAAAAATGTTCATGTCTGCGGAAAAAAAAGTGTACGAAGTGTTTAGTGAAGGTTTTTACAACCTTAAATTATCTGAAGTAATTGTAAAAAAAAAAAAGCTGACTGCTTCACAGATTTCCCCTGTTGCTGCTTTTATGGGAATGTAATTACAGTGATTAATGAGGGACTCCTGTGATTACAGTCTGGTTCCAAATCTTATTTTGATTTAATAAAAGGTTTTGTTTTTTTTTTACATATTAATGGGCATCCTTTTTTTGATTGGCAGATGGAATACCCATTGATGTACCCTCCATGTCTTCAAACTTTACTTTTACCCACCCAGTTGCCATTTTTGGGACTGTTGAGTCGGGCAATTTAAACGCCAGTGCCTGTCCCACCTTAGGTTTCTTTTCTGTTGTTTAGAAACCATTTTTCGCTGTCAAAGATTATCTCCCAGTGTGTACATGTCTACTCTGTCTACTTAGAGCTGTGCATTGGTATACATTTTTTTTCTGTTTCAGCAGTTGATGATGCATAGTGACCAGGAAATGACCATTATCTACATACATTGTGTCACACAATGTCTAGTAGTATATTCTTTCATTTACATGATACAGTGTTCCCTCGTTTATCGCACGAGATACGTTCCATAAATAATCCATGATAGGTGAAATCCGCTTAGTATGGTTATAGTTGTTAAAGGCTGAAAAACCCAAAAGCTACACACTTTATACACGTTTGTCAGATAGCATGAACATTTTCACTTTTTTTTTTTTGTTTAAAGTCTCACAGTTCAAACATTAGGAAAATAAGTCCAGTAAACAAGGATCTGATCCCGATGAAGATTTATGTAACTCTGGCAAGCTGCACTCTCTGTACAGAATTCACGGCACAGAAGAAATTGAAAAGATGAGCAGCCAATCAGGACGCAGAACACAGTGCACTGTCCTTGTGATGTTGAAACACAGATCGGTTTTATATTTGATACCACATTAAAATGATGTACTACCTTAAAACAAATTTTCTGAACATGTTTGCGCTAATATAAAATGCTTTTTGAAGGTTCTAATGAAAAGAGGCTGGCAGGCTTGGGATAGGAGAGAAAAGCTTTTTGTTTCTTGCCTCATATATTAATTGGTCCCTTTTTTTCTGTAGGATCTTCTTGATCATTAGAATTGTGCTTCTGTTGAAGGTGTATGTTTACTTTTCACTTTGAACTTCTGCCTTCTTAGTTACAGGAACAGAGTTAAGTTTCCTCTCCTAAGCCATCAATATTAAAGTATTTAAAGGCCCTATACCATACAAAATCAATTTTTTGAGCTTTTAAGTGTATTATAATGTTCATTCCTCACGAAAAGAAACTCCAAAGCGAACACCCACTTTCTCCATGGGGCTAGCGGTGATCGACAGCCGGTGCTTCAGAGATTGAGTCGTCTTATTTCCAGGTTGGAAAAACGCTCAGAAAAATAACTATTATTTAATAAAGAAATGCATTATTTTGTGAGTGAAAGGTAATACAGTATCACAAACATGTGCATTGTTTACTATAAAAGGCCTAAGAATAGCATGGTATAGGCCCTTTAACTAAAAAAGATCAAGTTAGGTTTCATTCAATCAGAAAAGGTTGGGTTTAATTACAACTTTTCAAAACAAATTTAGAGTGAGTTTGGTTCATTTAATCTTTAAGTAAGACAGATTAAACTATACTGAGCACAGTTCAAAAAAATGTAGATAATGTCAAATGAAGTCTTTAGACTTCCTTTATAAACTGCGTTGGCCGCTGAGGTCTTACTGTGGATATTATTAGAGACACGTGTCTTTACGTGTTGTTTGCACTGTTATCAACAGTGGGTTGTTCGTTCTCTTGCATATCTACAACGTCTAGCCTGAAAGGTCACCTTTTCTATCAGCTCCCAGAATGCTGCATAACAAAAAAAAACTTCTATTTTGTTCTTCCTGTGTGTGTGTGTGTGTGTGTGTGTATGCAGATAGATAGATAACAGACCAAAAGTTTGGACACACCTTATTCAAAGAGTTGTCTTTATTTTCATGACTATGAAAATTGTAGATTCACACTTAAGGCATCAAAACTATGAATTAACACATGTGGAATTATATACATAACAAAAAAGTGTAAAACAACTAAAAACATATGTCATATTCTAGGTTTTTCATAGTAGCCACCTTTTTTCTTGATGACCTTCAAGAGGTAGTCACCTGAAATGTTTTTCACTTCACAGGTGTGCCCAGTCAGGTTTAATTTTCTTGCCTTATAAATGGGGTTGGGACCATCAGTTGTGTTGTGTAGAAGTCAGGTGGATAGTTGTAGTGGTAGTAGTCAGCTGATAGTCCTACTGAATAGACTGTTAGAATTTGTATTATGGCAAGATAAAAGCAGCTACATATAGAAAAACGGGTGGCCATCATTACTTTATGAAATGAAGGTCAGTTGGTCGGAAAAATTGGGAGAACTTTGAAAGTGTCCCCAAGTGCAGTCACAAAAACCATCAAGCGCTACAAAGAAACTGGCTCACATGCGGACCGCCCCAGGAAAGGAAGACCAAGAGTCACTTCTGTTGCAGAGGATAAATTCATCTGAGTCACCAGGCTCAGAAATGGCAGGTTAACAGCAGCTCAGATTAGAGAGCAGGTCAATGGCACACAGAGTTCTAGCAGCAGACACGTCTCTACAACAACTGTTCAAAGGAGACTGTGTGAATCAGGCTTTCATGGTAGAATATCTGCTAGGAAACCACTGCTTAAGAAAGACAACAAGCAGAACAGACTTGTTTGGGCTAAAAAACACAAGGAATGGACATTAGACCAGTGGAAATCTGTGCTTTGGTCTGATGAGTCCAAATTGAGAATTCTGGTTCCAACCAACGTGTCTTTGTGGGACACAGAAGAGGTGAACGGATGGACTCTATATGCCTGGTTCCCACCGTGAAGCATGGAGGCGGAGTTGTGATGGTGTGGAGGTGTTTTGCTGGTGACACTGTTGGGGATTTATTCAAAATTGAAGGCATACTGAACCAGCATGGCTACCACAGCATCTTCCAGCGGCGTACTATTCCATCCGGTTTGTGTTTAGTTGGACCATCATTCATTTTTCAACAAGACAATGACCCCAAATACACCTCCAGGCTGTGTAAGGGATATTTTAACCAAGAATGAGAGTGATGGGGGGGGCTGTGCCAGATGACCTGGCCTCCACAGTCACTGGACCTGAACCCAATCGAGATGGTTTGGGGTGAGCTGGACCGCAGAGTGAAGGCAAAAGGGCCGACAAGTCCTAAGCATCTCTGGGAACTCCTTCAAGACTGTTGGAAGACCATTTCAGGTGACTACCTCTTCAAGCTCATCAAGAGAATGCCAAGAGTGTGCAAAGCAGTAATGAAATCAAAAGGTGGCTACTTTGAAGAACCTACAATATGACATATGTTCAGTTTTTCACACTTTTTTGTTATGTACATAATTCCACATGTGTTAACTCACAGTTTTGATGCCTTCAGTGTGAATCTACAATTTCCATAGTCATGAAAATAAAGAAAACTCTTTGAATGAGAAGGTGTGTCCAAACTTTTGGTCTGTACTATATGTATATGTTTATCCTGCATATAAATGTCCTTTTTACTTTGGATGAAAAGTCCTAGCCTCCGCAATACATAATAAATGTCACACACCATAACAATAAATAATATGTTCAGTAAAAGAACAGTAAAAGAGACCACACAGCCATGTTTAATTATGTAATTGTTGAGGTGTTTGTCTTGCCAACTTTTTAGGTAATATACTTAATGGACATGTACAGGATGGAGATAATAGCCAAACACATCACAAACAAATTAAAGGAAGAGCACTGTTAAGTCTTTGTTAGGATGTATTAATGAACAAGAAAAGCAAATGGGTGTAGATTGTTCATCCTAACCTGCAGTCTTTGTCTATTCAGCTATGCAGCCATTTCTAAACCCATAGACTCTATTTTTATTTTAATGCCACCATTTAACTTTTGTCGTTCTCATTATCTATCTCTGTTATTGTACTTAACTCATGTCAGAGCACTATTGCCGGCTCTCTTTCCCTCCTTCTCTCACACACCACCCCTTCTAAAGTTGATAAATTCCCACAGTGGCTGTTGACCCAGCTGCCTTTGTCAAGTGGTGCTACCAGCAGGTGTTGTTTTCACAGTCACCCTGGCAGTCGTACAGACTGTTTAGTTGTGTTGCTGACCCCTGCCTGCTATTAACAGTGTTAGCCATAGACCGCCCCAATTCTCCAGGGACTCTTTCTCTCTCTCCCTCTTTCTCTTTCCTTCTCTATTTCTTTTCTTCCTTCTTTAGTTCCCTTTTTTCTAACTGCACGCAGCCTGCAACAACAAAAGCCAGCAGGGTTGAGGTCTGGAGTTGGGTGCTGAAAGGATCATGGGAATCAACCTACCTTCTATCCTCCAAAATTGTAACCGCTTTAAGAGACACGAATTGGATGTTTTTCTTTACTGCATCTACCACAACAGTAGAAGTGTTTTGTTTTTTTAAAGGAGCACGTTTAAAAAATGAAAGTTGGAAAAAATGTACCATTTATATAAATGCATTATTTGTATTCCTAAGTAAATATGATCAAATGAATAACCTCTATTTGGTCACATAGGAAATAAAAATATCGAGTAGAGAAGAGTAATCAATGCTTTCTCTAAAGCAAACGCATACCGTATTTTTCAGTTTAAGTATACGTTTTTTGCATAGTTTGGCAGGGGGTGTTAGTTATAATCAAGTGCGACTTATGTGTTTGTTTTTTTTATAAACGGAAATGACCTATAGAGGGAGCTGTAGGTGTATGTATAGCAGCTACTGACAGCGACGCAGTCTTACGCCATGCTTGGTTACATTGTTTTAAAGCAACACGGATGATAAAGAATTAAACAGATTTAGTGATTTGAACTGATATAAATAGTTTAGTTGGCTTGTTGGCATGTTATGGTTATCTGAATAATTGCTTATGTGTTGTACTAATATACTAGATTCCTTCTATATTTCAGGAAGCTAAATACATATCAATGTGTTCTGGTAGTGAAGTGTGCATATATTTAGTCTATTATTGCTATATTTTCCATTATTATGACTTGCCTTTCAAGAGTGGGTGCCCGATCTTGTTTCCGTATTTTGTTAAATAAATTCTCCTAAAAGTGTGACTTCTATACGATTTTTCCTTTCCCTTTTTTTATGCATATTTAGTTGAATGTATGAATAATATTCTGAATAACACGGTAATATCAAGGAATTTACCATCTAAATGTAAATGTTGGATGTTCTATGGTAATATTGCTCAAACTGGTGGCTGTCTTAACTTGGTGATGTGGGAGAATTGACAGCCAGTCAGGTGCATTATTATTTGTTTGTTTTTTAACTAGGTAGGTGTAGGGGAGGCTTGCTGCCACTAGACATAATCTAAATAAAGCATGTTGCCTTTAAAGTTGTTGACAAAATAACAGTAGCTTACTTTGCGCCAACAGTCCCGCCCACAACTCCAAGGCAAATTTCGAATAAGCTCCTGTTGCACTGCAGAAAATATGTCTTAAAACGACAGGTTTTTGCTCAAAATTACACAATCATGCTTGAAAGACAACTGGGAATGCTTTTACAATAGATAGAAATATACTTGGATTGTGACTTTAAGCCTTTTTTGTGAATATTGCATTTAAAAAAAACAGCCAAAGAACAACCCAGTGCTGTCTCTGAGAAGATTTGAAAAATTAAAAAATGTCTTTTTCAAAATCTCTGAAGAAACCTCCCCTCTGAAAAAAATTTGTCAAAACTTGAAATATTTAGAAAAATGTAGAAAAATCTGCCAGACCAATGAATCTATCACTGTAGCAGCCAAAGACACTTTTTTAACAACAACTCGACATTATTTATGAATCCAAAGAAATATTTGGAATTGAATTGACAAAGAAAAAGAGCTTCAGTGTTTTTGTTTTCTCTTTGTTTTGTTGTTTTAAACAATAAAAACACAAGATCTGTAAATGATAGCAGGAAAAAAAATTGGCCAATGAAAGAAGCAACTAATTTGGGTGTTTGGAGAAAAAAATGATGTGCCACACTTGTTTTCAGAGCCATCGAGTTTTGGCTCCTACTGTTAAATGACTGTTTTGTTGTTGGCTATGATCGATGAGGACTGCTATGTTGTGGCCTAAACATGACACACATACACAAACACGCACACTGACCTCACTGCTAATGCTTCTCAGCTCTACCAGCAGCTCGGAACAGAATTCCAGTTACTCTGCCTGTTTGTCTGCATCTGTGCACATTTTCTCATTGTCTAACAGAGCCGAAGGTTTTTTTCTACCACAGAACAACCAAATGATATCTGTCCTGTCTCACAAATGCATATAGGGTTCACATTGGAATGTATCTAGGATGTGTCTTTGAAAAACTGGCACAAGCAAACAATTCCCATTTGAACTTGATTATATATGCGCTGTATTATTTCCACATTTTTTAGAGCGTGATATTTAATAATTCATTTTTAGTTAAGTTGCTGGTGTGCGTGTCTGGATGTTTGTGCTTCTATGGAATGATCACAATATGTCTTTTTGGGTTCAGACTTGATGCATATGGTGTGAAGATGTTCATGTTTGTGTCTGTGGGAATTTTCCAAATCCTGTTTATATCTGTGAGACTCAAAAAGTGAAAGCCCCTGTGTGTATTGCAGCTGCACAGTTGGTTGGGTAATCATTAATAAAATAAATCAAAAGTTTCTTTTCAGTAACCAAACAAATAAATATAACACTCCTGGGGCTGGGGGTGTTTTCCCCTTGGTGGGTCCCCGCTCTGGGCCCCCGGGCAATTCTTCTGGCTGTGCTTCTGTGCCTCTCTGGCGTTCGGGGCCCCTGTGTCGGTCCCTTCTGGCCCCAGAGTGGGTGGTGGACATGATTGCTCTGCGGGCGGATTTCCTCTGTCTGCTATACTGTGCGGGTGTTTGTGGGGGGTCCTGGCTACCACTGGTGCTTCGTTGGGGCTCTTGGTGTGGGGATGACCGGGCACTTTCCCTCTTTTTTTTTTTTCTTTTTTTTTTTTTTTTTTTTTTTACATTCCATCATCCACCTCAGCAGAACATAAACACTCACGCGAGCACATGTGTCAGCTAACCTTTGCACAAATAGTTTGTGTGATTGAATGAAATGCTTTACATGTGTTGGTTTGTATGCATCTTTTTGTGCATGCAAACTCTAGTTCAGGAGTGGGCAAACTACAGCCCGTGGGCCGGATGTGGCCCGCCTCCATGTTTGGTCCGGCCCACTGAACAATATCAGAGTTGCATGATTTTATTTTAATCTGGCCACAAGATCGAGACCCTCATAGAACGTGACATTTTAATCCAACCTTCTGCAGTCTCTGCCCCGATCTGAAACCCTCTAAAATCCCTGTCAAACAGAACAGAAGGCGTTCCTACTGTTCTGTGTTGCATCTCATCTTTCGTGTTTTCGCTCATTCTTTTAGAACGATTATGCTGCTTTTTTGTTTCTTTTTCAAACAGCGCACCCTGTTCTGTTTCCTGATTGGCTGAAGATCTTGTCAATCAATCTCCTCCGTGCCATGTCTCCTGTACAGAAACGCAGAGCTTTTCAGATCTACATAAATCTGTGATCACGATCAGATCTTTGTTTTCATTCTAATGTCCTGGACCTAATTTCTACGAAAAGTTTGAATGGAAACAAGAGAAAAGGGTGAAAATGCATGTCTGAGAAAAGTGGTTTGTAGTGTAGTGAGGAGTTTTACTTTGCAGATTTCACTGATCACTGGTTGTTTTTAGAACATAACTCCTGCAATAAACAAGGAAACTCTGTACTGGTGAAAAGGTAACGCAGGTATATGCTTAGCTGCAGCAGAAGACAGAAATTTGCTTTTTTTCATTATTACTGGATGAGTAGTCAGTTTTATACTGGAAGTATAGTGCAAACTGTGAGACGTGTGAGGAGCTGCAGCCCTCAAAGTCTCAACAGGACTACGATGGGAGAAAACAGACTTTTTTATATATATATATATATATATATATATATATATATATTTTTTTTATGTATCAGTATAGTTTTTCCTGACTTTTTTGTCTTTCGAAATTACATATCACTTGTTTCACTTATTTGGTCATTTTTTAATTTCATAAATATTATTTCATTAAATGGATCATGAATAAATAAAATATTATTCAAATAGCACTTTACCACTCCCTAAGGGTACCAAAGGGCTTCACAACAAAAGAAAGGCGAAAGAAGTTTAAAGTTTTAAAGAAAAAGACTTATTGTGGCCCTTAAAAGAAAAAGTTTGGGGACCCTTGCACTAACATCCTTGTGGTGTTGGAAGATTTGCTGTTTTTCATTCTTCCCATCATTCAAACACCACATGAATGCAGCATTTCTATAAGTTTTACACGAGGTACATCAAGCTGTTGGAGCTATCTGCTCTAAAATGAAAACAAAAGTTTTAAACTAAAAACTCTGTTTTCAAATATAATTTTCAATCCAAATGTTTTCATCCAGATTCCATGTTATTTTTTTCTCACTCCAAGCATCTGCTCCTTCTATCAAATTTTAGAACCCCATGTGACCCCTAAGTCAAAAAGGTTGCCCACTGCTGCTCTAGTTGTATTGTGTACATGTTGACATGTTTTGGAGCCAACAGGTATTTTTGTAACTTGTGAGTGTGTGTGTGGACTGCTTTGACCCACCCCCCACCCACCCAATAACCATCCTCCTATTTCCTTAACACCTCTTCTTTTCTCCCTGTCTTTTGTGCCCTTATCCCCCCTACTTCCTCTCTAACATCCCTATCTCTTCTTCCCTCGTGTTCTTTTCTGTCTGGTCCACCAAAAAACTGATACAAATAAAATCTGTATAAATAAAGTTTAGTCTAAATTACAAAAGGGGTTTATACAAATATGCACCTCGTATGTCAGAAGATCCATAACCCTTGTTGTAACAGTATAATACGTCCAAGACAAGAGGCCTTCAGCTCTCATCTGTTTGCTCAGCTGTTGGACAGGAAAAGTTAAAAATAAAGTTAAAATAAATATATACAACACTGCTGCTTTATGGATTAAAGGAGTCATGTCTGTAACTTTTACTACAGCTGGTATAAAGAAAAAATCATTAATTTAGTGACTAATTCTACTGTTGTATTACTAAACTGATGGACCATATGGACTCTCCTTACTCCTACTGTCTTGTTCTTGTCCTTCTTCCTACTACAGGCCCCTTTCACCCAAAGAGTGCCAGCGCCAGGTGGAGCCACCAGAGCTCCTGATGACAGCTTGTTCCAGATACTGCAAGAATGGACACTGCACTCCAACTGGCAAGTGCTGCTGTAGCCCAGGCTGGGAAGGACCCTTTTGCAGAATTGGTAAATGTTTTTAGTTGTAGCCTTCGGCTCAACATGCACATGTTACTTCTCTTAAGGTGGTTTCTCATTGGTCTGGTTATTCTGGACCTGATTTTGTGTTTTCTGCTAATCCACGTTGTTTAGCATGTGTGAAAGACTATATGAACCTTTGAGAAACCCCAACAAGTAAATCCTGGTCTCCCCGAAAACAAGGTTCTCAGTTCCCTTGCAAATGGACCCTGGTGGGGTTTGCTTAAAAGATCACTAATTTATGAGTTGATATTACTATTTTAGTGGAGAACAAGTCAATATCAGTTATTTTTTTCTATGTCCAGCCCTTGTGGTCAGTTCTGATCAAATTCTCCCAGCAAACCAAACCAAACAAATGTGTAAATGTTTTGCCACCACCGCTATTTAAACTGAGGCTGGAAATTTTCTGGTGAGAAAGGACACAAAAAGTTAGTTATCAAAAATATGCTGTTTGTGACTTTGTTTTTCTTATGTGTTCAAAAAACTGAAATTTACCTGTGTTTTTTTTCTTCTTTTTCTTGTGTGACTGTAGCCAAATGTGAGCCGGCCTGCCGCAATGGAGGGGTGTGTATGGAACCCAATAAATGTCTGTGCAAAAGTGGCTACTCTGGCCTTCAGTGTGAGAAGAGTGAGCGGGGTTTGCCCAACGACCAGGAGAAAGATGGAATCCTGGACCACATCATCGATATGACCTCATATCTTCTAGATCTGAGCAGCTACATCGTATAGGGCTGTGCAGGGGAGGGGACTGGTCGCTTTGACACAAATCTACCTACAACCATCAGCAGACTATATATATGGTGTCATTAACAGGGCCTTTAAATCCCCCCTCAAGCCCACGCGGAAATGCATACACACCAACATCCAAATACAGGATCCCTGTGAGACTGCATTGGACCCACATAACTATACCAAACTTTTCTTCCTCTCACCTATAAGCTATTTGCTTTTGAACACCAGCCCTGGCATTCAAACCGCGTTGACATGTACGAGGCCTCCAGACAGCAACGAGTCCACTGACAAGCATGACAAAGTTGTGAAAGCTCAAGTAAATAATTAGCTTACCTGGAGTGGTTGGGTTTTTGTAGGAGTAGGAGCTACTCAGAAGTGGACCATTTTAACCCAAGACTGGATCAGTCCAAAGGGTCGTGGTGTTCCCTGTTGTAACAAAACCCCAAATGTGGAGTTTGAGGTAAATATGTGGAGACGGTTGGTTGTTCAGGAGCTGTTGAAGCATTCAAAACTGAAAGGGGTGGCATGGCTCAAGAGGGGTTCATGGTCCATTCAAATAAATGATCTGTCAACACAGACTGATGAAATACAAGTGATTGGTCGTGTAGAGCTTACAGTGCTTTGTGTTGTACGATTCTAAAGACGGATTCTGCCTCTTCATGTGTTCCATTGTATTTAGTTCAGGGACATGACTCTGACATGGTGTGAGTTTGTGAGTGGGGTCATCTAAGCAGCATTGATAAAAATCAGTTTCTACAACTTGAATGGAGGTTTTTTTTCACTTTCATGCACTGTATTGCTTATCTTATTTTGTGTCTTGTTTGTTTCATTCACTTTATTATTCTAAATTAATTTAAGCGTATCACAAACGAAATTCCAATGGTGTCACTCTCACACATATCGTCTGTATTTTCCACTAGCGTCGTTCAAACAAACACACTGAAACAGAAGCTGAAACTCAACTACAAAGGGAAGAGGAACTGATGTATATTTCCAGTAGAGCTTACCTAAGTACTACTTAGCATTGCAAAAAAAGGAAAAAAACAAGCTAGCATAATTGTTATCATAGAGGAGGGTTTATTTTTCTAAACGTAATAATATATGGGAGAATATGGTGTTTTATAGAAGGCAGTTTCTCACAAAGCTTGTCAGGTCATGTCATTTTTTTATATTGTAACTATTCATATTGCAGCTTTTTATGAAGTACATGTAAGACTTTCTTCTTTCTTGTTTGCATAGAGTAATTCAGAGCGGTTGGTAGAGTCCATCTAACTCTTCCCCAGCATATGGTTTGATGACCACTGTCAAAACCAGTCTTTGTTGTGAGCTTGATCAAAGACTGAAGATCTTATCAGTGACGGCCAGATTTCACTCTGACTGGAATTTAACAAAAAAATAAATAAAATTCTAATGAGTGTTTGACCTGTGCTGAAATAGCAGTTGGAAATGTCAGGAGCAACATTAGTGTGTGTGTGTGCATGAGTGCCAAACAGAGGTTCAAACTAGCCAAATCCTTATCCATGCACACCCAAATTCCTTCAAGAAAAACCTTTTTAAGACCATTTCTTTCATCTCTATTTCCTTCAGATGACCATCAATTGGGCTTGAGTTTCAAACACGATTGTCTCAAGCTACTTTGAGAGGCATATTCCAAACAAAATTGATGACGTATTCATCTCCCGCTTTGCTTGTGTTTGCTAAAATAGATCCACTCTACCTTGTTTTAATATATCAAAGATGGAATTCATGATGTAAAATGAAAATCTGAATTGTTTTAGCACTTAATGTGAAAGTTCCATTGTAGCTGCTGAGATGGTGTGGTGTGAATAGAATAACCATTTTCATTATTTAAGTAGTTACACAAATAAAATAATTATTTAAGTTGTCTGTTGTTTTTACCATTGTGCTGTATGTGGCTTTTTTTATTCCTCTATTGTAAATAAAACTAAGGATAACTTTGTTTTTTCTTCAAAAATACCCATATGTCTATTAAAATTTATAGCATGTCTAAATATTTGTGTGGTGCTTTGGAATGTTACCTTTTGGAAAATGTACTGAAGAAAACATGTACATGTAAAACAAATATTGACATTAATTATCAAGAGCAACAAGCTTAAATTAAAATTTACGTGGTGGAAAAAATATTTATCATTACAGTGTATACATTTAGACCTCTAAGACGCAAGGAATTGTCCCTGTCTTAACAAGATGGGACATATTGACTAAAAGGTCAAAAAGACCCTTATGAAAAGATTTAGTTGCTTTAACTTTAAAATTTAGCTCATTGAGTTGAAAAAGGCTTTTGTAACTATGTTTCCTGCTGCTGTAAAATTTACTTTATTGCATTGCTTTAAAGAGTTCCCTAGTGGTTACTCAAGGCATTGCATTTCTAGTGTCTTTTGTTTTCGAACACGCTTCAACCCAGAAGTCAAAGGATGATTAAGAAAAATATCAAATCTAAAAGGAAAAAATAAGCTGGAATAAGCAATATTGCAATTATTCTGAATGATTAATAGAACTGGCATGCAGGAAACCGGGATTCACTTACCAAGGGTCTAATGAGCTTCCTTCAGTGTGGGTCCTTAAGCAAGACCCTTCACACTACTGCTTATGTAGCCACAAGGGGGCCCAAGTCTGGGACCCCCTGTGCCAGTCCCCAGCCCGCATAAAATACAAAGTTATGTCAGGAAGGGCATCCGGCGTAAAAACTGTCTGCCAAACCACCTGCGGTGACCCCTGAAGGGATATGCTGAAAGGTGAGCTTAATATGGATACGAAAGCACAGTTTTTCAGTCAGAAACATGTGGCTGGTTGGCCTGGCAGATTTAATCACAACAGTAAGAGAGCCCCTAAAGTTACCACATTAATTTCCAGTTCCAAGCATCAGCTCATCTGTGCTGAATTCTTCTTAGTTTTAATCCTCCCCACTAAATAGATTTAAAAAAAATAAATACACTTAAACGGGGAAAAATCAGGGTCAAATTTGTACATACAAATGAAATGTTCAGTATTATTCTAAAAGAAAAAATTAAAAAGTTCCTCTTTTTAAGCGGAATCTCACCTCTCGTTCCAATCAGCACAAACCCACTGGTTCGTGGAGGCACGCAGGAGCCACTGATCATGGCAATATTAATTTCCTTTTCAAAATACCAATTTGGCTTTCGTATTGTATAATGATAAGTGACTGGAGACCACCCACCTCATTCTGATCACACTCACACATGCACTCATACAAATGTGAACACACAGCCATATTTAGAGTAACGTGATACTCAGTTGTCTAAGCTACGATCAGGTCCAATTTAACAAGCATAAAATGGAAACGGCCAGTAGTGCTGCAAGATCCAGCATATATTTGAGTTTATACACTATCTGTGGCATGAATCATTACTTCTCATTTGGAACAGTTCTTTCCCTCCTAAAGGGCCCTTGTCTGGCTATCTTCCCCAGTGTAACTCAGTACTTTGAATAAACATGAAAAATCTGTATACCAAATATTTGTAGGACTGAGATGGTTGGAAGTGAATGCTATGCTATAATGTTGTATACACCACTGAGTCAGTGGAAGCAATACTTAAAGGGTAACAGGAGAGAACCTGCAGAGAAGAAAAACAATAGCTTCATGATGAAAATGTGAACCATTGTTCTTTTTTTCCACCTTCAAAGATTCTCCTGCTGGGTCTGATGCCCCCAATTACCCCTTCAACAAGGTCTGTAAACCGCTTTGTCAATCCTTCCCAAAAGCAAAGACACAACAGATTTCAATAAATTACATCAATATTTATTAAAGATCTCTTAATCATTGCCAAACATACAAAGTTACAGACATAAAGTAGGACAACTTCAGAAAGAAGACGTCACCCCTTTTTTTCAAGTGGATCATTTAATTGAAAGGAGCCAGTTGAGGTGGCTTAGGCATCTGAACTGGATGCCACCCTGGATGGCGTTCCAGGTGTGTCCCATTAGGCGAAGGCCTCGGGGAAGACCCAGTACATGCTGGAAAGACTACACCTCATGGCGAGCCTGGAAACGCCCCGGGGTCCCCCAAGAGGAGCTGGAGAAGTAGGCTGGGAGAAGGAAGTCTGGGCATCTTTGCTTAGACTGCTGCCCCCGTGACCCTGTTCCGCATGAGCAAAAGAAGATGGATGATGGATGGATCATCTCATCCTGCAAAGCCCCTAATATTTATTCATTTAAATTCAATGTCTAATCTTTGTAATTAGCGAAAGTCTGACTTCAGATCTAGCCAGTCTGTTAGGATTATGTGTTGTATACTTCTTACTAGTTTTAAAAGAAATCCCAGGTAAGAAAGCTGGGAATTCAGTAATAACACTTTTATAATAAGGCATCTTCAAAAACAGGCCAAAAAACGTCCAGTACTTTATAAAAATAGCCATTTTTTCACAGGTTTTTTTAAGCACAGCCAGTTCTACATTGGAGCCAACTAAGAAAAATAAATGGAGGAACTGCTAAAACATGTTCTCAAAGGAATTGCTGAATGATCAACAGTTTTTATGATGTTATCTTTCATGCAGTGAACAAATCAGTGTGCTGTCAGCTTGGACGTGGTGACAAGTCTCTTTCAAAACCACTCAAGAGACAAACTGCCAAAGTTACATTCACAGTCAGACATTTATGAAGTTGTGCCAACCTAGCCTAACACATGCAATTTCTAGTACCAGTACTGCTGAAACATTCTTTCTTCGTATTTTATTTAGAACAAAAAGACTGAGCCAACAGTTCCAAAACGTTCCCATTTGCAAACGTTTTGTTTAAAACAATAGCTTGGCATTTAAACATGATTTTTATCAGCATGATATGACATGTTATGGGGAGACACAAAACTTTGTCTAAAAATTGTAAAGCATCTGGAGTAGTTGTGCAAATTGTGAAAGCTAAGCTCAAACTAATCTTTATTGCTTTAAATGTCAGCTGTTGTCACTGATTTAAAGTCCCCCTCTGAGTTTCCAGTGGTCTTTAATTAGGATTTAGAAGTTTTTAGCGAAAATCAAAAAACCTATATTGTTTTCAAGGACATAGTTTCTACAGATCGACAATACTTTATTCGTCTGCGTCGTGGTTGGGTGTGTTGGTGCAATCAATACGACCCTTTGACCTTTTATGAGATAAATAAGCCATAACTTATACCTAATGACATTTCTTACTAAAACTCTTGATTCACTGTTGCATAGCACCACTAAATAGTAGGAAGCTCCTACTACAAGTAACCAAAACATTAGATAAATCATAATGAAAGTTGCTTTAAAATCACAAAAACTCTTTCTAATATTCTAATACCCTGCAGTGAACATAAGATGGAGCAGGTACAAATGCTGACTTACATGCATAATTTAAAACATGCATATTTTTCTTCTTCTGAGCAGCCAATCCAATTCCTCATCAGTGCTTTCAGTAGTAAAACTATGATATTACTGTTTTGTGTTTGATTTGTGGTTTGGATAAAGCTGTTTGCTCTGTCTTTTACAGGGAACACCATGACCACCATGTCTTTTTTTCTAGCTAATCAGAAGAAGGACCAAAAAAAAAAACCACTAACCCTTTTTTTAAAGTCTGGACACTGAATCAAAGCTACATTATAATGAATATTTCGGAACTGCAGCTGCAGTTGTTGGATGCCACCCCTGAGCACAGAGGACACAGTGTTTGAAACTTATCCTGATGTTCACCATGATTATGACATCTTTACTTGACTATCTGTGCAGCATGAGTAACTGTTTCCACTATGGTCGGGCTGCACTAAACCACTTCACCACAGTCTGACCAAAAAATTGAAAATAACGGGTAAATGTGTAGTAAATTGTAAGCTTAGTTGATGTCACATTTCAAGTGATTAATTTTGTTTCCAGTTTTTTTGTGTGTATTATTTTGCACTTTTTAGTCTAATAGTAAATTTCATTGTTGGATGTCTGTGAGTGCACTATCTTGTATGAGTCGATTTCCAAGCCTTCTGCTGGTGTTTGTCGGACCCCCTATTGACTGCTATTGCTAAAACAACGCAAAGGAAGCATCATCTCATCAACGTTACAGACGAAAAGTGGAATTTCTGTATGTTTTTTTTGTTTTCTCTGTTCCTTGTGTCTTTTGAACAACAGGACCGTTAGTTTTTTCATAACATTAAAAGGGCACATCTCCACCCTAAGATAGAGTACTAAAAGAAAGAAAATAAATGAATTTTTTAGCACAAAGTCATAAAAGTACGAGAAAAAAATTGTCATTTTACACCACTAACTAAAGTTGGTGATGTACATTACATGCCGACCAAATCCATCAATGCAGCCATTTATGGTGATGCCATAAGGCTTTAGTTTATCATAGGAATTTATGTGCCATGATGCAAATTTTGGACCTATACTGCTGACGACATGAATGGAAATCTACTCCTTGTGGGTCAAGAATCTTTATCGCCAGTCTCAATGTCTCTTGGGGGAGCCACAAAGCCCCTCTGAATTGCTCATAACCAGCGATGTCCCTAAAGTCACCCAATCCAACCATTTCTTTCTCCACCCAAGACACGATTTCTTCCAAATCTGTGCGACATTTTCCTGCTAATTCTTTTCAATGTCCTTGTTCAAAAATCTTATGTTGACTCACTAAAAGACTTAGCATTTCTTTATTTGTGACAAAAAGGTTGAAGTAACTGATAACAATGCGGTCCACGTCTCTTAAACTAAAATATGATTTTGGTTCTTTTTTGTTGTTATTGTTTTTTTTATTTTTCTTAGTAGATTAATAAATGTATGACTTTAATCTCATAAATTCTCAATTTATGACTTGTGAAAATATAACTTCAAAACTTTGACTTGTTTCCCATAACTTAACGACTTTATTCTCATAAATTTTACTTTATTCTTATTTATTTATTTACTTTTATGATGGCCCTCATAGTCCTTGTTCATCTTACCTGTTTCCACGGCACTCAGTGCTGCCCATAGCTCAGCGTGTGTTAACATAACAGATTGAGCCCCAGTGGGCACCTTAATTTCATCATTTCATGGATACGAATCAGTGCTGTGGTTAGAGAGAGTAAACAAGCATTGAATCCAAGAACCTAAAAGTGGTGCCAGAAATTTAGATGAATAGTTGATTCAAAATGCAGAATGGGACCTTTGAGAGCTAGAAAATGAAACAAGAATTATCATCTAAGGAAATCAAACAAGAAAAATGGAGAGCATAATTCTTTATAAAATCAAGAGCTAATAGAAAACAAGCCTCTTAGTAGGGAAAATGCTCAGGGAAGAGGCATGTAAGCAAACCTTCTGAGCTCATCTTAGCGCTGGTCAAGAGGGTGTTTTTATATCATTGTTATATCAATTAAATGGGCAGGGAGAATACCACAAAAAATGATGAAAATATCCAGGAAACTCTAGGTCTAAGTGTCTGAAGCAAAACAAAAATGTGCACTTGTACAAATTAACACTGTCAATTACTCATTTACATTTAAAATACAGGTTAACGTATGGCAGAAATGAACACAGCATGCTGCAGTAGCAATCCAACCACGGATCTTAGGTCATGAATGTCATGAACCCTAAAGACGTTTTCTGATAAATGTACTACTGTGCATCATTGTGCTTTAGTGGAATCTATCAAATCCATTCTTGCATATGAAAGTAGACCAGCTTTAATGTCCATGAAGACTCTCATTCATCCAGGTTGATTCCATCATAGTAGTAGGTTTAGGGGCTGTCATCTGTACTTAGTTTTAAAGTTAGAAGGCGTTTCACCTCTTATCCAAGAGGCTTTGTCAATTCTTGAATTGAATCTTGCCCATTTCCTTGAAATTGGATCCATAACCTAAACACAGCAGAAAAGCCCATACTTGTTAGTATTGTTTGTACTGTCTAGCTGTCCCTCTGGGGCTAAACGTTGCAGCTCATTAATGTCCATAATAAATAACAATAAACATACATGTAGGTCAATCATAGTTGAAACCAATTACCTGTATTAAATGACCTGGTCATTTTTTTTGCATAATCATAAAAAAAACAAAAACGTTTGGATTTCCTTAAGTTATTTAACAAAAATATTAACTTTCATTTTCTAAATAAAGTATTATGAAGGGATTTTTTTTACTATATTTTTCATGAATTTTGGAAAAGTCGTAAATCAAGTATAAGTGGGCCTGTAGAGAACATTTGAAAAGTTACTAAAAATTGTGCATCAGCTTTGTGTTGAAACATTTTTCAAAGCAGAAATCAATATTTCACATTTCATGTTTTAACATATTCATTCACACATTTTTTTTAATTTTAGACATGCATCACATTGCCAATTCTGCTTGAGTCTTTAGTCAGTGTGCAGGAGTATCCGGGTCTTTATCCTACCTAAGTATTTCAAATATATTTCTGCATAGAAGCCACACGAACATGTGTGGCTGCTGTCAAAGGCAACACTTCCCTCAAGGTCAGCTTCCCCTTTTCTGATCCTCTGTTAGGTAAAGTAAACAGCTGATGTTGACTGAAACAGACCACCAAAGAATAAGTTTCCATGAGGGGGTACGTCCTCTCAGCAGAGACGAAATTTTCCGAAACACATTAAAAGAAGTTATGCAAATGGTTTACGCCAGTGCTGGTGTAGCTGTATTGTTATAGTATTCTGTATACACTGTGGCTCATCTTGGCAGGAGTCTGGGTTTGTCTTCAGTCTTAATCTGCAGGGCTCATCTCGATCTTACATCACTCACAGTCAATGCAGGGACACACTCACCAGTCTGCGGCCCAGCATTCTCCGTGAGCGCATGCAGGCAAAGCCAAAAAAGGATCCGCAACCTGGATAAACGTGTCTGCTAACGCTCACCAGCACCTGACCTCTGCAGCACAGAGCACTCTTTCCACTCTGTCACAAATATGCATGTTCTGATAAACATGCCTCCATGCCTATTATCTCACAAAACAAGCATTTTCTCCACTTTAAAGGGTGTGAGGAAAAGGAATAGAGGTACATTCTGTCTTTGTGTTCTCAAAGTTGTGGTTTGCTGTGGCAGAACCGGGGTCATTGGCATCACCCTCCGGTGTTGTTTGTGTGTACACGGCAGTGAACTTTGCCAGATGACTGCCGCCTTTTTATCTGCACTGGCATGGCTTGATCTAGCGAGCTGCATGTGCCAAACAGTTTATCACACGGCGCAAGAAAATAAACAGAGGCTTTGCGTGAATGCACAAAGAACAACACATAATGCCAAGTAATGTGTTTCTTCGAGATTTAAAAATAAAACTTGAGCAAACGCTCCCTATAATTACTTTAGCTTTAAAATATTAAAAAAATTACAACATTTTTTAATTTTCCTCACATAAATCTGAAATAATATACAGATGACTGACAACGTATAAATCAGGCAATTAAAATCATAAGAACTTTTGGTTTTTTACTTTTCAAAATGAAACTTTATCTTTAATTTTCAAAATAACTGCTTGTTTGTACCCTTAAATATTCTCAAATATACTGCATGTTTAGCTCACAGAACCGAAACAAATATAAAAGAGCTTTCAAAAATAAAAATACAAAAACACAACATATATGCTTTTTTACGTCCAAATGTCAACCGCAGCCTGCCTTGCAGAACATTGAGGCTGCGTTAGAGCTTATACTCCACCATCATCGGGCTCCTGAACTTCTGTAAAACCCACAGGTTGGAACGTTAGCTAGTCATCTATCAATGTCTCTTTAAGATTTTCTATTTCTTTTTACCTCGCACAAATGATTGATTATTTGTGAGATTGCACAAAATCTCTTGCACAGTTATGAATATTGCATTTAGACGGTAAGGAATACGCTGGGTTTTGCCAAAATTAAAAAACTTGTGTTGTTTTCTAGGACATAGTTTCTGCAGATCGGCTGGAGTTAATCAGACATTTACCTCTGAAATGTGGCGTGGGATTGTTAGTGCAGAGGAAGCCCATCCCTACTTCCAGTCATACTTTTTTTAACTCTCTCTCCTGCTAGCTTTCAGGCTCTCACTACCCCATCCTAATTTTACCAGTGCAACAAAAATGGCTAGGTATATTGGCGCTTTCCAGCCGTACAGTTTGGAGTCAGATGCCAGCTCAGACAAGGAAGTTGAAGAAGAACATTGATCTATTTGTAAGTGGATGGATCGAAATGGAGCAGAGCAGGAAGCTTATCACCTGCCGGTTCCTGATTCACTACCATATGAATAATGAAAAACCCACATGACACAAAACATGGCACAATGCCATTTTAAGCTTAATTTTCATTATTTATGTCCTCCATCATTACAAAATGCTATAAGAACATGCTAAAAACACCAAAAACTAGATTTTCATAAGAGTGGATCTTTAAGGGCAGGCCTTTTGCAAACCTGACAGATCAACCTGAATCAGTCCAAGGGGCAAATACAGACATCAAATGCACCTTTTGTTCTATAAAAGGGGCTTCAGCCTGCTATTAGGCCATAGTTTCTAGTTTGGTTTTAGTTCATATAGTCTAAGCTTAATGCATAGCTCATAATTAAAAAACTAAACGTACTGTGTTCTGATACTTCAAAAGTGCTGGTAACAGAATTTCTACTCTGTAAATTCTATGGTGGTCTAAGATAGAAATTTACAATTGCTTCACAGGCACATTCTGAGATCATTCATCCTGGACTGCAATGGTAATAATCTGGTAACATATAGTGTGTGTGAATACTGCCAGAGGAGCTGCATGCAGTGACAGTTTGCAGCATCATGTATAAAGAGCCCAAATGTATTTCTAAACATTTTTTAGAGGTTTAACACGTCACCAGATGGCATTATTCATATCCCATTCCAACTGTGTATTTCTGCAGCAAAGTTCACAGATGAAGACGAGATTTTGGAAAAGCAGATCTGCATGGCAAATAACGTTCACAAACAGTGACAGTTGTTTGCGCCAGCTTATAAACACAAATCGAGGATGTTAAGACATCACCTTGCTGGAGAATAGCAAGACAAATGTTGTGATGTTCTGTGCAGAAATTCTTTAGCTTTGAGCACATGATTAAATATTTTTTACCAAAATAAAAGATGTTTTAATTTCAGCTGTCATGCCAGCATTAACACAAAGTTATCATGTGTTAAACGTGACCAGATGATTCCCATTTTCTTATGTACTTAACTGCACAAAAGGATGATACAAATCTGTGTTAGAAACAAATCTCACATTTGATCTGTTTAAGGTTTTAAAGCCAGAGCACATGTTTCTTTTAGTTTGAATATGTGGATTTTACCCCAGAAACACATTTAAATATGAATAGTTTAGCAGAATTCCCAATCTAAACATTGTAAGTGGATACAAAACTTTACCTTTAACCACAAAGCAATATCTGCCGCTGAAGGCACCAAAAAAGATTGGTGCATTTTGCATAGCTTATTTTAGTTTATTGCAATGTCATAACTCTTGCTGTAACATCAGGAAACAATTTCCAAATTGACTAAATAAATCATGTCGCTGCAACACTTCAATCAATTTAATTTCACACTTATCAGCATTTTCTCTTTCTACAGAAAAAGAAAGATAACCCAAATAAAAAATTTCCTGAAAAATGAAAGCTTTTTGGCAGGGCCACCTCAACTTGCCAAATCCTTAATCGTTGTTTTGGTACAGAAGCTGCCTGTGGTGTTGTGCTAAGCTCTGAAAAGCTCTGTATCTAATGGCTGCTCTGCCGCTCAGTACACTGTGTACCTCCACTTCAAGTGAAGCCCACAGCCATGCAGGCTGGTGTGAAGAAAAGGTTCTGACACAAAAAAGGAATAAAGGAGTTTCATTTTTAATTTTAAATACTCAATAGCTTCCTTAATAGAAGTATAAGCAAAAATGTATCACATCCTCTGGAATAATATCAGCCTTTGCAAGCTTAGAATGTCTCTTTTTAACCAGCTTTGCATCAATGTTTTTGCCTTAAAGTTGGTAAAGCGTTACACAACTCTCTTTTGGAGCGTGCGATGGAAGTCAGCGTGAAAGCTTAAAGTTGATGTTGACAGAAAACGGCAACATTTTTTTCTTGTCAGAGCACCCCTGCTGTCCTCATCACGCCTTGGAAGGTGTCCTGTCTGGTGACCTCATCTCTGGCCTCCGACCTTTAACCTCTCACACCTTGACAACTCCTTTGCTTAGCCTCTCTGATCCCCGACCCCGGATTGTTGATCATCCGAGGGTCACCTGTTAAAAGCATTTTCCAAACAAAATCTGTCACGGGTATGTGGTGGTGAAAGTCCCAGGTCATAAATCAGCGAAGCACCCTCAAAAAGCACCTTTTTTTTCTTCTTCTTTTAAAAAAAGGAAAAGGGATAAGTCAAAACACAGGGGTAGTGTGTTGTTCTATGCTTCTGTGAGGATTTTCAATTCTTTTTTGGGGGTCTTCATTTCTTTCCTGCGTGTGAGTTTGCCATCACATGCTTCATTTTTCCTTACACTCATCCATCTTTACAACAAGATGCAAAACATCTTTTTTTTCTTTTCCTTTTGTGTTTTTTTTCTCCTCGAGCAACGTTTATCCCAAATTTGGTACAAAGTGTTCATCTGAGCTCCTACATCAAGTTCTTGTTCTGGAATGTATTTAGTTACCTTTGCTTGACATTTCCATTTATTTCCCTTTTGTAAGCTCTTCATAGTAGGTCTAAACTCTGGCTGCTTCTTCTTGTCTTTCTGTCAAGCAGGTGTGTATAAAACAAATGATTCACAAGCACAAAACATGAAGACAGCAGTCAGTTTTATCAAGATTATATTCCCAGGTTTTGAGTCTTTCTTTGAGAAGATTTTTTTTAACTGCAAAAGTTTAAATCTACGACAAAAAGATCTCAATCATCGTAATAAATATTAAGGTTTAGGAGAGAAAACAAAAACAGTTTTTGAAGGGATGCAAAAAATCATTTTCTAGTCATAATCCACAAATCTTATTAACTAAGAAACAAAATAACTGTAAAACTGGCACAAAAAATCTTGAATTTTAAATATGATGATGGAAATGCAATGATTCAACTTTTTTTTTCTTTAATGGAGAAGAAACACAAAGCACAACTCTTCCACTTTGTGGTGTCATTACAAAATACCACTACTTGTATAAACATGTACAAAAGTACAACTGACAGTAAATATGTAGGTTCTGTGTAAATAGACTCTAGCCCAGCAGTAAAACCTCCAATTCTTGACAGAGTTGAATCTTTTCAGACATCTAGATTGTGTTTTTAGGTTGTTCTTTTTTGTTTGATTTTTGAATAAGTAAAAGAGACTTCAGTTGATAACTGATCCTTTTGTGAGACATCCCTTTTCAAGTTGAGGAATCAAAGACCTCCACTGGGGTACTTGTCTCATGCACTTGTAAATGGTACAAGGAATTGAACTGGGGAGGGGGGAGGTCTCTCTGCTCTTAATCCTAAAGGCATCCACACAGACCCTGAACCAGTGCTAACAGATGAAAGACAGAGCTAAATTCTCAGATGACATTTGCACTTGTCCCATCCTGAACTTGCATCATCGCTGGGATTTGACCCTTTTTTGACAGGCAGGTCCTGATACAATTGTGGTGTTTGACTTGGTGAGGTTTAAAATTAAATCAAAGAACATTTGTTCAAGTTATGTTTTTTTTAAATGACTTGTTGGTGTGTTCAATTGAACTAGTGCTTATAAGTGAAGTTGATGTTTTGTTAAGGTAAGGTGAAGTTAGGACTCAAAGAAAGGAATCACAGTCAAGTTAATATATAAAATATTGTAAGGCAGTTACTTCAACATAGGATAACCCCCTGTCAGCCAATTCTTACTGGTTAAAGAAGTAACGCGATACTTGGAGTTCAGATTAAGTTGTGGGTAACATGAAGAGATTTCAGTAAGTGCTCACGCTCATCGCATGGACAGGTCTCTCTGCTGTTCTGTGCCCGATCAAGAGCCTGAGCAAATATTGCAAGCCTGTTGCTGTTAAAATGCGTTACCTGTACTTACCTGCTCAAGATGAGTAAAAGTTTCCCAGCAAAGAGTGCTTGTCGTGTGCAGTGATTTCCCTCCCCATGCACGTCCTGAAGAGTTGCGCAATCGCCATCACCGGGAAACCACAGTACGACAATATCTATACATATGTATACATCTAAATAGCAAACTGTGATGCCCCCATTTTGTGTCAGTAGGCATTAACAGAGACATACTGTACCAGTGCACTGTGCAGATCCAAGTTGAAATGAGGGCAGCCGTCAATCAGCTGACTCTGCACTTCCAGCATCCACGGCTTAAGTCAGAGACGTCCAACCTTTTTGCAAAAAACAGATTTGGCTAGGTGAAAATGTGAGGGGGTCGACTATGGGGGGGGGACCAGAATAAAATTAGAGTATCTAAAAGTTCAGGACAAGAGCAATTAGATTATCCTCCATGTTGGTTTTTGACTCCACCCACTGATCCCATCATTAAACATGTCACATGCCCAAAGCTTAGTCTCTGATTGGTTGCCACTGACGGTCTGACGGCCACACCCAACGCTCAAATTGTGCTGCAGGACTTCTTTTTTTTTTTTTCATTTTTAAAATACAACCGTTTTAAACATGCAGCCACATTTGTCTAGCTAAAATGAAAAAACTTTTAGATTAGACGTTATCAGTGTCTCGTTCACTGAACAATAAATCTCATCAGCGAGCAGCTTTTGTTCCCGTTATAAGACATCTCAAAGGACAACTTTTTTTACTCCCAACCTAAAAGTTGCACTTCAACTGACCTCACCATGTCAGAGACATTTATGAAAAAGAGCTTTGGTGATAACCCTAACATTTTTTTGTGCGTTCCTCTGTATTTTACTCTTCTCTCACAGGTAACACACCTCTTACTGTCAGCACCATACAATTACACCATGTGACCCCCACTTCACCGTTCAGACAAACACAAACTGCAGTTTGTAGAAGACGCTCTTCAGAGAACAGCGACCTGGTTTGACAGGATAAAGATTTCAGAAAGATCTAACATGTAGTTTTAGGCTGAAAGAAAGAAATTCTGATGGATAAAATGACTGATCTCATGTTACAGTTTTTGGGGGTGATTGGACATTTGATTCTATTCTCAGTGGCCCATCATCAGGAAAGGTGAGAGGGTTTTTTATGTCGTCTGGTTTTACCTTGGAAAAAAACATTTGAAATTGTCTAAAAATTAGGTTGTTGTTTCTAAGTGAGTAACATGGCAATCAAGCCCAGAATGTGCAGGTAATTAACTTCTTCACTGCAATTAGTGTGAGTTAGTTATGCGATCAATTCTTTTTTTAAACCCTTTTTTGTTATTAGAAAGTGAGAAAACTGGATGACATAAACACCAACCTTAGGAGATGATGGAAAATTAAAGCATTTTCGTAATTAGTTGTCATCCAGTGGTCTTCAATACACCAATTCAAATTAATATGCTAACTTCAGTAGAATAATATGGAATTTAAATAAGATTCATCAACTTGTATTAAAAATCTGCAAGAAAGAATTAGAACTACTACCAAAAACAACTCTTTTATAGGCACTTACTAATAGCAGTTGAGTTCTGATTGCAGCTCCTTCATGGCAATTTTGTTCTGTAGCTTATTCAAGCTCCTCAAAACTTTATTTTGTATTCTTTACTTATGCTTAACTTTAAAAACTGCATAGGCTACAGTTTACATTGTTAGGTTGGTTCTTAAAACAATTCATTTTTACATCAGTTGCTAAAAGTAAAGTTTCTTTTGTATATATAGGAAATGTGTTAAAATTCATTGTAGACAAACAGCAAGAGGATTATGTTTGGCTATATGTAAACATGTGTCCCTAGCCATCAGTAAGCCTGTAAATAACTACAATAAACTGGTTTTTATTTTATACCACTGAAATAAATAAAAAAATGTTAATTAAGTATTTTAAAAAATTACAATACCATTTTACATTAGCTCTATCTGACATTGTTTACCCTCTTAGATAACGCGTTCCTTAAAGTTTAGGAAAGGCACTTTGTCACATGATTTGTCACAATATCCTGACACTCTTACCTCAGTTTCCACAGGTTATTGAAAGATACTTTGGATCCCATTCAGGGTCATGGACAGCCTGGACTCTGTAACTACGGCTGGGACATTTCCTGTTGTTTTGGATGGAGGAATGTTAATGGCCTTTGTCAGCGTAAGCCATTTTCAGTGACTATTTGTCTACAATGATTTTTTAGCCAGAAGCCTTTAGTCATACAACAAAAAGACACAAAGGCAAGCAGTAATAATACATTTTTTGGAACTGCAACTTTTATGTCTGTTATTTCTCTTTAGAATTTAACCTTTTCCCCCTAAATACTTCAGTATAATTTAACTGATTTTGCCATTCCAATCTTTGTGCTGAAGTGAAAGAGTATTGTAAAGAATTTTTACTCAAAACTTCAGGCTGAAATATTTGGATCTTTGACTCCAATTTCCACTTCCAATTTACACTTTGAGCACAGAGTCTAGACGTCTATCCCACTGAGGATCTTTGAGGATGTGCTGGTAAAGGCTTTATGCTATAGTCCATCTCCTTTCCACATTTATGCAAGGCAGAACGTGACATCTTTTAGTAGACTAGTGGGACGAGCTCAGGCATGATCCTGGGCTGAGCCCCGCTGTTACTGTTTTGAGATGAACAGCCTGTTGTTGTCATTAAGAAACCCGGTCTACACAGCCTGCCCAGCAAATGGCAGATAAGTTAAAACATACTTGGTAAAAACATTTGAGCATTTTGCTTCCTAAGGGCCATCGGGAGACAGGACACACGGCCCCAAACGAATGATAAAGTTGCATGCTGTGATTGGCAGCTGTTAAACTGCTGAAATAAATGACCTCTCAAAATTACCTTGTGCAGAAGATTTATTAACAGTACTTTTGTTTTCATAAATCAGAAAAAGCAAGTAGTTATTCTTTGCAGATTTAGATGTGTCTTTTGTTTGCCGTCTTCCACAGCTGTTTGTAGAAAGCCCTGCGTTAACGGGAAATGTGTGGGCCCCGACAAGTGTTCTTGCTTCACGGGGTACCGAGGACCACATTGTGATGAAGGTGGGGTGCGATTTAGCCTTATGTTTTTCATTTCTTACCATTACTTGTTTCCCTCTGCATCATTTACCGCAAGGATTTTTACCAACTGCTTAAATGATGTTCCATATTAACTGCAGATGTGAATGAGTGCGGTTTGCTGGAGAGGCCATGTTCCCAGCGCTGCATGAACACACCCGGTAGCTATCGTTGTTACTGCGAGTCTGGATACTCGCTCAATGCAGATGGATACACCTGTACCAGTGAGTGACAAGGTTTTAACCAAGGAAAGAAATCAAATAATATCAACAGTGAATATTTCTTAATTCAGTAATGAGTCGACAGTTTAATGGAGCTGGCAAAGGTTTTTTTTGTGTTTGAAGCAACTTCTACACTCTTGTTAATGTTGCTTATTCCTACGTCGGTGTTTACGTTTTTGTGTTCCAGAGGAGAGAGATTGTTTCTCAATGCGCTGCCAGTTTGGATGTCAGTTCGACAGAGCTGGAGCAGCTCGCTGTCTTTGTCCTCCTGGTCTCCGTCTGGCTGCTGACAGTAGAACCTGTGAAGGTAGAGTTTCAGCAGCGACACATTTCATGACATCACAAAAGTAGTAGATGATTTACATTTCTGCACTGACCGCATTTAATCTGGTTATCTCTCTGGAGTTCTATTCAAATTTAGTCACTTTTCGGTGCGACTCTGTCCGTATTCGGGAGAGGTTGCTGTTTTGCCAAATGATATATAAAGTGTTGATATATTCATTTTCGATCAAAACATAAGCTGCAATATGTGTTCAAAGACAATGTATGGTATTTAAGTGACTGTGCAAGCAAGAACAGTTTCCTTTGAAGCTGTTGTGGGGACTGTAGAGTAGGTTGAGTTTCATGTGTGTTATTGGCCTACTTCCATATTCTTCACCCGCTGTCTCCTGTTCAGGGTCACTGAAGTCTGCTGGAGCCAATCACAGAACCCACTCTAAGCAGGAAACGGGGTACACCCTAAACATGCTACCATCCTGTCACAGGGCCACACAGAAGCAAACAACTATAGACAATTATTTGTGTGACCACTTTTCAGAATCCCTATTTAATTAACTGACATGAATCTTTTAGGACTGTGGGAGGGAAGCCAAAGTCGCCACAGAAAACCTACATGTTGTACCCACAAGCTCCACACCCAGGATATGAACCAAACTGTGAGGTGTCCATCCATCCAGAGAGTCCTTCAGAGTTTTGTCAGTTTGGAGTTATGAAACAAAACCCGCTTGTATTGAGCATGTAATCTCAAGAAAAGCAGAACTTGATAAGCAAATGCTTCATGACCTTCAGTCCCCTTAACAATCAGAAAGTTGGGTTTAGATGGAAAGAAAAACAGTTTCAAACTGCAGGAACTGTTTCAGGAATTATTCAATATCCAAGGCAGAAATAAATGAAAACCATTTTCTCAGCTCTTCAAGACTTTACTTCAGCTGACCACAAAGGCAACAAACAGAAAAAAGGCTCCTTCAGGAGTACAGTGTTCACATTATCGGTCAAACATCAGAAAAAGCAACATGTCAGGCTTTTTATGGCAGTTTGCAACAAACAAACAAAAAAATCCTCTAACACAATTTATGTAAGCGTTTAGAGACAAATGAGTTATACTACAAAGGATGCAATGGTAACTAGAACTTAACAAATGATTTAGATTCAGGCAATTATCAGAAACATATCCTAGTCAGCTGTGATACTGTAAGTAAAGCTGTTTGGAAAATCCCCTAAACAACGTAAGGGAAGCATGTGAGTGTTTGTGTCCATTCTTGTCTTTGAACAGCAGCACACCTTTCAGAACAAAGACAAAGCTGCAGGACCTAGGTACTAATTTGTGTCCTTTGGAAACAAATTGCTGTTTTGAGCAAAAATCACTGGCCGTGTGTCCTTAAAAGGTTAGGCATGTGTGTGCATGTTTGTGGATTTGGAAAAAAAAAAAAAAAGGTAAAGGGCAGACTAAGATGTGTTAACAAGCAGAGAGAGATTTTGACTGCCATTGTTTTGTTTTGCTTTTTTAATCACGTTTTTTTTTTCTGCAGATGTCGATGAGTGTAAGGAAGGTGATGTGTGTCCATCACGTCAGACCTGCAAGAACACTTTTGGCAGCTTTGTTTGTGTTTGTGCGAAAGGTTTTGTGATGGCGACTGTGAAGAACTCTGTGGAGTGTCGAGGTAAAAAGTTGCTTGAATGAAATGTTGCTTTGTGTGGGAAAAATGCAGTTGTTTCATGTTTTTGTTGAGGTGGATGGGTTATGATTTGGGCAGCCTGTGCAATATGCGCAGAAAAAAGGATAGTCAAACATGAGGGAATCCTTCCATTAACATTAAAATCATGTTTTTGGTGTTTTTAACATGTTTTTGTAGCATTTTTCTCATAATGGAGGACATGTATTAAGAAAATTAAGCTTAAAATTGTGTTTCTGATTATTTCCTTATTCAAATTATTGTGAATTTAAAAAAGCCATTTGAAAAACCTGTAGCAGTGACGTTAAGTCCTACAGTCAGCGAGCCACAAGCTCCCCTGCTCAGCTCCATTCTGATTCATCACCTGCAGACAGATAGATCCCCGTATGTCTTCATTTTTCTTGTCTGAGCTGACATCTGGCTGAAAACTGTACGATTGGATAGCTCTAAAATTCCTCGCCATTTTTGTTGCACTGGTAATGTTAGGTTGGGGGGTGTGAGGGGCTGGGAGCTACCAGAAGAGAGTGTAAACAAAGAGATGATGGGAAATGAGAGCAGGCTTTGTCCGAGCCACCAGTCCCGCCCACAGCTCAGTGGCAAATTTCTAATGAAGTACTGCAGCTCTGCAGAAACTATGTCCTTAAAAACAAAACAGTTTTTATTTTATTTTAGCACAGTCATGAATAAAAGACCACTGGTAACACTTGCATAATACATCAAAAGATGAATGGAGTGAAACTTTAAGGGTACATTCAAACTGAACACATTTGGTTTATTCAAAGTGAACCAGAGTTCGTTTCCCCTGATCTGGGACAAATGTTCCGTCTGAATACACCCAAGCAGACCCTGGTCTGAGACCTGGAACCGCTCTCTGGCCCTTCTTTTGAGGTGGTCTCCATAGGTTTCCAATTGGACTGAGCTCCACTTCGCTCTGAGTATTCTCAGTCTGTGCTCAGAGTGGAACAACTGAACCAAAATGCCCACCATAGCCTGTCGTTACAGGATGTTAACACAGTAGCGGAGCAACAATGAGACACAGCATCTCATTGAAATGCAGTCGACTCATTAACACAACTCTAACGTGATGCACAAGGCTTCTCACACTGTTTTCCACATAATCTATGTGTCATTAACACTTATCAGCGTACCTTCTTGGCCGATGCCTCCTCAGTAACCACCTTACAGCATGCCTCCACTGGACCAAAACAGCAAGTAAAAAGTGCAATAAAAAGAGACAGACGTTCAAAATTGGTCAATAAGTGAGACATCCTGACAAGGATTGCAAAGCGCAGGACTTCCATTATTTTTTCCTTTATTGGCCTAAAGAGAGATCTTTAGTCATATGGTTTTGTTTACAAGCTTTGGTTTAGAGCTGAAAGGTCCGGTTGACGGCAGTCTGAACCTGGACCAAACGCAAGGTGAAGGATCTGGACCAAATTAAACGGACTCGCTCTACACCAATTGACTTTTTCAGTCTGAATACACCCCAAAAATTTGTTCACAGCTAAAAGTGTAGAATGTTTTTGTTGAAGAATGCTGGGTAAAAATGTGGTGATAAAAAATACTATTTTGCACTAATTTAAGATTAGTTCAAACAGACCAGTTAATTTAAGTAAGTGCCAGGAGATGAACATGACCAGAGGGTTGAAAGTGAAGGAAAATCTTATCAGCTTGGTCCTAATTCTGATAGAGTTCCTAACAAAGAAATGTCAGTGTACTATTAGAAAAACAGGGAATATGATATAGAGGAATGGCTAAAAACATGTTTCTTCAATGACTTCCCAGAGAAAACAATGACCACAAATTCATTTTCAAGGCGGCTAAAAAGCTTCCAAAACATTTTGCCCTTTTGCAAAAATGTTTTGAAAAATCTTGGATCTTGATGATTACAATACTTTAAAATAATGTCAAATGTGACCATTTTGATTAGTTTAATTTAAGTGAACAGCAGCAAATAATGAAGTTTCTCTCAATTGAGCCCAGTAAGATTTTAAATAACCTAACATGTCAATTCAGACGGAGAAATGTTTTCCAAATTGCCAAATTTTACATTCTTTTTAGGCTTATAAACTTTATTATTTTTGTGGGTTTGAGAAACTTTGACTTGACTGTGGTGAGTTTACGAGTTCACAAAATGCCCAGGTACAATCAAACATTTTTAGAAAAATATTCTGCTGGTAATATTGAAAGGAAATATGTAAGTGATCGTACAGCACAGGCTGCACACCAGAATCAAACCAGGAATCCATGATGACCACTAAGCCACAGGATTTTTCCCCACACTCTCAGATCTTCACCATGTCAGCACTGTAAATGACTAAATGGATCACAGTCCATCCCCACATGTTCCTCTCATCAGTGTTAATTGGCAGCGAGAGGGATTTTGCAGAACTGCTTGGCACCAGAGAATTCAGAAACCATGTTTATTTGATGAGCACTCATAGCTCACCCACAAGCTGTTTTTATTTTTGTCTGTGTGATGAGGACTGCAAAAATTATCTCTCAAGCAGGCTCGGAGCAGCTGGTCCGGACATAACAATGAAGCAGCTCCAGCTTACTTTCATGCGTTCCCAGTTATTCATTTATCTGCTTCACAACAAAAGAGGCATATTTGACAGATTTTCTAATCCCTTCTCCTCCTTTTTCACCTAAAGACGAGAATGAGTGTTTGACTGGGTCTCACACGTGCAGCCGCCATGCTTGGTGCGTCAACATGGACGGTTCCTACACCTGTCGGTGTTTGGGGGACTTCTTTGGCGACGGATACACCTGCTGGCCCAGAAGAATTCCACAATCCAGGAATATCCGCTACTTCAACTACAAACTTTCCAAAAGGATCAAACCAATACATTCTTCACTTTAACTCTATGAGGCCTTTCAAAGCAAAGCAAGGGGGAAGTGGATATTGCAGACAATTTAGCTGACATAAAGAAAGCAAAGTGAAATTTCTATTAGCTGTTGTTAGCTATTTCATTTCTTTTATGAGGAAAACTTGTTGCCACGCTTTACGTTTTTTCTCTCCATTTCCTGCGCCTGCAATATTTTGCTTAAAGTAAAGTTACTTTATTTCTGTTTCCATTCTCCCCCCAGCTAGTCACAGAAATGAAACCCTTGAATGTACATTTTATATATTTTTTCCTTTATTCAAAATGAATTTTAGTGACTTTAAACTGTGTCAATAAAAGGCTGACCTCTGCTGGATGAATAAGGGTAGACGATGTGTCTTTTCTTTCTTTACATTCAGGAGTGTAAACTCTCTACATTGACATAAATAAAATAAAATTCAGATATTTTGAAATTAAGGCATTTTTTAAAACTCTCTAAAGAAATCTATAATTAAAAAAAAAGTTTTTTAAATGAGTTATAGATTTGATCAAATATGAAACACTGAATGGTTTGGAAAGCTTTAGCTCACAACAAATTTTGTTTAAAATCTTATATTAAAAAAATAACTGAAAATATTGTTCAAAAAGCACACATTTTTAACAAGGTGTAATTGTGTTATAAAGAGTTAATTATCAACAATTTTTTCATTCTTTCAATACAGCAAGTAGTCATTTTAAAACACGAATAACAATAGATTAGTTATTCTCATCATAAAGTTTTAAAAATGATCAAACCTTTTCCCGCCAAAATTTGACGTTTCATGGAAGCAGCCATTTTTAAAAATAAGCAGGAAAAGCCCTTCTACTGCCCCTAGTGGAAGGATAGTGTACTATATGGAAGAAAACATGGATCGTTATTCACAATTTGTTCTTATGAAAGGTTTTATAGGTGTTGATCATGTAAATGAAAAGGGGGTCTCAAAAATGTTTGTAGCAAATATGATACAAATGGTTCTACGATGTAAATTTACAGTTAGGGAGCAGATGGCGTGCAGTTGGTTTAGAGGCATTTGAAAACCAAGGCAAAACAAATCGCAGACTGATGCTTTTCTTGTGTTTATTCTCTGCCCCTCTCCTCCTGCCATGCCATAGGGAATGTTTTCAGACCAACTACGTCACATGCAAGGCAGACTACCACACAGCAAGAGAGCATAGACAGGTCAGACTGAGCAAATACCAAGAATCTTTTCCTGTCAGCAGCTGTCTGGAAGCCTCTTACCACCTGCAGAAGGTGCAGAGAGTGCCAACGGAAGGTTGCTTTTGATCTTTTCCCTTCATGAAATCAAGATTCAATTTTAAGTTTCCTTCCCAGCCTCAAAGATCTTGACCCTGTGAGGGGAAGGGGGGACTGCAATGCTTGAAGGTAATGGCTGTAATGATAGCAGATGAAGGCAAAGGGCACCGTGTGTTGGGTCAGGACTTCACTGGTAGTCCTGGAGGCTTTGATTCACTGAGAGAGTTGGGTTTGTAGTGACAACAAGCAGCTGCCGCCTGCTGAAGGACCCTGCCACTGACCCTATTCATCGCAGCGGCAGGTGTCACATCAAGTCCCCGCCTCGCCCTTGCATGCACACATTCACACATGTGCCCCTCTGGCGCACACATATGCCCATGTGGAAAAGCAGCAAGGATTGTGCACATCACACACACACAGGCCCAAGTGTGTGTGAGAGGGAAGGGTGGGTGTGTGCATGGGGGGGGGGGAACCTGGAACTACTTACAGAGAACAAAGAGCGAAATCAGGAAAAAATGCAGCCTCTTAGAATAAATCTCACCACAATGCTGAGAAAAATCCCTAACCTCACCCCCAGAAACGCTAGAAAAACCTGGTTTCTCTCTTTTCAAAGCAGTCAAAAGTGTCTTACAAAAGCAGAAATAAAAAACATTTTAGATAAAAGGATCCAGGCCCCTTTAAGGAAAGGACCTCACACCGAGATGTGTGTAATTCCTACCAGAAACTGGTTTATTTACCAAAAAATAGTAAGAGTTAATGCCGGAGTACATAGGCCACAAATAAAGGACAGCAAGGGATGTGTGTGCCAAACAGGGCGTGTGGTAAAATGGGGAAAATTTTGATTTTTTTCTTCTGCTTGTTATTTTCTCCTTCCCTGTTTACACGCCACACAGGACTTCACACGGAGGAGCAGCAACAAGAACAGTGGACCGGTATTCGAAAATGACTTCTGCGAGAGAAAACACAGCAAAAAGCATGTCAGAGGATGACTGCGGGTGGACAAGCACACTAATGGAAGCTGTTGCAAAAATCCAAGTTCTGCTGCCTCAGCTTACCTTGCATGAAGCAGAATCAACATTTATCCCCAAGACAGTGAGCAAAGAGGCTGACAAGTGCATAAAGCCAATGACAATACGTTAGCAGAGATGCTTGGAACAACTGTGCCACCCACGTTGCTGAAAGAGTGTCCTTTCAAACGCCACCACTGAACTGTAAAACCACTAAAACCCTGTCTTCCACATACTGTCCTTTCACTTTAGCATTTAAAAAAAAGCCTGTGAATTCTCCCTGTTCTTTATCAGAAAAGGCTTTTTCACAAATGATTTCAGTGTTATGTTTCCATTGAACCTTTGAGACTCATGCAGAGGAACGCTGTGGTGTTTCCATAAACGAATTCAAACTTTTAGATGCTGACCACTTAGAGAAAAACACTTGAAACTTTGGCGTAAAATTATAAATCTTGTTAGCAAGCGCTTCGCCTTGCCTCGCCTCAGCCCAAAAAATCAGCAGTGGAGCTGAAAGACTGTGACAGCTCTTTGCCTGCAGCATTCACATCAGATTTTTTGTTACACACAGCTGAATTTGACTGAAACAAGCTTAACTAAATAAAGCTTGCCGTATCGCTTCTGGGGCCGTATAATTCAATGTATTCATGAGGCTTGATTTGAAAAGAAGGACATGAAAATAAAGCTTTTGTTGGATTTCAGAGGTGAAAATAGAACGGCATCACAGCGGCTTAGCCAACCTGATGTACCCAGTTATGTGCCACCATTAAAGTCTGTTGGTATCATGAAGGCAGCAGTGTCCTCTCTGTCACTTTTAAAGCATATTATGTTGGGTAAAACCATGTGAGACACTGCTTTCTGTGTGACCCCGAGAAAAAAAAAGCCTCTGAGTCTCTCTTTCTTGTAATTCCTTCTCAGACTAACATATAAAAACCAAATGAAGTCTTTGAACTCTATTCAATCTGTTTTTTTTTTCTTATTTCCTTTTACTTTCTCCAAAAGGTACGTACAAGAGCAGAAACAAAGGCATCATGAGATAAAAGCAAAGATTTAAAGTGACCGGAATTCAGTTTGCCTAAATCATTCTTAATATGAGAGAGGGAAAGCCTTGTTTGAGGGATTATCCCTGATAGAACAGGAAAGATTTCCTCTTAATCTATATTGGAATGCCCACTCTGGAGAAGGTGAGGGGAAGTGGTTGGGACCAAAGGTTTTTTTTTTTTTTTGGATGCTGGTATACTGTGCAACAATAAAACCCAACGGCATTGAAAAGAAGCACATTCCATTTTTCTGTAGCTCTGATTACATTCTTTGTCCGTTCATATTTTTGTGCGTCCATTTCTTGACTAAATATCATTTTATTCCTAGGAGTTCAATTTATTTGTATTTTAGGCTTCTGTCTGCAGGTGGTTTAGTGAAAAACATGCTTTAAAGCCCAGTCGTACGATGTCAACGGCTGCAATAAATTGTAGTTCCTAGAATGTGGAGTGGATGAGTGAGCATGTTTTTCTGTGCATGCGTCCATATAACCGTGTGTGTACACTGTATTTTGGCAGGAGTAAGTTTTAGTTAGTGCTGAACAGGACCAAACAGTGCAATCATTGTTAGAAAGACCACAACAGCTGCAATCGTGGTGAGCTGGCTAATAAACCTGGCCTCAGTCATGCCATGCACACATCCAGCTATATCCCTGCAGCTCTTTCCATTTCTCCTCCATTCCAGCTCTAGTTAAGAGGCCTGGGGCATCAAAGAAAGGATAGAGTGGGACTCGAACTAACTGCAGGAGCTGGCAGCGGTCTGCAGACTGAGAAGCGGGAAAGATCCCATGCAATTCCACTTCTAGTGGCTTTCAATCACACAAATGCCACAGTAGGGCCCTCTGTATAACAGCTTGATACACATTGTGCCACCATTCCCACCTGTTTTAAGAGGATCTGAGAGGTGAAAACTTAACTTGTGAAGTTATATCCACCTTGACTGAGCCAATAAGTAGAAAAATATGCAATGCCCCTTAAACTGACACCATTTCAATGCATACATGCAGTGCATAAGTTACTTAAAATGTAAAGACATCTCCATTTGCTTAAGAAACCTTGCCATTCCTAAGCTCACACAAAACAAATCAAACCAAACACCAGCGTCTACCAAAGCTAAACTTGAGAAGGAGCCGACAAACCTCAAAACCTCACCTCAATCTGACCGCACTGCAACTGCTACGGATTGCGTCTCCCATCACTGACAGGTTTTAACCAACTGCTTTGGTGGAATGTAGTTTTTTTTTTTAATTTTAGCTTTATTCTGTCTATTTTTGCTCCAATGGCCCCAATCAACACTGACCTTCAATGTTTGCTTCGTGTTTCTTGAAGCCTGATTTACAATCTGATTTTCCATCAGCATGTAGAAATGTTTAAAGTGAGTCAGGTTGCTGCCAAGACGCTCTCAAAGACATCTTTGGCTCACTTTCTAGGAACACTTGAACTTTTCGTTGTGTAACACTGACATCTCCTGGGTGACGTAAGGATGTGCATTCAGTCAAGTTTACAATGTGATTTCACTGCCCATCCTATTGAAAACAGCACAAGACAACACATATCAGCTTTAGCCTACATATGCATCCCAACATACTATGTATAGTAGATTACATAATAAAAGGAAGGGAAAAAGAACAAAAGGATTTGTCACAAAAACTCAATGTAAAAGTTACAAGACTATTCCAGAAAAAAGGGAAAATTAAAGAAAGATAAAAAAAAACATAGAATATTTTCTGAAGTAGCACATTTGTCTAGGGGAGTGCCTAAGTTTGCAATTTTCTTGAACAAGATTCTGTAATACATAAAGTGCTTAGCTTCAAAAAGCAGAACATGTGGCATTTGCCACCTTTCCTCGTTTGTTCTTGTTCTTATTTGTTGTAACTTGCTCCACTGATGAGATGCCTCAAAGGAAAAAGATTGAGGTGAAAATAAAAAAAACAAGCCCCGCAACTGACTGGCGACCTGCCCAGTGAGTACCCCACATTTGTCCAACAGGTGCTAGGATAGGCTCCAGCGGCAACAGGACCCAGCAGGTTCTGGAAATGGATGGATGAATGGATATAGAAATAAAAAACTCTGAAAACAGTCTCACAGAGATAACAGAAGAAATTATATAAAAAAAAAACATTTGACACAACTCTATTATGTAAAATTTGTAACTGAAGATCTATGGTTCTCTCTTCAGTCCAACATGCAGTCTTGATCTGTACATTAAACCACCATATATCACATTGGGATTGGGATTGGGACTCAAAAAACCTCTGGGAAAGGTTGTCTGTTTTTTTTTTAAAGACTCCATTGAGACTCCCCACCTGTGCTTGTGTCGGTGCACACATCCAAGCTTGCTTTTTTATTTAGTGGGTTCCTCAAAATCAAACATAAAGAAAGAAAGGAAGAAAAAAGAATACTATTTCAAAATCTTTTTTTTAATTTCAGAAAATTCCAGGACTCAAAGAAGTGCATCTTACAGATGTAAAAATCCACATGGCCTCTTCTGCCCACATTAGATCTGCTGATCCTGTCAACAACCTCCAAACTGCATCTGTAAATTTATCAGTTCCACTGCTGTGCTATGATGTTCTCTCTCTAAAAACAGCACCAATTGAGGGCCACAGATGGGGTAAATGTAGGCCAGCTTGTGGCACACAGGACAAACTATCAGAGAAGAAACCAAGCAATCTTTGTATAAACCCTGCAGGGGAGTTGAACAGGTCCTGACAGGAATTGACAACAATGACCTTCTACTTTACAGTCAAAGGAGTAGTCGTTTTATTTTGTTTTCATATCTGGAGAACAAGACAATAGTAAAAAGCAAAGTAAATGAAAAGTTGAACCCCAAAACAGTAAAAACCTTTTTCCTTCAAACTAAAACGAAATGTGAATCTTGTGAAAAAAAACTGTAGAAATACAACAATAGAAGTTTGTGTTTGTGAGACAACAAAAAACAAAATTGTAAACTGCAAAAAACTGAATGTTAAGTAAGGGATAATGGCTGATGAGGTGTCTTTTATCAGGAATCAATGGACAACACACATCGGATGGTTGCTTATGTGAAGTCTGTTAATTTCTGATAATGGACACTTCGAAATGCTTAATACCACTTATGCTATGCTCACTCACAGAAGAAATAAATATTCAATCTATTTTAGTACTTTATTTTTGCTATTTTTTTGTTTGTTTAAAGGGCCTATACTATGGTCATGGTAATGGCTGCGCCTCAACTCAACTGCGCAGCAAAGTAAAGGAATATGCATGCTGAGCTTCAGGATAGACGTTAGATAAAGCTGTCAAGGTGTTTCAGGATAAACCAGATGCAGGACTTAACAACAAGGTTGAGGGAAGTTCTTTTAATAACAGAACACACCATTCTAGGTGGGGAAAAACTCCACAAATGTAACAGGATTCAAAAACAACATGACTCAGGCCAGGAAACCAGGACACCAGACTGAAATAAAGCAAATCTCCCACACAGAGAGCACGTAAATAGAGCTCAGACAACCTGCACACAGGACCCAACAGGTAACACTAAACAGAACTGAGGATTGGGACAAAAACATCAGTTCAGAGAGAAAGTTCACCTCTTTTTTTTTGTCCAGATGCTGAAGCTAAAGTTTGTTTCAAAGAAGCCAGCACAGTGATATAGAACATTTAAACTATGTGACCGGAATCTCTTTTTTCGGTGTACATTAGCATTGTCCATTACCACTTTTTAATCCACACCCAGCAGCCAATCAGAATCAAGCATTCACCCGGACCATAGTATAAGTAAGGGTTAACGGCCGACGGAGTGTGCATTACCAGAAATTGACGCACGCCATTAAAGTCTGAACCGTCCAACAGTGTGATATTTGTAGGAAACTACAAATTTGAAGACACAACATCTGAACACGAGTGAGCACAGGCAGATCTTTACAAAGGATGGTGAAATCACCAGTCTTAACCCTTGTGCTATCCAAGGCACTTTAATGTTGGGAGTTGGGTCATCTAGACCCCAATAGACACTGCGCTGAACCTTTTTTCTTCAATGATTTGTGATCTTCACTGGTGTCCATGAATCACATGAAATCCTCTCCACCTTTGTCATGGTAGGGAGAACACTTCAATGTAAGGGTGGGGTCATTTTCACCCCACAAGATAGTACAAGGGTTAAGTTGATCATTGTGCTTAAAGTTGTCATCTGACCTTGCAGCAACACATTCGACACGGATTCTCACATGCTTTTCTGTTTTTCTTTACGCGGCACGCGCCGGACAAGCGCTGCTGTGACGTCATGCTAAAAGCTAGATTGTAGTTCCTTAACAAAATTCCCTTAAAAACAATGGCAGAACACCACAACAATGAGACACACCAACACTTTGAAATGTGGACGGATGAACGCAGGCTCATTAAAACAACTGTTAACTTGATCCACATTGCTTCTCATTGTTTTCCCAACAATCTATATGCCATAAACTCTTAGCAGCCTGCCTTTTTAGCCAATGTCTCCCCGTCACTGCAGTTGCTGGCATCCTCTGAGTGAAAGCACACATGGCACATCGCCTTGCCAGTAACCGCCTTGCAGCACGCCTTTCACCGTACCAAAGTAACAAGTAAAATAAAAAGTGTTGTTCCCGACAGTCAAAACTGGTAATCAAAATATAAAGTTAACGATAAGAATGGTAAAGCGCAGCACAACCGTCTTTTTCTTGTTTTGATCAGCCTTCGTAGGTCCTGGCCAATTAGTGAAGAGCTCTTTAGTCAAGTGCCTATGTTTACAAGCTTTGGTCTGTAACAGAACGGTCCACTTGATAGCAGTCTGAATACAGACCAAACGCAATGTTCGGGACTCGATCCGGAACAAATTCAGTGGACTTGATCCGGAACAAAGGATTTTTCCAGTCTGAATACACACTGGAAGGAAAAAGAAAACGAAACCACTGAAATACACTTGCAAAAAATAAATCAATAAATCCAACAAAATACAAAACAAATAATTCATCAGACAGGGGATCAATCCAATCCTACAAATTCTTATTAAATATGCCAAACTCTACTATGTTTCTCTTTCATTTCAGAGGTTTATTTCATTTATGCAACAAACTTACATGGTAAACTTCTCTCAATTTGCTTATTTCATCAATATTAGTAACCAAAGTGCAACACTTCATTCTGTATTTTTTTCTGTTGGCTGTGAACATTATTCGTAAGTCTTTAACAAATGAAAAATTCTACAGCGATAGGCTCCAGTAACCCTTGTGATCCCACTCACGATGTTGTAGAGAATAAATAATAAATGAAAGTTATGCACTTATGGCGCTAATATTGCTTTAAAATGCATAAACTACTGAACTGTTTGCTGAAAAAGTTCCAGTAGGAGCTTTGGAAGTTTTCTTTCTTCCTTTTTAAGAAAGAAACATAAATTTGATGTTATTTGTAGCAATACATGTGTTAATTTTTGTGAATTTAAACAGTTTTGAATGAATAACACTGATTACTAAATTGAAATAAAATGTAATAATCGAAACAAATGACATTTTGCTTCAAATAAACAAATGAAGATACAATGTTAAACAAAATAATCTTTTTGTCCTTCTTGAGTGAACAGCCTTCACTTTACAGAAGGAAAATTCAACATTTCCGTTCATCTTGGTGTTTTACTGTGTTTTAGTGTGAAGCACTTTGTGATTTTTATCTTGAAAGGTGCTATACAAATAAAGTTTATCACTGTAGTTATTATTATCTTATTAAAGACCCACTGCAATGTATTTTGGTGTTTTTACTGTAACACGTTCTTATGGCATTATCTCATTGAGGACAGGCGATATTCGGGGCAGGCAAACAGAGTCAGAGACAAAACAGGGTCAGGAAAGCAGAAGATCAGGTCTGGCTATAACGCTCAGTAATGCTGGTAGAGTGGCAAAAACAACACACCGCACTGAGTGAGGCACAGTGCAGTGCTTAAGTGTACTGTGAGTGATTGCAAATAAAAGTCAGGTGTGTGTCCAGAAACTGTGCGCCAGGATTGCTGGAAGATGAAGTGTACTCAGAACTCTGGAGACGGTTCCCGTTGGTCACCAGAAAAAGGAGGCAGAGCTCTGACTTCTGACAGATAGCTCCAATATTGCTTGGTGTTTTTGTTGCACTGCTAATGTTTGATTGAGGTTGTGAGGGGCTGTTAGCTAGCATTAAGAGTATGAACAAAGGGATAATGGGAAATGAGGGAAGGCTTACTTCGTACCAACAGTTCAACCCACAACAAGTTTCTTATGAACAACTGCCGCTCTGTAGAAAAACTATGTAATAAAAACGACACAGGTTGCTTGCTTTTGACTAAAAACAGCATCATCTTAAATTAAAAGACCAATGGGAACGATTTTAAAATAGATCAAAGATTGTCGGTGTGGGACTTTAAAATCAAAGCTTTTCGGTTTTGTTTTGCTTTTTCTACTCCTGCATTATTTGGTCCATATCCTTATGTAGGAAATACTGCCTGTGATCCATTGCTGCATTTGGGACTAATTTTGCAATTGCTCCTATACAGTTCACTGGAACTTTGGCACCTGGCAATGAAAGTTGCGTCAATGGTGGTGGCAGGCTTTGCCAGGATGCATCATATCTCCATGCTGACTGAATCAACCACAGATCTGTTTTTCCAGCAGCCAAACTCTACAGAGTCAAGCAGGGACCCTAAGATAAGTGACTTCTTGGGTAGAGGGACAATTTTAGAGTGCTTAAAGCATTGGGACAGTTCCAGTAGGTCTTGATCTTTTGGAAACATGAGCAAAGATGTACCGCAAAGGTTTTTAGACAGTAGGACAACACATTCTTTGTGAAATACCTGAGGCAGGAAATGGAAATGAATGTAATTTAATAAATAAACAGTTGGTGTCTGTCTGTGCTCTAAATGTGGGGAAGGAAGACTAAGAGTCCCTAGAGACAAGATTCAAATATTAACACCCTAAGTATTATTTCTAGAAGGACTTGAAAAAAGCCAATCCAAAGGAGCCATGAAATGTAAGCTGACCAGATGCTCTGCAGTCATGCTTCGCATTGCTCCAAAAAAATGGATGGACCTGCCAAAAACCTTGAAGAGCTAAATGAATTGCATACTTGAAAGAGTGCGTCAGTCATCACAAAGTGTCTGAACCCTGCGCTAATTCATGGAAGTCTTTGTAGCTAATGCTGTAACCAATCCCACCCTTGGAGTCCACTCTCACTCTGTCTGGTTAGAGACAGGCAACTCTCCAAGGTTTCTAAATGACTCCTTCTCTCTAACTCTAACCTAGTTCAGATTACCCCTGTCTTCTAGCTTCATGGCCAGCATGTAGGTCTTAAGGTCCTATTTAGGTCAATGTTAATAGGAAAATGCCTGACTATTTCCAGTGACCCAAATTAAAACTTTCTTCCCCACTTCCTGGGATATTTGTTGGGTTTAGTATATGTGGCTCAGCGTGAGACTTAATCAAGATGATATTCCATGGACTTGCAGTTAAAGCTGGACAATTGTTCATTTGAGTGAAAGCCTGTTAAAAAAAACATGTTTCTCATTGCTCTATTTTTCAAATGCTTTCTACACACAAAGACACCCTTTATTGTATTCTAGCCAGAGAAGATAGGTAAAACTGACAGTTTCACAAAAACAATTATTAATACAATAATTATTCTTTAATTAACAAATCTTTAATTAACAATTACCACCTAATAAAACATTATTACAGCAAGCTTTGCATTCCATTTATGTCCAGGTTGCCCAACACATTTTGGAAAAAAAAATCAAAAACAGAAAAAGTTACGTTCAGTAAACTTTGCCACCTCTTGCAGAATCATGATAGCATCCAAAAATATGAGGTCGACTCCAGTGCCTCTTCCTAAGGTTGTGGTGTGTTTTCCAAATTTAGTCAAAGCAAGTATAAAAAAAAGCACATTTTACATGGCAATGCCCTTCACTAATTGGAAGATGTGATTTTTTTAGTATAAAACTAAACAATTGGTGCATGAGCAACTATAGTCAGTTGTCACCTTGCAAAAGCATCTGTGTATTTGCTCATAGTCACAATACCCATCAACCTAATATTTTTGACACAGCTAAAGTTGTTGTACATGGTCCACAACATAAGGGTGAGCTGAGAACAGCAGGACTGAAATGTACCAAGCTTTGCAGTCTCACCATGGCTTTGTGATACATTTCATTAGAACTGTCCTCTGAAATGTAGCTTTTAGTGTTGGTCTCATTAAAGTCCTGTGACTGATCATGCACAAGGGCGCACACACAGGGGCTCAGGCATCTGTGATCATGCTAGTTATGGTTATTTTAGAGTTTTTTTAAGGTTGAATTTACTTTAAAATAAATGTTCTTGTAATTTATAAGAATCTGGGTTCAAAAAGTCAGATGGGTGTCAAACTCCAGGCCTTAAGGGCCTACTTACTCTCCACTAAACCTGTCCTGTCTTTCTTTTTAGTGGCAAAGCAAACCTGATCCACATGTTCAGCGGCAGATTAAGAAGCAATTTCAGTAAAAAAAAAAAAAAACAGCAAAGCGTAAGCTCCCAAGGCCTGATGTTTGACATTACAATGACAGTGGCTGAGACAAGGTAGTCTTCCAAAGAAGACGACCGCTTTAGAACTCCCACATAACAGGTGTGATTGTTCACACCTGGTCTCAGTTAATTCCCACACCTGTGGGATTTTGTTCATTACCTTAAGTCACAGTCCCATTCACCCATTCACACACTGGTAGTGGCTCCACTGCCCCAAACTGACACAAACCTATAACCACCAGAAGCAATGTGGGGTTCAGTGTCTTGCCCAAGGACCCTTGACACAAGGGCTGGTAAGGCCTTCAAGCCTGCAATTTTCCAATCTGCACCACAGCCACCCGGGATTCTGGGAGCATCAAATCCTTTTTAATCGTTATCTTAAAAAACTGTATGTTTTACGAAAAAACATAGCAAACAGGCATTAGATAAAGCTAAAATCTTAGCAAGTTTTCCTTTTTGCTGCTGCATACTAGAACATTATTAGTAAAATGTTTTGATGATGTCCCCAGTCTTTTGTCTTTGCAAACAGAGGCAACATCCCATGATAAAACCATCTTTGTACTTCCATTTTCCTCATTTCTTGGAACAAATCTTTTATATTTTTACACACGTTTAGAGAGGCTGCATCGTGCAAAAAAATATTTTATTTTATGGATGTATGACTCACACAGCTCCTGCTCCATCTTGAGCTTTTTTGGGTTCTACAGTGGTGGACAAAATTGTTGGTACCCCTCAGTTAAAGAAAGAAAGTCCTCAATGTTCACTGAAATGACTTGAAACGTTCAAAAGTAACAATAAATTAAAATTTACTAAAAATTAAATAATCAAAATCAGCCATTACATTTGAGTTGTTGATTAACAGAAATATAAAAAAAAAACTATTTAAATAGGGCTGGACAAAAATGATGGTACCCATAACTTAATATTTTGTTGTACAACCTTTTGAGGCAATCACTGCAATTAAACGTTTCTGTATTTGTCAATGAGACTTCTGCACCTGTCCACAGGTATTTTGGCCCACTCCTCATGAGCAAACTGCTCCAGGTGTCTCAGGTTTGACGGGTGTCTTCTCCAAATGGCATGTTTCAGCTCCTTCCACAGATGTTCAATGGGATTCAGATCTGGGCTCATAGAAGGCCACTTCAGAATAGTCCAACGCTTTTCTCTTAGCCATTCTTGGGGGTTTTTGGCTGTGTGTTTTGGATCCTTGTCCTGTTGGAAGACCCATGACCTGTGACTGAGACCAGGCTTTCTGACACTAGGCTGCACATTTCTATCCAGAATGCCTTGATAATCTGGAGATTTCATTTGACCTTGCACAACTTCAAGACACCCTGTGCCAGATGCAGCAAAGCAGCCCCAAAACAGAACTGAGCATCCTCCATGTTTCACAGTAGGGACAGTGTTCTTTTTGTTGTATGCTTCATTTTTGAGTCTACCAACAGCTGATGTGCCTTATCAAAAAGCTCCAGTTTTGTCTCATCTGTCCAACGGACATTTTCCCAGAAGCCTTGTGGCTTGTCAACATGCATTTTGCATGAGTTGCGATGTTTGTCTATAATTTTGTTTCTAATGTCCTGGGACAATTCTCTCCTTGGCTTTCTGTTGTCCATTTTCAGTGTGGTTCACACCTTTTCACCAAAAAGCAACATGACTATTGGTCTCCCTTTAAATAGGCAGACTGACTGATTATGGGTTTGAAAACAGCTGTGATGTCAATTATAGAACATACCTGAGTTCATCATGACCCCCTGGGCAATTAGTTCTCAGTCTTTTATGGAGGTACCATCATTTTTGTCCAGCCCTATTTCATTATTTTATCTTTTTAAATAATTCTGTTAATCAACAACTCAAAAGTAATGGCTGATTTTGATTATTTAATTTTCAATACATTTTAATTTATTGTTACTTTTGAACGTTTCAAGTCATTTCAGTGAGCATTGTGGACTTTCTTTCTTTAACTGAGGGGTACCAACAATTTTGTCCACATCGGGTTAATTTTTTTTGCTTTTGTCTCTTCTTGTTTTCTATAGGGGGTCAAAGCAAAACAAATGCCTTAACTGGGCCTGCTTCCTGTTGTAGAGAAATCTTTTTGCCAATGTCCTCTTGTGCTTACTAAGACAGTATCATTTTAATAGGTACTGTTCCATTACAGGTCGATTTTTAACTGATTTTAGAAGATAAAGCAGACTAGATTAATCTATTCTGGTAAAATAAGAAAAATGCTTTCATATAGGAACATAATTAAAAGTGATAAATGGAGTTACTTTTAAAATCTTTCCCCCTTTTTGACTTGTTTTGTAATTTTACAAAAGATAAAAAAGAAAAGAATGAGGACCACTTCTGTTTATACCTGAACGTTAATGAAAGCTTGTTTTTTATTCTGTGCTTTCAAATACATTATTGAATTATGTCCATAATGTCTGCTGCCCATAGTCTTGGGCTGAAGTATTATGATAATTTTATCTTTGGAAAACACCTAAATGGGATTCAGCAAAAAAACGTGCATGGCCTTTTGGTAGACTTGAAATATTATTAGTGTTTCGCATGGCAGGATCAGGGGGATGCACACCAATGGAATAGGGAGAGCGATGTTAAGCACAGACAATGGAAGCATTTCATTACACTAACATATGTTTCCTTCAATGTCCTTTTCTTCCTCCGACCTGAAAGCTATTCCACCTCCTCCTTCCTTTAGTCCCCAATCTTTTTAAAGGCACATCTGGAGATGAGGGCTGAAAAGATGTTCAGGAGCTGAAGAAATAAATAAATACAGCTTCTATCATCTTGAAGTTTCCATCAAAACAGAACAAATAATTTATAAAAGGGATTAATTTTATAAAACCATCTAGCTATTCCAATTACACAATTAAATATAAAAATCTGGAAGAAAAAAAACATTTAGTGTGGGATGTTTATAAAATGTTTGTATTTACTCTATTGGACTGAACCATTCCCTAAAAGACAAAAATGTCTCATCTTCAGATTATTTATCTTTGTTTCACAATTGTTGCGCAGGCCTGTAATAGTTATAAGTTGTTTTGTCCATGGCACTCCATGGCCCACACCAGGCACAATTAGACACAACGCAGACAATTCCATCCAGCTAAATAAACCTTGTCTCTAAACTAAGGGTGTATTGAGACTGGATACATTCAGAATTGGTTTTCTCCAATAATCCGGAACAAATTTTCAGTCTGAATGCACACAAGGAGACCGTGGTCCAGGACCAGGAACCGCTTTCTAAACCAACTTTCGATGCGGTCTCAGTTGATTTTTTTAATCAGGCTGAGCTACGGTTTACTGAGTTTCCTCAGTTTGAATAGGCTCTGTGCTCGTACCGGACCAAACACCAACTGTAGCTGGTTATTATGAGACGTAAACATAGCAGGAAGTTAGCAACTATGACAATAAGACACAGCAACTCATTGAAATCTAGTCGGATGAATGCAGACTCATTGAAACAACTGATAACGTGGTCTACATCGCTCACACTGTTTTCCTGAAAATCTATGTCATAAACATTCATCAGCATACCTTCTTAGCCGTTGTCTCTTCAGTAACCGCCTAGCAGATTGCCTCAGCCGTACCAAAGTAGCAAGAACAAGTGTTGTACCTGACGTTAAAACAGACGTTCAAAATTATTCAGTGATATATAAAGTTTAAATAAGTCAACTATCCCGACAATGATTGCAAAGCGCAGGACTTACATTATTTGTAATTCTTGGCCAATGACTGAAGAGATCTTTGGTCACCTGCTTTTGCTTACAAGCTTTGGTTCGAATCAGAAATGTCCAGCTGTTTATCAGTCTGAATAAAGACCAAGCATAAGGTTCAGTTCAAGACTCGATCCGGACCAAATTAGGCTGACTCGGGCAGACTTTTCCGGTCTGAATACACACTTAGTGCTGCTTTTGAGCCACCTCATGAATGAGACAGTGCGTGTCTGGTGTGACATCCTGCCCTCACAAGAATATGGTTGTGTCCGAATTCCTTCAATACTCACAGTGCACGGGGTGTGTTCGCCAATAGAGTGCCATATAAGTTTCCCTGAAGTCTCTGCAAAAAACCACTGTCTATCAATACTCTCTATTGCCAAATATAGACCACAATGCATTGCATTTGAATGATTTTTTTATGAAAAAAATTATGTTTGAGAAATAATTCATCTTTAAAACTCAGTGGATTCATTAATTGTCTTCATAAAATGTTCACATTTATTAGATTTTTACCTCGGGAAATCTTTGACTTACTTTTGATAAGAAAATATTCTGCTATCTGTAAAAATTGTGATACAACAGGATCTAATTTTTTAAACATAACATTTAAGTTGTTGTTGGCCATCAAGAGGAAACTCCATTTTTTAAAATGAATCTCTTAGTACTCTGGAATATGTGACAAAAATGAATTTTTGAGCAACTGCATCAGTGTGTGGTGGAGTGGACCATGCATGAATTATCCTATTTCATGATTTGATTGAAATAAGTCCATCCACCACCCTAATAGTGCTGTTCTGGATGGATGGGATCCCTGTGACAAAGGCATTTCAAGATGTTAGTGTCTGCTGCTTGGAATGGAGAGAGTAACTATGGGCAAAGTGAGAGAAAGGGAAATACATTCTGATCCATTCATTCTGATGAAAGCATAATGGAGTCCATTCCAGGCTTTTAGGGAGCTCAGATAGAACCAAAATGCCTTCCAATGTCTCTGTGATATTGCATTAGCCTGAGAGTGATGGGAGAGCTGCCACATCGCCTCCAACAGGCAGAAGGAATTATTATTTGCATAATTTTTTTATGTGAGAGGAATTTCCCTTTTAACCTGCCAAAAAAAACTAAGTTGTGTGCTATTGTTGTCTTCCAACATAAGGGTTCCTATCATCTACACAACATGACCTCAAACAAAGTAGTGAAAATACTTTTAACTATTAAAGATTTCTGCTTTGTTAGGATAACAATTGTATCAAGACGTTTTTGTAAGTCAATAAATAAAGTAGTTTTTAAGTGAGTTTTATATTACAGAAGGAAAACGTTTTGGGATGTACTTTGTCAACTAATCTGAATTTATCATGCCAATTCAGTGACTATGCTTTTAATAGCTATAGCTCTAGACACATGCTTTTTTAACTGTAGTTTTTATTTTTGGCATATAAACTTTTGTCTGTGATAATAAAGTTGTGCATCTAGGAAGGTAAAATAAGAGGATGATAGTGGATGTGTGCGCGCGCCCGAGTGTGTCTGTCTGAAGGGAATCCTTTTTGCTTCAAGTTTGAAGAGCCTTCCCCCTGCCCCCGCCATCATGATCCCTATTATAACGATCATCATCATCATCCTCATCAGCGAGCCTCCACCCCTCCACCCCGTTCCCTTCTTCCCCCCACATTTATTCACGTGCTGCTCGCGCCCGCCTCACTCAGACATTCTGTCGCCAGCGCCGTGACGTCACGTGTGCCAGAAGCTTTCTGCGTCGAGAGCGTTTGCCTCCGCCTGTCTTCAAGATAATCTAGTCCCTCTCGCGGCGGAAACGCCAAATCTTAGAAAAACTATTTTAAAAATGTGACGTTTTTTTTCTTTCGTTTGAAAAATATCACATTATTACAAAACACTTGTATGTTGTTTTTTTTATCGCAATACACAGGCAAAGTGGAGAATTTTAGCTTTACTCTGTATATACACTTCCTTTCATATATTTAATATCTATGATACACTATTAGCATTTATTCCAATTAAGATACAATATATTTATTTCATTTCACGCTTGTATTCTTTGTTTCGTGGCACGTGTGGTCATGTTTCTATGACGTCTATTTACTTTTTTCCTCTATCAGGCAATTGCTTATCATGTCACAATCACAGCTTGAGGGAAACAAAATGCCTAAATGCAGTTCAGAAGTTCAGGATCAGACAAACTGCCTGTCAGGATTGCAGAAAAAAACAGAAAAAAACCAAGCAGGCTTGCTCAATTCTCTTAGCAATTTACACTTTTTAACTCTCATTTAAAAGGTGTGTACGCCAACAAAATGCACAGTCCAAATAATATGGATTTACAGAGAAGTTATGGGAGGAGTTTTTATGCTTTGAAGTTAAAAAAAAACACAGAACTGTTATGTAGTATAGGAACAGAATGGAAACCCTTTCCTTGTAAGAAATTGTTGACAATTTGCGAGAAGCTCTAACTGTTTTACAATTACATAATCCACTTATGAAGATGTAGTAGGTCTGCTCTGTGTTGGGGTCTGTGTCCCGCGGCGTAATACTGGCGCACAGGGGGAGTGTGAGGCGGCTCGGCGACTCTGTGACGCCAGGTCGATAAGACCCAACTCAGGCAGCGAGAGCGCTCAGGAGGGGCCCGGTGATTCCCAGAAAGCGTAAACTACACACAAAAAAAGGTACGGAGATATTTTTATTCCTTTAAATTTTATAAATAAAACTAATTCTAGCATATCTTGTTTATACTGCGCACCACTTTACCGAGAGGAAGGAGAAGGTTAGCAGGTTAGCAGTAGTCTGTCAGTTGGAAGCTTCAAACTTTCCCCCCTTTAATTCAAAGTCTCTGACGGGAGACTTATGTTGTTTTTTTCTTCTGTGTGGAAATCATGAAGTGATGATGATGAGAGCTCAGCATCGTTGCTTTCTAGAAAACTCTTATGAAGTACAGATTTAGAATGTGTGTGTGTGTGGGGGGGGGGGGAGCTGCAAATGCTGTTGTTTTCAAATCTCTTTAAATGACAGAATTTAGGCTTCATTTTGGTTCAATTTCAAAAATACTTTCTTTTCACATGAAAAAAAGCAATATTAGGTGATGTAATGCTATATAGTTGTATCCCATTTCAGCCACGTTATTTCTTTGTTTAATGTCAGAATACTGAATTATAAGGCCAAAAGTGATCATTTTGAAAAATGACTAATTACTTTGATCATGTAAACTCAGTTTATATGTGCATAAACTAAATACACTCAGCAAATAATAAACCAACAAGGCAGATCTACATCATCAACTTTTGTTGTTGTAGAAATTAAATCATCCTCATTATGAAACTCCACTTAAAGATGATCGACAAAGATACAAGCTAATCATGGAGTCTCCAACTTGAGTGTTTAATATATTTTGTAAATGAAGTATTTAATGGCTTTGAAGAAATGAAGAACATAAATATTTTAATTTTTTTTAGTTTTTTTAGGCTTTGTAGACTGAAACAAGTCATGATACTAGAATGCACACAAAAATGATTGAGGATATGTAATAGACATTGTATAAAGATCAAGTGACATTTATCTGTGCTTTCTTTTTGTCTACAAAAACACCAAAAATTGTAGAAAAGTTATTGATTTTACTTCGTTATGCAACATTCTGACATGTCTTGATGAAGTGTTATTTGATTTATTACACTGCTGTTAATGAGTAATCATAATTTAATCATGAACAATTTTCCATTCTATTTTAATGTCAAACAGTACAGCAATACTCTTAAAATGAGTACATTGCAGGAATACTACTTGCTACTGTTGTTTGATTAATGATAACTACCTTTCGCTGAATTTTAAGAAGTACTTTTCCTTGCATTTGCACAGTAGTGTACTAGAGTTTTTCTGCAGTTGTGTCCATGGAAGGTAAACAAGGGAAAACACAGAGTGAGAGTCTTGCAGCAGCTCAGCCCAGATCTCCTGACATTATTGAAGATGACATATCAGATTACTCAAAGGACGGGATTTTGCCCTTGTTCGTGCTACAGCCTATACCCTGTTGTTGTTTTGCATTCTCGGGGTATGCAATGATGAGTTATGCTTGAGAAATTGTGTGTTCTTCCCTTTTCTTTTCAGTCTTTTAGGACTGATAAGAAAAATAAATGTAATGTATTTATTTAGCTTATTGTCTGTGGGTTTTTTTGTACACATGTTCGTAAAGAAATTTAGCTTTAGCATGTAGAGTTCCCAGTGTTATTGTTGTCTGTCTTTCAGCTGTGGCATTTCTTAGGGTGACTACAATCAGAAAACTGAGCTAAACTACACTGACAGATTCATTTTGCAAATGAAATATTTCTGACTATAGTGTAATGTACTAAAGTATGAATATATAGGATTAATTTGTTACACTTTTCTTGTGTGTTTGTGTGATCTGAGCACTGTGGCCTCATAGTGATAGGGGGAAGTGTCCACCCTAACACAACACAAACCCGACTCTTGAGTGCCAAGCATGTTTGAGATGGCTGCCTACAAACCCATGCGATTGCTATTTATGTCTGCTGTCCGGTTGCGTGTTGACTGATGTATCTGGAATGTAAAAATACGGCTGTAGCTTTGTAGTCAGGACAAATGTGATTCCAGGCCGTTTGCAGAGGCTGTTCCCATTCAGAGCTTCATCTCTAACTTATCGTGCAATCCTTGCCGAATCTGAGCATTGCACAGATTCGTGTTTGTGGGGGACCGTGGCCCGGTGACTCAAAGGACACTCTGGTCAATGACTATGTCTAGTCAGAAGGCATCTTGTGTGTGTCTGTGGTTATTTTTAAGCTTTACTTATACATAGACTGCTGGGTAAAATAACTTTGGCAGAAATCTGCATTCATTGCTCACTGTGGACCCTAACAGATTTTAAATAATTGTGGATGTCATCTTTATTTTGTCCAAAATAATCTCTTTATACATAAGAATTAAAGATTTGAAAATAAACAGGATGCTTTTTTTTAACAGATCAAGCCTTTATTGTTCAAAATCTATATAAAGACCTGGTCCAATGAAAATATTTTTGGTGTTTTTAACATGTTCTTATAGTATTTTTCTCATGATGGAGGACATGTAAAAAAAAAGAAAAGTGCTCAAAATTGCTTTTTTGAGTATTTCTTCATTTAAATGGTTGTAAATCAAGAGCAGTTGGAAAAAGTCTGTAGCAGTGATGTAGGTGCTGCTGCAGCCGGCAGACCACAACCCCCCTGCTCCGCTCTATTCCCATAGATCCACTTGTAGATGCATTGATCCATGTTAGTCTTTGTTTTCCTTGTCCGAGTTGACATCTGACTCAAAACTCTCCTGTTGGATCGCTCCAATATTGCTAGGCATTTTTTTTTGCACCATTTATGGTAATTTGCGGCTAACAGGCCTGCAAACAACTCAGAGGTGGATTTCTAATGAACTCCTGCCGCTCTGCACAAACCATGTCCTAGAAAATGACCTTTTTTTTTCTTCTTAAAATTTTGGCTAAAAATGATTATGCTGAAGATAGCATAATCATGATTAAAAAATCCACTGGGAATGATATAAGTATAGATAAAAAGATGATCGGAGTGGGACTTGGATGTATTTGTCTTGCAATTCTCCAATGGTCAAGGTTACATTTTCAAAATGTTTTATGTTCTGTCCCGAGGCTATGGATAAAGTGCTAATGTTTACAGTATGGTAAAAGGAAGGCAAGCAGTAACTTTTTTGTTGCCAGACTTAGAGATATATATTTTTTCTATTTTTCTTTTATAGTTATCAATATAACTTAAATAAGTATAAATCAATACTCATTCAGTTGACTTCTTATGTGTAACGTTTTGTCAATTTTAAAAGAAAGTATTCCAAAAAAGCCTTGGAGTCTATTTAGAAGCTAAGGATTTCATCAGAATTATATTTAATTGTTAAATATATTCAATAATTAGATTGGAAATTTGTTTTGGCAGTTCAGTTTTCTATGTATTGCTGATGGATTGTCACAAAAGCTATTTAAAAAAAAACATTGAAGCATGATTATTCACTTGGTAATCCTGAAGTTTAAGTCAAATGCTCCTTACAGTCCCCTAGTTTGTCACTCGCCCCTTTTTTTCTCTTAATCAGTTCATCTTTCTTTCTCTTTATTTATCACCCTTTCTCCTACAGCACTCCGCTGTTTATAGCCACAGACTCCATTGAGCGGGGGTTAATGGAGGCCCCATCCAGAACCCTGCTGATAAATAATGTAGCTTCTTCATAATGCTGTTCCCCGGGGAGGGTCCAGAGAGCATCATTACTGCCTCCTCATCCTACACAGCCCAAGTTTAAATTGATTAACAGACACTGAAGCGGTGCAAAATGATCCATGTGGCTAGTGTAGTGGCTAACAGCTCGCACCAAGCGGGTCAAAGCCCCCGCCTGTCAGTGGCTCATGATCCCACTTCGGCCTTCCATTAGTTTCGGTTTCTGTCCAGAGGACTAACGGGTGTTCAGAGCTGGCTGTGGGGGATGACAGAAGGGCATTTGTGGCTGTGTTGTTTAAATGAGGATGTGTGTTTTTGTACGAGGACAGACGAGTGTAACTGTGAAAACACTGCAGACATTTGTGTGACCTCCTAGTGTCCAAGTCGAACGGGCAAAAAACAAAAGACCCGATGGCCACATAGCTGTTTTTAAGAGTCCTAAAAAGCTTAGCTTGACCAAAAAAAAGTATTTTGAAATACATCACTAACAAGGATCTGCCATTAAACTCTCATTGTAGAATAGAGTAGTTCAGGCATCTGGATGGGACTAGTGTCTATACTAAATTATAAAAAGTCCTGAATATAGACGGAAATTCTGTTTACACTGCAAATGTACAATGAATTGTTCAGAAAAGTGCTGTTAGGAAAAAAGAAAAAGTATGTTCTTTTATGCAGTCGTCCTAGTCTATACATAGATATAGGAAGAGCGGGGCGCATTGGCGCCTTCATATTTTGACTACCTCACAGACAACTCTAAACTAGCATTGTCCTGAGTGGCAACACAGTGCCATATCAGACTGCTGAAATAAGCATGTGGTTAGACAAGCAGTTGGATATGATTGATCGCCAAGGGTTGGACACATGCAAGGAGGCCTGGCTCCCAGCTGCAGCTGAATCATAGCACAGGATTGGTGAGGCTGCTCCAGATGTTGCAAAGCTGAATTTGGAAAACATTTAATTCAAAACAGGTTCCCTTTTTGTGTCTGTGCAGCTGTTGTGGAATTGCTGATAGAATAAGCCTTTACTCAAATGTAATAAACACAGATTTTAGTTAGTGTCCAATAAGGGACTGACATGGTTGCACAACTATAATAAGTTTTTTCTTCTACAGTTGTTGACCTTATTAAAATGAAATCAACGGATGTATTTATAGAGTCTTTGCACCCTGTTAGCTCTAGGAAGTGGTACAACTTGTTCTTTTTTGAAGCCATGACAAATGTGTTGTCATTGTAAGAATTTCAAAACTGTTTAGGACCTAAAAGAGAAATGTTTTCCCAAAGATATTTGCATTTTTTTGTTTTCGGTTCTTTGCAAAATGCTAATATATCCATTTTTTAATTGGTGATTTTTGCCCTATTCAAAGTCCCCAACAGTATTACTGAAATAAAGAAGATCAGAACAACATGTTCACATTAATGTACACAGAACTTTAAATAGTTGAAACATTCCTGCCTAGTTTACCAGTTTTTTTTTTTTTTTTTTTTTGTATGACACAGAAATCCAACTTCTTACGTAATCTTGAGGGCCAAGAATAACCACAAAGATATGTAGTCCAATACACAACAGTCTACGCAACGCATCCTCATCCTGTCAAAAGGAAGGCACTCTCGGGCATATTTGTCCGTTTTTAAGAGGTGGCCTCATAGAAAAGTGCATTAAAAAAACTCAGTTGTGTACATTTTATTTGACTTTACTGAAGAAAAGATGATTTTCTTCCACTCAGGTTTTTGTATAGATAACAGCTAAGGAAGAAACAATGCAATAATGCTGCGTGGGCTGCTGCTTCTAGTACATACAGCCCTTTGATGTGAGCCATGTTACTTATTAGCCGTAATGTGACAGGCCATATGGACGGGAAGCTTTTTGGAGCGGTGGCTGATGTCTTCTGGGTGTGTGACGTACCCTTAGCAGCTACAGATGACATTATTGTTTTCTTTGTGAGAGAAAGGAAACACAAAGAAGTGTTTATCTCTCCAAGGATGAGTAATTTATCTCCAGGTTAAGGATTTAACTTTCTCTTTTCTTTTTTCTAGTGACTGTCAAGAGGACACTGGACCTTTCAGCGCTAAGGAGTCCCTAAAACACACAAACAACAACAAAATCAAAGAACACTTTACCGTTTGCCTTCTGGAGGTGGATAGTGTCCTAACACTCCTCACACTTCTTTTAGGAGAGGAGAGGACAGTGCGTCCACCATGAATGTCACCTCACTCTTCTCATTCACCAGCCCTGCTGTCAAACGGCTGCTCGGATGGAAGCAGGGAGACGAAGAAGAGAAGTGGGCAGAAAAAGCGGTTGATGCTCTGGTTAAGAAACTGAAAAAGAAGAAGGGAGCCATGGAGGAGCTGGAACGGGCTCTCAGCTGCCCCGGGCAGCCCAGTAACTGTGTGACGATCCCTCGTTCACTGGATGGACGGTTGCAGGTGTCCCACAGGAAAGGCCTGCCACATGTTATTTATTGCCGGGTGTGGCGCTGGCCTGACCTGCAGTCCCACCATGAACTGAAGGCGCTGGAGTGCTGCGAGTACCCCTTTGGCTCCAAACAAAAGGATGTGTGCATTAACCCCTACCACTACAAACGGGTCGACAGCCCAGGTAAGGAATATCAGTGCAGTTACACAAGTATAGACTCTTAATAAAGATTTTCTTTTATTAGGTTATAAATGAATTTGAATCATGCCGGCTGCACGGTGGGGCAGTGGTTAGCGCTCTTGCCTCACAGCAAGAAGGACCTTGGTTCAAGTCCCGGCTGGGGGACCTGAACCAGAACATCAATGGGGGACCTTTCTGTGTGGAGTTTGCATGTTCTCCCCGTGCATGCGTGGGTTTTCTCCGGGATCTCCGGCTTCCTCCCACTGTCCAAAAACATGCTTCATAGGTTGATTGGCAACTCTAAATTGACCATAGGTGTGAGTGTGAGAGTGAATGGATGTGTGATTGAGGATATTCTACCCTGCGACAGACTGGCGACCAGTCCAGGGCATCCCTTGCCTACGCCCAAGTGGCCGGGATAGGCTCCGGCAACCCCGTGACCCCGAAAGGGAATAAACGGTTAAGAAGATGAATGAATGAATGAATCATGCCTTTTTGGTTTCAAAAATTTGCCCACGACCTGTAGTTATTCATTGGCTGTTTACATAAAATATTATGAAAACTAATAAAAGTGATCATATGTGTTATATAACCAAATCAGGAATAAGATATTTTTAATTAAATAACGTGAACTTTGCTTTAAACTGACAACAAAGATATTCAGCATTCATTTATAATGTAACTGTAAAGATGAATAAAAAAATACTCTACCACTCAAAAGAATAGTTCAATGTATCTAGTTACTTTAATGAACACAAAACACCAACTGGAGATGCAAAATAAATATTTAAAATGTAACCAATTTATACACCAAAATGTTCCCTTGACTTCTTTTTTCCCCCCCATCAAACTAGCCACCTTGGACAGATATGCTTTATGTTTGCTTTATGTTCACTCTGGTTTATCCCAAACCAGCTCAAAGGGTTTGAGTCTGGAGACGTTGTTGGTTGTTGGTTTTTTGTTGGTACCATCTTCTTGTTTTGTTTTCAAGTAGTTCTAGAATAGCTTAAATTTAAAGACCCACTCCAATGAAAATTGTGTTTTTGTTGTTTTTAACATGTTCTTGCAGTAATGTCCCATCATGAAGACATATATAAAGAAAAGTACGATTAAAGCTGCTTTTCTGACTTTTTCTTTATTCAAATTGTTGTGAGGAGACGAAAAAAAGACATTTAAAAAAGCTTGCAGGTTTAAAAAACCTACAATCGGCAGGCCACAAGCTCCCTGCTCCGCTCCATTCTGATGCATCCACTTGGAGACAGATAGATCCATGTGTGTCTTTGTCTTTCTCGTCTGAGCTGACAGCTGGTTCAAAACTGCACGACCGGATTGGATAGCTCTAATATTATTTGCCATTTTTGTTGAACTGCCTTATGTTAGGTTGTGAGGGGCCGTAAGCTAGCAGGAGAGTGTTGACAAAAACACCACACACCAACAGTTCCCCCCACAAGTCAGAGGCAAATTTCTGATAAAATCTTGCCTCTCTGCAGAAAATATGTCCTAGAAAATGACAGGTTTTTTGATATTGACTTCTGGGAACACCTTCACATCAGATCAAAAGATTATTAGAGTGGAACTTTAAGTTTTCAGTTGGTTTTTGTTGTAGAATAAACCCTCTGATCAATTAGATGCAGACCAAAGAGAATTGCATGGTGCTGTAGAATTATCTGTGCACCACACCAACCCTGGATCCAGCAAAACAGCCCCATAACATCACACCTTCTCCTCCATATTTGACAACTAATTTCAAATTTTGTGGGAGTCGTCCTTTCCCCCTTTTTTGATCATGTAAAAGGGATTTCAGATTTTGGTTCATTAATCCCTAACACCTTCTCCCAGTCTTCACTAGTCCAGTGACTGTGTTTCCAGGCCAGGCAAGCCTCTTCTTCTTATCCAGACATCTTTATTTACTATAACTCATCCTGTCAACCCTATGGCTTAAAGTTTTCCTACAGTTACAATTGAGACTGGTCTTCTGCAACCACATTCAAGCTGCCCTCGAATCTGGTGTCTCTTGAGCCATCTATCATGCAGGTGTTAAGTCCCAGAACCTTCACCTCTGATGTGGTTGTGACTTTGGGTCTGCCAGACCTCTTCCTGTCAGAGTTTCCCCCAGTTTCTCAAAGTCCTTTGACTTTATGTGCAACCCCTCTGTAAAAAAAGACCCACATTTTTAGTGTATGATGGCTCGTCTCTCTGCTTTTGCTCCTACCGTTTTCGAAACTACACACTTCTTTCAGCAGTACAATATTGTTTGACTAAAGCAGCGGCACTGTGTTCTAGCACTACTTCCGTGCATAAAGAGGAATTCATTCATTCATCTTCTTCCGTTTTGTTCCATTGGGGGTCATGGGGCTGCTGGAGCCTATCCCGGCCACTTGTGGGCAGAAGGCAGGGGACAACCCTGGACAGGTCACCAGTCTGTCGCAGGGCCACGTATCACATATCCATTCACTCTCACACTTAGGGACAATTTAGAGTTGCCAATTGACCTATGAAGCATGTTTTGGGACGGTGGGAGAAAGCTGGAGACCCCGGAGAGAACTCACGCATGCAGGGGGAGAACATGCAAACTCCACACAGAAAGGTCCCCCATTGTTGTTCTGGTTCAGATCCCCCAGCCGGGACTTGAACCGGGGGCCTTCTTGCTGTGAGGCAAGAGGGCTAACCACTGTGGCACCGTACGGCCTAAAGAGGAATTTGTAAGTAAATATAAAAAGTTGGAACATCTTTATGAAGGAGTTTAGAAACACAACCAACTAGTATTGCAGAGAAAAAGCTTTCCATTGTTGATTTTTATTTTACACTTTAAGGCTAAAAGTGCCCTGAAATTTTTCATTGTTAATTAAATCTCTGACAAATCTTTTACAAGTCACTTTTCCACCATTTGAAGTTATTCATTGGACTTTGCCTTGAACCGAAAAAAAATAGCCTGGTTAATTGTGGTGTTTAAACACTTTTGACTGGAAGTGTAGTTCATATCAGTTCCTGTGCTTCAAAGCACTTCAAGTTGCTATACAAGCGTGCTTATTTTTCCTTTCCAAAAAATCCACTTTAGATTGTAAACATACTGCATTAATGCTGAAAAAAGGAAAGTTAACAAACCTTTATAAGGAAGTAAAGGTAGCAAAATAATTCAAGATGCTTGGGTTTGATAAACGAGAAGATAAGCAATGCAGAATGTGTCTGCTTGGGTTTCTACAGTGTTTTACAAAACTACTACAAATCAGATTGAAAACAGAAAATGAGGGTCAGCTGACAGACTAAAAACAACTGTGTTCAGAACACTGAGTAAAAGGAAAAAGGTGTGTGTGCCTGTCTGTGCGTTTATGTGTCAGGAAATTCCATTTGAGGGGAGAACGGGATCTTTGTTTTGAACATGCCCAGTACGTCAGGCCCATCTTTTTCTCGCTCTTTGTACACATATCGACACACAGGCACACCCAACTCTTGCACACTTTAAACAAAAAACAAAAAAGGCACAGTGTGTAAAATTGGCTGGAACAGGAAAACGGCCACTTAAACACAATGGGAGGAAACAGTTGCTGGCGGAGTCGCACACGTTTTGTTGTAGAGGCGGCTGCTCGACACAGGGCTAAGGTGATTCAGCCCCGCAGCACCTGTCTACCCACACTGCTCCCCTCCTTTTCCAGTCTATTTTCCCTCTCTTGAACCTCCCCCCACACACTCATCCTGTCAGACACCCCCCCACACACACACGCACACACACACACGCACACACACTGTTCTAAGTAACACCACAGCTGTTCTTCTTTTGAGCATTTCACCTCAGAAATAAATGACAACATTGATGCTCTGGCCTGTTGGAGACCACCTTTTGGAAGACTGACAGCCTGCTGCACGTCCTCTGAAATTTCAGCACCAGCTTTATTTATCTGCACATTTATTTATAGATGCCAGTGGAGCATATCACTGCGGTTTTTCGCTGCACCTCAATAGCCTTCAGTCAGTGATGAATTCCACAAGAATGGCTCACCTCTTTGACGTCTTTCAGAGCAGAAACATGAGAGTCGGGGCCGAATACTGCTGACCAGCTGCTCAGAAGCTGACACTTCGAAAAAACCAGCACCGTCTGCATTTAGGATCTTGAATTGTGAACAACTCCAGAAAGAGTTTCAATTTTTTGTTTTTGTGTTGTTTTTTTTAAACCAGAGGATCTTATATTCATCTTTGTTTGGATTATTCACAATGTATGTAATTCAAAGTTAGATGCCAGAGATTATCGTAAGACAGCAAAGTTTTAAAATTGTAATCTTTCTGCAGAGGAACCAAAATTAATCGAGAGGCTAAAAAAGAAAAAACAAATGTAGTTTGCATTATTTTGTGAAAGTCACAGTCACTCTTTAACTTTTCTGGTGAGAAGACTTTTTAATATTGCCAATTTTTTCAGATTTGGGTGCTTATTTGGTTACATTAATATAGAAAAAAGTATTTTAACCTTCCTGGAATAGAGTAAGATGACATGCACTATTGAAAGCTCTGTTGTGATGCTCTGTTGGTCTTTATTTATTGTCATTAAGCCTTTTTCTTTCTCTCTTCCTCAGTGCTTCCTCCTGTCTTGGTTCCAAGGAACAGCGAGTTTAACGCTAAGCACACAATGCTTCCTCGATTTCGCAACCCTCTACAGCAAAACGAGCCACACATGCCCCAGAATGCCACCTTCCCAGAATCCTTTGCACAGGCCAACACTGTGCCATTCCTTCACTCTCCCGGTAATAGCTACCCAAATTCCCCCGGCAGTGGTAGCACCATCACCTTTCCTCATTCACCCTCTAGCTCCGATCCTGGCAGTCCATTCCAGATGCCAGGTGAGTCACCCGTTACATTTATTAGCAAGGTAAAAGTTAACCTCTTCTATTTGTCTTTACAGAATCCTAACAAGTTCTCCTTATTGTGTTCCCCACATTTAGAGACTCCTCCACCCGCTTATATGCCTCCAGAGGAGCAGATGACTCAGGATTGCCCCCAACCAATGGACACCAACCTCATGGCTCCACCCTTGCCCTTAGAAAACAACAATCGAGCAGGTTACCATGCAAGCTTAAATTATTTTTCACACACCCACACACATCTGTCTTCAGTCTTAACTCATGGCAGAACAATAAACATTCAGGAGCCAGCAGCTTCAGTTTGGAAATTCCCTCTATCTGCTGATAAACCAACAACCATAAGGTCCTAAAAGCTAACCAGGATACACGTGGAATCAAAATCTAAAAGTTTTGAAATGTACAATAATTCATAAAATAAATAATTTAAGATAAGACAAAGAAAATGAGGGGAAAACTGCTATCTCAATGGGAAGTCTTCTACCCAGGAGGACGATGTGTATCCCTCATTGTCCTATCTTCTTATAGATAGTGATCTTTAGATGCTGTGGAAGAGCTCTGGACCCTCTAAGGTTTCACTCTGTAAAACTCAGGAAATGTTTGTCACTTTACAGCAAACACTTCAGGTGTCTCTCCTTTGAACTTGGGGGAAAAAAATTGTCCTGAAAAACGTGGACATTATTCTGATGTGACATAAGTTGTGCTAATGGCTTTATTCTCATTTTACTGCCTTGAGTGCAGAAAAAAAACATCTGCCGTTTAAACAGGTGTTGGAAGTGCAGTTGCAGCTGCAGTGCTGCGTGCTGCAAAACAGTTAGGATGGTGGACTTGAGCCACACAAACACCTCCACCAAATGAATGCCCAGGAATAGAGCAAATGTCAAAAAACTTAAATAATTCAATTTTCTTTAAAACCAGTAATTTGGAGTTTATGACATTATTGTTCATATTCCTAGATGTTGACGAGTGAAAACATGAAAATCATTTGCAGTTCTACAGTTTTTGCCGGTTCTACAATCTAATCCATTATTTTAAAGATACCGGCTATTATCCATCTGTTCTGGAGTAGATGTTGGTTAATAATAGTTACTGAACCTGTTTACGTGCCCACAAAAATTTGGATAACAGGAAGTAAACAAAAATATGCAAATTGAGCATGGAAATGGCAAAAAACTACAACAATAGTAATGTCCCTTAATTGCAACATTGGCAGCTCAATTGCCTAAATACTCTTGATTTGGCTTGATGTCCTTCAAACTGCAGGAACTCATCATCTGCCTCTGGCTTTCCCTCATGTGTCACAAATGCACCATGTCATCATTAGCATGAACAAACTGAGGCTTAAGTTCTAGTAATCGTGTTTAATGGGACGACTCTCCGCCTGTGAGGGTTTTACCCTCCTCTTGTTATGTTTTTTAGAAAAAAAATAGTTTTTCCTTTGATTTGGCAAAACTAATCAATTTAACTTGTAAAATTCATGTGACAACAAAAAGAATTTTTTTTATTAAAATTTAAATATAAGTAGTTTTTAAAGAATTTGTCACCATCTTTTTTTGCAGAGAAATGCACAGTATCTTCTGCTTTTCTCTTTCTGGTTGTCTTTCATTTATATTTTATTTTTTATTTCAGAAGCAATCAGATTGACTGATATAAGTCTGTTTGTAGGGGTGTGTACTGGCAAGAGTCTAGCGATACGATGCATATTGCGATACATCCCAAGACTGTACCAGAACAATTTTTCAATATTTTTTTAGAGAGCATGTCTTAGCAAAAAAAACTCTGAATAAACACTTGAATATTAATATGCCTTTCATTGTAATCAAATGGAAAAATTCAATTTTTTGCAATGATCAGAACCTTAAGCACTGCAACTGTATCTCATATACATGTTGCTTTTACCAAGGCAAATTCAGAGTGCTTTTCTTTTGGTGAATGAATATATATTTGTTCTTAAATGGAACGGTCAAAATGATCCAATTTACACAACAAAACATTTTTCAGTATAAGAAAAAAGCATAGAATTATGTGCTCTGTGGGTAGTGCATGTCTTATAACAACAAAACCGCGATGCTGACTGAATATTTAACGAGCTGGTTCTCGCTGAGATCTTGTAGTTGTTTTGTGTGGTGTAGAGCTGCTCAAAGAGGCTCAGTGGGCGGTGCTGACAACTAGCGGTCGGAGGTTTCAGTGGTAAACAAGAGTCAGATGCTGTAGGAAGCTCATAAATAATTAAATAAATATCGCCTGACAGCATTTTAAATTGATACACATATCGCGATATATCTGTGAGTTGGTATATCCTTACACCCCTAGCTACCTGTGGCTGGGAGTTTCCTAGATTCATACCTATATTTGGGTATCGTGCTGCCACCCTGACAAGTGGGAGTGTCCAACTGCGGTTGCACATAATATCACAGCCCAGATCACATTCTGTTAAACAGCTTGAGCTTGTGTTGCTAATCTAATTAGTGGTAGTGACCTCCACTAAAATATTTATGCAGGAAAAATCCTGTTTTAAAGATCAAAAACTTAAGGATGTTAGTCTATGTGTTCATATACTTTTAATATTTTTTGACTATGACGCCTAAACTCTTCATTCCATTATTAGTGACAGTATTATGAAAAAATATTACGTGCAAAAATGTGATTTCATTAATATGAAAAAGAAGCATTCAGCTATTGCTAAATCAAAAAAAAAAGATGGATGGACAGAAAATAAAGACACACTTTGTATGCTTTTGCCAAACTCCAATCTAAATATTCATGACTATCCCTAATCAGACTTACAGCACCTTGTCTGGGTACTCTGGATTTTTTTAATTTTGTGTTTACTTTTTTCTAAAGTTGCTCAGTTGTCTTTCATCATCTTCAGGTTCAATGAACTAGAAGTGTATCTATTACGCAATAGGTGGGAACACCTCAATAGTCAACAGAACGGACTGTGATTGGCAGCCAGTTGTTTCAAAAGGAATCCCACACAACAGAACTCCGGTCCACACAGAACCAAGGTTCTTATTTTTGTGAAGCGGCTGTGCTCAGTACCCTCATTCATATAACAATAAAGGTCCAGCTCATAAACGGCTCATTTATACAGTTTTATTTTAAAAAGCCTCCCAACTCTCTTGAATAATATCAGACCCATGTATGTTTTTTTTTTGTTTTTTTTGTTTTATTGCTTCTACAAATGTCTACAATTTTGCACACCAAATCTCAGAGATTCTGGACACTTCTACAGATAATGGTACCGGGCGCAGCTGCTCAAAACAAATCTGTTGCTGGAAGTGGGAGTTGGTGCGTCTTTTTCTGCTCCACAAGCTGCATCCTGCACCGGAAGCAGGTTTCTATTGTGTACCAGCTCCAGTTAGGCAAAAGACAAAACACACCTGCCAGTCAGTGCCATGCTAAAGAGGGATTTTGGGAGACATATGTACCTAAATACACATGATTTGTTCCTTTCAATTATGGGATGGGGCCAGCTCAGAACTCTGGCAAAAGTAACTGGAAATCCGGAATGACTGCGAACCTTTATGATGAAATTATTCATTTTTTCTGCTTCAAGTCTTAAAGATATTATGTTTTAATATTTAAAAAAACGATTGATGAGATTCTGTTGTAGGAGTGAGTTAGAATTGATGTGGACTGACTGACTATGTTGGAATGTTCTCAGTGTCCTCTCCAGATGTGCAGCCAGTGGCTTATGAAGAACCCAAGTACTGGTGCTCCATTGTTTACTACGAACTCAACAATCGAGTAGGTGAAGCGTTCCAGGCTTCCTCCACCAGTGTTCTCGTCGACGGCTTCACAGATCCCTCCAACAATCGCAATCGATTTTGCCTCGGCCTGCTCTCCAATGTGAACCGGAACTCCACCATCGAGAACACCCGACGGCACATTGGCAAAGGTAATCCCGTAAGCAGGTTCCTATGGAGCTTAGCTTTTGTTTCTGATATGAACACACAAACCTTAACTCAGTAAAATGGAATCACAAAAAGGGGGGGGGGGGGGGGGGGGGGGGTTCAGACCAGGGCAAAGTAAAGACCATACCGTTTTAAAACCAGAAATATCACTGCGGACACCTAAATATAACTCGCTCTTTGACCTTTATTTGCATAAACAGTTGAGAAGTGACGGTAGTTGAAACAATGTCAAGCTCAGGTGGGAAAGGGTTAAGATAAGATAAGATAAGATAAGATAAGACTTTATTTATCTCATGATGGATAAATAAAGTCCATCATGGACTTTATTTCCAATAAAGTCATCCAAATAGCAAATATTCAGTAGCAAATATTTGATTATTAGTACATTAACCAGATGTGTAACTGGATCCCTTCTGCGTTGTTTAAGGAGTAAAAAGATGTTGGGACACAGCAGAACCCATGGAGACCACCTCTATGAATTGCGGATCTGACAATTTTCCCAAAAGAAAATAGAAACCACAGTGTTAGCATCCCGTATCAGCTCCTCTCCCACGGGACTATAAAACAGAAAGGGCAGGGGATAACGCATACCTGACAATTTTCTGAGAAGAAAATGATATATAATAATAAAAAGGTACAAGGTACATTAAGCCCATTCATATTTTAAGTGAGGGTCTGCACCAGGATAAAAAAACAAAAATGTCACCTTAACATCTGACTGTTTTAGGTTCATGGCTGATGATTCTGACATTGAAGTTATGGTGATTAAACGTTTGTCTCTCTGTTTCACCTCTTAGGCGTCCATCTGTATTACGTTGGAGGAGAGGTGTATGCAGAATGTCTAAGTGACAGCAGCATATTTGTCCAGAGTCGTAACTGTAACTACCAACATGGATTCCACCCCACAACTGTGTGCAAGATTCCCAGCAGATGCAGCTTGAAGATATTCAACAACCAGGAGTTTGCTGAGCTTCTGGCCCAGTCTGTCAACCATGGCTTTGAGGCAGTTTACGAGCTCACTAAGATGTGTACCATCCGCATGAGCTTTGTTAAGGTGAGTTGGTTCGGCGAGACTGAACGAGAACAGGAAGTTGGGGTTGTCCTTAACACTCTCCCCCCTTAGTATGATCTGTGCTGTTATATCTTTTCTATTTATTTTAATGCTTTGCCTGTAGCCTATTTTTTATTAACAGTTATTTTAATTGTCGTCTTATGATTCCTTTATAAATGTTATTTTTAGCTTTTAAGGTAGACAAAGAAAACAGATAACAAATAACCGCCGGGCAAATTCTGGCTTATTGCAGGGATGCTTTTAAATTGAAATTGAAATTGAAGTTAACTTTTATTGGCAACAACAACCACAGATGGTTGGTGCTGCCTGTACTTACAGGTTCCTTTTGTAGCATAAATGCAAATGTCTGTCTGATGTTAAAACCAAATTGATTATCAGTAGAAAACATAAAACAATTAAAGTAATCTGAGTTATGTTGATTTCAATTACTATTTGTATAAAAAAACATTTGTATAAAAAAAGAAATGTTTATTTTTTCATCAGTGAATCCCTATTTGCAGAAATAAAAGTTACAAACAAAATACACAGATTTGCATCGTTGAGCACCAGCTGTTTCCAGCATCACTTTAAACTACTAGAACTGTCAGGACACGGTTTCCCACAATGCACTGTTTTGTAGTGATAAGGTGCCTCGCAGATACAAATTTAGTACTGCGCTGAACTGGGTAGGCGCATTGCACCCGCCCTTTTTTCTCGAGATGCTTTTATGATGATTGACATGTGACGAAGCATAAAACTAACCAGCATACACCGCACAGCAGGTGATCTGTGCAGCACTGCGTCCGCCTGGGGGATATCAAACACTATTAGATGACTCTGGTGATCACACATCCTGATAGGCTGAAGACACTTGATTTAGGTAGATTTAGGTAGTCCCGGGAGAGCTGGGACACAGGCAGGATTATGTAAATTATGTAATCCTGGAAACATTTGTTTTTAAATATTTCTTATATATTAAAAAAAGTTCTGCACATTTGTAATTCATGTGAAAACATAGTTTGATTTACAAGACATTCTTGCATTCCTATAAATAATTGCCAGTTGTTAAAAATATATTTTTTTAAAAAGACAAAAGAAAAATGAACAGATATAACTAGTTTAGTGATTTGTGCTGTTCTTTCTTCTTCTAGGGCTGGGGAGCAGAGTACCACCGTCAGGATGTGACCAGTACACCCTGCTGGATAGAGATCCATCTGCATGGTCCTCTACAATGGTTGGATAAGGTCCTGACCCAGATGGGCTCCCCCCACAACCCTATATCCTCTGTCTCCTAGGCTTCTGTGGCCCCAGTGGTCTCTGTCCTCAGCCCTGCGGCTGTCCACACCCCAGCATTTTTGACTAAGTAGCAAGAATAGCAGCTAACTGGTCCCAAGGTAGTTTGCGGTTTACTCCTCACTTGTAGAGTTTTGACGAAAACCCAAACTGATCTGGGACCTGCATCATTGAACAGGTCATAGGTAGGTTTGTTTTGTACTTGAAGGACACCAGAATTGGGCACATTTACAGACTGGGAGAGGGATAAGCAGAGTTAAAAGATGCAACTGGAAATTACTTGATCTTTGTGACCAATCATTTGACCGACCATCACATGCATCATGAGGTGAGCGTCCTCTTAGAACTGGCTTTCACTGTTCCTTCTATCAACTGTTCTGTCATTCTGGAAAACAACTCATTTTGTATCCAAATATTTCACTCAAAACTCAACATGAGTAGTGACAGTAGTTATGGGACCAGGTCACCAAATGTTACAGTCGGTCGATATTTTCCGTGAATTATGTTCTGCAATGGAATATATAAACGGAAAGTTCTTTTAAAAAGTACAGAATTAGCGGGGAATTTAGTTATTGCTAACTAAATTCTAACTAAAATCAGCTAACTCTGGAAACTCAACAAGCTTCTGAAAATGTTTTTTTAAAAATAAAAATGAATCATAACAACAAAACAGCCTAAATAAATCAGAAATAATTAGTGTAAGTGTAAAAAGTAGCATTTAGTTAGAGGCATGAGACTCAAAGGGCAATTCAGTCAATAAAAAAAAAAAGAAATTGAAATCTCAGTGTTGTTACTGTTGTTACATGTTTTCTTTTACGAGAATGATTAAAAAATACTATCATGACATATTTACTATTAAAAAATGTGCTGTGCAGTCTGTTTTTTTTGTTTGTTTTTTTGCGATGCATAGTTTGTTTAGTGTAGTGTTCTGCATTTAGGACTGATAACATGAAACTGCAGCAGTTTGCAGAAAGAAACGTGCCCGACATGTGGCGGCACTGCTGATGCACATCTATATACACGTCACTGTTTAGAACCATGCTTCCAGTGAAACCCACCCACCTTCATGCACTGAGACTCATGTATAGAACAAATGCATTACAGAGAGGGAAACATATTTTTTTGAAAAATCTTTAACCCTGTAACCTGTGTTGTGGAAATATTGTCACTTTTGTTTTGTCAATGAGAGTAATCATGCAAACATTGTTGATGGTGCTCCAAAAATATTTGTCATTGTCACCTTTTTTTTTTAACTGATCCTCCTCACTCTTTTCTTTATATTGTGGAGCATTAAAAACCTTTTTTTTCCTCAACACATTTTTAATCACCCTAGTGGAACTTCCTTTGCCTACTTCCTGGTATTTGCTTCCCTTTTCACCTTTGGCAAACCATCATTGCTGGTTAATGTTAAAGGATTTGCCAATGTGGGAGGCTAATTGGACTGAGTTCTTTATTTTGCGGCAAAACGTATTTGTGCCCATAAGCGTTATCGACATTTTACGAAATTCTCTGCTCAGATAAATTTATTTAAACATATGTTTAACACTCCAATGAAAGTTTTTTTCAGTCACATTTCATTTCTTCATTTTAAGGGATTTTTTTGTTTAGGTCTTGATTTGGTTTCTGACTTTTCTAGCTAGTTTTTTGTCATTTTTTTTTTTCACTATTTGTCTAGGGTCCTTTCATTGTTTTTTTTTTTTCATTGAATTACTTTCCCTTGACTTCCTATACTCACAGACAGCTGAGTTTGGATTTTGTGAAGTGTTGTCCTAATCCTATGATGGCGGTGCAAACAAAACAAAATAAACATTTCAATTTTGAAAAAAATAAAAATAGTGGTAAAAGCATATTGTAACGGGGATTAATGCTTTTGCAAACAAGCAGAGTGGGGACTGGCACGACATACTCTACAGAAATAATAGTGTTTTTGTTTACAGCACTTGAAAATTCCTTCAAATCCCTAATTTTAAACTCTGAAAGAAGGTGCGATCTTTTTTAAATGCAACTATTATCAAATACAGATGAGGTTTGCAACAAAAGTTACAATTTGTTGGATCATATTTAGAGCCATAACTGACTTCCACTGCTGCAACACAGCACAGCAAGTTCAGAAAAGCTGTTTGTTTGTTTTTGTTGGAGGAGCTGAACTAGTTTTCCTTTCGTTGACCTCGGCCCAAAAATGCTGATTCACTGAATATGGGATTGCTTCACATTTCTGCCATTACAGTGTAAATATTTTATTAAATCTCTCATATCATTTTTACAGTGGTTGGAAAAAAAACTCATTAAAATGACTTAAGTAAAAAAAATAAGCAATCAGGTGTTAACCAATGAAAGAGAAAGTGTCACTTATTCATGTCAAACTATGTTTTATTGATGTCTCTTTATCTTGTTTCTTTTCTTTTTTTTAAGATTTGTTCAGTTTTCATCCGTTCTTGCTTTGCTGAACACATAACATTCTTTTTTTTGTATTTTCAACATTTTTGCTTTGTCTGCACTTTCACATGTTGCTTCATTGTCTGTTTTGCTCAATAAGGCAGTTTTGTTCATGAATATCAAGTCTCTACTGGAAAATTCAATAAAACTGTTTCAATAATTGTCGTGTCTGTTTTTTCACCAATTTATATCAATATTTATTTAATCAATTTTCAAATAAATTTACATAAATACATTGGTCATGCACATTTCATCGGCCATTATCCCTTACTTATTATCTAATATATTCATTTGTAGATGTGCCAAAGTTCAAAGTCATGTTGCCTTAATAAAAGGTCAAAAATAGAAAAATTTGAAAATAAGAGGATGTCTGGTCAATAGCCATTCATTTATTCAAAAAATCAAAAGCAGAAATAGCAAATAATTATCTTAAAAACCAACATATGCTAAAGTCCTCACTGTTCAATAGATGGTGAAGGGATCAGAAGCAGGTTAAGGAACTACAATCGACCCAAAAGGAGACAACTTTAATCCAACTTATGGAACCAAAGCTTGACAATTTCGTAGGTTTACTGGTGATGAACACAAAAAGATAGGAAGATGAGAGAAAAATACATGTAGGTCACGATTACTGAGAACACAAGTGCTATTTCTCATTTTTCTGAAAAGCATTTTCTTGATAAAATAACCAATTGATATCTTAAAGCTTGTTAAAGAATGATGGGCAAAGCTCCGAAAGGCTGCAGGAAATCAGAAGAAATTGAAACTAAAGTCTTCATTTATCATTTAATGTATGAAAAGGTTGTACAAATACTGTGAAAACTATGAGCATTTTAACCCTTGTGCTTTCCTAGGCACTTTAACATTGAGAGTTGGGTCATCTAGACCCATTGAACCTTTTTTCAGTGATTTGTGATCTTCACTGGTGTCCATGGATTACATGAAATCCTCTCCACCTTTATCCACCTTTGTCATGGTAGGGAGAACATGGCTGAGTTCTTAGACTTTCACCAGTCATCAGGTTGTTATTTGCTTTTGTCAGGCTTGATAAGTTTCTTTTTCCCTTTAACAGAAACACTTTGCTGCCACTTGCTGGTTCAAACTGTCCATCGACAGGCTGCCTTCTATTGGTTATTCCTCAAATGAATCATGTAGATGCCCTACTGAGTTTATTGATATAAACTTTCTTTTGACAGCTATTACACTTAAGTTAAGAAGCCACATTACATAAACATTAAAGGATATGTTTTGTCACAGGCTGAATTTACACACTACATGCACAGTGTGCCGTTTTTCTAAAAAAACACATTTTTACCCCTTTAATCGCTCAGTATTGGTTTTCTTTATTAAAACACCTTTAACATAAATACTGCAGTTTGCTGCAATTATCTACTAAAAATATTTTTGGCATCATGAACTGAAGTAAAAAAATACCACTGATTTGTAAGATAGACCAATCATTTATATTCTTAATTATTAAAAAGTATAATTTATGCTCTCACCAAACTGCAAACATAGATTTCTCAAACACACATTAAACCTTGTCTATCAATAGAGAAGCTTTTGATTTTATTTTGTTCAACACCTATTGCACAAGTAGTTTATTTAAGTGTATTACACATGTAACAGAATACATGAAATTTACCGGTACTATTCAATACTATCAATATAAAGTAAACTTAAAAATGTTTCACTTTTGTCTCATTCAGTTAGTACATTTTCACTACATGTTCATGGTCTATGGTATAATTACTCTGCTTTCAAGATTCATAATTCATTTTATTTGTCATTTTCATTGTAACAATGAAATTGCTTACCTAAACTCAAATATGCGTGACAAAATAAACTTCAGGTCTACTACCCGTTGTATAAAGCAGTACACCTTTAGTCTTTTTCATTAACTATACTTGAGGATAAGTATAGACAGCATAATAATACTGTATGTACAGTGTGTAAGTTTACAATAAATAGACAGCATATGAAAAGTAAACAAGATAACAAATAGTACAAAAATGATCATATTGACTACACCGATTTTTTTTTTAACTTAAAAATTGTTCAAATATCAAATAAGTTTTTCGGTTAAATTTCATGTTATTAAATTTTTACACACAAAAAAAAGAAAGGAAAAAAAATCAGCGGAAGTGCTTTGGTGGGCGGTGCCCATTTGACCGGAAACCGGAAGTAGATGAATGAACCAAGGTCGGTGTGTAACTTGTTACATCCCAAATCAACGAGTGCAAATTCAGAGGTATCTCTGGGATTTAAACTGAAGGGGTAACTAACTTTCACACCGTTTTTTATTTTTAACTTGGTGAGTCAAATTATCTTTTGAGGATAAACGAAACCGTTGTTGTGTTGAGTTAGCATAAATCTTTTTTACCTGCAGAAGTTATCGTTACCCACTGTCACTCAGTGGATTTATTTGTCCACAGACATGTAGTCATGTCACTGCCTGCCAAAAGATGCTAATATTTTAAATTCAATTATTTTTAGCCTAAAAATCTGGAAAAGATTTTCTAAAATGTTGTCACTGCTTTAATAAGACAGAAAATAAGTTGTTAGCCAACACACAGTTATGTTTTTTCCAGCTTCCCCATATGACTACAAAATGAGACGGCCTGCCTTCTGCCTCCTACGCCACTTCGCCTTTCCCTCACTTTCAGTCCACAAGGTCACCAGGACCTGCTACCCTCATCCAGGGGTCCTCCCAGCTCCCCTGCTGTGTTACAAGAGCAGCATCCCGGGTCACAGCTGTCCCCACAGGAGGACCGTGAGCAGCACCGCTGACAGACACTACACACAGGAGCTGAGCGGGCCGGAGCAAAGGCTGCTGAACAGACTCTTTGATGGGCTGGTCTCAGGGCAGCGGGCGTCTCTAGCAGAGTCCATCACTTTGGTGGAGACCCAGCATTCCAGGAAGAAGGAGCTGGCTCAGGTGCTGCTGCAGAGGGTGCTGGCGTACAGCCGGACGCAGGAGAGCTGCAACGGAGGCAGGCCAGTGGCTTTCAGAGTAGGTACGTGTGCTTGGAACAATTCATTTTTATAGTACTCTGATAGGGTTCTGAGGATAGTTATATGAAAGTGAGCTGGCATAGTGAGTACCATTCACCACATTCTGCTGTGGAGGGTGCACTTTAACCTAAAATGTCTGATATTTTTTGTTTGTATGTGGTTCTGTCCCTCCTGACACTATGTATTTTCTATCAGGATTGAACTCTATAGATGTCAGACCTCAACCACTGTGTGAATGTGTGGGAAAAACTTTGCATGATTTCATCATTTAAACACTTTGTGTTCAAATATTTCATTACAAAAAGATGATTCTGTATTAAGCTCAAGTCTTGATTTTCTGCCTGACTGAAATGCAGCCTAACAATCTGAGTGCACGACGTGGAACGATTCATTTTAATGATCCGATTCCTGTCATTTGTGATTAACGATAAGCTTCACAGTCGTTTTTGGTTCTTTTGAACGATCCGATTCACTGACCTAACATTGATCTTTAGCTAAAACTTCAACCAGAGTGACTCAGAGATAAATACCTGGTACAGAACAGAGCAGGTGAAGTTTTCCAGATTCCTTGTATTTCTTGCAAGATAATCAAGTGTAAATTAAATATGTAAACAAACAAGAATTAATGTCAAATCTATTCACATTTTAGCTTCCTAAAGTTCAGCCCACTGTTGTTTTTCCACTTTAAAATAATCCAAACTGAAAATTCTTAGAACATTCTAGCATACTATATGGTCACATGTCTTTGCTAAATTCAAAGTGTTTCCACACATTGGACTGGAATGATGGACTGATCGTCACATACGTGTTGTCTGTTGTGATGGAACTTGGTTGTTTTTCCCTTATATCAAAATAAACCTACTGTGTTTCACTCCAAACAACATTTTCCAATATTGATTATCGATTGATCTCATTTTGAAGATTCCGGTCTGTTGAGGGTCTTCATTTTTTAAATGCATTTTGTTATTAACAGTCAGATTTTTTTAGGTTTCATTTGTTTAAACTGGTCTTATGCACATTTAGTGAGTTGTGGATTTCTCAAATAAACCATCAGTAAGTTTGATGAGTGGGCTGAACGGCGGTGAAGGGGTTATCTCTCTCACCTAACAGTGAGTGGTTCAAATCCCTGCCAGGACCTTTCTGTGTGGAGTTTGCAGGTTCTCCCGGTGCATGTGTAGGTTTTTCTTTAGCTTCCTCCCACAATCCAAAAACATGCTTCATAGGTAAATTGAAGGCAACCTGTCCGGGGTGTACCCTGCCTGTGCCCAAAGGTAGCTGGATTTGACCCCAGCAACCCCGGAAGGGATTCAGAAAAGGGTTGGATGAGTGCTCTTTCTCTGTTCTGATTTGTCAGGGCTTTCTGGTCCCCCTGGTGCTGGGAAGTCATCCTTCATTGAGGTAGTGGGGAAAATGTTAACGGGGCGTGGTCACAAAGTGGCTGTCCTGGCTGTTGACCCGTCCTCATGCACCACAGGAGGTAACATCTGACCACACTTTTTGTCAGAACTAATGCAAAGTTTGTCACGTTTTTTTTAAAGAGTTGACACCTTTCATCTACATCACAGTTTCATGAGTTCTTCTCCTAATTAGCTCTTTAAGCAGAAGTCATTCACCGACTCCAATGCTTCTGCAGGCTCCCTGCTGGGCGATAAAACTCGCATGACTGAGCTTTCTCGAGACATGAATGCTTTTATCAGACCGTCGCCGACCTCAGGGACGCTCGGCGGTGTCACCAGAACCACTAATGAGGCCATTGTTCTCTGTGAGGGGGCGGGCTACGACGTGATCCTCGTGGAGACCGTAGGTGAGCCTCATCCCAAATGTCCTTCCTCCGCCGCAGCATCATGTTTATTAGCCTAAAGATAATTGTAATGTTGTTTGGACGGCTTCATAAAAAGTAGGAAGTAGCTGTCCAAAAAGGATTCGCGGTACTTCTGACTCTCTTGCGGTCTTGAGTGAAACTATTAGGGACGAATTTGTGCCAGTCTCATCTGCGCATCAGAACTGCTTTTTTTTTTTTCAAGGAGGAAATTTATTCACTGTGAGGAATCTCAAGTTTGTCCAAGCTCATGATTATTCAAAAGCATTTTTTCAGCTTTTCAGGAAGTCTTGATTAAAATTTGCATGATTTTACTCTCACTGTACAGGCGTGCAACAGAATATGTGCTAATGTAACCGATCAGGAGACTTAATTAGATTGAGGAGGGGGGGTATGAATAAATTTAGATTGACATGATTTATTTGTTCATTTCTAGGCAGCAACAATATGTATATATATATATATATTTTTTTTTTTTTTTCCCAGGTGTCGGACAGTCTGAATTTGCTGTAGCCGACATGGTGGACATGTTTGTGCTTCTGATTCCACCAGCAGGGGGCGATGAACTCCAGGTGGGTTCGAGGAACATCACCTTTTTTTTTTTTTCCTCAAACCTCTGGTCTTGTTCAGCGGCGGACGAGACATGGAGCTTTGAGGGTTTATGTATATCACTCATGTTTGTTCTCTGTTGTAATGGCTGAAAATGAAACTGCATCAATTTATCATAATTGTATTTAACAACCTGGAGTTTAATGTAAAAACATCAGCGTTTGACTCAAATCTTTTTATTTCTGTCTCTCCTTCCTAATGTGATCAATCCGCTTTTTTAGGACCGCCCACATTGTCCAACAAGCCGTCACAAGAATCCAGAAGTTATTTTTTGCTCTTTTATAAAGCAACAGACAAGTATCTCATTTTTCTGACCTTTTATAGAAACAAACTTGCATTTATTTCTGATGCTTTGCTTTGCTTTCATGCAGACGTATTTGTCTTCTTCGCTCTCACTCTTGTGACACATAGGGTCATACTTTGATCAGGACGGCGATGAACGAAGCGGATAAACAGTTTTCGGTCAGAGTTGTCTGCCTGCAGATATCAGTTCTTTTGTAAACTGATCTTGCTTTTTTGTGCTGAGAACAAACATGTTTTTGTTTATTCATTGTAGATGTAGAACACAATGCCCTTTAACTTTCTGAATCCTACAAAATAGTTGATTTCCACTAAATTGATAGTCCAGGACGTGTTTTTCCTTCATCTTCTCTATAAAACCATCTGCAATCTGAAACATTTGACGTCTTTCTTTAAACCATTTCGAATGTTCATATATCTCTGATGTCGTTTCCTTTTTCTTCTATGCATTTTCTGGCCCTATATAACTATAAAGGCCCACAGTGCTTTACAGTCACAGCTCCATTCACTCACTGATGGCTGAATGTGCCAACCTATAACCACCAGCAGTATCCCCCAGATACACATAGTACAGATTTAAAATATTTGCATAAGTAAAGTGTGGTGAAGAACAACAGAAGAGCTGAAACATAAAAGATGACGTCTATAAACTGGACAGGCAGTAAAGAAACCAGACCTAAAGTGTGGTTTTAAAGCTTAGGTCTTTGTCCAGGGCATCAAGAGGGGCATCATTGAGAGGGCAGACCTGGTTGTGGTGACAAAGTCAGATGGTGACCTTGTGGTGCCGGCCAGAAGAATCCAGACGGATTACACCAGCGCGCTGAAGCTGCTGAGGAGAAGGACTAAATCCTGGAACACTAAGGTGTGTGAATTTGCTGGTTCAGATGAGACTTTCTTTTTTACCACTTGCAGTTTCCTGTTGATTATTTCAAACACACTGTGATCAGAATGATCACGACGGTGTTTCACCACACAAACTGCACTTAAACCGCACAGCAGCCTGTGAAACTGGAAGAGCTCACAGTAACATTGTGCTGAGCTGAAAGCATCACAAAAATCTGAAATCGCCGGCAGCTTCATCCTTCAGGGTCAGCCTTGTGTTTGTTATTTATGAATGTGAACCAGGCTGCCCCACAAGCAAACCTCTGAAATGGCATATCAGCTTTGTAAACTCTTCCTGTCCTGGGAAACAAACGGACAAAGGAAAACTCTGAAACTCCATCTTCAAACTCAGAACAAAAAATCCTGTTTTTTTAAAAGAACTTTCTGGTTGGACAGTGGAGCAGATTTCTTTCTAACTGTATTTGAAACTGTTCACTTTTGTGGGCAAAGAGAGATGATGTTTTCTGGTGAATAATAGACGTCAGCAAAAAGTAAAAAAGCGACTCTAAGATGAAAGTGCCATGCAGCCCAAACCTGGAAGACATTTCAGATGTTGGCAGTTCCCCAGACAACAGATTAGTTCCACACATAGAAGCTTTTTGTTTTTTGCGTTATCATACTGAGATGTTGGTTATGTTTCTGAAACAGGATCTACTTTGCAGGCCGTGGTCTTTCCTGGTCCCAATGTTTAAAGTCTGAATGAACAGTGACTTTAGTAAAAGTCCATTTCTGGTGCATGGAATAACTTTTTCTTTATTGGACTAAAGAGCAGTTCTCATTAAAGTGTCCTCTTAATGATGTTGACAGAAACTCTCTAAATCGTTTGTAATCCATTCTTTGCCAAACTGTACTTTACATTATGCCATTTATTATGACAAATGAATGCACTTAAGGCAGAAGCTCTTGTCAGCAGATTCTTGCAGCAGCAGGCGTTTTATGAACATTTGTAGCACAAAAGTGAGATGATCAATAAGAAGAAGCCCTTAACAAAAGTGAGGATGTAGTTAAATACCCTGTTTTATGAAACCCCACTTTCCCAATCACAAACTTCATCCAAAGGTGGTGCACGCCTCCTCCTACACCTCTGAGGGCATCCCAGAAGTCTGGGCCAAGATGGAGTCCTACAGGCACGCCATGCTGAGCAGCGGCGAGCTGCAGGACAGACGGAGGGCCCAGCAAAAGGTGTGGATGTGGACTTTGATCCAGGAGAACGTCCTCTGTCATTTCCAAAATCACCCAAAAGTCAAGGAGGCTCTACCTGACCTGGAGGAGAAGGTCACCAGAGGAGTCGTCTCTCCTGGACTGGCTGCTGACCTGCTCCTTAAAGCCTTCTCTGCACAGTGAGCAGCAGGCCGGAACGCCGTGGGATGCAAGCAGGTTTTGCTGCTGGTCCCAAGTTACAGAGTGAACATGTGCGACCCACACAAAAGAAAGCCTTTACCTCATGCTGTGTGACAAGACCTCCCCTTTGTACGGTGGCCCTGAAGTGCAAATCACTCAACGCAAAAACACGTTAAAGCTCACAATGACAATTAGAAAAGCAAAACGGAGAATAAAAAAAAGTAACATTACATTTGATAAATGAAAACATAAAAAAAATGTTTTGTAAAACAAAAGGAATTTCCAGAAATCTAAATAAAATCTTAAAAAATGAAACCAAATAAGAAACTGGAAGAGGTAGGTGCCATGGAACATTGCTGATCGGATGACGACGTTTGAGTTTGGAAAAAAAGGTAAAGCAGCATTGGATAATCGCTGAACTTCTGCAGTGGGTGTGGCCAGAAGCTGAAAGAAATACTGTCTGGGAGATATGGCTGTGCCAAATAACGTCATCATCCAATCTGTGATTTCCCATAATAGCTCCCTTTTCCCGTTTCCTTTTTTTGTTTCTTCTTTCTTTGCATTTCATTTTCATTTCTTGAAATTACTTTAATTTTCCTTTTTGTTTCTTTAATTTTTTTTTAAATGGAATGAAGTTTTTATTTTGTTAATATTTTCTAAATGTCGTGCTTTTTTTATTTGTTTTTTTTTTTTTAATTGTCATTGTGATCTTTCATGTGTTTTTGCATTGAGGGATTTATTGACATGATTTGGGCTTTCAGGGCCACCGTAAGTTTGAGCTCAAGAACCACAGCACCTAGAACTGCTTTCATGAGAAAGTTTGTCAAAGGTCATCTTTCAGTATTTTGATTCTCTTTGGAAACATTCTTTGATTATAAGAAAAGATTTAAAAGAACAAACTGTGAGCAGCTCACACTGACCTCATCAATTATTGTAATTCAAGAGAATTACGGCAATCTTTTCAACTTTTTCTGACAAAAAAAGATTTTATTGAGAGATTTCATTTGATGAAGCTGTTTCTGCCTTGAATTACATTAAAGTGTGATGTGGATCTTGAATTGATTGTAGAATAATGTCAAATCCATCAATATATGCAGCATTTTCTCTGTTTGCTCATGAAATTAAAAAAGTGGAGATTTTACGGTTGTTAACTCTGCCGGCAGACAATCCTAGCTGTTTGTTAGATCTTTAGTATTATTGATCTTTTTTTTTTTTGTTCTGGTTTGAAACTGCTCCTTGCACCAAACAAAGGAACACTAAACTATTATAACTGAATTTTATTGAAATCTATGTTCAAAAATTAAAAATCTTTTTATAAAATCTCCAATGGACCCTTGATAAAATGCATGTATATGTGTTCAGCTCAGCTCTGGCACTGAGTGTGCGCGTATGTGTGTGTAGGTTTAGGCGTCTCTGCCAGGGGAACAGATGTAAGACAGAAAATATCCTGGAGCCGGTTTGCTCTGGACCGGAGACTCCTGAAGCGTCTCCCAACAGCAGGAGGGAAAACGGTCTGTGGGCGGGTGAGAGGCATCCATTCTGATGCCATGTGCTCTCCAAAAGAGACCGCTTCCTGTGGACAGTCAGCGGTGGGAGGTGGAATTATGGGTGCTGCCACTTTGGACCTCACGACGCCATTCATCCTGCTGCACTGAGAAAGTTCCAGAGTGCATTGATGCACATTCAACTGATTTTTATTTGAAAATGAAAGAACTTTGAAAATTTCAAAGATGAATATATAATATATAATTTAGCCCTGCGCGTGTTATGAAATGGTCAGATTATAACCACTAGAGGTCTCCCAAATACCACTGAGCCTGGCTGTCATTACCCTAATGATGGGACACTGCGCCATGCTCTCCGTCCTTCCCGACGCCTCTGCCTCCCGTCCTTTTAAGGCTGCTTAGGGTGCCAGGTCACTCGAGGTCAAGTTATCTCCTGCAGTACAGACTTCTGAAGTCCCAGCCGGCTGGACCGAACACTCGTGGTCACAATTAAACAGAAAGAAGCATGGACAGTGTACATGCTAAAAAAAACCCCAACATTTTTTAATTTTTTGTTGTTGAATATACTTGAGTCTACTCTCCCTACCCCCAAACCCTGAACTGGCTCCCGGGACCCTGATCGCTTGTTCCCGCCTCAGCACAATATGCAGAACGGCCTTCTGAATGCAGACGTCCTTTTTTCCTGCAACGTGCTCCTCTCACAAATAAGACAGCTTTGCAAAACAAAAGGCACAGTGAGTCCTGCAGCTTTAGATGCTCTGGAGCTGCTCGCACCAGCACACACACACACACACACACACACACACAGTTGTCTCCAGTGTAAACAACAGCATGTGGTTTCACTAGGAAAGATGAACCCGGCTCGTGTTCTTCCGGCTCAGCCTAAACAGTGCCTGCACACATGTGTTGAGCATTTTCCTGGATCTCTTGAATGTAAGCAGAGGACAGAGACTGGCTCTTTGATGAGGTTAGTCATGTTTAATGGAGGGCCTGCATTGACAGAATTTCTTTGTGTCAGCAGTCTGAAGTTCAAATGCTCCTCCTGGCACATGCAAGAAAAAAAAAAGACTGTGCCACCATCAGGTTTTCATTTTCAAAAGCTCTACTTTTTTTCCTTGCAAAGCCTGGTGTTAGCCCTGAAAACAGCTAACATGTTTCAGCCACAGTTTGTGCTCATGCTCTGTGTTTCCGTTAAGGATTTTTGTGCTCAGATCAGAGCGCGGGGAAAATGTCAGACTGGCTGTGCTACCTGCTTGATTTGGTAGCTCTGTGCGTGTGAACCGGTCAGAGCTGCTGATCCTCAAAGCCTCAGTCGTCTCTGCTGTGTTTACTCCACAACACACAAGCAGACACGTAACTTCACACTTACACACCGTCTTTTCCTGGTTACACACACACTCCGTCACCCGTCCACTTGTGCATATTCTGCAATTTGTCCCACTTAAAAATGTAAGAGGTCTGTAATGCTCATCATAGATTCACATCAACCATGAGAGAAGGGATGTGAGAAGAGAATCCAGGAAATCACATACATTTATTTGCATAACGGCGCAGAAAAGAATTTGTTGGTCAAAAACAAAAGTTCACCTCAATTCTTTATAATGTAACTAATTGGCAATGACAGAGGGTCAAACAGTTCCTTCAGCAGATTTGACCATACTGTAGCTGCTATTTTGGTCCAGTCATCCATGCAGATCTGCTCAAGAGCTGTGACATTCCGGGACTGTTGCTGGGCAACATAAAACTTTCAACTCCATCCACAGATTGCCTTTACGTTGAGTCAAGGCATCTGGACTTAATGTATTCTTTTTTAAGCATTTCGAGGCCACTTGGATGAGTGGTGAAACGTTTCAAAAAAGACATTAGGCGGAGATGCCATAACTCAACTTCAATATACAAAGTAACCTTGATGAATGAGAATCTTTACCAACGTATGACTCAGACCGACTCGCACCAATCACTGCTTACTAACCTGGTTTGGCAGAAAATGGCTACTGGATTGGCTTTATTTAGCTGGAGCTGGAACTAAGGCATTTTCCATGGGTGACATCACTCCTGCTCAGTCCAGTTCTATTATACAGTCAATGCTTCCCACCAGGTGAGATCTGGTGCATGGAGACTCAGGAGGAGGGAGATTAATCATCTAGTGTTTCTTCCATTTCTTAATAATTTCCCCATTAATTGATCTCTAGTTCATGCGTACAATCCTGTCCCTGGTTTCCTTTGACAGCTCTTTGCTCTTAGTGATGCTTGCAGTCTAACGGTTTAAGGGTGTGGGCAGTTGTCTTTTATACAGTTAGCTAGTTCAAATAGGTGACATTAATGCAGGTAACGAGTGGAGGATGGAAGTAACTGGTCTGTGAGGACAGAATTCCTGCTTGTTTGTTGCTAAATCCTTATTTTCTGCAATAATATTAATCACAACGTGATTTTTGGGATTCTTCTTTTTTCTATCCTGTCCCTCACAGCTGAAGTGCACCTATGACGAACATCACAGAGCTCTCTCCTCTTTTTAAGTGGGACAACTTGCGAAATCCGTGGCTGCCAAATATTTTCTCTGCCCCACTGTTTACACTCCATCCCTCCCCTGTCACTCACACACTCACGCCGCTCACACAGCCTGCCTTGTTGGCCACCCGGCTGCTCTGACTCGACTGGCCGCGCCGCCGTCCCTCTGTACTGACAGATGAGCGCGTGTGAAGCGTTTCCTCCAGGCTGAGGATTCACTTTCGAGGTAGCCACAAACAAAGCAGTCAGGCCGACGGAGCTGCAGCACTGCACCCCACACGCTCTGCTGCTTTGATGGGCCACTCTGAGGCCTCTTTTTAAGATGACCCCCACGGCAACGTGTCGTATTATACCAGCCGCAGAGATGGATGCTAATACCAGGCTGCACTATGCATGCTGTGTGTTCTCCAGCCCATAGAGTGATGAGTATTCAGAGTGCATCTCATTTCATGAGCTAAATCTGTTTAACCCAGTGAAGTCCACCATAGTGTGGTCAGACTGCTCCAGGGGGAGCAGAATGCCTCTCGGCTTTATTACACACCTGAGGAGGCTCACCCTCCCACACATGCTTATTCCTCTGTTTACCATGTTCGACTGAGCAGCCTGTGGGTGAGGCCTTCATCTGCAGAGAGGCGCCAACAAAGCTTTGCCGGCAGTAATTGGACTTTAGAACAGATTGGGGAACTTGATTGACCCCCAGTAATGGATTTGAGTGAATAATTATTTGTAGTTATGGTTGGAAGATGATATCTGGGAGAGAGACGGAGCAATCCCACCAGTGTGACTCAGCCCTGCCGCCAGAGTGAAGCGCTGCCAGCACTCAATTAATGAAATCCAGCTGCTTAGGCTCCCCATGTGTCATGACTGATCAAAAAAAAAAAAAAAAAAATCTGTGCGAGGGTCTGGTCAGAAAAAAAAAGGTTATCGTCATCCAACCTTTCCCTTTCACGCGACTGGCGGCCTGTGGCTCATCACAGTAGCGATTATAAAATCTGCTCTCCAGGTCCAAGACATTAATGCTGATTATGTCTCCATTATTTCGTGTCCGCCTCTAGGAGCGCTCTGCGCAGCCTCCAGCCGCCATGTTAATTAGAGCTCTCAAGATGGCAGGCAGCGCCTCCTCAGGATACAAAAGGCAATTACGCTCAGGCTCTAATTGCCTGCATAAGTGCAACTAGCCTTCCAGTTTCTGCAGGCAACGTTAAGAATCAACCTCAACCAGTGGACTTCAAAAACAAAAGGATGCTCATTTTTTCTTAAGGAGGGATGGATTTCTACAAGCTGTAGCTCTCCCCAGCAGAGTCTTTTCCTACTTTTTTTTCCCATTTCACCCCCACCCTCTTTGTCTGCAGTCATGCCTCCAGGAATCCTCTCATCATATGTCCCTTTCTCCCCTCTTCCTCCTCCTCCCCATCTCCTCTCCCCTCCGTCTGACCCCTCGTTGCCCCCTTGCCAGTCTCCATTATTCCTGACTGCCCAGTGGTCTGGTCAGGTGGGGGCTCCGGGGCTCCCGGCAGGTCGTGTTGTGACAGGTAACACTGGGCCGCACACTTCCTCTGATAACACGTGGAGGTCAGCCTCTCATAGCTGTCCACAGCTCGTCCCTGCACGCACACCTTCACGTGAGAACAAACACACACAACCGCCGTTATTCTCCATGAATGGAAAGCTGCCAGACGCTCTGGTTGTCACCGAAGACTCTGCAAAACTGAGCAGTCAGCCACATCATACGATGTTTTACTCTTGTTGCAGAAACGGGAAAGTTGTCGGTGTTTAGCATAAGAGTGGAAGATTTGGTGGCCGTTAAGTACTGCTGGAGTCCTCTGCCTCCTGGCTTTCCTGCTTCCTGTGTTAATGAAAGAGCTGTAGGACTGAACCGGCCAGTATCAGATCCTCACAGCTTCTCCCCTAAACCGGCTAGGAAGATGAAAAAAAAAAAAGTTTTTTTTTTCACCCATTGGTTGTATTCATTAGCAAAATAAAAACCCAGTCAATACATTTGTTGCTCTGGATCTCTAATTTGGATTAGTTGAGCTTTTCATGTCCAAGTTCTGATCTGAGAAGAGCCATCCTCCTCCCCAGACGAGATGGTAGCACCGCGGCAGTCCGTCAGCGGTTGTTGTTACCGTGGCATGTTTCTGGCTCCTCTGCTTGATCCAGGGCAGCACCCCACACTGCCAGGCCTGTGAGGTCCAAGGGGTGGCATGGGTTTTTATGCCAGGTTGACATTTCGGGAAGCATTGCCAGAACACCAGCATGCATTTTATTCTCCCGGACAAGGGTTGTGGGAGCTAACATGTCAACGCAGGCAGATGGGCAAAACTCTGTGCCAGCTGCACTGGATTGGACCACTGGCCTGGCAACCGCGTGCCAGCCAGCTAGCTGTAAGTGGGGCTTCCTGGCACATTGTGCTGGGGGTGGGGGCAGGTGCTCCTCAAAGCAGCAAGCCTCGCAAGACGAAAAAAGAGAAGCAAACCATATTAATTAAAGATCCATGCCAATGAAAAGCGTGTTTTTGCTGTTTTTAACATGTTCTTGTAGCATTTTTCTGAGGATGGAGGAGCCATATAAAGAAAATTAAGCTTTAAGTTGCATTTCTGCGTATTTCTTTATTCAAAGCATTGTGAATCAGAAGCAGACAAAAAAATACAGTTGTAAAAGCTACAGGCCACACCTTTAGACAACTAGATTCATGGAAGTCTTTCAATTCCTCGTCTTAGCTGCATCTGGCTCAAAACTGTACGGCTGGATATCTCGAATATTGCTCGCCATTTTGGTTACACCGCTGATGTTATTTATAGGGTGTAAGGGCTGAGAGCGTGTAAACAGACGTATATCTGAGAGCAGGGGCAGGCTGACTGCCGCTCTGCAGAAACTATGTCCTAAAAATGACAGTTTTTTTAAACTTTGGCTAAAAATGGCAAAATCATAATTGAAAGACCAATAGGAACGCTTTGAAAATAGATCAAAATATAATTAGTGTGCGATGAATTCCATTCGTTAGATGTTTACTAAAATGTACAAAAAGCATAACAAAATGTTTAGACGCCATTTTTATGTTTGATTAAACAAGTTAGATTTTGAAAAATATCTGATTTGTTTTTTAAACATTTATTCTTAGAATAACAAGTAAGGAAATGTGGTAGTTTATTTTGTTGTAAGAAATTTTCCTTGACAGTGAATCTTATAGTTTTGGAAAGTCTGTTATTTTTAGCTAATTTAATCCTACCTGTCAGTGCCAAACATCTATTGTTGTTGCTACCACCTCATGTGTTAAAGCCCCACTCTGATAGTCTTTTCAACTATTGTAATGCATTCCCAGTGGTCTTTAAATCATGAGAAAAAAAAATTGTTTCTGCAGAACAGCAGTAGTTCATCAGAATTTTACCTCTGAGTTGTGGGCGGGACCTTTGGCGTGAAGCAGCCCGGTCCCCTCTTCCCCTCCCCGTTGCTGTGTGCTCTCTGTTTACACTCTCTCCCTCTAGCTTACAGCCCCTCACAAACCCCCAACCCAACATTACCAGTGCAACAAAAAATGGCGAGCAATATCGTAGCTATCCAGCCGTACAGTTTTGAGGCAGATGCCAGCTCAGACAAGGAAAACAAAAATGTGGATGCATTACAATGAAGCTTGCAGCTACAAGCTTTTTCCAACCCCATTTTTTCATCTGCTCCCGGTTCACAACAATTTCAACCAAAAAATACTCCGAAATGCAACGTGAAGCTTTATTTTCTTAATATTTGTTCTCCATCGTCAGAAAAATGCTACAAGAACATGCTAAAAACATCAGAATGGGTGTTTAAGCATCTGGGGTCCTCCAGTCAGATGCATGGCTCCTGCTGCAGGTGGTCAGTAGATGTCTGCTGCTAGAATCAGCATGTCACCTGTGATAGGACAACGTCTGGTGTTCCACAGAACCAAGTTGACTAACTGAACCCCTCTTTCTGTTTGTACATCAAAACAAGGAAGCAGGGGATTGATTGTTGTACATCTAGAAGGAAACACTCAGCTGAGAGCGCCTTTTGAAAATGATTGCTTCTTGTTTAGTAGTTCTTTAGCCAGAGGCAGCTACTCCAGCTTCTGTTTGTTGGGGTTAGCTACAGCTACAACTAAAAGTCTTTTCTTGGTAAAAGCCCATTATGGAAACAGGTCCATGTGGTCAGACGCGCTGCAGCAAGATTGTTTTTCATATTCAAGTAAGTCTAATTAGCCACCACCAGTGACTGGCTGAACCTAAGAACTCTGTTGCTGCTCGAAGATTAGTGGGCTTTGCTGAATGCAGTGGAAATTCTCCTACTGAACAGAAGTTGGATTGTGCTTGGCACCGGTGAAAGGCTCAGCTCCACAAAAACAGCCCCTGTTGGATGGAAACAAACCAGAGTTTTACAAGAGACCATGGTTACTCTTTGGGGAGACCTTTGGAAGCGGGAGGGGTCTTATACACCTTGAAACTACACCAGAAGCACTTGGTCACCCCTCCCAGGAAAGCCCAACATGTTTTCTGTGGATTAGGATTTTTGTTTTTCATTTGTCTATTTAAATAACACAAATTTACTATGTTATTATTTTTTTCTCATTGTGTGCAGAAGAAATATGACATTTCATCAAATGGACACGGTTAGTCCAGTCGGCCAAGGTTTGGGCTTGATGGTAAAGGTCAAAGATGATTTGTGATTTGGATATGGTTTCTGTTTCTGTGCTGTCACACCCGTTTGCATGTGCAGCAGGAAGCCCGGCGCTGTGCCCGCGCATCTCAGGCAGGCCTGCTAGCAGGGAGGGCCATTAATCTTAGCTAAATCAAATAAATCAAGTGCACTTTAGAAAAGAGCTGTCAGGGTAATTGTTGCGATGGCCATTCTGCTGCTTCTCAAGGGGGAGCTCTATTGACAATTATGCCAGGGAATGTACACTCACCCCCCACCCCACACACACACACAAAAATAAAAAAGTAAAAGAGATTGGTCTAAGAAAAGATGGAGCAGAAGCTACCCTCCAACCACAGACATCTAAAGCTGCTTCACGCTGCTGCTGGATGTGAGGAGTCTGAAGTCTGTTTTATTTATTTTTTGCCAGAGTCAGTCATATTAAGAAGCTCGAACAAGGCCAGTGCTTTTCGCTGGGCCTTTTTGATCTCCTCTAATGTTAAAAGTGACCAGACCATCCCTGACGCTCGGCTCCGCTGCTGGCACCGGTGTTGCAACATTTTGCTAAAGAGAAGGGCACAGCAGAGATAAACCATCCCTGATCTTCAGCCCACGGTCTGAGCAGAAAGAGCACAGTTTGGTATTTTCATTTACCAGAATGCTAAACCCTTTTCACGGGAGCCATATTGGTGTCTGCTGGGATGAGACAGAGGTGATAATAGAGATGGAAAGAGCAGCATGTGAAAGGCTGCGCTGCCCTTGGCTCGCGTCTCAACCAATGGGGTTAAATGACTATTTCAGAACCTTGGCAACCACACCTCTCACACTTTTTGCCTCTTCTTTCTCTAATTTGACTGCGAAGGGACTAAACTAATGTCATGCACAGTTCCACGTGTTGGATTACCTAATATTAAGGCTTCCATTTCAAGTCCCACTCCGATCATCTTTGGATCTTATTTCAAAGTGTTCCCAGTGTTTTCTTTTTTATTATTAGGATTATGCTGTTTTTGCAAAAAATATAAAAAGTATGTTTTTTGTTTTTTTTAGGACATAGTTAGTGCAGAGTAGCCGGAGTTCATTAGAAACTCGCCACTGAATTATGGGCGGGATGGTAGGCACCAAGGAACCCCGCCTCCTTCTCCTCCCCAATGATGAGAGGTTGGAGCAGGGAGCCTTTTGGCCCCTCCCAGTATATTTCCTACGTCACAAATTAGCTCTTTTTCCAACCACATTTTTGTCACCTGCTGTTGATTTGCAGCAATTTCATTAAATACGTACTCAGAATTTTGAGCTCACTTTTCTTCATATGCGCCCTCCATCACCAGAAAAACAAGAACATGCTAAAAACACTATTTTCATCGGAGTGGATCTTAAAATTCCAGGATTGATTTAAATGATCTTGTCAAGTGAAATGTTCCTCAGGGTTCTAGTGAATGGTGTTGATGCGTTTGAGCCTTTAAACAAAAGTGGGACACAGATTGGAGCAGCGAATCTGTTTATTCCAGGTTCTCCACCACATCTCCCAGCATCTGCAAACTTTAACAAAATAAATAAAAATAAGCTGCCATATTTCTTTTTTTTTTCTTCAACACTCAGCTGTCAAAGTAAACACTGCAGTGAAGGTTATAACACGTGTGGATGAAAGATGAGCGTGAGTACATGACTGCAACTCCTAATTTGTTTCCCAAATGAGAATGAATGGAGGGATTCCCGATGTCCCGATTAGAAGATGGATGAGTGTGCAGCTACAGATTTAATTGATTGAAGACAGGAATTCGGTTAAGGATAATTGAATCATGGAAATCATTAAAAGCTCAAGTGCATGAGATAATTAATGGATTTAACCAGGTTATAATCAGCCTTCATCTTTAGCAAGCAGTTTGAGATGAAGCTTGTTATCCTTTAAGATTTCACTTTTTCTTTTTTTTTATGATTCATAATAGAGACACTTTGAAGCTGTTTCTTAGCATGACTCAGACAACGTTAGCGCCCAGTTTACTTTTGTCTGATTGGTTCGGTTTACTTTTGCAGATTTCCCGGGTTGGGTTTCGCTTCATTACCCAACCCAAGGAAACAGAGTTGGTTCTGTGAAACTATAAGTCTTTACATCTGACCCCTAAAATCATGGCTTTAAATAAAAAGTATGAGAGGTTTTAGCAGACGTTTGGTGTAATTTGAGTCTGTAAGTTGAGTGTGGTAATAATGTAGATGCGATTGTTACCCGTAGAAACAGAGCGACCTATAGCTTGTCGCAGACTACCATGGTAACTGTGGAGTGTAGCAGCAGGGGAGGTGGCGGCCTTGTTTTTCGCAGACATGATAATACGTCGCTGCTCCTGTTCCTCGCAAGTACAATGCATTCATCACTTGGGTGGGTGTGGCCGAGCAGCAGGAGGGAGGGGGCAGTGGTCCGTACCCCCCTCCCTCCTGCTGACCCCAGTGTTTAGATATGCCAGGCCCAGATGCTTGTGGGTAATCCCTCCCTCGACTTCAACCCCTGAAACCCCCCTGCGGTGATTCCTGAGCCAGATTCCTGTTGACCCCCACAAAACGGGGTCTCACCCGTGAGATTGGTAAAAAAAAAAAAAATGTCATGGAGGAGTGGGCAGAAAGAGGGGTGGGGGTGGGGGGGGGGGTGTGCTTTGCCCCCTGGGTGGCCACCAAACGTGCATGTTTCTGCATGCACGTACATGCACGTCTGGCCATTTTTCACTGCAGCTCTCTGAGGTGCACATCGGGGGTATCTTTGTGCTTCGGTGTGACATCTTTTGCCCTCTGCATAAATCTGCGCGAGCTCCCAGGCGCTGAGGCAAAACTCCTACAACTTCCACGCATTAGGGTTTAAATAAACATGAAGTTTTGCATTCACTAGTTCATTTCTGTTTCTCATCTTCACAAAGACAAATAGATTTTTAACAAGCGGCCCCAGCGGGACCTCGTTGCGTGCAGTTTTAGCCCTGACTTCAACCCAAACCAAATCGATTTCAGAGGTCATTTTCTTTTCTTCAGCCTCTCTTTTCTGTGCACCAGTGGTCCTGCTCTGCAGCCTGCACTGAAGGTTATCTGTGGCAAGACTTGGTGTGTTTATTTTCTCTGTTTGAGCTAGGGGAAAGAAAAAGAAAAAGGAAAAAAAAAGAAAAGAAAAAGAGCTTGATTTGTCTTCACTCAGTAAAGCATTGACTCCTTCCAAGGCTTGTGGCCACATTGGTGGATGGATGAGTCAAAAGTACAGATGCTGAGTGAGGCGTACTGATGAATATTTGTGGAGAGGAAGATTTGCAGATTGCGGAGTGTGTTGTGAGCAACCGGAGAGGAAGGAGACGGAGAGAGGCCAGGCAGCTGTAGCTCCTGCAGACACACACTTCTGTCTAAGCAGCTTTCTTCTCAGGGCAGGGTTGCAGCAGGTCACGGTGGGATTACACTTTTGGCAAACAAGAGGGAGCTTCTCCCGCACAAAGCAGTACACGACTCCCTCATGACTCGCAGCAGCTGTAATAAAGCCAAGGCAGCCTGAACTTACAAACAAACAGCTAACACGCTATTGATCGGCAGCGGGCAACTTTAGCGAGGTGGTGTCGAAAGGTCAACGTTGTGCAGACAGCTCGGTCTGAGGTGAAGGGCTATTATTGGGATGAGGGAAAACTCTGGCGTTTGGTTTCATCTGAGACATTTGCCGACTTCTTCGCTAAAATCCCCCCCAACAAGAAGGGAATCGTTGTACAGCTGAAGAAAAACAGTCCGTATGTGTGTAATATTATTAAAAAAGAAGGGTTTTCTATCTTTTCAATCAATAGCTATCCCCTGCAGTGCCTGCATGTCACTTCTTAACACTTCCACTCATAGGGAGGTCAGCCGAGCAGGCGCGCGCTGCCCCGAGCGCTGCTTTGAACTTAATTAAGCAGCTTTAAACACCACCGAAAAGATTCATTAATGCTGAGTCGAGACGAGCGCAGAGATAAGAGCACCTCCTCGACAGACGAGATCCAGCTCTGGATGGCTGTTGAACCATCCTGGGTCAATATTTAAGGAGAGGTGAAGGAAAGTCCACAAAGAACTACCCAAGTCTTTTTATTTTTTATTTAAATCCCTCATATAGCAGCTCTACGGGTTAGTGTGTGTGCAAACATCAAATGTGAGCAAAACTTCCCCCTTAAAAATGAAAACGAATGGGAGAGGAGAGATGGAGCGTCGCTGCTCCTGCCTGCAAGACGCTGAGGAGCTGAGAGGCCCGATACAGCAGCGCTCCATACCAAGGTGTTCTATAGCTCGGGGCCTAACGGTGATAAATGAGTCCCTTAATGTCGGCAAACACTTTATCTCTGCTTCATCTGTTTTCATTAGGCAGGGCCAACCTTTGGCTGGGCAAGAACGTGCTGTAACTTTCATTACTACATCTGAGAAAGGAGAGGCAGAGAGACCTCCCACTGGTCTAATAAAAACACCAGCTAGACACCATGACAGAGCCCATTCCTTATTATTATAATGGTCGACCACTGTTGTATGTTAGGGAAAGCCACGCCCTGCAAAAACCATTAGTACTTTTTCTGTAGTCACTGATACATCTCATTCTCGAAGCTGTGGTGAGAGTGTCGCCTTTGGACACAATTGAGACCATTCAGAGGCATTTTATTTGACATAAGACTTTAGTAAACCCCTGTTTTCATATCTATGAAGATTCTCATTCATCCAGGTTGGTTCCATTGTAATAGGTTTAGGGGATGTCATCTGGACTTGGTTTTAAAGTTCAAAGACGTTTCGCCTCTTATCCAAGAGGCTTTGTCAATTCTGAATTCTGCAGTGCATCTCCACCTGAAGGCCACAAACCACTCGTTCGAGGACAGTGAAGTCCGAATTCTAGCCAAAGAGAAAGGATGGTTTGAACGAGGAGTGAAAGAAGCCATCTTTGTCAAGAAGGATAAACCTTCTCTTAATAAGAATGGCGGTCTCAGGTTTATTCTTCCATCCATCTACGGCAGTGTTTTGAAACCTAAACAAACCAAACCAGTTCCACCTGAGTCGTTAACAGCTGAAAGAGATGACCAATTTAGAGAGGGAGTCATTGGCTCCCCAACCCCCAGCTGAGGACAAAGGACTCTTAACGACCCGAAACCATGTAGTTGACAATACCAGTTGACAATACCATCCAGTTTAAGGTCTGACTCCTCCCCCATGAGCGCATATATACCAGCCCTTTTACCAGCTAATTCAGAATTGACAAAGCCTCTTGGATAAGAGGCGAAACGTCTTTGAACTTTAAAACCAAGTCCAGATAACATCCCCTAAACCTACCACCCTGTTTTCATACTCTTTTTAAAGACCCACTCCGATGAAAATTTTCTTTTTTAACATGTTCTTGTGCCGTTTTTCTGATGATGAAGGATACATGTAAAGAAAATGAAACTTAAAATGACATTTTTTTATATGTCTTTATTCAGAATCGCTGTGAATCGGGCGGGGGGGGGGGGGGGGGGGGGGGTTAAAAAGAGCTCTGCTTAAACAGAGACCCCTCAGCAACCGGAAAGGGGGGGGGGGGGGTTCTCCACGCCAACAGTCCCACCCACAACTTAAAAGCACATTTCTAAAGAGCTAGTGCTGCTCTACATAAACTATGTCCTAGAAAACGACACAGTTTTTTTTTTAATTTGGCTCAAAAAGACGAAATCATAAGTAAAAGACCACCAAGAATGCTTTTACAATAAGATGATAGGATAGGGACTTTACTAAAGACCATCTTATGGTGTTCTCCAGGTATATTTATACCCAAATTAGGTTTATCTAGAAAGGTCAATGTAAACGTGTACCTTCATAACCTTTTGGGGATTTGGGACCATTGAGATGTTGCCACAAAACTCACATTAAGCCTAATGTTGGAATTTTCTGTAGCTTTAACCCTTGTGCTATCTTAGATGACCCCACCCTTACATTGACGTGTTCTCCCTGCCATGACAAAGGTGGATAAAGGTGGAAAGATTTCATATAATCCATGGACACCAGTGAGGTTCACAAATCATTGAAGAAAAAAAGGTTCAGAGCACTGTCTAGTGGGTCTAGATGACCCATCTCCCAATGTTAAAGTGCCTAGGATAGCACAAGGGTTAAATAACACAGTGACCCTGACCTGCGGTTTATGCGCCGTGTGACCTTTAAACCCTAAATGGTCAAACCAAAACTATGATCCAAACATGTATGTTTTGCTATTTTCTGCAAGTTCGGTCATTGGTTGGTAGAAAAAGCTGCATTTCTAAAGCAATGAAAAAGTTGAAGCTGCTGTCAAACGGAGAAAAGTCGATAAACTAATCATCACACACACCCTCGCTGATTTCCCAGGAACGTCTGGCAAATGCAGACATTTTCCTGCTGTTCACAAACATGTTATGAGTATCGCAGAACTTTCCCACATCTGACATGTCAAACTATGGTTTAGTCTCCAATCTGATCTGATGTAGTTAAAACACTCTTTCCAAGATGTTTTATCGTTTCTCAAACCTTTAAACTTGAAAATTGAGGCTTTTTTAAAAATGTCTTTGTTCAACTTGTGGGAAAACAATATTCTGAATTCACTTTGTGACATTTTAAAGATTTTATTTTACAGCTTTAAGAATTTGTCACAATAGAGGTTTGGATTAGTGTCACAGGCTGCACAGCTGCCATTTTTTCACACTTTGTAAGTTAGAGAAACTGTAATGGAAATGGTCAGTAAATTGTTTATTGGAGTGTTTAACTAGAATTAAGTCTTTAGATCCTAAAGACACATATGAATGCAGACACAACGATTCACTCTGTAGTCAGTAGCATGTCTGCTTAAGCTTTCACTTTTTGATAATGCATGTCATTAAAAGCTTGGAGAAATTGGGATTTCACATTACTGAGACCCCCCCCCCCCCCATGCTGCCAAAACGGACTGTTCAGAAAGTAAAAAGACTTGTTTCAGGAAAAATCGTCTTGCAAAAAAAAAGAAGAAAATCTTAAATTTTAATAGCAAAATAATCTTAGGTTAAGAAAAAATCTTAGAGACTAGATTTTTTTCTTAAAATAGTAATCATTGATCAAACCATTTTTTCTTGTCCCATTGACAGATTTGTTTTTCTTATTTAAAGAAAATTGTTCAAATTTAAGGAAATGTTGCCTTATTTCTAGGATTTCTGATTTTGCAGTGCAACTCTGTAGTGAGCCGGCTGTGCTGCAGAGGTGGAGTGGTCGACCTTTGATTGAATCCTGAAGGTCACAGGTTTGGTTCATGGGTGGATGGAATTTGTGACTGTAAAGCACTTTGAGCCTTATGTAAAAGCTCTATAGAAGCACACAGGATTTGACATTTACATGGACTGCCGATGACTCCAACTTTTATTTGCATCGCTCATATTCTCCCCCTACATGGATTTTCTTCAGGCATTTCCCCCTACAGCCAAAAACCAAATGACTGTTTCCTCAGATGTCTCTGTATGTGATGTACCGCTGTCCAGGGTGTGCCTTACCTTTACGCTCCAGCGAGCCTCGTGAGCCTAATCAGGATGAAGTGGGTGTAGATAACAGACGGATGTCTTCTCCACGCCATGTGTAGGTTTCTGAGGTTTCCTCCAACAATCCACTACTATGCATGTCAGTGTGGTACATTTACATTTAGCAGATTGTTGTCATCATCATTAGGAAAAACTAATTAGCGTTCTTTTTGTTTTGATCAATTTTGATTATTGGGAGTGGACAGCAGTGTGTGGAGAGTTAGTTAGCTTATTCCTGCTTTATAAAAAGGACAAAAATGAAAAAAACTGGTCATAAATGCAGAGATTTAGGGACTTGTCAGCAATGTTTAGTCATTTATTTTTTAGTTCTTTATTCCCATATGGCTGTCGGCTCTAAAAATACAAAACATTTGCAGTCGGAAATGCACAAACTCCAACTGCTTGCTTAAAAGTAATTAAATGACAATAAAATATTTATCTTAACTGTATGTTTTAAGGTTTTAAGATTTTGAACTGGAACCTGTGATTGCAAAATGTTGGTTTGATAAATAAATGAATATAAAAAGACCTTTTTGGAGCAAAAAGACACACAACCAGAATAATATCTGATGTAAGCTTTACTTTCAAATCCTGTTACATTTATATCTGGCAAGTTAAACTTAACATAATGCCAAACGAAGAAAACAAATACAAAACAAAACCAAAAAAAAAAAGTACAAATGATCCATTTACCAGTTATTGTCACAACCCTGTACAGCCTTAACAATGGAGTAATAAAAAAAAGCTTTGTACAGCACATTGCAATCCTGACCGAGTGCCAAAAGTTACATAGCTGAGCCTTTTCCTAACCATAAAATACAGCTTTTTAAAGCTAAATGATTGTAGACGTTTCAGTATGACGCTAATTCAATGCAACCGAAGGAAGGGAGAGGGTTAGTTTGAAAAAAAAAAAAAAACGAAAAAAAACTGAAGCACTAAAGGACCAGAGGGAGGACATGCAAAAAAAAAAAAAAAAAAAACACACCCAAAAAAAGGTAGTTGAGTTTTCGGGAAGGTCACCGTGCTGCAACAGAATAAGTGCTCAAAATACAAGTTTTTCTTTTTTTAAACCAAAAAAAAAAGAGAAAGGGGGCCCTGTCACCTGTTTCATCTGCAAACTAAAAGAAGTGCAGCCATTCATAATCGTGCTGAGGTCAAAGGCAGACGTTTGAGATCAGACATTCTTTTTAAGGACATCTTTTCCTTTTTTGTTTTTATATTCCTTCCCCTTGGACTCTGATCATTAGTTTGACTGATTCTCAGAAGTCTCAGGTGGTTTACTTCCACCAAGTGGCACTAGAGTATAAAAGATACAGTAAACAGTACGGAGAGAGGCTGTCAGGGGAAGCTAGAGGTTGGACAGTCGTGTTGGGACGCTTCAGGGCGGGGCGGGACGTGACGGATTGAATCCTAACATCACATCGCGCTGTGAGTCGTAATTTTGGTCTTGATAATACTCAAGTTTTCTTTTATTAATTTTTTTCCTTTCTGGCACGGTTTAAACAGCAAAAAGGGTTGTTCATTACAGAAAACGCAACAGCAGATACAAAACGAGGAAACAGTAAAAATAAGGGGTTTTGGCTTGAAGACCACTTAGGAGCTTGAGCACAAGAACAGGTAAAGCTTTTAGAAAACAAAATACTTGTACTATGCTGCCTAATTAAAAACAAATGACTTTTTTTTCACATGGATAAATATTCTTATGATCAAAAAAAGTGCAGCACTGTGCAAAAATGAATTTAGCCTGGGACCTTTAGTTCCCAGGAGGGGGGGGGGTGTTTAACCTCAACTGTCCATTTCATGCATTTTGTGTTCACTGACTTTCTCTAATTTCACAGAGACAGACCCTTTTTTTTTTTTTGCACCAGCAGACATTCCCAACGACTCATTTACAAGCTGCAAAAATCTGCTTCACAGTTCTGCAACTTGCTCCATCTTTTTCGCTTTGGGAAAAAAAAAAGGTTTAAGTGCTTTTGGCTTGACGAGTAACCACGTTAAGTGCAATTAAAACTCAAAGAGGATGACATAAGTGGGGGGTTGGGGTGGTGGTGGAGAGGGAACCAAAAAAACGCAGTACCACGTCTGCCGGCCTGACAGAAGCCGTGCCGTTTCACTCACCGCTGTACAAACGCATGGCTTTGCTTCATCATTGCACCTGCAGGAGCTTCTCCTCGCCATGGGTTCTTTTATATGTTAGTAGAAAATGTTTAGTATGATGTAAAAGGCTCAGTAAAAAAGTGAAAATAATAATAATAATAAAAAAAAAAAAACTGAAGAAACAGACACAGAAAGGCCACCAAACACAAACTTTTCCTCTCTATACCAGCACATAAGACATCCCTGTTCAGATTTCTGTATCGCATCTTTTTTTTTTTCCATGTACATCAACAAAAAAAATACATTCATTCAAGTCATTTGGGAACAAGTTTTTTTTTCTTCTCTTTTTTTTGTACACAAAAAAATTACAAAAAAGCTCCAAAAAGCACCATTGAATCGGCCTGTAGGTGACCTGGGCTGTGGGCAGCTTCCTGACCCAGAGCGGGTCACCTCCACAAAACAGGTTTCTCATATATCTTTCCTAAATATGGTCGGCGTGACGCTGTGACAGAGCCGTGCTGACATCAGCCTGGTCTCAGAAGGAAGCTGCAGTGGTGGTTTTCACCGCAAAAACGGAATTTTAAGAAAGTAAAAAGATCCTCATTTCAAGAAAATGTGACCTATTTTCCATTTCAAAAGCAGAAAATAGTTTGGAAAAAATGTGCCTTATGCTACGTACACATCGCCCACGGCAACGCACGCTGACGTTTTTATGGGCGCTCACAGCCACCGAACGAACGCACGTTAAAACTGTGTGCTAGTATCAGATAGCGACAGTCGGGCGTGACCACCACATGCTAAAAGTGCGTTCAGGAACCCGCCGTGCGTGTACGTAGCATCAGTCATTCACATTTTTTCTTAAAATAAGAATTCTTGGAAAGAGTATTTTTCTTACCCTATTGGCGGATTTTTTTTAATTTTTTTTTAATTTAAATAGTTTTTCATATTTGAGGAATTTTTGACTCATTTCTTGGGGCTCGTTTTTACAGTTGATTCAGAAGTTCAGAAGAGGTGCAGAAGGTTTTAATAGAAGAAGGGTACTAAAGCATAAACTTCTATCAGAGTTTTTCAGTTGATCTCATCAACATCTGACATTTCATTCAAAAACTGTGGTTTTGGATTATGCTAATGCTGCTAATGATCTAACTATGGCTGCTGAACTGTGGGAAAAAGAGTTGGGGACCCCTCTATCTACAACATTCCTCACCTGCGAGTGCAGATTCAACAGTTTGTATTTATCTTGGAAATGTTCTTCTGTTTGCTTCCTCACCATAGATCAATGGGAACGTTTTCCATATTTACACTTTATCCGCTTACACTTCAAAGATTATCAACAAGTACTGATTCGGAGTCGGATAAAACGACGTTCCTTCTGAGACGCAAGTGAAATCAGCAGCAGCACACAACACAGTTTCACCATCGTACAAAAATACAACAAAACTGAAAAAAGATGGGAAAGGAGAGAAAGGAGGAGGGGGTGGGGCTAAAAAACTGTACAAAGTTGATAAATAGTTAAGTGCGTGGTCTGAGGCTTTGTTTGGGGAAACGTTACCTTTTCAATGAAAAGAATTCCTTTGATTCCGCCCACCGCTAACACTTTCGGATATCTCGAATTTCGGCTTCCTAATGACGTCAAAGCTAGCTGAGACACAGAGACAGGCATGCTCTTTCAATGCATAATAGCACTGGACAAAAATGCACTAAAAGATAGCACTTGCAAAGTTTGTTTTGTCTTTTTAACCTTTTTTTATCTAGTCAAACGACTACAGAAGATATCTTTAAAAAAAAAACAACTAAAAAATAACGGATACGTTCGTTTCAGCAGATAAAGCCACTGGGTCCAGGTCGTTCCGATGCTTAAAAACAGAAACAAAAACAGAAAAAGAGTATCTGAAGTAGTAATAATTCAATTGATAGAACTGATAAGAAAAGCAGCTTTTTGATATAAATGCATTTTTTTTTAGCATGTACAGCGTTTTTCTCATATAAATGTTTGTTTTTCTTCTGTTCTTTAATATATATGCTTGTCTGGTCCAGCTTATTCTGCTGGTCTGATTAGAACAAACAAGGAAAAAACTTTGCTCCCACTGCAGTGGTCACAGTCCAAAGGGTGAGGGAAATGGGGGGTGGGGTGTCAGACAGTTTTGGCCCTCTCCATCAGTCCCAGGTAGGCAAGAAAGGAGTGCTTGTGGGAGGAGGACGGTGAGGGGGAGGAGAAGGAAGGGGGTGCTGAGTCAGGAGGGGAGAGGAGAGGTCGACACTTGGAGTTGAGCAGTGGGTGGAATGTGAAGCGGCGGTTGTGGGTGAACAGGGTGGTGAGGGGGATCAGATGGGCCGGGTTGCAGTTCCTGTACTGCTCCAGCGTGTGGCGGGAGGAGGGGGGGAAGAGGGAGGGGCCGCTCCTGCCGACGCCCCCGTGGTTCCTGGTGGCGCCGCTGCCGTTGCGGTGGAGATGGCCGGCGGGGTCCAGCTGGCGGGACTTGCCCAGCGTGAGCGACAGAGCGACGGACTGGAGTGCCTGAGACGCCGTCAGACCCATGAGAGGGCTGTTGCTCCCACTTCCTCCACTGCTTCCTCCCCCGCCGAACAAGATGCTCTCCCGGCTCCTCTGCAGGGAGGAGCGCCCGGGTGATGTTCCCTCTGCGGGCTGCTCCTCCCTCCCCGCCCCTTCCTCTTCCCCCTCTTCCTCTCCTCCTACTAAGCTGCCGTCCAGCCCCTCCGACGCTCCACCCTGGTGTTTCTTGAGGTGGCGGCTGAAGACGAAGGGGTGTGTGGTGGTGAAAGGGCACTCTTGGCAGCCGAAAACCTGGCGCGGCGCGTGCTTCAGCTTCTTGTGCAGGTTCAGGTTGTCCTTGCGCTTGCAGCTATAGGAGCAGCGGTCGCAGTGGAAGGGCCGCTCGCCCGTGTGCACTCGCACGTGCTCGATCAGCTTGTTGGCCGTTTTAGACAGGTAGCCACACTGCTCACACTTGTAGTGGTTTCCCAGGCGATGCCCCCGCATGTGGGCCTCCAGGGAGGCCTGGTCGGGCCACAGTCCCTGGCAGATGCGGCAGCGGTACTCCATCTTACAGTGCGTCTTCAGGTGGCACTCCATGGCCGCTGGACGATTGGTGGAGTAGATGCAAAAAGGGCACCTGGTTAATGCGACACAAGGGAAGGAGGGAGGACACAACACACAAAAAGCAGAGGACAGTTGAAAGGAAAGTGTACGCTCACAACCATGTAACACACCTTGACATTCATTGGACACAAAATGACAAAGGAAGGAGGACAGATAAAGGAAAACAGTCTATGACCAACAGTTCTACAGGCTTTGCAAAAAAAAAGTATGTGGTAATGGTGAAAGAGCTGGCATGGGTCAGGGATGCGTGTGTTAGGGGGTTCGGGGGGGCGGAGGAAGGATGGGTGACAGGCTGGAGGAAAAAAGGTTGGAGCAACAGGACATGAGGGGAAATGAAGGAATGAGTGGCACTTACATTTAAATAGCACCTTTCATCTGCTCTGGGGCCCAAAGCGCTTCACAAACCCTGCAGAACAGAATCACCTCAGAAAAACCTCAAAATGGTCAAGGCCCTCTCTCTCATCACTGCCTGTGGTGCTCGCACCACCCTACACCTACTGCTCTGCCTCTGTCTGCTCCTATGCCTTTCTAAAAATTACACTGCAAATTAAAGGTGGACACCCAATAGAAAATATTTAAAAAACTTGGATTTTTCTGCTGTTATCTACACTGAATAAGTACATTTTAAATATTTTCTGTAAAAAAAAAAAAAAAAATTTGAAGGGGAAAAAAAAAAGATGTTTTGGGTACTTTTTAGATAAGAAGGATTATCACAAAAAAATGTTTCTAAAAGGTGCTGCCTAAAGAGATTCAGCTCCAGCTTCAAATATTTAAAAAAAGTTCTCTGTAAATCTCTGAAGCTACGTTCACACCGGCCTCAGCAACACGCGCTCAAGTGGCCACTTTAATGAAAAGTCTATGTGACCAGACGTACATTTGGACCTTTGCGATTTTAACTCATATGTTCATTCTATAACTATTTTTGCACTGTACGAACGAAACGTGCATCCACTGAACGCCCGTTTAAAGTTAAACCTGGTTGAACTTTGACTTATCAGGGAGTCGGATTTGGCAGTGATGTATGGATGGCATCCTTATTTATTCAAGGAAGTGCCAACCTTTCGAACATTGATTGCGGAGGAGAAGTGAATAAATGTGGTTTGTGTCTGGCCGGAATCATTTGACACCGACTTCCATATGTCGGAAAACATATATTAAAGGAAAAGGCCGGAGCAAGATTTGCACCACTTTAACATTTCAAACCGAGCCTTTTCCGACTGTCCGGTGTGAGCGTAGCATGAGGCTATAGTAAGGACACCTCAATCAGCTTTCTACTTATTTTCAGTGAAATGCCCCCACCCCACAGCAAGACGGCTCCACTGATGGCTGCACAGAAACAATGTGCACAACACAAACTTTTTTGTTCATGACATGATGAGGCGGCAGTCATAATGGTGCTGAATGGCTCTCTGCATGCAACGACTGGAGGTATGTGAAGGACTTTTAAACGGAACAAAAACAATAAAAATAAACATGACTTGTATCCATTAAGTATAACCCTGACAAAATGTCTGTGGTTTGTTTGTTAAAATGTTTCCAATTCCCTTCGTGTGTGGAAGGTTTTCAAATGTCTAAATGTTTCTGGAGTGGATACAGACTCTGTTTAAGCTCAAATGATCCAGAATTGTATCACAAAACAACAATGGGCTTCAAGTCTGTCTACATTATTGTCTTGTCTAGCTTTTATTTGGGCCAGGCCATTTTATTATCAGTGGTCTCCAACCCTACCATTTGGGATCTACCACCCTGCTTTTCTTCCAGCTAAAGCAGGATTTCCATTGGTCCGTTTGCGGTGCGTCTCCCTTGCATTGACACAAAGACTAGTCATTAATCAATCGGAACTTTGACATCGCCTGCATGTCGCCTGCGGATAACATCGTTGTAGTTTTTTTGCCATGGACGAGGAAAGTTTAACTTTGAAAGTACGAAACCATAACATAATTTCTGACACAAAGCAAGCATTTTACGATGGGGCTCAGTGAAGAAGGAGAGGGGGTGGGGCCTCATTGCCAAGCTTTGGATGTTAAAAAGACCAAATTTTACACAAAATGATTAGGAAAAAGTCGGAGATCTGCTGACAAAGCAGCCACGAGCATAGACGGCCATGAGCAGGGACAGTGGGATGAACTACTGGACATGGGGTTGGCAGGACAAACCATGATGGACCAGAGACGCAATGGAGGCAATTTAAACTAAGTTATTGTCGTGAGACGGACTCTCCACGGAACCCAAGGGAGACCCACCACAGACGGACCAGTGTAAATCAGGTGTAACCCTCTCCCACTTGCTGCTGGTTCAGGTGTAGTGGACTAGAAACGGACTCACATCCAGCAGGATTACTATGAGAACAGGTGGCTCTCCATGTACCACTGGTTTTTTCCTTTTGAAAATCAGCTATATTATATGCTATTCTCGGGGTTCGTCTGAGAGGGGTAAAAGAACTTTCTGGACTGCAGATTCTCTCAGATATCTCTCTTTGGCATTGCTAATAATTGTGGGCAGAGAAACAACAGACCCCTCGGGGTAGCCCATTTCCATCTCGTTCCCACTGTCCCTTCTGCTCACAAAAGCCTCTGCAGACCCACGGACTAATAAGTTCTCCTTTGCCAAGAGAAGCTGTTGAGCAGCAGAACTACATCTTGTGTCGTTTTATTCGCTGGCAGCAGATAATGAACATAAAAGATAGGATAACTGATTGAAGCCCCGTCGCTAAGAATAGCTCCGATTTGACCGCACATATGGGCTACTGTCTATGAAATCCCACTTTACACCTGACACTGTAGGAGCTGATACTAACAGCTCCCAGTTTATTTGACAACTTTCTAGTAACAACAACAAAAACACGTCCGAATTTCAATATGCTGGCCCTTACAGCCCCGGTGTAGGTGTAGATGTAGATGTACTGCTGTGGTGTTGCTTCTGGAACTGAAAGGATGGGTGAGAGGAAGGACCGGTGGAGTTAGGAACCTCTGCCTGTACTTGCTTTCCTTACTTGAGCCCTCCTGAAGGGACCGTGTGGCACTTCTTGTGCTCCAGCAGCTGTTCGGGCGTCTTGAGGAACTTGTGGCAAACGTCACATTCAAACATTCGCGTGATGAGGTGGATCTGGAGATGCCGCTCGTACATGCTACGCGTCTTGCACACAAAATTGCAGAAGACGCACTCAAAACCTGGAGGGAACGGAAGAGAGCAGAGTGGATGTTAGAGGACTCTCTTGACGTTACTCCACATGGGGGGTGAAGCTGTTTTGGCCTGATGATCCAACCTGCACAGCACAGCTTTGACAACTCTCCAACCGTTTACCCGATTCATGTATTTCTAGCTGATTCTAAAGCGGGGGAAAAGCCCACCTTTGCGCCACGATGAAACACTGTGTTAGTGGTGAAGTGTTGTACAACCTTACAAAGCATTTATTTGGAAAGTCAATTTTCTCTATGTTGGAATCAACTGATTCGTAAAAACACATTAACGGTTGAAGAGTTAATGAGCGTGTTTTTTAGATGACATCTCCTGTGTTAAAGGATTGAGTCAATCACGCTGAATGAATGATAAATAAATAATACTTAAAGCTACCAATGAATAAGAAATCTATTCTACAAATGAATTCAAACTTAACCTAATTCAGGCTCAAAAGCAGAGGCTTTACTGCAGATATTTTAAGTTTATAGCATCATGCAGGTCATTTTGATGATTCTGTTTGTTATTCAACAGTTTTTTATAGTCTTCATGGGTTTGAGAACCACATGTTTTTCACTTAGTGTCTCGCTGTGGCAATGCAACCCTGATTAGAATATTTTATAAGAAAATAAAACTGGAATCCACATTTTTTCAAATGGTGAAAAGCATCTTGCTTCCAACAGTTCTCCGTTGACTTGCCTTTGTCTGACTTGTCTTCAGTTCCTGAACCCAGATGACTTCCAGAGCCAGCCTGGTTGCCTGCAGAGGAGGGCGGAGCTAGCAGACTTTTGAGTTCTTCATTACCGTGGGTGATGTCTCCGCCCTCCGAGCTGTTGAGCGAGTCACTGAGGGCCGAGAGCGACGACGAGGTGCTCTTGGTCTCGCTGAGGGGACTTCTTGAATTTAAAGCTGGGCACAAAGAGGCAGAGAGTTAATTCTTCAGAACAGAAATGAAGGAAACCGTATCATTTTCACCAAAATGAAAACAATATTTCATTAGCTGGTAAACTCTATTTCTGTTTACCCCCACATTTTTGAACATGCACGCACAGAAGCAGAATAATAGCAGGCAGCCTCAAGTGAGGAACTCTGACAGTCCAATCAAGATTCAGCGTGCTTTTATTGATTCTCCTCTAAGTCCACAATTCACTGTTAAGAGAGAGGGAATAAGAAGGGGAGGAGGCAGGAGGGAGGGCCGAGGAGCCCAGGTCATGGCTGAAGAAGCTAAAATGGCGCGGGTATCTGGAGGCACAGCTCAACAAAGGGCATTCGCTCTGAAGGGAGTCAACAGAGGGAGAAAAGCCTGCTGAAACGCCTGACCTCCCTTTTTAATGCAGTGGCACACACACACACACACACATAAAAGTGAGACTCATATCCAGGTGGGGGACATGCAGGGCATATGCTTTCCCGCACGAGGAAATGATTCTGTAATGGCAGGCTCATAATTGCCTTCAATCAAATGCGGACAAACACGAGCCCCGCGCAGCATGGGCTTTCCAGCAGCTCTAGAAAAAGGTTTTAGGCACAGAAAAAAAGACGCATTTCTGCGCTTAATGGGACGTCAGTTAAGAACAACTACGACAAAGACTTCCCGGTGACATTCTAGGAAAAACGGAAAAAATCAAAACTAAAAGCAAATGGTAACCCCTGGGATCAGTGTTTCATTGAGGGTTAATTTAACTTCCAAAACCTTCTTACCTCTTTATTTTATTTTATTTTATTTTCTTAGGTGTCCACATTTGTTAGCGGATAAGCAGCATTTTATGGTGTTCCTGGCATCATTAGTCATTGAATGTGACTGTCAAATGTATTTAAATCCTTACAAGAAGCACAGGTACAGTACGGACCAGGATTGTTCAAGCATGTTACTCGTAATCTATCACCATAGGTTTTTTTTTTAGCTTTTCTTCCATACTTGCAGCTGATTACCTGGATCAGGTGTGTTCAGTGCCTGTAATCATGTGATTCAGGTAATAAACAGTGTAAGGCCAGAGGTCGCTGGAAAACCAGCAAGGTGGTATTTGCTGAAGATCAGGATTGGTCGGTCCAGAGCTGGACACTTTTAACGTTTCTTTTACATCTTGTGTGAGGCAGAGATAATGCAAGACAAGGCCAAGAAACTTTAAGGATGGCCACAGTGGCATCATAAACTGAATTTGTCTCTGAAGGCCCCCCAATGCCTATTGATTTTTCTCCCTTCAGGCACGATAAGGGCCAACCTTATCAGACAAACAAGGCCACCGTGGTCTAAGAGCCCTCAACTGTCTGGGTTGGGCTTACAATGCAGCAAGATGAGAAAGGAAGCAAAAGTGAGTTTTAGTAAGAAGCAAACACCAGCAATAAACAAAATGAAGCTTTTTATCTTTTATTTTTAAAGTCCAAACTGTTTCTATTGTCCAGCAGTTTCAAAAGTCAGAAGAGAGTCGATTGGAGGATCACCGGTTAGATCCAGCTCTGCTACCCTCTGAACTGTGAGCTTATGAAGTCTCTATGACACAACTAAACTGTATACTTTATCGCAGAAGACAATGTTTAAGGTCAATTGTCTGGTTGTTAAACCGCTTAGAGATAAAAATAATGAAACTATAACTAAGCTGCATTAATACATTCCTTCAAAAATGTCCACCCATGAGAATTTGTTCAAAAGCTTCGCCAGGTTTCTGTGTTTCAGTTATCTACTTAGCCATCATTTCTGAATTTATTTATCTGTATCTTTCTTTTTCTTTAAGTTTTCTAGTGACAGAAATCACAGCCCATAGGGGCATTTTCCACTTAATGTGATGGCACAGAGCCAAACTGCTTTTTGACAAAAACACGGCGTGGCTACCTGCATGTCCAGCGCTGATGTGGCTCTTCATGTCGCTCTCCTCCATGCAGATGTAGTCGCAGGTGCTGCAGCAAAGTGAGAACATCCACTGCTCCTTGTCCACATGGAGCGACATGTGGCTGACGAACTGCGCGTTCAGCTCCGTCTGGAAGCCGCACACATGGCAGCTGGACAGAGAAACAAGAGGAGAAGGGAGGAAGACTGTGAGAAAGAGGATAGAAAAATAACATTCACTCTTCTCTTGCAGTAACTGACAAGTCCAACTGAACGCTTCTTCATAGAGAAAAATGTATCATTTGTACAGTTGTACAGTTTGTATTGACTATATAACTAAGTCTTTTTAGCAACTTAAATATTTGAGGCACTGGTGTAGGATTAGCTACTGTAAATAAAGAAAGTGTTAGGTATAGATGTATATAATTTGATCTTTTTAACACAAACACATAATAAAATGGAATAAAACAGCAATGTCAGCGAGGGCTGTTTGTCTCTAGATGGTCACCTGTAGTAGTAAGGGTAGTTCTTGCGTTCAGCAGACTCAGCTGTAACGGCGCTGACAATTTGCTCAGCGTCTGTGTTGACCAGCTTGACAGAATGGATGGTCAGGTGTTGATTGAGGTTAGCCCTGCACTTGGCTGCGTACGGACACAGATGACACTTGTACTTCCTCTCTTCTGTGAGAAACACCAACAAGAAAGAAACACAATGACACCCACGCACAGAAGACCCTGGTTTCTGCGTACGCCAACACAGATGATGCTTTGTTTGGTTTGTTGAAGTTAACTACTGTAACACATCATTGCTGTAGCCTCCTGCTTCAAATCATCCTTTTTTTTTTTTGGGGGGGGGGGGGGGGGCATTTATTGGAGGCGCCACAAAACTGTAAAAGAGTTAAAACCCATTTTTCAGGATCACAGAATGGATGAGCAGCCATCATCTTAGAGGAATGCCGGTTTTTGTCTATCAGGCTGAGAACAAACGGAGGGAAATAAAACACAAAAGTTACAAATGAACAAACGTTCATTTTCTCAGGAAGTTGGTGTGTTTGTCCAGAACGATGTCATTTGGACAAACAAAAGCAGAAGTGCAGATTTTTGGCCACAATGCCTTTCTTCACATTTGGCGAGAGCTTAACACCAATTTGGCACTAACGCCTAATTCTAACTGTTAAACTTAGTGGAGGGGGCTTTGTTTTGTCGCCATGGAACACCCTCCAGCGTTGGAGTCAAACCGAAGAACGTGAACTTCTCCGTACTTTTCACGACCAAATGTGAGGGCGTCTGTTAAAACGGATTAACTTGGTTATCTGTTGGACCGTTCAACATGGACATCTACCACAGAGTGGTGGAAAAAGAAAAGAATAGGGGGGTGTAGAGGATGAGGCTAACTTCAGAACTTTTAAACTTTTAAATGATTTCTCAGAGAGTAGTGCCGCAAAGATTTTTAAAATATGAAAAAGTAGAATAAGTCTGAAGCTACGCACACACCGGATGTTTGATATGCTCATTTAGCTCATTGTGTTCACACTGGACACGTGTGAACACCATTTTCTTTTTCTACTAATTAGTGGCACTTCTGCGACCTACAGTAGGTAGATTGAGAAATAACGAAGCAGTACAATTCCCACAATTTGGGCACAAAATGGAAACACTTGGGTTCATTGTAAGTATCCTTGCAATGGCAAATATGGATTACCATCATTTCAGGAGAGTGCCCTTGGTTTATCTTTATTCCAATAACAAATATGCCGTGTCTGGGTTCACCGGCTAAAACAAATCCATACATTCATTCCCAAATCCGAGTCCCCGATTGGTCAAAGTTCAACTGGTTTAACTTCTAACGTGCATTTGGGTCGCAAAACTTATATAGCTACACGTGAACACGAGTTTTGAACACGGAAGCCCAAAACACGAAATTACATAGGAGGTGGCCGCTTTAACGCGCATTGACGAGGGCAGTGTGAAGGTAGCGCAAGAAGTTTTCCATGCAGTTGTGCTTATATTTGTTAAAAGTAAAACTAGCTCCTAAAATTTCAATTCTGTTCATCTAAAGAGTAGAATGACCTAATTGTAGAAGTTTTTAGTACTGTCCTTTTGTGGAAAAAGTTTAGAGTCAAAGGCACACTTTTTTTTTCACATTGCCTCCCAACCAAAAAAAAAAAAAAAACAAATGATCAGAACAACACATCTTCTCTGATGCGCCCCCTCCCTTCCTCCCCCTTCAAACACACATGTACGAACACATACACCATTTGCCCCAAGGACATGAAGCCAGGCAACCTTTATGTCACCGGGGAAACCAAAAAGACCATCACACTGACATATGCCCCCTCTTCTGCTCTCTGTGGTTTGGCCAAGCTGTTCACAGCCAACACTCTCAGATGGTGTGTGTGTGTTGCTAAATGTGAGAGCATGTCCCATTGTGCGAGGGCATTTGGTACACAAGTCTCTTATTTGTGCATTCAGTGAACTAGGCTAGAATCTCAGGAATGCTGTTAATTTCCAGTCTAGAGGTTATTGTTTTTATTTGTTGCGCAGACAGTTTGTTCTGGAGCCAAAAAAGGACGGAGAAAGATGCCGGAAGATTGTGATGGGGTTAAAAGTTTGGAATAAAAAATTTAAAATAATCAGGTCACGAGGGAGGAGCGTGTCTTTAAATGTGAGAGAAAAGGTAACAGTTATAGCAGCGTCAGAACTGCAAGCGCTTGTGAGTGTGTGTGTCTGTGTGTGTATTGACGCTGTGAGAGGCATCCTTCTAACGGGGTAATTAGACGGGCAGTTTTCCCAGTGGGACTAATCATGGCGGTAATCTCTTTAAAGGAGGGGTAATCTAGTCCGGTCAACTTTATTTATTTACTGGGGCCGGTGCAAACACAAACATGAGCACTATGTATATACATTGGCCAAGAAGGAAACATTCCCCGCGCATGCAGATGTGTGTTGGTGTGGTTGTTTACCTGTGTGTAAAGACAGATGCCTGGACAGGGTCTGTTGTCTACCAAACACCTTGCCGCACACGGGACAGGGGAAGAGCTGCTCGTGCAGCCGCCACTGGGAGATCCCGTTTCCTGGCTCCCCGTCGTCCTTCTCAGAGTCTGAGGCACACACAGACGGGGATGAGCCACACACACACCACTGACTGATGACACTAGAGTCCTGCTGGCTGCGTGTGGACCAAACGCGTTGCGCTGCAGTGACTAAAATCTAATTTGATATTCAAAGAGGCTTAACCCGGTGTAAGGGTTTTTTCGGGCGAGACGGTTACTTTACAGAAGGGAAGATACTGGCTTCTCCATGGAGTTTGCATGTGTAGGTTCTCTCCGCTCACTATGCCTTTCTTCCAAACTCCAAAAAGATTTCTGAGATCATTTGGAGACTCTAAATTGGTATTAAGAGAGACTGTGTGATTGACATTGACAGACAAAATCTCCAGGGTGTATCCTGCCTTTTCCCAGTGATGCCCTAGAAACCTATTGCTTGAACAAAGTGAGTAGAGAAAAATGGACAAATTGAGGCTATTTTTTTTTAAATATATTTCTTTAAAGACCCACTCCAGTAAAAATCAATTTTTTTGGGTGTTTTTAACATGTTCTAGTGACATTTTCTGAGGATGGAGGACATATAAAGACAATTTAGATTAAAACTGCAGTTCTGAGTATTTTATTATAAAGATGCAAAAAAAGATTTGGATTGCCACAAGCTCCTTTCTCCGCTCCATTTCGATTCATCCAAATAGATCCATTGACGTCTTCCTTTTCCTTATCCGAGCTGGTATCTGGCTCAAAGCTGAACGACTGGATGGCTCCAATATTGCTCGCAATTTTAGTTGCATTGGTGATGTTAAGTTATGGGAGAGCATCTCAAAAGATGGATGACAGGAAGTTGGAGAGGGCTTTCTCCACGTCTACAGTTCCACCCACATCTTAGAGGCAAACCTCTACTGCCGCTCTGTGGAAACAATGTCCTAGCAAGTTACAGGTTTTTATTTTTATTTTAGCTAAAAATGGCATAATTATGAGTAAAGATCACTGGGAACACTTCTAAAATACATCAAAAGATGATTGAAGTGGGACTTTCCTCAGTAATCTGTTAATAATCTGAGCCACTTTTTGATCCCCAAATCATGTAATGTAAAAGCAGTTTTTCAGTAAAAGTGAGGGGTGTCACATGATCTGCCAACACTAAGTTAGGATTATATAATAGTGGGATTTTTGGTCTATCAATAATGCACAAAGCATGCTTTTTATAATTAACCAAAAATCAAAATACCTGTGTAGTTTTCTAGGACATAGTCTTTGTGGAGTGATGGTCCCATTACTAACTGAGAGCTCTCTGTTTACATGCTCTCCCACTAAGTTACAGCCTGTCACAACCCCAACCTAACAATGCGGTGCAACAAAAATGGCGAGCAATGTCTGAGCTATCCAGGCATACAGTTTCGAGCCACATGTCAGCTCAGACAAGAAAAACAAAGATGTACATGGATCTATTTGTCTACAAGTGGACACATCAGAATGGAGTGGAGCAGGGAGCTCGTGACCCGCCGATTGTAGCTTCTACGGAACAAATACCATCTTTTTAAATGTTATTTTTTGCCTGCTCCTGATTCACAACAATTTGAATAAAGAAAAAAAAATCAGAAAGGCAGTTTTGATCTTAAAGTCTTTTATATATGTCCTCCATCATGAGAGAAAAATGCCACAAGAACATGTTCAAAACACAAAAAACAAAGTGGGTCTTTAAACCATTTCACTGCATATTATCTTTTAAAATGTCATATATCCAGAAGCTAAATATTTGTGTTTTATTCTTTCAGACCTCGCAGATATGAATAAAGAAAAGAATTAAGAATGAGTTTCAGTAAAGCAGCTGAAGCACTGATTATGCGTTCATTTGCCAATGACAGGTCTGGCTTCAGCTCGCTCGCATTTGGAAGATGTTCCTTATCTGGCCTGCAGGTGGGATGCCGACTAAACGCATTCTTAATGTTAAGTGCCTGCAGCAGCAGTCTTTTTGTCTGAAGACTTAATTGTACGGCACCACTGTCGTTCTCCCTGCTGTCCGCCCTCCCTTCTGACAAAACATGTCAAAGAAGGAGACGGAGCATTTATAGGTGCTTTCAATTAAAAACTCAGCAATTGAACAGAGAACGGGGTCATTCAAAAGGGGAAAACCTGCATTTCATTTCACCGCAGTGCTCAACAACTTTTATAAACAAAGGCAAGACTTTTATTTAGTGTCTACAGTATATTTATTCAGGCTGCACACACTGACCTTGACCAAACCTTGTCTAAGTACAAACAATGGAAAGGGAGAAGGATTCTTAAATGACTTCCCCGCACAGTGGATTGATGTGGTATTTCGGAGGGGCTGAATACCTTCATAGGGAAAAGAAAATCCTGTTTTCTGGCATTACAGAACAGATGGTGGTGAGAGGAGACATTCAGCTGTTGTTGCACTGACTCACACAACCTTGAGCATTCATCCTGATTCTGTCGAACATGCTTAATTGGATCTTTGCCCTTTAAATGCAAACTAGTAAGATAAGTGTGCAATTGTTTTTAATTATCACAGCAAGATCTATGCAGGTTCTAACGTGAGATGAGGCACATTTGAGGTGAGCCCAAACCAACATACAACTAGGTATTTAAAGTGTTCTTGATTAAAAGAGTTTTTGTCATAAGAAATAAAAGCTAAACAGGAATAAATACAACCTTTTCATTGTTTTGATTTAAATTGAAATTGAAATGAGTTTTTTAATTTGATTAAAAATAGGGCATTATTCAAAAAGTCAAAAATGTTATGGTGTCAATATTGAACTTAAATCAGCTGGTGACCATATTTCTGCTCTGCAGTCTTTGCTGCTGCTTTGAGATTTATCCTAAATATTATTTAGGGGGTGATGTAAAGGAAAAAATGGTGAATACGTGCAGCAAAACTGACATGCAACTATGTAAAAGAGTTGAAAGGAACGAGCATTTGAGGTTCTACGCCCAACGTTCATGCAGACGAAGAAGCAACATCCAGAGGCATGCTAAAAAAACTGAAGTGAGTTTGGATTAAAGGCTCTCTGACCTGAATTAGCATGAATCTGGGCTCAGCAGCTCTTTTTTTTCATAAAGTCATTTTAGGTATTCAGTTTAAACTTTGTACCTTTGAGGGGTTTTCCCCTTAAACTTGATGCAAATAGTCTGACTAGCAAGTAAGTTTGGATGACAGCCTAATTGCTTTAGGGGACAAAAAGTAAAACAGAAAATAAGGCCTTAAATCAAACCATCAGTTGAAAAAATTGGAGAATATTCAAAAACATGACCTTTTTCTGAGAGAAAAATGTCTGATTTGACAATTATCGAAAACTTCTTCCTTACTATTGCTGGAATAGTCAAATAAACCTTAAGAACGTGAATATTGCTAATATAATCGCTACATCCTAAATTAGAGCGGGGAAAAAAGCCACACTAGTTGAACAGTTTGTTAGAATGCTAATTTAAAAAGCATAAATTGAATTAGATACCCCCGCCTTCCCCAATAGCAGCCGGGACAGGCTCTAGCGACCCTGTGACTCAGAAAGGGATAAAGCGGGTTAAAAAAATGGATGGATGAATAGAATGCTAGAAGTAAAGTCGAAATGTAAAAATAAAATTACAAGACAAAAGTTGGAAAAAGGCTGATATAAAGGCTCAACGTTAAATAAGTTGAAACAGCAAGTATTTCGACCGAAATGTAGCACTTAATGTGCCAAAAGCCTGACTGACATGCAGACTGAGGAACCTTTCGTACTCTACAAAGTTAGGTCTTCCTGTGCCAGCACATTTCTTGTAGATGCGTTCGTGGGTCGTTGCTGTCTTCGCGGTGTGTTCAAGTCCTCTTTCTGGGCTCAGACAACATCAGGACGCACAGCAGGGAAGTTTTCCGCTGCAACTGCTTCTTGACGTAGGAGTGACTAGAAGGCGCGACCCAGCAGACACACACTTGTGACTAAAAGAAATTAAAATGTCTGGCGTTTTTGAGGCGCTTCAATTTTAAATCACAGCTGTTCAGAGTCAAGGAGAAGGACAGGAAGACGGAAATGAAGCATGTTTTATATATGAAACAAAAACTCAAATCACACTAATTCCTGATTCACTATTCTTTTCTCCCTAAAAAACCCCCAACCAAGAAACAAAAAAAAAGACAAACAATAAAAGTAATTTTTCCCTCGTTTCTATTAAACCTACAAATATTTAGAAACAGTTATAAAAAATGTCCAATCAGACAAGCTGTAGTAATACTCCTCTTAGATTAAAACAGGTTTTGTGCTCTCATAAAGGCAGTGGGGTTAACTTTATTCATCTATTTTAACTCCACTTGTAAGTGCTAATTGGACCCATTTGACCATTGTGTCGCTCAGAGCTGCACCACATTTAGTTCAGGTGATGATAAAAGAAGCAAAGGGGGGGGGGGGGGTGAACAGTAAGAAGAAAAAAAATAAGCATCAACAGTGACACAAACGAGCGAGTATAACAAAAGATAAGCAAAAGAGGAATAAGGTGGCAGAGGTTGGATGTGAAGCTTAAACACACTAGAGAAAGACCTGGGTGAATTATCTTTTAGGGCACTCTTGACACAGAGAAGCCAATCAGATTTTTATTAACCGGCAGAGGGAGAGGCAAAGCTGGCACAAGCTAATTAACCTCTGATCTGAAACTGTCAAAGAGGCATGAAGGGAAGTTCTGGGATGCCAGGGATGAGTGTGAGACAAGGGGACGCCCTGGGCAGAGCCTGCAGGTTTGGGGAATATGTGAGATTTTAAGGAAAGTAGAGAGAAGGAAAGTAATAAATACATGGTACTTTGATTAAAGTAATTTAATCAGGGCATTCACATTCATTGTAGAAGGAGCATTTGTAAACACACAGAACTACTCTGACTTAGAATTTTGGCCAATTTTTAAAGAAACCTCCAGAGAAGTCATTGTTTTTAGCACCTGTATTGTTTTGTTGCATAATTTTTAAACTTCTTTTTTTAGCAATTGTAAAACTTTTTAACCAGCTGTCACTAGGTGACCAACGCATGGTCTGTTCATGACAGAGGCTAACAAAGACGCACAACCTGATAAGCTCACACAGTCTCATATGAATGGTTTCCATTCTCCAATCAGTCTGATGTGCATGTTTTACACTGTGGGAGGAACTGAACAAACCCACGCCTGAACAGGGAGAACATGTGAACTCCACGCTGAGGTTTAATGTGCAACAGGACAGCTCTCACAACCACTGCACTGCCTGCTGACTTCTCTATTAGAATCTATTCTGAATTACTTATTTCCAAGCTCCAATATTTGTTTAAGTGTTTCCTGCTGTGTCCTTTCAAATGTAGTTTTAAACTACATTAAATCCATTTGGCGAATTCTTTTGTCAAGATATTGACCTAAAAACTGTATAATCGCTGTCACAAAAAGACAGGAAATGATGTAAATAATAGAAAAACAAATATTTATCAATATTTTCTCTTAACCAACCAGGCATTACACAACAGGAGCATCATTATTGTCTTTGTGCCTCAGCATATGTCAAAGCTCCTTAATATTTGTGTGTGCAAGAAGAGCCTTACCGTGAAAAAGTACCCTGGTAGAGGAGCTGGCCTCTGCGGGGGAGGAGCTCTTGGAGCGAGAGTTAAAGGGTGATTGTCTGAAGCACTCGTCCAGGAACGGACTGAAACAGAAACACGGGGAACTCTCATGTACTCAAACCAAGAAGCTTCACTGATCGTAAAGATGCTGATTATGAAAGTATACAGGGCCCTTACCTGTGTATTCCCACCATGTTACTGTCTTTGTGGTTGTTTGCTTTACTGACCTTTTCTGAAAAGCAACAATAAAAATCCAGTGAACTACTGTCAGTAATACGTTAGCATGTGGTGAACATCGCAGTGTCTCTGTAACTGGTTAGCTAAACCCACTTCCTGGATGCTTCACAGTGGGGGCTGATGGGTAGAGAGAACTTTTAATTACCGTTAAAATCATTGACTGCATAACAGAACAGGACAGAGTGAGTGTGACATCACCGCTAGCGTAATGAAGTCAATTCAATCGTCATTTTTTGGCAATATGGACCCTGACATGTTGGAGCAAGGCAATGTCAGAAAGCAGTGATTGGTCTTAATCTGTCTGAGTCATTCATCGTTTCTATGACAACCACTCTCGCCAATCAGGAGTGAGCGTGTAGGACGTCCACAACTCTACCACGTAAAGTGGGCTTAGGAGAATCTGTCAATCAAACGTTTTAAATGTTCAATGTGAGACCAAATGCTTTTATTGAGACATATGATTGGCCAGTTTATAAACTGAATAACTTGCACTACAGAATAAAATATCAGGAATAAACAATTAAGGTTAGAAAAATCACATAAAAAAAAATAGCAGAGCAAGAATAGTTATTCTGACAAAAATAATGACTTAGTAATATCTGATTATTTCTCAACAGGAGTCTATGGGATTTTAGCTTCTTGGAGCCAGTGGACACTTCCTGTTTGGAACGTGAGGTGAGGATGTCACTCAGTCCATTTCTCATGTACAGTCAATGGGGTAAAATGCAGACATCTTTCTCGCAATTTCAATGTTTTCAAACATTTCAAAACATGTACAAAGATAAACACTCCGTTCTTCTCTTCAAGTGATTGAACAACTTGATCTTTGAACTCAGCAACAGACTTTTTAGAAGAATAGCTGTATGTCTGTATGGTAAAATGAAAACCTTTGAATAAGAGTCTGAAGTAACTTCTCAACTTACTCAGCTAAACGCTCAAAAGGTGTGTCAAAGCAACCAGGAAAAAATTAAAGTCTCTTTACTTCAACAGTTATGAATATACTTTTTAACAGCAGGTATCTACCTCTAAAATAGAATACAAATGAATAGAAAACCTTTATGAGCCAGTAAATGTGAATATAAACAAATCTATTGGGAAGAAAATAGACTTGTCAAACGCTAAACCGATTACTTTTGGTCAATTATCCAGCCTGGACCTTAAGTAGAATGCCGTAGTTCCTTCTAGTGAAAGGTTGATGTTCTGATCTACAGCTTCCTCACAGGTTCGAAAATGCAAGACACTGAACCCACACAAAAACCAATCCTTTTATTCACGCATGTATGACTGAGGAACAGCGCTTGATGTATATAATAACAAGTTCTAAATTAAAAGGTGAAAAAGAGGCACCTTGTAGGATGCTAAAAGACCTTGTGCATAGAACAAACGTTAGATGTACCTGTCTACTAAACTGTGGCTGGCAGGTATTCTGGATTTCTCTCTCCCTAAAGTCAAATTTTCAAAACGTTTTCCCTTTTTTAAATTTACCAATTAAATGTAATAACTGATTATAAATACTGAAAACCATCAACCAGTCAGTACAAGTTTTACCATTTTATTTCATATAAAAGCATGTGAGAGGTGGATGAAATGAGGTGGAGGGTTTCACAAACAGACTTTTCAATTAAATGTTTAAGATACTCGTTTTAGATTGGGTTCCTGCAACATCACAGTTTGACCATGTCGCTGAAAATCATCTTCTAGTATTAGATAAAGTAAGAAAACGGTGGAACTCAGTCACAACTGGAGCGCAGATTCCGGGTAGTCGTTGTTCGGTAGCATGAAGCACTACTCAAAAACATGGTGAAGCCGTATGTGTGAGTTTCAAGGCGATCTACTGAAGTGAATTTCAAAGCTGCAATCATCTCAGTGTTCACAGCGACCTTGCTGCTGATGTGTCTCTGAGGTCCTACTGCTCTGGGTAATTCATATTGATTGCTCATTGTGTGACAGCAGCACTCTCTGTTCAAACCTCCCTTCGCATTCAAACACGTTCTAAAGGGAGTGATTGTCGCTGACGCCAGGCCAGTGATGCCCTGGGCTCCTTGGGTGGGCATATTGTGTGCCCCTACTGCCCTCTCCATTCGCCTTATACTTTGCCCCGCACCGCATGCCACCGTTGCCGCTACCCCCCGTACCCAAAACACCCCACTCTGTCACAGTGCTCGCCAAGGACAGAGGTCTCTTTCCACGTTACCATGGAGATGCCGCAAAGGAAAAATGTAAAGGGAGGGAGGGGAAGGGAAGGGGAAGAGCATGTGCAGCCAAGTGTGCTTGAGCTGGCATGTCTGAAAACGAGTCTAGGGAGAGAAGAGAGAATGAGAGAACAGAGCGAGGGAGGAGGGAAGAAGGGGCATTTGCGGAGACACCACTACCCGTGGGGCCTTGTGCGAGTGTGTAAAGGTGTGCACAGAAGACAGTGTGGGACAGAAAAACTGTCAATGTGTGAATTTGTGAAGATATGCGGGAACAAGAGAAGAAGCAAAAAAAAAAAAAAGAAAAAGCAGTTTGACACAAGCCTGTTTGTCTGTGTGGCATTTTAGTGAAGCAAATCAGCTGCTGGATGAACATACAGCCTGAACACATGCATACACCATCACGCACTTACAAACACTTATGTACTCCCCTCTGGGGAACAATACATCCACCTTTAAGCTATGTTTGAATCTAGCCATATAAACAGCTGTCTGCTGCCTCACTTACAGGTAAATGCTCCGGGAGGATGGAAATATGTTGGTTTTGTGGTTCACTATTACAAAGTGTTTCGAGCACCGTGTTAAGGGATAGTGCTTTAACACACATAAAGGAGGCATGGTGCTATCCCAGTGCGGTGTCTGTCGTAGATGCAGGTGTCTCAGGAAAACAAACCTGATAGTTTGAACAGCAGTTCAGATGCCATCTTGACTGATATGTCTTGGGAGAAGAGATCTTTCTGGTTACAGGCCAGCGTGTCAGGAAGGCTGCTCATTGGCTCATTCTTCTCGCTCGCCCCTAAAGTGCTGAAGGGGAGCAGGTGAGATCCAGGCGAGGTGAGTTCCACAGGGGGTGGGTCCACCTCCATGGGCTCCGCCTTCACCTTGACCTTGACCTTCACCTTCTGGTACTGGGCATCCTTGTTGTTCTCTGGAAAAGGAGACATGTAAAGTCTAATTAAAGAAATGCACTTTATTTAACCCAAAGAATTGTAAAAGATTACTACAGTTGTATTGTTATGACATACAGTGATTGCTAAAAAATAACAAAATAAGTATTTCAAGAACGATTTCTTTTATATTCTGTATGAGAAAATTTAAAAAGTAAAGTTTCGATTGAGTTGTAGTTGCTTTTGTTCACCCATCTAATAAGAGTGAGTTCCCCTCTAATCCTCTCAGATGCTTTTATTTAAATTACAGTTTGAGGACAAATAGGTAATCAGCTGTTGCATAAAGAAGCAAAGATTAAAGGGCACTTTGGGTAAGACAGACAAATGTATCATATTTTTCATCTCCCTGCATTATGTGTTATTGCCCTCTTTACTGCCCTTACCTCAACACACAATTATTTTGGGATGTTTGTTTAGGAATAAAATGAAAACATTGTAGTAGTGCTACTTCTATTTGCAATTCTTGTAAAAAATAAACAAATAAATAAATAAAAAGAGTCACTCCATCACTGGTAAATGTCCATATAAATATTATGGTGTTAATTTTGTGCTAAGTTGGATTGAACTGTGTGGTGCATTTTCAGGCAGTATAGCTTTTTCCCCCACTGGCTTCTTTTTTGTGTGAGGTCTCATATACTAAATCATAACAACAATTAATTACAGGTTTTCTGCTCTACTTGGTAGAACACTGGTATGAATAGGTGAAAAGGTGTATCCCAGGAAAACCACTGCTATCCCCAAGATGCATTTGCTATTATGTAAGAGATGCACCTGACATATTAATATAGATTTATGAAATCAGAGCGCATCTTAAAAGAGCTCATTAAACATTAAATTAACACCTATAATGTAAAAGCACTACTATAAATTCAAAGCTTTATTTAAACGTATTTAAAAGTAAACAAATAAGAAACAAAATATGTAGATGTTTTACAAGGAATCCACGAATGGCCTACCTTGCTTTATAACGTATGTTTTCTTGTGATAACAATATATGTCTACTATCACATTATCAAGGGAAAACAACTTTTTTTATTCTCATAATAATAAGTATATGTCTTTATCACAAATTACAAATTTCATTATCTTGTGATAATGAGATAACGAAGAATATACTTTTTTCTTTTTCTACAATCCGCAGCAAAACAAAGTTGATCAATAGAGAAAATGTCAAACACCAGAACAACTGATCAATTAATAATTGATGACTTTAATTGTGGTCTAAAAAGCGGAGATTGTGTGTATTTTGTTTGTCATAAACAAAGTCCAAATCAGCCATGGTCAGTTGAGAAGTTTGGCCCGGCAACACTGCGTGGGCGTGTCTACAAGGAGAGGATTTTCAGTGCTGATGGGAAATACTGTCTTGTAGAAATAGATGTTATCAAGAGAAAAAAAAAATGAAAAGACAGGTAGATGCTGTTATCACGAGAAAATGGACAAAAAAGAAAAAAGTAGGATGTCAGCAGCTTTTGTACTGTCTGTGCCAGTGGGATATTTTTCGATGAATCTTGACTACTTTGATTTGTTTGTTGTTTGACAGCATAGGTTTATGTAGAAACTGTGATCTGTTTTGTTTATCGATAGACACAGTGGGCGTGTCATTTGTTTGGGCGTCTTGTTTGGGTGCAGATGCTTTAATGCAGTCACCTCGGCGTGATCATGAAGACATCTTGTCCCTGAGAGCAACATGGTCTTTTGACAATGTACATCATGGGCAAACATAAATGTAACTAAATGTAAAAGAACCAAAGAGGGACGTGTGATACTGGAGAGGTGAAGGGCGCAGAGACGGAGGAGTTCCCTCCTACATGTACTGTAGTTCATTAATAATTGACATTTTTATGATGCTCGGTAAAATGTTTACTTGAATCCACATTCCCCCGACTCGAAAAGATTTAGAACAATTAACAAGTGCTTTGTTAGCTTCTGATCTTTCTCTGAATTTATTTCTAAATAAATGTACTCTATTCATTTTAAGTCCGTTTGACCAAATATCATATTTTAAGTGAGCTCAAAAGACAAAAAAAATTTTTTTTTTTAACTTCTGGGAATCTTTACTGAGATTTTAATAAATACATTTCTAACCTAAATAAAACCAAACATTTTGCAAGGCAAATTCCCACTGACAACTAAATTAAGCATCTTTAGGTTTTTTTAAGGATGGAAGAAAATGTCAAATTTCAAAATCCAGGCAGAAAAAAACAGAAAGAGGGATGAGAAAGGTTTATCTGGGAGGTTTCTAGAGCAGGAGGTTACTGGGAGGTCATGATGTTTCTTGGATGATGGCTCCAGCAGCTTATGTGTGTTCACTGAAGCAAACATTAAAAGGTAGCGAAAACACTTTGATGCATCCATAGGGGTAAAAGAAAAATCTGTTTGACCGTATGAAAATTGATTTTTTTTTTTAACACACCAACAACGGTAAACAGCATGAAAAACAGTCATTGGCTTACTTCTCTTACAAGTTCAAATAGTAAGTGAGCTAAAAATATTCAAGAGACGACAGTTGTTAGGAATGTCCCAGACTCATCTGCACCAAAACGTCATCTCATTCTGTCTGTGGATTTTAAACAAACACTGTAAACTGCAGTGTAAATCCTGAAAACTACGGTATTGAAAAAAGAAAAAAGATGTTTTCTTCCAAAAGAATCTCAGTGACTACATTTCTGAGACTTTGATTTGAGGAAATCCTTCTGTAGAGCTGTATAACGTAACATAAAGGAAACAAAAGACCAGAGGCTAAAGGAGGAAGCAGTAAACGGGACGTCTTCAGCTGATCTCTGACCAGCGTGATGGCAGAAGCCAGAGTCTCGGTGTGACGACAAACAGGAGCACCACAAAGCAGTGGGGCTAATACAGTGTGGCGGACATTACGTCTCAGCGTGATTAGGGAGTATATGAACTTGGCAGGGCATGGGGAGCAGGGGGAGGGCCAGAAGGAGGTTAGACAGAAGGGGGGGGGGGGGGGGGTGGGGGGTGACCGAAACGCTGCGACTGTGCCACCCTTCTTTGTCTGTTCGTCACTCATCTGTGAAATTACTCTGGAAAAAAACGATTTATTAAAGATAAAAGAATTTCCTTAACATATAGGATTGTGCTTTTATTTATGAATCCATGCTAACCACCCACTTGTACCCAATCTGAGAGCCAGGTGCCTGGTTTATTGGTAGTAACCAGCATGGGGGTGGGGGGAACTGACAACCATCAGGCCCACTAATCCCTTAATCAGGTGGCATGAGTTGGCCGAGTAACCTAGGAGAGGCTGATGGAGCAGCGGAGTGAGAGAAGGGTGAAGGGGTGGAGCTTGTTCACTGCACTGTAAGGGTCAACCAGGGGACACGGCGGCTTCCATCGGTGGGTCGCCACCCTAGCGACAGAGGCAGAGAAAGCTGCCGTTCTACAAAAAAACAACACATCTCGATGTGCTAAAAGGCTGAATGAACCTGAGCTCCCAGAAGCTGGAGAAACATCTTAGCTTCCTTACAGAGAGATCTGGTTACAAAAAAGCCAAACTAAAGCAGTGCAGTACAGAAGTTCACCTGTTAGATAAAAAGTGAGAAAACATAACATTGTTTAAACCTTAACAATAGCTGGGTCTTTTTTTTTTTTTAAAGGGTCATGACCATGACCCACAGAGAAGTAGCCTCCCAGTCTGTCTGTCTGGTTCTGCACGTGTCACCTTCTAAAGAGCAGAGGCCTCCTCTGTGATACATCTGCTGCCATAAGGTCGCATAATCTGCTTTGTGTAGAGTAGCTTGGAGTGTGTGTGTTGTTATAAGATGCACACGCCTTTCTCTTTACAATAATGTTTGGTTCCTTGGCTTACTTAACTGCTCCAGCTCCTCCTAAAATCATTTTTTAAAACCCACTTCCGAAGTCCAAACCCATTTAAAGTTTACCTTTCTGAACTCTTCCTACTTGGGACGATATATAGGATTCACTTTCCCCACAATTTGGTCCAAACCTCGTTTTTTGAGTCATGGTTTTGTTTTCGCTGTATGACTCGAGCATTACAAAACAATAACCAACAAAATTAAAATTCTGAAAAATCTTTTTTTAATTTGCCAGTAAGCAAGTTAAAGTGAATAAAAACCTTTCATTGACTTGTACTAAGCCGTGTGTAATTTAATAAAACAATGAATTATAAATCTCTCTTAAATTTGGCAGAACATGTTTGACACTTTCAATGTAAACATCCTGGTATGCAGTAAGAATGGAATAATTCACTTTCTGATTGAGTTAAATGGTGTAACATATCGCTCTGTTTTAAACGGAGAATTGTGGCATCCCCGGTTCCTACAATACTTCACTGGACTAGGTTTTTGTCATACCCATTATTTGATTTCTATTTATTGTATTTTGTCTTGCATCGAAACAATTATTTAAAGTTTGTCTGACATCCTAACTCACACTATTGAAACAAGCTAATAAATACAAATCAATACAGTCAAACTAGTTTTATCTTGTTCATTAATATCATAAAGACATATTTGTACCAGAACATTGTATCATCATTCTTTGTTGTCTTGTTTTTAGGGGAAGTTCAGGATTTTCTTAAATTAAAATGCAAACCTAATCCCAAAATGTACCGCCATGTTGCTCTGGTTGTTCAAGAAAAATCCAAAGTTAGTGGTTGTTCAGTGAGTTTGGCTCAAAAATAGGCTTCAAATGGTCAATACCAATTCTGGCAAGAACGGTGAACTTCTTAACGATTTGGTTGGATTCATTCATGTTTTTGTTTCAGTTCCCTGTAACACATCAGGATTTAAGGTTAAATTTAGGTTGAATGAGACAAAGTTGCATAATGATCTGAAAGCCAAAAGTTGCTAAAAGAAAATCCAGGTTCATCCCGTTATAGATATGCTCAGGTTTCAATAAACCTACCCCACATATTTAGTGATGCACTGCTGAAAATAAAAAAAATTGTACCACTCTAAATAAGTGAAACAAGTTCTTGAAATGACAAGCTGTGAGGAAGACGGAGGAGAGACGAAGAGGAAGAGCAAAGATAAGGAAAGAATTGCCGGAGTGCTAGAAAAAGATCACCCGAGGGTAAGATGGAAAAGAAGACAGCAGAATGAGAAAGAGGAGCTGGGGGAGGACAGGAGGATGAGAGTTGGCCAGAGCTTAAATGACAACTCTCCACCTCTCCCCCTCCCGTTATCCTGGTCTTTCCCTCTCCCTGCTCTGTTATTCCACATCTCTCTCCATCCCAGCCCCCATCCCTTACTCTCAATCTCTCTATTCTGCTGCTCTCTAGTCGACCTGCTCAGACAGGGGTGAAGAGTTCATGCGCTTCAAAGGCTGCAGTGTGGAGGCTGCATGTCATGTGGGAGCCACAGCAGCCTTGCCTGCAGACTTCACAGACAGCTGCTGCTACAATTGATCCTGGACCAGCTAGCACTTAGTGGTTAAGCCTTCCATCGGTACCAAACTGCAGCTACATCTGACTCTGGAGCAGTGTGATTGATAAAGGAGACACACACTGCCCTAATCAAGTAAACCAACGCAAAGCAAACAAAAAATAGACCAAAGTTGGAGTCAATGTAAGGCAGTTGATGGTTTGTCATGTAACCTTATCCCCATAAAAAAGGTAAGGAAAAAAAGGGCAATTGATTGACACTATATGTGTATCATCCTAACCTTCATGCCCTGAAACCAAACATAATAAAACACACAGAAAGTTTGTTTGCATCTTTTTTCATCAGGAAGTGATGAAGAGCAAGCGAGACAGAAGGTACAGACTCCGGCAGGAGTAAGAGAGGTCAGCGAGCGGCCAATCTGAGGGGTCATGGAGAGGACACTGTCAGAGCAGTGCAGAGCTTAACGTGAGGTAATTCCGCACAATGATGGCAAAGATGTGAATTAGAATGTTGGGCTGCTTAAATGGTGTGTGGCGTGATGAGCAGTGCTGCATAAATGGCATATCATCCACCAGGAAAATAAGAATTATTTGAGGATGATCAATTATTTTTATTATATTAAAACAGATGCAAATACACAAATGCAGCACTGGCAAAAAGAGGAAGCAAATGGGCTTAATTTCTCCCTATAGTAAAACAATATACATAAGGCATTTGTAAACACTGTTGTGAATTGTAAGTACCAGTTTAAAATTGCGGGTACAATGTTGGTAAGTGCTTTAAGTGCTTTTTTAAAGCTATACAGCACATAGTGGGGTAGAAATATACCGAATAACAAATTTAAGTGCATTCATGAACTTTTCTGCCAAGGTTATGGATTAACACACTACACGGATTCTTTTAGGTCCACATGTGAATGTAAATCAGTGGAAGACTGACGCTTCTTTGCTTGTGTTGACTGTGCACATCGAGCAGAATTTCAAGACACTAAGCTCTAAAAAGCATGTCATCATTTCAAAATGTTACTTTGATTTCATGCTTGTTCTGCTTCAGATTCGTCAACCATAATCTAAAGGACCTAAACCAGGCTATCTAAACGGGAGTTAAGTGAGTACAAAGTGTGATTTCACACCTATAGAAGGGTGGCTGGATGGTGAGTGGGTAGCACGGCTGTTACCCGCACGATGCCAGTCTGCCAGGGCACCACCTAGGGACCTGCACCCCTCCCCCACCCTCTCTTCCTGTGACGCCATGTTCCCCTTGCCCTGCAACACCAATGCCCATCTGCTAGGACACGTTAGCTGCTGGCGCCAGGGACTATTTAGCCCGGCGTAATTAGCCCCCAGACGCCAGCAGCCTGGTTTTAAACAGATGTGGGGGAGGCAGGACTTGCAAGGCGGCACAACACCACCAACAAATGTTTGATAAGAAAGAGGGAAGTGGAGGGAGAGGTGGTGATAGGGGGGGTAGTGACCTAGTTAAAGGGCTGATGCAACCCATGTTACAGCACAATGGGCATAATTATGACAACCCTTCTTGCTCCTACTGTCCGACAGCAGGGTTGAAGCAGCATGGTTGACGATGAGAAGCAGATTTTGCTTTTCAGTTTCAGTTTGCTGTGTTTCCATATTATAAAATGAACAATGACACTGACTAAAATGCAACAAAAAAAAAAATCAACAATAAACAATAAATTTAAACTCTTTCTTTTCCCCATACAAGAACTCTAACTGTGGCTAACCTTTAACAGAGGACTTTGAAAGGTTATAGTGTTGTGCCCTTGAACCTCATGACTGTAATCACACATGACTATAACGGCTTTGACCTTTCCTGCTTCTCCCCGCCCCTCCCCCCTCCCTATTGCCCCCCACCCCTCCCTTCTAGGGTCATTTCAGGGTCCAGACTCTTGTCAAGGCTGTCACTCCAGACAGCCCTCTCAATCCAACGCCCCCATTGTTGCCATGGCAATGGACGGCACTGCACTCAGATGAGTGTTTGAGGGGGCAGAGGGAGCTGCAGGACGAGTGAACGCTGCAGCATCTTTCCCAAACCTGGGTCAAACCAGCAGAGCTAATGTAAGTAATAGGAGGGGGTAAATACTCGCCATGCTGCTTTAGCACCAAAAAAACTGGCACAAAGGAAAAAAAAAAAAAAACAAGTGGGGGGGATTGATGGAGCAAAAAAGCAGAGCATGAAAAACCACAGACATGATTAAAAAAACAGGGTTTCATGTTTTCCTCAGCATTCTATCAATATCACCCCCTATCCTCATAAGTTAGTGTTTTGCATTAGGAATATATGTCTCTTCTACCTTTCTCAAACACACACACACACACACAAGTGCACACTCACAGAGAAAAATGTGACCTGGGGGCAGGCAGCGGAGCAGCACACGTGTACTACCACAGAGCTACCAGCCAGCATGAGTCACTGTGAACACCAGTCCACCCAGAGAGAACAATAGCAAACGGTGTGTGAGGTGTCTGTCAAGCATGCTCATGCTGGCACAGGATGAAGAGCCATAGACGGAGCACCGCCCCACTGCACCAATATCAGATTGCCATTTGCGTTGAGTTTTTCAGTGCCGCGGATGCACATTCGCCCCAAACCTACAACAAAATGCATTTTAATAACGCAGTTGTAGCATATAGCGCCGACACAAAAACAGGTGTCTAATTCATCCTTATTTGTCAAATAAGTAGTCCTACTAGCCAGCTGTCACAGCCATGATTTATTTTTGAAAATGAAGTACTATGGCATTGATGTTAACAATTCTATAAAGAGAGAAAAAGCACATTAGTGTACTCTGACACATACTGTACTTCAGCCTTTTTCATTCTTGACTACATGAAACATGCTCTCCAGCAGCCCACGGTGGATAAACACATGACACACTTGAACTTAACCTGGTGTTTCAATGTTGAATGTGATTTTTTTTTTAAAATAATAAAAAACTAGGCTAAGCATTTACTTCACTGTTAAATTTCGCTAATACGTCAAGCTGATTCTATAAACTGTTGTATTTTAGACCATCTGCCACAGAATGTGTACGTTAAATCTGAATTGAAAAATACAATCAAACACAATACAGAAAAGGCCATGGGTTAACCCTCTCTGCAAGAAACTGGAAAGAAAAAAAATGACAGGAAAACCCTGAGTGTCTAAGGTTATTGTTTGGCAATGTAGAGCAAAATGGAAAAGCTGCAGTTTACCTAACAGTAAACTGTAAAGTAAATATTTCTGCAATTCAGAATACTTTAAGTCTTCCACTTAAATATACAAATGTACAATTCTTCTGTTGTATTTCTGAGAAAAGCCATCTCCCACATTTGAAGAGCTTTCTCTATAAATAGAAAAATTACAAATTTAGCAACGAAAGTCAGAATATTTTTCCAAGCCCATTTTTTTCCATTGCACAAAACATAGATAAATGTAAACCATTACCTGAAAGCTTTATTAGGAGCTCAGAAGCCACCTTCACGTTGATATCCTGGCTAAGCAAGCTATTTTTAGCGATGGGGCTTCCTTCTCTTGTTTTCAGCGACCCTGGCCGCTCTGTGGCTGCTGCAGCCCCGTCCTGGCAGAAGGAAGCAGGAAAGCTCGGTTGAGCCTGGTTGTGAGACCGTGAGGATGGTCTCGGACTTGGTGCCTCCTCAGCTTTTGGTTCTTCCTTCAGATGGAATGGAGACTGGAGTGTTTCCCTCTGGTTAGCTGCTGCAGGAACACAGAAAAAATAGTAGGATATTAAAGACCAACCTTTGGACATACGCTATATTACAAAAAGTATTCGCTCACCCCTCCAAATGATCAGAATCAGTGTTCCTAATCACTTGGCCTGGTCACAGGTGTATAAACTCAAGCACACAGGCACAAACATTTGTGAAAGAATGGGCCGCTCTCAGGAGCTCAGTGAATTCCAGCGTGGAACTGTCAAAGGATGCAACCTGTGCAACAAATCCAGTCGTGAAACTTCCTCGCTCCTAACTAAATTGTCAGCAACTCAGCCATGAAGTGGTAGGCCACGTAAAATGACGGAGAGGGGTCAGTGGATGCTGTAGTGTGTAGTGCAAAGACATCGCTGACTTTCTGCACAGTCAATCGCTACAGAGCTCCAAACTTCATGTGACCTTCAGATTAGCCCAAGAACAGAACGCAGAGAGCTTCATGGAATAGGTTTCCACGGCCAAGCCTTCACCACCAAAATTCACACTCTGCATAATGCAGTCTGGGAAATGTTCTCCTGGGAACCTCCAAACCCAGACTTGTCCATCAGATTGTCGGATGGAAAATCAGAATCAGAATCCTTTTATTGTCATATGCACAGCTTTTACACTGACATTCCAAATTTGTTCCAGTACAACCCGGCAAGATCAGACATACAACAATACACACATACAGTTCAGAGTTGACTGAGGCGCAGCAGGAGGATAACTGTACAGTTAACTTTATTAAATGTACAGATAACGGTACAAAGCATGAGGAGAACTGTACATTTTAGACTGCATTGTGCAGAGTGTGAATTTTAGTGGAGAAGGAATTATGGTGTGGGGTTGTTCTTGGGCTTAGCCCCTTTGTTCAAGTGAAAAGAACTTTGAATACTTCAGGATACCAAAATATTTTGGACAATTCCATGCTCCCAACCTTGTGGGAACGGTCTGGAGTGGGCCTTTCCTCTCCCAACACGACTGTGAACCAGTGCACAAAGCAAGGTTCAATATCGTCACATTTGTTGCACCGGTATTGTTAGCTTGGGAGTGTGAAGAGCTGTAATCTAGCAGGAGATTATGTAAACAGAGAGCTCTTAGGGACCAAATACTTTTTTTTTTTTCTTCCAACTTGTCCTGTCCAACATCTGGGCAGACAGATGAGAACTGAGGGGCTCTTGTGTTGGACATATTTTACTTTAACAAGAGGGGTTATGAATCTTCAGACAAACCAAAGGTATGTCTGAATAAACCCCTTTTGTAATTGAGGCCAAACTTTATTAATTTCAATCATGTTTGAAAATCTTTGGTGTTGGACTGGACGGAAAAGGAAAGAAGGGAAGAAGAGAGAGGGATGTTAGAGAGGGGGGGGTGATAGTGAGGGGGGGGGGGGGGGTAAGACCATGAAGCAGCATAGAGCAGACAGGTTTACTGGTTGTTTATCATTACGGTAAGGTTCAAATGTAGGACCAAATACATTTCTAATAAATTGAACTTCTCAAAAATTTCAATTAAAATTTCTGTTCTGTAGAAAATGTGTCCAGGAAAATGACACAGGTTTTGTGATTTTGGCCTTAAAATGCCCTAACCATAAACAAAAGACCACATGAAACGCTTTTGAAATAGATCAAGCGATGATCGGAGTGGGACTTTAAGGATGAGCAAATTAAAACCAAATATGTCCAAATATGGCTTGCTATGTCAGTGAAAGGCGCAAAAAAATGTCCCAAAAAGACTGTTGAAACAATGAAACTCTATGCACAACATCCATTTTCAATGGAAGAAATACAGTGTTGATTATAATCAAAATGTGAATCGAAGACCAAACCTACTCATGCTAAAACTGCTTATTAAATTGAAAACAGACAAATTATAGGATTTCTAAGTTTTGCTGGTAAAATGGAGCACTTCCATGGGAATTTCTTTATCAGTCCACTGCATGCTAATTTACCCACTGAGGCCTAATACAGCATATGACGCGATTTAAACATGACAATATGAAATCATTTGTTTTAGAGCAAAATCAATCATCAGTAACTCTTATCTGGCATCTCTGTGGTTTTTAGGTAAGAATATGATTTAAAAAAGTAAATCAGGGGCTTTGCTCAAAAGTCATCTTCAGAAAAAAAATGTAAATTAGTGGCACATCAATAAAATCAAATGAATGAAGAAAGTGGGCCACATGCAATTCGCCTTGGATGAATAATTAATTAGACATGCCGGATCTTCCAATAGTGGCCAAGAAAAGAACAGCAGGGCAAGAGCTTCTTGTGTTTATCAGAATATTTCTTATGTTTTTTCTAGCTGTTCTACAAGAAAGGAATTGGGGTTTAGCTTACATTGGTGAGTGTTTTTAAGAATTATTTTTAAAAATGAACAAAAATGTATAAATATAATCTTAAAATTAATCATCACTTCTGCACATGATGAGATCTATTTGTGACACAGGAAGCATAACGAGGTTTACTACTCACACCAACATTACATATTTTTTGACAATGTCGTTTTTATCTTTTTTTATGGGGGGGGGGGGGTTCTTCACTTCCAAATTAATCATCTAAAAACATATTTATGTAAGGATAATATGTGCATATAAGTAGATTGTATGAACAAAGCAAATTCTTAATTCTTTTTTTTTTCATTGGAAAACACATTTTGGAATGTCTTAACAGGTTTGACATTTCATATTTATCAGATTTCATTTTATTTTAAAAACATCCTAAACCATTTTTTATGTAAATATTGAACAGTTTTTTTCTTAAGTAATCTATCACCTGGCCCTGTTTCAATAGTTGTTAAATATTTGTATCTATGTTTAGAAATTGCTTTTTTAATAGGATTTTACTTCATTTTAGTACTATTATTAATAAATACTATATAGTTAGCATTTACTATTTTTTTCTTTTTAAAAGTTTATTTCACTATTCTTTTTCCTTAAATAATTTTTTTTGCACAAAACAGTTTTTTTCATTTTTCTTACCTCCAACCGGTTTCATAATTTTTCATTACTTCCCTGTGATATGTGATATGTTTGTTTGCAATAATAGAAAAGTGTGGAGGTTTATGAGCTTTTTTGTTTTTATTTTTGAACAATATACGAAATTTGTTACTTGACAGATTTGACAAAGATTTGACCCTTAGATTTCAAACAGGCATAAGACTCCTAATAGAAAATCTGTGCTTCCTGACGGCCACAAAGTGTGGATTTAGATGAGCACATGAGGCCCAGCCAGGACACAAACAGGCATGTATAGAAGCATGAGGCAGGCCATCACTCTTGTTGAGCAGACTGCTGTCCAGTCTTCTCTGGCCCCAGCAGAGAACTGCTCTGCTCCTTACCCTACCATGACACCTAACATCTCTAACCACCACAGGCCTGCTGCCCCCTGCCCGCCCCATCAATCTCCACTGCTTCTGCTCCTTTTGATTAATGATGATCTGTGCCCCCCCCCAAAAAAAAACCTGCAGTATAGTGGATAGAGGGCACTGAAAGGGGACGGGTTCTGGAGTTCTGACCCCCTAAAAGATGCCATGTTTGTGCGCCATCCCATCAAGGTGAAGGCGCTACTAAATGGGGCGAAAGGAAGACAATGTTTAGCAAGGGAGAGGACAGGAAGCTAAGGTGGAGGGAACGGAGGGCTAGTGACCTTCAAGTTCTGGGGCAGTTGCGCAGGGTCGAACACAGCACCAGCTGGAAATGTCACGCTGTCTGATGTCAGCGGGTAAGCTAAGTATAACCTGGTCAGCACCTGGAAGGACGTCCTCTAATTAGAAGCATGTTGGGCCATGTTGGATCAGACAGGGACACCGCACTTGGTCAGGGCCTCGGAAATACACGTCTACATGCACATAGAACCAAGAGGGCACACAAATTGTTGTTTCTTTCTTTACTTGTGCTGCAAGTGAAACAGTACGCATACTTGAAAATTCTCACTGAGCTGCTGATAAGCTGCTAACAGAGACACGCTCGACGTTTCTCAATTTCTTCCTCTGCCCATCGCCCGTCTCCTTCGGTGGCCAAGATTTTCTTTTGACATTCTGGTGGCTCAAGAACAATCCCAGAGAACAACACTAACTTTACACATTGGCCTTTTGTCTGTCAAAGTTTCACAGTCACAGTAGCATTGTGTCCCTGGCAGATCGTGTTGTGACTTGAGCACAGATCTGCAGCGGTGATGGGCATCTCTGGGTGACTGAGCTTCTGTTGTGTTAGCTTCCTGGCAGTGCGGTTATGTGCTAACCAAACTCTCTGTGCATGATTCGGCGAGGCTGCTCCGACATCGCGGCGAGCGACGCTATCAGTTTGTCTCCATGTTATCACACCCTTCTGACACCTGCCACCGGCGCCACTTTCATCGCCATACTGTTGCTTGTTTCTCTCTCCTTCGCTGCTCTTTTCTCTTGCGCCTCATCCGTCTCACTGCCAGCCGCTTGTCCACTCCACCTCACCTCTAGCTCTGCGGCCAGGGCTGCCGTCAAATAACTTCATTAGCTTTCCACCTCTGTCACGCCAGCCTGCTCCCCCTCTGACAATTGGCTGCCGTTCTCAGAGAGAAGAAGAGGGAAAAAAAAAACACAGGGCTTCATGGGGAAGGTTGAGAACCAACAATAGCTGACAGTGTGCTACACACTGGACAGTGATACTGATGGCTGCAGTGGGGATGTATGGACCAGAGGTCACTCACAAAAGGCTTGCCTGTGTCCGCTCATGCTGAGCTGGGAAGCAAAGGACATATCACATTCAATCTCGATGTTTACAGATAAAAATCTTTGTACCAAACCAGGCTTCAAAAAGACTTTACCATAATGTTACTTTTTGAGAAGTTTCGTGATTACATTTGCCTTTAACAGATCAAAAATATGTTTTCAGGGCACAAAGAAATGCGAAAAACAATGACATTTAAAAAATATACTTGTGTTCTTTTGCCTACAACATTGAAATTCCAGTTTCCCTTCATGCTCATAAATCAAAGTGCTTCATGAAAGATATTCTCCCAGGAAGAACGATAAATAAGACAACTGCAGAAACATCGTGACAGACGCAACACCTCCCACAATCCTCTGCATGCCAATTATTCACACCCAGTTGGGGTCAAGCTCCCTGTGCCTGTGTCACAGCAGCAGGGGTGGGGGTGGCGTTTGGGGGGGGTGCAATGCCCAGTGTCATTATTAACTCAGGGTTGGCTGGGCACAGGGCAGGGTCTGTGCATATAAAAGAGCCTCGGTGGCTTTCATCTCTCAATCAAAACGTGGATTGCTGACGGTTGTGTCGGTTTACGAGGATAAAAAAACACCCCATAGAATATCCGTCTAGCACTCGATAGAAACCAGAGCAGCTCCTAAAAATGATAGGCTTATTATGTCAGAGGTCAGGAAGAGTTCACCGTTTTCCAAATGCCTGGGGAACTCAACGCAGCCCCTTTTTGGTGTCTTGCTCTGTCTCACTCAGCTGCTGTCGCTGTTTTTTGTTTTGTTTCCAATTCCCATTGGAGCTTTTGACACAACTCCCCACCTAGCAGCACTGAAGCAGCAGAGGGAAAGCAGGAGCGATGAGATGTTCATGTACAATCTCAATTTGGGTTTGACTCTACAGGTCCCGGGAGGAACTTCATCCCCTCTGCCTCCCTCATGCTTCATTCCATTATCGGTGTCCACTATTCAGTACTTACACCCTTTTTCTGTGACTCCACACCCCCAACCAAAAGAAAAGTTCGTGATCAAAGCACCCCTATTCATAAGAGGCTGTAGTCATGTAGTCATGCATTCCAACTCAACATCATCCCCTGTCTTTTTCTAATGTTCTTCCTTCCTCTTGAGCGATGTCCTGACTAAGATGTCCACCACTTCACACCGGACCTGGAAGTAGCCGTCGCGGCTCCTCTGGGAGTTGCCTGTGCTCGATTGTGCAGTCTGAGAGAGAAGTGTGACTGGCACTCAGAGGGCATCCATGTGGAGCCAGAACGTGCGAGAATGTGAGGGAGTTAACTAAGCCGGCCCAGTCCCCGCGCATCTTGGCAGGGTCACGGGATGGCGCTCAGGGCGCTAATCATTTCAAATTACGAATTCCTTTTTAATTATGAATTATGCATAAATTTTTAATTAATCTAATGTTGCCAGGATTCCCCCCCCTACTTCCATCCTTGCTCAAGATTTCAATCTAATTACACAGCATTAAGTGGGAGAGTGGCAGTTGTAGCCTCGACCCTGGCGCTTGACCTCGATCAACCTTTTTCCATCAATCTTGCCACTATCTTCAAGCTCATCCTTTCATGAATTGCAACACTGTAAGAAGCATCTAAACATGGTAAGACCTGGCATACCTGACAACAGCATATTTGCAAAGCGTATTTATTTAACGCGTTAAAAGGCAAGATAATTTGAGGATATAACACATGACCTCTTCTGCAAATTCACTTTTCATAAGTGAAGAAGTTTTGTAAAAACGATCTTGTTTTTATACTTTAAAAATAAAGCTTTAATTCTATTTGTTTATCCAAAGACTTTCTGTTTATATCCCCCCCTCCCATAGCATCTCCAGGAATAAGATTTGCTCCCAATTGTCAGGAAGAATAACCCCTCCAAACTGATGATGGGATTTGTTGGCAGCGGGAAAATGTCTAGAGGTTATGCGTTGTCAGGTCCCAAACAAGCAACAGAATGTGGATGGAGAAAGCAATTCCTTCAACTATTGCTGAAGTGCCCCTGAGCAAATCATTTAAACTCCAACTGTTTCAGAAGAGATAATCAGAGGCTGACAGCAGAGAAAGGGAAAAACCGGCAGCTATCATGAGCCGTTTAGAAACAGTGTAAACAATTAAAAAAAATAATAATCCAACATTCAATTACTACCCTGAAGCTGTAGGACAGCAGCAAAACAGATGGAGGTGACAGCTTTTTAAAGAGTTAACTTTAATCTACCCCTTCCTCCCATCTTGTTTTCCCATTCAGTGAAAAAAATAAAAAAATATCCATATATTACAGTGCAGCTGCTGTTTTGAACATTATCAGCAACATCTTTCTTACAATTCAGGAGTGAGATTGAGTTGTAACAGCATTATCTACTGAAAGAAAGCATGAGGGCAAAGGGTCTCTTTTTGGTCTTCATGGTTGCACACAAAAGAAAAATCAGTGTTCTACAAATATAGGATTTGCATAACGCAAATCAAACGAGTTTATCATGAAACAGCAGGGAATTGAAAATATGCTTTGAAGATAAGAAAGATATTTTTAAAAAAAAAAGTTGTTAGAGCTCTATTTTAAGGCTCTTCTTGTCATTGTCCTCAAAGATTAATGGCACGGTGCTGACAAAGTAAATTATATGAACATGTGTACACTGTAGTTTACGTTAGATGATAAAAGGCAGACTTTTTTAAGCTACTTTACATACAGTAGATAATGTACACACTGTACTATTTTGTATTTAACTTACTGCAACACATTTGCACATACATAAATTTGTACACAAATTATGCCATAATCTAAAAGGCTTTTGCATTTGTATTCGTTTGTGGGTTAATTGGTCGCACATGCATACATTTTTACATGAGAAACAATGGAAACTATTGCGGCTGTATCTTTTGTTAAGCGCTGACTAAATTATGCAAATGTTGCAATCAGCTTGTAAGAAAACATTACTATCGAGCTTAACATCATGACAGAAGAAAGACGCCATAGAACTGTTGTGGTCGTTCTGGGCTCAGTGCTACCCTCCATGAACTGAGCTTCAGCAAGAGAGTGTGTCAACCGCTAAAGGTGAACATAACAATCGGATGATTATAATCATCCTAATGAATGGAAGTACTTGAAAAGGTACACACATTAATAGGGCAACAGTAACTAAAGGTGAGACAAATCAGTTATGTAAGAGATTGAGATTATTTTCCCTCAAAAGCAAAGAAGAAAACTTTTAACAGATCCCTGGTTGTGTTTCTTTGCTGGAAATCATGAGGCGCTTCTGAAGTAATTATAGTTTGGGAAAAATCCATGACCCACTTCTTTATCATCCCCATGGGAAATATTTGGAAGCAGGTTTTGACCGAGCCCATGCAGAAACAAAAGGCACGTGCAACATTTTGTTCAGATCAAAAACAGTTAGGCAGCTATGTGTTAGATAGAATGTGGTGCAGTTTATACTCTTTATTTAACTCATATTTAGTGTTTGAGTACATTATTGTTGAGTGCAGAACATTTCAGAATAACCACATCAGCAAGACTGTATTCTCAACAGTAAAAATGTTAAAATAATTCTAATAAAAATGCAATTCATAAGAGAACTATGTTAAATTAACTACAGATTATTAAGAGGTTTTGTTTATTTGTTTTTTATGTATTAAAATGTCATTTGTCTGTACAAGCAATTGAAATGTTCTGTTCTATTTTTAGTCATCACTTTTCTCTTAGTACTTTAGTACTGAAATCTCTTCCAGGTCTTTTAACTGACAAATATTTGTGGTCTCTCTTTAGTTTTTCCTAAGTAATACAAAACATTTTCATTTATTCTTATTTGCTCTGCTAAACCTTGGAGTTATAGGTTTAAACTTGCATTATGGTAAGTAAAACAAAAAAATGGAAAAAAGAAATCAAAAGCACTGAAAATATTTCACTTGTATAAAAAATCTTTTTTTTACCTGATAGCTTCATAAGCAGGTCAGTGGCTGTTTTGGTAGTGATGTCGGGGCTGAAGAGAGAAGCCGCGGTTGGACCACTCGGACTTGATCTGACACCAACTCCAACCCCGGGTATGTCCAGAGAGTTAGCACTGCTGCTGGGACGGTCCCTGCACATGCTAAAGGGGGACAGCACGGAGAGGTCTCGTTCCTGCGGCTCCTCCTTGATATGGACGTGATTGCCAGAGGCCTCGACGGGAGAGGACGTTGCCTGCTGGATGTCCGAGGTCAGGGGTGACACTTGCGTCGCTCTTGGGTCTGTGGAACCACTGTCACCCAACAGGGAGCCCTCGCCCTCAGTGTCGGTGGTAAGCTCCTCTTTTACCTTGACGTCAGTGCGGGGGAAGTGCTGGTGGCACCGCATATGAAGCTTGAGGCTGAAGTGTCGGGAGGAGGTAAAGGGGCAAAGTTCACATTGAAATGTCTCGCCCCGGTCCTGGTGCTGATGTACCTGCAATGAAAGCACAGGTTTAAGAGTTAAAAATGAAGTGTTTGCAACCATATTACAGCAGCTATAGTGGAACTCCAGTACAACTTTAAAGCTGCGTGGGGTGTGGCGCATCGGCCTGGCACCAGCACATTTTGGGCATCGCGATGCGATTTGGGCATTATGGCGCTTCCAGATTTCAAATATCTGAACTTTGGCAAAGAATACGCATCGCGCCAACAAATCAGGGACTCAGCTTTGGCCCGTGACATGTTGATGACATGTCGATTTTTTCTGTTGCGACAATAATAAAAAGGGCACTTTAATTCTATTCTATTTTTTCTTTTGTCCTCCTCTGACTAAAACGGGACAGCATGTCATCAAACTGGGTCACAGAGAGATGGAAGTACCACTCAAAGCGGCAGTCATTCAGACGCAGCTCCTGCAGTAGATGGTGAAGCTCACCTTACTGAGAGAGTCTCTGAGGGATCTCATGAACCCAGACATGGAGATGTAGTATCTGATGCTTTTGTAGAGCTCTTCAAAATACCGTAAATAAACCTGATCACTCAACATCATCTGTGTGTTCCATGCGTTGTCAAGGAGAAATACAATCAATGCTTCCATGTAACAATGAGGCAAAAACACTTAGCAGTAGCTCCTCCCACACGTGTCTGGAGCGTCATCTTTATGAACACATTTTTTATCAAGCTTTGAGCATGGAATTTGATGAGAGGCATCCAACATGAATTTGACAATGCAAATTATTTTTGGTGTGCACGCAGCATAAGCCTCAGGAAGTTATTTGGATCAAATTTAAAGAAGTCAAAGTGTCAAACCTTCATGTGAGACTTGAGATTGTCTTTGCGAGCACAACGGAAGGGACACAGTGGACACTGATGGCTTTTCAAGCCTGTGTGAATGACCATATGTCTCTTCCAGTAGCTCTTGCGTTTGATGACCAGTCCGCACACCGGACACTGGAATGGCTTCCCACCATCCTCAGGAGAGCCTTGAGGGAACCAAAGAACACTGTTAAACATTAACAAAGACATTCTGTAAGTTTTCAGAACAAGTTTTCCAGAAATACATCTGTACCATTAAAAAAAGAAAAACATCCTTTACACATAAACTAAACCTTAGTTAAGAAAAATAGATGATCACAATGAAACCTATGAAAGAAAATGCCACCTTAACCAGTAGAAAAGTAAATGAAAGAACTCAGGCATGTTTTAGTATCTCGATTATTGTTGTTGGATTCATATCCGGTGTTCATTACTGTTTAATTGGTCTTATTAGAAAGAGGCATGATTGCATTACAAATTCTACAAGGGGCTGTCAGGATGGCTTCATAAGTATTCCAGTGCTGTTCCTTGAAAAACATCTGGTAATCAGTGTTTGGTAAAATTACTGTGCTCAGCCATTCATTGACCTGAGGTGTAAAACCTCGAAACTGCCTATTTGCAACAATAAACCGCCATCTGCGGCCCAACCTCTCCAAGCCTAGCAGAGATGCAGAAAGGACTTGCCTACTCCAAGTTAAGGTGTGTAAAGCAAAAATAAAAACGGTTTCTGCAAGTTTCTAACATTTCGTCAAAAACCCCAGTTAGTTTTTTCTTTTTTTTCTTTTACGAGCACGTCATAAAAAAAAGGAAGCTATAAATATGCAAAGTGCAGAATATGGTATATGACACTTTTATATTCTAACTAGAGGCATGACAATAAAACAGGACATGGTAGTCAATAATCAAGGTCAGATTTTTCAGTCTGGCAACCAAACAACTACCTGCATTTTTACAGCGTTGCTCGACCTTGACTGCACGCTGGGCTACAGCAGACCCCCCTCTTTAGCATGCAGATCACAGAATATTACATCGACTGCCTCATCTGTCTGAAGTCAATTTGATCCAGCCATTTTAGGTTTGGCGGGGTTGCGACACAATCCCTCAAAAGAGCACATCAATCTCTTGGAAAGCATTTTAGTTCTGCCTTACACATGCTCAGTAAGAGTAAAGCCGTGTCCCTGTGATACAATGAAATCTTTTGTGTTTACCTTTGTTGTGGTTACATGTTCACATATCTGCACATCCTTGTATTTTGTGCTGCATGGCCATTTGCAAGTAAAACAGTGAGACGGAGAAACAGAGTAAAAAATGGAAAAGTGTGCGAGGACGCATCTGTCTCCAGTCAGTGGAAACTATGATGTGTTTGGCCTTAAGTCTATTGTGCTGATCAGTGCAGAGGGCTCTGTTTAGGGGGGCTGAAGCCAGGAGGAGGCTACTGAGATGGATATGGACTCCAGGGCTCCCCGCTGTGCTGTGCACACACTGACGGCCCCTTTTTGGCAGCGCTCACATCTGAGCACAAACGAGATGGTTTGGGAAGGCAGTGAGGTCTCAGTCGGAACCCCCCGTTGAGCCCACAGACCATTTCCCAGACTAGAAGGCCAGCCAGGGCTGTTTTCTCTCGGTTATGCTCTCTGCTCGACTGACAGTTAAGCCGAAGCTGCACAACTTGCTACTTCAGCGCCAGTGAGGTGAAAACAAAACTATTACAAAACTGGAGAAAACATGTCATGGAAGTTCAGAGTTGTTTTTCTGATGCCAATACTGTGAGAAGTAATGCAAAAATGTATCTTTTTTTATTGTAGTCACGTGCAATTGATTCTAATTATTAAATTGCTTGTTAAATAATTCAGTATACCATTTTCTCATCTTTCCAAATGAACATAAGCTCAATTTAATTGCTACCCTTTGAGCCAGATCTGTTCAACAATGTCCTTTACAACTGCATGCTAACTGCCCCAATGCACTAACGCCATGCCAGGTGGTTATCATTGCAGGTGCAACCATTTTCTAAAAAATAATGAACAGTCATTTGACAATAATGAGAGATATGCATATAACATTTCTGTAAAATGCATTTAGATCACCTGCTTGGTTGTTGGGTTTGCCCCTGGCCTTTGGAGTAGACGGCAGCAGCAACTCTAGATTCTGGTTGGGTGTAGATGGCGTCGGTGCTTTCCGGTTCATATCCAGCAGGGGCTTTGCATCCTCTTGGAGGACCCCCGCAGCTGCCAGGGGGGAACCTTCTTTCTTTTCTGCCAGCAGGTTTCCCGCTGCCCTTGCTGCCACCTCCTTGAGCAAGGCAGCAGAGGACGTCATTGACACAAGCGAAAGAAAGGAATTTGCTGAGGCCTGGTGGTCAGAGGCAGCACTGGCTGTTGATGAAGCTTGGCTCCTCTCACTGACTTTCTTGGAAAGTGCAGCCAGGGTAGAGCTAGCTGACTGTGGGCTAAACGGAGAGTTGAAGGCATCAAAGCGCACCATATCGTCTCCTCGACTACCCCCGCCCAAGGTGGGCACTGCAGATGAGGCAGAGGTGGAGGAGGAAGATGTTGTCGAAGACGAAGCAACAGCATTCTTGTCTTGAAGCACAGCATTGGCTGCTGCTTTTAACTTTTGGATTGCAGAATCTGGAGACAGGCTGGAGCCGCAGGGGTTGGAGCAAGTGGCTGGAGGCCACTTATCTGTCACACCTGCCCACACAAAGCCACTGCCATTGCTGGGGGTGACTGAGTTAAATGGGTCAAGGGGCTCCTGCTTAATGTTTGTGACTGAGGGTGCCAAGGAGGCTGGTGAGGCAGAACCACTATTGTTATTATTGGCCAGTTTTCGGGCAAGAGCACTTAGCTGTTGGGCATGATGAGATGATGGGGAGAGGGTCAAAGATGGTGCTAATGCAATTGGGGGGGATTCTCCCCCTGCACTTCCTCTAGATGATCGACCAAGGACTTCGCCAGTATCAAGTTTGAGAGACCCAGCCTCTAGGAGGCGGCGCAGATTGCTACTAAGAGGTTTCCCAAGAGCTCGGGAGGCTGCCTCACCATAAAGTGATGATACCACTGAAGAGAGTGTGTCTTGGGCCGAGAATGCACCCCCATCCAAGCCAAGAAGTTCCAAAGAGGCACGATGAACAGGTGTGGGGCAACCCATAGAGCTTTCACCTCCACAAGTATCGTGGTCCCCATCAGGAGACAGGCCCCTATGGAGAAGGAGCTCATCCTGGGTGTCTCCAAAAGATGAAGACTCTGAGCGTGTGTCGGAGGCATTCCCAAACCAGCCATCCTCTTCCTCAACACCACCATTGGGCCCACCGTCCTCATTGCCGTCCACATCTGTAAGAAACGGAATAGTCAGACCATTTAATCAAGAACAATAGTTATGAAGCAAGTCGTATGTGTGACCCAGACTTGCAAGTGTTCATTATTTTCTCTATAACCTTCCCATCCATCATTTTCAGTTGGTACCAGGTTAATGACCTAGGGACTTAGTGTGGTGCAAGATGTAGATTAAACAATTGTGTATTTCTTTGAAGGGGAACTGGCTGAGCAACCTTTTTCAGTCTGAACTCATTTCCCCATTATTTTACATTTGAATTCTAGGTTAATTCTGTGTTCTTTTTTGTTCTTTTACTGTGCAGTTTAATATACTATTTTAATTAAATTAACTATTGATTGTTGGTCCTTTTGGGACTGGAAAAGTGGTAGTCACTTAGCAGGTAACTGAGTTCTTGTATCCCACAGTTATTTAAGAGGAATCTCCATTCTGTAAAACGTGAAGGGACCCTGGGAACCCAACTTCTAAGAGACACAATATTAAGACATTGTACCATGATAGTTAAAAAAAACAATCCTAAATGTTAAAGTTTGCATTGCACAAAAGACAACTCTGAAAATTACTGCCAGGCAAATTTTCTAGTACAATGGCAGCTTTTCATATGGCACATACAAAATATTTTGTTTAATTTCATTTTCTGTCCGTTTTTAACTACTTTTTCCCACCATTGGTCTGGAAGAGCCTAGTAAAGAGGTTACCATGACAACGGGTCCTTCTGGGAGGCTAGACAGCAAAGATTAGGGTAATGGAGGTTACAGAACTAGATTAATATTCATGAGTCTGCAGATACCACCAGGGAGCCAATAAGGATAGGGTTAAGGTCACCAAGGGTCATTAATATACACTTCATGTATCAATATTCATAAGCTAAACATTACAGCTTGCCAGACAAGGGCGAACAAAGAAAAGTGAATATTCCAGATATGTATTAACAAACCTTTCCAAAGAATGTAAGTGTATAGCACCAAGCCTGGGTGAAATAATGTCAAAACTGACATTATTTCTATTTTAGTGTACACAACCCTACCAACCATCTAATCCAAAAGAACTTTCAGAAAATTGTCAGACCAAGAAATCATGTAGTACAAAAATGGAGAGAAAATGAAGAAATAAATTAAAACATCACTGAAACAAACATACACACTCTGAAAAAAGATCTTTACCTTGATGGCCCTGACCTCAGCTAGACCTGCTCCATTTGATCTCTTTTAATAGGCAAACTAAGAAAGGGTTGCCAAGCAACCTGTTAGGTTTTTTATAAATTGGCTGACATCTGGCCAACAAAATCATAACCCAAAATGATTGATATCATATAGGGATTACACTTACATGTCATTGTTTAGCAGATTTATGCTTCTTACTTAAGCGTAAGAGGTAGTAATAAGATGTATAAATAACATAAAAACAAGTGATATAGATTATACTAAGGGATCATTAAAGTCGAGGGTCTCATTACAGTTTTCTCATAATGCCGGAAGTCTCTATTATTTACCTATTATACAACTTCGTAACAAAATTAAATAACAATTTGCAAGTAAAAAATTGTCCAATGCATTAAAAATAGATTAATTGCAAAAGCATAAAGGCAGAACAATTACATTAAGTTTGAGACGTGGACTCACATCTTTTAGTGATGAACGAGTCAAAATATTTTTTTTTTTGCTTTGTAGTGGCATCTAAAATATTAACATCATAACTCCAAATGTTTAACGCTTTCTAAATCCCCTAATCATCCCCTTAATAATAATATTACAGATCAATTAAAACTGATGGGAACATTTTGGCAAATCTTTCCTTATACTATTGTTATCCGCATTAAAGAAAACACCAAAATGCACTCAATGAGAACCAAGTTTCTCATGATCCTTGAAGCCATTTTTCCTCTTGAATAAATGTTTTAAGGTTAATAAGAATAAAACAAAAGAAGAAAGAGCTGGTGAGTCACACAGGGAAAAAAATTGACCTATTTTCATATGACATGTGAAAAGCAACGAGAGCCACTAATGGCTATAATGTGGTTAGAAGGAAATCACTAGATTGCTGACCCAAGGTTTCAGCTTTAACACTGAACTTTCTACAAGATTCCCTCATACCTAACAGGTAAAACAGTGAATAGGGCTAAAACTCAAGGCTACGTGATGAGTGCAGATTCTCAAAGATGAACACTTTCACGTCTTTAATGTCAAAGTGAACCGCCTCTACGGACAAAATTACAGTTTCCAAGGTTTTGTACTGCCACCTAACCCCACCAAAAAAGGTTTATTTGATCTCAAAACTGCTGTTATTTGCACTTCAATTTCGGGAATATGTGCAGTTGCATGTAGAACAGACTTAACTGATGTCTTTCCACTATTCTTTCAACTGAACTGTCATTGTCACAAGTCAGCTGCTTTGCCTCTGGATACAGTTGTTAGATGTATTGAAAGAACTCCTAAACCTGAGTCGAGACAAAGTTTCAGGCTTGTGCAGCATCCATCTGCTACTTAAAAGAGAACGTTTAATGGTGTAATGGCAGGGATGACTTGCATGTTGAGACAAACAGCTGCAGGGTGCTCAGTGGTCTGGATACATTATCACTCACACACACATTATTTTATTCCACCAGCAGATGGGTCTTCTTCTATGCTAGAGAAAAGAAAATATATATATATATATATATATATATATATATATATATATATATATATATATATATATATATATATATATATATATATATACACACACACACACACACACACACACACAGACACACACACACAGGGTGAGAGATAGGGCTGCACGATATGAGGAAAACTTGCGATATGCGATATTAGAGATTAATATTGCGATAACGATATAATTTGCGGTATATAAAAAATAGAAAAATGCCAAAAACATCATTCCCATTTCATTGCAACAGTTTAAAATTATACTCCAAATGACCCTCATCGACATAAGTGACAAACATCTAACATAATAGGCCTCCATCTGATTGGTAAACAATGGGAAGGCGTCCATCTGATTGGTCAAAGCATAAAGGGATTTATTTGATTGTTAAAAGCATCAAGCTGCCATAAGATTGTTTTAACACATTTTGGGTTTACAATTTATTGCGATATTCGCAGTCTTTTGCGATATGCCTATTGCAGAGCTGGATATTGCGATAACGATAAATTTGCGGTATATTGTGCAGGCCTAGTGAGAGAGGTGTTTTTTTTTAAATAAAAATACTACAAGAATAATAAGTCATATTTCAGACAAGCCCCAACATGGATGAAAACCGATACCATGTTTTTTGTTTTGACAAAAAGTGAAACAAAAACGTAGTTTGTATGTTGTGTACTTAATCTATCTCTTAATTATTTTTTGGAGTAACTAGGATGGATAGGATCAAGTATCACAACATCAGAGGGACAGCTCAGGTTAGATGTTTGGAGATAAATACAGGGATGCCAGTTGAGATGATTTAAAGACATTCAGAACAGGGACAGTGATTTTGGTGGTAAAAGGACACTGAGGTTGGAGCTAATAGGAAAGAGCCCTAAAGGAAGACCAAACAAAGGTGAAGATGAGGGTAGTCGGAGTAAGTGAGGAGGATGCAAAGGATAGGGTTGGATGGAGGCGGATGACTGGCTGTGGTGACCCCTTTAGCAAGCAGGTATAAAAGAAGATCTGTATCTTAGTTTAAAAGAATAGAAGGCACTAAGAAACTGCAGTCTACAAATAAATCATTAAGCAGTACAAACGTTCATGCTGAACTTGACAAAAGTGCTACTCTTTTTTTTTTAGGTCAGTTGGATTTAAATGTATTATGCATATACATGTATAAACATAAACTTAGCATCAGGATTTACACAAATCCAAACTTTTCACATAAAATATCTTTCTGTAAAAGAAATGACAAAGCTTAAAGAAGCAATTTGAGAGGAGAAAATTGGAGCAAAGGTAGGTCATGAGGTCTCCACTACATGACTTGTGTGAGACTGCTAAAAAACACATTCAAAGCTTCTGTATTGCTTAGACAGGCTTGAAAATTGGCATGGCTGACACCAGGCATGGAGAGAGTAAGAGACAACAAGGCAAAGGAAGGAAGGGACTGATAGAGGCAAGGCCAAGGAAAGGAGGGGTTGATTTGGCTGGGCAGACAAGAAGAAGAAGCCATTAGCCGATTAAGGTTGGATGAGGTGCATCAATACTGTGCAGATGTCAAAAGGAGAGTCATGCCCATGAGCTAATATAAGAATGAGAGAGAGAGACCCAGAAATAGAGAAAGAGGTAGAGCAGGTCAGATACTCACTAAAATCACAAAGATTGCTGACCGCAAAGCCCTACAAAGTAAGACGACTTAAAATACTGCCACAACACACCCAGCCTTGAGTCATCACATTTACATCACCAAAATGATTAGCCTCTTTTTCCTGCTAAGGGCACTGAGCGCATGTGTGCATCTTTATGGGTGGGTTAAGGAGGTTCAGCAGAGGGTAAGGACAGAAGAAGGAAAGAAGTGAGTATGGAAGTAGAGAGGAAGGAGCTTTAGTAGTAATTAAGTGTCCGACTGAGCCTTACCGTGGCTTGCCAGGGCCGCGGGCTATGCTAATGAGCACACCCAGTGGTCAAGACTGCCTTATTAAGTTCTTACTGGACAATATGGTGGGAAAGATGCACCACTGGCAGAGTCTGGTCGAAGCAAATGACCAAATCTTTCAAGGGGTGAAGATAATTCCATTAATGGGATCGCTTTTGCATAATCTGATACTCGTTTTGTCCCTTTCAGATGGAATTCTCCTTTGGCGTCCAAGTACTCTCTCAGAAAGCAAAAACTGCAAATATTAAAAACATTGAGAAGCAAAATAAATCAATAAAATTTATGTGATGTTAATTTTTTTAATGCTATTACTGGTCACAAAAACAAACCTCAGACAATCAGAGTTTTTTTAATAAATGTATTGGATTGGAATCTCATAAAGCGTGATAGCATTTAAAGTTTTGAAGCCCACGATCAATTAGGCAATAAGTCTGGTGGTCTGTTGTTCAGCACAAAAACCCATCATCATCAACTAGTCTAAAATGAATACCCACCAAAAGGTGTACTGATGCCGCTGGAGTTATGTTCCAAAAATCACATAGGCGATAGGTGACATTTGCAAAGTTGTCAACTTAATTTTCTTTGCAAATCTTTTAGATGTTTTAAAGCTGTAAATGTTCTGACTACACACTTTATACACTTTTCTATAGTCAGACATAATCATTTTCAAACTTTTCTTTCTCCTATAAATATTCTCATAGTTCAAATCCTTCACAGAAAAATGGAACCAATTTGGTTCAAAGAAAAATATTCATTCATCTTCTGAACCTATTTTGTCCCTTTTAGGTCTACAGGGCTGCCAGAGCCTATCCCAGCCACTCATGGGCGAAGGCAGGGTACACCCTGGACAGTCTGACACACAGCCACATTCTCACACAGGGACAATTTAAAGCAACCAGTTAACCTATGATGCATGTTTTTAGATAATGGGAGGGAGCTGGATTCCCCGGAGAAAATGGGAAGAAGATGCAAACACCACACAGAAAGGTCCCCCATTGCTGATTCAGGTCCCCCACCCAGGAATTAAAGTGGGGCCTTCTTGCTGTAAAGAAAGAGCGCTAACCACTGCACCACTGTACAGCCCTCAAAAAGAAGAAGAAAAAAAAACTGCTTGCAATTGAAGGTTTATGTAGATCTAGCGAGCTGGACACATTGTAAGGGACATGACATGGAAAAGATTGACTCACAACAGTCTACAGCCGGTCAGGAAGCAGAGTACAATACCGTGTAAGGGGAAAACTATAACATGCAAATTCCCCAAAAACATAGAGACTGCGAAACTTGAACACTGTACAGTTCAAATAGTTTTATTCTAGTATTTATAATTATTTTTACGAATTTCAAAGAAATAAAAACTTGTTTGAGCTTAAGTATAAAATGAAACAAATCAAATATCAAATGTGTGAAACAAATCAAATGTGTTTAGTTTCGATAACATACCATAGCTCCAACGGAAAAACAAGCGTCACCAATACGGTTCAGGGTTCATGTTAGACATTTCAGTATTTAGCTGTGTCATTTTCACAGTTCTGACTTTCTTTCTGGCCTACCTCTGTTTGTGACAAAACTACACAGAGCCAATCTTATGGCCACCATAGAGGGGTGAGATGATACTTTTAGAAAGGATCAGGGTTCAAGCAGCAGGGCTATATATACTGGTGCTTGAGTCATATTGAAATGTAGTGCAAATTACCATGTGTGTATTTTCGGCCTTGGCCTTCGTGGTTTGTGGGTACTTTGGGCGGCATGCCAGAGGTGAAACAGGAAGGAGAAGTGTTCTTGGAAGAGAATGAGACAACCAAGAGCATGAGACCTCCGGAATTCCTCAAAGCAGAAGAAGTGCACTTTACCCACCATCTTATTTTTCCATTCAGCTTTTAGTATCTCATGTCAAAAACAAATAAATTAAACAAATATATGGGTTGGGTGGGGGGTGGGGTGACTAGCAGCCCAAAATATTAAGCACTTTTGATTAGAAGTCTTTAAAGAACTAAGTAAATATGTACATTTTATATGTGCAGCGTAGTTGCAACATTGCGAGCTTTAACATGAAATGACATGAACTGAACTTTGTTGATCCCATAAAAGAGAAATTAACCAAATCCATGTAACAATTTTAAGTAAATACCAAGAACTATTCTGGTGTTAAAATATGTTTATTTGAAAAAGGCACTACATGCCAAAATGTTACATTGTGTAACCCACCATTCCATTAAACTTCCTCTTAACCGAGTAAAGCAGCTCATTCTTGTTTCTCTTACAATGCAATGTCTCACAAATGAATTTCTATATTTGACAGGTCTGTGTTCCAAACCTTATCATAGCTGACATCAGCGAATGCCAAGTAGCACTAAAGTTGATGTAGAGCACTACTAAAAAATGAATTCTTAACACATTTCTATAACAAAGCTAGTGACAATACAGTCAAAATCAAACCAAAACCCAGCCACACTTACTTGCCAACCACTAGAAAAAACTTTTTTTAAGCAAGGTCCCAGTTAATAGACTAAAATTGATTCCAAATGAATAAACTTTGATTGCAAAAAAACAACAACAACAACAAGAACCTGCCAAGTCAGGCCTTTGTTTACTGATCCACTGATTTTTAATGACTGCAATATACTATCACAGATTTTCAAGGTTATGCTTGTAGATGCAGCATTTGGTTTAATCCAAACATCATTTCATAAACAGGTTGATAAAGAAAAATCAAAACAGCAGTGAACTACCCTCCCCTCATTGGAACGCATTGATAAGTGAAAGAAAATATTGTTGTTTTAAGGGCATATACCCACCAAATACTCTTTTTATGCAAAGACTGCAAAATATTGCATTTCCCTGCTAGGCTAGAAGAACTGGCCATCACATGTTAAGGGGCTAGGGAAGTTTGTTTATCATAAAAGAAAAGAAGTTGTTTGGGACAAACTATTTAGAAAAGAAGGGAGTTGGATAAACAAAGATCATCCTTCTCCACTGTTAATATTTGGGAAAATTAATCAATTTCAGTACTTTGAATGTTTGTATTTTATCAAATGTTGAACTCATTAAAACATTTATTTGACAAAATGCCATTTCTTAAAGAGATTCAGAAGAACCAGAGAATTCAGTCGTGTTGCCACAGTTCCTTCTTTACTTGCACATGTTCAGCATACAGTTTTCTTAATAGAAAGTTACTCTTCAAGGTCTAAACAACTGAGAACAGGGAACCTACAAACGATGACACCAAAAACCTGTGAAACGTATTTAATAGAAAGTGTTGAAAGAGCAACAATGAGCTTTAGCAGGATTTTGAAAAAAGGTCATTAAATTCAGATGAATTTGTTTTAGTCGTTTGCTTTTATTTTACTGTACAATCAGAAAATTTAGAGAATAGCATTATAACGCATCTGTAAAGGACAGTATTCTTCCTGCTTGCTGCTGTATTTAACGTTAAACTCTTAACCTTTCCTTTAAGTAACTTTAGCTGTACAAAAAAAATAATTAAAGATGGCCTCTTAGGATTACTAGATACAAAATCATGTGTTCTTTTTAGAAGTTACAAGCTAGCAAATAACTGCAATAACAATCATAAATGGAAGTTTTGTGAGCGTTTTCTGGTCAAACGAAAGATAATTGACTTATTTGAATAGTTGTTTTTTAATGCATCTTTTGGTCTTACTGGAAAAAAAATGATCAGTTAATATTGCTTGTTTAGTAAACTACTCAGTTTGTAAAGAAATTGGGCACAGTGATAGTCTTTATTTGGATAGGTCTCTATTTGGGCACTCCAGGCGAGTCTGTCTGGAAGTCATCACTAGCAATGATGTTTCTTTCATCAATATTGAAAACAGATACTTTTTTTAATACTTAAAAAAAATAGCACTGTTGCTAACAACACCGGATGCCCTTCCTGACGCAACCCTGTATTTTTTCTGGGCTGGGGACTGGCACAGGGGGTCCAAACTTACACAGCTAGGTAGTAGTGTGAAGGGTCTTGCCAAAGGACCCACACTGGATGACTGGGAGTCAAACCTTGATTTTCTGTGTGCCAGTCCTGCACTTAACCAACTTAGCTATCCAGCTGTTTATAGCTTTCATTTGTAAAGCAAAATATATATATATCAAAAATATCAGAAATTGTAAAACACATTTATTGTTTCATCAGAAGCTATTTTCTCTAAGCTTAATTTTGTATGACATAAAAGGAAAAAATTTACAATAAAATAGAAAGCTGTTATTTTTTCAACACAAAATAATGGTTCTGTTTTTTAAATAACCATAAATCACTTTAAAAAATGTCAACAACTTTCCATTCAAAACATTTTAAAGCAAATTTCCCTGAACATGATGGCAGATGGCAAATAAATGGTGTTCTTTGTGATCTTGGTTTGAGTCCAAATTTTAGTCAGCTGGATTCACTAAAAGTACCATTCCAAAAGCACCCATAGTTGGGTTTCTTTACCTTTTTATGGGGAACACAGAGTAGAGAGGCAATTTTGCATAAAAAGCTCCCATCACAAAGGATGTTCTAAATTGTTCCAGTTATAATGCGTATAATGGATTTTGCAACAAAACATGAAAGCAAATGTAGAGATGCACAGAGCGCATCTGTGGCCACAAGGTGGTACCAAATAATCTGCCTGAGCTGCGCTGATGCTCTCAAGGTGAAAGTTCAGAGTGGAGGGCAGAGCTGCAGCTCCAAGAATATCAACGTGGCAAAAGTGAAACAAGATAAGAAAATTAAAAAGTATAATTAAGGCATATCAATAATTATCTGATTTCTAACACAACACACTTTTTTCATAACTCAGACTTCTGATGTTGATAAAAAACAAATTTTAGAAAATAACTTTTGGCTTTTAAAAGAAAACTCATCCTTTAAAGATAGTTATTTGTTAATAAAACAACAACTATGCTTGTTATTTGTTAAACTAGTGTGAGATGGTGTTGAGATTCATTTTGGATGACAAAGAGCAAAGGCTCTGAACTAAGCATTTCCCAAACTCACTTCAGCAGAACCATTTCTTTAAACAAACTAAAAGCACACATGAAGTCCTTTAATTTGGATAAAATACAAACGGGCAATGAGGTGAATGCTGGTGAAAAGTCTTTTTCAATTACAAATAACTGGTTTAGAATAATTACAAAAAGATTAACACTTCACAAGGTTTATAATTTACATTTTGTAAACCAGTGTATGTGGTAACAATCTTTAGAAATGTTTGCAAAATGAAGCTAAACTTAAGAGTCAAAAGGTGAAGGGGAAAATTGTAAGTTTGCTTTTTCAAAAGACGCTAATGTAAAGTCTAAGGGTTGTAAGGTTTTTTTGAATTTCATGGAAACTTCGACAATTTAGTTAAATCCAATGAAGCACATATGTATCAGATTCTGCTTTTGGAAACCGAATACATATAAAAACATGCAGAACATTTTAAATTATCCCGCATAAAAGGAATAAGCTTCAGTAAATGCAACAGATTTTTATCTTAAAAAATGCTGGTGTCCAGTTATTGTTCCACATTAGTCCCCTGGGATCATGTTGTTGGATGTTTTCTACAGATTGCCATTGTAAAAGGGTTCGTTGACCCTAATTCATAAACATAAATGGTTTTATAATACAGCTAGCACAGCACTAACATGTTTTTTTCTTTATATTTACAAATGTATTATAGAGGATTGTTGAATTTTAAAAACAACTATGATTTAGCCCAACTGGTAAACCAAATAGTTTATACAGATTTTCTTGCTGGCTCACAAGATTCTACAAATTTACGGAGATATGGATGCTGCTCTATTTTTCTGAAAAAGATGGCCTACGTCCTTAACACAGTGTAAAGGAAATCCGCTATCACTGTGCTGCATACTTTTCAGCCATTCTGAAGCTCCTCATAGAAGACGTGTTTCTATGGAGGACAGTGCGAGAGTAGGAGGGTGGAAAGTGGGTGTGTACAGCCTTCATGTATTGTTTGTAAATCAACCAGCTGGCAAAAAGGGACACTAGGCTCTAAACCAGCCACAAACGCCAGGAATATACAGTAAGGGTCCAATGAGAGTTGGGGCAAAGACAGTTCTGTACATGCACTTGTGTATTTAAATGGAGCGTGTACCAGTGCAGAACAGACAGCATCTATTAGAGGCACTCAGAAAGAACAGCAGGGAAGAGGATCGGATGAGGGAGAAGGACCAAACGCAGAGGAGAAAAAAAACTCAAAATGATGGGTGTATTTTGTAACAGAGGTATTTCTTTGGCAAAAGCACTGAGGGCGGTGCTGGCTCAGCCTGATTTCAGTCTGTCAATTATGACAGGGACAATAACCAAAGATGGGTCCTGGTCCCTTCCCCAGGAAAAGAGAAGCAGTTTATGCTATTACATAAAAAAAAGAAGAAGAAAAAAGGAAATGAGATAGAAAGAAGAAGAAACTCAGCAGCACAGCAGGAAATGCTCACCGCTAACCTAATTGACATGCAGGTCCAGGGAGAATGGTGGAAGAGCTTATTCCATTTCCAATCTCCATGTTAAATAGTAGCTGGGACAGCTGATGGGAATGAGAGGCAGTAGGCACATTTGGACCAAACAAGGTTCTCTGAGGTTTATGGGCTCTGTGTTTCCACAATGCACAAAGCGGATGCAACCACCAGCTCCACGTAAAGAGATAAGGGATTTCCACATCTGCTTAGATAAACAAATTAAATTTAGCTTTGAAATTTCAATTTCAATTAAATTTCAATTAAACTCCTGTTTTGTTTATATTTCTAGAAACTTACTTGTAGACGAGCTCATAGTTAAGTTTCTTAGAACAATCAATAAACCTCCAATCTTTGTGGAAAGACAGGTCTACTTTAAAACACACTTGCCTGCAGTTTCTTCTGTGCAAACACAAAAAACAGGCATGAAACATTCTCCAAAAGTTGTAGGAACAAAGAAAAGAGTTCCTTCTCCTCAACTGGGACTTTTATCACTCCTATGCTGACCTTACCCTCTCATCTAAACCAATACCTATTTCCCTGCTTTCATGGAATAAAAAGAAGACTGGCAATTTAAATCTTAACCAGGAATTTACTACGTTTTATGAGCCATGCATGGAGCTATTTACTCAGTGAAGAATGTGCACTGCAACCAACCCTCACAGGTTTATGTGGTTCTGTCATAACTAGGTTGTGACCTGAGGCTGCTGTATTCAAAGCCATCCTTCACCCACTGAGTCTGTTCTGTGGCATAATGATTGCTATGACAACCATCACTTAAAGCCACGGGTAGGTGGAGAAGAGATGTCAGCTTCTTGTCTTCTCTTCTGATGATCTCATTTCAGGCTGGCAGGTACAGCAAGGTCAAAACACTGACAATGGAAAAGCGACTGCATGCTACAAGCAAACGGCAAAGCAGACTTTCCAAACAATTACACAGCCGTATCAACACATAAATGCTGTCAAAATCAATGAAGAGGGCAGTTTAATAAGTAAAAGGCAAGTGGACAAAACTTTGAGAAGAGCAGGGTCAGGGAGGATCAAAGAAGACCAGAAATAAACAGCAACAGTAGAAAAAGCTTGGCATGTGTAGGAAGCAGTGGCTACTCCTGGCCAATGAGATTGATTGGTAGTGCGTGCCAAATTGAGGTTTTGCATTGTTTTTTTCTGGGAGGATTGAAAATCATCTGACAAACCTTTTTGGGGGGGGAAATACACCTGCTGCTGACCACTCCCCTGCAGAGTTTAAGAGATTAACAGCTTTCAGATTGACAGCAATCTGAACCAGCATGGCCTCCATTCACAACAATTGTTGGTGAAAGAAGGAACTGACAAATGCAGTATATTTCATTTATTTCTTTATACAACTATTCAACAGCTTCATATATGCATTCCTTCATTGATTTAGTCCTCCGGGGCCTACACTTTCAATATGTCCTATCCATACTATTTGGCTTTAAAGAGATCGTCACCAAGACATATCCAGTGTGTCGCTTAATCTAATAAAAATTAAAAAGATTAAATCGAGTCCTTGGTAAACAATAATGCCAAAAAGAAATCTGTCTTTTCAAGAACCAACAACAACCCCAATGTAAAAACGAGGGCACAGTCTATATAGAGCACGGAATTAGTCAAGATGCTCACCTGTATCTTAGGCATCATAAATAACATCACAATCCACAGACAATAGCTTCTTTGGAGATGACATCACATCAATGATTTTAACTTCCCAGGATTTTTTGTCCTGCTGCCAAACGCTTCCACTCCCCTTTTAGAGGTGATATATTGTTTCCCTAGAGAGCTGTCACTGCCTTATAGCCCTACAATGCTGTGTCTGTAGCAGCCCCCATATCTTCGCTATACTTTTAATCTCTCAACTGAGCTGATCATGGGTCCCTAAAAGCTCCAGATGGGGTGTTGTTTGGCCAGCTAGTTGAGGACATTAGCCCCTGCTTTGCTCTTGACTGCCTAAATGTGCAATGTGGAAACACTTTTACACTGTAAGGAGAGATGGGGGGGTTGGAAGCCTGGCGAGTGCACTAAAGGCTAACAGAAGCCAGGCTGTGATTCAGAAGGGAATGTGTGTGCATGTGTGTATAAGAGGCCTCTTGCCCTCCTCTACCCACACAGGAAGTGAGGTCATCTCCTAACACTGTACTGTGCAGTGTGTTCAGCAAGGGCCGTGAAGATCAACGTGTTGGCCAGCCTCCTAGCAATTACACACACACTGACGACCTACATTAAATTAGAATGTTTCAGAAGTATCTTATTGAACAGTCAATGTTTAATACACTAAAGTGGTGTATTTGTGTGAAGGCTAAAAAAACAAAAACAGTTTAAAAAGATTAATAAATAAATGTAGATTTCATCTTGTGCCAAAATTCTCCCAATTTCAAGCGGTACTTAATGGTGTTCAACGTGCTTAGGAATTGGTTCCCAAGAGATGCTATTTCATTTTGGATTTTTTTTTTAAAGTTCTTCATCTTAATGTAATTTTGTGTCTTTTTAGGAGTGATACGTGATACAGAAGCAAACAATAAATCACATCCCTGTTTAAAGCAGGCGTCTGGCACGACCGGCCTGCTTCAGCTCCCCAGACCACTACCTCCTCCGCTGCCGCCTCCTCCACTCTTCTCATGCTCACCATCCCTCATGCCTGTTAAAGGCTTGTCCTACAGGGCCTGGATGCACTTGTGTGGTACAACAACAGAGAAACCGCCCAAAGCTCTTAACAGCTCTTCCTCTCCATTTCCTCCCTCTCTCCATCTCCACTGCTACTACCACCAGTTCCTCTCTCCCTCACTGCTCTGTCTTTCCCAGCTGCACCGGCGAGCTGTTCCGTATGAACTGCTGCCAGCTGAAAGCCTGCTACTCCTGTGAGATTGCTATTACTCAGTGCAAGCAGGGCTCTGTGTAGCCAAAGGGCTGCTCTCTGAGCTGTAGATCTCCATGTTGTGACTTGTCAACACAGGAAAAAATCGTTAACGAGACAGAGGCACTTCCATTCCACACAGGACGGGTTCTGAATGTGACCAAACATTCAGGCAGTTACAGTACTGGAGGTTTTAGGGTGACTTCTGATGTCCGACTTTGTATTGCAAAGGAGTTGATGCTCAAGTGAGGGGACATGTTGACTTTTAGGGCTCTGGAGATGCCAGCACACTGCTAGTACGTTGAATATTTGAAAAAACAAGAAGTCAAATCTCTGCATTACTACTAATAAATGCAGCCATTGCATAAAAAGTTTCAAGAAAGTACAGAGAGCATTTCAGATAGAAACAAATTTAGGTTTTCTTACTTGTTAATAAACATATGAACAATTTCAAACCACCTCTAACAAAAAAAAAATATTTGAGCTGTTAAGTGTTCAAACAACCTTTGTTTTGGTGAGCTAAAGTTAAGAAATTCTAAAATTTATAATATATACATAGGTACAACAAATAGCATCATGGGAAAAATGTAAGATTAACACTGCAGAGATCTTTTGCTAAACTCGGACGCGATTTGTCCGTCAAGTTTCAATGTTAATTCACTTTACAGACACGATCTGAGGTCCTGTCGCGTGATAAGGGCGTCGGGCTCTGCGAGGTTGACACAGCACGTCAACCAATCAGGGACTCAGCTTTGGGCACATGACATTTTCAGTGATTCGATCAAAGGATGGAAAGAAAAGATCTAATATGGCTACTCATGGTGGTGATTTTCGTCCAGAACTTCCATCTATTTTCTTTCTTGCCAGATACTTCCCCTGTTACTGTTGGGCAAAGGCGGGATACACCCTGGACAGGTCGCAGGCCTGTCACAGAGCCCATGGCGCTGGCGCAATCGAGCCTGTTACGCTAGCCAGCCGCCAGGTGGACAACATGGCGAGCTGCGCTGCCCTGGGTCCGGCAGAGCTAGCAGCCAACTGCCGGCGGTGCTCGCTATGCTGGCCCGCCGGCAGTTGGCTGCCTGGCAGATGGAGAGCCGCCGCAGGTGCTGTCGTAGCGGACCCTGGGTCACAGATAGATGGAAGTAACGTTTAAAACGGCCGTAACCCAGGCGTAGCTCCTGCTGCAGGAGGGAAGTACACTGTGCCGGGAGAGACTGAAGGATCTGGTGAACCCAAAAACAGTGACGTCCTTGCCGGTGCCTCTATAGAGCTCTCCAAAACACATAAACCCAAGCTACTCCCTCAACATCATCCATGTTTTCCATGATGTGGCAACAAATAAAGTCCAGAAAAATGTTGGCTGTTGCTCTGTGGCTGGGAAGTCAAGGGGATCGGCGTCGGGCAGTAAAATTGACGCGCATCAAAAGAGAGGCTGCAGGCGCAACTTTTACGAGTGAATCGTGTCTGGTGTGAATGCAGCATAAATATTTGACATCAATGACCATTTGTTGAGTTAAAGTTAAGATCAATGCGTAAAAAGCAGACTTAACTGGATGGAAATGATATGTTGCTTACATACAGTAACATCTAGTACTTCTCTGAAGCCATACTTAATGCTATAAATTTGATGATATGCAGGTGCTTCATGCTCCTTTGCACATCCCGAAGTTACAATGGCCGTTAATTATCTCTTGAATTAATTCTGTTTAGACATAAAGCTGCCAGGTTCAAACTTAAATTTAGGCCAATTAAGGGTTTTTTTTCTCCTTACCATCATATCTGATGACAAGTTGCACATTTAATTTTAAAGCTGTCATTAATTTTCAATGTTAATGGTCAAAATATATGCTAATTAATTTACCACAACTTTCCATGATTATCAAAACCAATAAAAAAGGAGCCCTTTAACTTGATCCTTACGTTTCACAGACGAGTTCATCACAGCGAGGCCGGTTGTATAGAATTTTATAATAATCTTAGCCTTGTCCACAGGCCTCCTGACAACTACTAAATGCTTCTGGCAGACGTGCAGCAATTCCATCAGTGCATCTGTCCTTGCATAGTTTATGCTCTATGCTGTTGCTGCACTTTATGACAATTCCATAAGGTTCCTAACTGAGTTTGCAAATGCCCTTTTTTTATCAAAGTTTTGCAACCAACAATGCATATAATAGAAGATAGAAAAACCGTATAATTGGGTAAACAAAATATAAGCTATGTTTGCAGTAAGCTAATATTCTCAGAAATGGTGTCACTTTAAACAGACTTTAATCATTCCCTACTAAAAGAAAGTCTGTTGACTTTAGAGGCCCAAAAATGTAATTTTAACTGCACACAGGCACTGTAGACACCAGTCCCTGTATTTTGATGACACATTATTAATAGCTGTCAGTCACAAGACGTGACTAAAAAGAAAAACAATGCTCCAACACGGCTGCATACAGTGCACTTTCTGCCAGAGAACGGCAAAAGCTGATACGCTGTTTCGGCGCTTTTGTTCTTCCTCTCAAAAATAAAAGTAAAAAAGACACAAGAAAAAACGTTTTTTGTTCTTTTGAACTAGTTACAAGACCTGTGGAACTATTCCAATATCTTCAAACAGCCATGGTCCATCCAGAGTTCCATTACTGACAGTTCTCAAAATAAAAGTTCACAAAAATGATTGCTTTTTTTTGTCTAAATAGTTTAATGTTCATTCTAAAATAAAATGTAAGAGGTACTCCTTAACTGTAGTTGTTAAACACATACCACCAATTTCAGGACCATTGTAGCCAAGATCGTAGATACATTTTTTTTTTAAATTACATAAAATTACAGGAGCTGATTTCTCTTCTTTTAGGTAAGCAACTCCTTCATTTTGAAAGGAGACCCCACCAACTGACTGTTTTTACATCTTTGTTTACATGGTTTTAGTACATTGCAATAGTAAAAATCCAAAAATTATATCATTATGATGATAAAATTGTCAGACAAGATATGTAAAATAGGCTTTATTTGAGCTTATTACCAGCAAATACAAGTGTATTGTGATAACCTGCCAACTCACTCCAGGCATATCCTCCAGTTTAATCGCAGAAATCGACAACCACTTTCTCTCTAAAGTGTTTTTTTTTGTCTCAGACAAAATGTAATCTAACAAAGTCTTGCCCTGACTGCTCTAAAATGAGAGCATTCAATGTGATTTCAACAATATTTTTTTCAAGTAAGGGAATTTTAACCTTCATGACTTGCCATGGGACAAGTGTCGTTTTCTGGCCTCCAGAGGGCGTTGCCTTTAGACTGCTGCATTACTTGATCAACTAAAAACCTCTCGTTCAAGTTCCATATTTTGCAAAATAACCTTTAGAAATCAAAATATTTACAATTTACTAGTGCTCTTGGGTAAAATTTGAAACACGTCAGCAACAGTTGCTGCAAAAGGCAGCTACAGTAAACGATTACAGGATTGTGTGAAACTGTTTATCAAGAAAGATTGATTGAATAATGAAAATGTATGCACTTTATTATTCTTTATAATTTAATGTGGTTAGTGCTGAGTCATTTTTTCTGACACAGATACAGTGAAAAACTGGGTTTTGTAAAGCAATAACAACTCTAAACAGAATGGAAAGAATGGCCGGTTGGATGTAGAGAGGGCCTTATCAATGAACTCTTTGAGCTTCTTTTTTCTCAGACAGTCAGTCTTACAGTAATAATAAATTGGCCTGGTCACATTTTTTTTAAACCTAAATTGTAAAAACATTTATCCCACTGCAATTTACGGCTCTGAAAAACTGTTTAAAAAATAGATTTTTCCAGCAAAACCATTATTTTCTTCAACTATAAGGAACCTGGAAGGCTGAAATGAAAACACTTTAAACTTCCCAGTTTCTATACCAAGTTTAATATAGTACATCATCATTCAAAAATACAAATTGGCTTAAATCGTTATAATGTTCATTTTTACGACACAACTGTTACCCTGTTCTCTACATCTTGTGTTTCTCTCATGCTTTATAGGTTGTTGCCCCCTGCAACCACTCTCCCAAATGTTTGATTTGTTTTTGCTTATTTTTTTTATCTCTTGACATATATTTATACAAATATACATCAAACCACTTCAGCTCCAAAATTTTCCAACTTCAACATCTACATGAAAGCAAAAACATTATGGATTTTTTTTATAGCTGAAAATAAATTCAGGTGTCAAGGGTTACATTTGACAAATTAGTACATATTCTTTGAGCTAGTTTGGTGAACATTGATGCAAAAGTTAAACAAAGACCTAAGTTGTTGTTTTTTTTAATTTAAGCACAGACTAAAAATGAATCCCACTTAGAAGATTGACCAAAGAATATTTACCATCAAGGGTTAAAGTGTGCTTTTCTATTAATAAGACTGCAACTCCTTGATGTTATTCAAACATACAATTAACCACTACATATTCATAGTGGTTAATATACATAACAAAATAATAAAGAAGTTAGAGAGAGAGACATTTATTTTGGTTATGTTAAACACACAAACTTATCATTCATTCATTCATCTTCTTCCGGTTTGGGGTAACGGGGCTGCCGGAGCCTATCCTGGCCCCTTATGGGCAAAGGCAGGGACCACCCTGGACAGGTTGCCAGTCTTTTGCACGGTCACACATATCACACACCCAGGCACACTCACATTCACACCTATGGACAATTTGGAGTGACCAATTAACTATGAAGTATGTTTTTGGATGGTGGGAGGAAGCCGGAGACCCCGGAGAAAACCCACATATGCACGGGGAGAACATGCAAACTCCACACAGAAAGGTCCCCCATTGATGTTCTGTTTCAGGTCCCCCAGCCGGGACTTAAACCGGGAGTCTTCTTGCTGTGAGGCAAGAGCGCTAACCACTGCACCACCGTGCAGCCCCACACAAACTTAAAAAGCTTAAAATGTTAGTGACAAATGAGTTCCAAAATAATTTTCAAAAATATTTTAACAGTAAGGTGAAGATGGTAAGTAATTTTTATGAAGGTTTCCAATGTTAGACAAAGGTTGTGTCCAAACACTTTCACTACTCGCTACTTTGTGCACTATAAAGTCCGTTCCCCATTTTGAACAGCTGACTGAATTTACAATTCCAAAATCCAATGCCCCAGAAATTACCTAGAAGTTTCTGCGAAAAACCAATGTGCATCAATGCTCACTAGACAGGGAAATATAGACCACAATGCATTGCGTTTGAGAAAAATTTTCATGTGAAAAGTGTGTGTTTCGATTTAAACTTATAATATATAATAAATAATATATATATATATATAATATATTATAAAACATCCACTTTTTCTTTATCAGAACACATAGGATTGATAAATAGTAAAATGTTCATACTTATTAGGTTTTTACTGCCCTGCAGTTAAAATCCAACACACAAGACAGCCCTGCACTATATCGTTGTTTAGTGGATAGGGAGCAGGGAGGGAATTCGGACATTGCCAAAGCCTAAAATTATTTTACATACCACTCCAGTCTATATGCTTCACACTTTAAAATAGCACATAAAGGTAAAATTTGTGTCTAAATATGGATCCTTGTCTTTAAGCTATACTACTTTGGTGTAACAACTCCCATAAAAACCAGTCTAACGAACCATTCACTCATTTAAAGTGAAACACAAATGCCAGTTACTAGATTGTGTCTGTTAGATGTATCTGATTGTTCTTGTGGTAAGATAACATTCAAGATAGGGTTGTGCCGATGGACGATATCATCGTCCATCGTGATGGGTGACTGACATCCCGATGGAGAGACCACCATCGTGATGCCACGCCCCCGCCACGTTGCGCGTCGACACCATAAGCCGCGGTTACATGTGCAAAATATCTTGATGGAATCAATGGTCGGATTAGAATCCAACCGTGTAGATGGGCCCAGAAAAATGTTTTCAGAATATACAAACGTTCACTAAGGTCACACTTTCCGTCGGAATAAATCATTCGCACATGCGCAGTAGGGTTTGAAAAACGGAAGGATATAAACTCCGCTGAGCGGCTTTTTTTTCCCCAAACTTTATTGTATGTAACAATTCAATACAAAACAATGTTAAACAGCGCCGAGCGGCTATATACATTGACATGTCAGCTCGGTAATATACGAGACGATCTTCTAAACGTGCTTTTAATAATGTTACGGTTATTATGAAACACCTGTTCGCTCATCATTTGAATTTTAATCCGTGTGGTCAGTGCTTTTTCTGAACGTAGCCAGGATTAGCAGTATGCTAACACGGGCTAACAACATTAGCTTTGGGTGGCGCTGCTTGCTGGCTGCACGTAAACATGTAAGAATAACATCAGCCTTTATTTAGTCGGGACACGACTGGAAACACAAATCCGCGTGATTGTTTGAATGTTTTCTAAGGACTGAGCGACATTTCTGCGTTGAAGCTCAAACCGCTGTGTGTGCTGACGATCCGAGCTGTGCTCAGACACACACTTTTAGACCCGGTTCTGAGTTCGGTTGCTTGTACCCCTAGAGCTGCGGGACGGATCGCAGTCTTAAATCTCCCACACATACCGCTCATGTAACAAAGCACCCCCCCCCCCCTTCCCCTCAAACACAAAGCTGTAAATCCGCGCTCCGCCGGTCCACTTCACTAGTGAAGTGCGGGAGCGGACTACTTCTTTTCTATTTTGTTTGTTACTTTTTTTGTTAAAGTCACTTCCCTCAGTTTATACTGGATCATCGCGGATTAGTCATTAGTTGGAAAATAAAATGAAAAAAGCAAAAAAACGAATAGCAGTTATATAAGGACGAAAAATGTAAAAATACCCCCCCCCCCCGACGATGTCATCGTCCATCCCGATGGTTGACAGCAAACATCGTCAACGGCCAATTTAGGGGACATCGCCCAACCCTAATTCAAGATGTAAAATACATTTTCCTTGTGCTACGATTTACTCCCGACCTCCAGCTTGTGTAGCCAGGGCTCCAGACTGCGACCAATTGGTAGCATTTTGCGACCAAAATTTGAGAGTGTGCGACTGAATTTTACATCCAGTCGCACATGTGCTCCCAGTAAATTTGTCTCCCCCACCCTCCGTATTTTTTATACATTAAACGTGGAAGGGGCAAGTCAATGCTCAATGAAATGAGCAATGAAATCATCAATGAGACGCGAGCGCACACGCACGCAGAAGGCGAAGCTAAAGCGAGACTTAATGAGAACAGGAATTAGGAGTTGTCCTTAACATTCAATTTAGTTTTAATATGCCTCTCCCCCTAAGTATGATCTGTGATATTACATCTTTTATAATTATTTTAATGTTTTGTAATGGATGTAGCCTTTTTTTAATCAGCTGGTATTTTAAATTGTTATAATTGATCAGTGAACTACAAAAAAACCATCAGGACACATGTCCCATAATGCATTGTTTTGTAGTCTGTAGGGCAGCTTTCAGTCAGTTCAGTACTAAATTTCCAGCTGCGTTCGCTCAGGTTGGGGTCTTGCTTCCGCCCCTTTCTGGTGATATTTTTGTTTTGATTGACAGGTGATGTTGGAGCAAAAACTAAAATATGTCTCACACCAAGTGATCTGTGAAGCGTTGCGTCCATCTGGGTGATCTCAAACACGCTTATTGTCCATCTTGGCTGCACCTATTTGGTGTCGCCAACATGAATTTCCATCCCCTAATGTTTACATACATTTAAGTATTGTTTGTAACTGTGAAATGATCGAAAGGTTACTACGGTAATCACTTTGTTACTAAGCACTTTTTTTTATTCTGAATGTATGGTATTTTGTTTACTATTTGTACTGTCATGACAGCAATGGTGCTGTCAGTTTACCTTGTTGTTGCATCTTCAAAAGTGCAGAATAAAATGTGACACTGAATTTCAAACAGCACATTGTAATTTCTGCATCTATTATTAAAGTATTTATTCGTAATACAGTGGAAATTAGTAGATCTGGTTAGAATGTTGATTTACGGTATGCGCCTCTAGATTTTCTGGTTGTGCCCCTAAAATTTTCAGTTGGGGGCCACAGTGCTCCTAGTGAAAAAAGTTAGTCTGGAGCCCTGGTAGCGTTTGTTTATCTGTTCACCCAACACTACCAGTAACCCTTACCCCTCATCAAGCTTCGGGGGGATATGAGAAGCATGACAGTTGTGTTTTAGAGTAGAGGGGTATGGGGTATGTGTGTTTGTGTGTGTGTGTGGGGGGGGGGGTTCTTGGCAGAAGTACCTAAAGACTTTATGCCAAGAGTGAAATGGAAACCTCCTATCATTTTCATTTCCCCGTAATCCAATGTTTTTAAGCCCCAGTCCTACCAAGGTCATTATAATCATAGCAAGTGGATGGTAGCCAGCGACCCACTATTACAGTAAGACGGGGAGCTGTCCAGTTAGTCGGTTATTGACTGACAAAAAAAAAGGAAAGAAATTAGGTCCACAAATGTTGGCATCTCTTCATTGTAAGTATATATAATCAAGAGAAGAGAGCAAAGAATATGAGTGCTCCTCAAACTTTGTGCTCCTTCAACAGATAATCCTGACACTATGAGGTGTTAGGGAGAACTCACTGATTAATATAAACCACAACCACTTGTACCTTCTTGCTTGGACTATAACAAAGAGCACTAGGACTTCCTCACAGACTCAACTTTTCGTCACAAAATCTAAAAAGACAAGAAAGAGAAAATAAGCACTTCAACAATGCCTAGCTTTTAAAAGTAAGTAATACGGCATCAAAATTACTTCAACAATAGTGCGGTGCAAGGTCAAAAAGAATGGCAGTTTTCATTGTGGCACCAAAGGTCATGTTTGCTTGTCAGAATGAAGGCGCCATACTGTAGTGTGACCTCCATAGCCAGATTATGTACCCTCAGACACACAAACACTGACATGCACACACACAGGGGGCTGTGTATTCACTGTGACATGTGCGTGCCATGCTTACACACTTAAAGAATAGTCCCTTTTTAAACAGCCTGTGCTATAGACAATAGCCAAGTGCACACAAGGAAACAAGACCCATATATCTGGGTCCTTGCTAAGATAAAACACCTCAAGCATTAAAGCCAGTGTATTAGCTTGCCCTTTTTCACCACAGATGAAGAGATTTGAAGCTTGATATTGTGCATGCTGGCTGGCACACCACCAGGGTGTTGTTGGCTGCATAATGAAAACACACAGACTGACAGAAGCTGGGAAGAGGTGACACTTCCATCCTAGAGTAAGAAGATCCAAAACAAAGTGAAGAAATCTTCTGACAAATTCATAAATTCCGTGACAGTTTGATAACTGAGAGGGGAAACAACTCCTAAATTCATAAAAGAGAGAAAAGAGCTTTAAACCATGCACACACATGCATAGCCACTCCTATTAAAGAGATTGTGTTCTTCTTACACAATGTTCTTCTTACACATGTTTTATACAGAGTGATAAAACGAAAGGTTAAAGGACATGTTTCAATTGTGTCTTGGATTGTCATTCCTAAACTAGATAATCGATTAGCCCTTTTGGGTTTTTCTTTTTTATTAAGACTGACATAAGCACTTACGGTATTTAAAACACCAGCTGGATTAGTTAAAAAAATTTAAAACCCTTATTAAATCTTAATGTGGGCTCTAACATTTCATTTTTTAAGAATGTGTAATTTGATCATAAAATGCTTTTTTTTACCAGACTCCTTATACTAGCTTAATTGCAAAGTAGTTTTAAAATTATTACTTTTATTTAAAATACAATAATTTAGTGAATAATCACTGCAAATATTTCATTAAGTATAACAAAAAATATTACTTATCATGCACTAAAAACTTGTCTTTTTAATTTAATCTAAAAACTTTTTGCTTCTTTGTATTCTTTTTTTTTTGCTTTTTCAAATTTTATGGATTTTTTTTGATGATTGTAATACACTTTGGAGCTTTAGTACATATATAATTATTAATTTATCCATTCATGGGGGGAAAAAATCCCAGAATGTTAGAAAATCACATGTGCATATCATGTCAAAAAGTGATGTAAAACACATTTACACCTAATAAAATGCCACAGTTTGAAGTTTTTGGCTTTCTGTAATCAGAGAGCCACACATTGTAAAATAAAATTGTAAAAATATTTGCAACTCAAGTTTAAAAGTTGGGATATTGGGAGCAAATATATCAGCACTTTATTTTATCATTTCCTTGAAGGATGCCTTGCAACAGACTGGTGACTCCAGGTTGCACCCTCACTTTGCCCAACGATAACTGGGATAGGCTCCAGCAACCACACATAACCTAAAAGGGATTAAGCAGGTGTGGAAAAAGGCGATGGGATTGCAACACAAAATAGCTTTTTTTTGTTATGAGCACCATGAAAAGAGCATGGATGCATTGCCCCAATTAAAAAAAATAAATAAATAACTTCAATGGGTTATTATTACCATAAATCAAACCTTGCTCATCCACTCAGTTTCTCTACTTCTTATGCAGCACAGATGACCCACTGCCAATCACACACATACAGAGAAACACTAACTACCACTGTGTGTACCTCTGTTATTAACCACTACTTTTTTAAACCAACAAGTTTACCTCAAGTTCATCCAGAGAACCAGCAGAAAATGTCAAAATTAGTAGTGATGCTGACCTCCGGCTGCACCATCATGACATGAGGAGATGCACCAAACCTTGATGGATTCAGTCACTGAGCAGTAAAATCCTTCATTACATTTACATAGCACTGTAACTAACAGAGCTTTTTTCTAAGAATTTAGAGGAAACATTATTAAGATAAGATATTTGTCACTAATAATCATTGTAAGGAATCCTCCAGTGGACGTAGTGTGCCACTGCAGCTTTATCTGGCCCCCATTAAGGCTCAATATCGAGGATATCTAGGGTCAAATGCAGAAAACTAAAGGCAACTTCCCCTTAAATTAAACTGCTCGCGAAGTAAAATAGATGTGTGATGCGGCACTGCGTGACTGAGAGTGGCGTGGTGGAGGAGCTTCAAGTCGTTTCCTTTTTCCAACCGCGTTATTGATCGTAGTCTGTCTGCAATGAATGGCTGCAAAGAGAAGGGGGGAAAAACCCTGAACTTCAGGTGACCGACCATGGCTCTGACATAGCCTTCGTGTAGACTGGGAGGGGTAGAAAAAAAAAACATATTGACACGAAAACGGAGGAGGAGGGGGGCAGAAATATCGCCACACTTTTTCAAAAGTCGACGACAAAACAAGCGCGCACCAATTTCAGCGACTTTGAGCTCAAAAACTGAGGCAAAAGTTGGACGTTTTATAGCCGAGGAAATGAAGTTTGCCCGGGGTTGCTACATAGCGCCATAGCTAACTCGGAGCACTGGGGTATGGGTAGCCTGAGTCTGGCTCGTCTGATCCGCCTGACCCTTCGTTTTATTGCGGCCAGACTCCCAGATCCTCCCCTTTCTACCCGAAAAGCGACCAAGCGGAGGCGAGCACATAAACCGAAAACGCTCGTCCATTAACCGCACACACACAGCCGACACATACGCCAACTGACCGCAACCTTTTACAGAACCGGACCTTTATCGATTATACTCTTATTAAAGCCACGTATCGTTTATCTCCTCGCAGCCTTTGCTAATGTTAACCCATCGCCAACAACATGGCTGCCTCGCTCGGACCTAAAAAGGGAGAAATAACCTACGCCGAGTCTTTTGTCTGTTTCACCTCTATAACCCTAAACTACTGCGCAAAACACACGGAGAGCCCTTAAAATTGAACGAATCGAGTCAACGACTTACGTGAAGGCAGGCGCTTGGGCTGCTCCTGCTTCCTCCTTGGCATTTTCCTCCGTATTTAATCACATTCTCGTCCTTGTTTGGGGATTAGAAGAAAAAAGGTTTTTCCCATTGAGACTGGAGGCGCCAGTGATGGCAGGGACTTGGTCGTGCACCTGGCTTTGCTCGGTTTTTTAAGTGTATTGTTGGGGAATGGGAACACGGGCGGAGGAGGTGCCGCTGTTGTTGTTGCCGTGTCTTGACTATGGCTGCTCTCGGTGCAAGTGTGTCTCCGAGCCCCTAACTAACACTAATGCAGGGATCAAAGGGCAGCAACAGCAGAGCAGACGCGCGCGCGCACAGCCGCAAGCGCGCGCGCGCGCTCACACAGACACACAGTAGCCCGCTAACGCTCTCCCTTACACACGCACACAAACACATTCGCACACACTGTGGCGTGCACGCACATACACTAAAGGAGCTCACCCCCGAGAACAGCGCACGGACAAGGTGCCCCCAAGCTTTCGGGGTATATCGCTAAAAAGAAAACATATCAAAGGATGTTAAGCAGCAACAACAGAACAGAACATATATATATATACACTGTATATATATATGTATGTATATATATATATATATATATATATATATATATATATATATATATATATATATATATATATATATATATATATATATATATATATATATATATATATATATATATACACACACACACACACATGATTCATAGTTGTTATTGATGTATTTCGAACGATCTGATTCACTGACCTAGAATCGATCCAGGACATCTTTAGCTAAAAATTCAACCTGTATATCTGTGTTACTCAGAGATAGATACCTATCAGACAAAGTTTTCCAGATTCCTTGTATTTCTCGCAGGATAATCAAGTGTTAAGTAAACATGAGTACAAGTAAACGAGAATTAATGGCAAATCCATTCAGATTTCAGTTTCATAAAGTTCCCCCCACTGCTGTTCTTACAAATAAAAATAATGCAAACGGAACATTTGAAGATTCCACCGCACTGTATGGTCACGTCTTTGCAAAATTCCGTGTTTCCAAACATTGTATTGTAATGATAACTAAATGTTTTTTTGTTCCCATCACGTGTGCTGTCTACTGTGAACTAGTCTGATGCATAACTGAAGCAAATTAAGCAATTTTGCTCATAAGCACTGAAGATGATCATTAGGCAATTTTAACACCATTGTTGTATGTCTGCATTCATTGTGCAACCAACACACGTGGGATTTCGGTTTATTATTTGCACTACTCCCCTGGTAGATCTTCAAAGATATATTTGGTTTTAATTAAGAAAATCACATAAAACATGTAACATAAAAAAAGGAAAAGCAATAACACTACTTCTTCCCAGAGACAATTATCACTGACTTTCTAGGATGTGGTTTTACTCAAGTGTACCTCCCTATAGTCACATGGGACACACACAGGTTTCATACACCTCATTTTGTTGGAAACTATCTACTGAGTCATTTTAATTGTCAATCAAAGGACTTTTTTCCTATTAAAGTATCAAGTTTGTGGAAGTAATGGAATAGAACGGGACGTTTTAAATTCCCTGAAGGAAAAAATATAAAAGTAGGTAACAAAAAATAGGTGTCAGTGTTAGAAATCTTTCCAAAAAAATCCTCTAAACTAATTTAGCCATTTCCATGTAAATTTTGCAAGAGTGAAACTGGCCAGAGCCGAGTCCTCCTCCCCCTGATCTGGGTGTTGGGGCTTTTTCACAGCCCAGGCTGTCCCCCACTCCCTGCTGTTGGACTCCTCCAGGCTGCGTTCTGTTGGCCTGCCGCGTTCTTTCACACCTCGGCCGTGTGTGAGGAGAGCTGTGTCTTCATCCCTCTATCCTTTCATGCTCGAGTCCTCCTCCTGCCATGCCTTCCACCCACCCCCAGTGGAGGCGCAGGAGGCTCGTTACCGTGGCAATTAGTGAAAAGCCCAAATTAGCCCTCTTGGCTGTCCACAGGTGACAAAGACACTTTGCATTTCTGCTAATTAGGAAACAGAACAACATGATTAAATGGGGCCTATCAGGAGAAGAGTGGACAAACATGTTCCACAAATAGCAAAGAGCGATTTATTATTGCATCTCCTGCATGAAATAACTAAGACATCCCTAACAGGCTTTTCAGTAGTGGAGAGAGTAATGTTTGGCTGTGATACTGAATATTACAATGATTTATGTTGCTGTTTTAGTTGGCTTTTGTCATTGCGGTTGTGCAAACAGCTGTGTTTCTCACCTGCACCTGCCATGGACTGCCTGTTGGCAGATGGTCTGACCAGAAAGAGCATGAGCTGTTGTGAGAAATTAAAAAAAAAATCAAAATGTTTAAGATAACTTTTTCTTCAGGGGTTGGTTTGACTAACACTTGCTGCATGGTTTTTATAGGATTCTTCAGCTACCTTGAGAAAAACAGTTCTCAAGTTTGGTATACACAGTTTAATGACACACTTTTCATGAAACACTCTATATTTGAATTGCTCCAAATGCTTGCATGTATATCACAGATACATACATTTGTTACACATTTGAAATTTACCCTTTTCTCTAAGATCTCATACTTTGAACATAGTTGGCCTAATATTACCACATATAACAATTAGTCAACAACGGCATACTGTGTTTTTGATTAAACACAATTCATCAGGCTGAGAAACTCTTCACACAACTGTCTACACAAAATATTTACAGTAATGCCAAATAAGCTATAGAAGGTTGGTGTTGTTTATCCTGGTGGTGTTTTTTGTTCCTTTGTGAGTTTGGTCACCTTTGGGAGGTCACAGCCTGTTCTCTGACCCTGACAATGCCAGGCAGGTGAGGTAATGCTAGCAACAGGGCAGTCGGCTGATAGTAGCCATGGCAACAGTGACATGACCTCACTCAAGGTTGAACCTAAAGGTTATTTCGCAGTGCACCAGGAAAGATAGCTGCATTGACATGTCTAAATGTGAGCTGCTTGAGCAAGAATGCATTTTTGCTGCATATGGATTTACATCGAGTAGGTTTGTATGCACGGTACACGAGGTTGCTTTATTAGAATTAAAGAAATAAGTAAGCTTGCTGATGAGTCTCCTGAAGCGTGCTTCTTCTAGTTTTCTCCTCTCATCCTTGATTGCCTTGTCCTGTGTGGTCCACTGGCTGGTTGTGGTAACGTTAAGCTCGACCAGTCAGATGTTGCCCTCGGGTAAACAGAAACATCTGTCCACTGCCCAGCCGTGACTGTCGCTGAGTGATAAATCCTGGGGTGGCCTGTGCCAGTGCTGTCCTCCGTGCCAACTGTCCCACTCCTACACAATGTCCACAACCCAACGCTCACACATACAGTACACACCTCACCCTATTTGCACTCAGCCGCCTTCATCCTGACAGTCTGACAGAAGCAGGTGGTTCACTCCCTTTTTGCCCTCTGGCCTTCCTCGCTCCTGTCCTTGGTTGGCACATTTATGCTGGGTGCAAGCAAGGTTGTCGCCTCTAGCAAATACCAATTGAGGGATCCTTGTATGGAGGTATTTCTGCAGCCCCTTCAAGGAACTCAAAAGCATATTGCTGTTAACTTTTAGCAAGCATCCTGCCAAGAGATCAGATAAATGAACGTTTGCTAGATAAATACCTTTTCATTGACAAAAGGTTAGAAAAAAGCATAGCGTATTTTAGGGGACATGATGTCTAAAGACAATGATGTATTTTGAGTCTGTTTGTTGTTACAGTCCATCTGAGCTTGTTTATTGAACTGTCAGGCAAAGGAATACACACATACATCAGTGTGCGTTCTTGGTCTGTGTCATGTCTCCTGCTACCACGAACTGTCTCTGCTCAACTGTTTCTACCAGTATGACAGAGGCAGGTGGCCAACTTCCTGCCCTTTGACCTTTAACAGTTTCCCCACAGTAAGGAGACAGTACAAACACACAATCGTGAACGCACACTCTCACTCCCAAAGGAGGAGCCTAAGTTGCCCAGGGTGAACTGGGGCAGAGGTCTTGCAAAATGACTCAGAAGGGAAATGAAGGTCCTTTGACTCAGAGACAAAAGTTATTTTGGTGCTAAACTTAAAAGGGCTGAATGATCATTCTGCAGACTGTCTTACTGTGAAAAATAACGAGGTGTTAGCAATTGAAATGTAGTCCTACGGTGAAAACATACTTAAAAAAACATAAGCAATTGGAACTTTAAAGCTGATCAGAAACACAATCTTTGTGCTTTTAAAAATAATTTTCCCTGTCAATTCAAGCGGTTTGCATGTGGGATTACTTTGCAGTTCAGGTTTAAAGGAAACGTTTCCAAGCACAAAGATATTATCTGCTACCTGCTTCTAAATCACTTTTTATTGCAAGATGAGCAAAAACAATTACTACAGGAGTGTGATTCTTTGCGTCCACCATTCTGCTCTGCCTTCCTTTTTTTTCGTTGTGAATTTGAAATTTTACTAAAAACACATATGTTGATTTAACATGTCACTGCAGTGCTTTTCTATGCATTTTCTTAAGATCCTTTTTTTTCATTCATCATTACCTTCCACCAGAAGTTAGATGCTTCTTTACGCGTTTTTGTTTAAAGATCTCTGCAGCTGGATTCAAGTGGGCTTTTAAGTTGGTAACAACTTTGGCTCACTGTTTTTTACAGCGACTTAATGTAATGTTGCCTCTAATCCAATTTGAATAAACTTTCATATCTCTGTCTCTATTTTAAGTTGGTTTTGTATGCGGGCACACACACGACACAAAAGAGAAAAATCCAAAGCAATGGCTACTCTATTTGATTACTTTTTACTTTTAGCCTGTCCTGCATGATGTGCTGCTTTTATTTCTCTCCACAAAGGCTCAGATTATGAAAAGGCATATCTAGAGGGGGGTGGCATTTTTTTCTGGATAATTTATGTTTTCTGTCGTTTCTTCACGCCAACCGTCTTTCATTTGAAGCATAAAAGCAAATGCCTGTGACAAAATCTGCTTTACTTCAAGCAGTTTTGCAAGCAACCCTATGCAGAAAAGGCTGCCGTCCCTGTGTGAGTCTTTTGTCTCCCCACATCTCCAGGCTCCGCCTCTCGCTCAGCTTATCCTCCAATGAGGGAGCCTTCAGGTGTTGACCTTATCGGGTGCAGGTCAAAGCCAGGTCACGGATCTGTTGCTAGGCTACCATCAGATAACTGGCTGGGGCAGGCAACAGTGGGAAGCTCTGTCATTCAGGGCTTGTCATGTAATCTTGTTCATTTGCAGACAATTGTCTGGACCCCAGAAAGGCTATCAAGCCCATAATGTTGTAATGTAGCATATTAAAATATTAAAACCGGCCATGCTGAGCACTGGCAGCTCTACTTGGCACATGCTTTTTTTTTTCCACAGCCATGCCAACTGTCATGCACTACCATGAACCCTTTAAATACATTTGTGTGATTGGGTCTGTTGAACTTTCAGAGTTGTGTATGATAGGGTTGTTTACACTGGATTTTTTATTATACATCATCTGTTGGATGATGTATGTACGCCGCAAAGAAATGTTTAATTTTAAATAGGTTCAAACCACACATCTGAATGGGAAAAAGGGGAATTTAAATGTATTTATTTATATTTTTCCCAAACTGGTTGGTCTGAGTTTTTCTCAAAAATGTGATCTACTTGGATTTTTATCTACAACCATTTCTAGAGTTTACAGAGAATGATCTGAGAAAAGGAAGGATAAACAATGAGAAGAATGGATAAAAATACTATGTTTGTGCCCCAGCAGAGTTTGTAGATTGGTTTGTGATAGGAAAAAGACAACTATACGTCAGATAACCTCCTGTTACACCCAAAGCATGCAGAGAAATATCTTAAATGGTGGTGCTCATGAGAGGTTTGATTTTCTGCCACATTTTGGCACACACTTTGATTCCAATTAAGCATATTTAAAATGCCAAAGCCTACCTCTGGGCTGTTGCCGGAGATGTCTGTCCATTTATGGCCAGTGTCCCAAGCTTCTGATGCCAGCTTCCAGTGGACTAATGTTCCACCGTAAGCTAACAACCTTCATGCCTTTAACTGCAGATTTACTTTTTATTTTTAACTAAGCATATAGTTAAAAGACAGCAGACATTTTTCTAGCTTCAATGACTTGTCAAAAGTGAAGGTTGTGTCATGTCATAAATGGATGCTGGTTTAAAATGTTTGGAAATTGGTATTTTTCTGCTGCTACAAAGGATGAAAACAAATGTAAAAAATGGTGATTTGCATCCCGATTGGCTGTAGACCATTGTCAATCAATCTACTCGGTGCAGTGTCTCCTGCAGAGAATGCAGACAGCTTTCCAAATCTATACAAATCGTAGATTGCAAGCAGATCTTTTTTTCATTCTAATACTGGACTTATTTACTATTGAAATGTGACACTTTAAAGAAGAGAGAAAAGTGAAAAATTATTCATGTCTGTCTGAGAAAAAAGTGTATTGTGTAGTGATGGATTTTACAGCCTTAAAACATCTAGTGATAGTTTATTTTACCCCACAATGGGGAAATTCTTGTCCGCATTTTGACCCATCCCCTGGGGGGAGCAGTGAGCTGCCGCATTCGAGGGGGTGACAGCTGACTGGGGAGAGCAGGAATCGACCTGTATTGGAAGGAACCCTTTGGTTGTTTGACGACCTGCTTTACTGCCTTAGCTAAACTGCCACAACCTGCTAATTTGCAGCCCAAAAATGGTTGAAAATGTACATCCCCATGCTGCCGAAACCCGGGATCGAACCAGGGACCTTCAGATCTTCAGTCTGACGCTCTCCCAACTGAGCTATTTCGGCTGGTTGCAGTTCATTGACCTGCTTTGCGGATTTGCCCTTTTGTGTTTCTTTTTTAAGAATGTCACTCCCGCGATGAACGAGTGACCACTGTATGTTCTTTCTTTGGAATATGCATGTCATGTGGATGTGAAAAGCTACTGTCTCAGTTACTGGAAGAGTTAAGTATCTTGGGGACTCATTCATGAGTGAGGAAAGATCACAGTGGGAGATCAATAACTGGATTGGCAAGGTGTTCACTTTTCTGCGGTCACTGTACCAGTCCACCGTAGTGTAAAGGGAGTTGAACCAAAAAGTCCATCCCTCAATTTACCTGTCAACCTTTGTTACAACACTACATTCGTAAGCTCTGGGTCATTTTTGAAAAACAGGGTCCCGGGTATACATGTGGCCCAAAGTTTCCTCCATCTATCTATCTATCTATCTATCTATCTATCTATCTATCTATCTATCTATCTATCTATCTATCTATCTATCTATCTATCTATCTATCTATCTATCTATCTATCTATCTATCTATCTATCTATCTATCTATCTATCTATCTATCTATCTATCTATCTATCTATCTATCTATCTATCTATCTATCTATCTATCTATCTATCTATCTGGGTGCTAGAGAAAAGGTGAGCAACTTTGTCACCCAGAGGAAGCTCAGCTGAGCTGCTGCTCCTACCAATCGAGAGGAGACAGCTGAGGCAGTTGGGGCATCTGGTTCAGATGCCTCCTGGACACTGCCCTGGGGAAGTGTTTGGGGCATTTCTCACCTGCAGAGATCCTGGGGAAAAACCCGGACACGCTGGTGAGACTACATCTCTTGGCTGGCCTGGGAATGCATCAGGACTCCGTTAAAGGAAGTGGCTTGGCAGAGAAATGTCTGAGCATCTGCCCCCATGACCTTACCCCAGATGAGGAGAAGAAAATGGATGAATGCCATTTATAAATAATGATCATAGTATGGGATACAACAATATATTCTTTAAGTATATACAGCAACCTCATTCAGCATGGTTAATGACTGGGCCTTGTTCACATATTCTCTATAAGGAAATTTACCTCACAGCATTGTTGGCTGATAAACGTTCTGATGTTGCACAATGATGTCATGTCCATATTGAACACAATCTTGAAAGTTGGTTTCCAACAACCTCAGCTATAAAATAGTTCTTCGGAAGCCAAGTATGGGTCTAATCCACCAGCAAAGTGTCCCTCATATGGCTAATTAGGGTATTGTCACATGATTTCTCAAATTTCTTTCAACTCAAATTTAAAAGTGTCAAGAAAACTGTTTACACGTCCAATTCTTTTATAGAAATTAACACAACTAGTACCCAATTACTGTTTGCCAAATCTATCATCAGCAAGTGTAACCACACTTCACAAAATTGAAGTACTGGAAGCATATTTAAGCAAAGAAGATGATTTACGTCAAAACAATTTTTGTGAGAAACACCACATTTAGGTTCATTTTGAAAAAAAAACTTTGGAGTCCATCTTTGAGCAGCACAAGAGATTATTACAAACAATATGAAATTCATAGTAAGACAGATGCTAGTCTTCCTAGGAATGAACATCTCAGCAAGTTTACCTCGTTCAGACTACTGCAGTCCTCATATAAATTGGGAGAAATCCAAGGCCAATAAGTTCGGCTTTGACCTCAGTTCCATGCTAAAAGTCTGAAAGACTGAAAAAAACGTAGCTTATTTAGCATTTTTTTTTAAATGCAGCACCAAGACCAAAAGTCTCCAAATATGCATGTGAATTAAGCTAATGACTTCTAAAATAACTTCTTTTGGACAAATACATTTAAAAATAAAGTCACAACACACAAAGGTAACCAGCTTATGTCAAATGAAAATCAAATACCCTAAATCAGGGGTGGGCAATTCCAGGCCTCGAGGGCCGGTGTGTCTGCATGATTTCCAGATAGTTTTGCCCTACTCATGGCTGATTACCTGGTTCAGGTGTGTCCAGCCAATAATCTTGCCCTACTCATGGCTGATTACCTGGTTCAGGTGTGTCCAGCCAATTAGAACATGCCAGAGCAGGGTATGCTGGAAAACATGCAGGAATGCGGCCCTCAGTGCCCACCTCTGCCCTAAATGCAAAAAACACTGCATACCAGTTATAAAGCATGGTGAGGGATGGGTCATAATACGGGTTTGTGTTTTAGCAATTAATCTTGGGCACCAAGGTCCAGTGAAGTGCACATTATAAAACATACAATGCGATCCAATATTTTTTCATTTATTAAAGCAGCTAATAATGAACCAAAAAGTATTGTGCTGTTTGCAAGATTTTGTGAAAGGCATTGACAAAAAAACAATAGTTTTTGTTTGGAAAATAAAAACATGTAACGCATTGTTTTTTTTAGCTTTAGCCTCTGTGTTGAAATCATGCAGTCATAATCATGTCACATCAGCACTGCGGTGAAAAAGGCCCAAGAGGGTCTACATCCTCTTTTAACTCAACTTTCTAAAGTGCTTACATGCCACAAATTTGCACCAATTTTTACTTGGTAAATTAATCATACACGTTTGACATAACCAAAATTTAATAGCCAACTTAGATTAATACAAAACCAATGTCCCTGTGTTAAAATGCTCTTTTTTTCATTCTGTTTGTGCTTATCTACATTTTCTGAAGCTTGATGCACATAAATAGATTAGTAAATAGATGGATCATGACTCATTTAGGGTACAGGTGGGGAGTCATCCTGTTTGCTAACCTACAACCTTCAAGTAGAGCACAAAGAGTGCTACAGCAGTCTGTTTGAACAAGGAGAGGGGAAGGAAGGAGGGAGAAAGAAAGAGCGAAAAACAGAGCGATAGTTGTTGCATCTTCACACAAACATGGTCTGTTCTCCCACTCTGCCATTCCGCCACCTGGACCGAGCTATGTGGGAGACTGCAGCATGCAGTGATGAACGACACCAAACGGAGCGATTTCTGTTCACACTGCAGGTCATATGGAGTGGAACTGGTTGACACAGCATCTGTGTCATATCACAGGTTCCTCTGTGGTGACACCTTCATTTTATCATTGTCACCCACTCAGCCGTTTAGGTTAACTGCTGGGTCTGTGAGAATGTGGCCTTCGGAGGTGCGAGACCTCAGACAGTTAGACATAAAGAGACATAGATAAGGCACGTGGCAATTTATCCACGCCAGTCCTTGTACTGTAGCTCCAGCATGAGATCTCGTCTGTTAGATTGGCGCATTGTAAGACGAGGTTCTCAGTGTCTGGGCACTTGCCAGCTAACATTCCATAGAGACAAATTGAGAGAGGCTCCGGCAGATTTATCGGGCCATTGGCTCGCCTCAGGAATTCTCTTGTAACATGGCACTCCTGTGAAAGGGATAAAGAAATTAGTGTAAAACAGGCCTGCCACCCGCATTCTACCCACTCAGATATCTAGCACTACCCTGTAAACCCCCCAAACCTGCGAGTATACACATCTCCTTATTTTATAAAATTGCAGATGGATACAAGATGGACGAGACTCAGCTTCAGTTCTCTTATTGCCATGAATATTCAAGAGGATGAGCAAAAAGAACATTGCTATATCCCGGCTGTTGAGTCACAGGTCCTCGGTGGCAGGAAACACTGCTGGTCAAATGACGGGGGGAGAGAAAGGAAAAAAACATGGAAGGGAGTGAGATATATATGTGTGTGTGGGATTTGAAAGGAACTGCTTCTGGCTGTCTTGGATATTTATTCCCCTGTAAAGCAAAGGAAGCGTTGGGAGAAATTGGCCAGATACGTTCTCAGTGCTACAGTGGGCAGAAAGTGCTGTTCTGCATGCTCTGTGAAAACATGTCCTCACCTCTAACCTGTTGTTGGTGAAAAGGGGAAATAGATTGACTTTTTTTCCAAGCTCTCAAGGAAAGCAAGACTGTAAACTTGCAGTGGCATGGCCTCCTTTTAAAACTCCTATATACTGGTCCATCCTATATATCATAAACTTACAAGCATCAATGATTAACCATTTGTGTGAGCATCACTGTTGGAAAACTGCTTCCTGGCTTTGCATAGAACAGAGCCCTAATGCCATTCCCCATATCATTTGTCAACATCTAGAGGTTATCTGCCAAGTTGATGAACAGAGAGATTGGCCATGAAACACAAGGTGTGACAGTATGGCAATATGTTACAGTATGCAGGCAGAGCTCATCAGGAAAGAGAGGACGAGCGGCTTTGTTCCAAATGTCACGATGCATATTTATGGGCGCACTGGAGTGGCTCCTTGTATAAGCACCATTCACCATCTATCAAGCAAAACCACTACAGTGTCTCTTTGACAACTTGGTAGGATGGCATTATGTGACAAAGTGATCAAACTGGGCAATCTGCTCATGGCTCGAGTCAAATTTTCTCATGAAATTGACTGTCATTTAGACTATAAAATAAACTGACAAATATTTCAGCAGATGCTTTTTCAATGCCTGCCAATAGTGGCTTGTATATCAACGAAAATCATTGTTCCTTTTCTGACGTATCCAGCTCTAAAAAGCTCCCCTCTTTGCTGTGGATTGATGAAATACAGTGTACTGGGAGGAGATAGGGCCACATCAATTGGGAGAAGGACAAGCAGGCCGATACAAGGCGAATCTGTAGCGTAATATATGTGGAGCTTCTTTTCTTCAAAGGAGGATCTCAGGAGAGTTGTGTGGCTGGCTGCGCCAGGTTCCATACAGTGCTGGACTGTCTGGCTGCTGTGCCACTCCTTGGGGAACGAACAAGGCTCCAGGGCGGTAGCTGATTTGAGATGGTCTCAAGACTAACGCCTCTGGGGGATGCCAACCAGGCAGAATTGGTTCTCAGAGCCTCTCTTTTCAGAAGCAGTGGAGCTTGGTTTCTGTGAGGAGATGGATCACGAGGAGGCTTTTCATCTTGACTCTGAACAGCTCTGTAAATTTTCTCCAAATTACATGTAGTGATTACGTCCCACCTGGTCTGCCTTGCACCATGTCCCTCTCACTGTGAGACCCCTAGGTCGACCAACCACTGTCAGCTGTCAGTGCTCATGGCAAAGTCATTAAGTGGAAGCTCAGCGATGTGTATGGAAATAATAAGGAGCAAAACCTAGACTGCAGGGACACTGGTTGCACTCTGTGGGCAACTTACCAGTGCATATAGATTTTCACAGCAAGCAGTTGCCTACAAAGATGACAGCATTCAGATCTGTTATTGTGGGTGTGAAGATCGGACCACCTGTTTGAAAAGGCCTCTATTGTTGTAAAAAGGAACAAAAGGAAGGCACTGAAAAGTGGTAAGAGCTCTGAACAAGTAAACCATTTAAACTAACCCTCTGTGCAACACCGACAACAGATCCAAGCATAAAATCATGCAACTAAGCTTTCCAGACCTCTTTCGATGGCAGAAAGGTTTCCTATTACTTCCAAGCTATTACCTCCATACAGTAAGGGATTACACAGACAGAAGAGCAGGGCCACTCTATCTACCAATCAGTTTTTTTTTCTTTTTTTGTGGAAACTCCCTCAAGCTTTTCCATTATCTTCTCCATATCCAACATGACCTCAAGAAAAAACCTGGCCTCAGAAGGGTCAATGAAGTCCAAAATTCTCCCCTTCCCCCACACCCTGAATATTGCTTTAGGATACGAGAAGGATGCTCACCTTCCCTTTATTCCCTTTCACCCAAAGCCCTTGCCTCTGCCTAGTTGCCTATTTCCCACCTACAATAACATCTCCTTTCCCCATAACCTTCTTCTTTCACATACGCTCCCTCTAAGTGAAGAGGCTTGTCTGAATGTTGATGACATTGCAGACATACCTGCCTGACCTGTCTTTACTGAACAGACAGATTTAATTCAAATGTATAGTCATTCCTCTAATATGTTTTCTATGATTTTGCACATAAAAGCTTGGCTATCTAGATGTGTACTCCCACACAGTTTCCTTTCAAACAATGTTAAAGCTGCTAAATGTATAGCCATCATTGACACATACTTCATGCTTAATAGGTCTGTGACATTAGCTATGATTTTAGACAAAAGTGTCAGTGATTACAATTAACCCTCTTGAGGTTGCCTGTTATGAGGGTCTATTCTTCTGGTTACAGCAATGTCAATCTGTCTATCTATCCATCTGTCTATCTATCTATCTAGGATAGAATCGACGTGCATTGGAAGGAACCCTTTTGTTGTTTGCCGACCTGCTTTACTGCCTTGGCTAAACTGCCACAACCTGCTAAATTGCAGCCCAAAAATGGTTGAAATTGTAAATCCCTTTGCTGCCGAAACCCGGGATCGAACCAGGGACCTTCAGATCTTCAGTCTGACGCTCTCCCAACTGAGCTATTTCGGCTGGTTGCAGTTCATTGACCTGCTTTGCGGATTTGCCCTTTTGTGTTTCTTTTTTAAGAATTTCACTCCCGCGATGAACGAGTGACCACTGTATGTTCTTTCTTTGGAATATGCATGTCATGTGGATGTGAAAAGCTACTGTCTCAGTTACTGGAAGAGTTAAGTATCTTGGGGACTCATTCATGAGTGAGGAAAGATCACAGTGGGAGATCAATAACTGGATTGGCAAGGTGTTCACTTTTCTGCGGTCACTGTACCAGTCCACCGTAGTGTAAAGGGAGTTGAACCAAAAAGTCCATCCCTCAATTTACCTGTCAACCTTTGTTACAACACTACATTCGTAAGCTCTGGGTCATTTTTGAAAAACAGGGTCCCGGGTATACATGTGGCCCAAAGTTTCCTCCATCTATCTATCTATCTATCTATCTATCTATCTATCTATCTATCTATCTATCTATCTATCTATCTATCTATCTATCTATCTATCTATCTATCTATCTATCTATCTATCTATCTATCTATCTATCTATCTATCTATCTATCTATCTATCTATCTATCTATCTATCTATCTATCTATCTATCTATCTATCTATCTATCTATCTATCTATCTATCTATCTATCTATCTATCTATCTATCTATCTATCTATCTATCTATCTATCTATCTATCTATCTATCTATCTATCTATCTATCTATCTATCTATCTATCTATCTATCTATCTATCTATCTATCTATCTATCTATCTATCTATCTATCTATCTATCTATCTATCTATCTATCTATCTATCTATCTATCTATCTATCTATCCATTGTTCAATTGTTTTTATGTCAATGAAGGTGTCAGTTTTGTCAAAATGGCAAGTTATGACTCCAGCATCTTTGTACAATCAAGTCAAAAGATTTCAAATGTTTTCATTATGACAGATTCCACTGGAAGTGCTCCCCAATGTCATGTAAAAGAAAAGACAGACTTATGCCATGCATGCCTTGTTAAAAAACTACAATTAAATAAAAATGAAGACATGGAGCATGCACTTTATAATGCATATTTGCAAATTTTCACATCATTGTGCACTTAGAAAAACACATTTACAACAAAAATAAACCCTTTGGCTTAGTGAATACTGTAAAGCAGAGTGCTCTAAATCAATCATGGACAACTAGATGCTCATGTCTGTCTGGTCACATATTTTCCATCTACATCACAGCAAATACAAGCTCTGTGAATGCACTGAGGAAATCTTTTTCTTTTCTTTTTTCCCCGACTTTATTGAACAGAACATCAAATTACAAAAAACATCATCAAGGAGATCATCAGAATCAATAACCAATGTTATTTTTCCAAATATTTCAATTACAGTTCATAATTGAAATAACAGGAACATGGTTAGTACAGTTTTTCTCAGTCGCTTTAGTACAATTCTCAGATCAGAATTGAAGTTTGCAAAAACGTGTGTACATTTCTCAAAACAATTTGTACAAACAGCAAAACACTATGGATTTCTTGCAAAAGCCTGTAACTTGCTCAAAATCATTAGTTCATCTCTCAAAACGAAGTCTTTGTCATTGAACATATCAGTGCCATCAGAATGTCAAGTCTTTGTGTCATTGTCTACGAACAAGACAGTCAAATTACTTAGTCATGTTGTCAATATAACTGTGTACTTTAGAGGGAGGTTCTGATGTAAACTATGGCTAAAGTTTTGATGACAATTATTGTAAAATGTAAGTTACACCTTTTTTGTTTGATTGCAAGAAACTGGACAAGATTCCCATTTACACTTTTATTGTTCATATTGTAATTTGTTGACAGACCATGTCATACCAACATAGAAAAAACCCACTGCAAACAGTGACACAAAGGGAAAAAAAAGATAGGACAATATTCTGTACAACAGTACAAGCAGTGCAGTAGGAATTGGTGTGGTCTTCCTACACCGCTTGTCGTTCCTGTATGTTAGGCCACAAATTCTCATCCACATCACAGCGAATATCCTCTCTTGCAATGCAGCGAAATATGTTTATGACATTATGACAACTTGGTCAACCATTTTGCAGTTAATGACTTATACTATGAACTAATGACTAGGTGTTTTGAGGAGTAAGACTATTGCACAGTGAACTATATAATACATTTTGATCAACATGACATAAACAATTGATAATGTAGCAAAGAGCAGAGAATTGTACATAATCATTTGCATGGATGTACCAAAGCAATTGCAACTTGTTCAAAGAAGTGAGAAACTTCTTATATGATGTGCACAAGTGACATCATGATGTGAAGATTGAACAAATAGTTTTGGGAATTTCATTCTGATGTGAGAATTGTACAAAAGCGACTGGGAAAAACTGTAAAAAGAAAGCTTGCTGATACCAAATAAAATTGCTTATAAACAAATAAAACGATTAAACAAATATATGTACATATTTATATTTATATTATTTACAAAACAAAAAGTTTCTCAGAGAAAGGGGTTAATCATCAAAGAAAAAAAGCACATATTGTTCCAGTGTTACATGCCTTGGATGTGCTAATCTTTCTATACATTCATAAAATTGAAACATCTCTATCATAAATACAGTACAATTAGCACAAAATTAGTTAACAATAGTTTTTGAGTAACAGTAACAAGCAGTTTTTTCTCCACCCTCTACAGAACACTGCTGTGATGTCATCATAAACTGCATCCATGGCTGCTACTAGGGTCATTTGGCTATGTGGATGCCAGTTGTATACCTTCCACTTCCAGGAAGAGAAAGACTCTTTGATTGGATTACAGTAAGAAATAGAGTTGGGAGAAAGGTACTCTACAAGCATTCTGTGGAAGCTCACACTATTCCAAACTACTACATACTTTGTTAGGTTGTCACCAGCCTTATCCCTTTCATTCTCAGGGATTATGTCCCTATAAAGACCCTATAAAGTCCATAGGTGTTCTGTATTGTATGTCCAAATTGGCTTTTGACAGATTTGATAAAAGCAAAAAGAACATGAAACTGCCACGAGGTTATACCCAAATCACTAAATGTTGGGGAGGTTGTACTAACTATTTTGCAAAGTTTTATTCTGGTGTGAGAAATGCACCAGAGTGACTTAGAAAAACTGCTTTTTAACTCAAATTTCTTATCATTTACATGACAGCAATTCAATGCATTTAGGCATGTAGACATGGTCAAGACGATCTGCTGCAGTTAAACCGAACAATCAGAATGGGGAAGAAAGAGTGAAGTGATTTTGAATGTGGCAAAGTTATTGGTGCCAGATGGGCTGGTCTGAGTATTTCAGAAACTGCTGATCTACTGGGATTTTCATCCACAACCATCTTTAGGGTTTACAGAGAATGGTCCAAAAAGAGAAAATAATCCAGTGAGCAGCAGTTCTGTGGGCAGAAATGCCTTGTTGATTCCAGAGGTCAGAGGAGATTGGCCAAATGATAGAAAGGCAACAGGAACTCATATAAACACTGGTTACAACCAAAGTCTGTAGAAAAGCATCTCTGACAGAACAGCACGTTCAACCTTTAGGCAGATGAGCTACAGCAGCAGAAGACCACACCGGTTGCCACTCCTGTCAGCTAAGAACAGGAAACCGAGGCTACAATTTGCACAAGCTCACCAAAATTAGACAATGGAAGAAAAGGTTGCCTGGTCTGATGAGTCTCCATTTCTACTCTAACATTCAGATGGTAGGATCAGAATTTGGCATCAACAACATGAAAGCATGGATCTATCCTGCCTTGTAATAACGATTCAGGCTGCTGGTGGTGGTGTAATGGTGTGGGGGAAATTTTTCTGACACACTTTGGGCCCCTTAGTACCAACTGAGCATGGTTACAACACCACAGCCTACCTGAGTATTGTTGCTGAACATGACCATCCCATTTTTGACCACATTGTGCCCATCTTCTGGAAGCTACTTCCAGCAGGATAAGGCGCCATGTCATAAAGCTGGAATCATCATGACAATTAGCATTAGCTCACTGGACTTAAATGGCCTCCACAGTCCCCAGATCTTAATACAAAAGAGCACCTTTGGGATGTGGTAGAACAGGAGATTGGCATCGTTGATGTGCAGGTAACAAATCTGCAGCAACTGCATGATGCTATCATGTCACTTTAGAGCAAACTCTCTGAAGAATGTTTCCAGTGCCTTGTTGAATCAATGTCACAAAAATTAAGCCAGTTCTGAAGGCGAAAGGGGGTCCAACCCGGTACTTGCAATGTGAACCTAATAAAGTGTCAGGTGAGTATATATATATATATATATATATATATATATATATATATATATATATATATATATATATATATATATATATATATATATTTATATATATATATATATATATATATATATATATATATATATATATATGATATAAAATATAACAATCTGCAATTTTTACTGCATGAAAAGCACAACACGTGTTTTTCCACATTATTTTTCACAAATTTTTTGGTGGAAGATATTTGCAAGAAACAATCTTAGATTAGTTTCGTTCAAGGACTGAAGTGTGTGTCAGGGGTGAAAATAGGTTAAAAAAACCCCCTCTTTTTATGCTTTGTTAATATTAAAATCATGCACAACAAGAATGGTTTGGAAAACCAAAGATATAACCCGTTTATTTTATTTCCAAAAATTTCCCCCCAAAGCAAGTAGTAACAAAGGAAAAGGAGAACCAATTGGGGGGGGGGGGGGGGGGGGTAACTTATTGAATATTCATTAACTGGTGCCTAGGTGTATACATGGCTCTTAACCACTCTTGTTTATGACTTAAGGACTTGTAGTACTGACCTTAGTTTAACACAGCAGCAGATACCAAATTAACCTCTAGCCTCCACAGGGCTATCCATGCCCTGCTAACAAGCAACCTGTCTAGACACACAAGAAGTACTTTATGATTACCCCCTTCACAATCCCCCTTCTTTTCCTTTGCCTTTCTTTTTTCTCTTTCCTTCTCTCTTGACCTCACCTTTCCCCAGCAAATCCTCCCATCGTTTCATACATTTCACTGACTCAGGAGAACAAAACATGTACCGGGATTTGATTTTGTATCAAAGCTAATTTCAACAACCACGAGCATACAGTTGATTCTATAAAACAAACTTAGAGTATGCAATTTAAAAAGAGCTTTGATTTTAATTTGATTTACTGGAAAATCTGTGATGAAAAATTAGAAACTACATTTTAGATAATGAGCAACTGACAATACTTTTTACATGGCAACATTCCAGCAGTGTTCCCTCTGTTTGTTTACAGTTCAAGCCTAAACCAGTGATATAAATGTGGCCCATTGTCTAGCTGCCACAGGACTTTAATGAGAGGAAGTTTAAAAGGGTTAGTATGAAAACTGCCACACAAATAAAGTAACAGAGCCCCATTACCAAGACCAAAAAAGGTTGAAGTTGTTCCTTTGGTCCCTAATAATGCTACCCAGAATCCAATAGAACTGACTGTGTTGACTTTTTTGACGGGGCTAAAGTTGTTGTGTGATTTTAGTGAGGTGACAAAAATTAAAATGAATTGAAATTCAAAGTGTAAATATTCATTCATTTTTTTTTTCTTGAAAACATGTTTGCCAGGTTGGTAGTATTATTTTAAAACAATAATGTTTTAAGCCATTGTTTGGATAAAACAATCCAGAGATAAATCTTAGCTTGACATGAAGCTGATTACTTAATTTGTCTCCACAAAAAAAAAGACAAACCTTTTTACTCATAGTATACTTTACACTGAAAAAAGGGACTTTGTGAAAAAAACCTAAATAAAAAGAAAAACACTGGCTCTGATATCTTACCACCACTTTGTTTTTATTTTAGAAATGATTTTTAGAGTTTCAAGATTGCTGATCTTCATGACCTAGCAAAAGCGGAAGTTCTTTGTCCAAAAACGGATCGCCATATTTCATATATAAAACAGTCAAACTTAGTGTGTTAGATATTACTTTAAACTTTCCTTGATGTTTTTATTCATAGACATTCCAGTGAGAACATCAAAAACAATAAAGTAGTGGTTTTGATTGCCTCATCACTGAACTTACTCCAAATGTTGTCCGTATAAACTTTGTAACTACTTAAACTTCTTTTATACACAACAAATACTTAATCTTAGCATTTCTATTTTTCTTGTCTGATAGGTTTTCACAAATACATTGTCACAATCAGAAAGTGTAAAATATCATGCGCTTTGACCTCAACTGAATCCAACAATGTTTGCAGTTCTTTGCATGTTCTGCTTGTTCCACGGTCTTCTGTGTGGCATTCATTCTTGGCGTTGTTTTGCTGGCTGATGAAGTTTTCTACTGTTCCAAATTTTAATTTGTCTTGATTTTAGTGCAGCTAATGATGATTAATCAAATGCTTTGCTCTGCCCTTTGTGAGTTGTGTATCTCTGACACAGTTTAGGACTTGTTTAAATCCAAACTATGTGAATAAATGTTAAAAGCATCCCAGCAAAAGAATGCATCCAGCTCTAACTGGATTTCTCCTGGTGGCCTTCTCAGCTTATTAAACATAAGTGAGCTCGATCAATTGCTCACTTGTTTTTTTTTTCTCACTGTTTAATTGCTGAAGCCATAGAACATCCAGTTAGGTTGTAACATTGTCCGTCTAACAGGTTTATTCTGCAGATTCAAGCCTTTACAGATTGTCCAAAGGTACTAAATGTTTCTTCAGCTGAAACAGGCATGTGACTTGACATTTCAGGTCTCAATAATAACTTCCTCTGACTGCCTTATTCTAAGTCCTAACATTTGCCTATAAACAACCCTTACTAATTATTGCTCTCTTTGCCAATGAATAGCAACTGGTGCAACATGCAGCAAAAACGTAATATGCTAAACTCTTCAGTTCTGGGATAAAAAATTGTGAATTGATCCAACCGGTGTTGACATAAAAAAAAGTAGTTTTGAACTTTTTATTTTATTTTACAGGACTTAAATTAGAATGTAATGTCTTGACATGTGTCCTGCTTTAGAAAAAAGCCGGTTAAGAGTTTAATGGTTTGAAAACAGTAAACAGTTCTATTATTATTATTATTATTATTATTATTATTATTATTATTATTATTATTATTATTATTATTATTATTATTATTATTATTATTATTATTATTATTATTATTATTATTATTAACAGATTTTCTAAATTTAGCGCGTTTGCTACTTAATGCGATTTCGATATTTTTGACAACGGCCGGCTACCATAGACTGCACGTATATGATTGGGTAGTTCGCGGGTGTCGTTGAAAACAGTCGTTTGCTAGACGTAATAGCAGGTGAGTGGAATGTAAACCAAGCCATTTACCTCTGCTTGTAAAGCAAACATGCGTTTAGCCTATTTACATTGCAGATACAATTGTTTAGAAAATCTTAAAGAACCTCCGGCATTATCTCTACAGACATTAGACAGTTAACCCCGTCAGTAGCCAGATGGTTAGCTACGCTAGCAGTAGCAGCTAACGTCTCCCGCTTGCTCAGTGATTTAATTTGTTCATTGATGCTTATTTCTGTAGTTCAGCACGTGGTTGGAAAAAATGAGAGTTGGGCTTTTTATGTGGTATTTTAGCGGAAATAAAACATCGTTTTTTATGTATTAAATCCACGCTATTAAACATAAAACTAATCATGGAGGACGATGGCGATGCTAGCACAAGAAACTAAAAGGCTAATATACAAAAACCTTTATTTTTCAGATCAAGCAAGATGAGTATGAGAAAACAAACGCCGAGTGACTTCCTTAAGCAGATAATTGGTAGACCAGTGGTGGTCAAACTAAACTCTGGTGTGGATTACAGAGGTAAAACACCTGGCGTGCCAGGCTCAGCCGCACGGTTCTCCTTTATTGTTATTTCTAAATGTCTGTTAAGGAATGAGACTTTAACCAAAACTTTGTTCCTGTTTGCTATAACTTATGCAGGTGTTCTGGCCTGTCTGGATGGTTACATGAACATCGCCATTGAACAGACAGAAGAGTATGTTAATGGACAGCTCAAGAACAAGTATGGGGATGCCTTTCTGAGAGGAAACAATGGTAAGAGGTTACATTTTTACAATAAAAATACTGATTAAGCCTTCTGCACATAATGACGTTAGTCAAGGGGGTATGCCTTTAGATTATATGTTTTAACTTTACACTGAATAGTAGGTATGCATAGTCAGTTAAATAACCCAAAATCATTGGTTAATGATATTTGACCTATTCATCATAGTTTTAATTTATTTTTAAATACAGCGATGTATGTCTGAAACATGCAAATATGGTGAAAATATTTACATTGCATAAGGCATGCCTAAGAACTCATTTAAAGAAATTGGAATTATTGGTCAAGTTTAGGTGACTATGGTAGAGAGATGTGGTTTGGAGTTGTTTCTTTGCAGAAATGATTAGGTAAAAGTAGCCTAATCAAATAGATTTAATGCATGTCTTAAACCAGGGGTCGGCAACCTTTACCACTCAAAGAGTCATTTGGAGCCGTTTCCCACAGAAATGAAAGCACAGGGAACCGCAACACAAGGGGTGTTAGAAATAAAGCGTTTTGCTTTTGAAATGTCGCAATAGTTCATTTGACAATACTTGTATTGATTCAAAATGCTGTCAGGATATTTATTTAATTATTTATTTTAATTATTTATGAGCCTTATGTTTCCTTTGATCTTTTGTCCATTTTACACAACCTTGATCTTGTGCCCCTACGAGATTACCGCTGACTGTCTTTATAGAAGAACTTTCCATCCCATACCAGACTCTGGTCAGTATTCACATGTGCAGACACGCCCCCTCCGCGTGCTCACGCTGCGCTCTTCCTCCTGACCGCTCGCGCTACCCGACGGTGTTAAAGGCTCTACAACAATCTTAGAACATGATAGGTATTTTACAAAAATACAGACAGTCGCAGCACAGGGATGAAAGCGGCTCCGGAGCCGCAGGTTGCCTACCCATGTCTTAAACCAACAAAAAACTATTTGGGGAGTATTAGAAAAAAGTTGACAATTTTGCTAATAGGAACGTTTCAAAGTGATAGAAATGAATCTTAACAATTTTAAGTGCATGATTGATTTATATTGGTTTAACCAAATGGACAGTAATGACACAAATTTTTAAAGGTTTAAGGCAGTACGAAGCAGGATGATCTATAGGTGTGACACAAAAACGATCAGATGCAGATTGTTTAGGAGGCAAACGAATAGAATGGGCTGGCTAAAATATCTTTAACCTCTTAAGACCTGATGTCCACATGTGCGAACATCACATATTACCACAGTTGTTAATTTTGCTTAACTGGGGCCCTGTGACTATGTGTAGAGGGTTATCTCAAATATTAGCTCGGGTCTTAAAAGGTAAAACTATCACCTTCCCAGTTTATCTGAGTTTTTTCTTTTGCATATGGAAAATATATTAAAAAAAAGACTTTGGATACATCTGTAAATGGCATTTCTAAAACTGCAGTAAATAATTTCACTTTACCTTTAAAAATGTAAATTCTTTCACTAACTTATACCATCTGCTGTGAGATTTCATCTTTAGGTACACAAAATCTGTGTTTGGGGAATATTTGAAATTTGTTTGAAATGTTAACCACTAATGGAGAGCTAGCCTAGCATATTCTGACACAACACAATCAAGGAAACCTTACATAATGATGTAAGCTTTCTCTTTTTTGTCCTTTTATTTTCTAAAGAAACACACTTTATTCCTATGTGTGGACAACACAAAAATCCAAAAAAATTATATAAGGGCAATACCAATGTTACTACTTCATCTGCAGAGACAGCCTAAGCACTAGAGGTGTGTATTGGCAAGAGTCTGACGATACGATGCGTATCCTTATATAGTACCGGAGCACATTTTCTTTCTTTTTTAAAAAGAAAATGACTTAGAAAAATATCTGACTTAATTTCAATATGTCTTTCATTGTAAAAAAAATGGTCAAATTCCATTTAATGATCACAATGTTGAGCACTGCAACTGTATCTCATATACAAGTTGCTTTTACCCAGGCAAATTCAGAGTGCTTTTATTTTGGTAACATAAAATATGGATAGGGAACATTCAACATTGTCTGATTTCCACAACAAAATATTTTTCAGTATAAGAAAAAAAAAGAATGAGTGAGCCTTAACCAACAAGGTTCTAAAAGTATGATTGAGGAATAAAGTGCGATTTTCAATATTGCTTAATGTAACTTCTCCGGTTCTTTTAAATGGTTCAGGAGCCTGAACGGTACTTCAAAAATAAAGGGTGGGAAAAAACAAAAAAAAAACACCAATTCTTTCCAGAAACAATAATGTTTGATGATGAGGCAGCATGACAGGGTGAAGGAAAGTTGCTTTAATGTGGAGAAGATGCTTTCTTTACATCACAGTCTGCACCGCTGCAGCTCCGCTTTCTCACACGCAGAAGTAAAGGTCATCGCCACGATGTCTGCCTTTTTTCAGACCGTTGTACACATCGTTGTGATCCATCAGGTTGCTAAACTAGAATTTATTGCTGGGAGGTTCTGCAGAACTTTGGCCCGCTTTGCTGACAGCATTTTGGCTGCTGCTCTGTGCATTAGCAGCTGTGAAGCTGCTTCACTCGTTCTTATCTAAGCTCACTAAAAAGCACCGGAATTTTATGTTACTGGCAGCAACATGGCACAGAGTTTCGGTTCAGTACCATCCCAAGTAAAAACTAAGCTGCCTCTAGCTGAGGTCTTCCTGTTTTGTGTGGTGTAGAGCTGCTCAAAGAGGCTCAGTGTGCTCTGCTGCCAACTAGCTGTCGGAGGTTTAAGTGGAAAACAAAGTCAGACGCTGAAGGACGCTCAGAAATAATTAAACATCATCCTGACAGCATTTGAATCGATACAAGTATTGCCAAATGAAATATTGTGATATATCGTCTAAACGATGTTTTTTACTAACACCCCTGTTAATCATCCATTGATGGTAGAATAGGCTTTTTGCGCTTAAAAAAAAGTATTTTTCCTTTGATCTAATTTTTCTTACCTTGAAAAAATAGAAAAAAATTTTTAAAGTTGATGACTAACTTTGCTCCCTTTCCTGCTCTTCTCCTCACAGTTCTGTACATCAGCACCCAGAAGAGGAAGGTGTGATGGATATTGCCTTTTGTTCAAAATATTTTTGTTTTGTTAAATACTAGTCAATGTGGAAGTTTTCAGTTCTTAAAATGATAAAGCTCTGCAAGATGTTTTTTTTTGTAAGTTTTAAAGTTGATGCATTTTATTTGGGTTGTCTTGTTTTGTTATAATAAAGCAAATTGTTTAAAGATTCTGCATGATGTGAACTTTGTCCAGGCAGTATAAAGAAGTATGTTTATTCTTCATAAATTACAACAAAATATTGATGCTCATTCAAGGATGAAGTTTCATGTCTTTTAGAACTGTGTTGTGCTGTCTGTCTATTCAAACTTGAATAGAGAACTCTCTAAGTTGATGTACTGTTCCATGGAGCAGCTTTTCTGCAGCCTTGGGGTAAAAAAAACGAGAATTATCTAACAATATTCCATAAAGTGTGTTGTTTTTTAAATGGATTTTAATGCACTTTTAGTGCATTTGTGTACACATGGTTTCATACTTAGATATCATCTTTGATTTCTTGCTCACATTTTTAAAAAGGCAAATTATCCAGTGTTTATTTTTTAGTTTTTTTTAAATGGAGCATTAATAATGTAATCCTGCAGCTCTGCTGGATACTATTAGTTTTGTTCTAATATCTAAAATGAATATATGTCCCACACCGTCTTTCCAGGCTAAAGTAACCTGTTGCTCGTTTCATTGCACTATTCCAGACATTCTTTGTGAAAGGAGCTGCAGGTAATGCAAATGCATATAAATGAATGACATGTGACTGCAGGAGTAATCTATAAATGGTGCCACCTGCAGGCTGTGTCAGACCACATTAACATGTAAGCGGACCTGTCAGAGCGACTCCCACTGGCCTCTGCAGCAGTCTCCATTTTAAAGCCTTTTTATGCCTTCAAACATGCAGAGCACTTCCATCACCAACTGTTGATAGTGTTCCTTTGTTCTGTTTGGCTTCTCTGCTGTAGCCTCTGAAAGTTAGTGAAGCTGTGTAGTTTACCAAGAAAATACATTTTCTCCAATTCTGTTTGGCCTCAACAACAGAGTTTAAAACTATAATCACCTCAATACTCTGAGATAAGAAGCCAATAAATATGTGCTTTGCCGGTTTCTTGATGAGAAGACTATTGTGAAGGCAGTTTGTTTACCTCAAATGGTCAAATTTCAGTTTTTGAAAAGCCTTGTTCTCCAACCTGTACATGCGCACTCTGGCCCCTAGAATGAGACAAAAGGCTGCCAAGGTCAGGCCTGACTTGAGAATGAAGGACACATTATTGATCAAACTCTGGCGTGCTGCGGTTGAAGGGAAAATATGGAGTGGTGGGGCATTGAGCTGCTACACAGACAGACGCAAAGGAAGACAGGCACAGAGTGATCTGTACAGTGAAGCTTTGTGTGCAAAGCAACCTAAGGAATCGTTACAGCACCTAGTGAGCCTTCATACTGACAAATATTTACCCACTGAAAACATAAATGAGCTGCTGAGCGTGTGGCCTCAACAGAAAGCAAATTAATATCATTTAGGGACATCATGACCTCATGGCAATTATACGACTTAACCACGTGCTGCCCTTAAAAAACTTCCATTCTGAAATGATGCAGACGCTTCATCTTGCATTTTGATGTATCGGTCCTTATTTTAGCACACAGGAATCCTTTGCAGTCGCTGGATTTGTTCTATTACATCACAGAGAAAAGGCTAAATGGTGATTGGCCCCTTTTAGTCTACATAGCTGTTTTTCCTTTCCTACTTTGTCCGGGCTTGTTTGTGTCGGCGCCCTGGTCTGCACTCAGCCTATCATAGGAGGGTAAAGCTGGATGCTGCAGTGGCTCATTGTTGACATACGGGAGGTGAGTGATGGAAGGGAGAGGACAAAGGAGGATAGAATAGGTGATGGCCTTGTTATGTGTGGAGGGGAAAAAAAGCTGAGGGGGGAAGAAGTCCTCCAGCACCACCACCTGTCAGAACCACAAAACTACAGCAGAGACGGCACTGGAAGGAGGGAGAGGAAAACGGAGTAGCATCTGACCCTGACGGATGGCTGCAGCAGGACTGTCTAGCATTTCCACTGGGGATCAGTGATGACAAGGACAAGAGGAAAATCTGTGGACTTTTGTTTCATGAAATGTTTAGTTATTTCCTTTATTAAATCCCTGCAATGAGACTATTTATTTTTTAAAGTCCCACTCTGATGATCTTTTGATCTATTGTAAAAGCATTCCCAGTTGTCTTTTAGTTGTGATTATGATGTTTTTTTTTTTTGGTGGCTAAAATCAAAACCCTGTGTTGTTTTCTAGGACATAGTTTCTGCAGAGCAGCAGGAGTTCATCAGACACGGTCCTCTGAGGTGTGGGTGGGACTGTTGACACAGAGGTAGCCTGCCTCAACTTTCCATCATCCAATTGTTTATGTTCTCCCCTGCTAGCTTACAGCTCCTAATAGCCCCAACCTAACATTACCGGTGCAACAAAAAAGGGCGAGCGATATCGGAGCTATCCAGTCGTATACAGTTGGAGCCAGATGCCGGTTCAGACAAGGAAAATGAAGACGTGCATCGATGGAGCTGTCTACAAGTGGATGAACTAGGACAGATGGGAACAGGAAGCTTGTGGCTTGCCGTTGTAGCTTCTACGTCACAACTAAAAGCTTTTTCCAACGGCATTTTTTGTGTGCTACTAATTCCTAATGATTAGAGTAAATGCAATTTCAAGCTTAACTTAAAATCACGAGAAAAATGAAACAAAAACAGGTTAAAAACACCCAAAAACACAATGAATTTGCATCGGAGTGGGTCTTTAAATGATTCAGATCTGTTTAGAATACTTTTTCGTCCGGATCAAATGCAACGGAAAATTAAAAAAGTATACATCATTTTGTCAATCTTGTCCCTAAAATCTGCCTGACTAAAACAAAAATTATTTATTAAAACGGGGATTTATTGGATCAAATATTGAAGGAAACAGGATGAAAAATTGTTAAAACTGCATTGTAATAATGCCCTCCCCCCTGTTTTTTTTTTTTTTTTTTTTTTTGAGGAGCATGTTCTCTTGCCTGTGAATGTGAACTTGAGCACCATTGACCTCTCCCTGGCAGACTGTCATGTCTTTAGGTTGACCTCAGTCTGCCGGCTGGGTTGTGGTCCCATTAGGTTTAAGTAGAATAAACAAACTTCTTTCAGAGTAATAACAATCATTTGGAGCCTGAATTGAACAGGACAAAAGAACAATTCTCTGTGATGATATAAGGAAAGAGTTGCAGTTGTTTTTTTTGGAGCTACCAGGTTGTCAATTCCTCAACTGATTCTCCAAAAGCCTTAATCCCGGTTCACGTTGGATGGTTCTTTTGATCCTAATTGAGTGTGAGGGCCTGTGCTGCTCTGCAACTGCTGGCTCTTTATTTGGCCCCCGAGGACAGTCAACCTTGGCCAGAATCGTGACCTTTGACCCACTTATCTAAAAGCGTTTTCTATTCCCAGCATGGACAGAGCCTTCTGTGATTTTTTTCTTGGCTCCAAATGGCAGCTTGATGCAAATGGTGAGGTTAGAGGAGGGTAACTAGGTGCTCCTCTGGAGGCTGGAGAGCGGCATGATTCCAGTCTTATGTTGTTGAAATCTCAATGCAGTATTAGACTTATTAAGACTAAGGCAGGAAGGAGTCGCTCCATGTGAGTCCTTGAACCTCAAATACAAAAGACTGCAGCTGTCCCATAACAGTAGGGTCTATTTTGGAAACACACTTGCTTACTAAAGTTAACTGTATTGTGTTATTGGCTGTGACAGGGCCAAACTGCTTTGTTCGTGTTCTGATGTGAATTTTTCAAAGAAGAAAAAGGCCAAAGATTCTGATGAACTCCACCAACTCATCTAAACCTTAAAGTACCTTTCTGTTTATTGAATATATCATTTTTTAAAAGGGTTTTAAGTAAAATATATAATTTTATGTTTAAAAAAAATGTAGATTTATGGTAAAACTTGAGTAGAAGAATATACAGTAGGTCTGACTGGTGATAGAATTTAGGGACCATTTAAGAGACCTCTACATGACCTTTTTTATGCAACTTTTATTTCTGCCACCACATCAAAATACATCCAAGTCATGCATTTCACTGAAAACATGATGTGTGTGTCTAGACAAAACACAATTATGAGACAAAAGCAGCATAGACAACACAAAAGAATAAAAAATAAAATATACAATAAAATAGGCATTCTAATACTAAAACAATACATTAACAACAATAATAATAACATGAAAAATGTGTGAGTGAAATTCAGAAAACCCCTTAATGAAGTGTAATTTAAATACAAACAAAACAAACACAATCAGGTCGGAGGATGCAGCTCACTATTTGTAGAATGTATTTTCATAATGTTACTAATAAAAATAAAATCCCTTACGAACATAAAAAAACAAAAGAATAAAATCAAATTTGAGAAAATTATCAGGGTTTTGAGTGAACACAGATTATGCAAAGACGTTTTGTACTATGATATTTTTTCTGTTTTTTATTTTTCTAAGAAAACAATCCCTTTTTTGTAAAGTAATGTAGTTTTTTTCCAAATGATTATTCATTGACATTTTCTCACATTTGTCATGCTTTGAGCTGTAATTAATTGCATATGTCTGATGCAGAAGCTGCTTTGAGACATGCAAAGTCATGTGATGTTCTACATTTTGGTGGTTTTGGTTTAAATCTGGTACAAGAAAACTGAAGGAAAAACTTTCAGACTTTTGGTAAACATTTATTAGATGTCAATTGATTTTAACTACTCATTATGGGATAGTACTGCTAAACTCTAAAAGGGAAAACCATTCTGAGTTTAAGCTTCCTAAATTATACATTATATTTTAATACAAATTCAAGGGAATTTAAACTTTTTTTTTTAAGTTTGGGGGGGATAACAGCAGTGGTTGCCTGGCATCTCTTGTATAAAGGCTAAAATTTTTAGGGCAAGCTCATTAGAGCTTGTGAACAACAATTAACAAATCTGAGGTAGAGGAGTTGTTTTTAGAGGAGTCTTTGTGAGCCAAGTCACACAACAATGGGCAGCACATTTGCATGGAGTACACAGTAACCCTACACTCAGGCAATTAGCCCCCATTACATGGCTGTTCTGATTGCCAATTTGTCTGCCATGGAAGGTGGTGTGAAGTGTTGTTGGAAAGCACCCAAAATGGAAATAATGGTAATGAATCAGTTTGGTTGTTGCTGTTTTGAGTCGATTGATCCACAGGCGGTGGCTGTGTCACTGGGTGAAAATTTTCAGGACTTCTGCTCCTAACGTGCTTCTGTCACACATTTCACATTGTTTTAGTGGTTCATTTTTTTGTTGAAATGTTATTTTGACATAAAATAAATAAAACAATTTTTTCCAAATGATTGAAAAGGTTAATAACTAGATGTTGCATTTTCCCTTAAGTGATCAAAACATAAAAACATTTCAAACTTTTTTTATTTACTTTATTTGTCAAATTAATTGTTAAAATTAGGGAGGGGGAGGGTTCAGGACTTGCATGTCAGGATCCTCACAATTCTCATGCTGTCTTCATGAAAAAAAAAAAACTGATTGTGAAGGTGATCGGAACCAAATATAACAGAAAACCAACAGAAACCTGCAAGATCTTGTATTTAAATATGTAAAACTATATCATGCCTGTATGTGACACTGCTAGGGCAATTTATTTATTTCACTCTCTAATTGTTGTCTCCAGTGAGGTTGGTCTTTCTCTAAAGGTTATAAAATGTAACTTCAAAGAATTTAGCTCAAATCCAATTTTATTTACACTATGTTCACATTCAACCAGCAACCCTTGAGTCACAGGGTTGCTGGAGCCTATCCCAGCTGTTGTTGGGCAAATGTGTGACACAGGGCTACACAACAACCCACACTCACATTTACACCTCAGGGAGAATTTAGAGTCCCCGATCAATCCTGATGATGATTTGGACACACATTCAAAATTAGAATGTGCAAACTCAGGAAGGTCCCAGCTGGGATTTGAACCAGTGCCTTCTCATTGTGAGCCTAGAGTGCTAACCACTACATCACCTTGCAGCCCCTTTCTTTGCAATTTCATACTTTTTCTTCTTAAAACATCTTCAAAAAGTCAGCTGGTGGCTGAAAATGAACAATCTTAAGAAATAAGGAGAATCGCAGAAGTAAAAATTTTTAACATGGATCCTATAACTTTGACGCATGGTTGTGCCGAATATGTAGCTATTGAATATAATGATTTTTTAAATGATTTCATTGATGATTTTTTAAATTGACGGTAAAGCCGCACTGAAATCAACATTTTCATTGACTGAGACCGATCCGGAAAGTGGAAGTCCGTTAAATTCCACAAAAGTGAGAAATCCCACCAGGTCTTCACCACAGAGCAGTATTTTCCTTGTGTTTGTGACCATTTCAGTGTGTAAGAAACGCACTGAAAAATCCTATCTATACGTGTGTGTGTGAGGTCTTTTCAGTTTGTGTGTCCAGAGTTATAGAGGGGAGCTTTGCAGTTTGACTCGCTGCACTCAGACTGTCTGTGATATTGTTCAAGGGTAAAGCCCAGCAGAAGAGTTATGACTTGGGCCCATCACACCATCGGGGTGGTGGTGGGGGTCACATAGAGGCTCACACACTCAGCTACACACAAACATCCATTTACCGATCACAAGAACACTCTTTGAGCACAAACACAAGCTGGCCCGTGGCCAGCGTCCGAGTCAGGGCGCAGCCATAAACACAGTTACAGCCTTTCAGGCTCTGGCTGGGGTTAGGTCTATATTGGGTGCACGTGTCCGGGACAGATAAAGAAGTAATGTGCAGCACGTGAAGAAGCTACGTGTCATGACATATTAAGAGGAAGATGAAGAAGGTATAATGTTCTATACTGTGCAGTGCGGAAACAAGAGGCCATTAAAATTAAAGTGACTTTCCTCAGGTTGGCGGCTGATGCTTTTTATGTGGGCGTGTCACTCTGAGAGTTTTTAATGACCGACCGGGAAAGTGATGAGGAGACGCTGACACACTCACAGACACTCCTGATGGAAAGGGCGTGTGGAAGCGCAGGGCCAGCTTTTACAGGCAACACACATGTAAAGTTGAGCCTTGAAAGACGAGACAAGCTGAAGACTTTTATGATGAGAGCTGATAGGAAAGGGCTTTTAACTGAGCACAAAAGCTGAAACATGAAACACAGTCTTACATCATGCTTTTTGGGATGTTTGCTCCGACAAGTGATGTGATAATCTTCAGAAAAGCCCATATAACCTTCAAATTGATGGTAAAGAGAGGCTGTGTTCATCCATTCATTAGATGACCCTGTGGATTTTCATATTCCGATTGCCTTTTTAGTCTCTTTATGCCATCTTGTGGCAGATATTGGTGGTGACTTCCTCTCACTCCTTTACATTGACCTGGATTTGTAATTTTGCTTTGCTGTAATAAAAAGAGGGAGAGAGAGAGAGAGAGAAAGGAGCCCGGAGAGTAAAAATCCTCTCAGCTTCACCCTGCAGCAATTCCCACACCCCAAAACTGGGTCCCTCATTCAAAGCTCTCCTGTTTGAAGCTGAGCAGGAATAAAAAATTTAGAAGACTGGGGTGCTTCAATGCCTTAAGATGAATAATTAAGAAATATGCATTTCCACATAATAGGGAAGAGCATTAAAATACATTTGGCTGTGAAACTATGAAAGAAAACATTTTGACATTTACTTGTATTGAGCGGTGGATGCTTACACATGAGGTTGTGTCTGAGCAAAGAGTCATTTTCATGCATAGTTTCCATCTATTTTAACATGGAAAATAATCAGAAACTTGTGCTAAGGAGACACAGGCTCATCTGGGTGCTGCATTTAAAGACTGCCAACAACCTGTTAGGTTTTAATGCTGTCAGCAGTCCTCTGTGTCTACATTTAAATAAGGCAGTCAGTGATCTTGGCCGGTCCATTAAAAAAAGAAAAAAAAAAAATCAAATAAATTAGAATCAATACAAAATATGTTTAATTAGTAGCCTCAATATGAATGTGGTAAATGCTGCTGGATCTTAAAAGTCAGTGAACTTAAAATAAAAGAAATTCTGCCGTTAAGTTAAATCTTAGTTAAATCTTATCATTACAGAAACATCTCCCTATGCGCTCATGAATCACACACCATGGGTCGGTCTGATTCCTCCTGATGACTCATAAGAGATTTAACTGTTCACATTAAAAACCCGGAGACAACTTTATGGCCCCCATATTAGACAAAGAGTGAATATGTTGTGTGAGGCTACAGTAGAAAGCTGTTCTGTCTTAATAACTCATCTCCAGTGACGGTAGAGTTTGATTGAAACATCTTTCCTCTCAGCTGCTTAAGAAACCTGGCAGGGCTGCGCCTGAAGTGCGCCTGTGCATGCGTGGGCTTTATTGTGTGTCGTTGAATGGATGTTTGTCCTAATTAAGCGTCAGCAGCACTTTGGACCAGAGGGAGGCAAGACTTCACAGCCATTAAATCAGGACAATGCTTTTTGTGTCACTGGTGATGGTGCGGGTTGCTTCTGCTAACCCCTCTGTCTGCGTTTCTTCCCCTCCTCACTCTCTGCCAGACTCGTAGCAGCCTCGCAGCCTAAGGCTCCAAAAATAAATGATGGCTTCCCAAGTGCATGGTCAAGGCCAGTCGAGTTGGCAGGGTTTGCCACTGCTTTAAAATGTGCAGCAGATATGCTCTCAAGCTTTCCCTCTGGTGGTGAATTGTGTTAACTACAGTTATATTTCAAAATGGATAAAGTGCTCAGTATATGACTGAGTTGACTGTATCTGAGAACTGGACTGTCTGACTTCTCCCCCTTGCATTCTGTATCAACCTTTTTTAACATGTTCTTGCTAATCTTATTTTTTCATGATATTTTTGCTGTAGTGCAAGTTATTAAGCTTTTGATTGACAGATTCACCCAAACTCGCTTTCAAGTGGTAGGGGTGTGGACTTCCAACAAGCTCACTCATGATTAGTGAGAGTGGTTGCCATAGAAATGATGACTCAAACCAATTTGGAGCCATCACTGCTTACTTACGACTTCTAGTTCCAGCATGTCAACTGAACTGATCTTGTTTCGTTGGAGCTGATCCATGGATCCATTTCCTATGGACCACGTCACTCTCACTTGGTCCAGATCTCATATACAGTCAATGTTTGAGACCAACCTGGCCATGTAGCAGTATTTTTAGCTCTCAAAGAGCAACAACAGCCACAAAAATAATTAGATGTATCCCTCTTTGAACTTCAATCAAACATTTTTTTCGTTTCTGATTTTTCAGGAAACACTTCCCTAAATGAGCAGCTTTTACAACTGTATGAGTTTTTAGGAGGGAAAGTCCACTTCAGTTCATTCTTTGGTTCCCTCTCAAGAACTGCAGAGTGTAAAACCAAACTATGGCAAATGAAATGTTTTGGACTTTGTTGTTAAGCAAAACCAACTGACCAAACTTACCCAATGTGAGTTGGGGCTCATTTTTGATGCTGACGTTTCTTAGGTAACCTGTAACTTTGTGTATCAGAGTGACTATAAAAAGTCTACGTCTGGTCTTTCAGTTTTTTTGATTGATCACTTCTTGGCTGTGCTATAAGCACACTCACAGCAACTTATTTGTACTAGATCCACAACGCAACGGCAGGTTAATTTCCCCTCCTTACAGGGCTCCACTTAAAACACTCCTTTACAATTCACATCCAGAGATTACATACAGTATGCTGATGCAGGCGCAGTGGATGGTGGTGTTTGCACATTCTGTCAGATTCACATCCTGGCTTACTTACGCCACCAACATGCTGATTTTTAAATATTGCAATGTGTGACTTCGATCAGTAATGCTGAATAAAAATAAGTTATATTTTGGTGTTTTGTTTTGTATCTGGATTGTCTCATTGGACCACATTTCAAGTCAACACTCAACTTTAACAACAGACCAGACAGACCCCTTTTTCATCTTGTTTGAGACATATTTGTTAAAATTCAGATACTGATAGAGCCTTGATAACACGATTATCTTTGTGATGTTTTGCGCTCACAGCAGGACAATACCATTCTCAGGTCCAGGTAATGGGGATGTGGGAAGTCTCTACAGGCAGGATAGATTTTCCATGAATCAGACCAATCACAGCGACCAAGAAACAAATGGTATGAGTAGTCCCGATGATTGTTGTAGCAACTCAGTTTTGGATTTGTTGATACTTTGGACTGGGACGTAACCTGTGTTTGGCCAAATGTGCAAAATCCTCATTGGAAACTGTCAGAATTGTTAGTCATTATTTTGAAAGACCTACATCTATGAAAGCATTTCCTTGTTGGAGTTTATTTATTTTTTTTTTTTTTTACATTCTTCCATAAAAACAAGCAGCAGGATACTGTACCCTATCGTGGATTGCTAAGAGTGGTTTATTTTTATTTTTTATCTTGTCCAACTGTTATTTTTGTTTATTTGCAGAGGCTTGTGCACAAGTGGTCCCAAAGGTGGTTTTCTTATTGGGTCATTGAACCGGCTTTCTTAGCGGGAGAAAGGTTGTGCCCTTTTCTTGTTTTGCCTGATCAGGTCAATTAGCCTAATTGGCAACACTTTGAAGGCATATTGATAAAGGCTATTTGTTGCAGTTGGAGTTGGTCTCCTGCAGCGAGGACACAGCTTCTGGTGCTAGTCACCAAGCCAAACTGTAATGGGTTTCATGGAAACATGTACGGCATATTCTGGGCTTAAGCTTCTCTTTGTATAGATTTCACACAGTACATCTGTGGACTTTATGACAGGTTTTTATGCAGCCAAGCTCCAAGTTCACTTAAAAAGGACTTTAGAATGAATGGGCTCGTATCTTTGCACATCTCTAATACATGAACCCTGGCTTTGTCACAAGGTTTTATTTAATTGTTAAATCAAACATAAAACCATTTAGATCAATGGATGATAAAATTCTCAGATGCAACACTTACACTTACACTCCACACCAGGTAATAAATCATGTTTTGATCCACTTGCTGATGCTGCTTGGACATCACTCTTCATCTTACTGCCAGCATTATTAATAATACATGTAATTTCAAGCGTCTTTCAGGTCTCTCCAGGTCACTGTAGACATAAAAAAAGACCAAATAATAAAAGTCAGTGTGCACAAAGCATCACATGCACCAAACTTAAACAAAACTCCCCATCATTGAGCATGTTTTCATGAGATTGCATAGAAATATTTCTTCTTGCTGAGGTGGTGGTGGGCAGAATAGCATTATCTGAAGACAATAAAACTGTCTTCATGTGCAGGCTTTGAGTTCTTACATATAAAAAAGGGGAGTCACAGAAAACCATAAAAACAGTCTAAAAAAATTAAATACGGATTACAACAACAGAGTAAGGAACAAAAGTTGCTTGATGTTTGTTGTTGTCAATTACAAATGAATATGATCGCACAAGGGCTGGATTTTATGGAACAAACACATTTTCCTACAGTTGTGAATCTTCATAAACACTGCATGCAACCACTGTCCACACAAACCTGTGCACAAGTTCTTATTTTCAAAATAAAAGTGTTTTTTTTTGGTCATGGTTTTAATCAGCTTGTCTCTAATTAATGCAACTTAGCTTGCTAGAATTTGGGGTAAAAACAAAAACAAACAAACCCTGCTGTCCTAGACTGAAATGAAGCAGGCCTGACCCAGTTTGTCATATTTATAGAAACGAGGGGGGGGTGGCTCTAGATGTCAGCTGTGTCATTGTCCAGTAAATCTGGGTCTGAGTGAGCAGTTGGATGCAAAGTGACTATTATGAAATATACTTCACTCTTCGTTCTATATTTAACAATTATGGCTGTAAATTGTTTCTTTCACTTGAAATAGATGCTGGTTTGTCTTTAGAATTCAGTCTGTGTTGTTTCTGTTTAAATTATCGAAGCAAACAGCAAAGGGTCAGAAACAGTTCTGAATGCCAAGTTAAAAGTTATTTTTGAAAGTTACTTTTATTTTTTCCTTTGAAAGTTATTATTTAAAATGTTTCCGTTGATCTCGTTTTGACCAACTTTACTGATTAAAAGAGCTTTTTTCTAGTTGACCAGCTGTGAACTCTTGCTTTTCAAACTTTAAGAAAATATAAAAAAAATGTTAGCATCTGGTTTTTTTTTGTATTGATTTCTATCATGTCCTGTTTTTATTATAAGAACATGCAATTTTTTTTTCCGATGATCAGTAAAATAGCTTGTTTTCTCTTCAAGTGTAATGATTTGGTCCTAAGTAAAGATGCCAGAATCTGCATGGAGATCAGGAAACTCTCCACTGTCGTTTGGACGGCTGGGGTTTTTCAGCATTATCTTGTACTTGATAAAGCCAGACGGGGCCCTGGCTACACAACAGTTGCCAGCAGACTGTCTGTTTCCTTCTTATTATTCCAAGTATTTCACACTGGGAAAACATAACTTCGTTTTGGTCCTGTTTGATTTTGGTTGAAAACCTAGTGTAAAAGTGATAATTTTATAGAAAATCTTGGCAGTGCTTGCTCATTTTTTAAAATCTAAGTCGCCGAATAATTAAAAAAGTGAAGAAGTAGTAAATATTTCCACACCGCTTCTTTTTTTATACTTAGAAAAATACAGCTTGTGCAATTAAGCTTTTTGACGTTTAAGTCAAATAGACTTTCACAGTCACACATAAATGGAATCATTGCACACACCTTAACACCATTTGCAGATAAATTCACAAAATAAAATAAAATAAAAACTTTACTGCATCACAAAGCTCAGAAATATAAATTCACTACCACGAAAATGTAGCCTCATCTCCCCTTCAAAGTTCAGCACAATGCAGACAAAAGAGCTTCAGAGTGAATGAAGGGGCTATGAGGCAAGTTCTTTGGTCTACTATTAATTTTACATAGTCCAAGAAGGCTGTAGATATTTTTTATCCATTTAATTAGTTCTGCTGTCTCCAAGTTGGCCAGATCTATTTCACTGCGGACGTGCAGTCATTCATTCATGGAATTAATCAAATAAGTGTTTCAATGCATGAGGATGATTCGCACGCTAATTCATATTTAGTGTTTGTATTATTGTTTTCGCATCCAGACTCGCTAAAGCACAGTTGTGCGAATGGAGCGCAATCTGGCTCAACATTTATGCACAGTTTTTTATTGATCTTGACATGTATCATTATGAATAATGGGTCAGTCTGCTTAAATACAGATGTATTTTACATGGAGACAGACCAGCGATGAAGGCCTGAGGCATTTCTCCTTCAATTCTTTCTGCACAGAAATTCAGGACATGTGTTTGCGAAATCCAATCACAACATCCAAACATATGATTTATTCATTTGAACAAAACTTATACAAGTTTTATAGTCGTTTTCATTTTGTGGTTTTGGATGTGACCGAAAAGCAAGTGGAGACGCTGTGCAGGAGTTGGTGGTCTGCATGACCACTAGGGGTCAGGCTGACTCTAAACATTTGATGCTTTCTGGTAATGAGAAGCTCTGTGAACTAACACAACAAAACAAAGTCAAAGTTGATAAGAGTAGATGAAGAAAAGGAACGCTAACAAAAAAACAAAACAAGAATGAAACCACTGTTGTTATTTGAAACATTGACAACTGTGTGTTTGATGAGAAGCAGCAGTGGAAATTAAAGATGAAAAGAATCTGGGGCTGACAAATAAAGCCAAAATCACATAAAACTTCTCTTGAACTTGCATCCCAAATTCTGTCTTGTGGCTTTAAAAGTAGACATTTAATCACTTTAAGTACATTCTACTTATTTAAAACAAAAATGTAGTTTGGTGGCAAAAAAAGACATTAAAAATGAACAACAGTGAGCAGCTGATGTTCTGGCTTTTCTTTAATTGTATAAATAAGATCCTTCAAATCACACAACTTGTTTTTTGACAAACTATACTCTGCAAAGGACTTAAATCTTTTGACGAGGCTTCTGGTTGTTGGAAAAGCTTCAGAGCCGAAGAGAAATAGAAAAAGTCAAGGGGAGAAAATGGAAGGACCCTTGTTACTGATTAATTTTGGTTTCTTTGGTCTTCACAGGAGGCTAAAGATTCCCTGCGATCCGTTATTTCTGTACCAAATATGATATTTGCAGTTTAGAAAAAAAAGAGATGATTTTGTTTCCGTCCATATCTGAGTTTGTACAGTTTTTTTAAGTTTTTTATAGTTCTTATTTTTCTTTTAAAAAAGATTGCAAAAGATATCAATCAAATTTCTTGCACGGTCAGAAATTTTCTTAGCTATGACAAAGATACTTCCTGATCTGAATGTCAGTATTCCTGCCATTCATATCTTCTTATATTCAAAACAACTATGGATAATAGGCTAAAACAGTATGACTTCTAAAAGATAATTTATAAAATCTACAATTTAAGTTTTTGCTTCTGCAAATTAGAATCTATTTAAAGTTTTCCCCTGGCCCATTTTTAAAAATGTATTCTGAGAGAATAACATCATTTGAAGTTGTACTTTATTGGACAATAACTTAATGTTTTAAAAAGCACAAAATACAAATCTAAACCTATTCAGGAACCCCCTTTTTTTTAAGAAATGCATTTCTTTGCGCTTTAAGAAATGTAAAAACATTGGAAAAAGAAAATAAAAACTACATGTGGTCGGCATTTTTGCCTGTGATATGAATTACATAGAGATTACTGACTTTGCCCATTTATTTTCAATTTGGAACTGATTAAAAAACTTGTGTTAATTTGAGTTTATGTATTACTTAAAAAGTTAAATAGTTAAAGTGAATATAACATTTACAAATAGAACAGTAATTTATTAAGACAAAAGCAAGATATTGAGAAAAATAATCAGAAATCCACATGTAAATAAAAGAACTAATACTTTTTTGTGTCATAATTTTTTGCTTCTTTCCCCACACATTTCATTCTAGCATTTCTCTCTTCTCTTGCAGTCTTGTGAGTGTATGTGTGCTTAAAAACAAGCGCTCTATTGCAGTGTGTTTTTACACAACCCTGTAGACAGCACAGTCAAGTCTTTAACAAGCTGTCAAGGGCCAAAACATTGTTCTCCTGCACCAGTTAACACAGTGCAGCGTGCAGCTCAGGTTGTGACACCTTTAGAGTAGCTCTGTGGTCCAGAGGCAGACCAGCTTGCACACACAAACACAAAATCTGTGTCTGTACTCACCTTCTCACTTCAAGCCCCAAAACAGCTAATAGGCGGCAGTCTTCTGGCTTAATAGGAGTGCAGAGAGAGTTCTCCTGTCGAGGTAGATAGGGCCCTCTGGGCAAAAACACATTAACCTATTTGGAGGGCGTGAATTCTAGATGGTGTTATTAGCAGAGAGTCTGAGCACCTTGAGCCGAGCTGCGTTAATACACTGTGTGAGTTTGTGTTGGTGTTTCAGACAGGGGAAGGAGGTGTGCGGAGGAAAGAAAGTTCCTGTCTTTCTCAACTACCTGAAACTAGAGGGGAGGTCCAATCCATCTATGCAGGCTGTGAATCAACAGATTGGAGGAAAGAAAAACTCCTTCACTCAGGGTTTTGTTAGAGGAAAAAAAAGTCAGCAGCCCAAAAAACAAACAAACAAGAAAGTTGCTCAAGTTTAATAAAATGTGACATCAGGCAACCAAACAACAGGTTTTCTTTCGTTTCATTTTTACACATCCTAATCAGCTTCGTCTTTACTACTCATTTTTGCACTAATGCAAATGAAGTCATGTAATTACGGTTATGCCATCCTCCAATTTGACCTAATTAGCCAATTAAGACTAATCACAGCTTTAGTTTTGGCGCAAGGTTTTTCATGGAAAACCATTCATCAACTTTACATCCCATTTATTACCAGAAGACACCCGGGCTCTCTATGACTGTTCCACACTTCCGTTGCTTCCTAGAGGGAGCACGGATGTAATGGAGCCTTCTATTACATTGTTAAACACAGTTCAATTTAACAGTCTTTAAAACAAAACAAAAACCAAAGGACAAGTTAATTCATCACTTCCTCATCAGTTTATACATCAGGGAAACTGAATATTCTGAATGGTTTTAGCAGTAAAGTGCATACAGCTATGAGCTGAGGGTCACGCGGGCCACTAACCTGTCCCGTTCCTGTCTACCGCTTGCGACACTCTAACCCCTATTGTGCCACTGCATTATCTACTTTTAGTGAGATTCTCCTGTTTCATGAATTTCGTCAAAGTTGTACATTATTAAAGGGCAGAAATAATTTAGTGAATATTCATTATTTATGTTTATACAAGGAGCTTGTCCGCAGGGAGCAGGTCTCATTTTCAGGCTCATATTTTGTAAACAGGCAGTCACAAAAGTGACAGTTCCTCTGATTTGAAGAGACAGGCCTGCTTATGGAGAGTGATGCCTACCTTGAATTCAAATGGAAAGGTGATCAATTTTTAATCCTTTTTTTATTTTTTTTTCATGCTGCATTTGCATTGACTCCCTTCCCAGATTCCAGCGCTTCTGATGTCCCTTCTAAATGTACAATGTGGGGCATGCAGGTGAGTTTGAAGTGGTAAAAAATAAGAAAGAGTAGACGGCATAGGCAAAACACGAAAAAAAAAACAGTTTATATTATGCGTAGTTGATGAGAGAATAATTATGAAGATTTATTTGAATGTTTCTTTTTATTCAAAATAAGGTTTTATCCTATTTTAAGAGCTACGACAAATTTCTGAAGAAGTATCTTTGAGTAGCCTAAAGTGTCCCAGATTCAAGGAGTTTCCTCTTTTCTCTAAGTGTTTAATGGAAGTTTGTCGTTAAAAGGCTGCTGGCTTGATCAGCACTAGAACTTTCTAAGCAGACAGGCAGGCAGGCTGCCGAGGCCAGACAACCATGTCCCTGTTTGTTATTGTGCTGCAGCACGTCCACGGCCACCGTGCCCGACAAGCCGACAAGTACGAACAAAATCGCTTTTCAAGGAGATTAAAGTAAGAACACCATCATGTGAACTTTTTTTTTTTTTTATGGGAGTGGGGGTATCTCTATATTTCCTTTGGGCTGGCATTAATTTTAAAGCTGCATTTTAAAGTTGGGGAAAAGAGAATGCTTTGCTCAAAGTGAGTTATATGGCTATGCAAATGAACAGAATAAATGTCAAAACTGTGGTGAAGATTTGATGAGGACAGAGAGCGCTTGTCGTGGTTGTGAAGAGTGTGGCTGACTGAGAGGACAAGTGACGTTCATTTTCAAAGGGAAGTTTCACGCTGCCATTGTAACTTGTGGATAAATTTTAATGCCCCACTCTGACGACTCTGTGTCATTCTCCCTCTTTCGTTCTTTTTTTTTTTCTGTTTTTTTTGTAAGCACCCATCGCGATCTCCTCTCTCAATCCACGCTGACACGTGCATGTGGCGTGCCAGGAGCCAGAAAGCTTCTACACATGGAAAAGAAATATGGAAGAGGGGGGTTGGCGGGAGAAAAAAGTCTTTATAAAACATTCATCACAAATGTCTCTAATCCACTACTGCATTGTCAAGGAGATGTTATAAAGCACACATTGTAAATGGATTCTTCCCTCACTGACTAAAGTCATTTCTACAAAGGGATGGGGGAGTGGAGCCAGGACGACAGGGGCCATTCTTGTGTGGCACCAGACAAGTACACAGTGTGAGCAGATGAGCAGCACTCTCTGGGACTGCATTACTACCTGTCCCCAGTGCTGCGCTGCCACTGAGCCCCACTCTAATGTACAAGCTGGCCACATTCCCCCTTGTCAGGGCCTTGACGTGGACATCAAAAATTACCCAACCTAAAGTGACAGCCGGCACTCCATCCCGTCGCTCCGTTCTCTGCAGCTCTTCCAACCTGCTTTGAAAGTGGAGACTGCCAGTGCAACCATACAGCGGCAGGCACTTTTATTTATTCCACACCGCAGGCGAAAGGAGGTAAAACAATATGGATGGCACTGTGGAAGCTCATAATATTAGCTTTAGCTTACGGGCTCTCGGCCATAAATATCGCACTGCCTCATGGAAAGTATGATTGGAGTCACTTGAAGTATTAAGATTTTCAGAAGAAGGGAAAGCGGAGTGGGAAAAAACCCAGTATGTGGTGTCACTGCGCTCCTTTCATCTTTTATCAAATCACCCTTCAGCTCCTCTGTCCTACCAGTGCAAAGTGACATAAGTCTCTCATGCTTTTAGTGGCACTTTGAAAAATAAGACCTCAGTGAAGCAAAAATAATCAGTCTTTTCAACACTTCACTTCATCGGGCGATGCTCTCCGCTCCACATTTTCAGAGCCTCTTCAATCACATATGATGATATTGGGTATTACTTATTTATTTTCTGCCTGTTGGAGGGGTACAGAGGTTGAAAAGAGGAAGAAGTGACAAGATGGTAAAAAGGGAGTCTCGTCGTGTCACAAACACACACGCCAACACCCAAACAAACTTTGACACATTTTTGGTCCAGCTTTGATGTCTTTCATTTCCTTATTTTCACATTAGTAAAGGAGTGACATTGTATGATCTTAACATTCTCGTTGTCGTGGTACTATGGATCCGGTTGTGCGCGTTTTAGGAGTGTCAAAGAAAAACTTGATGTTTTTCTCTGCACATTTCTCTTGAGAACATGTGTTTTTTGACTCATAATATGACTGCTGAGATGTGTATTGACATGCTTTAAGACACATGAGTGCATCATGCTGAAATTCCTCAGAGGCATGTTCATCAACTGCACAGCAACCTCGATCAAGGACACGGTTAAAAGAACCTCTGCCTCATCTGGAACGAAAACATTTTGCCTTTTCTTCCAATCAATAATCTTTTGTAGCTTGGATCGTGCTTCTGTTCTGCTCTACACGTCCCCAGACTGACACCATTCAGTCCATGCTACATGTCTATTAAACTCAAAGAGAATAGAAAAGTAAGCTGTTTTCTTTGGGGATTAACTGCACATACAAAAACAATATTAATAGCTATAAGACTGATAACACTATCTTGAAAATAAATAACAAAACATGTAATTTTTTGTGTGCACTTGATAAAGTTTGAAACCTGTTTGAAAAGGAGCTGTTGGGTGCTGATGGCCTTTTCATGAAAGCAGAAAAACAATTGGCCAAAGATGGAAATAATATTTCAAAACCGCTTAATTAGTCAAAGTCCTTAACAGATTCTTGTTGTGCATTTGTGTAGCTGTGTGTGAGAATGATGTGAGGCGGTTGATGTTATAGTAGATCAACAGAACAGGGACAGACAGAAGCGCTCACCAAATATCTGACCCTTATCAGAGTTCTTAGATTTCCTTTGGTTTTTCAACTAACACGTAGACAGGACAATCCAAGGTCCTTTATGGAATGCCAGCAATTTGCCATTGCCGAGATTCTGGGGGCGTTGCACTACAGTTAAAATACCAAAGTGAAGCAAGTGAAGGTTTGGCTCTAATTCACACCAAAAAACTCTAGTTCCAAGACATGAGAGATAAGAAAGATGTGAGTGGTTAGTGTTTCTCAAAAAAATATTTTTTTCTCCATTAGTTTGCAAAAGTGACTAAGTTGGTATCCAGGGTGCAGCACCCCAATCATGTCTTTAAAGCCATCCTCTTCAACCATTGACAGAGGTCACTAAAATGGTCAACAGTCAATGGCACAGACCAGATTTTCGGGGTTCTGTGTCCGGAACGCCCGTGATTGAGTGTCGCAACGCAAGTTATTAAGTCCGGTCTCGAGCTCTACGTACACATGAAGTGTTCAGATCGCGCATTGACTGTTCAACAGGTTGAACATTTTCATGCTAAATTGCAGCAACGCAGCACTGTGACCAATCGGGGACTTGGATTTAGTAGTGACGTGGGTGGCGTCCGCTTCGAAACACAAAAGTACAAACCCTACTTGTGGTTTGTGTCCGGTCTGATTCAAATGACTCCAAGGTGGACATTTTAGGAACTAAGCTGTGAAAACAAAAGATCAGGAGCAAGATTCTGGGGATTTACACTGCTTTGACATTGCGCATCGAACCTCTTCCTATTGTAGGTGGTGGACAAGCGCTAACAATGAGTAGATACACAAAAGAAGAAGAGTCTTCTCCGTGTCGCTACCTGCGTGTCTGGCACAGGTCCGATGTGAACCCAACTGGCTGTATGCGCGTTCATGAAACCAAAATGGCAACAAATAAAAAAATGACTCGTCGACAATACCAAATTAGTGTAGACGGTTTTTAATAGTCGACAGCCCTATTCCTGTACATGCATAGGTTTTCTGCGATGACTTCATCCCACTGAAGCTGCATGGGTCAGTTGGTGTGGTTTGTGTGTGTGGTGTTTCTGTATGGCCCTGTAATTGGCAGACTGTACCCTGCCTTTGCTCAACAGTGGCTGGGATAAGATCCAGCATTCCTGTGTCCCCCAAAGAGACAAAGCAAGTTTCGGAAAATGGATGGAAGTACAGCATTTTATCAATTAGCATAAACCTGATTTCTCTCAGTGATCCAAGTTTTGTGGGCATGTAAACAGGCTTAGTGTGTTCTTTCATTATTTGTAAGAAGACTTTTTTCTTTTACAGAATCAGATGTCAAGGCTACCAGCTGTCTTAATCAGCTTGCTGAGTCACCTAGTCTACCTTCTCCAATGACTGGGATGTAGATCAGTTCTCTTATATAAACACAAGCAGGTTAGGCACTGCAATCTCTTCTGCTTACTTTGCACTTCTCTCTTTTCTGTCTGTCCACCTACATAGTTTAAAAAGCAGGAAGAGGGAGAGTGGAGAGAGGCTTTCAGGTTTTCAGTCTCAATCAAACTCTTAAATCTTTTGATATAATTGCTTCAGAAATTTCTACCTGATTTTTAAAAATATTTTGCTCATGATGATTATTCAATGATTCAAAGCTTTTCCTCTTTCTTTCATTTTACTCCTGTTCAGCATCTGTGACAGGCCCTTTTTTAATCTCAGCAGGGAATTCTGGCTTTTTGCACGTGCCTGGATTTATCAAACGGCATTGAGCCAGTCTCCTGTGTTCACATGTGGCCCATTGCTCTAGTGACACTTTAGAAAAACAGCTAAAAACTCAACTCACATTTGGCAGACACTCAAAGTAAAAAGGTAAAAAATAAATGTATTAACTAGAGCTCTGCAAACAGATGTTTTTGGTGTTTTTAACATGTTCTTGATGAAGACATATATAATGTAAATTAGGCTTAAAATTCCATTTCTAAGTATTTCTTTATTCAAATTGTTGTCAATCAGGAGTAGACAAAAATAATTTAGTTGGATAAAGCTTGTAGCGGTGGCAAGAAAGCTCCATGTTCCGCTCCATTCCGATACATCCACTTGTAGATAAATAGATCCATGGACATCGTTGTTTTCCTTGTCGAGGTTGGAATCTGGCTCAAAACTGTACGGCTGGATAGCTCAAATATTTTTTTTTAATTGAGCAATGTTAGGTTGCGGGTGTGAGGGGCTGTAAGCTAGCAAGAGAGAGGGTAAACAAAGGGATGATGGGAAATGAAGGAAGACTTACTCTGCACCAGCAGTCCCGCCTACAGGTGAATTTCTAATGAACTCCTGCTGCTCTGCTGAAACTTTGTCCTATAAAACAACACAGGTTCTTTGATTTTGGATAAAAACAGCATAATTATGATTAAAAGTCCACAAGGAACACTTTTGCAATAGATCAAAAGACAACTAGAGTGGGACTTTAAGCTTCTGTTGAATAAATAAGTGAGTAAAGTGAGTAAACAGGTTCTGAAATGCTATTTCAAAGCTAATAAGTATGATAAGCCAAAATGAAAAAGTAACGACTTGAAGCTGAAAGCTGCTTATCAAACATGATCAACTGATTACTTACAGGTGAAAACCCCTCAGTAAATGGACACATTTTTTGCATCTCTTCTGTAATGAGATATAAGTGTATGTTTGTAGTTTAACATTCACGGGTTGCACAAAAGACCACAGGAGCTCGCCAGAGAGAAAAGTTAAGATGGCAGCAAAAGAAAACTCACAAATACACAGATTCTGGGACTCCAAGAGTGTTTGTCGCTTTATGAAAGATCATCAACCTTGGTTGGCGGCGACTGTCTAAAATATATACCGACACATAAATCAAACAGGAGCTAAACGACCCGAGTGTAACAGTCACAAAATAAAGAAAAGTACTGTAGAAGCGCTTCAGTCCCATGAGGCAAACTGTTGACCTCATTACTAAAGGATACCTGAAAATCCTACAAGAACTACTCCATATCTTTGACCATTTCAGTAGTCAAACTTTTTTTAAATCATCTCATCAGGAGATTTAAATTTGTCCCCCCCTTATTTTACAAGTTTTACACTTGAATTTTTTTCTATATCTGTCAAACTTTTATTATATATTCTTTTATATCCTGCATTCTATTTGTTCCATGAAGATTTGGCATACTTTATATATATTTATATGTCTTAAACATTTGGGGTGTGTTTGTTGCCATAAATCTGTTTAATCATTTTCTTATCTCATTCAGTCACTGTATGAACTCTTCATATGTATGAAAACTTCATATCCATATCATTTTGTGTTTTGTCTTGGTGCAAAACTGTGTCTTTTTGCCTAAAAAATGAAATTATTGTACAATAACAATGTTATGAAGTTAATATTTTGAATAGTATTAAAAAATTTATTTACTTTTAGTACTTCACTGTTTATTACCAATTATCAGATCACAGATTAGAGAGAAAAAAGAAATGAAATATTTAATATTATGATGTATGTTAACCAAGAAAGTGTTAATTTGTTAAGGTAAATTTTATTTGCCAAAGGATAATTGTCTTGGGAACTCTAAAAAAGGGCAACTATCAGGTGTATAAACTGTATATTTGAGCAAAAGTAAAATAAGACACTCTTATTCACCTCAGTGCAGTCACTCAGCTTACTCTGCTGGGTCACTTAGGGCCTTTGCCTCATCACTTAACTAAGTTACACAATTCTCTGCTCTGCTGTGTTTAATTCCCACACTGCTCCCACTCATCTCACCACCCTGCTCCTCTATCTGTGCACATCTGTGTCCCCAGCTGCTGTGCAATTAAAGAGTGATGAGCGGCGCTGTTAGCTTATAAAAAAGAAGTGAAAAACATAATGTAGTTTATGTGTCAGCATCAATTTACTGCTCGCTAAAACTTTCAAAGAGTCAATAAATAATTTCAGAGACATGCAAAGCGATGGAAGATTGGCAGTGGTAGCAGTGGGCTGGTGGAAAAAAGGGACACAGAAAAGAATGCAACAAGAAAACATGGTGGAAAATGGCAAAAAGAAAGTGACACTGTTGTTCATCCAGCTCTTTGTCACAAGTTCAAAGTTAAAATTTTAAAGTTGAAGCAGCCTGTCTCCCATGGGTGAGATACAGCAGTTCAAACAGAGTAAACAACTGTTTTACTCTGATGCTCACTTTAGTCTTGCTTGAGGCAAAGTTGCCTTACTGTGGCACATTTTGCCGGCAGGGGAGGGCGTGAAAATTGTTGCAAAGGTCTCAAGTGTGGCACACAGGAGAGTCTGCTTTATTGATATTTACACAAAATAAGCGGGTTTGCTCTCATAAGCAAGGATAAGCATGGGGCGGAACTGGGACTTGAATAGATAATTTCAGACACGCGTTGTAGTTGGTCAAAATAACGAGGAAAAAAGTTACTTTGGCAACGATTTAACAATTACCTGTAACCATTGAAATTAATTTGATTGGCCTTCTCTCCTCACCTTTAGAAGGCCTTGATCTGAATTCTGTCTCGGTTCTGTCTGTGTGGAGTTTGAATGTTTGCCTTGTACATGTGCAGGTTTTCCCCCCGATTATACCCCGTAGTCTAAAAATATGCTTCACAGATTAATTGTGAACGTGTATGTTTGCGTATGTGGCCCTACAACAGGCTGGCGACCTGTTTGGGCTGTACCCCACCATTGCCCAACAGTAGCTGGGTTGGCTCCAGCAGTCTCGTGATCCGAAAAGTGTCTCCGGTGTGTCCCCCTTCCTCACTGGATCCCGGAGGAGTGGTTTATCCTGTCACCTCAGTGTCAAGTAGTTCGTCACGCTCTCTTTGCTCATCCAGCACCTAAGAATCAAACCCCATGTCCACTATTTCCTGAGTCCATGTAAAATACATGTTTTGTGTCATATTTAATGTTTTTGAAACTCCACAATTAAACTTTCGTCATCCATGGTGGTGTTATCTGTGGTCTTTACGTACGTGTGAGCACGTCATCGTACATATGAAATTAAGTCTTATGCAGTTTTGTTTTTTAAAGCACAAAAAAAGTTTTTATTTTGAAACATGGTCCCTTCTCCGGTTTCTCAGCTTTTGGCAGTGAAATTGATGCATCAACAGACTGGAAATAGAACTCCAGCGTACAGCTTGCTCTACTGATGAACAGGCAGGATAGAGGCGACGTCAACAGTCTGAGTGATTATTGAATGTTCTATTTGTTTGTTTCAACTCGAGGGAGACACACCACAGACAGACAATAGAAAATCAGTCTTTACAGACTGGATTGGCCTGTTTTGTCTGAACATATCACTGACCAAGAGGGCGAACAAAGAAGAAATTGACTAGTCCAGCTAGTCCTCTGATTCTCATGACAATCCGGTTTAATATAAAAGCTGAATATTCCATCTTTTATGGCATGATGCCATTTTATGTACAAAAAATGAGCTTCCTATATCAACACAAAATTAAAACTGGACTTGTTACAACTTCATCTCAATTTAGTAAACAAAAGTATTAACGAAAGGAAAATTACTCATAAAAAAAAAGCATTTATTAATCACTGCTTTCTAGATTCCAGTATACCAGATGTAGACGTTTAACATGAAATGCTTACCTTTTTTTATACACAGTACATTTTTTTAGTGTAATAAATTGTAAAACATAACAGATGAATAAAGTCATCAGTAAAATGTTTCTCTTTGAAAATAAAAATAAAAGCAAAAATGTTAACAAGGACTTTTATTATGCTGTTTAAAGATCAAAGTTCATGTTTTATCCTCTACTTGTTAAATAACATTGTTTTTGTTTTATTAAGGCGCTTTTTAAAAAAATTTCATAACAATAATTTAGACGCTTCTATTAGACCTAATTTATTAAATTCCTTTGTGTTTAGACACTCCACACACAGAATGCATGCATCTGTTATAATTTTTCTGACATGCAGTAAGAATGTGTGCATAGTACCCAATTAAAAAGGAATTCCAGACAAATGTTAGGGCAAAAAGCAAACCTATAAGATACAGAGAAAAATGAACCCATTTCTCCTCTTTCCACTTTTAAATGCAAATTGGGTCCTTCATTAAAATGTGTGGCTAAACTTCATTAGCAGCAGATATTGATTTTAGGGCTGCGATGATCAGATAGACCCCACAGGCACTCGAAGGTACAAAGGTTTGTCTAAATGTTAACCGCTAGTGTGCAGCTTAAGGCTAGTCAATGTTCAGGCTCTGAGAGCTGCAGAACATCTGGAGAGGTAACATTTACATAAGCTTTTCTTTGTACATGGGGATCTTCATTAACATCTCGCCGCTTTGAACTTTGGGTGAGACTGTTAAACACATACAGCTCAACTCAGAAACTGTTGCAGGCCTTTAGTGTTTTACCTGCTATTTCCTGGGATCCAACTTAAGCACCAGGTTTGTGAAGATCACCTAAAAACAACAGAAACATTCAAACAGTGATGTCAGCAGGTGACACATTTAAAATCCTAACTTTACTAACCCTTACTTCAAAAATTTACCTTCTAGTACAATAGCTTATTGTTTTAATGTTCTTTGCTCATTGATTTTGCTTAAGAAAAAGTACAATATGTTGCACTATTTATGCAAAGCATTTAAAAATATCAATCGTAAAAGAAATATTTATGTTTTTAATTAGTTCAGGAACAATGCATGCTATATCAAGTGGTCCCTGGACAGATTTTAAATGACGCACCCTAAAAAAAAAAACAAGATGGAGCAATTAGGAGTAAAATTCCTTACAAAATATTCAGCTTTTTAAAGCCAACATGTTTTTAAAAATTGGAAAACCAAAAACCTCTATTCTTCCAGTTTTACTAAACGAAGCAGTGTTTTTTTTGTGCCTTTATGCAGCACCTTTCTGTCATTTGTGTGGGCTTTTCAATAAAAGACCAGTTATCATGGGAAATGTGAATAACCGGTAGTCTTGAGTAATGCCAAACAAACTGATAAGGATGTTGGTTGAACTGATTACTTAACTCCATCTGTAGTACGCTCAATGACAAAAATGTGCAAATTCTGTCATAAAAATGACTCCAAAAAACTGTAGGGGGTTAGACAACATCAATTTAGAATATCATTGCAGAGCTGACATAATTTTCTAACAAGGTAAGCAGACAGTATGCTTTTAAAAATGTTGAATTTGCGATAAAAAATGTAAAAACTGCTGCCAGGTCTTGTATTGTATCCTCTAATTTACGTACCACTTTTAAATTTTAGCATTTAAATTCGACTTAACATCCATTTTTATTTGAACATTAAAAAATATATATTCTGTTACTATTTTTTAGTTTTCACTGGTTATTCTAATTTGAAGCAATGACAAACAGCACTGAAAAGCTATAAGTGAGAAATATGTCTATGAAGACTCTCATTCATCCAGGTTGATTCCATTCTAGTAGTAGGTTTAAGGGGCAGAATTGACAAAGCCTTTTGGATAAGTCCAGAGGACAGCCCTAAAACTTACTACCATGATCTAACTAAGAAAGTAAATGAAACAAAATATATGAATGAAATAAAATACATTCTGTTGTATCCTGACTATTCTGACGTCATGTTGGATCATGATAAATGTATGAGTAAAATAAAGAACAAAGGAACACAAAAAAAACCATAATCCTAACAAAATCTTTAGTTGGATCAGAAGTCTTTTTTGTGGGTAAAATTTGAGCCAATCCACTGCAAAAGCTTACCTATAGTTGATTTTGAATAAAAATATGTGGTGAAAATATATATATTTTTTAAATTGGTCATCTTTCAGTCCCAAATTCAGTCAAAATTTCAGTTGAATGTAAATAATAAAAATATATATTATATATAAATATATAGATAATTTATATATATATATATATATATATATATATATATATATATATATATATATATATATATATATATATATATATATATATATATATATATATATATATATATAAATAAATTCTATAAGGTGTCATTTATACGACTATATTACAACTTTTACTTTGACAGTTGTTTTCTGTGAGTGTGTGTGTATCAGTGGTCATTTTGTTTGAGTGTGTATTTTCATTAGGGGTAAACAGTGAATTTCTCACCAGCGATTCTTTGTTGGGATGAGGATAAATAAATGATAAATTACACAGAGACATGTTGTACTTGTGCTTGCTTTGCAGAGAATTGCAGTTGTTTACACACGTACTAGTGGATTTGGCAGGTATAGCCACTCATGTCTGCGTGTGTTGGGGTGGTGTTGTCTTAGACCACTGATGCTGGGGATACTGTCAATTATTTACAATTTCTGTGATTGTAGGATGCAGCAAAGGCAGCTTTTTAAAAATGTAAAGGAGGCCCTGGAAGTTCCTGCCCACCTACCACCGTATCCAAGTTCCCCCACACATAAACACAAAACCATAACACAGCTTTGGACCAGTCAAGGACCTAGATGATGAAGAGCAGGTGTTTTCACAACTGGGAGTATGCTCCTAATTCTTCTCACCCCCCTGCCAATCCTATAAAATCACCACCTTTTCTTTTTTTTCCTCCTTTCACTATTTTTCCTCTGGTCCTCATCCAAACCCTCAATTTTTTCTTCAAAGTAGACAGATTAGGGCTTAAATCCTCTGCAATTTGGGTCACAGCCTTTTGTGTGAACTGAATGGTGTGAAGAGCCCCTCACAACCGGGCCCTATTTGCCAGAGATCAAGGGGTTAGGCCAAGCTCTGATTGAGCGAGAGCCACACAGTTCGATCATGTTTGGAAAAATAATGAGATTGAATTAACAGAGAGTCTATGGCGGAGACCTGGGTGTCAGACGGAAAGGAGAGCAGTGGGATATGGAGGTTGGACTGTCACTTAAAGGGCTATTGAGGAAAATTTCTAACGGTGTGAACTTCTGGCATATTTTGCCTTTCTCTTTTTTATTTTGTATTGTATATATGTGACTAGAGAATAGACAAGATAAACTTCCAAAAATTGGACGTTTTATTGAACAAATTTGCCAAATTGTTTGTCTGGAGCATTCAACAGGGTGTATGAAGACCGTGTCATGCTGTTTTATTTTGCATTCTATGCATTTTCTTTAAGCATTTGTCTATAAAAACTCAAGAAAACTGCTGACCAGAGGGGAAATTCTTCAAACAATGAGGTGCAATTTCATGTAAAAATCCCTGCGTTGTAAATTATACTAAAAAACACAGCATCTGGAGAACATTTACAATCTAAAAGAAAATGAAAAGTTGCTGTGTCTTTATTTATAGAGGTGCAGTTTGATTTCCCATGATCAGAATTATAGCACTGTGAAAAATAAAGAGAAACTACGTTTTTACCTGCAACTCTGTTAGACATCAACAGGATTTATACTGATCAGAAATGTTAAGCAGTAAATTAGATTAATTTAACTGATACTCTGATTATACACTCAACTTTGCTTGCGTTGTTTTACACAGACTCAAGTAAGGATCCAAACGTTTCTTTAATCAAGATTCTAGCCAGATAAAAATCACAATAAACTGTGTTTATTGCTGTTTGGTGTAAACATTATCAACTCTTTTGAATTTTCCTGCCTGTCAAGGGGTATAAGGATGACCCAGATGCAGGACAATATGGTAAAAGAACTAAAATTCTTTAATTAATTAAAATTATTGTCACTTATTTTAATAATACATTTTTTTGAATTTCTAGATCCTACCTATTAATGATACAAAAAATTCTTGACACAACTGATTTTGAGAAAATCTTGAAAAGGTCTTGAGCACAGAAGTTAAAACAACTTAAAATCTGATCAAATGTCTTGAAAGCAAGGTTTTAAATCATTGCCAGTGTCAAATAGTTTGTAGAATTCCTATGTTTCATAGTCAGGTAAAGTGTTTTAAAATGTTTAAAGGCAAATGTATGTTAGCCTAAGTATTTTTTTTAAATGATGAGGATGCAGAGGACAGTTCGTTACTGCTATATATGTATCTGGGAAAAAACCTCACACGAGTGTGTTTCTTTTGAAATCATTTGCTGCAGAACACAATGTGCTGCCAAAGAAGGAGCTTCTTGCCTTTGCAGCCCCAGGGAGCTGAATTATGAAGAAAAACCATCTGACTTCTTCCTCCTTCTGACCCCCTGCTTTCCCCCAAAACCTCCCATCTCATCACAACCTCTCACTCACCCCAGCCTCCTATGATTAAGGGTCAAGCGTGCCACCTCGTCTCCAGGCCATCATTAAAACGGCGACAGAAAAGAAACGAGAGTGAGGCAGAAAGACACCCTGGCACACAGGGCTAATGAAAGCCATGAATCACAGTGTGGTCTTTAAAGAACATATTAGTTACATCATTAACTCTGCACAAAGGCCAGAGCCGGGGTGAGCGGGCAGCTCGCTCCAACAGCCTGCTGCCCCGCCCTTTTTGCCATCCGACTCCACTGCTGTTCTTTACACCCCCAAGTATTTCCCTCGTTAGCTAAACCCTCCTACAGCTTACTAAGTTTGAATTTATGTCATTTAGAATCACACCAGTAGTAAAAACAAACAAACGAATAAAAACCGTGAAGAGGGTAATTGTTAAAGACATTCAGCTTTTTTAAAATTCCAAACAAACTTATCCATCTGCTCCTATGAGCAACAGTAGAAGTATTTTTAATGGACGTGCTCTTCTTAACCTGCCACTTCGTGTTTGAACAAAAACAACTCTCCCTCCAGACGCCCTGCAGCACGGGCCTGTGGGTACCCCTCACAGGCACTGACCTTTTCACACAGCCTCTGGACAAAATGCCTCTGCCAGCTCACCCTGGAGCAACACCCACCATCACCCCCCCGTACCTCCACCCTCACTACAGCTACTCTCTCCTCCAACACCCAGGAGTTGATGGTATTTGTTGGCAGAAGCCAATGCCCCTCAGTACTCTCACTCAGAGTGGAGCCCCCTTGCTCTGGGAGACTGCTCAGGCCTCATTAGGAGCTTCATGATGAAATGAGCTGAAAGGCCCCAGCTTCATCCAGCACCAGCCAGCAATCACAGCAGCTTGAACTGGTGAGGCTCATCTCCCGGCCCCACAGGTTTTAAATCATGGATAACCTTCTTGTTTCGCTCACTATCTAACTATCTGCACCCCTCCTAACGCACCCTGTCTGTCTCAGACTACGCGTGGCTTGCCTGTGTCTTTCACATCACCCCTCCCACGCCCCGCATTCCCTCCCCTCTGTTGGCCTTTATAGGTCCTCACTCTATTACTGCAGCTCACAGACCCCACTGTACTGTACTTTACTGCTTCACTCACCAGAGGCATCAAAGTTTAACACCTACAACTTACAGCTCTCCGTCACATCTCATCGCTCACTTTCCATGTTTCTCTCTCCCGGATTGTTTCTGCAAGCTTTTCATCATGCGCTGTAATTGCAGTTCTCTTTTCCATCTTTTTCATTTACTTTTTTGGTCCACTTCTGCCGCTTGTTGGCCTCTTGCTTTGATTTTCTCTCTTTTATTATTTTAGCTAGACTTTTTTCTTTTTTCTTTATAACATTAAAAAGTAAAGTTCAGTTCTTTGGAAAATCAGGATGGCTCAGAACAACAACATTTTAAGCTGTAAATATACTTTACATTGCAAATGTACTCTACTCTCTCCTCAAACACCTAGGAGTTAATGGTATTTGTTGGAAGAAGAAAAAGCGAGTAGAGTAATTTCCCCCTCCCTACATCTGTGATTTGTGAATGTCTAATTCCTTTGTCTTGGTCTTATTTTTTGGATTCTAAATTGTGTTATTTAAGTGCAACTGCTTTTCTTTGTGTTTTGATTTTTACTTTTTGTAAAGGCTGCCTATGCCTTTCAAAAAAGTAATGGGCATATATATATATATATATATGTGTGTAAAAGTTTGCATCTTTCAAACACTTTAAACATTTAAAAGAATATATTTCACGTACTCAGTATTCCAGGAATGTGTGTATATGCATGTATTCTTTCATTTGAAATCAATTTATGACTACATGCATAAAATGCATTTGACACAAATATATATTTTCTTGCATTTTTGTCTATTCTTTTTATTTTAATTTAATAGCTTTAATGAAATTTTCTGATTTAGTATGATCTAAAATATTATCCAATTACTTATTTTGAAAATTTCTTGGCCTTGTTACTGATGATAAAATGATTCTTAATTTAAAAATACCATTATGATTCCCATAAGAGCCTGCTGGTAGGCTGGTTTCAAGCAGAGAAGAGACGAGAGCGCACAAGAAGAGAAAAAAACTCTGAGCTTTGGCTGGTACGTGCGAGCAATGAGGTGTAGCTTGTTTAAAACCCAGCATTGCAACATGAGTCGATGATAGTTAGAATTATGCAGCATCACTTAAATGTGTGTTTGAATAATTGAAAGCCACTTGTTCCCTCTTTGACAATTTTTTGTTTATCATATCAACTACACCTATAGAGGCACTGAGGTCAGCGTACCTAAGCGGGAATGGCACTTGTGCGACAGCTTCTAACATATTCATGGAATGTGAGCATATGAATTTTTCTGCAGTGCCCACGTACGGCTCAACACACAAAGCCATGGATAATTAAGGATTGTCCCGATGCTTTATTTCTGCAGGCATCTCTCTCGTACCCTCCACTCCACACCTTGTATTAAAAACATAATTCTATGATAAAGCTAGTTTAGGGAAACCTAATGTTATATTAAAGCGGAAATAATCTATGCAAGGGGGGCCTTCTTACCATACATTATTATGCACTACGAAATGCTTTAATGTGCAAAAAAAAAAAATCCCTTTTTTTTTCTGTCCAAAAGTAGACATTATATTACTACAGGTTAATAAAACTTTGGGTTTCTTAATTTTTCATTGTGGTTAGAGCATATGTAAATATTTAATGAGGTCTTTATGCTCCAGATATTCCAACAAAAAGGTTAATAAGCTCCAAGATGGAAGATGCGGTATATAATCGCTAGCCTGTCCTACAGAGAAAGAGAGAAATGGTGGAGAAGCAATAAAGGACCCAAAAGGAAGAAGTGGGAAGGAAGCAGAATGACACTTTAACAGCTTTACGGGTGGAAAAATACAAGGGAACATTATAGAAATTACAGCATAATATTTTATTCAAACATGCATATATGTGTAGGGCAGAACAAAATACTATAGTCTTTAATTGCTGATATCATATAGCTAAAACATTTTTTTTGGTTGATAATTTGTAATTGGACTCAATAATAGCTTAAAAAAGTCAAACTGATGGCTTTAAAAGCATCGTCTTAAATTTTGAAAGTTAATTACAACAAGACAACAGATTTGTATTTTGGCAAATAAACAGTCAAATTTGCTAGTTAAGTTTTTTTTACATGATAATAAATTCATCCAAACAACTTTAGTTTCCTCCAGGTCAAAAACCTGAACGAGTCAACGGCTTAGATAAATATGGATCTGCTGCAGTTTTATGAACCAAACAAAAATAACAATATATGACACAACTCAGTCAATTTATAAGCAAACATTCTTAACAACATCCCATAAATGGTATAATATGACAATATTTTCTGTTGCCAACAAACCAGGCCCCTCTTACAACAAAATTCACACACACACACGGGAAACCCCAGCGCTGCAGTCAGTCAACTCATCCTTTTTCTTTCGGATACAATGAAAGACGTCCCATTGGAGACGCATAGCTCTTTCCTTAATTAACTCACGAGTGTGTTGCAATATCAAATGAATATTTCAGTGCCTGCTTCTTTTTATGACCGCTACCATTTAAATAGCCTTAATAGAGTGACAAGACATTCCCACCGACCACTTTCCCATGAAAAATGCACAAGCCACTTAAAACCAATGGCCAGTCACAAGAAGACACTCTGCCCCTCAAGACAAACCAGGACTTCTTGCCCGATGAGAGGAAAGCCGGCACATTTTCAGCGCCTATCGCAGAAAGTGATAGCCTCCGCTGCACATACGTCTGTTTAAAAGATAGGGCGAAATGGCTTGATAGTGAAACATTAGCTTCTTTTAAATCTCATGCCTGATGAGCATTCCTCAAATGTAACGTGGAGTTAATAATTGAATGGCCCTCTTTGCGATGGTATTAATCGTGAGACTCTTTCCATTTTTCCCCCCTGCATTAATGAAAGACTTTAAACCCAAAGGTTGATCTGCAGTGTGAACTGAAGAGCAACAGATACACTCACTACAAATGGGGGATTTTATTAAAGATGTGAAAAGCTTTAAATCCAAAATACTTTCTCTAGCAAGGCAGTCCCCCATTTAAGTAATGAATTGTCAACTGATGTAAGTGTTAACATATTCACCTAATATTATTTAGCAAATCTATAGGATAGGTGGCCTCCACAGGTCTCAAACATAATAGCAGTAGCTAAAAAACGAAGTCATTTAATAAATAGCAAATCTACTGAGATCTGTTCAGAGACATGGATGAAGGCATAAAGAAGTTTTACTGATTGATGAGAAGCATTCTAAAAAAATAAAATAAACATATTTAAGTTATGTAATTAACAATATGCCCCTTACAACAAATGTTTCACCCAAATGTATTTAAGACCAGTGCAAAGGACAAATACCTGACTGGCTGTGTAGGAAAAGACAATTCTCTCAATGTCTCTCTACTTTTAAAGATTTGGTTTCTTGACAAAAATTCAAAATAAATCTGAAGTTTTTTTTATTTTTTTATTTTTTTAGTGTTGACCACTAAAGTGGCTTGTTCTTGAAAAACTATGAAACTACAGTTTGTATGACAAGAACAGTATACTATCATATCAATGTGATAAGATGTCTTGTTGTAAAAACAGGAAAAATTAATATATAATGATATTTTTGTAATATGTATTACTATTGCAAAAATGGATTCTGATACTTTCGTATTCAATCTTTTGCTACTTGTGTGTTGAAAAGTGTTACATTTTTAAATAAAACTCACAAATGCTCCACACTAGGCAGAACATGTTTATTAGGAATAGTTTGATCTAATTGTGCAGCAGTTGCCTGGTATGAAAGTGCGATTCATTTCTGTGAGAACTGGCGATGCTGATGATTGATGGGCTGCGGGAGGAACAGGGAAGGAGATAAAAGGAATGTGGGATGATGGGACGAGACAGGCAAAGAACAGGACCGCACACAATGGGGGGGCCTGAGAGGCCGTCTGCAGGGCTGCCTGATTGACATGCGGCGCCGGAGCTGCTCAGGCTCCTCCTAGAGTTTGAGGAAGCAGAGCATACTGTGAGCAGACAGGAACACCTGTTTAGATGCTTTAACAGACAAGTCAAAATGCAAAAAAAGAAAAAAAAAAAGAAACTGTAACAGGTCAGGAAAAACACTTTTGTGGATATATATTGTTTCAAAAAGACAGCTATAGACCTTGTGACCTGTAGAAAGAAAGCCCAGCGACAGTTGACACATCTCTAACTGAAGGTCTGGTTGAATCAGCCCATTGGAAGCAAGTAGGACAGGTTTAGCTGAAAGACCAGGAGGGTTAAAGAACTGTAGAACCAAGGCTGGGTTAAAATACAGCTTTAGATGAAGAAAAGAAGCTAAAAAAATGACAAAAAGCTAAAAGTGTGAGGATAACAAGTGTGAAGCTTTAAAAAAAAGACTGAGAATTCAAGAAAACACTAAAAAACATTAGAGTTTACATTCAAAAATTTAAAAACTGGCAAACTGGGACTTGCACTAGGAAGACAAAATCCACTTTACATCCACACTAACCCCCTTTGTTTTAATCATTCCAAAAGGAGCGTAATGGAATCAGGTCTACATTGGCTCTGAAGTGCAAATCACACTGACAAATCACTCAACATGAAAACATATAAAGATCACTACAAAAATTAATAAGGAAAAAAAACAAAAAAACATGACATTTTAGAAATCAAATTTAAAGTTTCAGAAAAACACAATTCCCAAAAATTAGACGGAACAAAAATGAATCGTTTCAGAAAGAGAAAGTACTTTCCAGAATTCCAAATGAAATGTTGATCAAAAGAGGAGACCGGAAAAGCTAGGTGCTATGGGACATCGCTGATTGGATGATGACGTTTGCCCATTCAAGTTATTTGTCATGAAGTGAGATTAGATATGCTCTGTACTAACAATAAAAAAGTTATTGGTATGTGAACATTAAATACACATTTGAAAAACTCAAATGTCATCATCCAATCAGCAATGTCCCATATTACCTTCAAGTTCCGGTTTCTCATTATTTTTAATTTTTTAACATTTCAATTTGATTTCTGGAAATGTGTTTGTTTTTTGCGGGCCACCGTCACTGTAAAGACTTATCAGAAAATCTCCTTTCATTTGACTCATCAGTCAGAGTTCACAGCGGCCCCCAATAACACTTCTAAAGTTCCACAATGACTCCTTTGTCTCCGATTGAGGAACTAACTCGTAATGTGTAAGTTTGGGGTTCAGAAGACGCAGACGGAAAAAACAAGAAAGTGGCAAGAGGAAGAAGAAAGAGACAGAGAGGGAGACAGAATGGCAACAACTGACATCTCAGGGAATTTCACAGGGATGGCTAATCCAACGTGATCGGCGGAGGATTTTAATATTTAAATAGCCAGCAACGCACCAGAAGTTTCTAATTAAATTATAACTCATGCTTGAAAAGCAAAAGTGCATGTGTTGTGGGAGCTTAAATTATTCAACCCGCCCTATATCTTGTGTTTCTGTTAACCCGGAGACAAATGGCACTTGCTAGGGCTTTTAGACGGGGGGCTGGCACTGTCAGAAACAAGAAACAATATCGGCTTGTAAAGGGCCTCACCCATCAGGGCCCTGATCCAAACTGACTGGCCTCACTACAGAACAACCTCTCCCACGAACGAATTAATTTGGTTAATTAATTCTTTATTAATTACCTTAAAGGCCTTGTAACATTGGCACAACGTGAAAAAGATGACAGGAAAAAAGCGTCTTCCTAATGAAGGCGCGATGTTAATGAGGCAACTGTGTTCTGACTCCTCCGACTACATCGTTCTACCTGCATGGCCCTTTTAGAAGTTTTCCAGCGAAAAAGAAAGTATTGAAAAGGAGTTTATTAATTAATACACTGTTGAAGGATATATGAGATACTCACAATATACATGAGAAGCGTAAAATATTTAGGCTAGTAACATTCATATTAATGACAAAATTACACATACATCTCAGAAATTAAATTAGAATTCGACCCAACATTGATGGCAGATTCATGTCAAGCATATAAATGTACTTATCGCTCCAGGTTAGAATATCTTTTTTCATTTATTATCCTTTTTTTTTTTTTTTTTTTTACCACCACCAGGTATCTTCGCTTTTGGCTACTCTGGCCTTGCGGCATAAGTCCATAAGAGAATTACATTTTTGATGGGAACTAATTAGACAGGCTTTTACCTGAAATTCTTCCTCTCTGTTGCGTGTTCCTGAGTGGGAATGATGGCGAAATGACTTATTAAGAGGCACCAAATGTTCTGCTTTCTGCTGAGGAACAGAGGGGACAGAACAGAACACACAAGACTGTGGGAAAATACAAAGAAAACTCCAAAGTGACATAAAGTCAACTTGTCCATAAGCCCCCAACACTCCTTTGGTAAAAAAAATAAAGAAATAAACTCAAGTGTCAGATTCTTTTTGCACAGCCTTAACCTAACAGGTGATTCAAATCCCAAGGAGATTTTACAATGTCAAGTACTGGAGGATGTTTTTGCTTTGCTGAGTATTCACTGTTATATGCTGTTCTTTATTCTCCCAAGAAGCAGTTGGTGAGCGGGATCATGATCTGAGATGATGAAATGCAGCCTGCTCCCTTCTTGTGTTGTGAAGGCAGCCATAAAACCCCCCTCAGAGGGGTTCAGGTAGGAGACAGAAGCAAACAGGAGATGTATGTCAAGCCTCCATGCAGTGCAGCTCAAAGGAGACCAAACATTGCATAGTACCAAAACACAAATTTGTGTCCTCAGCAACAAGAGCAACGCTGAATAAAGACTCGACTGTACAAAGAAAGGGTGAGCTAAACTTCAGGATGTTTATTTTCCAACTTGGCAAGCATTTGGAGTTCATGGAACAAAGGCGCTCGGATGTGTTCTTCTGTGTCTGCTCTTCACACAGCCTCTGGCCCTGGTCTTTTCAAACCTCCTGTCATGATAGATGTGAGCCAGTCTCAACCTAACTCAGATAAGAACTACAAGAAAGTAGTCCACCCAGGGGTCTTCTTCCATTTCTGACATGCGTGCTGCACATACTGTAAGAGTGTGTGGCTTTTTGTAGAGCTCTTTTGTTTTTCCTGCTAAGTTTCTAATTGTTCTGATCATAAAGAAATACCTTTCAAGAAGCCTCTGTTTCCGACGCAAGGCCTGATTAAAGAATGCATGATTTTTCAGTGACAAGACTGTATCATTAATTCATTGCAAACAGTGGAATTTGGGCGTGTTACTTTGAAAAATGTTCAAAACTCGGGGCCTGTAATAAAAGCACTGAGAGAAATTCCAACTTATTAAGATTTAATCACAAAATTCTCTTTCGTATGAAATACCCAATATAGGCTGTCAGAATCAATCAGGTGTCCAGAAGAAGGGGGATGACACGCCAAAAGGATGGGGAATATGTCAGCGGTGGCAGTTGCCGTTTCTTTTGGCTGTCACTTTGCCAGCGTTGTCTTTAAACCAACACTGTTAGGAAGTGGGGTTTCACAGTGCCTCCTATAAGTGATCGGGACAGAGGGAGGGAAAAAAAGATCTGCAACAGAACCTTTGCTTGACAAGGCTCAGCCATGGAGATTGTGTCATCTTCTGGTTTGGGAGATGTGTTCAAAGCCAAGGATGCTGGGTAATGAGGTTCTTCGGGGCTATAGAGGACCTGGAGGAACTTTTTACTCATAATTTTATAATAGACATGCTGTCCTACAAATACTTGCCAGCAAACTCATCTACACCTTCAACTCAACTTTTCAGAAGTTTGAGCTTGGCCTTCATGCGAAGACTCTTAAAAACTAGGATAGGGTGAGGTGAAAATCTAAATAAAAGAGGAAACAATTAGCGCATTCCAGCTAAAAAAAACCTGAATGTGGTTTAAAGACATACAGTGTTATAAAAATTACATTACTTAATTCACCTAAATAAACAATAAAAACCAAAAAAGCACTGCAGGCTTGATGTTAACATTTTAAAATGGTTATTTGCATATCCAAAGATTTGATCCATCTTTTTACAGCACAGCTAAAGGCCATTTATCATGACTAAAACTAATAAAACATAAATACAAATTGCAACATCGTGTAAACATTAACAAATTTCAAAACATAAATTATTTAACCAGATCAAGACGAGATTAGCTATTTTTAAAAGTAAATATATCTGGTCTGTATTAACAGAATTTCCTTTAAAATGTTATGAATTGCATGCCTTTTTGAAATGTGTCTTCTTAAACTTGCTCTAGTAAAATGCCTCAAGTGCAGACACCTCTGTTAGAATCACACAGACGTACATATATTTAGCATTTTGATCATTTGATAATGAGATTCAAGGATTTGAAACTAACTTTATGTACTCTTAACAAAATGCTAAATTTTCTGCACTAAGTTGAAGTATGTATTACTTACAGATTGTGTCTGTTATTTGTTTAAGATGTATCCAAAACATTTACTATAAGAGAGAAAATTAACATTTTCACAAATTCAGCAATACTTTCAATTTTGATGAGAAATTATTTAAATAATAAAAAACAATCTTTCTTTTTTTAGGAGACTAAAACGTACATCGTTTACACATTTTTAGGTAAAATAAATCAGTAATGTGTTCTCACATGGAAGGAAAATAGGTCACTTAAAAAACAGTTCTGATAAATTGAATGGAAGTGGTGGAATTCACATTTCTGAAATGCACATTGTACTGTGTTGGTACTGAAAATAAACCCTTTTGTTTTTATTTTAAAGTTCTAAAAAAGCAGAAATAGAAAGAAAATGTTTAAGTTTTTTTGCTAAAATGCTGTTACTACAGATACTGTAGGTACTTCAACTGCAACACAATAAAAGAATAAAGTCTGTAAAGTGCCAATGGGATAGGGTACAGACACAAATAGCAATTCCATATGAACCCTTTTACTCCAGTTTTTATGATCTTTTGATTACCATAACTCAACTTTTTAAATTTAACGTAATTTCAGCTTTTTCTGAAGCGGAAAAAAGCAGCATTGCAATGATATGCAACACTTTATAACAGTAAAATGCTTTCACAAACATTCAGTCAAATATTACCAACAGTCAAACATTCACAGTGTGTCAAAGAGCATGTGTTATCTCCGGTAATAAAAAGGCTTAACCGTTTGACACTTCAATTCCTCATACTATGTCCTCCTGAATGAAATCAAATGTGGTTTGATGTTACAAAAAACTTGTTCCCAAAGACTTATGCAAAATATTGTTGGTGTCTCACTCCGGACTGTACATATTTCAAAAAGCTTTCCTTCCAAAAAGCTTTTAGGGATATCTATAAAAACTTGTAGCACTTTTTTTCAACTAAGTGCTGCATGTGTGCTTTTTCCTGGCTGGTCTCCTTATGTCAGAATTCCTTGTTTCCCAAACTGAACAATGGTTAGAATAATGCAAAAGCCAAGAGAGTGGTGTAAATTATGTTAAGCTGATCAACTCTCAAGTGGATCAGCAGCGTTTACATATATATCCAATTAGCCGCGTAAAACCCAAAGATGCTGTTGTATGTTCTTGATCTAACTTTTTAAACAATCCTTCACCAGTCACAGGTTTTAAAAAATCTCCATATAGAGAAAAGATTTCCTAAAAAGTTACACATATTTCAGAATTGTGATTAAACAACTATTTCTTTAAAAAAATTGGAAGTAAACACAGTTTCCCTAAAGAATATCAACAAAACATCTCGTCATTTTTATCGTTTAATCCTAAAATTGTGAAATTAGCATAGAGCAGGGGTGTAGCCTGACCTATTTAACCTCGGTAAGGACTTTGGCTGCAGGACTGTGCAGCACGGAACAGAGGCGGTAGGTTAGAAGACCCTGGAGCTATGTGATGGTGCTATTACCACAGTATGGGTTGTTGATCTCTAATGGCTGTGTGCTGGGCTTTAATGGGGCTTGGAGAGAGCGGAAAAGAGAAAATAAGAAGTAGTAATCTTGGAAAATGCTGACCTCTGAGCTAAAGGTAGGTAAAATAACTGACTGGTACACTCCAAGTTCTTTTTTTTGTTAACGACCTTCGGCCTGTTCTCTCTGCAGGCTCCTTCACCTCCTCTACCTTCTGGACTCCCTCCACTTTAGCCTATTCAGCACTCTTGTTTCAGGGGCAAATAAAACTTAAGACAAATTGTTTTAGACACAGTTTTGCTTCCTTTTGGACAAACATCTCAATTTTGGTATGCTAGCTGCAGATCAGCATCATGGACGTTTGTGGAACACGTAGCCGATGGAAAGCACACGTGGTGTAAGGCTGGTTTACCATAAAATTCTGAAAAAGTTTGTCATTGGTTAATTTTTGAGTAGTAAAAAAAAAACACCTCATTTGCATGAAGATTAAACTAAAAAACAATTTTTTTAAGACAAAAAGGCTTTTAAAACTTTCACAGAAGTACAAAAATGACGACATTTTACTGCATTGTTTGTGCCAAACCCCCAACCTGGAGGGCCAGTGGATGGCTCTTAGTCTAGCCTCTATCCTTCGATCTGTCTGGCATGGGAGACCCTACCAAGAGCACAAAGCTCCAGCCAGCATAGCTATCCAGGTCATTCAGACACGCAAGCCCACCAACCATGACAAGGTGGCAGTCTCATAGAGACGGGGCAACTGCTAACATCATCAAATTCTTCGATGGATTTCTCATAGTTTTGCTAATTTAGTTAATCATTTATTCTGGACAAATGCTTAAAGAGAAGTAAAATGTTAAATATTTAGTTTAAAGGGTTTAGCAAAGAGTGACAAAAAAGACAAAAAGTCAAAGACCTCAGGATGACGAAAATACCTAAAATGTTAGCGCAACCTTTAAAGACCCACTTTTTTTTTTTTTTTTTTTTAATAAAGACCCACTTTAATGACAATCGTGTTTCGGTGTTCTTAACACATCCTTATGGCATTTTTCTTATGATGGAGGACATAAATGAAGAAAATGAAAATTGCATTTCTGAATATTTCTTTATTTAAATTGTTGCAGATGAAAAAATGTGTGACAGTCAGTGGGTCACAAGCTCCCTCCTCCTCTCCTTTCGGATGCATCCACTTGCAGACAAATACGTCTGTTTTTGTCGACTGAGCTGACTCACTTTAAATGACTGACATGAAACCAACAAATCCAAATTGCTGTTTTGTTATTGAAATCAATTAACAGTCCTGACAGTCCCGTTGGAGCAAATGAGGCATTTAGAGACATTTCTATTAAAAATTATGTGTTATTGGGTTGTTGGCTGAAAGGCCAAGTGCCATACAGTGTGTTGACTCCAGAGCTGGTGTTACCTCATCATCAAGATGTTTCCCTCCTTTTCTACCCCGCCCTCACACTCCAACAGCCATTAGCACAGTTAAGGTGAGGCCAGGGGATTTGGCCTGCATTAGTACGGAGCTGTCTGCGCCTGGGAGAGCCACACAGGAGCACGTCATGGGGCAAAAATATAGCCTTTGCCAACCATATATGATTGGCCAGAGCAGTATGGTGTTGTTGCATCTTTTATCTACAAGCAAAAAAAAAAGAGAAAACAATTAAAAAGGATGATGATGAAATGAGGAAGAAAGCAGCCACACTCAGTACAAGGAGACAACAACGAAGACCCCCCCGCATTAACAGGTTCCCTGATTAAGATAGAGTCAGCGCTTACACACCTCATCAACCCACGGCGACAACTCCCCAGAGAAAACAGGCCTCATTATGCCAGAGCGAAAACAATGACACCCAGTGCCGGCCGTGACTCTAGCTGATGGTCGAGCCGGGAAGACGGAGGCAGACCTGGATCTGTGCACAAAGGCTCATACCAGGAGCAAATGAAATCTGATGTGATAGCGTGCCTCGTGGGCAAGTATTATTCCAACTGTATATCATTAGCAGGGTGCATTTTCTAATTAGCAATGGGGCAGAATAATGAATACAGCTCTATTAATCAAAAGGTAATATATGTGAAAGTTCTGTTTTATGGCCTCAGGGAAGAACGAGAAAGGTATGAGAGAAAACACCAAAATGAGATGGAATGTGAAAACAGCTATCGCAGGCTTGCTGGAATAAAAATTGCTTTTCATATTCATTTATACACATTCTTTTATGCTCTTTATTGTACTTGCTCTTTAGTGCCCAAATACAGTGGATTTAAAGAACCAAGAGAAATGATTGCGGAAAATTTTGACTCAGCAGAAGTGCTCCATGCTCGGCTCAAATAATTGCACTTGTTATAATTTCGGAGGCAACCTGAATTCAGAGGAAATGTTAAGAAATCATTGCTCTGTCAGATGGAATGTGTTCAGCTGTCAGTACGGACAGTTTGACAGCATGCCTTTTATTTTCTGGTTGGTGGGGTTCACAAAAAGAAGGAAAAAAGTCAAAGTTTCAGTGTGAAATCTAGTTCAGATGCTTTATTCCTGTTTACAAAAGACTGAAAATGAGTCAAGTCTTTAGATTCTCTTTCAAAGTTTTTCTGGCTCGCGGACTCTGTGTCACGCTGGAATGGGACACCTCACAGAAATGATGCTACCACTTTCAACTGTGCTTTCCCCTCAGAACAAGATCCAACAGTGTCAATATTTATTGTGATGAAATAATATGCAACACAGTCACTCTCGGATCGCTTTCTTATTTTGGGTAAAGTTTTTCCGATGTATTTCACAGACGAATGACCTGCTGTACCAGTAAGGATGTGTCGGTAAAATAAAATATTAGGATTTTGGTTAAAAATGTGACAAATAAAGGTACAGTCATTTATTTTAATTATTTTTTTTCCTATAAAGTATCTTTTATTAAGCATATACAGTAGACCAACGCTTTAATAATTTACCTACTTCTCTTCAAATAAAAAATGCTTTATTATATCAGTGCACTACAGCTGGGGTGTCTTATTTCTGGACTTTTCAGGGAAAAAGACAGGAAAACAAGGAGAGGAATTTGGGAAAAAGTAAATCCACTGGAAAAGACAAAAAGAAAAAAGGATTCAGAACGGCTAAAGCATCACAGTGACTCTTAAATGAATGTTTGGGAAAAAAACATTTAGGCAATCTCATATTCCTGCTGCCACAACACTTCTGGCCACTTCCATGCTGAAACTCCGGCTGGAGGCTTTTTTCATACATTTGCACCCCACAATCCAAAGTGAGCAAAGCCATCTCCTTGTGACAGCCCCCTGTGCTTTTAAATGCATCTCAGGATATAAATAAACGTTGCAGAGCCAAAGCTGCATATGCATTTATCCATCCCAATAAAAGATAAACAGATAAATCCCCCCAAAATCTTTCCAAGCACATAAAATAGAAAAGCCAGTAAATGCCTCTGAAATATGAATCAGTGCAGCTCCTTCACAGAAAAAGACATTTTTGCACCAACAACTAGTCCTGGGTTGAAATCCCTTCAAAGAATTTTAAATCAAAGTTTTTTAAAGATAACCTATTTACTTTTACTTTAAAAATGAAATAGGATTTCTGAATTATAAAAATGATTCATATTGTAAGAAAGGAATGTAATTCCAATTATATGTATTGTAATATTACAATAGTTTTCTTTTCCAATATTCCTCAATTTCAGTTGAAGAAAAATGGGTGAAAATGTTCCAAGGTAAAGCCGAGAACTTGTCCCTGACATGCATGAGATCCTTTGTGATGACATGTTGTCTCAACCATGATTTGTTGCCACTCCCCTGGGAGAGGAGTTAAAAGACTTGAAGTGACTTGAGGAAGACATACACTTTAATCACGTTAGCGAAGTTTCATGAAATTTTCAGATCAAGATGCCAACAACTGCTTTCCATTATTAATCACTGTTGTCACCACAAAGAGGATCCCAGCGACACGACACACTTGACTTCTGAAGTTACTTACTTTCGACTGAGACACAGGTACCACTGACACACAAAATGCGCGTGCGTGCACGCTCCAGCACATACACACCAACGGGCAGAGCAAGAAACACACAAGCCAGATCACACATTCCACTAGTTGAAAGTAATCGGAAAAAATGTTAAAAATTATTAAAATAGACTGCTTTAAATAAGTAAATTAGACAGTGAGAGATTGGAGCTTTAGTGAGGAGGACAGGATAAAAGGGAATGAAGTAAATGGCTTTTTGCATTCTTCTCTTTACTTAAACATCACCCTCCTCCCTTCACTTAAAAGGAGGCCTTCTAGTTCCCCATTCTATCTTATCAGTGGCATTTACCTCCTAACGAGGGTAATGATATCAGCAATATCAAAGTAGCACTTTTGTCATGTTGCATTAGAGGCCCTCCCCCTCTACCTGCTTACACACCTCTGATCAGTGATTGTTTGCTGAGATACGGAGTGAAAGACAACTACTTATGTAAAAAAAAAGAGGGAGTGCAACCTGTATTCTGCTTGGCAGTTAATCATTTTTAAGCAGCTCACCACCTCCTTGCAACCCCCATGTCTTTTGACTTTTTCTTCTTCTTCATTTCGCTTTTATATGCATTTCTCTCCTGTCTCCAGCAGGACTGACTTATCCAATCAGACTGTGAAACAAGCCAATGAAAAGTGGCCTGACAGCAGCAATTAGGGAGGACAGGAACAGAGAGAGCCTTTTCAAAACGCATTACTGCAAGTAGGACTTTTGTGTACCAAGAGTTCCAGAGAAAAGAGTGGACACATGCTTTCACAAACAAATGTACTCTGGTGTGTGCTGGGATGCAAAAACATGACACCTTTCATTTGAATGTGTGCTGAACTGTGATGATAGATGGGATTTGTACAGAAGCGCAGAAGTACTCTGTAATCTGAAAAAAGAATTGAAAAAATTGTGACAAATTTACAAAAATATTATTATTTTAAATATTTTGAGGACAACCTTTAACTGTACGAACTATTTAATGTCCTATTATTTTATTCTACTTTCTTTTAGAAATAGAGATAAAGAAGCCGGTCATCTAAAATGTAATTTTATAATTTCTTCCCTAAAAAAAGCCGGTTGTAAACAAACTTTTTAGAGAAATTTGTGCTTTTATTTTGTATAATTTAACAAAATAATTAAAAAAAAGGATACAACATTAAAAAAACAAAACTTTTTTATACAGCTTTCCTATCTGCCGCAGAAAAGATCACCAGTTAGAAAGGTCCTCCAACAGAAAACATACACTTCGAGTCCAGCAGATGGCGCTTCAGCCCTTTAAATCCCCATGTCTCATGCCTACACGAACACACAGCGTGCAAGAATTAACATTAAAAGGCGTCATGCAAAAACACTGCATTCACACTAACGTTACATTCATAACAGTAGCTGTGATACTCCTACATTTTTATTTTGCTTATTTATACGGATGTAAAGATGTCTATAATACCGAACCTCAAAACTGAGCTTTTGTCACAAAATCTTTGTCTACCGTGATAAAAATTTCAATCTAATGTCATATTTTTTCAAACATACATTTTTACCCCCCCCAAAAAAACATGAAACTATAAAAATGAGGGGTTGATTCCACATTGCCCTAATTATTTGAGGCAAATTCAAGACAAAGGTAGAGTATTAAAATGAGCGCTCACACAGGAACCCACATGGGTGCTGCTTACTTGATGCTTCTCATAACAGCACATTAGACAACAGCCAAGTGAGCTGTAGTGCAGTGAGAAGCGCACACCACGTTCAGGCGGGTGGGTTCAAGGAAACAATCCCAGATCGATGGCACACGCCTCTTTGCCTCTCAGAGGCGTGCAAGACCTCAGGTCCCGTCGGCAAACTCCAAACAAGCTTCATTACCACACTGCTGCACACCATCCTTGATCAGAAGCAACAAGAGAGGGAATTAAGTGGAAAAAAAACCCTGAACAAAACAAATCGAAGCCACTTAAAGGCAGGGTTGAATGTGCTTAATGTTTGTACAAAGAAAATGTCTGCTTTTATTCAGCAGACATGATAATACTATTGCAAACATAAAAATATAATTGATGACCTAAAGTACTACTAAAAAAACAAATAAAATGTAAATTATGATGTCTACATAAAGACAAAATGAAGCAAAAATGGAGGTGACCTCCGTGGAAAAGCTGTGTCAAAAACAAAAAACTGTTATATAAGCAGTGCCTGATTGGATGCGGTGCCTTTAGCAGTGCATCAGCAGCAGACTGAAAGACTGCTATTCTGTGGGAAAGGCCTTCCTGAGCCCTTCACGCTCTCCTGCTCATCGCTTAGCCACCCAGGGATCTGTGTCCTTCATGGGACCTCCACCTCACACTGCCCTGAGAGCCTCTCTCTACCTTTTGCCTGTCTGTGCTCTTCCACACGAGCGTCTGCTTTGGCGAAGGGAGCGACCTTGCTAATTGGTGATCAGGGGATGGGTGTTGCACCAAGGGGATGCCCTCTTGATGATGGAGCTGGAAAAGATTAGATTTAGATGGGGAGGAGTGTGGGCAACTGCTGAAAGGTTGAAGGTAGATGTTAAATTTTAGTTTATAAGGAGACTTGGTGCCAGAAATTCCAGCACAACATGATACAGTAAAATTGTATGTTGGAGCTTCTGGTCTATGCCACTTGGAGGAGAGCAGAAGGTGACACAAATGTGGATATTCAGTCATTTATTCATCTTCTAAACCCGTTTGTCCCTTTCAGGGACACGGGGCTGCTTGAGCCTATACCGGCCACTCGTGGGCGAGGGCAGGGGGAAATCCTGGACAGGTCGCCAGTCTTTCGCAGTGTAGATATTCAGTTCAAGTTAATCCTGACATCAAATTTTGGACAATAGAAAACTGCACCTTTTTTTTAGCCACTGGCTTGCCTTTTTGTTTGCGCTGCTTATCAAATTAACATTTGTGCGGCTCTGGACAGCAGAGATAGGAAAACTTGTTTGTGTCTGCACTTCAAATGAATAAACAGCTGTGTTGCTGCTGGAGCTCAGCAGAGGCATCACGCCGTGTGGCCAGCCCCGTGCCCTTTTCCTGTTGCCTTTGCCGACTGTAAACAGACTGAAAGGCAAGCAGGTCGAGGCACAGTGTTCGGAAGCCCTGGCCCCGCTGAGGCACGCTAATTACAACAATAATGGAGCCTGATCGCAGGTCCTCACAGGCCATGTCTGCGAGTAAACCAACTCAACAGTATGTATACTTGCTACAGATTTTCCTGTTGTTTGATATTAGCACGTAGCTGCTCTCTGTATCTCACTTGAGGGGAGCCTGGGTTTGGTTAGAGCATGTTAAAAAGCTCCCCCAGCTCCAGCGTAGGCAGCAGGCCCTGGCCTAGCATAGCTGGGCCTAATGAGCGGGCATAAACACACAGGAATGCTGTAGGGAGAAAAGCAGGGTCAGGTCAGGGAAGTGATGTTACCGGTAGGGTGGCCAGCACACCAGAGCTGGAGTCCTGATTAGTGCTGATAAATAATGCAGCAAAGCTGGTGGGAGAATGGTGAAGCAGCACAAAGATGATTAGCGACTTGTGTGAGGCTACGGTGAGCAAGAGACTATTGACACATCAAACAGTGGATCGAATTTCTACATTTGTTTTTTTATGAATGTGATCTCAAAAGATGGAACACTTAAATGCTTAAAAAACAATGAATTTTCATCCTTGTGTGGCTGTTTGGTGCAGCATGGTGGACACGGCTGTGGGCTGCAGCAAGTATAGCTTCTCACTTGATTAGGCGTCAATTCAAGAGGCAGCGGAGTGCAAAGGTTAAATCTATTACATCGAATTGAGAGAGAGTCTCCATTTTAGGGTGACATGCCATATGTTGCTATAGAAACATAGAGGTAGCAGCGATGCCCTTTGTGAACTTTACATAAGGACAGGGAGGGCTAGGAGAAACAGAGGCTGTAACACAAGTCCATTAAACTGCTGAATCAATCATGAATAAAAAAAGAGGGAAACCCCTGCTTGAATGAAGGAAATTACTTTTACCAAACCCTGATCAAGTTGGCCCAAATAAGATGGATGTCCAACACAGCCCACAGAACCCCAGCAATATATTTGTCATTCTAAAAAGGATGTTTGTATGTGGTAGCAGTGGATGTGCTTTACTTTTTCTTTGTCTTTTCTTTGTGGGTTACTTTGGAGCATATCCAAAATAATTTCGGCAAGTTGCATCTTTGAAAAGATACTGAGTATTCAAATTTGGTATAAACAAATAAGTGTAAAGCGTTGCAATTCTTCAAATGACCACTGGTGGCAGGTTGCAAATGAGTTCACTCTTATGGTAAATAAAATCATATTTTATCCCCAAATTAAAAATAATTAGAGCTTTGGTTTTAAGGGCCTGTATGGTATATGTTTGGACACACCTTCTCAAACTTTTGGTCTGTGCAGTATATGTATACACATATGGTGATGCTGTGAAAAGATCACATATCAAATGAGAACCACCGAAACCGAAACTTAGCATTACATGAAACCATCATGTAATGCTAGGGATAATTTGCCAAACTGTTTATGTGACAAACTGGGCAGTAAGGCTCTATGTATTATACATATGTGCTTTCTGAAAAAATTGAAAAATTAAAGCTAGTTTAAAAACCACAAATGATTATGACTAGAACTGCACAACATGGCCTCTTGAACGTATTTAAGAAGAGAAAAGTTCATCATCAATGAGCTGGAATTAGAAGAGGGGACCTCAAGCCTAGAGGACCATGACATCACATCAACATAGCATGGCATTATTTATATTCTGCTATTTCTGCTTAGACACTGAGTCATTTCAACACACGCAGCACAAACAATAGTGGGTTTGCGCATTAAAACCCCACAAAGTGAAACATTTCAGTTATTTATGTTGTTTGTAAAACTAGAAGAAAAAATGTCAAATTTCTCATGGCTCCATTTTCTGTATATATATATTTTTTGAATATTGCAGTTGGTAAAAATAGGAAGGTAAAGAAAAGTAAATCGAGGTTAGGTCGGGGCAGACATGGATAATGAGGTAAGAGTTCAAAGTTTGTTCATTTGCTATCACTGGGAACATTTATCAATCTACTGTATTTCACTGATGCCAGTGTTATAATTTCCGTTTATATATGATGATTAAAAAAAAACAAAGATTTAAAAAAATACATTAATTATAAACAAAAGTCTGACATGATGAGAGTGGCTATAGATTATACCAAACTGTTGTGTATTTGAAATAAATAAATAAATAAAAAGCCAAAATGGACATATTTTTACCCGAACGCCCAAACATAACATTTAAGTTATACAACCATGTAAAGGTATGTGAGTTTTTACAGTATATGATTGAAAAATCATTTCTATTTCATATACATTTATTATACATATTTATTATTTCATTTTGAGAGGTAATTTGGTGCCTCACTTGATCTTTCTAGTTGCTGTGTAACATTTTTAACTTCTAATAATCTGTTGAATACCAGAGGAACCAACAAGATTTGCGGTGCCTAAACTTCTTGAGGGATGGATAGAATTCAAGGGTGTTTACAGGGGGAACTACGCCATTTTGTTTGTGAAACTCTGTCCAAAATATGGTTAAAATTTCAACCTCTATGATGCTCTTGAGTAAAAAAAAAACAGCAATTACTTCATTTATGGTCATTGGATTGACTTTAATTTTTTATTGATATGGTGGGTTTCACTCCCCATTGAAATTCTACCTCAGAGATTAATTTTGTAGAAAGTAATTTTTCCACCTCCAAATTCAGGAGCCTGAATAACCTTTGACCCTAACCACAAAACATACATCCCTATTTCTCTGATGTTTTCAATTAACTTAATATGGAAAAAGTTGAGAACATTCTCTTCCAAACTTGATCTAAACTGGGGAAAGTAGTAAAGTGTCATCAAAGAGACATACTAAGACTGGGATCTACAATAATCAACTGTTTGTTTTAAAGATCCAGTGACAAGAAAAGACCAAAAGCAACTGGTAAGAAGCAGAACTGAAAAATAACAGAAAATGTGATAAATAAATACAAAAATACATTTCAAAGCAAAGCTAGAGTTAATCAAATCAACCTTTATTTATATGGCACTTTTCCAACACGTCACTCAAAGTGCTTTGCATAAAACACAATCAAATTTAAAAACAAAATGACACGACAAACAATGCCGACCCCCCCTCCCCCCACACACACATAGACACACCATGATAAAAAGAGTGATAAAATGTTGGAATGAAGTCATTCTTAATACTTAAGGATTAGCCAGAGCGGTGCCGCGGACCGTGGGTAATTTGGTACCAGGCCACACAGAAAGATTAAATAACTTACACTACATTGGTTTTATTTATTTTGGAATATGAAAGATGTCTTATTTTGAAAATTTGCCTGATTCTCTGTTACATCCATCCATGTCACTCTTGACGCAGGCTAAGGCACTCTTCTCCGTCACGTGATAGGTTACCGTTAAAATAAAACCCAGGAGCTAGCAAAATGAGTAAAAAACAAACGTCTTTGGAAAGTTTCTTTGCCAAGGGGAAAACGCCCAGCCAGGAGACAGAAGAGGAGCCTTCGACTTACAAGAAAAAGAAAGCTACATTTAATAGACAGTACTTCTTTTTTGCACCATGAGTGTGGAAAGGGGAGAAGATGATGACACCTGTGCAATGTAAAATGACTTGCATGTCAGAATAAAAGCTTAAAGGTCGTCTTGTTACATTCGTTTTTCCACCGTTATTGTAGCCTTGCTACAATAATCGTACACCACATCCTAAAGACCGGTCCGAGAGAACTTTGTCTGGCATCATACCGAACCGTGGCGTTAAAAAGGTTGGGGACCACTGCTGTACAGCACCAGATCATCTACACACAATTGTGCGCAGCCATGCTCATGCAGACACACTCTCTCCCACACACACATGCCACTCTCATTTTTGGCTCCACACACAATGATGGCTCATAGTCAAGTCCAGATGAGGGTCTGCATCTGAAACCCGGAGTGAATCCATATTACATGTGTAGTGTGCTGTCTGTCTGGGTCCTGGTCATCAATTATGAATAGAAATATACAGCCTCCACAGCCTAGGCCCTGGTGTCTCAGCACTCGTAAAGGATTTCTTGAAAGGGGGACAGAAGCACACATTTGGCATTCAGATGCACAATCAGGACTTGGGAGACCAACAGTGATACGGTTCCCTGTTCTGTTACACCTGCCGGCTGGGTAACTTTCTTGTGCTTTTGTTGACACTGTTCCCTGTGGCGCCGAATTGAAGCAAAGCATCAGAAATTTGATAGTGCTTCAATTTAAGAAACTGGGAGTTAAGCCCAACCTATAATATCACAATGCAGATGAGAGCAATGCAACAAAAACTGTCAAGGCAGTCTAGTTTCATATTTCCTTCTGCTTTGACAATGCAAAGTGAAATATAAAAATTGGTTGGTTATATTTATGCTGTTCGGTAACCATTCATCAAAAGAAAAATAACAACTACAACAACAAAAACAGCAACACCAGAATACATGATTTCTACTGCTTGTGTGATGTTTCACCTGTGGAGAATCCATTAATCACAAGTTAACATCTCAAATCTCCAACAAACCCCCCTCCCCATCCCCCCAAAAAACATATTGCCTTGTGTGTGTTTATGTTAAATCAAACACAATACACCAGCACTTCAGCAGGCCTGGCTTTAAAGAGCACATATAGTTGGAAAAACAAATTTGCAATTCTCCTTGTCTTTTCTCAAACCCCCAGTGTACAGCACATGCCCTCTAGAGACAGAACAAACAGCAGTTAAGACATTTAAAAGGTTTTGCTTTCTTAGATACCTGTGCAGCTGAATACCAATAGGCTGCTCTTACATTAAGGGGGTTGGTGACAAGGTACTACGTTCTGAGCTGCTGGGGAAAAATGCTAACTCGTCTGGTTTCCTCAAGGGCAAAAATGTGCTTAATGCCTCCCTGTGATGTTGAATGAAGTGTGTTTTGTGCATGTGTGGCTCACTCTGTCAGCCTGTTCAGGGTATGAGGCGAGGTAAACACAGTGGCTCCACAAGTGTGCAGCACTGTGTGCTGGAGTCACTTCAACTTGTGGCGCATATCCCACTGATATCTAAAAGGTCACTGTCATAATTGTTGCTTAGCAACCTTGTATGCGAATCCATAGGTGTTCACAGAACATTATTAGAATGGCATTGCTCATTGTTTGTATGTGATGTTTGGTAATATGACAAACAAGAAAATTACAGAGATGTGCACTAAGAGAAGATAAATGTATGATGTATTTGTCCTCCCTACTGTCAGACGGAGCAGCAAAATGATTATAGCTGAAAAAGTTAAATTTAAGAAATTGCAATTTTTGATGGAAATCTTTTTTTTCTCCAATAATGTTGCAGAACCTGTCTTCACATCTTATTTCTATAGTTTTTTTTTATTTTAACATCTTTACAATTTATTTTTAAAATTAAAGAACTGCAACATTTTTGTTTATATCTAAAAGTAAATTCACAAATTATTATTACATTGTATTTGCTTGTTAACACAAAAATATCAATGTAAACTTCATGTACCTCACAGTAATGTGTGTTTTCTGTTACGTATGTCTGCACAGCTGTGCTTTGCTACATGATTTGACTATTCCTTGTCTGAACCATGTTTTTATTTTTTTATTTTTTGCTGGTTTGTCTTTTCGTATGGACATTTGTTATCATCACACACTGTGAGATTTTGCCTGACATAGTTAGTTTGCTATTTGCTAGCCCCTGCAGAACAAACCGCATTCTACTTACTCTCTAGAAAGAACACAATGATAATTTAACATGAAAAGTGATATGTTGTTATTCTGTAAGTGCAACAAATCTGTTGGTTTTTGGGTAGATATACTATTGTTAAATTCCAATCTGAGCTTCATGTGTGCCAGAAACAGAATTGTGAAAACATTGCATTAAATGTATAAGTCAAATAGTTAAACCAACTGCAATCTTATAAGAAAGTGTGAAAAAAAAACGTCAGGGTATATTAGTTATAGAGAGATCTGAAAAGCAGTTTGAGTAGTTATGAATGCTTTTATGCAGGCTTGCTAAACGCTTGTTGGGGCTTTTTCAAGTGTGGTTGAATGATTCCTCCATCTTCTGATGAAATATATATTTGTCTTAATGGATGCAAGTATTTCATAATCTTGCTAGAACAGGGGAGTGAATGTATTTATTCACAGTTTTGGAAGCTGCAACTGCAGGACTTTGGACACGCTCTTAGTAATTACATCCAGACAAAAGTAAGTGGTTTTAACCTTGAGCACATAGTTTTGTAAGGACTTAAAAAGGTGAACATGTTCACCAAAATACACAATGTTTAACTCTGAGTTAAATGTTTCACATTAACCTAGCATGTTTTTGTTTATAATCCAAAATGAATTGATCTCTTGTTAAATCCGACAGTTTTTATTATCTTTTTTGGAATTCTCTAATTATAGTAGCATGATTACCATGCTGCCTTGGATGTTGTGTCTTCACATAATTTTGTGTATGAATAAAAGTCTACCCCGGCCAAGGTGGAAGTTGGTCAGAGTCAAAGCACTATGTTAAAGCCAGTGCATGGTATGTACAGAGGCCTATGCAGAGGCAGAGTGATCACTGAGTCATGTCCCATTTGTGGAGGTTGATGGATTTCCCTTTGCTCTGCTCCCTCAGCTCAGTAGGAGAAGGCAGGGCTGATAAGGTGATTTATCTGCACCTTTCCACCTCCTGTAATGGATGGCACATCCACCTTTCCTTGAAACTTCATCATCTCACAGCTGCACCCCCCTCTCACACACAGAGATGTGCAAGTGAAGTGAAACATACATTCTGCACGAAAAATAGTGAAAACAAGTATCCGCATGGAGACTTTTTCTCCACAGTTTCTCATTAAGGTGGTAAGGGTATGTGAACACGACACTTAACAATATGAGGTTACAACATCACTCTAGGGTCTAGAAAAAAAAACTAATTTTGATAGATATCAGCCTTAGCTCATTGCTTGTGGTTGTTTGATTAACTACATATTGGCTCATTCTTGGTAGATCTCTGATAGATCTGCTTCTGCTACTCTTCCAAGGACTGGACAGGACTTGTTAAATTTAGATGTCATGCTACGCTCACACATGTTGAAGCAGCTGCTTCCAATAAAAATTGTATGTACTGTAAATGCAAGTATATGCATGTTTTGGGCTTTTGCGTTCAAAAGTCACGCGTTCGCACATCGCCAAGTCTTTCATGTATCAGAATAGAGCTGTGAAAGACAAAGCCTGGATCAAGATATGTGAGATTTGGACCGTTTGAACATCTCTCACCAAGCCTCTTCCAACTGAGAGTTGAGAGTGTTATTGTCGGGTAGCGACAATCCAGTGTGAACGGCATATGCTTGAAGCGCATTCAAGAACCTGTTAAACACACGACACATGCCTAGAGTATATCTAGCACTACAGAATACTGTTTGTTGATGTTTTTTTTTTTAGAATTAATACTTAAAGGTAAAGTGTAATTAACATTTAGTTCTTGATTGTGTAAACATTGCAAGCTGAGATAATTGTTTTATATTTGGCTTTAGCGAGTTAAACATTTCTCTGGTTTTTTTTTTTTATGGTGTTTTTTTTGTTTTGTTTTGGTCCTCACCAACTTTTTCCAAAAACTTTACAAAAGAACTTAAATTTTTTTCCTAAAAAAAATGCACTTTTTAATTCTTAAAAATACTTTTTTATCCTTCAACAAACAGCAGCATCCCTCCAAGCTTTCAAGTAAAAAGGAATAAACTGCCTCTTAAAATAGTCAGCTAAGAAAATGAAAAAAGGGTGAAAGATAAAAATTTAGAAACACCTTTGGAAAGCTTTGGAAACTATTGCACTATATTACTTTATAGGGCTACAAAAAAGCTGGCTGCTTAGAAGCAAAAGACAAGAAAGGCAGATTATCTAACACTTTTGCACACTAGGTGATTTGACAGCAAAACATGAATTTCCAGTGTCATAAAGAATTTTTTATACAAGGCTTTACTTATGTTTTTTGATGAAAACAAAACGTCGACTGTTACAAGTATTTAAGAAGTTATTTATTGAGAGAATAAGTAGATTGGTTTAATTCTTTGCTTATTATGCTAGCAGATATTCACATGGATAATGCTGTCGAAATGTTGAAACCGTTTCCTTAAGACTTTAAGACTTTACCATTGATGAAGACCTTAGATCTAAACAATAGGAATATCAATTAATAATAATTCATGAGAAAGTTTAACTGATGCATGAACTCTAATGCAACAGACAGGATTTTTTGTCCTTATAAACTCAGTTAATTTAACTGTCCTATGAGAACCCCAAAAAAGAGTGTACAAATGACCCAAAGGCAGCATTTTTTGCAATCTGGCTCGTGCAAACGTGACAAAACAGTCCCAATGAACAGACATTTTCCATTGGTTTTTGGTTATTTTGAGCGCTTAGCTTGTTTTTTCCGTGCCCATCATTGTGATCAGCTTTAGTATAACAAAGAATTCAGTGTTTAATCAACAGTCAAGTGGGATTTGTTTGAGACTATATCTGTATTCTTTTCTGTGAACAGCTTCTCAGCTTTTCCATAAACATAGTTGTACTTTTTCACCTTAGAGAGGGTATCAATTAACCTCAGTGGTCAGCATTAGAAACACAGCAGTGTGCCTGCTGCTTTTTGCGTCAGTGCCCGAGGCGGCTGGCTGACTCACCTATGCTCTAACAGTGGCGAGGTATAAGAAGACAATTGAGAAGGAGGGAGACAATCAATAGCAGATCAAAGTGTTTTAACTCACCTTGGCCTGCAGATAGAGAAAGAGGTGTTGTAATCAGTAAAGACACTGTTTACTCCTCAGGTCTTCACAAGGCCAAAGAGGTGGGGGGTGTATAAGGCACAGATACAGCGAGCTACTGTATTTTCAAATTAAGAGAGGAGAAGAAGGGCTTCTTTATGGCACTTGTTTTCCTATCCCTAAACAAATGTTCTTTGTACATCATGTGCAGACTTTAGGGTGGTCTTTTACTTATAATAATGAATATGATTAAGCCGATTTGATCAAATAATAAAAAACCTGTGTTGTTGTCTGAGATGTATTCTGCAAAGTGATAGTATTTCATTAAAATTTGCACTTAAGTTGTGGGTGGGACCGACACCGCTCTTCCCCTCACTGTTGCTGAGAGGAGCTTGTGCCCCTCGCAGAATATTTTCTACACAAATAAACTGCATTTCTTACATCTGCTCCTGATTCACAATTTTATTTTCTTTATATATATATATATATATATATATATACATATATATATATATATATATATATATATATATATATATATATATATATATACATATATATATATATATATATATATATATATATATATATATATATATATATATATATATATATATATATATATATATATATATGTATATATATATGTATATATATATATATATATATATATGTATATATATATATATGTACTCCATCATCAGAAAAATTCCACAAAGACATTTTAAAAACATCAAAAAAAAAGTACATCTTTCAAATTGGGAGATTAAAATAATAACAAAACTGAATAGGAACTCAGGCTCTTTCAAGTACTCACTTTCTTTTCATTTTTTGTGAAAGAACTACAAACAATCAGGAGCGGACTTAGCAATTTGGGGGCCCGAGGCAGTGGTTGTCTTATGCTTTTTATTTCTTTATTTCTTTATTTCTTTATTTCTTTATTCATACCTTTCCCTAGTGGATAAAAAGTCCATCAACAAAACTACCTAAGCATCTAAAAGCACCTTTAGATGAGCATACTTATGCTATTTCAGTGACTCTTCTTTGTTATGACAGTGTTAAATAATGATGGGTGTGGAAATTATTTTAGACACTTGGGGTTCTGAAAGTGTTGGAGGCTCCAGGCAATTGCCTACCTTTGCCTTATGGTATGTCTACCCCTGAAAACAATACATTTGGACACACAAGCAACAGAGTTTGAAGAACCTTCCTCTTCAAGACTTTTGAAGATTGTGACGGAGCTCCTCTTTATCCCTTATGCTATCCTAGGCACTTTAACTTTGGGAGTTGGGTCATCTAGACCCACTAGACAGTGCGCTGAACCTTTTTTCTTCAATGATTTGTGATCTTCACTTGTGTCCATGGATTACATGAAATCCTCTCCACCTTTATCCACCTTTGTCATTGTAGGGAGAACACGTCAATGTAAGGGTGGGGTCATATGATAGCACAAGGGTTAAGTAGCCACAGGCACACACACCCATACCAACGCAGTATTGTTACCCACTCATTGTTAACCACTCACCTCATTTCCAGACCCTATGTCTTGGAGCAAACACTCCTCGTCTTGGTTGTGTTGAGGATGCACACTCAATACGCTTTAACTGGAAGTATTTGTTTATATCTGTGAGTTTCAAACTCAGGCAACTGAGTTTGAAACTTGTCAGCTATTTTAAGATGAGAAGAAATAACGTCACCAAACAAGTGTGTGGGAAAAACAAATTATTCATTTAATTATTCAGTTTTACTGTGTGTAGAATTTTGGGATGGAAGGATTTATTCCTGAATAATGTGGATAATTATATGTATTTTCTTTACAAATGGTTTGTAGAAATGGCCAGAATGTGGGGAAGAAAATGCCTAATCAGGGATGATTGGGAATTCAGCCTAATGGGAGGGGCTTGAAACATATAAGAGAGAGCCGTTGGTTGCAGTGTGGGCAATGAGGAATGACAGGAATGTGCTTCCATCCTGTCTATTCTGATGTATGTGTTTCTATGTATATAGTAAATTCACTGAGAATTATTCCATTTGGGGAATTGTGGAACAAATAAACCCGCCTCAAGTGAAACACGATTGCCTGGATTTGTGGAACACGCATCCTCATCACAAACATACAATGAATGTGATAAAGTTTGTGCAAACACCTGTGAAATTTTTCAAAATAGATCTTCTGTTCTTCTCTAACGGGACTTCAAATGTTCATCTAGAAGACATTTAGTCCAAAAACTGAAGAAACTAAGTGAAATTAGGTTGTATGCCACAAAACAGAACTCCTGTGCACATGCAAATGTACCGCTTAACAGTGAAACGTCACACATGTTTTGTGATATTTGGTATTTCACTATATAATTATTCAAAACAAGGAATTTTTGCTATTTTGATGGTGATTACTTCACATTTCACGCTACACATTAGCTGAGCCTCTGTGGACTTCATGCAGCCTATACCAGCCCCATCATTAAAAACGCGTGGACTCTAAATTGTAGAAATTGTAGAGATCAAAAGTATGTGTGTGCAGGGGGGGACGCTGGCCAAAATGTGGTAGTTTCATCAACAGAATTCACATCCTTCAAGCAGACAACTTGCTGAGTGACATTGACCCATGACACCAGCCTTCCTCCCACAGCCACATCCAGCAACTTGTAAAAAGCATGTCTGAATAAAGAAGGGTGGAGGGAGAGAGGGAGTGAAATGGGGAAGAGGAGAGAGAGAGGGGAGGGGGGTGTTATGCTAAGTGTCCATGGAGAAAAGACTTAAGTGCAAAGATTTGTTTCTTTTTTTCTTTAATCCCTTTGTTGGAGTTTAAATCATTACTAAACCCCCCCTAGTTTTCTTCCACCCAGCTAATGATCCTTTAATATTTCCATCTCCAGCTTTCTGCCATTTGTTTTCTTTCCTCTCTCCGGGCTGAAGTGACCACACACCATACTTGTCACGGGCTATACCAGACAGGAGAAACCAGCAGTGATTTAGCCAACAAGCTCTCAATCAATGGTGCAGTGAAGCAAGTAACACATGCCAGTCAAAACCTATTACGTTCAAACAGCCCTCTTCAACTTCCGCTCCACTGGTCTGACCCTTGGGCTACTAGTCAAAAAAAATATCCAGAGGACGGCCAGTATCTTGTGCAGTCAAAGAATTTGTCAAAATGTTTGCTTCATCACCAAACATACAGAATTTTTAATTTCAAGAAGAAACTACTTTTGCATTGCAGAAATATTATGTTGAACTGATAGAAAATATATTTTTTTCACGTAAGGTATATACTTGAGTTATAATACTCTGAGCATATAAGTGTACAGATGAAAAAAAAATCCATTTTATTTCTCCTGGCAGCAGGTTTGAAATTTGGCATTTGGACAGTAAAAGCCAAAAAAACCCAGCTTTTCTTTGGGTGCAATAAGAGTAAAGTGTAAATGCATTGCCACAAGAAAAAAAAAAACATTTTAAAACCCTAGCTAAACTATGATTCTCTACAGAAACATTCCTCTGATTGATTTAAAAAAAAACTTCAGTTTTAAAAATTATTGTGGTACTGTATTTCAAGTAGATGCGGTAAATGACAAATCAGAGTTTGTACCTGATAATTTAATAATAATAATAATAATAATAAAAAGCCACAAGTGAAAAAAAGATTTTTGTCATTGCTGCTACAGTTTGAATCATATGGATACAGCAACATGATCAACTTTGAGTACAGTAGCCCTAAAGTACAAAGCACACCAAATAAAAAAAATCACTCAGCACATTAAAGATCACAACAACAAAAAAAAAAACAATCATAAAAAATAATAATTTGGAAATCAAAACAAAATTGCAGAAACTGAAAGACAATTACAAATAACATCAAACTAAATAAATGTATACATTTTGGGAAACGGCTGCACGGTGGCGCAGTGGTTAGCGTTCTTACCTCACAGCAAGAAGGCCCCCGGTTCAGGTCCCGGCTGGGGGACGTGAAAAACACAACATCAATGGGGACCTTTCTGTGTGGAGTTTGCATGTTCTCCCCGTGTATGCGTGGGTTTTCTCCGGGATCTCCGACTTCCTCCCACCATCCAAAAACATGCTTCATAGGTTAATTGGCAACTCTAAATTGTCCTAGGTGTGAGTGTGAGAGTGAATGGGTGTGTGATTGTGGACATTCTACCCTGGGACAGACTGGCAACCTGTCCAGGTTGTCCCCTGCCTTTGCCCACAAGTTGCCGGGATAGGCTCCGGCAGCCCTGTGACCCCGAAATGGAAAAACTGTTAAGAAAATGAATGAATGAATGAAATTAAAAGTTAAAAAACATGATGAGGATCTGGAAAAGGTAGGTACTGTGGACATAACCAATTGGATGATGACATTTGACTTTTGACATTAGAGAACTGATTATTATTATCTGTAAGCAATGTCATAAAGCTTTTAAAAGTATGCGGACATTAAAGACACATTTGAAAAAAAACAAATGTCAAAAATCCAACATCATCAGCCAATCATCCCTGTCCAATGGTGCCTACTTTCTCTATTTTCTTATTATTTCATTTTTTAAACGTTTCATTCAGAATTCTGGAATATACTTCTCTTTTTTTTCAAATTTTTTTCATGTTTTTGGAATTGTACTTTAGTTTCTGGTATTTTGTTTTGATTTCTAAATTGTAATGTTTTTTTGTATTTTATTTATTTTTTTGCTTTTTAATCATCATTGTGATCTTTAATATGCTTTTGTGATGAATGATTTGTTGGTGTAAATTGCACTGAACTTGTGACTACAAAAAAGTGATGCAGTGTTTGCTGTTTAGAAGTCTGAGATGTAATTCTCAAAAAAAATAAAATAAAAAAAAAAACGTCCAGGAAATTGTAGATTCACTCTGAAAGTTCTAAAGACTATAAGTTTAGTTGTGAAAATGCCAAAATAAATGCAACAAATAAAAGCATGTTGCTTTTTGGGGGGATCCACTTGTCATGTGTTTGGGTCCTGTTGTTGTTGTTTCATGTTCCTCAATGCAGCCATGATGATCCTCGTATCAACTCCTTTTTCCACAGATGCATGTCAGTTTCTACCAAAAACGAAAGGGAAACACTCAAGCGCACACACACGCATGCATATCCACCCACTTATGCACACATACTGACATATACACACAAACTCACAAGAGGAATTTGAGGCACATTCATGCAGACACACATAAGAGAAAAGCTGTGAGCAAGCCGGGGTTTGTGTAGCACCACATGCGAATGAGGCTAAAAGAAGTGAAATGAACCCTTTGAGTCAAAGAGGAGCTTGGGGCGTGCTGTAGGCAGAGAGCTCAGTCAGAGAGGGAGCTTGGCAGGCAAATGTGCCTTCTGTTGACAGCTTCCACTGAACATCTAATGGTAAGAGATGGAGGCCCACAACCACTTTCTTCCATACCACTGGTTCCCCATTTTATCACATTTAGTAGAGCGCCTTTCAGCGCATTTGTAAATATGTCAAGTCACCATTCATATTTTACGGTTATTAGCATTGTTTCTCAATTTTCCAGGCAATGTTGTGTTTTCTTCTTTTTCTTTCCAAGGAATGTTTTTTTGTTTCAGTTTCATCTGTTCAGAGTTTGTGCACAGGGCTTGGCGCTGATGCCTCGGAGACTGGGTAGGTTTTTCTTTTTTAGATATTTTGGAGTGGGGGTTATGTATTCTTTATGATGTGATATACAGCCTGAGAGGGTGAACACAGGGTAAGAACATACCAGTGCCAGGATACTTTCTCGGCGTGAAATGAAGATGAAAATGGTGGGAGAACAACTGTATGCTCTCTTTCTGTCAATACCCAAGGCTGCTGGTAACTCAAATGTCCATCAACAATTCAAAGTTCCTCTTGGATAATTTTGGATTTGCAAGAGGTTTCCAACCCATCAATAAACTTAATGGGAACAAGCCTGTATTCCCTTTATTTACTCTTGCTTGGTCATGACAGAACAGCCTTTGATATCAATAGAAAACTGTAAAAATCTACATGTATTTTCTTTTCACAGATACTGTTTTTTCTTTTTGAAGTTGTGGGCACTGGTACACTTGGATGGGCCAAAAGACTCAGGTTCATTGCTGCAATTAGTCACTGGTCTAATTTTCTTTCATACTGCACTCTTAAGAATGGAAACGTGAGAACTAATCTGTAAATAGCTAAAAAAGAAATTGCAAGTGGTATTGCCCAAACTGACCTGAAGGAAAAAAAAATCCCAATAAAGAAAACTGTATTGTGTTACAACCATCACAAATTAAAAAGGCATTCATTCTAATTCTTAATTATGCTTTATTATCTCCTAGCTTCACGCCTTCTCTTTGGTCTGCTGCAAAGTTAATCTTTAGTGTGTTAGAACCAAACCGAGACAAATGAACCAAGATTTTTTTTTCCGTCAAGCGGACCATGCTATGCGGATTTATATTTCTTAACCAAAGCCTAGACTTAAAATGAACAATTAAAAGTAAATTCTCTTTAGCTTATGTATGGCTTAGTCACAACTGCCCTTAAGGGTAGATATGGGCTGTCTGTGGGTGAAAAAAAGGGCAAACACACGGGATGCACAGGGCACGAGATATCAAGGTTATAGACCACTTGGTGAGGCTGTAGCGATAAAATTTTCATGGATTTTTTTGGTCTAACTTATGCTTTTGTGGTTTTTGTGACATTGCTGAAACTACTGCTCCTAGATTTAAATATAGAAAAACTTTAGTTGTCCAATAATATTATCCTTATCATTATCATTATCCACACCAACAGTCCTTGATCCAAACTCTTATTGATCTATGTTCAGTCAGCATAAATGGTGGGCTGCATCTGCAAATGTATCAGCTACGAGGGTACAGCACTTGTCTTAAAACTTGAAGTTAATCATTATTGACATTGTGAAAGTCTGTATTTCTCCTTATATTGATAAAATAAATGTGTTTTTTCTACATCAGTTTCCCTGTGATAGTACAATAAAAAAATGACATCATTATCTTCTCCTTAGCACTTGTCTTTTGTCTATGACCCTTTTTAAAGGGAGGCCACATCTTTGGCTACATTGCGATAAATATTTTCACTGTTCTGCTGCACATGCAATACATTACATGTTTGATCTGGGTCCTACTTTGAATACACTGTGACGAAAAAAAAAACTTTTTTGTAATGCTTGGTAATGATAAACATGTTACTCCTTGGCTATCTAATTTGCTGTGATGGCATTAATCAGTGTTGCACAGCGGGTAATAGCGAAGCAGAAAGGACAAAATGAACCAGAACATTAGTCAATGAGAAGAATGATGCATTACCCATTCACATATAATGTCACAGGGAGGGGAAATTCAAGATAGAACGTACTCTCTACAGTACGATGTCTTTTAAAAAGTGTTGACCTGGAGTGTTTAAAAGCAGCAGGGATGAAATAGAAAATAATTGACTGATGCATCAACTGCATGTCTTGTTTTACAAACAAGAAACTACTTGTAAACATTTTAAGAAAGATTAAAAAATGTGACAGACAATTACTTCAGAAAAGTTCAATACTATTAAAAGCTAGAGTCACAAAGATGCTCGTCTAAAGCTACGGTCACTCTGCCCTCTGAAACAAACTTTAATTTACAGGAAAAGTCTGTGTAAATGCCCATTTTCCCTTTCTAAAGTCTTGCTGTAACGCGTCACTTAGTTTCTACAATCACTTTGGGCTTTCCATAAAAAACATGTGCCCATTGAACATGCTTTGAAAGTTAAACCAGGTTGAACTTTGACCAATAAGGGACTCAGACTTGGCAGTGACATATGGATTGTGTCCCCGTAACCCTTGTGCTATCCTAGGCACTTTAACGTTGGGAGTTGGGTCATCTAGACCCACTAGACTAGACAGTGCACTGAACCTTTTTTCTTCAATGATTTGTGATCTTCACTGGTGTCCATGGATTACATGAAATCTTTTCACCTTTATCCACCTTTGTCATGGTAGGGAGAACACGTCAATGTAAGGGTGGGGTCATCTAAGATAGCACATGGGTCAATTTACGTAATTCATATATCAGACTCGTACTCATATATCAGAATAGAGCTGTGAAAGAAGAAGCTTTGACGAAAGAAGATTTGAGGTTTTGTTATTTTGGACCAAGCCTCTTCTAACTACTGTAAATGTGGTTGACATGCATTAGCATCAGATAATGACAGTCCAGTGTAAACACTATTGGGAAAATATGAGCCATAGTGTTCATAAACATGTCACATGCCCGGTGTGAACATATCTTTAGCGTACATATGGCTTAACATGAAGAGGCCTTTATTTAATTCAAGATAACCTGCAAGTGTCCTATTTATCAGATATTTTATGCAATTTGAAAATTATTCAGACACCACAAATTGCCTGGACACACAAACAACACTGTAAATGCCAGCAAGTTTTTTGCTTTGAACAAGTCTTTTTGTTACTCTGCCAATGAAACACAGCACAATGTGCTACTTTTACACATTCAAATCTTTATGAGTTTATATTTTCATTTATTTGTATTTTATACACACCTACAATAATTAGTGCATTGCTACATATCTGTGTACTTTTACACATCAAGCATGTAATGTAGAATCGATTGAGTGACAGCCCTTTCACTCACAACAATCTGCTCACCACAGAGCAAAGGGCATGTTCAGAAAATGTTAACGTTTATTTTGAGTTTGTTACAAAACTTTACATTCGGAAAAGACAAACGTAGCATTTACCTGACAAAAATAATCTGAAAAGCAAAGAAGTGTTATTAGAAAAGAAAGAGCAGAGATGTAGAAATCACGGGAAGGAAGATAAATGGAGCAGGATGTGGGGTGGTCAGAAATATTGGGGGAGGTGTAGAGCAGATTCCACAGAGAAGAGACAGGAGAGTGGGGGACAGAGGCAGACCTCTAACAAGTGATTATACCAAACCCCACCCGCTCCTTTTTTTTCTCCCCTCAGGGCAGAGGGACAAGAGGGCGGCAGCCTGGCAGAGTTTGCATGTGTGTGTTTATGTGGATATGTACATGTGTGTATGTTTGCACCCTGCTTGTTTCAGCATATTGTGCCCCGAAACACAAAAAGATGATTAGTGGGATTTTCTGTTGGCTGAACAGCATGCCTTTAAGACTGAGACAGCTGGTAAAGGATGTTAAAGATGAAATGGTCCTGGGGTCTCCTTGCAGCGATTCCACTAGAACAAGAAAAGAAAGAAAAGAAAAAGCTTTTTTTTTGGCTTACTCGGATCCGTTGCTTTCTTCTTGTGATGTGTTTTATATCACATTAAAGGTGATTCTTTCAGGTGGGTTTGTGTCACTTTTTTGGGGGGGGTTACTGAAAACAAACCGTCAATTTGCCTTATTTTTTTCTATCAAAAACACAAGCATTTAAAAATGTAAAAAAATTACATTTTGCTAATTCGAACATTCAGTCTATTATGTAGAAAAAGACAATAATTATGTATGAAAATAAGGTTACATAAAGACACATGCACATTCAGTGCCCCTTTTTGCCCAAAGGTCAAAGGAATATATTGACTTTAATCACAGCAAACACAGAAAGCCTGGCTCTTATTACACAGAAACAACTCTGCATTCCCTCAAAGCTCATATAAATCCAACCAACAATATTTATTTATTCCTTTATGCAATATGCCTTTAATAAACATAGTGTCAAAGGGAAACTAAATCATCCACAGCTCAGAGCTTGTAAGAAAATCAATTAAAATGAAGTCACCGAGCCGGCTGCCCAATTGTCTCTGGCAGTTATTTGATATAATATAGTTAATTCTACTGGCTCGGTAAATTAACACAATTTTGCCATGGTATTTGTATGTGAAGGAGAGTGTGCGTAATTTTGTGTGTGTTGATGTGAGGATAAGGGGGGAGCCTGATGGAGGGCCCTTTCATCCCAGGAGAGCTTGGAGTAACACAGCACCAAGAGAAATGGATAAAACACCAGGATCACTGGCCGACCAGGGAGGGTCTGAGACCCAAACAGGACTGAGTTGAAACTCAACAATTTTCAAGGTTTTCAAAAAAAATGCTGCTTATCATTTCGATCCATAAAGACAGAATCTTAAATGGTGTTATGTCTGTTTTTTCATACTTGCAAAATACTTGTTTGTTATCTTTAAAAAATGCTTTGTATAGACCAGGGGTGCCCACACTTTTTTGGTGTGATACTTTTGAGGTGGCAAGGTTCAGAAGATCTACATATATATATATATATATATATATATATATATATATATATATATATATATATATATATATATATATATATATATAAAACCCAGCTTACCCTGAAGATCTTCCTTATTGAAACTGTGCCGAAGCTTCACAACAACGCATGATCCCATAAATGTTCTGCAAAGCTCGCCTGAAAGTTGCAGTTTAGAAACATTGAAAGGAACAAACACATACAACCAGAAAGGAAACATATTTCAGTATTCAAAAAATTGACAGCTAAAACAAAACCACAACCAACCACATACTGTTCATGGAACATTCTGGGAATGGCAATTCACTAATTAGTTGAAGCAGGTGTTTTAACTTTTGCCCAATCAAGATAATATCAATAAGAATTTTTTTCTGCAGCTTATTAAATGGTAAATGGCGTATACTTATATAGCGCCTTTCTTCCTATAAGGACAAAGCGCTTTACAGTCACAGACCCATTCACCCAGTCACACACACAGTCACACACTGGTGGTCGCTCCGCTGCCAAACACAGGCGCCCACCTTGCCCAGAGGCAAGGTGGGGTTCAGTGTCTTGCCCAAGGACACTTCGACTCATGGGCGTGCAAGGCGGGAATCGAACCTGCAACCTTACGATCATGGGACGACCGCCCTACCGCTGCACCACGGCCGCCCTGTGGAGAAGTAACACATACTATTAGTGTTTTTAACAATATGTTTTCTAAATGTGATTTCCTGTTTGGTTGAGCCAGCAGGTAATGGGTTAACCAACCAATTTGACCTAGACCTTAAAATAAATCAATCCATGGATCGATTAATTTTTTCCATGTTGTCCTGAGAAAAGGTCATGGAGTTTTTTGGAGTTAATCACAGCTATTCTAGGCTAAAGTTGGATGTACCTTGGACATATAACAACAGAAATATCATGTTTTTTTGTGCAGTTCCACACACATGTATACATCTTTTATTTTTAAGAATCAAATGAAACAATAAATAAACAACTTTAAAATGGCTAAATAGGAAAAATATCTGAAGAAACAATTATTATAATTAATTAATTGGCCCAGTCACTTGTTTCATCAAAAATCGTCATTAACCAAATTCTTTTTTTTATTACAGGTCAAAAAACAGTTTCACAAAGTTTGTTTTCTCAATCTTTTAACTTCAAACACACTCTCTATCACTTTTACCACCAACTCTGCTTGCCTGACATTTCTGAGATAAATGAATCCAGAAAAACCCTAGAAAATACAACTGTGTATAGCTGCAAATAACTCCACCCACTCATGTCAATTAAATGTATTATTATAATTTAAATCACCTGTGTATGTATTCAGAACATTTTTTTTAATATTATGTGTGCTCTATGTCTTCTGTTTTACCACATCCCTCTCCTCCTCTTCATTCTCCTGCACTTTTTTTTATTTACCCTCACTAACTCTCCATCTTGCTCAGGCTCCCTCTCTCTTCTGAAACACATGGCTGGTCATTGTTGGTGGTGCACTGTACTGTGATGCATGGACTTCAATGGATCGTTTGTATGGTGTCGCAGAGCCATTGATTCTGGTGATGGTGGTGGAGGAGAAGAGGAGGGGCTGCTCGGCCTTCCCACCGCCTGCTGGGAGCAGGAGTGGGAGCCAGGCGCTGAGCTGCAGGGCGGTGCTGAGGGTCACAACACATTGTTCTCTTCTCTCAACCCGTCTGGAACCTGTCACACATTTGTAATGGATTGGGAAGGGTAGACTGTCGAGGAAATAAAGGGGGAGGAAGAGAAGAAAAAAAGAGAAGTTAAATGTTTTTTTTTTCCTGAGTCTGAAAAATGAAGAATCAATCAACTCTTGTGACCTCAGAAAAGAGATAACAGTTGTGCATTTTTGTAATTGTTACAATTTTTGACTTAATGTTTAAAAAGATACATTGTTAAATGTAATGTTTTGTTGTTTTACCGTTGAGCCAACATTTTTATGGTAAGATTGTCATATTGCATTTTTGTGTAGTTTATTCGTTTATTTTTTTTAGTGTAACATGATTTTTCAAAAACGTTAAGAATGAATTACATTGACTTCTTTTTTGACTTGATTGCACTGTGGAATAGTGGTTAGCACTGTCACCTTACACCTCTGACTGGTTCAAATTCCAACTTGGTTCTTTCTATGTGGAGTTTGCATGTCCTCCTGACACTTCCATCGTCTCCCCTCCCCATAGTCCAAAAATATGTTTGATGTATTCATTGAATTGTCCCTTAGGTGTGAGCGTTAGTATTTCTGTCTGTCTACTTTACCCTGAAAAAGCTGGAATAGACTCCAGCAAAGCCTGAATAGGGAAAATGAGATGGATGGACATTGGTGACAAGGTGCAAACAGTCCCACTTAAAAACCTAATCTTATCCACAAGATATATGTGTTTTGAGTCATTTTTTTAATGAATAAAATCAGCAAATCAACCATTTCTGGAGATCTGTAGTATCAGCTGATGTCCAGTGCTCTGATGATGAAGAAAAATCTATGAGCTGTCAGAAGGACTCAGCACAAGCATGCCCACTGGTCCTAGAATGCAATTAAAAGAATAACATTAGGGATTTCCCCTTTGTTGTAATAAGATATTTTGCTTTTGTAATATATAGTTTTTACGTTTTGGGATTAGAATTATACAATAATACTTTTAGCTATGCATAACTATCTGATGAATTTATGACAAAGAGTTTTACATTTAAAAGCAACTTGAAGAGCACTAGCATGCTGTTCAGAGCAGTGATATCTGCTAGTGGGCTCATTTTTAAGCACCCTCAAGAGCTGAAGAAGTTATCTTACGTAATTCCTTTAATAGGGAAAATGTACAAATACACAACAGTGATTATATTTAAGAAGCAAAAAAAAAAAAAAAAAAGCAAGAGTTGAGTTTCACGTATTAGTTTACCACACACTGTCTGTGTGATCAAGAGAGGGATGTTTAAAAAAGCAAAAGCAAACACTTTCTACAAGAAATTGTATTTATCTTTTGGTAGGTAATTTGACAAGTCACCATTTAAGCTCAGCTCTCATTTTAGCCTGTTCCTGATTTTTTTTTTTTTTTTTTTACTATCTGTAGCGGCCCTTCAGTCTTTCTGTGGTCCATTTGAAGGAGGGCATGTAGCACAAAGGCAATGAGGCTTAATTAAGACACTTTAGCAAGTGATCACAGTGGGCAGATGGCTTTCTGTTGTGGATCCAAGCTCCACCACGGGACACTGTGAAGTTAAAAAGAACTGCCAAAGGGGGCACTGCAAGTGGGCCTCCCTTGTCACCAGCCAGACGGGTGGAGGGTCAGCGGTTGGATGGAAAATCCGCTGCTCAGAGGGGTGAGACATGAAAAAGAGCCCTCAATGCTTTTTTTCTTTCAAAATTACAGGAAGGGGATAATTTAATTAAAATGTGAATTAAGGATTAATAAAAGATTTCAAAAAACTATATATCTAGACCAGGCAGGAGAAAAGGCCTGGTTTGATGCAGCTCAGTCTAAATCTCTAACCAGGGATCTCATGATGTTGTTGCAGAAGTTTTGTTGAGACCACTTATCCATGCAGACAGTGGCTGTCGTCACTGTTTCAGTGAAATAGCACATGCTGTCTGCCTTATTTCTCCTTCAGTGTTACTGTCAATTCTCAGCTGGCCCTCTTCCAGAAGCAAACAGATCAGTGGATTATGTAAGCGAGAGGGGCTCTAGTTCCCCAAAGGTGGGGTTTGTTAATCTGCATGCCCAACCATCACCCATCCCTCAGTATGTACATGCAATAGAAGATCACACATCTAAAGGTGCACAGTGAGCGGGAAGAAAGCAAACCTGCGTTTTTCCTCTGTTTACCCTGAGATATGCTCTTGTTGTCCTGCGTTGCTGTTCTATTTATGTGACTTAAAAGCCGAATGGAAGATGGGTATAAGCAGGTAAAAGCAGCAATTTATTCTCAAGTATCCACATGAGAGACTGTAAAGAATGGTTTTCTGTTATGATGGTATGGGACATTTAAACAACACATTGCAACTGAATCTGTAGTGCTACTGCACTTACTGTTTTAGTACATGGAATAATTTGTAAATCAATTCAGTTTTGACAAATATAACATAATGCTATTTAACCTAATAACAGCTGCATTTAACCTAAACCAATCCATTCTTTTAATGATCACAGTGAGAATTTACCCTTTCATGCCATGTCATTAAAACAACGTAACATTGAATCCATTGAATCCATTAAGCATCACCTTGAATTAAAATAACACAAAAATTGTTCTGTATAATTGGAAAAAAAATTCCGGCATGAAGCGGCTTGTCTGAGTAGCCGCCCTGAGATTGGTTTTACAAGACATACATGCACTGGAAAAATCCATATTAGAATTTATTCACATCTTAAGTCAGAAAAACTCACAAATACCTCTTTTTGTCATGTCATGTGACCTGTGAAGAGCTATATCTTATTGTAGCTGTTTTTTAAAACGCTTTCGTGCACAAAATGTGATTTGGCAGAAGACTCCGGTTTGGACTTTCTGCGCAATGTTCCCTTCTTTTGTTTTACATTAGTATTAACACAGGAGATGGTTACAATTCAACTTGAATGATATTTTCTCTTTTGTCAAGATTGGTGATGTGGAGAACCTACAGTGAATGCAGGAGACAGACATTTGATGGAAACTCATGTTTCAGAAGAGAGAGGGAGCCTGAGCAAGATGGAGAGTTAGTGAGGGTAAATAAAAAAAAAAGTGCAGGAGAATGAAGAGGAGGAGAGGGATGTGGTAAAACAGAAGACATAGAGCACACATAATATTAAAAAATGGGCTAAATGTAAAATAATGGAAAGCAATAGGACAACAAATGCCTGACCTTGATCATAATACATGGACTTAAACACTGAGGAATAATTTACTGGTACAGAAAAAGCTGTGGTAATTAAAAACTGAAACCAGATGTAAAGGTTGTCTGAAAAAACAAACAAACCTGAACTTAATCTATGACAACTAAGCTAAAAAGATATAATATTGGCTGCATTGAGAGCAAAATCTCTGCAAAGTTGCAAAAATAAAGGCCTGCCTATAAAAAATATGTCTCTAATGAAGACAGCTGAAGAAAAAAAAAACGTTTATATTTAGTTAAAGAAGTTCTGTTATTTTCTCGTCTCTACAGCGGCTTTGAACAAGCGGTAAGGAATGTACACCTTCATTTGTGCTCTGGAGGATTATTTGATGTGTTCACACAGGCTCAGTCAATCTTTAGAGTTGTTACCGTGGAACTGACTGGTTAAGACCTAGATTCTACAATAATTGTTGAACTCGTAGCTCTTTTAGCACATGCTTGAAACAAATTCAGAAAGAGTGTGTATGCGTGAGATCAGGAACACAGCAAGGTGTTGGATAATGTGACGTGCATTTATTTAATAGTTACTGCATCATTAATTATTGTGACTGATACTTTCGGGGAGATTTAGCCACCGTGAACTCAGTTGTAGCACTGGGTGAACCTTTGATTTCATCAAATGAAAGCAAATATAATACACAACTACTTTGACGTTAAAGATATTGATTGAAAATATGGATTTTTCTTTGAAAAAAAGCCTTGCAAAGCTATTGGGACTCATCGTTTATGTTTGCAACGCATGCAACTGCCAATTAAAATCCTAATGAAAACAAATATTGCTAATTTAATAGAATAATTTTAGCTTTTGTAACTTTTAAAGCTATTGTAATTAATAAAAAAATGCAGGATTTGCCATCACACTGCCGATTCCTTTGAAACAGTCAAGGTAAGCGTATGCAGCGTGCTATTTTCATCCCTGCATGGCTGTCAACCCCAATCTGCCTCTCCAACTGGTCATTTTTATCACTTGCCAAAACTGCCAACTGGTGATAAACTTTTAAGTTATATATTTTTTTTAATTTCATTTCCCTGGAGTTAAACCATGCAACAGTCAGCCAGAATTTCCAATGAACTGCCCAAAGGCAAGAAATGTTTTGTTCTTTTTTTCCTTTTAACCTTAAAGCAATTTACAGAAAGAACAAAAATAAACCCCCAAAAATACTCTCTGTTGAAAATTTGTGTATGTATCGATTTCAATTTGGTGTTTAGTAGGTATTTGATTGTAGTTATCCACACTATAATACATCTTAAACTATTGAAAAGCCAGATTATGTATTATTTTATTGGTGCCCCATTTGTAATTAGCACACATTTGTAGGATGAGTAACAGAGCTGGCCATGAAAAAATAAGCCAAACCTTTGCCAAACAGCTTATTGCTGTTACTTTTGATGCATGTTTTGGGCTTGTTGCATCCCCAGATGCAGCCAGTCAATAACTTGTTACGATGAGCCTTATTACAGGGTCTAGTAGTAGCTGTCTTCTCTGTAGGCTTTCAATGTAAGAGGGCAACTTCAAGTTGGTGTTCTGCAGAGCATGGTTGTTTTTTTCATTTGAAGGAGCCCTAGAACTATCTTCAAGGTGAAGGTGGGTTTTTATTTAACCATGGAAAATCAGAGATAGGCCTTGAAATGGACGTTCAATATTTTTTTTTTAAACCGTCAAGAAGTAGATACCATAAGCTGTTTTAAAAGAATTACTCAAAAATTTGCATGACGATTTGATTTGAGCCCGGTAGGAATTATATGACACCAAGTCTTTCATGTATCAGAATAGAGCTGTGAAAGAAAAAGCCTGGAGCAAGGTGTGCAAGATTTGCACCGCTTTGACATTTCACACCAAGCTTTTTTCAACTGTAGATGGCAGACAGAGCCTTGTAAACATTAAAAAAAAAGAAAAAAAGAAAAGCCCCTCCCATCTTGTCCCGTGTGAACACCACGGGCTAAATTTGCTTTTAAAGAATATGTGTCACATGTGTATCCGTAGCTTCAGGCTGTGATTGGCTCTTCTTACACACACACCACCAAAGGCTCCTGTTTGTCAAAAGAAAAAAGTCTTGAACGGCCACTACGTCTTGTTTCTTTAAACTTTCTCAAATCTACATTTTGCAAATCTTTCATGGGCACAGCCCACTCGTCCAGCTCTGAAGCTCATCCCATAAATGCCTGTTCCTTACAAATGTGGAGCGATTAAAAAAAAGAAAATAAACAGGATTTCCGACAGCAAAGGATTTCCTAGAAGCACTAAAAGAAAACAAGTCATCTAACCAACATGCTTCTTGACTTTTTGTTTATCTATTTGAGCAAAAGGAGTTCTAGTTGTAAGCAAGGCAGCACTTGTTAGAGAGGTAATATCAGGGTATAAATAAATCCTATGTATCACAGATGGGGAAAAGAAAGAGTGAGAATAAAGAGAACCATCCATCAGTCTCCCTGGGGAGCGGGACAAATTAAAGCCCATAAAAGAGCCTCATTACTGGGGGCAGCTCTCCTGTCTCAGCCTCCCTCATCTTTTCACATCAACTCTCTCCTCTGTTTCTCCTTCTTTTGGTCTTTAACACCCTCTCCTTCTCTCACTCGCATACAGCAAACACCATCACCTCAACCACCATCAGGGGGAAATTATACACATAAAGCACCAAGGAATCCAGTTCTGCTGCTAATGTCTTCATATGACAATGTCCACAGGCATTCATTGATTCATGCCACACCATTACTGAGCACATGCACTCACATATCCTTTGCATATTGTATTTTAATTGATTGTTATAGCAGGTGATGAAACCCATTTATGGATGTTTCTGGACTCATTTTGAGTACCTCTTGATCTTTCTGACTTACAGAAGCATACATACTGGCATTTTCAGTCATTTTTTATTGGGTGTTGGGGGAAGGTGACTCATGAGAAGTTTTTTATGCCCCGAAAAAGACAAACCTAATCGGTCTTACTGTCACATTTTGCACTTTTTGCAAAAAAGCAATGTCACAACATGGACACAAGATAATGCTGCTCTTGCCAAATCTAAAAAAACATTTTTGTCTTTTTTTAAATGATTTGCAACTTATGGGTTTAAATTCAGATTTGTACAATTTTTTTACTTCAAGGGGATGACGTTTTCACCCTGACTTAAAAAAAGGACTTTCTGATAAATGTGAACAGGGAAAACAAGGACCTTTCTATTATTAAGTACTTTGAAAACATGAAATTTGAATCTTTTGTAAAAAGCTTCCTCAAAAAGACAAAATCCAGACCATGTTATTTCTGAAAACTGAGACTCAGATGGCCTTCTTGGTTGTTACTATGGAGTCACTTTGAGTAAAAATTAAAAATGTTATCAGATTTATCACATTTACATAAAGAATTCCAGTGATTTACTTCAAACAAACATTTTTTTTTCTAAATGGATCCAATTGGACTAAAGTTCAGAAACTGGTGTTAAATTTCAATTGAATCAGTTAGTTCTAAAGGGGCCCAAGTTCAAGAGTTTTTTTTTTCCAGGAAATAGTTTTAACTGCATAGCTTAAAGGGAGGCTACACCAAATGATTATTACTTTACCCAGATTTAGCACTAGTTCGTAGCTTACAAATGATATAATTTGAAGCACCTCACTTTTATGGTTTCAGAGGACTAGCAAACTAAAGTCTCTGGACTTGGGCCCTTCTTGAATAAACCCTTGTGCTATCCTAGGCACTTTAAAATTGGGAGTTGGGTCATCTAGACCCACTAGACAGTGCGCTGAACCTTTTTTCTTCAATGATTTGAGAACCTCACTGGTGTCCATGGATTACATGACATCTTTAAACCTTTATCCACCTTTGTCATGGTAGGAAGAAAAACATCAATGTAAGGGTGGGGTCATCTAAGATAGCACAAGGGTTAAACAGGGGCGCTGCCATATTGGATAACTAGTGCTGCCATCTATGGGATAAAGCAAAACCCATGCAAGAGCAGCCCAAATCCAGGAATTTTGCACTTAATGCATTTTAAATGTCAAGCATAGTCAATACATTACAATGGACTTGGGACTTTTTTGCACATAACCAGATAGCTTTTCCTTTGAAGACCATAGAACATATAATATCTCTAGTTTGAAAAATTGTGGACTTGGGCCCCTTTTGAACTAACCGATTCAATTTAAAGTATAAATGGTACCAAAAAAATGTAAACTGTTCAATAGCATTTGATATAAATTCGTATTCAATAAAAAATCAAAATAGAAATAGTTTTACTTTTACAATAGCAGAGAATAATATTGTAGGATGCCAAACCCTAAATTCCTGTCGCAGGGAGAATAGGACAAGAATAAAAAAGAAAAGCACAACATCTAATAAGAATGAAAAGCAGGAAGGCTCAGGAAAGAAGCTCTGGGACTCTTTGTACAACCAAAGCCCTACTGGCTCCACAATCCCACCACTAATTCCTCAGTTTCTTTCTCAAAAATTAGCCTACAGATGAAGTACGGAGCAGTATGAGGCTTCTTAATTCATCAAAGGCTTGGTGTAAATAAAATGCATTTGCCATCAAAATGGGAGAAAGAGTTTGCTCAGTCCCAAGAAATCCTGGACATGAATTATTGACACTCTGTTGGGATTGAAAGAATGATGCTGGAGTTAAAGCCTGAGAGCACCCATGGTGAGGTGAAGCTTCAAAATAATATCTTTTTCTGTGTGTCATGTAACAATCCAAACTTCCAATAAATAACCACAAACCCCTTAACTAGCCGGCATCAATACTTCACCTTTTCACAAACAGCATTCAGCCTGCACAGTTCACAGTGAGAAAAACCTGCTGACCATGCTCACCTGAAATGGAAATAAACCCGTTTTATGATCAAATTTGGCCGGAGGATTCAGAGGGTACAATTAAGACGGTGCGTGAAACTCAGTGTTTGCTTACTCTTAGAAACCGTGTCAAATCATACTTTGACATCTCGTTTTCCAGCGGAGTGAAAGGAGAACGGCTTATAGGATCTAAATCAGAGAAAGCTTGACAAGATGGTACGGCTCCTGGGGGGATTCATTCCAGTATTCGCCCCGCGGAGACGCTGGAAAGAGGCCTGTGTAACATCTCACTTTATTTTCCTCAATGCAATGTGAGCCCTGACTTTTTACTTTTGTCTTTCAGCTCAAACTCACACACAAACTGCATACTCAATGATTATTTGCATTAAATTATTAATATGCCAATGGTAACTGTGCTGGGCTTTGGAGTCGGTGCAACCAGCACATATTCTTTCAAGATGAACATGGCAAGAAGGAACTTCAGAGCTGGTAGCCCTCATTTGAATCAAGTAAGAAAAGAAGACACTATTGATTCCATGCTCTCTCCCACATACTAGTTTGGCTTGCCTTCCAAAACATTATTTTCTTGCAAGGAAGGTCCCAGTAGAGCTTAAAACAAAGAGGACAGGCTTGTTTGAGGGTAATACTCTTGTGTGCAGCGTAAAGGGTGCACTAACAAGATGGAGCAGACTTTAAAAAAAAAAATGTTTCCAACTTCATCCATAGTTGTGAAGCCTCCACCTATATGACCACACAATCCGGAACACACAGAAATGACATATATGTGTGTCTGTGCAAAAAGGATTTTTTAAATATGTGAGACTCATGATGAAACTTTTGAGCCTAATAAAGAAAAAAAGAAAAAAAATCCAACTATTAGCATTATCATTTCAAATGTAACCCCCTTTAAGACTCAACACAGAAAAACAACCTACATTCATTTCTTCAACTTCATAACAATGTAAACAGTGGAGTTTGAAGGCTCGGTTCAAGACAAAGCCGAGGCTGACTCGCTCGGCTCACGATCAATAGAAAGGAAAAAGACACAAACTCTGGAGTGTAATTGATGGTGCTGCTGTGACTGCTGCCCTTCAGAGAACAGGAGCTTATTATTTGCACGTTGATGATTTGACACAGTTTGATCTGCGCACAACCAATTGTGGGGCTCCTGCATCAGGGTTTGTTTATGCATTGATTGATCAAAGCGCTCCTGTGCATCTCTGTTTCATGTGTGCATGCCGAGGGACAGTTTGGCTGTTATTACCGCTGTATGAAAACTGTAATTTGGGAGTCCATTTGATAAACACTGAATAGATTTGTGGAACTGTTTCAGTTTGAGGCCTGAACTCAACTTAGTGTACAATATAGAAATTTACCAACGTGAACTAGAAACAAAGTCCGATTTTTCTGTTGTGTGCAAGTTGGTCTTGAAAATATGAACTTTTACAGAGCACACCAAAATGTATTAAATCAGAATCATTACGTTCCCAAAATCTGTCATAAATGACATTACAATGTTCCAAACCACATCAAATTCTCTAAAGAAAAAGTATTTGACTTTAAATCATGAAATTGTTCCAGTGTTTTACCTCAAAAATGTACAACAATCAAACACAAACAAACATAGAATAACAGGATGATGTAAACAGAAGAAAAAAAACATTGTGTGAACCAAAAATTCATTTCAAACTAATATTCTCTGGATTATGTGAGATTTGTCTTAAGTTTTTCTGTGGATGCTCTTTTGATTTTACCTGGACTTATGACCGAAACATGGGAACATATGAATCTAGTTGTTGTTACACTATGTTACCAAAAATGTTGGCTCACCTGCCTTTACTCACATGAGTTGAAGTGTCATCCCATTCCCAACCCATAGAGTTCAACAGTGTGTCGGTCCACCTTTTGCCGCTATTACAGCTTCAACTCTTCTGGGAAGGCTGTCCACAAGGAGTGTGTTCCAAAGAATGTTTGACCATTCTTCCAAAAGCACATTGGTGAGGTCACACACTGGATTTGGTCGAGAAAGCCTGGCTCTCAGTCTCCGGACAAGGACAACAGCAAAAAATAATTCAGAAACTGTTAGTAATAGAGAATAGTTTTTAATGAATGTATGCTGGAAGAGAAAAATACAAAGCCCCTAAAGGGCAATTGAAACAAAAAAAAAAAAAAAAACTAACTCGCTTTTTAAGTCTCTTTTTTAGTGACAATTTATTGCCTCTAATAAATTTATCACCAATGAAGAAATCTTTAAAGGGCCTATATCATGTTTTTCTAAACCTTTCAGAGTAAACTATATCTATATAAATGAGATCATATATTACCTTTGTCACATCAAAGAACAATTTTTATATAAAATATGAGTTACTTTCGAGAACTCCTTCTCCTATTCGGAATTAAGATGACTCAAGGTGTAGTTGTGGGTGCCGCCCATTTCATGACTTCATCTGGCTTTGGCAGCGTGTCTGCGTCTTGCCCACAAAAACAAACAACATTCGAGCTTTTGCAAAGATGGATGTGCACATTGTGCATAAAAAAGGAACGCGTTTTTGCCGATCCCCGCCAGCTCCGTGGAGAAAGTGGTAGTGTGTGTGTTGGCCTGGGGGCGGTGCTGGCAGCGCAGACTCTTCCTGGAAGGAGGGAGCTGTTCCCCCACGTTCATATGTATGAACTTGGGGACCCGATCATTCTCTTGGGAGGGGCTTGTGCTCAGAGAGCAGTGTTGGAGGGGAATGCTCATGCGTGACTGGATCAAAATACCGCTTTGGGGTTATTTATTGTGAGGAATTAATATTATAATACACTTAAAAGCTTAAAAAAGTTGATTTTGCATGATATAGGCCTTTTAAAATGGGTCTGTATGAAATGTTATCAAATTTTATTAAACTTAAATAAGCATTTGCAACAGAGAGACAGTTACAGAGTAATATTGATTGTTCCCTGCACTTTTACCTACAAAACAAAAATGATTTTGAATTTAACCCCTTAACACCAGAGATGTTGCTGGCAACACCTAAGTAACACATGCTCTTTGATCTACCGTAACTCTTCGACCATTTACGTGATCAGTGTATATCAGCTGCAAATCAGCCCAAGGCTGCTTTTCTCTGCTTCAGAATCTGCTGGAATGACAATAATTGTGTAAACAACAGAGAAGTTACAGTAGTCAAAAGAATGTAAACACTGGAGCTAAAGCTCTGGTGTAAAAAGGTCACATTTTAGGAGGAATAAACACAAAATATACCTTAAAAACTCTTGACCTGGAAAACCTAACCTATAAAACGGTGCAGCTTGACTGAAGTTATTTTTCAATTGTTATACACACAAAAACATTTTTATCTTCAAAACAGAACAATCCGGGAGAATCATTTCCAAAAGCAGTGACAAGACTGATCAATATCAATACAATATTGTATTGATATATCATTTACGATTTATATCTAGTATACTCTCTTGCTGCCACAATTTTACACCCTAACTTAACTTGACAAAGTTGGTGCAGAAGAATATGCTGGACCTGAAAGTCCAAGATGGAATTAAATTTTGTAGTTTTTTCTGTTTTATGGAGTTTGTACAGATTATTTGTTGCCTAATGTACTTAAATTAAGTATTGTAATTTGGGATTAAAACTGTTTCTGTCTTTTTTGTGTCATGACTGTCTGTCTCTTATGCTGTTTTCCTCAATGGCCACATTTTGTTTAAACTCAACACTGTCTTTCCCCCCACAGAGACACAATCCCACTCTGTCATTCTCACACAGAGAAACACAGATCTTTAAGAAGACACTTGCTCTGGTACACTATGAATACTGCATGTTCAGTATGTTTAAAACATATACACATCACAGAGGATCATACATACAGATGCTTCCTGCTGCCAAGGCTTCAAGAAACTACTGTGGCATGATCAGTACAACTGGAACTCCCTAAAACATTTACAGGTCACTGTTTGGGTTAGCTGTGCATTTACGAGGAGAGGACAACTCAGACTGGATTACAGGAGAATAAAGAAGCAGAGTGACATTCATTACTGCTTTAAATCTATAAATGGACGCTATACATGTGTTTATATTTGTTGTGTGCATTTCATTAAGTGTGTGTCATATGTTGATTGTGGACTGATTGTACACTCTGTCAACCGTGTATTCAATTGTGTGTGAGTGTGTTTGCATGTTTTGTTCTGGGCCAGGTCATTAGAGGCAGCTTGCTGTGCCCTGATTTGTGCATGCACAGTATGTGAACACAGCAAGACATCGATTAGCACTTTGTGTGGCATTTCACACAAGTCTCTTCTATCTACCTTCATTTCCTTTTGCCTCTGGATCATCTAGATCTAATTTTCAATATTCCCAGCTTGTGTGTAGTACTGTGTGTATACAAGTGTTGTACAAAAAAAAACTATTAACCAATAACCTTTTCTCTATTAAAGGAGTGATAAAAAAAAAGACTGGAATATTGCCAGGCATGTTGTTTAACCATCTCTAACTGTACATTTAACATAATTTGGGCTAAATTAAAGGGAAACTCCAATGGTAAGGTTTTTTTAAGTTGTATTCAATCTACATCCACGTACCTCCAAGCCAGCTTTAATTTTTGCATTGGTTTAAAATTTACATAGCTAGCGTAAATTAATTCTGTTTTGCATCTCCTCCTGTCAAAAACTAGCTTCTTTGAGGGATTCTCTGTACCCTTTCTCATTGGTTAACTATTCCAGCTGACTGTTTATTAAGGAGTGGGATCCATGGCGTCTTGACTCAAAGAAACACAGACAACTGGAGAGAGATTTGTAAATCACATCCACAGTATCTTTAAAGTCCCACTCCAATCATCTTTTGATCTGTTTTAAAAGGTTTCCAGTGGTCTTTTAATTATGATTAGGCCATTTTAGGTAAAATCAAAAACCTGTGTCGTTTTCGAGGACATAGTTTCTGCTTAGCGGCAGGAGTGTATGAGAAATTTGCTTCTGAGTTGTGGGCAGGACTTCTGGTGGGAAATAAGCCTTTCCCCTTTTCCCATCATCTCTTTATTAGGGAAATTAAGACGTTAATAGATTTATTTGTGTACAAGTGGATGCATCGGAATGGAGTGAGGTGGGGGCCTGCCGATTGTTGTTTGCACAAACTGCATTTTCATTTTGGCTTATTTACCACAATTTGAACAAACAAATACTCAGAAATGCAATTTTAATTTTCTTCTTGTTTCCCTTCATCATGAGAAAAATGCTTCAAGAAAATGTTAAAAACACCAAAAAAGAACATTTTCATTTGAATGGATCTTTAATGTCACATGGGGGAAAAATGCAGATGAGTTAGCCTTTGAAATGTTGTAAACTTCATACCATGTTTCATATTTATCTACTTTACGTCCTTCAGTTGTTTGAAGGGGAAATTGAGCAAGGCAACAAGTTAAAACACTGACATCCTTAACTTTTAGCATCGACTTGTTTGTTTCATATCCCAAAAATGGGCAATTGGACAAAGTAAAGGAAGAGTTTTGTTGAGTCCACCCACATGGCAATCTAAAAATATGCCTCTAATAATAGACACATTTGAAAAATAAAAGATAATAAAATCAAAATAGATGATTAATGACATTAAAGTAGTCACAAATAAAATATAAAGCAAACCAAAAATAGATTTTGAGGTTGTAACAGGGCAATTAGTGGGAAACCGATGTATTTCAGAACCAGCCCCCAGTGGTGATTTGAGGAACTGCAATAATAAATATTATTTACAGGTTTGTGTTAAATTCACAACTGAAGGTGGGGGCTTTCTTTCAAGTCACAGTAATGTATCAAATATTTCTGTTTTATTGATCTCAATGTGCACTCATTTCAGTTAGCCATCCAAAACAACAATTTTTTCACTTTTTTCTTCAACCATTTATATGTTGATCTTTAAATGAAGCGATAGTAGTAGTGCCTTTGGTAAGAAACGTCTCAACCTGACCATTTAATAAATAAACGTGCACCATTCTAACCAGTCTTACTGGTCGTGGTTTGGCACTTACCATGCATTGCATTGGGTGAATGCAAGTCCACAGTGTCTTTCTAATTATCACTCACTCATCTATTTACATACAGCAATCCAAAATGTGTGGCTCTTGACATGTGAAGCGCTCAGGAGGCTGCTGGAAACACAGATGATGGGGAGCTGAAATCAGCAGCACACGCACAAAAAAAAGGAGATCTGGCTGTAACTACACAAGAAACAGAACATGTCTTTTAATGAAGCAACTGTGGTCCTCGGTCATAATTTTCAAAGAAGCAGCCAAGATTAAAGTCAAAGGAGTCTCCCAATGGCTTCAAGTCTGCACTGCTTTGAAAAATACCCCCAGTGTACAAAGCATCCCCCCCCCTTCCACCCCACCGCCTTTCCTTCCACCACCTCCTTCCCCTTTTTTCTCCCACCCTGTCTTTTTCTTTTTCCACACTTCTCTATGTTTCTCTTTCTTTTTTCCCCATTTTTTTTTTCAAGTAACTAGAGCTGCACTTTAGCCACCAATTCTTGCCCCTGATCCCATCATTAAAAAGACTCTGGCAGAACAAGGGCTTTTCACGTGTGTGTGTGTGTGTGTGTGTGAGAGAGACTGAGAAAGCGAGGCAGAGGCACGCTGACAGACCTGAGCCTGCCAAGCGTCGTGGCGCTCACTCTTTAAGTGCAACAGACACCTCCTCACCAACTACAGAACTAACACTATGCCACGCGCACACACAATAAGATGAATAATTGATCGGCCTGGGGCTTCACGTGTTAAGAACAGAGGAGGCGTGCCAGTAGCGTTTTCACTTCAAATTTGTATTGTCTTTAGTCTCTCCCAGCCATCTACATTTCTAACACCTGCCTCAGTCAGATGTGCGCTGGTGCACTAGCCCCGGAACTATCTTTCATCTCGTACACACTGTTACTGGAAGAATAGGAAAAAACACACACTTTCAAGAGATCATTATCTAGTAGAGAAACCAGGACACAAGTTCGATAGCTTCCTTCTTTCCTCCCGCCTCCACCGGCATAAATTTTTGTTAGATCATTTCAGCACCTGGAAAATTTTTCAAATAGGGGGGGAAAAAAGAGGTCTTGCATCTGCATCCAAGGAGTAAAAAATATGCTAGAAATGTTTTTGAAACTGTGCACAAACACCTAAATGTACAATTGACATAAGCAAATAAAAGTTAAATAAACTCTTATCAAAATGACTCATTAAGCCCAAAAGTTTTTGAAACATTAAAAGGTTAAAAAACGTACAAGTGTTACTGTGTTAATTTGCTCAAGAAGCAAAATAATGTAGCTGGTACTGAATACAAGAAGACGTTTAAAAAACAAAACAAAAAAAAAAACACAAGGATGTTTATTATTTTTCCTTCCCGGCAATTTTAGTGAGTATCTATCAAAGGATGTGAGTGAGACCCTTGTTGAGGATCGTACTAGATTTAAAATGAACAGGGAACCCTTAATGACTAATGTTACCTTCTTGAAAAGTATTTTAGGTATAACATTTATAAGTTTACATACTCTTTTACTGTCTCCATGCATCAATTTAAATTTTGACTAACTTTAGGTAAACGATCGAATGTAGCTTGTACATCGCAGTGTGTATTTGTATAGAGCCCACACAGAGCTGTACAAACGTGTTTTATCTTGAAAAAAACTCACATAAATTAATAAAAGTTACATTTTAAAAATTTTTATTGTTAAAGCAGATTTTCGTAAAAGAATCTAAAGAATATACACAAGGTGCAATAAATTGCCATCCTCTACAGTATTTTTTTGAAATTCCTTTTTTTTTTTTTTTTGCATAGTTTGATTTAGGGGTGCGACTTATTTGTGATCTTCAAAAAATATATACAACTGCTAGAGAACGGCAGGTAGGCAGGTTTATCAGTACTTGCCACTAGTAGCGACGCAGAAGAAGAAGCGCCGCTCAGTGGAATGCCAGGTTTGGGGGAATTGTTTCAAAGCGACAGAGGATGAGGAATTCAATGGATTTAATGATTTAAAATGGTATAAAAAGTGTAGTTGACTTGTTAGCATGTTATTTTATGCTATAGTTACCTAAATATTTGTTCATATGTTGTGCTAATAATGGTTCATCCTTTGTTTTATAAAGCTAAATAACGCGTTCACTTATTCAGTCTATAAATGTAATAAATTCTGTTATATTTGCCTGTCAAGATGAAATGTCCATTCTTGTTCTTGGATTTTGCTAAATACATTGCTGTCCAACATACAACTTATAGGTTTCATATACACATGTATATACACAGATACATACATATACACACACATACGCACAAATGTATATATTTATATATGTAAAGTAATTGGTTTACAATAAAACTGACAATTTGTAGTAAGAAACAAGATTTTTTTTTTTTTTATTGCCCAAACAGCTTTGAGTGAGGTAACATCAGTTTGTATATTTCTGAGCCAAACTCAACTTTGTGGGTCTCAAAAGTTGCAAAAGTATCAGTATTTCATAGGAGGTAAATTTGCATCTTTACCAAGCTTCCTAAAGCTCCTTCAGGTCTGAAGTACATTGAAGAAGATGGAGTTTGTTTTGCAAGTGTGGAGGAAGTTCTTGCTCTGCCTTGACCTGCCTGCCAAGCTGTTCATAACTATGTAATGCTGTCATGCATTATAAAGACCTGGGCACGACTGAAAACAGTACAGTCAAAAACAACAAGTTATCAAAGATCCTGAAGTTGACTGAAGAGGATGTGGGATGGCTTGACCTTAAACACACTTGGGTTCCCTGGTGGGCACGTGAGCCAGCTCCCTCCCTATGTAATCAGTACTGTAATATTAAACACAGACAACGTCAAAGGGCTCTAATGTTTGTTGCTCTCTGCTGTGGTTTGGGATGTTTTGCCCAGGGCTGGTGTCCCAGCATTATGACATCACTCAGGACCCCAGCAGCGGAGTATCAAAGGCACTGTAGCGGCGTATCATATTCATCAATTGAAAATATTAATATGGAGATACACCCTTGCCACCCTGGAAGGGAAACATTCCCTTCATAAAGGCACCGATCCACTGGCAACACTTTAAAAGTTACAAGACATCAAACAAAGCGCTGGGAAAAGAAAATTAAAAATACAAAACGCTGGGGCAAAAAGAGAGATATGTTAAAAGGAGAGGAAATTCTTTCAACAACTAATGATTGAACGGTCACAAGAAAGCCAATCAGGGATGATTTTCTTGGGTAGCTGTCCAACATTACTTTTAAATTAACATGCCGGGCAATCAATAGAAAGAGCTGGAGGTGGCATTTCTAATTAAGGTAATTCATGGTTGGGCTAATGTGGTTGAATTACACGCTGTTGGTTTACAATTTGCATCATGGAGGATAAATATATTAGTTTAGTGTATCAAGTCCTAAACCTTTCATCATGCTTTCATTTTTAATGAATATTTAAAAAATAATTTAGAAATTTAAAGATAAAATTTATTGTGGTTCAAATGGTTTTGTAATCTATATAAGCACAATTTCTATATATCTTATTCATCCTACAGCTACAAGCTTAAACCTTTTTAAAAAAATTTAGAGTGAAGATGGAGAACAATCCATTTTTTTGTAGAGTGGGAGATAGGTTGGCATTCTAGACTAGAACCGCAGTCTTGCACGCTTCAACAACCTGGTTAACCTGACAGTTCTTCAACTTAAAACATATATACCAGGAAAATCTACAAAAACAGAACAAACAAAATCCACAAGCCTCAGCTGACCAACAGATCCAAACACAGGACCTGCTGTTCAAAAACTTCAGATCAAAAACCCACGCTTTTTGGTTTTGGCTGTTCTGCCGGTGATGCAAAAGGCAAAAGGACATGAAGTTAAATGGGTTTTCTTGACTGCAGTTTGATTTTCATTTTATTCTTACAAAATTAATTTTGAAATAATGTCATAAATCACTGCAAAGGAGGGTCTAAGGGCAGGGATGCCCAGTTTAGTTTAGTCTGTTTAGTTAGTCTAGTTTAGATTTTACCTAATAAATTCTATGAGTTCAAGATCTTTATGATTTTATGTTTACTATACAATTGCCATATGAAACCCATTGACATGACTATTGTAGTCATATTGGGCTATATACAGAATATATACACATTGAATTGAATTTCTCCAGGCACTCCAGCTTTCTCTCATGGTCCAATAACTTGTTTCATTTGCAGGTTGTTTGATGAGTCTGGTTGTGTGGCCCTGCAATAGATTGGCAACCTGTTCAGGGTGTACTCTGCCTTTGCCCGACAGTATCTAGGATAGGCTCCAGCAACCCTAAGATCCCCAAAGAGATAAAGCAGGTTAAGGGAGTGAATTGATGGTTGTTGTGAATCTATTTGTCAGAAGGTGGTTGAATGAGTTTGTGACGGCATATTTGTGTGTTTTGCACCTACTGTATTTCAAAGTCCTTTTATTGTTCTCAACTGTTTTCCAACTAGCCAAATTATAAAAACGAAATCTGACAAAATAAAATTATGATTGAAAATTTAAATTTTTCTTTTGTATAGAGAATGTGTGTATGAATGACAGAAAAGTTTTTTTTTTTTTGCTAGGAAAGGGCTTCTAAGTGGCTTTAAAATAAAGTTCAAGGAGCTCTGTAGATATGATGAAATAGTGTGATTTCAAGGTGAGAAAACACGCTTGTGCCGCATACGCTTTCTTGCAAGAGTGACATGGCAGCTGCATTCAGCAACTGGAAGATGAAGAAGTAAAAAAAAAAAAACTGTTCTAGCGTGAAGCCGAACGCTTTTAATACAAAGCTGTCCACTGCCACTGCAAAACAAAAACTATGTCAGTTTAATAAGTGCAAATCTGGCTGTTTAGTGTATAATCGGGAGCTGTTTGCTGTATACCACAGGCCTCCGAGCCATTATTAAATCACTGCAACGGGCTGTGATGCAGTGCAAGCTTTCAAAAACAAGATAGCATGCTCTGAAAACACAGAGGCAGATTAAGTGGCAAAGAATGCCAGAGAAACGACAACTCAGAGGACCCGCTCGTGTGATGCATGCTTATGCTAGCAGAAATGGCTTAAACGCACTCAAACGCACACCAGATCTTATTCAGAAGAATCTTACAACAAAGCATCCACTGTGCAAGATTTGATGAGTCTAGATTGTGTGTAGCTGACATTGTAAATATGTGTGTGTGTGTGCATCTGCAGGGGTCTGGAGTATCAACCTATATCTTTATCAATGTGCAATCAGGAAAGTAAGGAAACAGATGGTAATAGTAATACAAACACCCAACATATTTTTCTATTGGCCTGATGACGAACCTAGTAATTTTCACAAACAGGTTTTAAAAATGACACATTCAAAATGTTTGTTAGAAAAAGCAGGTCTATAACCCAGAAAGAAAAATGACTGTATTATGTATTATAAATGTATTAATATTAGATGATTTTATTTAGTTTCTCTTTTAATAATCGGTCAATCAACCTACCGACATAAAAGCCAGGACATACACATTTTTTTAATTTATTTTTGCTCTTTATGTAGAGAAGCCATTCTGTTTTGTACTATTGCCCTAAAAAATAATGATGGTAAAGGAGTTTATCAAAAGTTTGTTGTTTTCTGGACATTACAGCAAACCAGAAACTATTAAGTCTGCACTTGTCATAAATAGAACTTGAAGGGGTTTATCTACTTTGCCACAGTAGGTAAATAAAAAAACTGAACTTTTTACACAACTCATAATGTTGCAGGTCAACTAATAAAAGAGACAAAAAAAAAAGATGCCGACAAGACCAGTATATTATTTATTTATTTTTTTGCAAAGCATCTAAATGTTTTAATCTTCTCTGATATCTACCAATCTGTTTGGTGCTTTAGGTGGAAACTTTGTAATATGTGATAAATAATCATGCTCTTCTTTGGCTACAGTGGATTACTGAGCTTCTTGGGATCCACAATGATGAGGGATTTTTTGACTTTCTGCAATGTTTTTTCCAACATTTTCACAAGAATTTTAGAATCTTATTTTCTTGTTTTCTAAATATATTCAAATCCCTCACTTTCACATTATTCCAATTGAGAGACTACAAGCAGGATTCCATTGTAATTGTCAGTCCTCCAAGATGCCTGAATCAGCCAACGAGTAACGACATGAGTGGCCAGAGTGATTTATGTGGTTAATGTGACTGAAGCAGCGACAAGATGAAGGATGGGGGGCACTCAGGAGAATTAGGAAGAACCAGGTGGCAGGAATTTTTTGCTGTCCATGCATGCACCCACCAGAACTCTCAAAAAATGTCACGTTTAAAACACTTCAGTACATTTTGGCCATATTCCTAAAATAATTGTATCAAATTGAAAACAATAATAATTCAGACCACTCTATGTATGAACCATTTTTTTTCGTGCAAAGCAGATTACATGTATTTTGGATTATTAAAAATAAAGCTTATAGTCTGACCTGCAGAATGTCATTGTGATCCTGTTTTTTGCTTCATATCTACATCCAAACTCCATTTTTGCTTTAATTTGACACTTCACTTAGTCTCCAAAGCCTGGATAAAATAGCTTTCCTTATGACTTAAGAAGAATTAACAATTAGCCTGCTAGCTGGAGCAGAGGTCTGTGCAGTGGGTCCCTGATGGCAGTGTACTGCAGATGAAGAGATTGAACCACCACCATGACTGGTTCCCTGGCTGAGATTGGCTGCTGTAATTGGTACCCTCTCTGTTACACTCACGTTCTATCACACTTTATTAACACCCGTCATCTAGTCAAAAGTTAATCTTTTATTCTGTTTTCCAATTATTGTAAAGTGGGGGTCTTTAAATGAGGAGGAGGAGATAATGAAATTAACTTCCTAACTTAGAGCAATTCTCTGTGGCACAATGATCAGATATTCTCTTGGCCTGGGAAATGTATGCAAATTTTATTCATCTATCATTAGTTATTACCACTGCAGCAACATAAAACACAGTTTTCTTGAACAATTAGACTTAAAATGCTGCATTTTAATCAGTCAGGGGAGGCCTGCATGCATATTAAAACAGCTGTAATTGAAAAGTCTGAACTTTTGACACTTCTTGAAGAAGTGTTTGACAGCAGTGGCAGTTTGTTTACATGCTGCTGTGTCTGTGTTCAGTTTCAAAGATTGTTTCATAATACCTGGAAGCCGCCATGGGGAATACTCAAGGATTTCTTTTCTTTTTTCTCCCCTGTTTTTTAGACTGTTGCACATTACTAGAACATCACAAAAAAATATGTAAATATTGCTTTGATTTCTTTTTTCTACAGAAAATTGTCACACCTTGTGCGTTTTAAACTTAAGCATGTTTTTTTTTTAACCAAATTTGTTTAATATTTTTTTTAAATATATGTATGTATGGGGAGATATATATATATATATGTATGTGTGTGTGTATGTATGTATGTCAGATAGATAGATAGATAGATAGGTAGGTAGGTAGGTAGGTAGGTAGGTAGATAGATAGATAGATAGATAGATAGATAGATAGAGAGAGAGAGAGAGAGAGAGAGAGAGAGAGAGAGAGAGAGAGAGAGAGAGAGAGAGAGAGAGAGAGAGAGAGAGAGAGAGAGAGAGAGAGAGAGAGAGAGAGATAGATAGATAGATAGATAGATAGATAGATAGATAGATAGATAGATAGATAGATAGATAGATAGATAGATAGATAGATAGATAGATAGATAGATAGATAGATAGATAGATAGATAGATAGATAGATAGATTTGTGTGTGTGTGGGGGGGGTCTTCAAAGTATATTAAAATACAAAAAAAATAATTTATGATAAAAAAAGTACATTGAAAGAGGTATTTAATTGAGATTAACAGGTTGTAAAAATCCCAGCATTCATATTTAAAAATGAGTGAGTTGTTGAATAAAGTCAAAGCAAAATATCATAATTTTTACCTCATTGGTTAGCTGACATAAACCCATCTACATTTTTTCATTTAACATTTTTAAATAAAAACAATTGACGTTACATTTTGTTCTGTGTTTTTATAACTGTTGGACAGAATACAAAATTGAGGATTTGACACTTTGATATCAGAGTTGAAAGTTCTCAGTTGTTTTTAATTCAAAATAAGCTGTTTATTTACACTTACATTATATAATTTAAAATCAACAGAATTTTGAAAATGAACAAAATTAAAACAGTTTCCATTAGTTATTTTTTTAATCAAACTGATAAGGTAGTTCACCTATAACACACAAGTAAATAGCCCTACCTTTTTCCCATCACACAGACTGTAAACAGCATTTTTTAGAAGTGCAGCAGTTCTTCTGCACGGCTACCGTATTTCATTTGACTTTGTTTGACTAATGAATTTAGCACTCAATAAGCTCCCTCTCCACTATTCTCCCAAGGCCCACAGCTCAGAGCCCCCAAGATGAGCCACAATCCCCATCCACCTCATCAGTCACTTTGCGCAGCCTCTCCCCAAACGGGACCCCCTGATGCCCAGTAATGGCTATTTGATGACCCTCATAAAAGGAGTCAATGTATTGACGAAGCCCTTTGAGGACAAACCTAATTCATACGGGGATCAATTCAGCCAATTCATAAGAAAAGTGTGGGTGTGTGTGCAAGAGGGATCAACACTTCAGAACACAACATTACACCTGTGACCTCACAGCTCTGCATGCTCAGGCTGACACACACAATTAGTTGTAATGATAGCACTCTATGGTTTTATTTAATAATTGGATATATCCCAGATCAGATTATCATGTAAAAGGCTCCTCATTATTTGAGGCAAGTCACTGCTGTCTGTCATGCGTTGTGCTTCATGCCGTCAATTTTCATGTGAGGCCTGCGTTTTACATTTTATTTTGTGAAGTCTCAGAAATCCACACAAAAATGAAAAAAATCCAAACAAAGCCGATGTGCACATAAGTCAAATAAACTGAACCCTGATTAAGTGCTCCCTTTTATAGATCAATGAAACACAGATATGTTAACTATTATGTATATTATATATTTTAATATTACAGGTACCGACATGAACACTGAAAAGATAAGAAAGACTTCTAACTTTGACAGGCAACACTTCTAATCAGTCATTGAACTCAGAATAATCAGTACTTGGTTGAAGCCCTGCTGCCCTGGCCGGTGCTTACCTAATGAGGCCCCATGCCCATGATAGCTCAGCATGCCTCAGCTCACCAGCCCGCTTTTGCTCCACCTAGGGAAAAGAAGAAGACGAAGAGGAGGAGCAGAAGGGGGGCAGTGTATCCAAAGAGAAACCCTCCTCCTCCCATTTCATCTGCATGTACAAAATCAGAAATAGTATCCTTGGAGAGGCAGTCAGGAGGGAGAACTCGAGGAAAAAAAGGAGTAACTCCACGGTCTGGTTAGCGTGTTTCTTGCTCCAGCTTCAGGTATTTGAAGAAAGGCAGTATGAACAATTGGATACCAAAAATCCCCTTTATGAAAAGCAACAAGAGAAATGGTGACAGGACAGGGCAAAAAAAAAAAAGAATTAGCAAAAGAGAAAATGCAGAAGTATGGGGTGGCGGGATCAAGGGAAGGTGAGGGTTTTTCTGAATGAAATCCAATGGCAGGTCATGATGGTGAGAAGAGGAGCGAGTGGAGAGTCCCCGTCTGCAGCTCCAAAAAAGGATGTGATAAGACTGCATGGCTAATGAAGCAGCTCTCCTCTCTGACTCCACAGAGAGCCCAGCCTTTTCTTATTCCCATTCATCATTAATTCAGGAACGTTGATAATTTCATTAGTTTTTTTTTTCCTGTGCATTTTCCAGGGCGTTTATCAATAAATTATGGAAAATGGACTAGGGGCTGCCCCCACTTAGTTAAACACATTCACAGATTTTTTTTCTTTCCCCACATTTCTTGACTTACAAAAGAAGATTGCTTCAAAACATATTTTGAAAAAAAGGAAAATGTTGGGAAAAAACTAATTAGAAATTCTTTGAGCTTCCAAGAACTGTTTTTATTTAGTTTCTGACATGGATAAAAAAGAGACTTTATGTTAAATCATTTTTTGTGAAAAAAATTCCTACAATTGGGGCCAAAAATCCAAACATAAAATGAATAAAAGAATTAGAAATAAAAAATTGTAGCAAATAAAAATAATAACAAAACATTAAAAACAAAAAATCTCTATATGAAGTTCTGTGTGTTATTTTTGCATGAAAAATGTTATATTTAGCTTTGTCTGTTTCAGTTGTACATCATTGTTTGAGAAAAAATCCAAATGAAAGTTTGAGTCCAAAAATATCTTTCTAAAATAGTTGGAAAAGACTAAAGTTGGGGCTAAAAGTAAGCACAAAAAGCACAAAAAACTATTGTAACATTTTGTTTAAGTACTACGCAAAATAATTCGGGGGGTAGTCTGGGACTTTAATTGGCAGCTTTTTATTTTTCTCTTTATTTTGCCATGTTGACTTTTGAGTTGGAAGATTTTGACCTTGATCTATATCTATAAAAAAATCTGTAACCTGCTGATCCAGAGCTGCATGCTCTCTGTGGTTTTGCCAAAAAAAACTGTTCTGTTCTAAGATTGTGTTCTAACAAGCTTAGAACATAATAGTTATTTTACAAAACCACAGAGACCCGCAGCACAGGGATGAAAGAGCCACAGGTTGCCGACCCCTGACCTAAATGTTTTTTTTTAACTGTTCACCTGTGTTTTATACCCCGCCAGTTTTTAAATCAGGGGTGGGAAAAGAGGGACATATTTCTAATTGGTTATTAAAAACCCCTGCTCTGGCACGTTCTAATTGGATGGAAACACCTGAACCAGGTAGCCAACTTTGAGTATTGCAATGATATCTGGAAAACAAAAAGACACACAGGCCCTTTAGGGTTCAGAAGTTCCCCACCTCTGATTTAAACTCTCTTTTATCGCTGCCTCAATGTTGTTTTTTTGCCAATGAATATCTATTTTCTCATGCCTATCTTTTATGTCTAGAAAAACTATGAAGTACGGAGCCCGTGTCCTGACATTAAGATATAAAAATATATCTTGTTCCCACAGATTAATATCGTGTTCCCACAGGTTATTATGTCGTTCGCACGAAATACTATTCCGTTCCCACAAGATACTATTGCGTTCCCTCAAAATACTATTCCGTTCCCTCGAAATGATTAACTTGTGCGAACGCAATAATTATGTCGTTCGAACGCAATAATTAATCCGTTCGAACGCAATAATTATTCACGTCATAAGTCATACACGCAGATATGCTCTCTGTACGCCGGCAAAAGCCGCTTTCAGCGGTAACTTCCGTGTCTCTGTGACCCATATTCGTTCAAAAAAGGAACATGAAAAACAAAAATGATCACTTTATTACTGTCTCAATGAATATAAGAAAAATATCAAAAGATTTATGATAACTAGGCTGCTTTGTCATACGATAGCTCCTGCTAGGCTACTACTAGCTCCGCCGCAGAGCTCTTTGATGTATGCCAGCATTTGGGCAACTGGCTGGTCTGTTGACAGACAGCTGATATGGTAGTTTAGGGTCGAATAGGAATAATAATATTCAGGACTTGTCTTTTATTAACTTTAGCAGTCAGTCGCGTTACATTCGAAGGCTATTATTAGGCTACATGCTAGCTGACTAGCCGATCATTTCCTGTTATTAATTTACGTCATAGATTTACAGCAGATACCTTCACATTTCTGTCTGTGTGTGTCTCATTACATTGCATTGAAGACACGCAGGATGTTTAGAGAACAGATTTATTTATTTCAAAAAGCACAAAAGCATCCATCGTATTCACGTTCATTCACATCATGATGATCTGGTACGCCCTCAGTCATCTTGCTGCAAAAGCCGCTTCCTGCCGCTACTTCCGTGTCTCTGTGAGCATTCAATAGGGGTAAAAATAAAAGCAAGAATGGTCGATCTGTTATTGTCTCGAAGAAAATCTGAAAAATATCATATTAAGCTGGCTGCTTCGCCTAAAGCACTTACCTTTAGCTCGTAGCAGAACAACAACAGCAGTATGTCACGTTTCCCAGCATGCTTTGCTGCGAATCATTGGCCAATCATTGGTCTTGTTGTTAGACCTTGGTCACAGGGACACGGTGATTGGCCAATGATTTTTTATTTAAATTACAATCAACAGAACCAGCAAGCCGAGTCCAATTAATGCGTCACTGAATAGCAGTGCTTCATTTTTTATTCTCCCTTTAGACAAACTCCACCACTGTCTTCTCCTCTAAATTGATGCCATAAAACAGAGTTTTGAGACGCCATTTTTGTTGGTGTTTGAACATTCAAGAGACGCCGTCCGTCCTATGAGTCCACGCACGACCCAGAGCAGAGAGGAGCCCTGGGAGGACGATGGCCAGTCCACTGTTTGGATAAAGTGGGGCCCAGGGTAACGATGAAAGCCTCCCCAACAGGATCACCTTTGTGGCTCTTCATTTTTTCCGCATTTCCTAATTTTATTTTACAGCAACATGGAACAGTTGTGGTGATTTTCCAGAAAACTAGACTAGGGACAGTGGTGTTCTCCATCTGGACCCTCCAGGGTTTGGAGCTGTAGATGACCTCTGTGTTGACCTGGAGCCAGGCTCCAACACCCAAAAAGTCTCTTCTCAAGCAGGGCAGGGACCATTTCATCAACTGTGGAACCCACATTGAGAAGGTAGTTGCTCCCAAGAGCATCTGTGCTGTCAGTGGCGGTTTTTGATATGGGCGATGTGGGCAGTCGCCCAGGGCGGCACGTCATAGGGGGCGGCATTTGTCGTGCCTGATGCGTTACACATAATGTGTTATATACTGAATTCAAAGAGGAAGCTTGGAGCTTTTAATTTGAAATTGCTTCAACAGCCAACACTTACTGCTTTTATTCTGACACATCAGACTATTAAGAATGTCTTCCTCTTATTTCCTCTTCACACTTATGGTGCAAAAAAAAAAAAAAAAAAAAAAAAAAAAAAAAGAATACCTCAGAGTGAAACTACGCAAAACAGGCACATGAAAATGAATTAGGCAGAACAAACATCCGTGCTCAACCCAATTTCGAAAATAGCAGGCAATGGAGGTTATTTCCCACAATTCTTTGCTCCGACACAGCAGACCCAATGCGCACGTGACCACCGCCCTCTGGTACAAGACGCTTGCGGCCACACCTCTTTGCGGTAGTCTTTGGAACATAAGTCAAAAAACTCGAGAGGGGAGCGCAACTCGCCGGTGGCTGGCTGAATCACACTACCAGGTGTGAGGGGAGTCTTTTTCTATCTGACAATCAACTCTGAGCCGCAGCTGCGCCTCCCGTCATAGAGACGGAGCCGCGTGTGTCAGAGGGAAGGGGAGGGGGAGGGGGGATGAGCGCAGACCATTTTTTATGGATTGAGTTTTTTTGGAGGATTTCTACTGTTGGTGTTGCACAAATTTAGGGAAATGCCAAATATTTTTGGAGTAATCCCACTGATGAGTTCTAAGATTTAGTCTTTAATCTTTTATAAGACCTAAACATATTAATCACAATAAGTTTTATTTTTTAGATCTAATCCCTCTGTTATGTTTCACAAAGACACACACAGGACGTCACACATTAAGAAATTATTGCTAAAAATGAAGCAGGAGTCCAGCTCTAAAAAAAATGCTCTAAAAAATGATGAAAGAGCAAAAAAATGGAATTATTTGATATGTAATTTCTTATTAATATTTCCAGGCTTTCTTTGTTTTTTGTCCTGCAGCATGTTCATATTTGTATAATTTTGACAGAATATATTTAAATGGAGAACAAAATATTACAAGTTATTTAAGGTTTAACTTGAGTTATTCTGGATTAATGTTCCTGTTTTTATTCATATTTATGTTCAAAAAGTTCAGTTTAAAAGGTTTAAAAGTTTAGCTTTAGTGTGCAGTTCAGTAAATCTTTATCTTCTTCGGCTCAAAACCTTAAGCGTGTTTTTAACTTAGGCCCCTGTGTGACTGAGTTTGACCCCCCTGTAATACGAGTCTAGAAAATTCATGCATTTTTTGAGTAAAATGGCTAAATAGAAGATAGGGAACACAACAGGATGTTGTCAAATTTTTTATGTGTGCGCGGGGGGGGGGGGGCGCTGGTGGGGTTGCTCGCCCAGGGAGTAAGTTAGTGTAGAACCGCCACTGTGTGCTGTCCAGAACCTACAACCAAACAGAGCTGGGAAAGTGTGACAGAGATCCACATTTAAAAACAGAGACTGAACTAAATATGTGTTGATCATCTAGTTAGCTGCAGCCTTTGACAAGAGCTTTGACCTGGGAAGCTTTGCTGCATTCAGAACAATCCTTTAAATAATTCTTTACAAATAAACTGAGAATAGTGTTTAGTTAAGCAGTTTGATGAACATTTGTATCAGTCTGCCGACTGGGCATATGCAACACTTTAAAAGCTTTGCACACATATGCAACACTTTACAGAAGTAAAGTTTCCTCAGCTTTCAGAATCTGTTGAAATTACATTAGTCTAAGCAAACGGTCAAAGGGTTATGGTAATTCAAAAAGCTTGTGTTGTTTCCTTTCACTGGCATCAGCTCCTGTGTTAAAGCGTTAAACGATCTGGCACAAATAAAACAGCATACAAGGGTGAACATTTAGAATGTCATGTTTTCCTTGTGTAATATTGACTGAAAACTGAAATTTTTATCTGTTTGCTTCAAACATAATATTGTTTAGGGGGAGGAGCTTTACTGAAGGGAGGGGGGCCAGGAATTTACTGGGACAGCCTGGCACACCCTTCCACCCCTCCCCCTTTGGCCCTCCACCACCCCACTTAAGGGGACATCACTTTTTCTTTCTTGTTTCTCCTGTTTTTCTGTCCAGCAGATAAACAAACTGAATCTGAGAGCTTCTCGTGTTGGTCAGATTTAGTTTTACATTTGAGGTTCTCATCGACACTATAGGACAAGCAGGGGTATATTTACAGAAACGCCCTTTAGATTTGAATCAAAATCAAACAATTCGTTAGCCTCATGGCATGATTGCATAAATCAAAATTTTTATATTTTAAGAAAGCAGGAAAAAACATTTTTAGCACCCATTTTGGTATTTAGACCAAAAGTAATATTTATTCCAAAAATCACTTAGGCAATTAAGCTATGAGGCAATTAAAAGGTTTGTTAGGGGGAGGAGCTTTTTTAAGGGGGGTCAGCAACCACTAAATGAGGCCCTTTGGCCCTCCACCACCCCCCTTTAGGGGACATCACTTTATTTCATCTTACAGAAGTTGTTTAGAACGAGATCTCGAGATGATTAACAATTCATCAGCCTCACAGTCACATTAAAATAATTTTGGAAAGTACTCTTTATAGCGCACATATTGGAATCATAGAAATCTGGAAAACTTCACCTGCACTGCAAACAGTGTGTTTCTTTATGAAAAATTATTTAAAGGTTAAATATTTGATCTAATATTTATTTTGTGTTGGATGGTTTAGGCCTCCACGTTCTCAATTCATTTCTGATGATAGAAAGCTCGTCTGGCATAATCCCTTATTTAATAAAAAAAAAACTATTTTAAACTTTTTTTTTATTTTAAGATTTTTTGTCACTAAAAATATAATAGAAATAGTAAGTTTGTGTGTATGGCAACTGAATATAACAGTTGATTTTAAGATTATAATTTACTTACCAGATTTCTTGCAAGATAATCAAGTGTAAATTAAATATGTAAACAAACAAGTTAGTAAGTATTAATGGCAAATCTATTTTCTAATTCACATTTTATTTTCATAAAATTTCATTTTTTTTCATTTCATTTTTTTTTTTTTTTCATTTTTGTAAAAGTGCGTCTGTGGCTTCAGACAAAATAGGAATTGTTGATAGTTTGACGTGCGCAGTGATCAATAACTTTACCCCTCCACATCTTCCAAAATGTCCATTCTATACAAATCGTTGTTTTTTTTGAGGAAATTGCAAATTAGCCAGGACCTGTCTAGAGGTAAAAAAAAAAAAAAACGAGGACTGAAAGCCAAGAGTGAGAGAAACCAAAGAAGTATAATTAATTCGTTTTCATTTAGTAAAAGTTTTTAGTTTCTTGTCTTTTAATTCAAACGTCAAATTTATTATAATTTTTTTAATGGTTTTTCATTTACCTCACCCCCCCCCCCCCCACACACACACACATTTTAACAAAAACAGGCAGAAGTTCAAAATTGGTTTTAAAAAAATAGGTAACTAGGTTTCTTAAAAAACAGGAACTAAATCAGGGTAAACTGTGACGTTGCCATTAGGGCAGGTGGTGGAGGACCAAAGAGGGAGGGGTGGGGGTGGGCCATGCCTCCTCTGTCAATCGTCCCCCCCCCTTTAAAAAAGCTCCTCCCTCTAAAAAAACCTTTCATTGGCTTCATTGTGTAATTTTTTTGGCCAAATGTTTTCTTTCTTCCCAAAGTTACCAATGCGCGTTTAAAAGAGTACTTTCCAAAATTTCACGATTTTTGTTTTGTTGGGGGAATTTAAATGATGAATACCTGAAGAAATTTAGATTTATTTAAGTGACAAAAATGGCCCAATCATAACAAATGTGACATATATTTGCGTTTTTAGATTTCTTGTGTCAGATTTATTTTGCAAACCAATTTTTGTATTTAGTTATGTGCAAATTTGCTAAAGACGGTGTAGAGTAATCTTTATGCTTCTTGCCACAGCCCTCAGACAAAACGCAACGTGTCAAAAACGAAAATTCGGACAATTGTAAAAAAAAAAAAGCAAAATACACTTGAAACAACATCATGAGGGAACAGCGTTTTAAAAAGCAGCACCTTTTACAGCAAAGCATTTGCTGTAAAGCAATGTTTTTCATTTTGGACCTAAATATAGAATCAGTTGAAGAACATCTGAGTTAATTTAGGAAACTATGCTGAGCTAGGAAGCCATCAGAGTGCTGCATAAAGTGCTGATACTTGGCTCAACCAGCAAGACTTTCTGCAGAAATCACAGCTTTCCTTGTTTATGACCCAAAGTTAGATTTGACAAGTTGGGGATAACAAAATTTTGGGTTCTATACCCTTGAGTGATTTGTTCACAGCAGTCTTTTTCACAAGAGCAGACAAAAGACTATTATTTATGCTATCAAGGGATGGTGGTATGGATCAGCTACTCTAAGGAAGAGACAGAAGAGATCTTTAGTCACATGGTTTTGTCCACAAGCTTTGGTCTGCAAGAGAATGGAGTGCTTGGTGCCAGTCTGAATATAGACCAAACGCAAGGTTTGGGACTCGATCCTAATCAAGCAGATTCGATCCGGATCACAGGATATTTCCAGTCTGAACCCACTCTAACTTTTGTCGGGGCATGAACCTTGGGGTTTGCTTTAAATATGACATCAGTATCCTCCTGGCCCTGAATTTTATTTTTCAATAATAAACACACTACCTGACAAACAATAAAAAGAGAGCATTCTGGGATCGTTGAGACACATAACATATGGTGCATGCAGTGACATGGGAGACAGCTCAGGTAAATAAACCACTATCTGGCACAAGAGAGCAGAGTTTGCCTTGGCACAGCTGTTATGACATAGAGAGCTTGGCCAAAGCATGCATGCACACACACACACACACATCCACACAGCTAGACTGGGAGCTCTGAGAGGCAGGATCCATGGATTACTCAAACCACAGTTATTTATTAACTCTCAATTAAGCATGGGTGTCACAGGGCCTAGGGTGGCTTAGTGAGCAAGTGGGACCTTTTGATGACACTCAGAGCCCCTGATCTCTGCTCACTATTTTGCTGATTAAATATATGCTTTTCATCTGTGGATACAATGCTATTAATTAAATCATTAGATGAGTGATTCACTCATGAGCTGAGGGAGCAGTGAAAAGAACACTCGCATGAGAAGCTTGCTGCAATAACTATTGAAATATTCATTAATAAAAAAAAAAAAGATCACCTAAATTCTTTGACAAGGATTACATGTGTAGAGACCTGCTCTTTTCCTTCACTGGGCCAGCCCCCCTTCAGCGTGGGCACATGGTCCCTTTTTGATCACCACATAAAGGGATTGAACAAACAGAAATCTCACTCATACGTAGTTTGGAGGGTGGGCACTGCCACACACGTCTCACACACGCAGCACACATTTAAACACAAATGTACAATGAGCCCATTAAGAATGTCGCATTTTAAAGAGTTCTTTAATGAAATATGACCACGGAATTATAATAGGTTGCTCGGGGGAAGAGGGATCAATGTAAATGAGGAGGGTAAAAACAGCACAGTGTTTTGCTGTTTCCCTGCTGAATTACAAACCAAACACGATGCAAAATGTCATAGAGATCTAAATATTGTCCATATTTAGATCTCTTTGCCACTTAAGGTTTCATTTTCAAAAATACAATGAAAATGATCTTAAAAGAGCTGTAAGAGAGATTTTAAAAAAGCTACATTCCCAGCATAAGGAAAATGAAAGGCTACTCTGGTATTTTAAAAATAATGTCCTGAAAAGAAAAAAGAAAAACCGGTTGCCCCTTTGGACCTTTTGTCTGAAATTCCAGGGATGTCACATGGCTAATTACAATTTAATGAAGTCAAATTATTTATTCAAATTTACAGTAAAACATGCTGGTATATCTAAAGGTTATAGAGCCTATCATCTAAACATGTGCATGTATTCTGAAGCTGATGTAATTAACAATTTTACAATCTCATATAGCAGGGAATAAACGATTCATTTTTAATGACAGTTTAAAAATATTATTTTGTTATTTAAATGTATCAGATGGTAAATAACTGTGAAACAATGAAAATGCTTGTAAAATTAATGCAGGGATTGTATAGAAAAGAAGTGTTTGTCAAACCCACACAAAGAAAGAGGGAAAGAAGGACTGCAGTAACAGTAGTCAGAGGAACTGTTTTTTTCTTTAAAAATATCCATGGTGTGGTGATTGTATTTAAATGCAATAGTGACAATAACTAAATGATTCTCATTTATTATCAGATTAGGTTTTATTTTTGATTCAAAATTTAAAAAAGAATCAAAATAAAACCTATTTTTGATCAATTTGCTATGACAGAGACAAAGACGAACCAGGTCAAGATTTGTAGGGACATGAACCGCACAGGGACAGTCTCTGTTCTTTACATTCACATCACTAGACTTCAAAATAAAAGTTTTACCAACAGAAAACTAGAGAATTTTTCAAAATATTTTCCAAAAAGATCGTCTTACTTTTGCACTGGAGTATTTTGTTGAAAAAGGACAGAAAACAGATGAAGAGCAGGAGCAAAAAGAACAATATAAGAAAGTGGCAAAGCTGCTAAACCTATGTGGATGAAAGAACTAGATTCTCTTCTAAAGCATGTAAATTCTACAACATTTTAATAAAAAGAAAAATAACTGTAGCCAATTGAGACAACTATGTTGTAATACTGGGCCATATAAATAAAACTGAGTTGAAGTCTTTCACTTTACCCCTGTCTATTTCAAAATTGTATTTAATAAAAACAAGAATTTTAGAGAACTGTTGTCTTAAACCTGTCAGCATTTGCCTGTGTACAGAATATACTTTGCCACATGGTTGTCTCTGGGCCATAGATCTATTTCCTCCTATATACAGTATATTTCCATACATTTATACATAAAAATGTACATTTGTTGTACACATAAGCTCATTCAATTTTCCGAAAAACTAGTTGAAAAAAAATAAAAATAGAGAAAAATAAATTTGGTTTGAGATCGCAGTTGAGTATTACAGCCAAAGGAAGAAACAACATGTTTTTGAGGCGTATGCTGTACGTTCTTCACTGATTGCTGACAGGAGAGCACAGAAGTTGGAAGAAGAGTCAACTATGATAAATGGACAGGGAGAATGCAAAAAATACACAGAGGCAACGAAAACATTGGAAGACGTAAAAGATGAATTCAATAAAACCGCGAGAGCAGAGGAGAGGATAAGATGGCTTTTTTAGAAGTTGACAGACTGGAGGTCCTGCCAGAAGAGGTGAGTGCTGTTGAGCTTTTAGAGACACACAGGAGAGGGGATGAAGCAGAGATAAAGTGCGGGTCAATGCTTAAGTGTTGCCAGCACAGGATAGAAGGGAGCAAACAATTAGCAGGACAGGGTCACAGCTATGTGACATTTTTTAAAAGCTGTACTACTAAGAAAACATAATTCCAGGATAAGTCTGTGTATATGGCAAATTGTCCAAAGAATTCTTCCTGAGTGCTGGTAATTTCATAGGTAATTCACTAAAGACAAAATAGACCTACTTGTGCTGTCATGTTTAATTTTTTGCGTGATTAATTAATTATGACTTGTAATTAGTTAATCTAAATAATCCTTTTTCAAACTCACCTAATAATTACTGTGTCAGTCTTATTTTGATTATTTTTTATTTAAACGCAGAACTGTGGTACTGTAAAAGATCAAAATACAACAAAAAAAGTGGGTTCATGAAGTTTTTCTCATAACAGATTTAAAACCTTTACTTTTACTCTAGCAAGGGATATTTTTTTCAATATTGAGCAATTCAAACAAAAAAACAAAAACATCAGGTCCAGATTGCTGTAATTTAACACGTCAAAAAACCTAATTCCACAGCAAGACGGTAGAAAAGACACAAGGTTTTATAGTTTCCTTTAACCATTTTGGTGAATGTGATCATTTTGAAGACTGGCATGCAGCAGAAGAGAAAGATAATATAAGAAGGAGGAGATGAAACACAGAGGAACTGAACATTTTTGAATTTGTTACTGTGAAACAAACTTTTGCTTTGTCATCTGGACAAAAACAAAAGGTGAACTTTCCTACTGAAATGATGCTTTGTTTAACTTATCATAATACTCAGCATAAAGTACCAGTTTATTCTGCTGCTGCAGAGTGAGGCCAATACAGGCTTTGTAGCCGTTCCCAGAAATGAATGGACTTGGTGAAAAGTCATTAATTTTTGATAACGGACACCTTGTCAGGCATTATTGCTTACATAATAGATAAAAGATTAATAAAGAGATTCATGCGAATAAAAACAACGCACTAATTTGTAATTATTTTGTCGTGATTAACACATTTTTTTGACATCCTTGAAAAATATCTCTGTCTGTAAATCATAAAATCCAGCGGTTCAGTGATTTCTGGTTAATGGTTGAAAGTTAAACTAATGGAACGGCTACATAAGGAGATAAGAAGGATGCTGGTCCTGCCTAGACGGTGTTATGTAGTTTGAGCATCTGCCAGTTCACCACCAATGGGAAAGCAATGGTGGGCTCTTCAAATATCCCGAACGGGTCCTCCTCCTTTTGATACTCCTGGAGAGGGAGAGGATGGGAGAAACTGGAGACACTCCTCCACACACTCTGCTGAACCCTGCTTGATAAACTGGAAAAAAAAGTGTTTGGGGTAAAAGTACAAATTAATTAACAGAAACATTCAATTAGATGACCAAATTTTGTTTGACGTGAAGCTTTATTGTGCTGCCTTGGGGTCCAACGAAGGAAAAGTTCATAGTCCAATGTCTCTGGTGTTCAGTTTGTAATTTTGTTCATCATCTTCAGTCACTGAAGAAGACTTGACCTTACAGCGTTTCCATTCAAAGTTCGACTATCACAGCGCATGCGGGGTGAAGCTAACAACAACAATGGAGGTCATCCAGCAGCTCATTTTTTTCCATTTGGCTTTTGGTACTTCACATATAGAAAGCATTTTTGAATGTTGTTTGGGCGAATACAGCCGCTTCCTTGGAGCTTTCTTTTGTCCAATGACCTTCAGCCAATCAACAGGTTTTTAACAGTACCACTGCCCTAACCGGTCCCTTCCATTTTTTTATGGATTACAACCAACAGGGGTCCAAAATGATATGGTTTGTTCTAGCTTAATGGGTCCATTAAATGATGAAAAAGCTCAAATTACTGAACTAGACCTGACCTTCTGTACTTCTTAGTCAAAGTGAGACTTTTGAGCTCTTCCAGCGTTTTAAACATGTACATCTGTTTAAATAAAAAATCTTAGTAATTTTCATTTGGGCCCATCAGAATAAAAAAACTAACTAAAATTCTACTGAATTACATTTTTTCTCATTTAGCTTTCTGTCCTTTTACTTGACTGATCTGTGCTTTCTTTTTGTTCCCCTTCTCCCCATTTTTTTTTTCAATGAATCTCTCAGCAGGGAGCTGTTCAAAGCCTCGTCTGATTGATGCATTAGTGGGCATCTTGTCAGCTAGTGTCTCTCTCACTAATGTTGAGTGACCCTGTACTTTGTCCCTCCTGTGTAGAAGCAGATGTGTCAGAGACATTGCCTTACAGAGAACATTTTAAGAGGTAAACAGATGTTGGAACTACCTGTAAGACTTCAGTTATTAGTTACATCCCTTATGTTGGCTGTGTGGATTTCAGCCCTTGAAAAACTCTGCTGTGTACAGTTTTTAAAGTTTATGTACAAATTGTCAGCTGCCCTAGCGAGTCGATTAATCTGCTAGTTTTATTCCACTGTGAGCATGTACCCCAAAAACTTTTCCAAAAAACTTTCCTGAATGCCAGTATTTCCTCCTTCGTGTACCCATTCACCCTTTGATAATGCTGGCCATGACTTCCTACATTCACATGAGAATTCTTCAACATTCTTGGAAAAACTCCTCTCTTGCTGTAGATGTGTTGCTGTCCAGCCATTCCCATTCTTAATGAAGTGGGCAAGTCCAGAAGGTTGGAGAGGGGGGATGTCCGATCACAGCGCAGGACATAAAAGATGAAGGAGAAGAGTGGGGTAAGAGATAGATGGGAAAACTGAGTCGGACGCTGGGCACCAGCACCTTCCTTCACGGCATCACAAACCAGGCCGACACTTCCCCCAATAATGAGCAGGGTCCAGACTATGGGGTCAATTATTTATACTCAGTCAGCTGGGAGACATAGAACGAGAGAGGTAGCATGTTGAAGCCTCATTCAATTCCAGCACGCTCAATGCTTTTAGATGCAATGGTGTCTCCATCCACACAACTAAATTTGAGCCAGATTCTTATCTGGATGGATGAATGAAGGGATACTTGATAAAACACACAAGGGACAGTTTTTCTAGTGCAGCAGTTATACTTTGGTTTCACTGATTGAGAAAACACAGCAGTTTTTCCCAAAGTAAAACAGGGTACACCTGATAATAATTGATACTTTATCTATCCCACAATGGGGAAATTCTTCTCCGCATGCAGCTGAATTGCGCTCGGAGGCAGTAGCGTTAAGGGTCCTGCCCAAGGGCCCTCACTGGGTGATGTTAGTTGTTCGCCTTGGAAATGGTAATGGGGATATTGGGAATAATGGGAAATAGGAATTATAAGAATAACCAGGTATAATTTTAATAAATAGCAAAAGTATGTTTTAGACCGTTTTGATGATTTCCCTGTTTATTGAATATATAGAAGAAGAAAAAGGTTTTGAAGTATTGTAATATAATGTATTTTTTTATGAAAAAGGATTTGGTAATAGATTTGCCATTGGGGAAGTCTGTTTACATATTTAAGAGGCAAATTTTTTTTTTATTAAAAATGTAACTTTTTATTTACAAGAAATAAAATATTTTTAGTACACAGGAAAATATAGATTGCAAAAATAAAGGTTCTGAAGAGGCTTTAAAAACATTTGTTGGAAAAATCAATATTAAAGCATTTTTTAAATCTATCTTGCAATTTTTACTCTACCAGTATTTACCCAAAAATCTCTGGGTTGGAAAGAACATACAGGCTCTGCCTCCTCATAATTATTGCTCCAGTCTTGTAAAAGTTTTGTAGTAACATTTTTCACCTTCAAGATAACTATATAAACTCAAAAATTCTGTTGTTGGGTTGGAATTTAAACTTTGAAAATGTGATTCATACAGTGGAAATAAAATGGAAAAGGCAAAGGGAGATGTTTAGAAATAAGTCAAATAGATGTATTTAGTATCTTGTGAAAATTGTTCATATTACATGATTGCACATTGTGCAAACGTTTGGTTGTAAATATTTTGTTTTGGTTTTCCATTGTGCTTGTAGATGAGATCAGTTTCACAAGTGAGTTGGGGGTTTGCCTAAGATTCAAAAACTTGGAATAAATACTAAAAATAGAATTTGATGCTCTTTGTCAGGGTCTGGTGGTTAAGGACCCAAAATATATATAAATAATTAGGCTTAACCATGACTAAACCATAGGCTAAAAGAGCTCAACAACATTATAACAAAGAAGATGACCTGAGCAACTGACAACCAGACACATAAATACACACATATTATTGTTATTAAAGCTGGGGTAGCTATGGTGCACTGGGGTTCTGTTCTCTTTTCTCATCTACTTCTACTCTCCTTCTCTTCTATATTCTTGATTATTATTCATCATTTAGTTCTCCATGCCTCTGTTTGGGTTAGTGCGATTCATGTACTGTCCCTCTTTCTCACTCACCTCCTGGGGAGTGGGAGTGTTTCCAGATTCCAGTTGGCTCATCCGTGCTCCTGTACCTGACCGTGTATCTCGTCTCTGCTTTGCCTCTACTACTACTCCTGCACCTGGCTGGGGATCCTGTCTCCGGCTCGTCCCGCGCCCCCAGCCGTCCCCCAACTTCCTCTGGAAGAAGATCATTTGCTGGACTTTATATATGTAGTTGTAGGGTTATATAAGCCAATTCCCCTCGAAGAGTTCTGGTACATCACCTGTCCGTCCTGGGGGAGGATCCCTCCTTCATGGGGACACCCCTGAGGTTTCTTTGTTTTTTCCGGATTCCGTTTTTTTAAGAGTTTTTTTCTTACCGCGAAGGGGGGTCTAAGGGCAGGGATGCCAATTTAGTTTAGTCTGTTTTTAGTTTAGTATTATCCTATTGAATTCTATGCATTTATGATCCTTTTTGATTGTATGTTTACCTTACAATCACCGGCACGAAACCCACTGAGACGACTGTTGTTGTGAATTTGGGCTATATAAATAAAATTGAATTGAATTGAATTAACCAAAATGAAACTTGGAACTTGGTGTGACTGACTGGTTGAAGACACAAAACATGAAAAAAAGGCTCCCCAATGAAAAATAAATAAAACAAAACAAAAAATATAAACCTCACACTTCAGATATTTAAAACATTTTTAATTAATGAAAAAAATGTAAATTGTATATTATATATCCTAAACAAAAAGTTGTTGAAGCTATTATCTACAACAACAATAAACAACAATGTTTTTTTTGTAAATTGTAATTTGTAAAACTAACAATTTTTACGTACATTTTGAGAGAAAACAGAGGTCCCTCTCATCTAAATTGTTCTTTTGTGCCTTTTTTTTAAATGGAGAGCATTATGTGCATTCTCCAGAGGCTAAACGTTTTTTTGCCACCTTTAAATTGCACCATATTGTAAAAAATACATGAGCGGAAGATACCCTTTTTTATTAGTAGTTATCTGTCACATGTATGTGCAAATAACTAGTGTGGCAAATGCATCTCCAATGACTACCATGAAAACAAGCGGCAGGTGGTGGTAGTGGGGGAGGGAGGGCGCTTTAAGTGAAAGTGAAAGAAAAAAAAAATCCAGAATGGTGAGCTTGAATAGTGGGCTTCAAAGATGAAAAATCATCACTGGTCGAAATGCAGATATTGTGGTGGTCCCACACTCCCGTCATTGTCACCCACCATTTGTCACTGTCCACAAGCCTGCCTCTCATTAAGTGACCGCACTCTGGCGACAACTTAATTTTCTTAAGAGGACCAGACACCTGATTCAATTGTGCACCAATTACATATTTGTTTTCCCTGTCGAGGCCTTGGTGGAACCCCAAGGCTGTAGGGAGGACTACACTTCCACTATATTAAATGTTGTGGATGTAATTCGTAGACACATGATTCATGTCTGCCTTTCAGCATCCATGCGTACAATGCCCTTAGCTCAGATGGAGCTTCAAGCTTAGTCAGCTGGGTTCAACCACTATTGCTCCTGCTGTCTTATTATATGTACACATGTTATATGAGTAGGTGGAATTCCAATAGCTTTAATTGTAAGCTGTAAAAGTATGGAAGCATTTCTGTAGAATTATTAAAAATATAATCAATACCAAATGCTTTTTTATTTTCAAAATGAAGCTGCATTTTTTACTCAAAATTAAAAGGAAAAAGCAATCCGCCAAACCACTTTTTTTTCTTCTTTCACCGCTCATTCTGTCACTTTATTAAAATTATAAGAAAATGGTATTTGACATTTCATTTTCAAAAAGTTCTTGTAAATGTGTAGCAAAATTCAATTAGAAAGATCAAATTTCACAATTAACATGGATTAACAGACATGCTTTTTCCTTTTCACAATGTAACTGCATCAAATGACTCAGAAATAAAATAAAAAAACAATCCTCCAAAATGCTTTTTCATTCTCTTATTGAACATCGCTTATTCTGCGACATAATTAAAGCAAAATTGCAAAGAGGGGATTGCATTTTCGTTTTCACATTGGCCACGCAAAAAGTGTAGCATAATTCAATTCCAGTCAGAATTTTCAGGAGGGAGGCGGGGCGATGACGTCAGTGCTCACTCGTGTGGACGACTGCTAAGAGTCCTGACCCGCTAGTCAGACAATCGGATTTGGGCATCAAGACCTGCAGTGTAACTAATAAAAAATGGTTGTGTTGAAAAGGCTTTAGAAGGTTTGAAACATGAACTCCATAAGCTCTTTGACACACCAACAGAGGAAAAAACAATTTAAATTGAATTATTGCCCAGGTGATACAAAAAAACAAAACAACTTTCACTTGACTTCCACTCAAGTCATAGTCATTGACTGTTTATGAGTACTTGACTGAGAGTGTGCAACATCTCCCATGCATAGAGAATGGCTTATTTCCAGCTCCAACCAAATGTAGACAATTCAGTTGTCATTGTCACTGATCTTCAGATCCAGGAACAACAGTACGGTTTCCGTCCTGGTTGTGGAACAGTGGACCAGCTCTACACCCTCTTTAGGGTGCTGGAGGGTTCGTGGTAGTTTGCTCATCCAGTCTTCTGTGTTTCGTGGATTTGGAGAAGGCGTTGGATTGCGTCCCCCATGGTATCCTGTGGAGGGTGCCATGGGAGAATGGGGTCCGGGGAGCCTTACTGAGTGCTGTCCGGTCTCTGTATGACCGGAGCAAGAGATTGATTTTTAGTGCCGGCAGTAAGTCAGACCTGTTCCTGTTGCATGTTGGACTCCGGCAGGGTTGGCCTTTATCACCGGTTCTGTTCACAGTTTTTATGGACAGAAATGTATCAGAGCAAAAATTGTTATTCTGACAAATAGTATGACTGAGTAACAGCTGTTTATTTCTCAATAGAAGTGTACGGGATTATGGCTTTTTGGAACCAGCCCGTACTTTCTGTTTGGAACCCAACGAGGGAGGGGGTCACTCAATTCAGTTGTCATGTACAGTCAACGTTTGCAGCCCAGATGTTGGGTTCTTTGCTGTTTACTATTTGTATTGATTGTTTTTGGTAAATGGTAATGGTAAATGGCGTATACTTATGTAGCGCCTTTCTTCCTACAAGAACAAAGCGCTTTACAGTCACAGACCCATTCACCAAGTCACACACACATTCCCACACTGGTGGCGGCTCCGCTGCCAAACACAGGCGCCTGCCTACCACCAGAGGCAAGGTGGGGTTCAGTGTCTTGCCCAAGGACACTTCGACTCATGGGCATGCAAGGCGGGAATCGAACCTGCAATCTTACGATCATGGGTCGACCGCCCTTCCGCTGCACCACGGCCGCTCCATTTTTCAGGCTCCTCCCAGTTTTACTCCAGCATCTCTCCTCTTGGAGAAGAACATAGCTGCTCACTTATGTTAATTGTTTTTTCTGTACATAAGGATTCTTTACTGTGTTTCCTGTGTTGAAGCGTTTGGGATATTGTTAGTCTTTGGAGTATTTCTGTGACTTTAGGAATACTATCTATAGTTTTTCCCTTTTACTTTTGTATTAAACTCATCATCCTGGGTCTGGGTTCTTTTTTCGCTCTGTATTTAAGTGTTGTAAAAAATTTTATTTTGTACTAAACTCCAATTCTAATATCTAAGGAAACGTGAACACCAGCAGTTATTTATAACACAAAATCATATCACTTATTTCCCACCATCCCAACCAAACCTTTTACACATTTATTTGTAATAAAAGGCACAAGGGACACAATTTTCCATCTACAGGAAAAAGACAAAGAGAGCAGTACCTTCCCACACTGCAGATGAAAGAGATTATCAGAGCTGCTGCTGGTTGTTTCATTGGTCGAAGACAACCGAGCATTTTGAAGGAGAATATTGCAGAGCTGTCATTGTGTTTCCAGCAAAGCAGAGAGGAGGGAGAGGAGGAATTGTTTGAACTGTAAGAAAAAGCTGTGAAAATGGTGCAGGTGGCATATTTACACCCAAGGTCTGCACGGGAGGGATTACATGCAACGTTTTCATGTCACCTGTTTGACAGCATCCTCTAATAGAGGTATTGAAGGTTCCCACTCATTAGTCAGGCAGGGCCTTTATTTATCACAGCTTTAGGTTTTTAAAGTAAGTGACTGCCAATCCAAGCCCTCGGATTTAAATAAAAAACAAAAAATGAAATAAAACAGTAAACAGATAGAGGCAATGCTTTCCTTGTCTCCTTCTAGCATCATTAGAGGGTTTTCTAAATATCTCAAATTTAAAATTTTAGATATTTTTTCTGAAATGTAGCACTCAAATGCCACAGAAAATTTGATGGCAAAACTGAAAAAACAAAACAGCATGTAGTTCTCCTACAGTAAGTCAGCCCAGTCACATTTTTAAAAGAATAAGGAGAACGAGAAAGTTTTAGTATTTTTTTTTTTTTGGATGATCTAAAAAACATTAGATAAAAATAATCCAACAAACCACTTTTGAAAGAATTGGTATACCCTTGCCTTTTTCGTCAGAACAAAACAATCTTCTTTGTTCCAATCTCTCTTCCTCTGATGTTTACACACAGTAACTATTTACCCAGCAATCACCCACAGATCATCGTCTTCTGCAAACAAGTGGGGCCCAAAAGGGAACAAACAATAACAAGGGTGAAGGCTCTTCAACAAAAGAGATAAATTATAATACAGGCAGACACCAGAAAGAAGGGCGAGGAAAGAGCTAAATGATGCGGATGAAATTGAACTTGATTAAAAAAGCAAACAAAACCAGCCCACTACAAAATCAGCACTTTGTAAATGAGTCTGCACAAAGCTAATATGTGGCAACCCTTAGACGCAGAGGAGGCGAGATGAAAACGACAACAGTTTAAAAGGAGAGATCTTCAGTCTGGCTGACATATTTACACAATTATGTGCAGGATCCAAAGCATGACAAGCGGCATCTCTGCCTCTCAAAAAGACACAAGAAGTTCAGTTTTTATTCTTTGTTTTTTTTTTTCATCTTCTTCTATACGTTTGTGTCAACCCGATTCAATAAGAGTGCATGACACGGACCTGCACAATAAAGCCAGCTGAGATGAGGGTGTCAACATTTTTCCAGATGAAACTATCCAGGCCTAACGCTCTGTCAATTAATATTAGAGCTGAAAAGCGTCAGTTCTCCACAATGCTGAATTTATTAGAAAAGAAATGAATTTATTCACTATAAGTATACTAAATCTTCCTTTGTCATAATGTATGTGTTAAACAAAGTTATTTTATTTTGAAAGGTTAGAGAGATGCATCACACAAAAATCAGCAGTCTCCATCTCTTTTTTTCCTCTCGGTCCCAAACTTGTTCATGTGAAAAACAAAGATTTAACATTCAGTGCAAGAAGTGAGTCCATGTGTATAAATATTTTCTGTTTTTGTGAAGCTATAACATCTAACCTCATTATGAACTGTGCTGTCTGTTCGTATGATGAAATCTAGTAACAAGACTTTTCCATTGGTCTTCCTGATCTTAGTTCGACTTATTTCTTCAACCTGCATAAAAAACAAAACAAAAAAAAAAAAAAACGAATACATATGCTACATGTGTAATTTGGTTAAATAAATAAAAAACAAATTTCTTATGTCCTTAGACTACTTTTGTCACTCTGTTATAATACTAAGTAGCACAGTATTAAACAGTTCAGCCCTAAAAAGTGTAGCCCAACTGTTTCTCAAGGAGCTGCGGTACATATTGTAAATTAAACCATTTAAGTGATTAAACCATTTAAGTGATGACTAATAGACACCAGGCATGTGATACACGTTCAAAACGAGCTAAACAGTCTTTCTTGACTGTGCGAACAGTGTTCACACTGAACTGTTGCTACCTGGTACTGTTGCATATACTCACAGTTGGAAGAGGCCTGGTGCGAAATGTCAAAGCAGTACAATTCTTGTGAGTCTTGATCCAGGCTTTTTCTATTCCGATATGTAAAAGACTTGATGTTATATAATTCCATCTGGGCACAAATCACAATTATTCATTTCTCCTTCGTGATCTATTTCTAAACGGTTGGCGCTTCCGTGAATTGAAAAGGATGTCTTCTATACATTACTACCTAATCAGAATCCCTAATTAGTCAAAGTTCAACTGGTTTAACTTTTAATGTGCATTCAGTAGCTGCATGTTTTGTACGCAGAGCCGAAGAAACTTGCGGAGCGACATGCAAAAGTGAAAGTTTTGAATACGGAAATGTGCATTTACAAAGACTTTTCATTGGAAGTGGTCGCTTGAACACGACTTCCAAGATCGGTGTGAACATAGCATGGGGGGGGAGGGTTGGAACTGGAATCTTCTCCTTCTAAATCTAAAGAGACTCTTCTTTTCTGAGATATTTTTAATGCAAGTTTGTTGCATTTCTGTTTGGTTAACTTTTTTCCACTGTGTAGCTGCTCTCATTTATCAATTTCCTCCAAAATATCCATGGCACACAGACTACGTGATCCAAACTTTAACTAAAATGTGAATGACCAGAGAATTTTATCTGCAGGACACATCAAAAAGGTTTTAAAAAAATTAAACATATGTTGTTTATTAGCTTTGATTCAGCTGAGGGGTGTTACTTTACTAGCATGTAAAATATATGTATATATATATATATATATATATATATATATATATATATATATATATATATATATATATATATATATATATATATATATATATATATATATATATATATATATATATATATACTTCATGGCCATCCTTGTAAGCTGGAATAACATAGAAAATCCTTTTTATTCAATTTTTTAATGCACCCAAACTCCAAAAAGGCTAGAGAGTCCATAGCGATTTCCAAGCTGTTTGATAAGTTCACCTTCATTAGAAAATGTTTCGCTGAGATTTCATCAGCAGAAAACAACACAGAGAACAGAAGCTTGGAGAGACAGGGACAACCACAGAGAAGCTTTGAGGCTTAGGTGAGTTTCTCCATTTTTGTATCAGCCTGAGCATTTCTTGGCATAGTTGAGATGACCTATATTCATAACTCATCAAGCCTACTTGACCAGACTGGTGTCCTTGTCCCAGTTTACAAGAACTGTAAGGAAATCAATTTGTAGCCATTACATGTTCACCTCTGCTCTGAAAGGTGGCGATATACCTCCTTCAAGATCATCAGTTGGTTTTTTCTCCTGATTCACAACAATTTGTAGAAAGAAATGCTAAAAATGCAATTTTAAGCTTGATTGTCTATATATTTTGTCCATCACGAGAAAAATGCAACAGGAACATGTTAAAAGGACCAAGTGTCACGGTGCCCCTGTCTGCCCCGCCTCCTCCTGCTCTGTTCCTGATTCCACCAGCTGTGACCACTTCACCTTCATCAACCCGTCTGCTCTTAAGGAGATCCAGTCCATCCATTCGACGCCAGATCGTTACCCCTTATGGTGACTACGCCTGGTCTGCCTGCTCATGCCTTGTTTACTCTTGTCTTGCCACATTCTAACCCTGTGTATCCCTGTCACAGGATTCATCACGACGAAGGTCACCTGTGTGGAAAACCTCGGCTGCTTACCTGTTGCTACGACGAAATCCGGAGACGCTCTGCCGCTACTCTGCCTCCAGCCACGCCACGAGCCACGCTCTCGCCAAGGATCATCTTACAGCCAAAACAGAATTGACATTAAAACACTCTTGTGATCATTCTGGGTTTCAGCGTCTGGGTCTGTCCCGCCTACCGATCATGACACCAAGAACACGATTTTCATCTAAGCGGATCTGAGCAGGTTTAATGTCCAGCTTTAAAACTTTTGATTTAGTCAAGTTTTAAAGAGACTTGAGACTTGGTCTGCAAGGGATGGGAGTGATTCCAGTCATTGTCTTTGGTCAGTTGTCATAGTGTCATTTCATAACCTTTTAATAAGCAACCCAAGGCAAAAACACCAAAACAGTGGAGCTGCTAAATTATTAAATATAATTATTAAATATAATTGTGCAGGAAAGCAGGATGCACAGGAAGCGCTCCAAAATAGGGTGGAGATGTTTTCAAAATAAAACACCTTAGACGAATGCTGAAAACCCCCTTTGGGTAGACTCTTGACTTCATGAGTCTTCTGCTTCTAGAAAGGTACAACTTACAAACCATACTTTCCTGTTTACATGTATTTGGCAACTGCTTGGTCCATGTTAAAGTGAAAACTGGCATATTTTTTGTATTTCCTTTTGACCCCCAACACACACACTTTCATGAGAGCCAGTACTTTTGCTTGTTTGGCTATCATTTCAACAAGCAGGTTTGTTGGTGGCTCATCATAAAAGATGCTCTGTAACAGAACTATATGAGATACATGAAATAAAAAATAATGCTATGGGCCATTAAATGTAGTGGGACAAAAGGATCACACAACCCTTATACATATTCACTGTCCCACTGATATTCAAAGACTACTTTAAGTCATCTTCCATGTCTCTGAGGCATTCAGTTACAATGGCACTTTTATCATATGCTTATCAGTGTTGGCCCCTCTCTTATAGAGCTCGATCTTTTGGCCCTTCAATCACGGAGCATATTACTCCTCTGTCAGAGCAAAGCACTTCCTAATGACAGGGAGGCCAGCTGGGACTAAGGAGAGGGCAGGAGGCACATGCATTAACATAATAATCCAACCACACTCCCACAGGCCCCAGGGCTGGACCCCTTATAAGGTAACCCCCTCCTCACAAAGATCTGTGCACAGGACCTTCTCCAGTGAGCCTGTCAACCTGTAGAAATGGCATGGATTTCCCTCTGCTAATTGTTGACCGGAACAAAAAAAAAAGGGAACCCCAACTGTATTCACATAGGAAAATGTGTTAAAAAAAATAAAATGTTGATTGAAATGGGACATACATTCTCTAGAATGTGCTAAGTTAATGAAAACAAGATTGAGTCTTCCATTTCTTTTTGCAATAAGATTGTTGAAAAAAAAAACATTATCGGAATCAACACTGTCAAAGGGCTTGACACATTTTCACAGTATAGGAAGCATCCCCTCCTTACTGAAGTGCAGCTCAGAGAGACACAGGCTTTGAGGACAAGGGAAGGGAGGAGCATTAGAGGGCTGGGTGTTGGTTCCACAGCCTTCCTTGTGGCAAAAAAATTGATAGTGTTAGCACCACACTCTGAGGCCTATGATCTTTGCACTGAGGTCCCATGGTATCATATGGGGCTTGCACATTTCTAACCACATGAGACAGCTGCCATCATTGCGTCAAAGCCTTAATAATAAAGCCATGCAGCCATATCTCACTGCTTTTGCCTGGAGACAAAACAACAAAAAGCCAACACACCAGCAAAAAGAGAAAATGTGTGAAAAAAGAATAAGAAAAATGGATTCTGCCGAGTTTAATTCAAAGCCACTGAGAGGTGAAAAAATGCAGAGAAGCAAGACAGTAAGCAATGTATTAGCAAACCTCCAACCAAGAGTTGTGTAGCATTTTCATTACAAGGTCAGTCGTCTGACAGAGAGCATTTCTAGTGGAAAGGTCCCCGTGACTGCTACTGTGGAGCTGTCAAACACTGGCTGAGGCACTTGAGTGAAGTTCACACACAGCAGAACCTTGGTAGCAACAAAGCTGCAGCTAAGAAAGAAGTGAGGGATGATGAAAAAGGCGATCTGATTTGATCAAGAGACAAGGTGAGAGTAAGGAATTCCTGCCCCTGCTCCCGTTCCATGAAAAGACAATTCTCTAATTGGTAAAAGGGCAGCCAGTATGTGGCCGGATGTGCTCTTAGATCTCTCCCAGGACAGGCAAGGAAATGCTCCAATTACTGCCAATTGCGCTTGGGATATGGACAGTTGTCCTTATGGAACAAGAAGCAAAGCTCTACAAACCCTGGGGTTGATGTTAATATGAATCACAGACACATAACAATGTAAGGGCTTTGGTAAAACAAGCCGATGTCATTTTTCGGTGAGCATTACGCACCAGTTATCCAAATCCAAACTACACCCATTTTTAAAAGGCCGAGAGGAATTTTGAGGTTTTCTTGACAGAAGTAAAAAACTTTGAGTATTTATTATCCATCAGCCACCATTGGTGGTGTCTATACGGCCAGAGCTGGTACACAACCCTCCCTAAGAATCAGAGGCAGAGAGAGTGGGGTCTTTAAAACTTGGCCCATCGACAGTTCATGACAAGGAAACCAGAAAAAGCGCAGCAGAGAGGAGGGAAAACAGTCATAATTCTTGTTCAACTAAAAATCACTATAATGCACTTTAATTGTGTAGGCAAAAATCTTTTCAAGAGAGCATGGTAATTTTACCCTGTTAAATAATTCAGTGGACATTAATAACGGCCGTTGGAGGGAGCGGCTGCTTTAGGAGTGATGAGATACTGGAGCTGCTGGAGCTGCTGGAGCTGGGAGACAAGATTTCACTGAGGCACTTTTACGTTTTGCTTTAAAGTTACATTTTCAAGTCAACACTGGAAAAGTGACCCAAAGTAACCTGATGTTTTGTTTGGGGATTAGAACTGATTTTTAGCATTGCCAATTAAATATTTATGGTAATGAAATTAATATTTATTATTTGTAACTCATTAACTGATTGTGCAGGAACTGACAAACTGATTGGGAGATAAACTCGTTTATCAAAAGTTGGTCATCGTCAGGTGCTTAAAACTACAAACTGTGCTCATCTTTGGCTCTAAACATAAGAGATTTACACATTTCCATACACAGCAGATGAAAATAGAATCACCTGAAAATGTTATGGTCCCACTCAGATTATAATTTGATCTATTTTAGAAGCATTCCCAGTTGTCTTTTAATTATAATTATTTCTTGCCAAAATAAAAATAAAAACATGTAGTTTTCGAGGACATAGTTTCTGCAGATCAGCAGGAGTTCATCAGAAATTCCCCTCTGAGTTGTGGGCAGGACTGGACGAGGAAAATCAAGACGTACATGGATCACACATTTTCCTCAGAGGGATCCTCCACATCAGGGACTGACCCTTCTCAGTGAACGGGGTCACTGCAGTGGGATCTCTTGTGAAATAATATTCTGATTTTTTTCTTTGAAATTTTTTAGACAGTAAGCACTTGCCAATTGTATGGGAAAAAAACTTTAAAAGTGGATGTCACTTGCCTTTTCTGTAGTTTTTAACAGGAAAACATTTTTAATCCGATCAAATCCACGGATTTCACTGAAGGGGTGAAAGAATTTGGAATCATTATTGAGCTTTCGAGAAAAGTGGTGAGAGTGACGGATATAGTTTTTACACACCTATTTTGCATGATTCAATGTTTTAATTCATTAAATAACATGCAGTAAAATATAACAGTATATACTCACATTTTGCTGAAACTAAAATGAATCATTTTGTTTTTTAATTGGGTAATTTCTCTCTTTTTGCTTTTATGATTTTTTTTCTATTTGTATATCCATCTGTGAATATCTATAGAACACAAAGCAGCAAAATAATTGGCACAACAGTTATTTAGAAACAAAAGCAAAGCTGTATAAGCCTAACAGATGGAAAGGGGAAGAGCTGGTAAGCGAGATCTAACAAAGGGCAGAGGTAACCGTGTTGCATTATGAGGGATCCCATCCAGCAAGTCGCAGGTTCAAAAGACCAACGCAATCGAGAATTTGCATGAACTGGCAACAGTGATAGAAATAATAAGGGGAAAGGGTTAAAGGAGGGTTTTTTTACAAAAAATGTGGACATGCTTTTTTTTTTATTTGTATGCAAAGTAGACAATATTTTACTGTGAATACACCTTGCATCAATATTGTTTTACTTACTCTTTTAACAATTCTCTTAAAAAATGTTGTATGATGTGTCTCTGGAACAACACAAAAAGGACAAACACAATTGCTAAAGGGTGTTCCTTAGCCTTTTCCCAGTTCAAAATTAAAGGTCCATTCTAAATTCTCTATTAAACACATGCCAAATGTACAAGACCAGCTGAAGAAACAGTAGAAGTGTAATGCTAACTAATATGACTCTGAAAAACCCAAATTGTGGGGGGAAAAAAATTGCAGCTAGATTTCATATCTAATAAAAACAGAACAGTCAGCACTTCTTAAGAGCAAAGTAAATGTAGTATATAAATGCAAATGCAGGAAACGGGTCAAATGAACCATTTACCACTCTGAGTTAGGGTGAAAAAACACCTATCTGCAGCAGTCATGCTGTTTATGATGTCTCCCTCACATCTCTCCGGGGTACATTTAATGTAATGCTTTCGAGTTATGCATCAAGGACTAGTCTAAGCAGGCAGTGTGAACCATGATTAAATCTAAAGAAGCTGACTTTTAGCTGGTTTGTTTGTTTATTAGGGAAAGTCAAGGGATGTTCTGAGCTTCAGAAGTGCATTTAAAGCTGATCTGGCTGCTTTAGACAGAGCTGCATCCGACTTCCTGTTGTTGACTTGCGTTTGCTACAGAAAAAAATTGCTGCTGCAGCGTCAGACTACCTACAGCACTTTATATGCCGAAAGAAAAGAGTTAATTAGAAATACAAATTCTCCCAGATTGTTATTAATGGGAACTGTAGAGTAAGCAACACATATTTTGTGCCCATAAGTAATTCTCAGGTATCTTTGATCTGTGGCCCACAGCGGATGCTGCTGCGTGCCGCTGTCTGGCTTCTGGGATTCTGCCAGCACCAGACATCTGGCTACTTTGTTATCATTGGCTGATCCGCTCCCGAGAGACCACTCTTGTGACACCAGGCAGAGAGTGTCCTGGCAAAGAAAATTATCAGCACATTTTGAGTGGATTAGAGTTCCAAAGTGGTCTTCAAATCTCTGCAGGGGTCTGGTGAGCCACGTTCTTTTGAGGGTTCCTCAGGGCTCTGTTTTGACACCACTGTTGATTTGAAAAGCGGCAAGGCTAAGTCTCCCACTGTTGCAGCGCAGGTCTCAGATCACAGAAGAAGAGGTCCCAATTGCGATCTGTCAGATGTAGAAAAGAGAAAAATAGAAAATTTTCCTTGATTAGAGTGGAGATTGTGCATTACTGCAAATGTTTGTAGTCTGGCTGTGTGTCGTTTATACCACAGTGTCATGTCTGACAAATATTCGTCAAGCCTGTTTTCTTTTGTTTTTTTTACAGTATAATGCACTTTTTCTTTAAATTTGCAGCTATAAAGGTTCATAGACACTTTTGCCCTGAGCTTTTTTGACTGAAGGAGTTCAATTTGACTCCATGTGAGAGCTTGTGTCTGACAATCCGTCACACCAAACACTTGGAGGTCAAAGAAAAGAATGCTGCCTAAGCGCTTGCACAGTGGAGGGGGAAAAAGCCATGATGTGACAATCTGAACCTTATTCACCGAATTGATTGAGGTATCGTGTCTTATCCTTTTTCCCTTTTGGAGTTTCCATTTGTGAATACAAAGCTGCGGTGACCCATAAATATTACATGGTTTGGAGATGCAAAGCAGGAATTAATGACTGGGGTGTGTGTGTGAGTGGGTGTGTGTGTGTGTTGGAGACAGAGAGAGCCTGTGTAAAGCAGGTCCCTATGGGATTCTGCTTAGACAGGCGGGCATGTTGAGGGTGTGGTCTTTCTATCTGTGTTTCTGCTGCACACAATGTAGACTGATCTTTTCCTCCTTGTATCCACTTGGATGCAGGTTTTTGCCCTGTGTCTGACCTGTTTGTCAGCTGATCCGGATTGGCCTTGCATCTTTGACACTTTTTGGGATTTTTCAAAGAAATTCTGACATCCAAAATCATAGTCGCACAATTAGTCAAATTTCCTTGTATTTAATTAGCCAATTATCAAATTAAACTAACAATGATTGACACAAATTGCTACAATGCAGTGTTTTTAGTTGTTTTGAATTCTTTTTTTGTTGTTTTTCTTATTCATTGTGGATAAAAGAAGCAAAGCGAAGAAATCACCTTGATCTTTTAGAAGAGTTCGATGTCTTTTTTTTTCCTTAAAAACTTAACTGTCAGTGGATCAGACTGAAAATAATAAGTCATCAGCTTTGGTTATGCAACAAACACCATACTTACATTTTTCTTTTAAAATGAACCAAAATATGTATGTTGCAACCTTTGAAATAATATATTAAAACAAAGCTAAAAAGTGATCCGGGTATTTTAAAATCATGACGAAATATTTATAGGTGGAAATTATGTAAAGACAGGGAAGAAAGAGAGATTAGCTTCTCCCTTTCTGCTTTGTATGATGAATCGGTAAAGGAGGGGCCACTTGACACCTGTCACCTAACCAGCCAGGCACAATTACCCCTAGGGGTAGGACAGAGGACTTACTAGGGAGTTGCACATAGCTCCCAGTGAAATAGATGAGCGTTTGAAGATCATTAGTGTTACAGGCCCTGTCTTCGTGGCCCTGTCCAACCTCCTGAATGGCTCACTTTGATCACGCCGCTCTGTTTTTGTCAATAGTAGAGGTACACCGCATAAATTATAAAGTTATACACACAAAGTCAGCAGGTAAAATGCCACACTCAATTGCTGTATCTTCCACAGATGGGACAGATGATTGCAGGTAATGAGCTTCATCACGGGTCTGCAGTCTGTTCTGTGCAGTGGCTAGGCTCTCATGCGGCTGTGGGCCAACAGCTTCTTTTTTTAAATGGCACTCATGTTTCAGAAATACATCAATGAAAATTTATTTTAAGGGAAAAAAATTCGGTGCTTGAAAATGCATTTTTTTCATCAATATGTTATTCTCAGTGAAATGTGCAATCTTAGACAGACAGACAGACAGATAGACAGACAGACAGACAGACTGACTCACTGACTGACTGATAGATAATTTGAAAAGTCTAAATAAAAGCATAATTTAAAACATCATTATTGATTAAAAATCAATTACCAAAGAATCCTTAGTTTGCACTAAAAGCTGGAGTGCAGATTAAATTTGATTGAACAGTGCAGGCGATTCTGAGGATAAGTGTCTTCTGCGTGCTGGACTGCCTCTGCAGCATGTTCCACAAGCATTGTACTTTGCAGTGCACTGCAGCAGTTGAGGTGTTGAAAAGTGATCATTACAACTGATGAGGCGAGGGCTCGGAACGATGACAGCATGACAGCAGAGAGCTTTTTAATTTGTCGGATCAGATTGTGACACGCTCCATCACAGGACGCAGGGAATCTTTTCATTTGTGCAGAAGAAGGGGGGAAAGGAGGTCAATTAGCATCAAGCGTTAGACAACCCGGTGACAAGCAATATATTACTTTGTAGGACAGTCAGACTAATGAGAGAGGCAGAAGAAATATTCAACCAGGTTGGACAGAATTCTGCAGTCGTTCAGCCACATTAATCACTCATGTCGCACCTGGCATCTGCATTCCTTATAGTCACAAGCCTATCATATAATATCACTTCTACACTGTCTTTAGCTGTCCCAGTTAAGATTCTTGTTGCGTAAGGGCAGTTTTTATCAGTAAAACATCTGTAATTTTAAGTATCATCTCAGAAATAAGATACATTGAGTTATTCTTGTAATTATTTTAGTTGTTTAGTCAAATTTTGTCCAAACAAGTGGATGTGATGTCAGATGACTGTATTGTTTTAAAATCCAGACTTCTTCTGAACGATCTTTGCCCAAAGCACCAAGAAAAAAAAGGATCTCATTTTATCAAGAAACAATCTCAAAGTGAGTTTCTTTCCTCTTTTTGCTAGAAAGGCTTTATTTGACTGGCTGTCAGGTTTAAGGCATCTGTCCTGATATTGATCTGGAGTACCTAAAGGTATGTGACATCATTATGAGGCTTGACCTTATCATCTGCTGCCCTGCAGCCTAAAAGCTGGGTTGGGCCAGACACTGATGTGCCTCCCTAAAAGGTTGGCACCTGGTGCGCAACAGTAAAATTGGTGGTGGTGTTATTTGTTTTTCTTTTAGCCTGGGGGTTGACTTCTCAGCTACACCAATTTTGCTGCTGACTGCTTATAAAAATTAACACTGGGCATAATTGATTAAATGTGGCGATGGGTTCTCTTTAGAAGGCTAAGATTATGATGTAAAGAGGAAAGCAAAGCTTCTGCCTAAACCTGCTCTGCTCTCAGACTCCACCTGCAGGACCTTTTTCTTAGTGGTTTGCCCCCTGGCCTACCTGTAAGGAGAGGACATAGTAAATGCTTTTTTTTAAGATGTGGTTTTACAAGATTTATTTTTTATTTTTTGGTTGTGGCTTAATTTACCAATGCTGTTAATGTTATTTTGCTTTTTGTTTGTTTAATTATCATTTTCACTCTTGTGTAAACTATGCAACAGCTTTTAATGCTCATTAAGAAATTCTGTGGTAATTAAGTTTATTCTATGGTGATGTTGGTAACCATATTTAATCATTTAAACGCAAGCTGGACTGCAAGGAGGATACATGAAAAAACTTCATGAAAACTTGCACAAACACAACACGCAAAACCTTCACATTGTTGGTTTTGCATATTTGTTTGCATGAACAACATATTCATGTTAACAGCAGTAGAAAGTAGGAGGAGGTGAGGAAGGCTCACAAAATTACACATAAGATAAAACAAGTTAAAAAAAAAGGCTTTTTTTTCCTGCGTTGTTTAAAACCTTTTGTTGGAGCACATTGGCTGCACTTGGATGATCGGTTTGACACAGGAAGTCTTTTATTTTGAAAGGAAGTCATTTGAGCTTGTAGTAAATATAAAAAAACTATTTTATTTTTCGAGAAGATCAAAAAGTAACAATGTAGCAATGAGTTTGATAAAACTGTGTGAATTTTTCACTGTCTTGACTGCAATTAATGCTTGAAAAAAATAAATCAAATCAAATCAGTATTGAATTAAAAGCAGTGCCAGAGCTTCCTTAGTGGCAAAATAGGAGTTTTGATCCCCCACTAGGTTTTGATCTGTAAAAAAAAAACATGTCAAAAATGCTCTTTCACTTTTAAAGCTTGCAGACTCCTGGTGTACTTTAGGTTCTCCTAAAAAATCTGACATCAGAGACTTCCTTTAAATGCAACGCGTGTACTACCATAATAAAGAGTCAAACCACACCTTATCCAAACCCACTATAAAAGGTTTGTGCAGATGTGACGAGAATGGATGGAAAGAGTGTGAAGTTGTTAAAACAGGTAATAGTGAATTTTCAGAGCTGAGTACGGCCTGATAACTTTGAGCAGGGCCAATATCTGTGCCAGGATTGCATCACTTAAACTGAATGGTAAATAACCAGACCGACATTCTTAGACAGAGCTTCCCTTTGCAAAATCCCAAGACCAGCTAACACCAATAACTTTTAATCATCTCAAAGAGAAGCCCTTCTACCAAACCAAGCTTTTTTTTATCTTTTGTTGTCTTTTACATCTTATATTCATAAGATGATCTCCACTGAGCAAAAAGATGGGTTGTCGCAACAAGAAGAGAAAATAATTCTGTAGATGCTCACAAAAAAACAGGTCTTTGTCAACATGGGTGTCATCCAACTAGAGTGCTCAACTATCGTTGTGTTTTGATTGTGCCACTAACCCACAGTTAGCTGACTGATAATCGACTGTCGTTTCAAACGGATAGAAAAAGCAGAATTATGATCAAAAAGAGCAAATGCAGCAGTCCGTGATTTCCAGTCAGAAATCAAAGCAGCTCTGCAAAACTCAATTTATTCATTTGCATCCAAGAAAGGGAAAATAATGGTTGTTTAAGTAACTTTATTTACCATAAAATGTTTGTCTGTTATACAAGGGCAGAGCTATGGGGGAGAAAGTGGGGGACATCTGCCCCATTACAAGCTATCTTAATGCATGCTTCTTTGAGCATTGCAAAAGCTTGAAGAACCATTAAATATTTGAAATACGCATTTTTTGATCCTCTCATTTGTAACAGTCTTCACCCTGCTGTTCTCATTTGCCACCCGTCCAAAGTCCTCTGCCCCCTCCCACCCCCCACATGATATATTCCAGCTCCGCCACTGCTGTTATACATATGTGAATACTGGATTTTTTTATGCTGCATAGCCAATTTCTGTTTCCTTTCAATGAATACAATTTTAAATCGTATTCAGACCCCAGAATTTGATTTTTGTGAATGCTTTTCTGATATGAAATAGAGTGCAATTTATTTGTGCAAATTATTTTTCATAATTTTGTTCTGAAGTAAGACAAGCGCTGTTGCCCATGATTGTGAATGCACCTCAAGAACAGCTTTTGAAATCTCCTCAGTCTTCTTAAGAGCTGACCCTCTTGTTCAGTCTGAGACCTACTCTGCGTTGTGTGACACTGAGTAAATCCTGAAAGCTTCCAGTTCTGTTGTGGGGATTTACACAACATTAGAGTCACAGCCGTCCTTATGGAGCCAGTCACATTTCCCAGGTAAAGCAGATGAATAAATAAAGCTGGGCTTCTACTGACCCCCCCCTCCCCTTACACACTCTTTTGTGTGATTTGCTGAGTTAGGTCCTCATCTCTTTATAGACCTTCTCCCAACAAGCAATGACCTTCTGCTCCTGCATGTAAAGAGCTGCGAGAGACAAGAAAAAGAGGAGGGGGAAGCTGCAAATATAGGCCTCGCCACTGCAAGCAACCAGGAGACTTCATCTGCTTCTCTGCACACTTATCTCCTTCTCACTCTGGCTTTGGCTGTGTTCTCCGAGTGTGTCTGGAAGGTAGATACCTAGTTGGCGCCACAAAGGAGCAGTTCTGTAATAAAAACAGCTGTCTCCCGTGGTCTCTGTGTAATTGGGATTGTTAACGTGGAAGGCTCCTTTGGGATGCAGGGAGGAGTATGTCTTTGTGTAAAGCACACAACTCTGCAGCACCTCGATTTCAGGTGAGAGAAGAAGAAAAAAAAGTCTTATGAAGTGTGTTAAGCTTTGCTGCAGTTTTGTTTTAGCTTTACCTTTAAAGCATTTGTTTTCACATTTATCCTTAACGTCCACTAGTCTCTTCTGCCCAAGTTCAGGTGGTGGACTTAAGGGATATGAGATCATCCAATTGCATCACTTCCACATAAATGAAATAAAAATAAAAGTTTTTTAGCCAATAATTGATTTAGAAATATTGCACCATAAGCCGAAATGTCCATGGAGTTTTCTTTCTGAAAAAAATCTGTTTTGGTCTGTTTCCCTCCCACATGTTTTAACATATTTTAATAGATAAATTATCTAAATTGAAAAACAGAAGATAAAATAAAGGGAATTCATAGACCAAGCATTGTGTGGAGGTCTGTTTCTGAATCATGCCAAATAAAATGCTCTGATGCCAGCTCCCTGAGTCTTGATTTTCTTCTTCTGCCTCATTGCTATTTTGCCAGCTAACCTTTAAAATGTATTTTTTTCCTAACCATTCCGACAACGTGTCCACCTTTAAACGCGGGGGGAAAAAGAAGAAGAAGAAAAAAATCTGCTGGCCAAGGGAGGGAGAGCCTTCGGGTCATAAACGCATCACGAAAAGAGTTGGAAAGTGTACTTCAAAGTCAATTGCTCCGGAGAAGCTGAGGCTGATTTATTTGACTTAAGATATACTTTTTTGTGTGTTTCATTGTGGATAAAAATTTCATACACCGATTTAGAGGTGGTGAAATATAAATGATTTCTTTAAAGTTTCATCATAAATCAGTCTGTGGGTATATGTGAGCAGACACGGATCGCTCCTTGATGTCTCCTGGGCCTGATCTCTTGTCTCTGGATATCTGGAGGTGGCTCCAGCAGCGCCTGTTCGTCCCGCTGGGGAATCACACTTCTGGCGCTCTGGTAATGTAAAAATAAATAAATAAATAAATAATATTGCTGAGCAGCAACACCGGGTGGCTTGTCATCGCATCCGCGGAGTCTAAATATGCAGATTAAACACAGAAAGAAGCAGGATTTAATATTTTTAAGCGCACAAAAACCCCGACATACCGAGATGGAGAGCTTTGCAGCATTTCCAGACAGAAAACATTCAGTGGTGGAAGTTGTGGTTTTGATTATAGCAATGATTTATAGTCCAAAAGTAGCATAAGGCAATGCTGCATCCTAAACTTTTTGATTTTTTCAACTCAGAAACTGGGGATTCATTCGTGCATAAAGCGCTCCAACCAGGTTTTGACGCACATCTCTGCCGCATGATGTCTTATCGCCGTGCGCGTAAGGGAAGACTAAGGTGCGCCTCATCTGACTCAGTCGCGCAAAAAGACAAGGAGAATCAGAGAAGCCTTCTTTTTCCTTCTCTAAATCCCTCGGCGCACTTAAGTGTCATGAAGAGCCCGCCCTACAGATCATATTAAACAATTTAGACCCCCTCTTGTTAATTAAGAGGTGGTTAAATGTTATAATAACGTTATCGATAATTTGCCTTAATTAGCAGAGAGATAAGATAATAGCCTGCTACGACATGGATATGACAAGGACATAGATTCGCAATTAACCACATCTCTTTATTGTAAAACGGAGTTACACAAAATCTAGTTTTATGTTTTACGTTTTTGCATGCAAACACACAGATTCTGGAAAAAAAAAATCATCAAACAAGAATTAAAATTTAATTTTTTGTATGCAAAATTGTTATTATATTTGTTTTGAATTCTGCGTTTTTAACGCTTTAAAAATTTAAATGGGTTTTATTTTATAAAATTACGTTTTAATTTGAAGTCGTAATTGGCGTAAATTGAATTCCCTCTTTCTCTAAAACTATTTGCCACGTAGACTTGAGTTTGTATGGACAATATCTAAGTAGAAAAAACATAACTTAGAGAGTAGGAAATGTATATAGATTTTTTTAAAAAAAAAAAAACATCCAAGCCTCATTAGTTGGTAACGAGGTGCTGGTGATGAAGTAGAGTCATTTTAAATAAATGTCTTGTTGCGGACTGCCCATGCGCAGAGTCCCCAGCGGCGGCGGTGTGGCTAATGAAGAATAATAAATCATGAAAAAGGGTTTTCAGGTGCAGCTGAGGGGAGAGAGGGAGCGAGAGACGTTGAGGGAGAGCGGGGAAGAGAGAAAGAGGGAGGGAGGAAGAGAAGGAGGGAGGAGGAGAGAGACTCAGTCAGCCCTTCGCCTCAGAGCAGAGGTAGTCCGGGTCCCCGCAGCATTCAACGACGTCGAGGAGGTACACTGTTCAAACTGTCACCGCCTTGACTTCTCACTTATACGGTCAATTCAGGACGGAAACTTGCGATAAAAGCAACGAGCGCGGCAAGTCACGTGACGCTTTTTTGGGGGAAATCCAAAGAGACGGAGAGGTTTTTTGTTTTTGTTTTTTTCCAGAATGAAAATCATGTTTTTGCCTTCGTTTTCCAAGAAGATTTTTACGAGATTGTTTGCATATGTCCAAGGCTAAAAAAAAGGAAAAAGAAAAATATATAAATGATAAAAGGAAGCGTCAGCTGAAGGTGGGAAACGGCTCTTTTTTTTTTGAACAATCGCGCCACACGCCCACAAAGGAGGAAGGCCTATCTGCTGCGCTCCAGCTCGTGGCTCGTTGGTGAGTCTATCGCACTCGCCAAGAAAAGAACAAGCCTCCATACCTAATAATAAATAGATGTGACTCGGAGTTGGACCACCGTCTTCAAGCCCAAACTTTACTCGAGCGCGACGTGATATTCCTGCGAATCAATTTGGGCTTTAACTCCCGACCCGAGGAGGCGGAGTCTTAACTTATTAAAAGGAACTTGCTGAGGTCTGGACGCCAGCAAATATGATGATGATGTCTCTGAACAGCAAGCAGCCTTTCGCCATGGCGCACACCAGCTTGCCCGAGCCCAAGTACTCCTTGCATTCTTCCTCCTCGTCCACCCTGACTTCCAACGCACCTTCGTCCTCCTGCTCTTCCTCCCGACACAGCAGCAGCATCATCAGCAGCAGCAGCAGCTCGGAGGCGATGCGCAGAGCCTGTCTCCCAACCCCACCGGTACGTATTCTGCATAATCACTGCTTAAAGGCACATTTTGACAGCCCACTTTTTTTTTCTTTTTTTGCTTGATGTTTTTTTCATGTCTGCACAGCAAATCACCCAACACCTCCATATTTTTTTTCCTCCTCTGCTCAACTTATGTATTCAGTCGGCTTTGCCTCGCGTATTAATTTTTATGACCTGGGATGTTGCATGTGTCTTGTTTTGTGTGCTCCTTTTTCAGGATTTCTTTTTTTTCTTCTCACATTCTGGAAATGTTTTAAACCGAGGAGTGGTGGGAGAATTCCCTGCTGACAGTTATGTGTGCATTCTATTTGCAATTGCAGAGCAATATATTCGGAGGCTTGGATGAGAGTTTGTTGGCCCGGGCTGAAGCTCTAGCGGCGGTGGATATAGTCTCACAGACCAAGAGCCACCACCACCCTCCACACCACAGCCCCTTCAAGCCGGACGCAACCTACCACACCATGAACACTCTTCCTTGCACGTCGTCTTCCTCCTCTTCCTCCTCGGTGCCTATTTCTCATCCGTCCGCCTTGGCTGGCCACCACCATCATCACCACCACCACCACCATCACCAGCCCCACCAGGCGCTGGAGGGGGACCTGCTGGACCACATCACCCCGGGACTGGCACTGGGAGCCATGGCAGGGCCGGACGGCTCGGTGGTTTCCACGCCTGCGCACCCTGCCCACATGGCGGGCATGAACCACATGCACCAGGCGGCCATCAACATGGCCCATGCCCACGGGCTACCGCCACACATGGGCATGAACGACGTGGACGCCGATCCCAGAGACTTGGAAGCCTTCGCGGAGAGGTTTAAGCAGAGACGGATCAAACTCGGGGTTACCCAGGCGGACGTGGGGTCAGCTTTAGCCAGTCTGAAGATTCCAGGAGTGGGCTCTCTGAGCCAAAGCACCATCTGCAGGTTCGAGTCCCTCACCCTCTCACACAACAACATGATTGCTTTGAAGCCCATCCTGCAAGCGTGGCTAGAAGAAGCCGAGAAATCACACAGGGAGAAACTTAATAAACCCGAGTTGTTCAACGGCGCGGAGAAGAAGCGGAAGCGCACGTCGATCGCCGCGCCGGAGAAGAGATCACTGGAGGCCTATTTTGCCATTCAGCCACGTCCTTCCTCGGAGAAAATCGCAGCAATCGCAGAAAAGCTGGACCTGAAAAAGAACGTGGTGCGGGTCTGGTTTTGCAACCAGCGGCAGAAACAGAAACGAATGAAATACTCTGCATGCGTCTAAACATCGCTCTTCATATTTAAAAGAAGAAAAAAAAAACTTTAAAAAAAGACTTGGAACTGTTTAGAGAAGATTTGTAACATATTTCCTATTTCACATCATTTTTCCAATCATCAGTGACTCTGTGCTTTGAACTTCGACAAAATTCCTGAACAGTGACTGAAAAACTCCAGAAAAAAGAAAAAAAAAGAACTGCGCGTCTCTGGAAAATGTGGGGACAAGTTTGACGGATCAAGTAAGACCACTGTTACTATGTCTCACCTTTTAAACGCAACAGGACTCTTTAAATTCTAATTTTTATGTATTATTCATTTTAAAGTGTGACTTTAGTTTACAAAGGCTTTTTTTTTGGGGGGGGGGGGAGGTCTTCTTTTTGCACAAAAAACGGGGATATTTCATTCCAAGCACTTATAGTTGTTGACTAATGTCGTTTCTGTTCTTGGCTTATAGGATAAGCTATTTTCCCCTCCGAGTTCATGACAATGCAGTCTGACATTTATTCAGGGTCCATGGGGGGATTAAGAGGATAACAAACAACTTGGTCGGGAGAGCTAATATTAGATTACTGCCAGACTATGTAGCTCCTCTGTAAATTAAGAGTTTCACACACTTCATTTTGTGTCTACATGTGTAATTGATTTGGTGTGTTTTTCGTTTTGTCAACACCTCTGATAAATCAGGGATTTATTTTGGAAGAACTCACAGGGATTACGGCTGCTCATAAAGGCCTCCGTGTTTGGATTTAAAAAATAAAAGCCTCACTTTTAAAATTTTTTTTTGCAGTTTATTGGGGGGCAATTCAAGAAAAACATAAATCCTACCGGTCACAGCAACAGCGTGGGCCGGTTTCTTATGAGCTATTTATTGAGTGAGGTCATGTTTACTTCATTATATATTTATTGGGATTCCCCCCACACCCCACCTCATCCCACCCTCCTCGTTTTGCTTGAGAAAATCAGCGAGTTTAAAGCGTGTTGTTCTGGTTTAAAGGGAAACGACTGCAAAACAGGCAGTCTAAAAATGTGTTTTTTTTAAATGGTACAATCGAGATATATATAAGAGACTACTCTCTCTTGAAATAATTTAATGTATAATTTCTGCTGTTTATTTGTATAAATATACTCGCATCATTATGGAGTCCTTGCTCGTTGAATCACCTTGTTTGAATAATGTTTTTTTTCTTGAAGAGAAAAGAAACGGCTTCATTGGATGTGTATGTGTAAAATGTAAATATTTCATCTGAATCAGTCGATGCACATAAATATATCCGTACAGTTTGGTTTGTTTTTATTTTTTATTTTACTGTATTGCTGTTTTTTAGATGAGGTTTATCATTTCTGTAATGTATATTTTGGTTGTCTGGTTGGAGACTTCCATTAATTTATTACATCCATTGTAAATTTAATTTATTTAATTATTGAATTGCAATATGTGTTTCATTAAAGAACAATCTTTAACATTTCATCGGAGGCTCATCTAGATTATGTTTGCTATTATTTTATTTATTCATCTGTTTATTTATTGATGAAGAAGAGGAGGGAAAGGGATTAGCTGTTAGCTGCGTGGCTATTAAAAAACGGTTTTGGATTTTTTTTTCAAGGGGTGGCCCTAAATATAAACTGATGATGACAAAAATTTATATATATATATATATATATATATATATATATATATATATATATATATATATATATATATATATATATATATATATATATATATATATATATATATATATATATATAAGTTACTATATTAGGGCACTTTTTGGTCTCACAGCTAAAAGTGTGAATGCTGACTGAAGACCAAATTCAAAATAAGCCCCCCCTCCCCCGGGCCTATAGGAAGTACACCATCTCCCCTCTATCAGCGTTATAGACACATGTGGCTTCTCCAGTGACTTGCTGCTGTAGTTCACTGTTGCCTTACCTGAGAGCAAATGCTAATATTCTATTAGAGTCTAATCAGGGTGTCTGTGGAGAGCTAGATGGGTCCCTGGAGCGCAGACTTGCCAGATGTCAGGCCGCCACAAAAACAGCCCGCCTGCCAACGTGCCCGTCTCTATTTAAATACACAGTGAAACATGCCTCGTTGCTGCATGCGGGCACACAAGCTTTGAAGCCTTTGGTTCGGAGTAATAGTTAGATGTGAGGAGGAGGTGAGGAGGGGAAAAAAGCGCGGGGGGATGGGGGTGTTTTGAATGTCATGTCCACAGCAGAGCTTCTGTTGTGGAGCTTCAGGGCTGACTGACTGACTGACTGGGTGGTTTGTTGATCGCTTGCGTTTCAGCACCACGGACAGCTACCTGAGAGGCCGGGAGAGCTTCTGAACCCGTCTGTCTGACAACTTCTGATTCTATTTCAGCACATCGAAAAAAATCTGTTATCTAAAATAATAACAGTGCTTGAAAAAATATAAAATTAAAAGCTAAATGCTATTTTATATAAATTATAAGCAAAATCAATAACATGTTATTTCATTTTAGTGAAAAACAGAAAAAAATAGTGCATGTATTACATCCTCATCCGCCATCCTCATGACAAATTAAGTGTATCAAAACGAGCCTTATTAATGAGACAGTGTTGATGGTTAATCAATTAAAAGATGCTCCTGGTGAGTGCCTGTAATTTCCCTCTGAACGGCCCATTCGCTTAATGCGTTAATACGAGCGAATTATTAAATTACACATCGAATTATGAAAACTAGATAATTATGAAGATCGAATAAAGGAGTCATTAGCCATCCCTGTTAATTACCGCTGGTCAGGGGAGGGTTGTGGAGTGAGTGTCTCATCGGGAATTGAAATTAACTTTTTTTTATTCAGCGAGCCTCGCTATTGGTTGTCATCCCGGAGCTGTGTGGAGGCAGACAGATGAGGGTCCTCAGACTCCAGAGTGTGTCACATGTGGGAAAATGTTGATTTTAATTGATTAATTTATCAAATTTCAATAAAATGATTATTTAAAAATATAGATTTTTTTTTCTAGATTTAGATTGTTTTATATATAAATTTAAATTTTAGCCCCACACATATGTGCGCACATCCCATAGGGGTTCTATCCACTGTGGGAGCTTTCTATAAAAAGAAAAAAGGGGCAACGCTGTTTCCTTTTGTTATAATTACGCCCTCTGTTTTATTTTTCTCTTTCCCCTGAACATCTATCCCACCCCCCACCCCCCATTTCACAGGGATGCTGATGAAAATTTAATGAAGCCAGGGACTGTCGGAGCTCCGCCCGGGGACCTGAGAGTGGAATATTTTAACTGTACATTTACGCCAAGCGTCTGCCTTCAAAGACGCCGCTGCTCTCGAATTAGACGAACTGTAAGCCATAAAATTGACCGCGCTGCTCACTGCAGCCTCACATCCCATTTCGTCCTCTGCTGTCTCCCTTTCCCCGCGCCAAAATGCCATGGAAATAAAGAAAAAGGAAAAAAAAGCTGTCAAGCGGCTGGTTAAACGTCGACGTGGCAATCCCCTCTTGATTTTGTCGCCAATCAGTTGTTGTTGATGCAATATTAATCAGCCATCAATAGTCATTAGTTTGTTAAGTGTTTTCCAGATTCTAATCGATGGCGCAGCGTTTGGATGGTTAGGAGGTGGTTTGTGGGATACTTTCTGATCCAGAATGGCATGCAAAGGGAGGGAAACTCGCACGTGTGTCTGCCAATGAGACAACTCTATCTCCCACTGTGTCTCTTCTTCTATTTAACGTGATCACGCGCGTGCACGCTGATGAAACGATGCCAGAGGAGACATGCGCGCACGTGGAGGCCCGCTGTACATTTTTTTTACGTTTTAAATCTTTGAATCAGCTTTATTTATCGCCAAACTAATCAGAAAACATAAGGAAAATACAAAATCAAATAAGATGAACAAGTAAATGAAAGGTAATTAAATATAAACCTTTTTTTATTATTTCAAGTCATCAAAAATTGAAGGTTTTTTGGATTAGCTATTGGTTTAAGTTGAGGAGTTGCAGTGCGAAGTTAAAAAGTCAAACACATAAACTGACAATCACAGACGCCCCCAGAGGCTATTTATGGCTTTAACGATGAGATACTTGATCACTGTTGAAAAGGGCCCAACCTGAATGACCTTTATTTTGAAATTTAAACAGAAATGATAGCGAGCTTTCTAGACATGTGTAGAAAAGACTTCGTTCTTCATTAAAAATGAATGGCGTAGACGTCCTTTTAACCATAAACCAGTATTCTCTTTCTGTACATTCTGTGATTAAAGTAATTTATTTTATTGTTTGTACATAAAAAATTATTTTAGGTCTCTTCATCTAAAAATAGTTTTTCCAAGTAAAACACTTAATTATTATTTACTTAAAAAGACTTAACAAGAATAATTTCTAACTTAAAGTCTGAATAATTTTTTTAAATAAAAAATCAATTGCAAATTATTTCAGGGATGGATGCTGAATCGGCAGTTACTATTGACATAAACATGAAAAGCGAATCATTCAGATAAAAATAATTTATATTTAAGAGCTTGCATTGACAGAAACATTTCCCTTTTCTGAATTACTTTTGATAGAAACTCAAAGTCTAATTCACAATAAAGTACTATTGCATTGCTGGTTTAAAAGAACAACTATCGTTTGTTGAATGTGGATTTAGGGGAGACCGGGGCTGGCTGTCACATTATGCCAGAATGTCTTTAATAGTTCATTACTTCTGTTACGATGACTCCTAAAAATAAAAGAAAAGAAATACACATTTAAAGCTAAGACTTCAAGCTTTCATTTCACGTAGGAATTACTGCTGAAAGAATTTTTGAAGATGAGCAATGCATGGATAAGTAAAATTGTGACAACCCACCCCTGTCTTCGCTGTACTTTGTTTGTAGTGTTCCAATGCAGCTATCACCAGTTTTGTACTTGGCGCAGAAATCTCCATTCAGTAAATTCAGCATTGGTTGTTGGTGATCGCAATGACATAATAATTGATTTGAAACCAGGTTAGAATCTGACACATGCAAACCTTTACTGAAAACTGAGTTATGGGTCTGCATATTTTTTAATTTATTAATATATTCTGTGAAAACTAAAATATGGCCCAATCCTTCAAATTTATCTGTTTGGTAGTTGATAAATTCTAATATAAACCAGCTGTTAACACTGGCAAAATTGATCGTCTTTGCATGATCGTATTTTAGAGTTATTTTAATTTTTTTAATTTTTTTATTTTGCTTTACTTGCTTCATTATATTTTTACATGACACTACAAGCCTTTCTGAGATCCTTATGGCATTAGCATGATGAAAACTCCTTAAAAATCCATTGTATATAACTTGGTCCATGTTTTCTGCCCTGTAGTTCATTCCACTAGGGGCAGTAAAAGCGCTTTTCCTGCTCATTTCAAAAGGGCTGCTTCCATCAAATCTCAAAAACACTTTTGGCATGGAAATATTTTTGTTAATTCAAATTAAAAATGGCAAATTCAAAATTTTATGGTGAAAATAACTAATCTATTATTATTCATTTTTTCTTAATGACTACTCGCTGTTTTGAAAGGATGCAAAATTGATTGACGATTGGATATTTATTATACAGTTGGACTATGTTAAAAATGTATTGATCAAATATGGTAAATGGCGTATACTTATATAGCGCCTTTCTTCCTACAAGGACAAAGCGCTTTACAGTCACAGACCCATTCACCCAGTCACACACACATTCACACACACAGTCACACACTGGTGGTCGCTCCGCTGCCAAACACAGGCGCCCGCCTACCACCAGAGGCAAGGTGGGGTTCAGTGTCTTGCCCAAGGACACTTCGACTCATGGGCGTGCAAGGCGGGAATCGAACCTGCAACCTTACGATCATGGGACGACCGCCCTACCGCTGCACCACGGCCGCCCATATGAGACACCGGGTTAAATATGAGCTTTTTTCCAGAACTCTCGTCAACATTTTTCATCCAAAACTAAAATTTTGAGCAAAAATCATAATCATAATTAATAATATCCATATGTCATAAAAAATTAAATTGCAAATCTTTTGTGTATTTCATCAAAGGGTCTAAAAAACATCTTAAAAAAACAAATCTGTCAATCCTTTGATGTAGTGGGCTTTATATTGTTAAGTACAGTTCACCATTTGTTTGTTTGTTTGTTTTTTCCAAAATTATTTAAAAAAAATGTACATAAACTTCCAATTTATCAGTAAAGTTTTGTTTCTATAGTTCTGAAGGCCTTCAGCAGAGTTGCACCAAACACTACCTACGTGACAACACACTGCTCGACTTTTCAATGTTCCATTTGAGGTCAAAGGTCATTTGAATGTTTATTAATACATCAAACTCTATTAACAAAATGTTTATTTAATTAATCATTTAATTCATTAAGTCCCACATTATAGCTGTAAAGCTGACACCTCATCAAACACTGCACATGTATTTGTTTATGAACAGTGAGCCCGGCTCCTTTCATTCCCAACCAGCTGATCCTCCTTTTCATTCAGGCGTTTAGCATCAGACCCTCACTCCTCTCACAGCTGTTTATGGTCTTTTAAGAGACCGTTGTGGACCACATAGAGAGGGTCTTCATGTGAAGGTGGTGGAGGATGTGTGTTCGTGAGGCTTTGACAGCCCTTCGCTGTTGCAAATCTATTAATCATAGCCACAAGGAGGATTGTTCTCTCCCTCTCCCTCTCTGTTCATCTTTCTCTGTTCCTCCCTCACTCATTCACTCACTCCTCCATCTCAGTTTTCAGTTTATACAGAACAGAATCATTTACATAAAGTCCTTAAGGCAAATAACTGTTGGGGGCTCTAATTTATATCTGATCGAAAATTAGCCGTCATTATGCGCGCCATTAGCCGCGTCTTTAATGTGCTTCTAAGCACCATTTGTCAAGCAGCTTGTTAATATCCTTCAAGTCTTTAAAGTTGAGAGCTCATTAAAGACTGCTGTGCCTATTCTTGATGCTATATTATAAGATTTGGTGGGAAGGGACGGATCATATAAAACATTCTTTTTTTCGTTTGCCATTTTAAGATGACACCAAAAGCGATCATGAAATGTTACACATTCTGTGCTTACACAATGATACATGTATCGTGATTCTTTTTTGTTTTATTAAACTAGACAAAAGAAATTACTTTTAGCAAAGCATGCCTTCCTAACCAAGAAAACTCTTCACTTTTCCTTCCCACACCCTATTAAATAAGAGTCTCAAGACCTAATCTTTGCCTATGGGTAATGGAAGTTATGCTGTTTTATTATTGGTTTAAACTCTGGTGTCCTTAGTCCCTTTTTCTGCAGTATAACAGATTCCTTGAGGCTAAAGCAATAAAGAGAGTAATTAGAATGCTAAAGACAGATGTAAATAAAGAGAATGAGACAGTGGTGAGGGATGAGGCGTCTAGGTCACACACTCTCATCAAAAACCCAGTTGGTAGCAAATGACACAACGTTCAGTGCCAGAGGCCTCGGGCTACGACTGCAAACCAGAGGACATAATGGACTAAATTATGGCCTCAATGGCTATGCATCCCACAGCACCAATAAGAGCTCACACACACAAACACACGCACTGAAATCTCAATCCTCAAATACACATCCAGCATGGAGTAAGACCAAACCCACCTCATGGCATGATGCATCCAAATAGTTGTCTTTGAGCACTATGATAGTTGTCACGCTTTCTTATAAACATCAAATGAGTGATCAAAACGATTAGCAGTGTGTTTGCATTGCTTACTAGGATTTGCAGCAAAATCCATTTTTATTATTTATTTATTTTTGACAAAATACAACAACAGAATGCACCAAGATATGGTAATGAAAAGGAAACAAAGACAAAAAAGTCTTCATCTTTCACTTTTGGCTTTTCCCATCAGGCGTTGCCACAGCGAAACAACCTCTCTTTCAAGGATGAGTCGCATGGATAACTTGGCAACATTTTTACGCCGGATGCCCTTCCTACGCAACCCTCTCAATTTATCCGGGCTTGGGACCGGCACAGAAGTAGAGAAGAGAACAGGGAGCAGCCCGGATTCCAACCCTGGTTTCACAGATGGAAGGTGCCGCAGACCAGCACGAGCTAAACTGGCTCCAAACAAAGACAAAAAAGTAATTTTGAGAAAGTGAAGGTCCTTTTTTCAATGAAATAGTGTGACGATACATTTTAACAATGATTCAATTCATATCATAATGTGTGGTTGCAGATAAGATTCATAGTCAATATTGGTTCATTTTAAACTATTTGATTCACTGACCTAAAACCGATCCAGTGCATCTTTAGCCAAAACTTCAACCAGTGTGACTCATAACAAAATTGCTGGTATTTAACAGTGCAGGTGAAATTTTCCAGATTCCTTGAACACATATTCAGTGTAAACTGAATATGTGTACAAACAAGTAAACAAGAATTTATGGTAAATCTATTCACATTTTTGTTTAGTTAAGTTAAAAACAACAGTGTACTACACTGTTGTTTTTCCACACCAAAATAATCCAAGTGGAACATTATTAGAACATTCTACCACACTGTATGGTCGCATGTTTTTGCTAAATTCAAAGGTTTTCCAACATTGGACTGGAATGGTGACTTGATAAGTTTTTGCTGACATCATATGTGTGTTGTCTGCTGTGATGACACTTGGTTGTTTTTCCGTTATAGTAAAATAAACTTACTGTTCCTCAATCCAAGTGGTATTTTCCAGTATGATTATGATCGATTTATTTCATTTTGATGCGATTTTGTAAAGGTACAGGTCGATTCGATTAAGAACTTGGCACAGACAGATCAATATAGTTTGATCATAGGAATATGAATCTATACATCAATTAGGTCTATTAACCGTTAAACCCCTTCTATGAGTATTTTGGAGTGATGATCTGCTTACTTTTTGTTTTTTTTGCTGTTTCATCACATGCTGACTTCAGACATTGTCATAAATTTATAATACAAGATTTTACATTGTGCACAGAAGGTAATTTATTTAAAATGCATGCAGAAAGCATTGACAAGCGGAAAGTGGAGGGACAAATAACAGTACACAGTGGTGCTTTTAGTTTTAAATCAACCTAATATCTTGTCATGTTGGCAATGGATTTTGAAATTGCTTGCAACACAAGCCAGTGATGGACTAGCCATTTGCAGGGTCCCTTTTCTGAAAGACACATGGGATAGGCTCCAGCACCCTTGTTGTAGCCTGAACAGGCTGAAACGGGTATTGAAAATGAATTTATGAATAAACACCACCCAAAGAGGGTTTCCACATAATGATAGCTGGCACCAAAGCACACCAGTGGAAGTGTGGCTAGCTTTCTGTTGACCCTTCCTTTTCTCCTCTACAACAAAACATGCTAAACCTCCCAAAACATATTTGCACATCATTAAACCCTGCTTTCCCATCACACTGACTTGTGATACAGTATGCCAGTAACTGTAATGGAAAGAGGAGATATATAGCATTTTATTGCTGAAAGGTTACAATCTTTACATGCAAATTTTTAAAGTAATGTTTCAGCACAGTGAGTTGATGCCACCCACTATATTAGATTACACGGTGCGTTTGAAATGTGTGCTTCTGAGGTGCCTTTGCAAAAGGTTGATTACTTTGGATATATTTCACCTGCCGCTTTGGGCTATTATTGCTTGAGATACAGACTGTAGTCAGAGCCCTGATGGAATGCTCCTGAATGGGCAACGTTCCTGGTAAAACCATATAAAGTGATTCAATGCGAACATAAAGAAATGTTAATGATCATCAAAGACCTTTGTGTTGGATGGATTTCCTCCTAGTTGTTCTCCATTTCTCACCCTGTGCATCAAACGTGTGAGGATGTGCAGATTACATTTTTCTAAGGAGAGATTTGAGAGTAAAATAGTGAACCCAATAGTAACTGACGGAAATTGCCTCCTAAAATTTGCCCATGTTGCAGAAAAAACTCATAACGCCATGACGTGCTTCTTTTTTTTTTTGGGATTTTGACTGAGATGCTTGTGTATCTCAGCGACAGTGCTGTGAAATGTGGCAGGCAAACAGTTTCTGACCTCCATATAGCAGTGTGGAAGGACCTCAACAGCTGTAAACAACACGGCAATCAGTGTCCCATCTGCTCCCATGTCCCACTTGTGTGGATGCCTTTATGCCATTTCTTTTACCCTCTGCCAAGTGACTGCCTCAGGACATCTAACCCAGAGAAAAGAGCTCATTTACCCAAGTAGGAAAGAGGCAAACTAGATTTCTCAGTGTTTGCTGACAGGGAAACTTGGCTGTGGCAGTCCAGAGTCCCATTTTTTTATCAAAAGAAAAAAATGATGAGGAAAACTATCTAGACGTATGGAATGTAAATGACAAATAAAGAAGAGTATTTAAAAATCCTGGAGTTAACCAATCACCCCAAATTATATTACAAGTTGATTCAATCCTCATTAATCCTTTTAGATTCTTGGTGCCTTCTCTATTTTGAGTGGAAGCTCGAACTCTATGAAAATCATACCACTCCTTATTTTATAGGAAAATTAATCAACCTCATTAGAAGTTCTAATAGCAATTTTTTAGAAAGTCCTTTTTTTATACAGCATCTTATGTTTTAACTGTCTTAGACTAACCATCCTTAGCTTAGATAAGTCCTGCGCACAGTGCTGTGATACACCCTGGACATTTTGCCAGTGCATTGCAGGGCCACACACCTAAGGGACATTTTTTGAGTCACCAATCATCATCTGAAGCACATTTTTGGACTGTGGGAGGAAGCCAGAGTGTCTGGAGAAAACACACGCATGGAAACGGAGAACAGAAAGGTCCCAGCCGGTAATCAAATAAGGGCTTTATTGCTGTGAGAGTGCTGACCAATACACCATCTGAATCTATTTCAACTAAACAGTTAACATTCTATAGTATTTTCTGATAGGGAATTGAGAAAAAGATTTTTAGGTATTTGCCTTTTCAACAATGTAACATAACAACAATAAAGTACACGAGAAACAGTCCAAGCTCACATGAAAAGATTTAAATCCATCATATTCTATTTTGAGATAATAATTTGATTCTTTCATATTTCAATTATTTTAAAAGTTTCACCTTAAACGATTACTGTTTCACATTTACATTATTTATTCAATATGATGTCTAATCAATCCAATGCTGTTACTGTAAACCTTTTTGTTAAAAACGAAATAACCCTTTGGAATTGGAATTACCCTTGGAATTCACGAGCTCATGACATCACTGCTGCATGAAGCTACCTTCACACTGAGCATATGTTAAACGTACATTCTTGAACACACGTTTACCCCATCGTGTTCATGCTGGACTGTTGCTACTTGATACTGGCGCTACAGTTGGAAGAGGATTAGTGCGAAATGTCGAAGCGGTGCAAATCTACCAAATTTTGCTCCAGGCTTTTTATTTCACAAGGCCATCGCGATAAGAATGACTTGGAGTCTCATAATTCCGGTCGGCCACAAACCGCTATTATTCATTTCTCCTCCACAGTTAAAATTGTTTGCATGTCTGTGAATTAAAAGGGACGTCATCCATACGTCACCAGCAAATCCGAGTCCCTGATTAACCAAAGTTCAACTGGTTTAGCTTTCAATTCATGTTCAATAGCCACAGTTTTTGTACACAGAGCCCGAAGACGGGGATAGAAACTTGTGTAGCTACACACAAATGCAAGTGTTTTAAACAGAAGTCTGAAACATGCATTTTGGAAGTGGTTGCTTGAACACGTGCCGCCATGAGTGGTATAATGTAGCTTGCAGGACACCTCCTTACCAAACCTAAGGTTTTAAACAAGAAATCTTTACTTTAGAATTGTCCTACTGATGCCAGTGCTTTGGAGGACTGAATGCAAACGCAGGTTTTATTTTTCAAAAAAAGTCTTTTTTTTGCTTAGGCCACATAATATGTTGGATTAAACCTTTAAAAAGAACTAAGAAGGACAGAACCAACCATGCAAACACACACACACAGCGCTAAAAACTAGTTGGCCTTACTAGACAAGATAACACGTTTGTCAGAGAAAAAGCCAGATTACAGGGATTGCAGTTACAATGGGAGAGTTCACCACAAAAAAGACCAACTAGAATTCATACAAGACACCATTCTTCTTTATTTATGAACATTATGTTTTCAGAAGATATGAACCAACCTGTACACATAATATTGATGCAATCTACATTATTGGGCTTGTAATGCTGTTATTGTAGGCATAATATTCTAATTACAATGCTGTGCTTCGGTTTCTCAGATTGTCTTCATTTCAGCTCTTAAATATTCTTTATGTGTAATGAAGTGCAGATAATGAACAATGCATGATGCTCCTGTCAGCTCAGTGCAGAAAGGTCATCATGCCTCAATCTGTCAAATCCATCTTTTCTCCTAATAATTGCCTTATGTTTCTGTAATCAAAGTATAACATCTTTACAAGCACTTCATGCAGGGGTGGGCCAAGGCAAACTTTGCGTGCTGCATGCATAATCCATGTGCAAATATGCCTCCCATCAGAGCCTTGTGTGTTCTGTGATTTGAGTGGGGGGTCAGAGCCACTTGTATTCCTTTGGGTGAGATTGTGGGGATTGCAGGAAGTTTGATTGGAGCATTTTCCCAACACGAGAGCCCTCCAGAACTCCTATCTGTTGTTCCCCTTTCTCATTTACTATATCAGTACACTGCTGTAATATACATAATTCAGACAACCAGGGGATGTCTTTGGGCTCCGAACCACCTGCTGGCTTTTATTAGCTAATTAATGGTGATTTATCAGAGCTGCTAATTTGAGAGGGGCCGCCTGCCTTCAGGAGCCTCAGAACACTGCTTGCATTCTGATACTACTTATGCTTATGATGGGCAGTTTGCTAAAACAAAAAAAAGTTCTGCCCCAAAGGAATTATGTTTAGACTTTAACCAAAGATGACCTTGTGAGTCCTTGTCTCATTAAGGTCTCACACACAGTTCACATAAATTCAAACACTTTTTTTGGTACCTTCATTGCAGAGGATTACGGAGCCCGTGTCCTGACATTAAGATATAAAAATATATCTTGTTCCCACAGATTAATATCTTGCTCCCACAGATTATTATCTCGTTCGCACGAAATACTATTCCGTTCCCACAAGATACTATTGTGTTCCCACAAGATACTATTGCGTTCCCTCAAAATACTATTCCGTTCCCTCGAAATGATTAACTCTTGGGAAGGCAATAATTATGTCGTTCGAACGCAATAATTAATCCGTTCGAACGCAATAATTATTCACGTCATAAGTCATTCACGCGGATATGCTCTCTGTACGCCGGCAAAAGCCGCTTTCAGCGGTAACTTCCGTGTCTCTGTGACCCATATTCGTTCAAAAAAGGAACATGAAAAACAAAAATGATCACTTTATTACCGTCTCAATGAATATAAGAAAAATATCAAAAGATTTATGATAACTAGGCTGCTTTGTCATACGATAGCTCCTGCTTCTAGGCTACTACTAGCGCTGCCGCAGAGCTCTTTGATGTATGCCGGCATTTTTTGGCAACTGGCTGGTCGGTTGACAGACAGCTGATATGGTAGTTTAGGGTCGAATAGGAATAATAATATTCAGGACTTGTCTTTTATTAACTTTAGCAGTCAGTCGCTTGACATTCGAGGGCAATTAGGCTACATGCTAACTGACTAGCCGGTCATATCCTGTTATTAATTTACGTCATAGATTGCAAAAGCCGCTTCCTGCCGCTACTTCCGTGTTTCTGTGAGCATTTAATAGGGGTAACAATAAAAGCAAGAATGGTCGATTGTTATGTAGCCGGCAGCAGGAATCATCCACAAAACGGATCTTGTTTCTGGACTTTATTTTCAGCTTCAACTCACTACAACATGCAGCAGCTCATCTCCACACTCAGTTCTTCTTCTCCTTCCTCAGTCGTAACTCTCGCTCACTGCTCCGCCTAGTGGCGTCAAGTGCTATAACAATAGCTGAACACAACATCGATCTGTTATTGTCTCGATGAAAATCTTAAAAAAGTCATCAAAGAGCTCTGCGGCAGCGCTAGTAGTAGCCTAGCAGGAGCTATCGTATCGACAAAGCAGCCTAGTTATCATAAATCTTTTCATATTTTTCTTATACTTATTGAGACGGTAATAAAGTGATCATTTTTGTTTTTCATGTTCCTTTTTTGAACGAATATGGGTCACAGAGACACAGAAGTTACCGCTGAAAGCGGCTTTTGCCGGCGTACAGAGGGCATATCCGCGTGAATGACTTATGACGTGAATAATTATTGCGTTCGAACGGATTAATTATTGCGTTCGAACGACATAATTATTGCATTCGCACGAGTTAATCATTTCGAGGGAACGGAATAGTATTTTGAGGGAACGCAATAGTATCTTGTGGGAACGGAATAGTATCTTGTGGGAACGGAATAGTATTTCGTGCGAACGAGATAATAATCTGTGGGAGCAAGATATTAATCTGTGGGAACAAGATATATTTTTATATCTTAATGTCAGGACACGGGCTCCGTAGAGGATGACTCTTTTTGAGGACATTTTTAAGATGCATTCAGGAAATAATTTACCCGGTAATCAACAGTCTACACAAGAGCTAAGCTCTAAAGAAGATTATCAACATCATTGCTCTCAATTCAGTGTCTGTGTTTTTGAAATCGTGTGTTTTAAATGGTTAAGTATTCGCCTGCTTATTAAAAATAACAATTAAAAAAAAGCTCAACAAATTGCTTGATGTCACTAAAACGTGTCTAGGGGTTTAAGAAGGAAGTAAGTACCAGTTAGTAAAAATACATGATTAATTGATGAGTACTTTCATCAAAGCAGGAATATTGTTGGCTTGCTGCCTTAAAAAGCATTCAAGTTTGGGTCAAGAGGATCTCAAAGATTAAAACATTTACAGAAAAAACCATACAGTTAGCAGTTTTTTCACTTGTCAGTTTGAAGTGAGTCATAGAAATCATTTTAAAGATCCTCTCCAATCATTTTTTTATCTATGGACCAATGATCTATCAATCATTGGTCTTTTAATTATTATTTTGCTGTTTTTAGCCAAAATGTCCAAATAAACTTTGTCATTTTCTGAACAAAGTTTCTGCAGAGCAGCAGTAGTTCTTTAGAAATTCATCTGAGTTGTGAGTGGGACAGTTAGAGTGTAGCTGCCTGCCTCCCTTCCCCTCCATTGCATATTTTCTACATCACAAATGCAATGTTTTTTTTCATCTGCTCCTGATTCACGATTTGAATAAAGAAATACTCAAAGATGCCATTTTAGGCTTAATTATCTTAAAAAATGTCCTCCATCATCAGAAAAATGCCACAAAAACATGTTAAAAACACCAAAAACCTGATTTTTTTTTCAGAGTAGGTCTTTAGTCTAGGACTTAATCTACATATAAACTACCTGCTAAGTTTCCCAAAATAGTTAAAATAAGAAAAGTTCCATTGGACAGATAATTTCACATGGAAGTTTGCCCATAAGTCACAGTGCCACTTCACCAAAGCGTAACATATCTGCTTAAGCACAGACTGTGTGCAGCAGTAAAGTGAAGGATTCTGTATTTGCTTTGAAGCCACAGCACCAGAGTAGTTTAACTTCATCTAAGTGATCATTAACTTCTTGGATCGTAAATCTTATCAATTAGATCAAGAGTAAAATATGAGGCCTCCTATCTGATTGCTTAAAGAATGGAGTCAGTGCAAACGAAGGGAGGAGGAGTCATGATGGGCCCAATCGAAGGCCACATTCAACCCAACAACTCAACTCATATGACTGTTCAGATGTGCATTGTTGAAGCGAGAACCTTTCAGAAAAATATACACCTTCTCTGTGTTTTTACAGGTGACTATTAAAAGTAAAAACTTAATATAAACCCCGTTTTGAGACAAGGTTTATTTGGTGAGGCTGCTGTAAACATGGCCAGCAAATGCTACGGGCAAAGTCTGGGCAATTCCATATTTGAAGAGTCCCACGTCTCATAAAGACCAGACTGATGAATATTTATTACACACACACAAAAAAGGGAAACTCTGACACACCTATAATAAGATGTAAAACTAACAAGGACTAAATATAATAGTTTTATCTTGTATGTTTCTCTAAAACTACAATAACGCAGCATTTTTTTCATTTTCTCATATTCTTCTCTTCTCTTCTGCAGTGCACACGTTTTCCATGAATTCAAAACGTCTAACAGGAGCCGATTGCATCAACAAAGATCCAACGTGTGAGGCATCTCGTGGCCGATTGATGTTTTCTGCCCTCTGCATGCATATCCTTGGGGAAAATCCTGTACAGTACTTCCCTCTCCCTCTCTCAAAGCAGGTTAAATCCCAACAGGCAGACACAAGAAGAAGAGAATAAAACACTGTGTCAAGTCTTAGGGCATGTGTGAAATTAGAACGAGGAAGAAAAGGAAAAAAAGATGCAGTTCCGATATGTCTGAAAGCGCACACCTTTTGCAGATCTTTTCATCTCAATTCAAATAAAATTCAAAACAGCAGGTAAATGGTAATATCACACAAGCAAGCAACTGTGCCTCCAGCAACATGCTCCATTAAAAGAGTGTGCCTTGCAAGGTGCATGAGCTCTCTCTATGCGCTGTTTGCTCAGTGGGATTGGAGCAAGAACACACTTTAATGTTCAAAATCTAAAAGGACCCTCTTAAAACCACTTTGTTTTTTTTTAAAGTAACACCTTATATGCTATAGATTTAGCTATACACGCCCTGTTTACATACATTTTTATCATATCAAAGCAGAAAACAGAATCAGGTCTTTCTAGTACCGAGCAATTAACTCTGTCTGATGGGATTCATTTGACACAGCTTGTTACTTAAGACGCCAGCAAAGATCTACATCAAAGTTGAAGTGTAACAATGACCCGGAGAGGTCACATTTTGATTTTCAATCTGCATTTGTTTACCCCGAATACACCTTTATGTAGTAAGGGAGAACATCAACTCTTCAAAGGGGGCAATTCTATTAAGAAGCGGCAATCCAAATTTCTCCTATGAAGATGGCATTTAAAACCTGGACTAGATTTGCTAGAAAGACTGGGAAAAAAATGCCTTAGTGTCCATGACTGCATTTTAATCAATTCATTCCTTTACTCCAAATGCTCCGGGGATCTTAGAGAATGAGTTGGAGCAATAAGTTCACTTTGCTGAATTAATGTTGTAATTCTTTGTCAGGAGAGCCTTGGCATTACCTTGAACAGGGCTGGTTTTATGCAAAAATGGTTTCAAGCTTAGTTTTTTTAATGATGGTCCTAATTTGTTGGCGCACTTTAAATTATTAATCTCTTTTATATTCACGCAGTTATTACGTGTCATAACTGTGTCTATGGGGTGAGATTTAATAGCATCTGCTGGACCTTAGGAAAAGAGCCGGAGCAGGAATGCTATTAAATATTGATAATTAGCTAAATATTTGCCTTTGCACCTTCTTTGAGCCACTGAGATAATTGGCAGGGGAGTCAGCACAGTGGTCACTAAAGGTAAACAGTGGTATGCTCACATGATCAATATAGCAGTTACAAAAAATATATATATATATACATATCAACACATCCAACAGCATTTTGACTAGCCAGGTTTTTTTGTCCATTCTTAATATCTATTTCATTACATTTTATTTATCTTTTTTTCTGCTAAATCTTAGTATCACGACAGCCCATTATTATGTAGTCATACACACGTAGATCTATTTTCAATAAACTGATGTTTCTATTCAGGGTTATTAAACTTTAATAAAATCAATAAAAAATATACAATGTTTTTTTTTTATTAATGTATTTGCTAATGCTTTTAATATATTAACTGAAAATTGTGTGAAAAATATTTTTAACATTTTGCAAAAACAAAATGATCCCAAACCCTCATGTTTTTATAACTGACAAACATTTATTTCCTTCAAAATAAAAGTGATGCTTTCAAATCCCACTCAAATCATTTTATAGATTTTGCTCTTGATTCACAATGATTTGAATAAAGAAACACAGAGAATTACAATTTTAGGCTTAATTTTCTTAATATATGTTCTCCATCATGAGAAAAATGCAACAAAAACATGTAAAAAACACGATTTTCCTCAGAGTGGGTCTTTAAGCATATATAGTAGATGCCAAGAAAATCTGGCATGGAGAAGTATCAGGTGGGCCTTTTTTACTTAATGTACACTTTGAGATTTTAGTCTGGGCTTAACAATACTGAAAGAATGGGTCTTGTTAACTGAACATTGAAACTTTGTATGATAACATCATGGTTTCTGTTAGATAGAACATAGAATATAGAAAGATACAGTCCTACATATAAAAGAATGGCATTGTAACAAAACAGTTATCACGCTCCTGTCCATCCATCCATCATCACATCATCAGTCAGTTCACACATCAGTCATGCCACTGAACCATCTGCCAGCCTCCCCCATCCCCGACTGAACCCCCACAGCCACCAGCAAAGAGGAGGATGTCTCCTGGGGCCTGATGTGCTAATGTGACCCTGTGTGGGGCTGACCTAAGTGGGTAGCTGGGTGTCTGAAGTGTAGCCTAACTGTGCCTTGTGCATTTTATATATTATAAAGACCTTCAATCCATATAGGGTATACCATAGGGTATGTGCTACCAGAAGATGATAATCTAAATGTTTTACATCAATCTTATGGATTTGTATGTGTGCAGCCAGGTTTTGTGAGAAAATATTTGAGTAAATTAATCTAAGAAGGGTTTTGTTTCGACCTTAGAATCGAATCTGCAATGCCTGCTACAACAGTTGAAGCGTTGCTGCGCTCTGTACAGAGCTCCGTGCAAAATTCAATTAAGACATAAAGCTGCACTGCAATCTATTCATTTGAGGCACCCACTGAGGGAGCCAGTGGGAGTGTATTGATTGGAGTGTGTCATGTGTGGAAGCGGGAGAGGGGTGGCCGCTGCTTTTTGCTTAATGGACTGAAAAAAAGGCGGGAACTGGTTTTAATTGGGGAACATTAGCAGGGGTTTGAGGTTTCCACTCTCATTTATTTTTGCTTTTTCTTTTATTTTTGGCAGGCGGTTTCCCACAAATGCACCAAAACAAAGAAATCAATTGCTCATGCGTGGACTTTGCCATGCAAGTGGACACTATAAGCACACACAGGAGAAGGAGGAGGACAAACAGGAGTAAAAAAATATAGGAGTGCCATCCGTACAAGGTTTCAGCCACTGTATGTTGCTCTCTTCTGCCAGTTTATTTTTGGGGGGTATTTTCATCAATGACAGCCCCTGGGTGGTGGCGAGACGACTTTGTTTGCTACAAGTCATTAGGAAAGACTGCAGAGATGTCAGAAATGTGAGCTGGTTGAAGACTAGTAGAAGTAGAAGACAAGCTTGTCCTTTTACCCTTGAGAAGCTGACATTTACACCATTAGTTGTTCAGCAAAGGAAAAGAAGAACAGGTTTGTGTCAGCAACACAAACTTTTTTCTCAAGTTACATGTCTTCCCTTCACTCATTTGTTTTCTTTTGTGTAACTGGTGGTGAAATTTCTTCTGTTTTTACGGACCAACACACATGTCTTGGGGTCATTGTACCAGTCGGCAATTCCCTCCCAAGTCACGAAACTATCTAAAAATATTTCTTTTTTACTTGAATGAGTCTTGTTTTGAATGACCTCTGTGTTTTCCAGGATATTTGTGTTGACCCCCATTATCTCTCTTCATTACCAGTAAATAATAAAATAGAAAAATAAGTTGTATTTAACACACATTCTATTTTCATGCTCGCCTCAAAAAACAAAAAATTCCCATTTCTAAATGTTGAAGCTGTAGTTTAAAAGCAGATTTCTTAACTAACCCAAGCTTACCATCAAGGGTGCAATGATTCATTTTAACGGTTTGATTGATATCATAATTTGTGGTAGACGATACGACTCATAGTTGGTATTTGTTCATTTTGAACGATCCGATCCACTGACCTAAAATCGATCCAGGACATCTTTAGCTAAATATTCTACCAGTGTGACTCAGAGATGAATACTTGTTAATGAACAGAGCAGGTGAAGTTTTCCAGATTCCTTGTATTTCTTGAATGATAATTAAGTGTAATTTAATATGTGTACAAACAAACAAGAAAACAAGAATAATGTCAAATCTATTCACATTTTAGCTTCCTAAAGTTCAGCCCACTGTTGTTTTTCCACATCAAAATAATACAAAGGGAAAATTATTAAAACATTCTACCACACTGTATGGTCACATGTCTTTGCTAAATTCAAAGTGTTTCAACACATTTGACTGGAATGATGACCTGATCGTTTTTTGCTGTCATCACACGTGTGTTGTCTGCTGTGATGTTCTTGGTCGTTTTGATGTTATAGAAAAATAAACCTACCATGTCTCAATCTAAATGGTATTTTCCTATATTGATAATAATCAATTTATTTAATTTTTAAACTTTGAAAACTGAGTAAGTATTATGTTTTATAAAATACTTAAAAGGCTTGAAAAATGAACAGAAACTAGAAAAATAAACACATTTGTTTTTTATTCATATAATAAAATCTGTTTAATGTTTGAATCAGAGTATGCACACAGAGAACATAATTTGTGCTAATTCCATTATGAATATATATTAACAAAGAAAAAACGTGTCCCGTTCACTAACGTAACACGTGGATGTGCAGTACAGTGTGACCAACAGTGAGGAACAGATTCAGAAATGAAAGCAAGTCCTGATGGGTTGTAATGTAACACACAGAGCGGCCTGTGTATCTACCGCCATATTTGGGTGGATATTAAAAGGCGACTTTGTCATATGCTCCACATATTCTTTCAGCTGACGTCCTGGCTGAATCTGGATCACTGAACATGCCATTTCTACTTTACTTTGATGCTGGTCAACACAAGTTAGGTGAAATGCTCGGACGTGCATGTCAGATCTTTAAATTTGACCAGATTTTGACAGTGTTCGATGGGAAACTCCACAAAATATTTACATTTACATTTACAGAGGGCAGCTGCAATGTGGATTCAAGTGAGTGGTCTGTATTCATTTTTTGTTGATCAACACTTTAATGTTAGAATGTCCAAATGCAGCAGTCTCTTTGAATACTAACTGTAATTTTACTGTAATTTTAAGCATACATTTTTTAGGTAAAGAGTGAAAGTATAAATTTAGTCTTATTTTGATCGTCTTACTGTCTCCTCCTTCAAATTCAGTACAACCTCTTCTTATAACATGTGAACAAATGCTTTCAGCAAAGAGGCCCCATATAGCAGGGTAGGTTTTTGTCAGGAATGTGATGATTAGCAAACAAACACAAACAGTGTTGGTAACCTCTTTCACTGAACAATATTCCTTTGGATGGGTTCAAGGGGCGAGGGGTAAAATGTGAAATTCCAGTGGGTGTCTCTGTGTGTGTCTAACCTTGTGAAAACACGGAGACGTGTGTTTGATGGAGTTATTACACATCTGTGGTTCCACCATTTGTGCAGCTGAATCTATTATCGGGAGGGGAGCAGGCGGAGCAGAGATTCTGCAGGGATGTTTGGTCCTCTCTGTGGCACAGGTCAGACAATTGTAGCACGAACTGTTTGATTTTCATTTCTAAAATACAAACTTTAGGGATGTCTCTCTGTTTTCAAAAAAATCAGTTTATTCTCACAAAAGATTCAACTGTTAAGGTCACTGCTGTGCGTATCAGAATATAATTTAAGTAAGGACTGAACATTTAGCTTTATTTGAGATAAATTGCACTCCATAAATGAGTATTGTTGTAAAAACAGTGAGGAACGAGTTGTTTAGTGCTCTTGTCTGCCTTCTTTGATCGATAACTGAAATCTGCTAGAAAATGTCAATATTCATGATCGAAGGAGAGCATCTTGAGATACGGATTAAAGCGTTCTGTTGTAACTGAGCAGGATTTCAACACTGCAAAGATCCTGTAATGTGTTTCAGACCACATCAGGCGTCCATTTCGGACAGGAGATGGAACTCTGGTTATCACAGCTTAATATCCCCCTGACAACTGTCCAATTATGTTTATAACACTCCGGCTACTGTTTGGACTAGAAGTAATCAATAAATGTTGTGGCTCAGTGCACATACATTTTGGTGAAACCAAATGCATAAAACCTTAATCATTTGCTCAGGAGGGTGGGGAATCAGATATCTGAACAGAACAAGGAGGTTGTGGATCTTCACGCGGGGATGATTAGTGTTTGTGGCCTCAAGTTTGATGGGATGGTGGATGGAAGCTTTTCTTTCCTGATGTGGCAAATGGAATGGGTGACAGGTGGGTATGGGGATGAAGGGGCGGTCCTCCTCTTTCATGAATAAATGTAAACACAACATCCTGCAATTACTGCAGCTGGTCAGCTCTATACAGCCAAGGGAGGGGGCAAACCTGCAGCGACATCTTCGCAGGTCTAATCTAATGAAAACGTGAGGGTTACTGGTGCGTTTAATTGTATATACGCTATAGCTACTAGTGAAGACTGCCGTGGGTTGTCGCGGATGAAAGCCTAACCCCAAAACTGGAAAATTTGATTCAGTTTAAACATAGCTTTTCGTTTATTGATCCTCCATGGAAGGTGAGATCATCACAGGCACAACCTGAGCAGATGGATTAATTTAATATGTCATGAGAACACATGGGTCTTGTTGCTCTGAATAATAACCTGTTACATGAGGAAACCTGAAATTATCATAGCAGAGATTGCATGAACATGTTTAACAATTTGTGGTTTGTGGGGGATTGTTGAATTTTGTATAATGTGTATGTTTAATAAATAAATTCAGGTTTTGGGGTAAAATTGAAAACATTACACGTAAGAGTTGAATTTTTTTAAAGGCTGATGTTATTTGTAAGTATCAACTTGCAACCGTGCACAAAAACTAGTGGAAATTCATGCTGGCCACACGTAATACGTGCGGCCAAGATGCAGATTGCTACATTGCCCGCATGTATTTAAGTGCGTCCTAGGCTTAAGAATGTTGTTGGCTGCACGTATTAACCTAACCCCAAACCAGAAACGTAACCCTAACCTCCCTCCAGTTATGTGCAGACAAGGAATAACTTCTGCAATGGCTGCACGTATTTATAAAATTATGTATGAATAGTCACTTTTTTAAATGCTATCTATATCTGTATTTAATAAATATGAAGAAATTTAAAAGAATAGTAAAAAATATATAGTTTATGAAACAGTAATGAAATAAAAAGAAGTGTCAATTATGCTAATGTTTTTAAATGAATAGCAATATCGTGCAATGCGTATGCATTTCTGTTTGATCTCAACACTTATGCACAATTGTAGAGGGAGGTCAAAACATACCGCACATATCTTTTCTATTACCAACGATATTCAATAATTCATGGGTCACAATAGCATTGAGGAGGAGGGAGAGACATAAAATCCTCTCGCTAAATAGATTTGGACCAGAAATTTGGATGAAGAAATCAGCCCTAAAAATCCTTTTTAAAAAAAGCAATCATTAGAGTTCTCACACAATCCCGCCACTTTGGCCAAAGGTAAAGCAGATTCACATCACACATAGCTTTTTCTTCTTTTTACTGACGCAATTATCTTCTGTTTCCCTGCTCTGTGCTCTGAACAGTACTCAGACCGTCTCTTGGAACATTAGTCAAAACCAAAGTGCCTAATGGTTCCTGACAGGCAGCGCACATAATGGGCTGCAGTCCAAGTCTGTTTCTTCCTCACACATCTGGTTGCACTAACAGCAGCATCTAGAGTACAGCTGCCCGCCTGGCTGCATTGAGGCTGCTAATGAGAGTGGATGATATGTTCTTATGGCCATAAAACACTTAGAGCTTTGAGATCTAACCATGCCATGCATAAAAAAGCCTTTTTGATAGTATGCTAATCTCAGCCATTACTGAGAGATGATTTACAATCACTTAAACAGCACACGAGCCGGCTGCAGAGACACAGGCGGGCTGGCTGGGATAATAAAGACACGGCTGCACGTTGATCATTAGAGAGCTCTTACTCACTCTCTTTGTGTGCATGTGTGTGCACTAGTGTGCACCTTGCATGCACCGGTATGTGCTGTAATTAGTGAGCTGTTTTGACATTAAAGAGCCAAAGACAAAAGAAGATAAGCATGTTGCACCCAATGACTGAGAAGAGCTGTCTCTCCATTTACGAAAAATATGCAAAGACATTTGTTTAGATTAATTTAAATTATTTTGTTTAACTCAATAGCGAATATGTTTTGTTGTTTTAACAACCTCACTATCTACTTAATCCACTTTGGAAAAACTTTTAAGAGCAACGATTCAAAAATGATGCAAAAGATTAAGTGACCTTAAGGCATCAACCACAGCATAAAACGATAAGCGAGTAAAACACATTTGGTCAAAAACAAACAACTTATGTCATTTTGTTCTGGTAAAAATTTAAGGTTTTGTGTATTGTATATACTTTGTATAAATATAATATTTCTCGTATGTGCTAGAAAATAATTTGGAGTCCAGTCAAATGTTTTTTACAACTAATATTGTATTGAAACACAAAGGAAGAAAATCACGGAGAATAATTATCATCCGGATGAATGATTGATGGATGAAACTGGTGTCATGTCTCGTCAAGCATCCTGTTGTCTCGTGTGGGGTTTCCTGTTTTGTTTTGAAATTCTAACCTACCTCTCATTCCAGACCTTCCCCTTCCTGCTGTGTCTGCTCCCCACACCTGAGTCTGCCTCATCATCCCTGATCATTCCCACCTGTGCTTCCCCTCCTCGTGTATTTATAGCCTGTGTTTCCCTTTGTCCTGTGCCTGTTTGTCATGTGCTTTCACCTGCCAAAGCAAGCTCATCTCTTGAATCAAGCAATTAAATCCTTAAGCTCTGCATCTGAGTCCAGTCCTGTGTTCTGCCTTGTCAACTGGCCTCTTGCACACAACTGATGAAGGAGGAAGCCGGGGCTCCTGGATTTAAGGCACAGACAGAGTGATGTGTGGTATAAAGTACGCAACTGAACTGTCTATTGCTCTTAATAAAAAAAAAAATCTTTATGTTGAGCAATATTCTAATATTCTTTAATAAATGTGTTACAAAGTATCAAAAACGTTTCAGAAGTGTCTCTGATGAGTGGTTCTTCGTATTAGTGAATTCTGGGTATTCATGGGTGTCTCTGGTCCCTAATCCACACAAATATGGGGGATCCTCTATCTTGCAATTGTTCAACTTTTTGTATAATTTCTCTTTTTCTCTTGACTAATGGATTTTATCAAATTTACTTTGGATCAACTGGCGGATCATTAGAAATATTATGAAAACATGAAATTTTCTTTGCTTTATCAAACCTTAAAAGAAGTCATCCTCAGGTGTCATTTTTGTTTTCTAAATCTACCACTGTGAAAATTGTTTACAAGATTTACACAGAAGAAACACATCCAAACAAGAAAGACCCACCCAACTGTGTTTTTTGGACTTTTTAAAATGTTCTTCTGACATTATTCTGATGATGAAAGACATATATATACTGTATATATAAAACAAAGTAAGTTCAAAATTGCATTTCTGATTATTTCTTTACTTAAACTGTTGTGAAAACAATGCTGCTGAAAAAGAGCATGTAGTATGCTGGGCGGGCCCACAAGCTCCCTGTCTGCTCCATTCTGATCATCCACCTGCAGACAAATAGATCCATGTAAGTCTTTGTTTTCCTCGTCTGAGCTGGTATCTGACTCAAAACTGTACGGTTGGATAGCTCCAAAATTGTTTACTCTTTTTGTTGCAATGTCAATGTTGGGTTGGGGTTGTGAGAGGCTGTAAGCTAGTGGGAGAGCGCATAAATGGTTATGGGCGATGGGAAGTGGGGGTGAGGTTGATTTGTGCCAATGGTCTCAGAAATTATGTCTTAAAAAATGACAGGTTGTTTTTTGTGTTTTGTTTTTGGGCGAAAAACAGCATAATCTTAATTAAAAGACCACCGCAAACATTTTTACAATGGATGAAAAGATGACTGGAGTGGCTCTTTACGGACATTATTGGTAATTCAAATGTGACAGAAATATGTACCCTCCCCACATTTGGCTCAAGGAATGTATACAGTGTTTTCAACAGGTATAATACTATAAGTCTGCAAAAGGTTGAAAAAAGACCATGATGTATAAAAAATCTTTTACCAAGGAGTGACTTTCTCCTCCTTGTTGTATCACTCAAAGATATCCTTGAAGTGAACACACCTAAAGATGAAACGTGTCAGCCTCGTTTTTGCATTCTACCTGCAACCTCAAGTTTTCAACTACAAGGTAAGTTTGCTGCTGTTGTTACATTTTTCATTTCTCCAGATCTTCTGGGATGTTTACAGGTCAGGACTGCTTGCGGGTCACATTAGTACGCTTTTCTTCTATAATGTGCACAGAATTAGGTTTAAAAAAATGCATGAATATCTCTGAAAAAGACGTCTTCAAGGTGACAGATCTTGCTTTAAAGGTCTATATTTATTTTCTAACATTAATGTGGAATTAATTAGGACAACACGTAGTCTTTTGTGTTTCAAAAAAACAATGCTGGCTAAGAATAATCACTGGAAATTAGCTCAAACAAAGTATTTTAATTCAAAATCAGTTCTTATCAGAAATTTTACATCTAAAATCACCATTGTATTGCATTAAAAACATCTAAACTTGTTTTCTGTTACCTTAAATTTTTGTTAACCCTTGTGCTATCCAGATGACCCCACCCTTACATTGACGTGTTCTCCCTACCATGACAAAGGTGGATAAAGGTGGAAAGATTTCATGTAATCTATGGACACCAGTAAAGATCACAAATCATTGAAGAAAAAAGGTTCAGCGCACTGTCTAGTGGGTCTAGATGACCCAACCCCCAATGTTAAAGTGCCTAGGATAGCACAAGGGTTAAATAAACTCTATAAATTACCTTCATTGTTACCTTTTTGCAATAATATTCCTGTAAATTTTATTTATTTATTGTAAAAGTTTAGAATGATTTTAGGCCTTGTTGTTGTTACTTGCTGGACATTTAGATTTCCTGATTGGGAACAAAAAATGTTCACATAATTTTCTTCTATTCTTTCTCGTACACCCCTGCAGACCAGACAGGCAAGGAAATGGATGCATTTTCTCTCATGCCCAGAGCATTCTGCTGAGGGTCTCGGGGGTCTGAAACCTGCCCCAGCTGTTCAGAGGTGAGTGGTTCATCTTGGACAGAACATGTGTCCTTCACAGACCAAACAACAATTTCTAGGAGCAAATTAGAAGATAAAAAACTCAGCTTTGAGCAGAGATGTCCAACCTGCTGGTTCCCAAAAGAACACAGGGACAACTTGAGCTTAGAATTCAAAATTTCTCGTTTGAACTGTTTGAAGAAAATGCAATGGGTTTGATAAATTAAGAAACTTCATTGTATCATTACATTTGCGATTTTACTGTACCACTGCAAAATTATTCGTGTTTGTCTGTGTGAGTCCTATAATGCTATATTTTCCAAAGTATGAATTGTGAATCCCCTAAAAAAATGTGTTAGCTTTTATGAAAAATCCCCAAAACATATCCCTAGATACTGCCTTGCACAGCCTGCATCCTTTGTTAAACATGACAGGCTCGCCTTATCTGTAGCTTCAAGTGTTTCCAGCTTTTCACAAGTGTTCTGTTGTGTCTGGCAGTGTACGTAACCAGGCAACAAACATACTATTCAGCAACTTGCTGGATTTGTGTAGTGTCTACTTTTTTTTGATTGCTTTTTCCACATGTAAAGCCAGAAATGTCATCAATATTTCATAGGAAGTAGCATTTTCTTGCACATAAATTCAATGGGCAAGGAGATAAACAGTGGAGTATTAATAATGCAGTACGGTGACACTGACCTTATTTTGTGCCTTTCAACCTGAGCTGATATTTTGATGCACAGTGCCCTGCTACTCTCAAGCACGCAGGAGGTTTTCACACTCTTTGTTCAAAGCCTGGAAAGAAAGACGCTTCCTGTTTGTCAGAGGTTACATCACTGCCTCAACCACCTAAAGACATTAATGAAAATGCTTGGGAATACGTTATGTTTTGTGTGGTTACACAGAGGAAATAGAAATGTTCATTTTTACTAAAAGAATGTGAATGCTAAGTGTCATTTTGACAACTGGTGTTGACAGCTGAGCAGATGCCTTGAAGGTGAACTGTGCAATGCTTTGACAGGGCACTGAATAGGCAGCTTGAAGCCTCTTTTTCACTTTGGAATGGTAAAGCAATTGGAAAAAATGAAAACATTACTCAAGTGCAGGTCACCTATGTGGATAGAAATCTGACAAAACAGAGTTGGATGGTTTTTGATTTTACAATGTTCCAAAAGCTTTTAGATCATCAACAAGTCCTGGTGAAATCAAGACTCTTTCTAATTGTCCCTATTGATGGTCATGTATTCAAAGTAATATGTTTTAAATGTTTTTTTCCTGTTTTTTTTTTCCAGTAAGGTCACTGTGGTATAAATGAATTTTCTGGAAAAAAAGTAAACATTTTCAACAGCACATATTTTATCGTAAAACAGATGGAGAGATGCGAAAAAGACCTCTGTCTTATATATAAAGTGAAAATGATTTCAAGTAGTCAATAATATTGTAGCCTGCCTCCCAGGGTTCAATGTTGGGTGGTGTCGAGAGACTTGCGTGAAATAACGGAGCTCGGAGACAAAAGTCTGTTCACTTAAAAGGTTTTTTTATTGAGAGTCTCTCTCGCACTGACTAACACAGGCTCCCTACAATCCCACTACCGTAATTGCAATGGCAGATGCGCACACCAGAACACTTTATAGTCTGATAGAATATTATTTTGCTGTTGCAGATCAATTTAGCGTCGTTAGGCATTGGTATAGCCTCAATAATTAGCCAGGCGAGAGCTTAAAGTTTTCACCTCCTTGAATGTTGCGGATGGTCATTTAGTTATGGTAATTAGTTACGTAACAACTCTTACCTTACCTAACCCAGACACATGTGTAAATATTAGATCAGATGTTACTTATACTGATGTGGTTTTCCCAGCTTGTAACAGGCAATCAAAATGCAATTCATTTTTTCCACAGTTGTAAGCTCAGCTGCCTGTTGAGTTGCAGTTGATATAGTCTACAATGAGTTTTACATGTATCCTTTTATCAGTATTAAGGTCATTATGGTATTATGCATAACAGTCCCTCATGTTATATTTTATGGAAGTTTTTTGAGTCATAATTCAAAGTAATATGCAATTCTCAATTGACAATTCAATATGCAATTCAGCCTTGGAATATGAAAATAGAATTTGCAATTCTGAATTCAATATTACGATTTACAATTCAATATGACAATCTAAAAAGTAAAATATTAAATCACAAATCAATTGCATTTTTAATTATCATGGGTTTTTGATATCTTTAGTAAAATGACAATGCATTTAGCAATTTACAATTCAACATTAAAAAATGACAGTTCAATACATGGTTTGCTTTAAATTAGCTTTAAAGTAACTTAAAATATATTGTCTTTTAAAATTTCATGATGTTTTGTTGTTGTATTTAAAATGTTTGAAACAGTTCATTTTTTGTGTTTGTTTCTTTAATTATTTCTAAATATTTTTATGTGCAATTGTATTATTTAAATTAAATAAAATGCGGAGACAAAGTAAATGTGTTTCTTGTGAGTATATGTTCTCAAGCAAATGTACTGTGATGCAAGGGGGCGCCACCAAAAATCTTGCCTAAGGTACCAAATTTGCTAAGGCATAATAGTAGTCCTACTAATGGGATTTTTGCCAAAGGGACTGTACCAGGAGAAGAATAAGCTGCATTGTAAAATGAAGATACTAAGAAAACAGTAATACAAGACCAACAGTTTCCTAAAATTTAGAATGTTTATCTGAGAGCAAAAAATAGAGTCTTCCAGAGTTGACGGGCTTCATTTTCTAACGAGTGGAAAAACTTTAGGCTGCCAAGGCTGTTTAAACTTACACACAGCAGTTTTGATTCCTAAATCGTCATTAGAAGTTAAGAAAAGATACATTTTTTGTTGTGATGTTTTTGTTTTCTTAAGCTAGAAATGATTGCACTTTATGATTTTATTAAAACAAAAATTAGCGGGCTTGTTTGAACTTTTTGAGCCCGGATCAAAAATACAATCAAGTTACTTGTTAAAAGTAGTTTTCAAAAAAATTGCCAACAGGAATAATGTTAAAACCAAGCAAAACGTCCAATATGCAGACATATGATAAAAATTGTTCTGGAGAAAACCAAAAGAGAAAATTCCTATGTAAACAGACAAAGAAAAATATGCTGTTTATTTAGGTTGCATTAATGTTGTTTGCATACATAAAGGCTGCATATGTTGCTAAAATGGACATATAAAAAAGTTTGCTATCAACTAAATATTGACATGGACATTTCAGATGTACGCTCTATAAATGATTAAAATAAAAACAAATTTAGCGTGTGTCCATATTCATATTCATGAGTTAATATTTTAGGATTCAATGAGACTGGAGAAGTCCATTGTTCAGACCAAGTCCTGAACCTTGCCCATCTTGCGTCTGGTTTATGTTCAGATCGTCGTCAAGCAGACTGTCCTTTTCCTAACTAAAACTTGCAAAGAAAACCACATGACTAAAGATCTCTTTGGTCACTGGCCAGGAATTACAAGGGCGGGGTAAAGCAGCAAGAGAAATAATAATAATGGAAGACCTAAGCGTTTCAGTCCTTGTCAGGATAGTTCACTTATTCAAACTTCATATTTTGCTGACTAATTGTGAATGCTTGCATCAACACCAGGTACAACAGTTTTTCTTTCTATTTGGTACAGTGGAGGCATGCTGCAAGGCAGTCACTGAGGACACGACGGTTATGGAGGGACGCTGATAAGTGACATACAGATTGTTGGGAAAACGGTGAGACGCAATGTGTATCACGTTAAAAGTTGTTTTGATGAGCCTGCATTTAATCAACCAGATTTCAACTGCTATGTCTCATTGGCACGGTTGCTACCTTCCTACTCTGTTTTTACATCCAATAATGTCCAGCTACAGTGGCCATTAAGTCCAGTTGTTCCATGGAGTCTACTCAGACTAAGAAGTCTCAGAGTAAACCAGAGCTCAGTCCAATTGAAAACAAACCAAGACCTCCTCAAAAGATGGGTCAGAGAGCGGTTCCTAGTCCAGGGTTCCCTTGGGTGTATTCAGACTGAAAATTTGTTCCCAATTATCGGGGGAAAACGAACTCTGGTTAAATTTAGGTCAACCAAGTGTGTACAGTATAAATACACCCTTAAATTGCCATGTGTTTTTAATTTAGCCCTGTGTCTGAAGATGTCTCTGCTTGTGTGGGTCCACAGTACAAACAAGTTCAAGCTACTTTGTCCAAATTGAGATAAATTCCCTCATGTCTGTATGCGTCCAACTGTGTTTGGACTCTGAATACTACCTATACAAAGGTGACAAGCAGTTTTTTGAAAGTCCCACCTGCCAAGAGTATTTACTGTGAGTGTTATAACAACCAATAATAAGTGTAAATAATAAATGGGCTGTATCTTACCATGGGGGGCTCGGCAGCTCTGCTAAACTATTTAAGTTGTCTTGTTGATGGGAATCTTTTTTTTTTTTTTTTTTTTTTTTTTTTTTTGCTGTGGGCTTGTAGAAATTCTTTGGCTTCCCAGTAGAGTTTTGGCCTGACAATAAACAACAGTTTAATACTTTATCTAATCCCCGCCAGAAGGTGAGTCCAACAGCAAGCACTTGCAGATGTTCACATCCAATAATCTATCCATAATTGATGAAACAGGGAGGTCAGATGTAATGACTGCTGCCATTCCAGCAACAAATAAATGGTTATTGACAAAACAAACTAGTGTGGCACTGAGTGGGCTGTGAGATGACAGACAGGGAATGGGGTAAGGAGAGGAGGCGTGGAGGCAAGACAGACGGCAGGACATGGAGGCTGAACCCTGAACCTCTGGCTCCTTGGGGGGTGGGGGCAGTCAGGAGCAGACAGGGCACGGAAAAGAGACAATCCTCTGGTGATGAGTGGAAGGCACACCGTGATGAGTCGTCAGATGAGTGTAAACTGTGGGAGGATGACAGCGAATAGGGGGTGGGACATGGAAGGTATGTGTGAGTTGGGGGGGAGCAACTGGCATGCACAGTGAGTGCAACTGCATGCAGTGCGCTGAGTGCAGTGGGCCAGCTGTCCGCTCTTCTTTCATCTCTGGGCTTTATGTCAGATACAATCTACCTGGCTGTCAAGTCTCTGCAACCATCTTGCAGCTCTCTTCGTTCCCCCCCCCCCCCCCCCCCTTCCACCCTCACCCCCCACCACAACCTCCTGGCTTCCTCTCTTTCGCCACTGCTATTCTCCTTTCTCTTGTGGTTGCATAGAAAAATACATTTTTGTGTTCTCCTATTCTTCAATAAATCTTTTTTAGATCTCAAAATACCCTTTTGGATGCATCAATCCTGTCCAATTGATAGTAACATAAATCCATTCAAAATAGATTTTATTTTTCCAGTGCAGTTTATTTTTATTTTTTGACTATAATTAATATGGATTAATTTAGCAAAAAATGTAATCGTAGTTAAATTAAATAAAGTTATTACCACATGAGGAGATTCAGTTTAGTCCCACCAAATATAAAGCTTGTTCAACATATCTGGAATGTTAGTCCTTAAAGTCCCATCTTCATCTTGGAATCTGTTATCTGTTATAAAAGCGTTCCCTGAAGTCTTTTTAATCATGATTATGCTGTTTTTGAAAAAACAAAAACCTGTGTCGTCTCCTAGGACATAGTTTCTGCAGAGCAGCAATGGTTCATTAGAAATTCCTCTCTGAGTTGTGGGCGGGACTGTTGGCATGGAGTAAGCCTGCCCCCATTTCCGTCATCGTCTTTACACACTGGCTTACAGCCCTGTATAACCCCAACCTATCATAAGCAGTGAAAAAAAATTGGCGACCAATATTGAAGCTACCCAGATGTACAAGCAGATACCAGCTCAGACGTTGGAAATAGACATAAATGGATCTATTTGTCTACAAGTGGTTGCATTGGAATGGAGCAGACCAGGGAGCTTGTGGCTTGCCCAGCATATTTATTGCATCAGAATTAAGCTCTTTATCCAATGGCATTTATGTCTGCTTTTGATTCACAACATTTCTAAGAAATACTCAGAAAATGCAATTTTAAGCTTCATTTTCAGTTTCAGTTAAAAAACCCAATTTTTGGAGTGGGTCTTTAATATTTGTTATGTTGCAAAATTAAAATTATTTTACTGTTATGAAATTGTAATTCTGAAATTTAAAAAAAATTCCGCAATTACAAGTTAATAGAGTGTAAAATTGTACATTTTAACATGCGCCATATTAATTCCTATGTGACGAATGCCTTTTAACAACAGACACAACATGGGTTCGAAGAACTGCTAAAGAAGCAGATGACAACAGGCTTTTTAGTGCTGAAAATGGGTGTTTTTACCCCAGCGGAGGGCTACAAACTCCCTCACACAGTTCCCTTCTCTACTGCTTAATTACTGTGTGCAGTCATGAATATTTTAGGCATATGCTTTCCCACTTTGTCATTGGAGTTCAGAACTAAGAGAAACAAGTTCATATGCATATTAATAGGAGGGTTGCGGTAGGAGGGGGACAGGAGGACTAAGGGTTGCCAGTGTGCTGGTGACAGCAGGAGGAAATGGCACTGATTCCCCGGCAGCTGCTCTTTTTAGATCCCCCTCTGAGGGAACTGCCCGAGGAGGGTCTCCGCCACAAAGGGGATAAAGGAGATGAGGGCTCTTGATGGAAAACAGGCAAACAACCACTGGGACCCCTTCCTACCCCCCTCACCCCTCTCCCTCCCTTCAAACACTAATGCGAGTGCTCCCTCTCACACATAGAAAGCTGTGGCACACACTAAGACAAACCTCAGGAGTTGTCAGGGTCTCTTTAGCATTTTCCACCGCGGCGGCTGCTAAACTGTGCATTAGTATCAGACTAACGGGAGAGCTCTAATGACAGACTGACACAGAGGATAGATTCTTTTTCTCGCTGTGTATAATAACAAACTGGATGCAGTCCTGGGGGAGAAAAATGAACTGGGTAGGGGGGAGGTGGCTTGAACGCATCTAAGGCCCCTGATGGCTAAAGATGGGTCTACAATTAAAATCATAATATAAATGTAAATAGCAAGTAATAAGTCTTAAAAATAGCTCATGCAACCCCTCCCCAAATCACGAGCTTCACTGCACTTCCAGTGCAGGAGCAGCATCAAACATTGTTTAATTGAATTTATGGACCTTTAAAATAACACTCAGCACCCAAAAGGGCATAATAATATGTTTTATTTAGCATATCTAAACACAGATGATTAGACTATTGTGCCAGCTTAATGGAGCAAGCAAAGTGCTCTAATCTACTTATTTGATATAAAGGGCTTTTTGTTGTTTTTTTGTTATGTTTTTTTTGCACATGGGAATATAGTTACAACACCCTCTGTAAATAAAAGCCTCATGTTCTAAGTTATATGTGTTAAGTGCAAAACACTAATGAGTGCTCAAAACAAATAGCTTCTAAGCACCCTTTTTCATTTAATTTTGCTTTTATTTTGCAAAAATAAAAGACAGAGTACTTGACTGCACACAGGAGGCCCTTGATTAATTTGAACCCTGTCTAGTGCTCATACATGCGTCAAGATTTCTCAATGGCAAGTTCAAAGGGAGCCCTAATTAGTTTGACCTTTCTTGTCACAATTAGCATGCCCACTCAACCTCCAACAAATTACAAGCAAGAACAAAAGAGGCTACTCTGGAGCCATTCCTTGATGTAAAATATTCCCACACCTTTCCTTTTTTTTTTTTTTTAATAAATTATCTCTTATTTGTCAAATGTGGCCTTTTGGGGGGATATTTTCCAATCTGGGTATGGAAACTGTTAAATCAAAGCAATGAAAATGAGCAGTCCCTTCTTTATTACATCAGAGGTATCAGCTGTGATTGACAGTTGAACCTTTGCAGTTTGAGGGAGTAAATTGTGCAGGCATTTAGTAGAATTGCAAACTGTTGCTAGTAACCAGTTATTATAGTTATTATAGTTTCAAAAGACAACAGAGTGTATATAAGTTTAAATCACATTGTCAGTTGATATATTTTTAATGACATTAAATTAGATTTGAGGTGTCTTGGAACTGTACAATGCTGTGTTTTTTTTCTCGGTGCTCGAGGTTTTCGTCTGGAGTGGAAGTGTGCCTGTGAGAGCTAGTGGACAGGATTAGAGACTACCACTCATATCTGCAAACACATCAGAATGACTGCCACAGCTAAAATAAACTCGTGTGATCTGTTTCAGACCTTGTTCCACTTTCCCATCAGTGATTATCACAGCTTCTGTAATTCCCTTTTTCTGTGCCAAGATTTTTTTCTGCCGCCTTTTTCCTCCCCTCAGATTGAAGATACAAACAGACAACAGGACAGGTAGGGTTAGTTTTTGTTTTAGTACCTCTTTGTCTTCCCCCACTCTTGTCTTTCTCTTCTCCTTCCCTCTGTGGGGCTCTGGTGTGATTATTACACTTTCAGTGGAGGATTTAACCATGGGCCAGTTGGGCCATCGCCTCGGGGAGGCCCCCATTTCAATGCGTGTGTGCTACTTTTCCCCCCAGTTTATTGCCTTGCCTTTTGTTCTGCTAGGCAGTCCCACTGACATCAGGAGGCTCTTAGAATAATTCGCCCGAGGCTATCAGATCCCTCAACCTTAAATCAGCCACGGCATACTGGTATAGATTCCAAATCCGAAAATGAGGCACGGCTAACAGATAAAGATGGCTGATATTATTGTGTAACATGAATGAATCACTTCAGCTTTTCATTATTTAGTGTAATAAGTCATTAAGTAATGCACACTGTTGTGTTTTATACCACATAGACACTTGATGCCACTGTGCCTTAACACGTCTGGGAGCTCAAACAGGTAACAGCTTCTACATGGATAGTTTGACTTCCTCATTTGAGAGTCTTCCTGCTGTTCAGATGTGCCTTTATTGAGATCAATTACAGCTTTGATAGGCTCAAACACCCTCTGTCACCCTAAGAAAGTGAAGAACAATGAATAAATGAATGAACAGAAGTTCTTTTCAACAAAAAAAAGGAATGAATTGGAAGAAGGCTTCAGCAAAACCAGATTACAAAGCAGAGACTGGATCAGTTTGGAGGTGACTAGAAAGTTCTCCAAGCAGTGTTCTGCTAGTATCTTTGACAACACCAAACTTTTGCATTATCAATCTGTGCTGACTCAAACTTTTGTATAAAATACATAAAAGCCCTCAAGAAACATTCTTTCCTACCTTAAAAATACTCAAAGACATATGTAAACATTCAAACTGATCATTGATGCAGAAAAAAGAGAAATAAATCAATAAGATACATTTTAGCACATTTAGCATTTCTTTTATATACATTTTTTTTTGCATGTTAGAGCTTAACAGTTTGATTTAGCCAAGATTCAAAACTTCATGATAATTTAACCTTTTATTTTGGATAAACCTATCTTTTGATTAGCAATGCAGGCCTTATTGGTCTTTATAAAAATGTGCCATGTGTTGTTGTACAACTTTCTAAATGTCCAATTGTAAAGCAAGCTAAAGGCAAACTAAGTGATGACATTATCCTTTGAAAAGAAATGCTTAGTAGTTTTTTATATTTTTAAAACATTTTGAGCTTTACAGTAAAAAATAAACATCATTAAGAGAAAAACAACGATGAAAGACAATATTTTTATTTCGCCTATTAACGAGTTTTGGCCTGGTAGAGAACAAGTATAAATAATATATATACGGTATATATATATATATATATATATATATATATATATATATATTTACATTTTAAAAAAGGCTGTAAATGAAGATTAAAAACGTAACCATTCCAAGCCCTTTTTTCTATTCAGTCCAAACTTCAATTTATACAGACAGGAACTTTACAGAATTACTTATTTGATTTGATTTGATTTGAAATGGTTTATTTCAAGCAATCAAATAGAAGTAATACACAAAAGCAATATAATCATCAGTTAAACATTAATACAGTAACTAATCAAACTTAGGATGATTAGACATAATTAATAAATATTGCTTGAAAGGGAGTGGAAGGAAGCGAACTTATATAATCCCACCCCGTTATACTATAACCATTTTATTACATGATTTATCAATATCCGGTTCCTAGGTTTTATCAGACAGAATTAAGAATCATAAGGTATCAATAAAGCACATGCCAAAGATGAATTACTTAAGTACTACGTCAAAAATAACTATTTTAGAAATCAACATGGCAAATGCAGCATCTGAAATATATGCAAATTATGTTACTTTTAAAAGTCATTCACATGCTTTAAAACATAATACTATATCAGTAAAATAGACACAACACTGTTTCAGGAATTTTCATAGCAAAATTTCATCAAGTATCAAAAGTTAAAAACATGTGCAAAGTTATGCTACATTAGGAAAGATTTTTGAATCAATTTATCAATTTTAGGAGCTAGTGAAGTAATATCATCAAAAGTCAATCAATTTAACAATTTTCAAAAGTGATTAATCATTTGTTTTACTCTTTTTATATATATTTTTTGTATTTTTATTTTATTTTTATTTATTTTTTTTATAATAAAGTAATGCTGTAGGGGAAAAAATAAAAAGGGTCCATAAACTGTCGATTGTCCAAGGTTGGCATTTCTTCTTTTACTGATAACAGCCGATCTTCTGGGTTTAAACAGTTTACAGTTCTCTTCGATGTTATGTCTGCAGACATTAGATTCAGGTCCATATCCTTCTTCAGCTGATATCAGCTGCGGTGAAAGTTGAGGTCAAGTTGTCTGCAAGTCAGAACTCTGCTGTTATTCAGGTGACGTCAGACATACAGAGAAAGTGAGGAATCGAGGTGTCATATTTCTTGAAATTATTTGGCTCTTTGATTTATTACTCCATGTTGTTTCAGACGACCGTGACCAAACACTTCTCAAAGTCCTTCATGGTGTTCACGACCAGAACCTTGGCCCGGTCCTCTGGACCGAGTGGTTTGACGTAAATCCTGCAGCCTTTAACCCAAGTGTTCTCAATCTGCTTACGCTTCCTGAGAAGCCGTGCCTGTTTTGAGATTTCAGCATTCCTTCTGGTCAGATGGTCATTCAGATAAACAGCAGATCCTCTGAGATTTTTGCATTGATTCATCAGAGCTAGCTTGTGTTTGTGATTCACAAACCTGATGAGGATCGCTGGTTTATCCGTCTCCTTTCTCCTGGGGAGCAGGTGGCAGGTGTTGATGGTATTGAGATCCAGGGAAATCCCTTTAGATGTGAGGAAAGAATGTATTTGCTGTTCCAGCGACGCTGCACCGATCTCCGTATTAGCACTGCTAGCTACGCTAGCGCTAGCATTAGCAGTGCTAGCTCCAGCTGCATTCAGCTTCGCTCGAGGCTTGATTTGTACTCCAGTGAGAATGACATTATTCATCCTTACTTGCTGTTCCACATCGTCCAGTCTTTTCTCCAGAATCTCGACCCGGTTTTCTCGCTGCTCGTTTTGAGCCCGAAATCTTCGGAACTCTTCCATCATATCCCAGAGTGGCGTTAGCTTAGCCGACACTTGATCCATAAAACTTTTCAGCGTTTCTTGAATAATGTCAAGAGACTTTTTGAGGTCTTCGTATTCCTGGGGTTTCTTCGGGGGCATGGTCAGCTCTCTTTTTTGGAGAAAAATCAACTTTTTAAGTAATTTGAAGATAGTTGTATTCGCAGAGAGGCACGCCACGCGTCCTGCTGTATAACCCGGAACCGGAAAGGGTTATCCATTTAAAACAATCAATTATGATTAAAAGTTTTTTCAAAAAAGTACATATCAATGATTTTTGTTGACTCCCTTGTTTCTTTTTTATTGTAGCACACTTTATAATTGCCTATGTACTCTGACTCTTGTGACCATAAGTGTCCATGCTTAGCTAACAGGTGTACCGGAGATTATACCAAAATGCCTGAGATGTAATCTTTGGGTCTCATGTAGGCTATAAAAACTGTTAAGGTTGTTTGGTCTATAAATATAATATTTGTTCAGGATTGACACAGTGCTGCGTGTGTTCAGTTAGCAATGTCACATCATAGCTGGTTCGAATCCCAACTCCTTTCTGAGTGGAGTTTGCGTGTTCACTCTGCGTGTGCGGGTTTTGTCTGGGCACTCGGGCTCCCAGAAACATGTTTTGTAGTGTGACTGGTGACTCTAAATTGTCCCTTAGGAGTAAAATGATGTGTGTGATTGTCTATGTGGCCCTCTGTTGGACTGCTGAACTGTCCAGTGTGTCCCCTGCATATCTCTGAAGGAGCTGGGACAGGCTTCAGCAATCCCCATGAGCCTAAGTGGGTAAAGGATAGATGGATGGGTTGTTACAATCTAAAAGTCTTTGACAGTCATGCATTTGTGCAGTACCTTATTGAACTCAACTGAGTTGAATATAATTTATTAGCAAGTTTCTGCAACTGCACAGAAATCCAAGCGTTATACCTGTCTAGAACTTTCCAGAACACATCAGGTACAGTAGTTATACTTTGTCTTCAGTCATTCTTTTTGTCTGATCCATCCAGTCACTTAAACACTGTCTGAAGAAAGTAATTATATTTTAAATGAATCGTTTTAGGCTGTTAAGCTTTTAAGCCAAGTATATCAATAGAAAATTTGAACTTTATAAAATGTTTAAAAACACAAACAGTAATCTGAGTTAAAGAGGGCTGCGCACAGGGAATGTCATGGCTGCAAACATTTGAAAGCTCACGTTGTGAACACTCGCAATGAGGCATCTGAAAATTTGAATGAAAAAATAAAGCACAGTTGGATCCTAATGACATAAAATGCTTTTAACATTGATACTAAAGATTCATCTCTGCTGAGATGGTTTTAAGTGGCATCATAACTGCTTTTTTCACTTCTGACTTTAAGATTTCTTATGCAGTTTATGCAAGCAAAGTGGGCCACCCCCACACCGAACTCTTGCCTCAGTCCTTATTGAAAGCTTTCTTAAAAATGACTGATAAAAGCCAAGGGCGTCTTTAAGAATTGACATACTCTTTAAAACATACATCTCGTGAAAAAGACTTAAAGAGGCCCAGTTGCAAATTTAATATAACTTGGGGGTGCAGCAGTGAAATACCATCAATGCGCATGCAGCAGCTGTTCAAAAAAAGTAACCGGCTGGGTCTGAGAGAATACTATGCTCTCATCACATCTGAAAGCCAAACACACTGGCAGACAGAGGCGAGGCAGGCGAGCACGGCTGATGAAGAGTAAGGAGACAAGGCACCCTCAATTGAGTTGGAGAGATATACCCCTATTTCACCTTTTTGCATCATCTGCTTTTGTACAATATGTCCATTCTGACAAGACCCCTTTATGGCACAGACGTAAGGGTGTATTGAGTCCAACTGCGTAAATAACCAAAAGAGAGAATCAAAAAAGTTTCATCACATTCGTCCTGCTCTCACTTCATGTGAAAACAAAAAAGAAACTTTGACAAAGAATTGTTAGTATTCAAAACTCGTCGAGAGTTCCTTACATTTAGGTAATTATTTTCTTTTCTTTTTCTTGCACCTTTTACTCTATAAGTACTTGTAGAATCAACCAAAACCACAAATAAAACCTTCATAACTAATGCTTATACCTGAGACTTTATAACTGATGCTTATCTCCCATATGAGAAAATGATTTTTGTTACATAAAAACTCAAACAATATAAATTAGCAATATTTGTCTGATTGCAAAATATTATTTAAAGGCAACTCAAATCAAATTTCAAAAACCTTAAGGAACTTTCTTTACTATTCCTTCAAAATAAACTAGGCAATTTTAAAAATTTGTTTAATTATAATTACTAACTGACAGTGCCCTGTATCAAATACATATGTGATGCAGATGTAAAGTTTTTTTTAACTTTTTTTTACAATTCGAACTAAACTACACTGTAAAATGGTTGCTGTAGATTTTGGAGTAAATTACTGGCAGCTGGATGCCAGTATTTCACAACTTTATTAGAGTAACATGACAAACAGTTGAATTTCTGTGTACTGTTTTTCATTTTACAGTCATAATGCTGAAAGAAGAATTACAGTAAATAGATATTTTAATGTATTTTAATTTAAAGTTGTACTACCCTAAAATGAAAAACTGTTACTGGCATCCGGCTGCCAGTAGTTATCGTAAATGTTCCTACATTAATTGTTCTGTGCTTCCTTTTAAGATAAAATGACCGTATTTTCATTTCCAATTTATTCACTGTACAATAAATATGGTAAATAAACAGATTCTCTGGTTCTCTTAGGACAACTTCTTTAGCTGTTTTTAGCCAAGACCATATTCAGATTGAATAACTTAGATCACTGCAACATCAGATAGAAATGTACAATCCTGTATTTTACTCTACTTGAATGAAACTAGCAGATGCACAGAGAGAATATACAAACTCAACACACAAAGATTCCCACTGGGGCTTGAATCGAGTACCTATTGCTGTGAAGGGATGGTGCTAACCACTGCACCCCCATCATAACTGCTTCAATGTACCTATGATAAAATGGTTAATAAAAAACAACCATTTTTAACATCTGGTGTTTAGTTTTGTTGTAAACTAGCCTATTTCCTAAAAATAAAAGCCTTTCAATAACTGTTAAAAGTATTAATACATTCAACCAGCCATTTGTTTTGTTCCACACATGACTGGTCAGCATCAGTCAAGCTTGGTTTGCATTAAATCCATATTTAAGTTAACTTTTTCCTTTACTGCAAATGTTCAATGTTTGTTGAAATTTAAAAACTTGTAAAGAATGTTTTTAGACTGAGTAAGTCAGTTTCAAAAATGAAAGATACCTGCATAAGAAACATGTAAATTTATTTTATAGCTGTGCGTGAACTTATTTGTTACAATTTGCAATATTTTAAATAGAAAATCTCCCTATCCAATTTTTCAAAGTTTTTGTCACTTCTTTATATTGAAAACTTTACAGAGGATAAAGAAAATGGGTTAGCTTCCTAATGCTGACATAATACTGCCCTGTTTACAGAAATCTGTATCAGTGTATTTTCTGGTGTGTTATGTACAAAAACACAGATTCATCTTCTAAAAATGTGTAATTCACTCAATCTAAGACACTCTACCAGATTCCTGTAATCATTTTGATGATGTTTTCTGCCTAATATTTTGGTCACGACACATTTTTTCTTCTAGAACTTTCTGTAATTATAATAAAAAAAACATACACTTACTTTGCATCTAGCAAACCACTTTGCTGGCAATATTGTTATTGAAGTTATAGTTATTGGCACCACTTTGGTTGTTACCTCAATATATTCAGAACTGTTTCTACTCTCACGGTGCAATAGTTGTAAAATACATTCTGCACCAATGCAAACCCACACACTGAGGGTCTTCCATTACTTGCTGCTTAAAATGATTTGATAGAACTTTTGTTTCACTAAACTACACCATAATTCCTTTTCCTCAAGTACAGTTGCAAATTCCATTTGTTATGGTTTCAAAGCAACTGCTCTCATGTAACCTTTAAAACCCTTGTGCTATCCTAGGCACTTTAACATTGGGAGTTGGGTCATCTAGACCCACTTGACAGTGCGCTGAACCTTTTTTCTTCAATGATTTGTGATCTTCACTGGTGTCCATGGATTACATGAAATCTTTCCACCTTTATCCACCTTTGTCATGGTAGGGAGAACACGTCAATGTGAGGGTGGGGTCATCTAAGATAGCACAAGGGTTATAAAAAGAAGATATAAATATATATATTTTGTTCTGATAATTGATCTCCTAATTGTTAAACCATATCAACCTGGGACACAGAGAAACATTCACATCAACTCACGTAGGAGACTCAGGACAAAGAGGGTGAGCTGGAGCACCCCAAAACATGACATTCTGACCCCTCTGTCAGTTTCAGGTTAAAAAAAAAGTAGTTTTTCCTCTTTTAAACCAGATAATACAATGCCTATCAAATATCAAGGGTGTTATTCCAAAAGGATGCTTTCCAAAAGCATTTTAGAATATCAGTATTGTCTAAAACTATCAACAGTAAAAAAGGCTGAGAAGTAAAACATCTTTTGAAAAAATTACTGACTTTTGCTACTGGTGCTCATTGCTGTTCAGTATTTATTTTTTTAAGGAAAGAAAATCATAAATGTGTAACATCGGTCTTTAAAAATAAACTAATAGTGCTTCTTCAGTCCAGTTGTTTAAAAATGTTAGGCCATGATAATGAAGCTGATCCACAGAGAACAAGGTCAAAAGTAAAAATCATTTTAGTAATCACATGTACATCTGTTCCTTCACACACTGGCATAATTAACCTGAATATATTAATTTCTTAGTACACTGATAATGAATTATACATCCTCGATTTGCCTTGGACAATACAATACACTGAGCAATGATGGTGAATAAAGGCTTGTTGTTAAGACCTGTTGACATATCTGAACCCTCTGAGCATTAATTATTAGTGGGTAACATTCACTGAAGGACTTTCGGCAGGTTTCAGGGAAATCCCAGATCCTCGAATGAAAACACGTGTGTTGAATGAGCTGTAATTTCTTTCTTTGGACTTGTGAAAAACTTTTAGAATTTTAATCAGTTATGTGAAGCCTGGCTACACTACGAGATCTGATCTGATCTGGAAAAGAAAGAGATGAATAAATAATTGATATTGAGAAACAAGTTCTTTAGTGTGATTCAAAATGTTTAATAAACTGTTCAAGTTCTGGAATATTGTTCTGAAATGACAGAAACATTTTAAAGAAGCTCTTGACTGAAGTCAGTTTCTAAATCAGACCAAGCAAGTTCATGTAAATCAAATGTGGAAGCTTGGAAGGATTTCCAAAAATCTCCTCAAACTCAAATATTTTCTAACATAAAACAAACATTTTACATTTCTAGGCTCTTGGCCCATACACGCTCTGACAAGTGGGCAGAAATCTAAATGTAAACAGTGATGTTTCATAAAAAATATTGTTCTTAAGGTTTTACTGTAAAGGTTAGCAGTAACACAAGCTGCCAAAACAATTGGCAACGTACCATCATTGTAGTAGTTTTTGAATGTTGCAGTTTGTAAACATCCTATGAACATAGCTGCCACGAACTGGTGGTTAAGGATCCAAAATGCAGGAGACCAGGCTTGGTGGCAGAAACGTAAACATTTAATAAAGAAACTTAAACATAACAAAACCAATGGAGAACAAAAATAGTGACAGAGCAGATCACCTGACAATAGACAACTGTAAACCAGGCAATTATATAGGCTAAGGACAATTAACAAAAAAATAAGACAGCTATGATTATTAACAAAACATAACCAAAAAGGTTATGTTTTACCATGAAATACCAAACTAGAGTGCACAATCCTCACAATAGTGTCAGTTAAAAAAATTATGTTTGTATGCCCCGTGATGATTCTTATAGTACACTCAAACCATAACCTCATCTGTTTAAGTTTTGGTTTAATTCCAGCTCAACAAAGGCATCAGCAACACAAGACTTTTCCATTGTCTTGTCAGTCATGCATAAAGAACTTATATTCGTTTTAGGTATTCACAATTTTTAAGACCAAAAAAAAAAAATGGGCAAAGATTCTTTTATATTCAAATGAGAACATTAACATCAGACTTCCAAGCTTCACAAAGTCTGTGACTCTTAGCATCTCATTTAAATATCTTAAGTCTTCAAGACATATCTATGAGTCATCTGGGCTTTTGTCCCCAGTGCAGGACAACATAGGCAAATCAGAGAGGTGTCACACACCCAGCCTAGTAATTTCTCAAGATGGGAGGCTTTAATGTGACAAAGAAGTTAAAAAGAAAAAAGAAAAATTTTCTCTTACAATTTACGTTGAAATGGGTTTTTTTTAAAGGCAAAACAATTACCTTTGTATGGACATCAACTAGGATCAATGCATGCAGAGTCTCACCTGTAACACCTCAAAGACAACATGCATTATAAATACAAAAGGCATTCTGTATCAGTGCTGAAGACCAAAAGGCACTTAGACAATAACATGTCAGTATCTTTCAGTGCACACCAGCTCCTACAGATGTGTCAGAGCATTCAGCCAACATGAAAACGACATGCTAAAAAAGAAATAAAAAGAGAACTTTTAGCAAAACTTTTCAAAGTGCCACGGCTTTCTGACTTTGACACTGAAAATGCAATATATCTTTAAAATTTCATCCTTTTGAGTCTGCTTTTTGCTTGAGCATATAAATCATGAGCTATTGTTTTTGTTTTTCTTATTTACTAGTTTTTCTACTGGAAGATATTGCCAACTATGTTAAAAATGTGAAATTTCATTTGATGGCAAAAACGTATGTAACAACTTTTCTACCATCAAGAACAAAAAAGCTTTACAGTCCCATCTCCCCTTTGCACAACGTTTACCCAAGGCTCTGGCCAGACCAGCAGGAGCAACGTGGGGTGAAGAGTCTTTCCTAAGAATAATAAGCAACAATCAAACCTGTCTGATTGACCACTGTACCATGATCTGAAATGAAGCTGGTAAAAAGCTTTTGACTTTTATTTTAGGTCCACTGCAATTACAGAAAATCAAACATTAATGACATTTTTTGAACCAAGAAAAAACACTGGGCACATAAGCAAAATTAAAAAAGTCAAATAGTGTGACATGACTACACTACCCAGAATGCCACGAGAGATCAAGAAGCAGGAGGTTAGTCAGAGGGGTTGATGGGAAGATTTTTCTAGTGAACTGTGTTGTTCTACATGTTTGTTTCTTTTATCTGCAGTAACCAGTCATTGCAGAGAGTGCAACAACCATTCCTAATGACTTAACACTGTTAAGTTGTAACATTTTATCTTGATGATGATAGCTTTATAACTTAAAGAGTGTACAGAAATGCACTCACTTTTGATCATAATGATGAAAAGGTGTTTAATCGTAGGTCTAGCAAAATAAATCTTTGTGTCACAAAACTGATACACTGACATTATCACGCCTATATTGTCAGTATGAGAAAACAAAGTGTCAGCATCTACTCTGCCATTCAATGAATTGATCAGTACACCATAGTCTTTAGAGCTATGGTAATTCTCAGGTTCACGGCTCTTCATCTGGAATTTAATAAAGTTTTTAATAATGCCTGAATATTTCTTTTTCTTCATTTTTATTTTATCTTAAACAATTAGGTACAAGCACTGAATGAAAAAGTGTTCCATTCCTCCATTCCTTTAACTGCTTATAATTTAAAAAAAAAGAGACAACCATTGCCATGGACTGAGCATGACTGAGCTGCACCAGATAGCTGTCTGCTGCTATAGACCTATTGTACAATGCTCTACCAGAGGTAATCATTCCATTTATGAATGAGGGCTCTGTACATCAGTCCCTTGGAGAAAATCTTCCAAAATATTCAGTCCAACTCGATTTCCAGAGTGCACAGTGTTGTGAACTAATGTGCCCCTTTCTGATTTGTATTATTTTTGATTATTATTTCTACATATTTTAGTATTATGATGAGAAATACGTTTACACTGCAGAGCTTAATGCTCAATTCCGATTTTTTTTTTAATCCGATTTTTTTGCAAGGCCGTTCACATTTCCAGCTAGAGCGAACTTTTGTGATCTCCTGTGTGACCGGGAAATGACCCAGAAGTGACCTGCATGTGCAGAAGAGTACTCAACGGTGAACAACGTCACTTGTTGTTTTCGGAAGTAGGTAACGTTAACAATGGATTTCAACAACAGTGTTGTCAACAGCGGAGCTATTTTTGCATTATTACATTTATTTTCACAAAGGAGCCAGCACAATAACAATCTTCTCATTTTAATAAGGCATTGGAGCCTTCCCACACACACATCCCCATTCCACTGTGGTGGAATGGGGATGTGTGTGTGCTGGGGCCGCTCGCGTTTGTGCGAGAGAGAGGAGAGAATGCGTGCAGCGCAGGAGGGAGTGAGAGGGGGGCAGCGGAAGTGTGTTGGGTGCGTGCATTCATGTTGTGTGTTACGGAGGAAGGAGAACGATAATAAAAGAAGGCTTCCCACTGAAGAACTGCTATTGACTCTTGATTAACCCACTCTGGAGAATCTGAGGGTCTCAACGGGGAAGTGAACCCCGAAGGAGGATCCGCCTTCGGCCCTGGAGAAAGTCTACCCCGCGCGTCTGACCGCGTAAAGGAAAAAAAGTCATCGCGGGGAAGGTTCAAAACCACGCTCGGCCATTTTGCTGGAAATGTTTTCAAAAATTGCCCATTTGCAATAAGAGCCCTTGAGTTTGGCCTGAGTAGAGCTGTCACCCCGAATATTAATCAAAGACAGTCGGAGAGGTTGATGGGAAGACTTTTCTAGTGTTTCTGTGTTGTTCTGCATGTTTGCTTCTTTTATCTACAGTAACCAGTCATTGCAGAGAGTGCAACAACCATTCCTAATGACTTAACGCTGTTAAGTTGTAACAAATTAAAATACAAAACAGTACTCTCACTTTTTCAGTTCAAGATGTTGAAGCACAATACATATCAATCTGTGAGAACTCTGACTATAAAAGACTTAAGGGTCAGAAAATGCATCAAGGGATGTTCTTTGTGTACCGAAGTCACACTAAAGTATTTTTGTGCTTTTTTGAGCACTGTGTGACACAGACTGTCGGTCAGTAACTGTTGTTGTTTCTCTTTTGGCTTTTCCCATCTGGGGTCGCCACAGCGAACGAGTCGCACGGTAAACTTGTCAATGTTTTACACCGGATGCCCTTCCTGATGCAACCCTCTCAAAGAGACCGTGCTTGGGACCGGCACAGAAGTAGAGAAGGGAACAGGGAGCAGCCCGGAGTCAAACCCTGGTTTCACAGACGGAAGGCGCCGCAAACCAGCACGAGCTAAACCGGCTCCAGACTGCCGGTCAGTAAATAAGGTCAGTAAATCAAACCATATTCATACATAAGGCGCACTGTTGAATTCAGAAAATTTTAGATAAAAAAAAATTACAGTAATTAAACTTGGTAAAGAGACAAGCCAACTAAAGTGGCTGTAAAAACTATGAATCCTCACAGTTTAAAAATTCACAGACATCATTAAACTTACTATGACAGATGGGTTGGCTGTTAATGATCGGTCCAAAACACAAGTATTTGTGTCTGAGTAAATTTATCCAAAAGGTAATTTTTGACAGGTGAACCAAAATAAAAAAAAGCATATGAGATGGGATTTCGGTGAGACTGATGCTATGTTCACACTGTTTTTGGAAACGCACGTTTAAGCGACCACTGCAGTGTTCAAAACTCTAGCATTATCATGTCGCTACGCAAGTTTTTAAGTCAGTTTTTGTTCTCTACGTACATTCAACGTGCATTTAAAGTTAACCTAGTTGAACATTGTTGACCAATCAAGAACTCTGATTTGGTCAACATGGGTAACATCCTTTTTAATTCACAGCTGTGCCAACAGTCTGAAAATTGATCGTAATCATCAATTTTTTCATTTTCCAACACACACAAAACTACTCTGACAGCAGCTAAAGTCCATGCTAAGTTTTAAAAGCTCCCATTGTTTCCTTAATAAATAGCCTAAATGTCTTATTCCATGACCTTTTTTTTCCTTCAGATGCAAGTAAATGGACTGTTTGACCCTATCTAAATTTAATTTTTTCCGACAGACATTTTTAAAAGCATCCTTTTTAACACTTTAAACATTTGAAATGGAACAAATAAAGCAAATTTATGTGACAGACTTTCTCAATAAACATGTGCCAAACAAGTAATTACTTCTTATTTAAGAGCCATTCAAGAGATTTTGTCAGCTGTGCTGTTATTTTTGCATTTCATTTCTTTTGCAGATGCCATCAATACACCTTTGATTTGTTTTGTCCTGTTGCATTTATAAGGACTTTGTCACTGATCTGCTGTCACTGTGTATTTCTGCTACCTGTTTGGTGTGCATCCATGTGATGGTCAAAAAGTGCTGAAGTTGATCCTGCTTATCAGACTTGCTCCTCCGGGGGCTTCCACCACCATATGGCTGACCCAGTGCCTGCAGCCTCCCCAGGGGTGGCTTGTGCCTGGATTAGAGTAACAAGTCTGGGTATATGCCTTTTGACGATACCCATACACCCAGCATGACCACACAGATGTCGCTTGCCTTTGTTTAATTTAGGAGCACTAAAAATATTTAAATGTAAAATCACCATTACTAAACAATTGCATTTTTCTAAGTAAAATTGGTAGATACAAGTTTAATTTTATTCTTTTCTTGGATTCTGTCCATTTACCTGTGGCAGTGTTTCACTCTCCTGCCCTGACATTTTAAACACACTTTTTACTGCTGGTTTCAACAGTCCTACCCCAATATTTGCATGCATTTTATGTTCCCAAAAGGAACAAAGGAGGATAAAGAAGCGGAGTGGGGAAAAAGTCAACACTTTTTACACTAGCCAAAGGTGTATCTCAGTGTGCCTTACATCTCTACACCCTGCAAGGCCCCCTTTCCTCACATTCTCGTTCCTCTCACCTCCTGGAGGGCGAAATGATTGAGGGGTGCTGCCCCGGCCTTTTATCCTGCCAGCGAAGGTCTGCCTCTCTCCATAGCACAAATATCAACTATGGAAGTGTTCTAAAAAGAGGAGGAAGGCGAATGTAAGGTGTCATAGATTCCCCTGCAGTACAAAAAGCCCAGCACAGGTTAGATGAAATGATGAACAGCCATTATTTGCGGGCCTAAATGGGTGTAGTAGCTCAGATGGTATTAATAAGAAGTAGAAATGTTAAAAAAAGGGGCCCATGAAATTAGAATCATCAGTAGTTTGCCATCAAAGACTTTCAATTGCCTTGATGGGACAACCTTGTTATCTAATTTGTGTTTATTTATCTCCCATATGCACTGGGGTCCTGTGGGGGTTTGAAGATGTCATATACAGCTTTCATTTGCTTTTTTTTTTGTTTTTGTTTTAAGTGGGTTTGTTTACATTTGCAAACAACCACTTAACATTTATTAGTTTAATAAATTAAAAGAAAATGATGGGAAATGACACTGACCGAAGCACTTTTTGTCATTATTTAGATGTGGTTTTTTTTAATCATGTTCAGAAGTTAAGAGGGAGTCTTAAGAAGAATCAGTAGGATTAGTGGAAACACTTAAAATGCAGCAAAATGGAAAAACAAAGGCAGGAAAAAGGTGGTAACACATAAGAGATCATCAGATTTTTGCTTGTTTGTGGAGTTATTGCAGGCTTTGGAAGCAAATGCAATCATCAACCAGAACATTGGTTCACTTATTGAGCTGTGACATAAAAATGTCCAATTTAGTATTGCTTTGCAGCTCATTCCAGTGGCTGGGAACTGTAAATTGTAATGAGGAGAGGCTGATGGAGACGTTAGCTCAGGGGACTGTTAACCGACGGCCAAATCTGGTGTTATAACTGACAAATGAGATTTGGAACAAGCTCAGTGATTTTATCTTTTTTCTTAAACAGTGACAGTAAAAAAATACATAGATTGTATTTTGATTAGACAATCTAAAATTCACTTTGTGTATTGGTAATTTATTACAAGTTTAATACTAATTTATTGTGGTTGCCTTGTTATTAATGCTCAAAAAAACTTCACATTATGTTGCTGTCAATATCACCAATAATATATAATGTTTTGTTAAGTAAAAACAAAAACGGAATAATTATATCTAGCCTAAGTTTCTCTATGACTGACATTTCCCATTGTCCATAAATGCATCAATGCATCATCTGTTTGCATTAGAAATATAGATAAATATATTTTATAAAACCTTTAGTGCTCACTGTCTAAATATTCATGATACCTTTTTAACGATTTATCAAAAATATGATAACAAATAATATATCCATAAACTGTATTAAGTTGAGGCTTTAGGTCTTCAGAATAACAATGTGATAAATAAATACAAAATCCACTTTGTCTTGGTATATATATGACCGTGGCCTCTCCATTTGTAATTGTTGCTGAAATAGTGATGATTGTTTTGTGTCACGCTGCAGGCAGGAGACAGCTCAGAGCACCTTTTCACTGGTTTGCAGGGACACCTATTGGCCATAAGTGAAAACTACATTGTACACAATCAGTTCTCAAGCTAAAGTGGTCCACTAGTAATCAAGATTCCAATTCCTAACCTGTATAGTTAATTATTACAGAAAGCCAAACAAATAAGTTATTATGTAATAAAGGAAATACATGATAAAATATCTGGTGTGAATGAATGCTTAACCAAAAAAATAATTTGGGCTTTTCTTACGGATTTTAGTCCCACGATGAACATTTAACTCAGCCTGTTCAGAATTTAAAAGGCGATGTTTCCTCGGGACATACTAATGAATCATGTATAAAAGATAATCATTATTGGTTTATAAGCCCGAGCATCTCACAAGCCACAAGCATGCAGCTCATTCCCAGGATATGCAACAACCAGCAACGTTGTAATTAAAACTAGAAACGCATGTGAAAGTCTCAGGTTTGTCACAAAAAAATTGTGCGAACTTTCATTAACTGTTACAAAAATCAGTGTAGGCATCTGTGTCTGTGTATCTCCATAAAACGTCCCAAAAAGCGTAAAATAAATTTTGTAATGTTTGAATAAAAAAATGAAGTGTCATGATTCAATTTTAAGTATATTTTTGTTAGTAAAACAGTTTTTTTTTTGAATAATATACATTTAATTGCGTCAGAATTATTACTGCACTGAGGAACCAACTGACCCCTGCCTGTTGACAATCCTGCCACGGTTTCCATATTTTTTGGAGAGTTTAAAATAGGTGAAAACTTCACTTTAAACAAAAAGACAAAAAAGAAAATGTTAAAATTAAACCACGTCTCTTTAATGTCGGTTTCATTTAGCTGCTGCTCCATAAGGCGGCGCTCAACAGGTGTCGTTTGTGGCTGTAAGTCCTAGTTAACAGCAGCAAGAAGACTTTTCTCCTGATTCAGTTTCACCTTTTATGAACCAGATACCTTTGAAAGAGTGAGTGTACACAATAAATGGAATAATTCATGATTTTGTCATTAAAAATGAAAAGTTTCTTTTCCTCGTACTTGGGATGTGTTTTGAAATTATACATAATGGACCATAGATGTTCAGAAGTTTTCCAAACCTCCTCTAGCTACGTTGGGAGATGCACATAAGTCCCCCCTTGAGTTTCACAGGAGAGGGGTACCAGGGCTTTAATTATGTGCAGAGCTTGGATGATTAGCATGGATGGGGGTGCGGCATGGAGCGCCCTCATCTCCAGTCAAGGCAGTGCTCGGAGTCGAGCACCCCCTCCTCTTTCCTCCTTCCCCTCCAGTGTTACAAACGAGCCTGGCCTTGTTATGGAGGCGCAGGTTAACAAGCACTGGCACAGGTTCATTCTGATGAGCTGCAAAATCATGGATAATATAGGCTAATGCACACAGAGGCAGCCCATTCAGATAAAAAAGGGTAATATTCTTTTGATTGAAATGAATTTTGCAAGTCAAACATTTTATAATTTTTTTTAAATCCTATTTAGAAATTTCCCAAAACACACCTTGTCACGACAAATGATCAATTCATTATTTCCTGCACAATGCAACAGCACAGCTGGAAACAATCCAAGAATCACTGTGACACAGATCCATCTAACGCACATTTATCTCAACCCAGTTCTAAACTTTCTCAATTATTCATTATTATGAAATTGTGTTTGTCTCATGTGGAACTGTGCAGTTTCCTCCCGCGACATACAGGCATTGTTTGGCCGCTCTCCAGAGCCACTGTCACTCCTTTGCCAATTTCTGGGTTGACACATATTGTTTAGGAATCAATTTCCCTCCTGATAGTTTGGAAAGTCCTGATTTGTCCTATTCCTGAGACCATTTGTAATACAGAACACTAGGATAAATTATAAATTGTGTATGACAGAGTCAAGAGAACAAAAAAAATGAAGCTGGTGAACAAATGGTTTGCTTTGTGGATGGGAAAGAAAATCCTTCTTTTGGTTGCATTACCAAGCCACAATGTGTATTTTCACAGGGTAACAAGAGAGGAACCGTTATGACAGCTAAATAACAAAATTTATTTATTGTTTAAAAATATGTTAAGGTTAAGGTTTTGATATTTCGGTAGTTTAAAACGTATTTATTAGTTACTTTTGTGGATGAAAGTTTTCCTTTTCTGCTGTTTTTGTCAGTTAGTGCAACCAGGTGTAAATGTGAGTAAAAGTTTTAACAAAATAGTCCCAAAAAGTGTGATTTAAATGTGTATTGAAATAATATTTGTATTTTCGTACTTGAGCTATATTGACTTCAACCATAAGTTGCACTTTTCTGTGAAGCATTTTTGTTGACCTTAATCATTAAAAATGATCATCAAATGATCACTAAAGTTGCTTTATCCCCAATTTAATACTCAATCAGATTAGGATAAGATTCCATTTCAGATGAGGTTTAAACATTTTTCAACTAAAAAAGGATCATAAAATGACCTCATTTGGTAATTTCTGGGATACAATTTCTCTGCAAGCTGAGTCGAAGAGAAAACACATGAAACACGCATGCATCTGCGGTCTTCTGCTCACTGCAAAAGGCAACTAAAAATTTCAATATTGAATCAGGAAAGCTGCAGACACTCAGAAAAGCACACTCATGCAATTCACTTAGTTTGATCAGTATAATTTGTAAATATGTGTCAAGTAGCCCCTTTTCTTGCTCTCATTTACTATTATGTGAGACTAAAGTCAAATGAAATCCAAATCTACCTGCAAGGCAGTCTTCGGAGCCCTGTGCATTAAGGCAAATAAAAATACTTTTGCACAGTTTACTTTTTTGCACACTTGGTTGTTTTTAGGTGGGCGATGGTCTTAATTGCATTGTCATTAGAGCATCTAATAATCGCCAGGAGACATTTAAGTTTATGAACCTTCCACTGTGTGTAAAACCTGCAGAAGGAAACCACAGGAAAAGGATGCCGACTGCTGCTCCCTAATTTAGGGAGAGATTAATAAAGTAGTTGCTAGACTTGCAGTTTGTTCTCCCCCAAGGGTTGTATTAATAATCTTAGAGAAATAGGGTTCGTCTGCGGAGATGTGCCCCTGTGAAAGGCCGACAAATCTTAAAAGGCTTGTCTTAAAACATCACTGATGTTCTGCTGTTACTCGTCGTCTATAATTTACTGTTAGCTTGAAACAAATTAAGTGTTCAAGAAGAGCCTATCCTCACATTTCAAGATAGCCCACGATCCTGATTTAAACTGGTAAAAAATGTCTTCTAGATAAGAGGAAAAGAACTCATGAGGAAGATTTCCCAGTTCTACATGTAGATGCAGGCTGATATAAAAAGCCTTATGATGCACAAACCAGAATAATGGTTTTTGCTGTCAAAATGCAGATCTTTGTCCTCTCAAACAAATCTTTTTAGACAGAACTGATTTTCTTTTTTTGCAATCTAAAAATAGTATATTTGTAAAATATTTTTATTTTATGTTTTTAATTGCTTCATCTATCAAATTCCAATCATCAATAGAAAAAATATAAATTTCAATTAGATTTTATTTGTCCCGGACAGCATGCTTTTAGCAGTATTGTAATTGTCTAGAATGCTGAATATTTACTGTTATAATAGTGTTTGTTTTTTTCATATTAATAATCCATTCATTTCTTCTCTGTTCCTTTTTCTAACTGTTGAAGGTCTCTAAGAGACTGGAGCTTATCCAAGCTGTCAACGAGCACAAACTGAAATGCAGAGTGGACAGTTCACTGCTCTATCAGAGGTGCACGCACAGACAGGCAAGTCAGACAGCAGCACACTCACACTAACTACTTTATACTAACCAGTTCACCTAAAACACATATTTTTATAACTACAAATAATATTATACCTTTGGCCAAACTAAATGATAACAAGTATTATAGATTGTTATGAAAAACGTATGGTCTACCTTCTAGTCATTTAAGAAATTGTGAGTAACTTCCAGGCTGAACATCAAATTATATCCTTATATAGAAGATAAATAAACTAAAGAGCTCCAGCTATATTGTATGAAGGTTCAATTTTTAGACTTTCTCCTGCATGAATTAAAATTAATTGTCACAATAGTATTGTATTTAGAAAAATTTAGATTTTGTTTATTTAAGCGTCCAATATTTAAATGTCCCATGCATTGGATTCACGGTCAAAGATAGGGCTTTTACAGAAAAGAGTATTTGCAAAAAGTGTTTAGTACCTCTTAAAAAATACGAAATCACTAAAAACAAAAAATGTTTTTTGTCATTCTTTATTTGTGCAAAAAAATCAAATCAGTTTTTTTAATAGTTGTTTTCACTGTAAACCCATGATTACTAGCAGAGTGTTTAGTGTAATTTATAATAATATAGAAAATAATGTCCTTTTTTCATATTGAGTCAGTGTCCTTTTAAACCTTGGATAATTATTTTTCTGATTTTTCTGACAAATAAAATGACTTTCATGAAAACAATAATCCTCAATAATTTGCGTAATTCAACCTTTTAATTTTTCAACCGTTGACCACCTGTTAAAAATTTGTGCTAATTATTTAACATTTTCATTTCTTAACCTTTTCCATTTCATAAAAAGAAATAAATGTATCTATTTCTCAGTAATTCCTGAAAGTTTTAAAGGGAAAAAGGCAAGCCGTTTCGCTTTAGTATACAGATATTTTTTCATGTATGACTAGCTCCCACTTGCATATTCTTTTAAGACCATTTAAAGAATCAACATTTAACCACTACAATGTTATTGCTAAGTCATTTTAAATAGATGTTTTCAATTTGAAATCCACTCACTCCATAATTGCATTATTATGTTCTTGCATCATTAAATTCTTAGTCTTTCATCGCATTATTTTGTTTTACAGATGCACGAACTTACAAATCCTGCTGCATTTGCAGGGAGGATCATTTCTATTGTGAGCATGGCGATGATTCGGATGCATTGCAACGCACCATTAATGATATTCTCGAGTCTTCTGCCCTGGTGTCAGGTTTTGACTCGATGTGGTATATCTGTGATATTTCCTCTTCTTTTTAATTCCCTGGACAAAAAAGGGGGAAAGATCTAAACCTTTTCTTTTCCATTGAATTTACATCTTCTGCTCATTTCTACTCCTTTCTTATCAAGAGAATTCTAATGAAGGGTAGAGTCAGATATCTACTGGGATACAAGAAGACCTGGAGACAGGAGAGAATGCAGCCACTGATGGCAAGAGATTTCCATAAAAGTACAATCAGGTTGGAATTTTAAAAGTGAATGTTTAAGTAGTCTAAGAGATGGGCTTTGAATCACACTCTGATCAAACCCAAGACATCTCATTCAGAGAATAATGATTTTTTTTTCCCTCTTAATTTTTTTTCTGTTTCTGTCTCATCTATGTGCTTACAGGTAGAGCAAAGCCCAGTGGTATTGTCCCCCCCCCCCCCCCCCCCCCAGTAGTTGAACGCAGGACCCTTTCTTCTGCCGGATTAGACATGGCCAAAAAGAATGGCAAATGCAGATGTGCTATCTTATTAAAGATGGGATGCACTGAGAAGATCCAGGCTCACTGAATATATTTAGCCTCCTTGCCCAATCTGTATTGCAAGTAAATAAATATATCTTTATATAAATTTTTATCTGAAATGGGGAGGAAAAATTCCTTTCCCTTTTTTGCATAAATCTGAGTGCATGTGGTGATGTGAGTGAATGGGAAATGTATGTTGTTGCTGAAGAAAACAGTGGACAACACAGTTCAAGCAAGATCTCTATTAGCTAGCGTGTCTGACCCATTTTTAACTGGAAATTCTATGTACCCTTTGGTAAAATAAATTTTATTTAATTTTATGGATTTATTGTTTTAAGTTTGTAAGTTAAAATCAGTCAATACCAACTAAATTTAATTTTGTGTTCACTTGTGTTTCTCTGTAAACCTAAAAAATAAGCTTAGAACTTTTGCCAAATAAAACATTTTGCTTTTACAAGATAATTTGCAGCTTTTTTCTATTAAAAACATTGCATCATTATTTAGATTATTTCACATTTTACAGCTGGATCCCCTGTGACAATCTGTCAAATGTGACCAAGCCCTTTAACTGTAGCACTAAAAAAAACAAAAGAAACTTTTCAAAGCAAGTGGAGGGCTGTGCGCACGCATTCTTCCTCTGTGTGTTCTTTACTTTCGATATGATCTGTCAGACACGTGTGCTTTTGCTGCAAGCTGTTACTCCTTCATCGCCCTTTTTGGGTCGAAGGTTCTTGACCAGTTATTTTAAGACAGATGCAGGGATGCAGAATGACTAGAAGCATTTTTTTTTCTTTTTTCACATGATGCCTAAGGTATGGAAAGAATGGCCAGAGGCTACATTTGCCCTCTTGGGAAACCGAGGGCTTCTAAACTGTGAAACTGACATATCTCATCCATTACTTTTCCAAAGTAAACCTTTAAAAACCTTGACAGTATTTCCTGTGTTTTCCCAGCCCGTATATATTCAGTATTTTATGAATCTGAAGTAATTTTGAAGTATCGACTAAGTATAATCTTGTGAATAATGCGCCAAGGACATGTGTATTTGCAAGTTTCTATACATGTTTAATCAAATCTATGTTACTTTAATGAAGTACAACTTCCTAAAATCAATCAAAAGTCGACTTACAGACGGAAACATTTTTTTTTATTTTATCAATCAACACTTCCTTCATGAAAGTCTTCTAGATGCCTATCAAACTGCGACCAGCTAAAGCCAGTCACTGCTGAACACTGAAATTAATTACGTAAATAAATGAATAAATGACAATAACTTCCACTGCTGTTCTATCTGTTCCCTCCCTCCATGATGATCCTTCCAGAGCATGTAAAAGCCTTGCAGGATGCCTCCAGAAATGTTCCCTCTGTCACAGGTACGCCAGTCTGTGGTCACCCCTTCCCCACCTCCAAACCCCTGAGGTCCATCCTGCTGTTTGAATGCTGTCACCTCCACTTAGAGCCAAAGAAAACGACAAACATCTCCCCTTTGCTTTCTTCTATCCGCGGTAAAAACATCACGAATGTTCGAGTGGAGATATCCTGCAAACATGAGCAGCAACTAAATCATGTTTTCTGGTTTAATTCCTTTAATGACTCAAGTGTTATAATATTAGTGGGATTATAGTGCTTACATTTTGTCATTTTGCTTGAATGTAATTTATATTACAATTAAAAAATCAGTTGAATCGTGTTTTTTCTGCTGCTGCCTCGTTATTATAAGTGGAACATAGTCAAATTTAAAAGTGATTATGATAATGTTTTTTCGACATAATATTTATCTTTCATAAAAATTATTCTGCTTTATTAACATCAATTAGCTTTGCCTTGTTTGTGTAGTTTAAAAAGCGTGCTCTAATATCTTTAAACCAAAACTAGATAAATATTACAAAATTTTGTTATCGTCAAATTACAGAAAATTTATGAAACTGAACCATTTATCTGCTCTAGAAAATGTTTAGGGCTTCAATAGATGAAGGCTTTTTATACTTTTACACTAAATATAGGCTTTTTATACTTTGTGAATAACACATTGATGAATGCATTTTGCTTATATTTACCCAAACGGAGCTCCAGACCACTTGAAACCAGTTATGAGCTGCTTCAGAACCTAATCAGTATTATAATACTGAAAAACAAAGCTGATCTTTCTGGCAGCAGCAAAAGGAGAGGGCAACTGACCACTTAAAACTCTCATCTTGTAAAGATGACCGCATAAGGTGTTAAGGCCCATGAAGGGTTTCCTTTGTCCTGCTTGGCTTGAAGCCCTGACAGGGAACAACACCCAAGGAATACAGACATTGTGTGCATCCCAATGGACATTGTCCATCTTTGTGGTGACCCAGAACTGTGTATATCTTGGATACAACTTTTTATTAAATCAACTAAATACCAATTAAGATTGTTGGTCGCTTTCTTCCTCATCAACGAACATGCAGAGGTTAGCAGGTGTCACCTCACAAAGTAAATTTGGGTAACCGTCAGATGCAAAACAATGACAGTATGTAGTGAGCTTTAAAAATGTGTGAAGAATATGTCATATAGTATAGACAAGCAAAGCAACTTACAAAGCCAAATGTGATAAACTACTATATTCGCTTTTATCTCCAATCTACATCTATTTAATTCGATTCACCTCCGACCGAGGTACAAAACTGTAAAATCAGTTTCCTGGAAGGTCAGCTTCATAACTACTCTGTCGATGTTTGACTGATCTTAGCTAAGTTGGAAACATGCTCGAACTGTATCGCTATGGAAAACTTTTTAGGGACAGTGCAGCACTGTCCCACAAAATTGTGCTAAAGTTAAAAATAAATAAATAAATAAAAAGCCTAAGTCACTCTGGTTTAAGACAGTGCAGGCTGAATAAAGTGTCAAGACCAAAAAATAAATAAAAAAATTAACCTCTAAGGCTTGGCATCCATATGTGTAGACATCATATTTTGGGTTATATTAACACAGTAGTTACTACTACATGTGTAAGAGGTTGGCTCAAATATTAGTCCGGATCCTGAAAGGGTAAAAACTGCAAATTAAAAGAAAAAATAAAATAAACATTAATAAAAACTATTAAAAAAAATTCAACAAAAAAACAAAAGTTGTTGAAGCTAGATTTAATGTTTTTGTCAGAAGTAAGAGCTCTGTCTCCCCCTCTGGTCATCTCCAGAGTTCTAGCCACATTACAACTTCCAGCAACCCCAGCGCACACTTCCTGATGCCTCACACCTCACTCTCATTCATTCATCATCCACAGCAAACTTAAACACTGCACTGCCTTCTGCCTTCATTACCAAGTGTTGCAGCTGAATCTGATCTTCTGTTTCCTGACCCTGTTTCTGACTCAGTTTGCCTGCTCCAACTCTCGCCCTGATCCTGACAGCCCCTGTCTCTTCTCTGATGCTCTGATGCCTGTTATCCACTCCTGCCTTCCTGACCCTGATTTAGCTTTGTGGACTTTTAGCTGAGCTAATAAATCTGCTGCATTTGGATCCAGCCGTTTGCCTGTTCTTGCGTCAGTTTTGAAGTAAAAGAGGGTCATGAACTTGCTTCAAAACTACAAATTTTGTGTTTTATATTTACTTAAATTTATTTCAAACTATGAAAAAATTGCAAAAATTTTGTGGGATCAATAAAAAACTTTTGATTCTGCTTCTGGAAAAAAAAGACTTATGGCTTTGCTTTTAAGTAAATGCTAAATTAAGGTAACTTTGGAGCAGAAGTGGTTTTATGCATATTTGCATCAATAAGTGTCATGGGGCTATTTCCACTGAAAAAAACTAGTCTTCCTTACAGTCTGTGAAAACTGTCCTGCTTGTATTTAAACCAGAAGGTTTTCTTCAGCTGTTAACTTCAATTTTCTTAATTTCATGCATTTATTGGAGCTTGTAAAAGTGTTTGTTTTAGCTCTGAAAGATTAAACAATTTGAGAAAGTCATAAGTTTTATTACTCTGAAATCTAAATATTTAACGGTCCCTGCCGTCTTCGTTTGTCTGCATGAGAGCAGATGCAGCAGATAAGCAATGTCATGCTCCCCAGCCTTATGGCTTTTTATTTTTATTTTCTCAGATGTTTTGTTTTTATGCTCCCTCTGCTCACTGAAGCTGATGGGACTACTTAAGCCTGGGGGGAGTGAAAAAAATAAATAACTTAATGTGACCAGGTGAAGTCTGGAGGGTCAAAAACAAAATAAATAGCAGAAACTGAAAGTATTGCCCTCTCATATATAAAGATGTTCTAGAGAAGAAACAAATATTTTCTCTTGGAATGCTTTGCAAAGCTTTATTACTGTAAATACAAAAGCAGGAAAAAAAAGACGCATTTAAAAAGAAGCCATTAAAAGAATGCAAGAACTGTGAAAAGAAAACTAATCTGGTAAGAGTCTGCCTATAGTGACAAACTGAAGCTTCAGCTCAGGTTTCAGGACTAAACAGATTTGCTGAAATAGAAGAAGCCTTAAGGTTTCCTTGGCCTGAAATATAGTAGTCATTTGCATCACACTCGCTATTTAACACAACTAAAGATATTCACAATGCGTTTTGATACAAAAAAAATAAATTTTAGTGTACAAATGTTACTAACTTCAATAGGGTGTTGGAGATTTTTTAAGAAAAATGGTTTCGCCAAAAATTTTCTGTAATCTAAGATGTTTGAACACGAAATCTTAAAAATAGCAAAGATTTTACCAGACGTAGCAACAGCTAATATTGTCATACAATAATAGAAGACTAAAAGGCTCATGAGGACTCGGGGGGGCAGCTGTTTATTGCACCCGGACTTAATGAATGATGTAATAATTTAGAAACAGAAATACTGCACATCAATGCTTGTCTGCTGTGACTGCTCCCTTTTGTAAACAAATTGTGTGATTTTTTTATCCATGCAAATGTTTAAAGGCAGAAAATATATAAATTAAATGACATTTATTTTAAAAAAAGAGAGAAAATGCATACACTTTTTCTCATTTTGTACAGTGTGTCATACTGTATCCTATTTTCTTAAAAATATAAGAGGACCCATTTAAAAAAAAAATACAAGAGTAAAATCAATGGGCCTGTACTCATAAGTACATGTTTCTTTTTTAACATTGTGACACTGTTGTGTACAGTTATAGAATACACACTTGTGCATAAATCAAAATCATTCAAGTTATTAGTCTGTTGACCTTAAATTAGTACTTAAATACATAATATGTAAAAAATGAAACATTTAAAATCTGATGGGTTGGTAATTTGAAATTCATTTTCTTAAAAGGATTTAAAAAATGTATGAAAAATGTAATAACTGCTTTTTAATTTTGAAGTTCTAATTCTAACTTAAAGTTAGGAGAGGTTGTAGGGGGGGCAACAGGAATGTCCAATACTATGTGTATGGGAGAATGTTTTGTGTTGGAATTTAGCCCTCTCCAAAGCCATACAGTGTGTTTGGGCAGCTGCATCAATATTCAGGCTTTCCACCATTTCACCTCTTCCACTGATAAAAGCAGGTGGAGGCCAGAGTACAACATGAGGCCACCTCTCCCAGTGATGCTAATTATTCCTGTTTGCTTTTTGAGAATCTCCCAAATACTCTGATCTGATCTGCTTGACAAAATAAATAAATGATTTTCATGAAAATGTAATGCCATTCCTGACCTTTCCACATACAAAGGCCATGTAAGAAAAAGTGTAGTCAGGAAAACATGTTTAAAAAAAGTTTCTCTTTATTCTAGAAAGTTTCCATTTTTTTTAATGAATGTGTAATCTAGTCTTTTCATTAAACAGTTTTTTTCTGATTCAGTATTATAACTATGTTTGTTTGTAACCCTTGTTCTATCCTAGGCACTATAACGTTGGGAGTTGGGTCATCTAGACCCACTAGACAGTGCGCTGAACCTTTTTTCTTCAATGATTTGTGATCTTCACTGGTGTCCATTTATTACATGAAATCTTTCCACCTTTATCCACCTTTGTCATGGTAGGAATAACACGTCAATGTAAGGGTGGGGTCATCTAAGATAGCACAAGGGTTAAAGCAACATGGACAGTCAATAACTTTACCAACTTCAGGTCTAAAACACCCACAAACTTTACCTACGTAGGTCTGAGTCTTGCAAAGTATAAAGCAGTTTTTCAGAGCATTTCTGCAGTTTTTAGAGAGAATTATTGCAGCTCCACCATTGCCAATTACACTACCTTTTAGTCAACTGCTCAAGTTTAGCTTTTAAATGAAACTTCTATTTATTATAAACTTTAAATGTATTTTTTATTTGTCAATTAATCATTTAGGTTAGTTGACAACTGAATTTTGCTATTATTTACTAAACCTACTTTTTTATTTTTATAAATTTTCAGTTTGTGAACAAGAATTTTCTATGGATTTATATTTATAATTTCCTGGTAATCCCAAAGTAGTTAAAAGTAAAACACAAAGTAACACAAGAATAGAACAAATTCTTTATTAAAACGTAACTCAAAACTCAAAGAATATTAAAGAATAGGAAAAACTTATGCTCTCATTTAACTGGAAGATCAGTTTTTAGAAGTGCTGGGTATCATATTTTGAAATATTTTAATCTAATTTTGAGGCCAGTTATGAGCCTCAAAGTTAATAAGAGGGGAGTCACAGGAAGGTTTAACAACAAATCCTAAAAACTTACTTTTTTGTTTAGCTGTCTTTGTTTGTGTCTGTTTTTTTCTACTGGGATATTACCATTGCTGCTGTAAATTTCATGCAAGCAGCTCAACTCATCAAGGCAGTTTTTGCAAGTTCATAACTTTTACAAATTCATTTTGTTATCCTATTCGTACATCGATCACAATGTTGTGATTGGAAGTTATTTATTTAGGAAGACACAGCTGAACAATTCCCTTTCTATGTCTCTCAACATAGGCAGCATGTAATGCACACTTTTAAACTTTAATCAACCAGTTAGACTTTATTCAACTCTTTCTGCACAGACTAATGTGCTTTGGAGAAGGTGAAGTGCTCTGACCTGAAAGAGGGCTCAGCTCCTGAATTTAGACACAGCTATTATTCAGGCAGTTTTGCAAAGATCCTGAAGAGCAGTGTTGTAAACATTTCTCCATGCCTCTGTTTTGTGCAGTGCGATTCATGTATTGTCCCTCTGTCCCACTACCCTCCAGAGGGGGTTGGGAGTGATTCCAGATTCCGTGCTCTTGTACTTGGCTGTGGACCTCACCTCTGGCTCATCTGTGCTCCTGTATCTCACAGTGTACCTCGTCTCTGCTCCTGCTCCTACACTTCGCTGTGGACCCAACCTCTGGCTCATCTCGCGCCCCCAGCCATCCCCCCACTCATCTGGATGAAGCTCATCTGCTGGACAATTTAAATGTGTAATTGTAGAGTTCGATAAATCAATTCCTCCCGTCCTGGGGGAGGATCCTTCTTTCATGTGGGCACCCCTGTAGTTTATTCTATTTTTTCAGAATCCATTATTTTTAGGCGTTTTTCCATACCTATTCCTTCCTTTTCCTTACCGCAAAGGAGGGTCTAAGGGCAGGGATGCCCACTTCAGTTGAGTCTGTTTAGTTTAGTTTAGTTTAGCAATCAGCTATTGAATTCTATGACTTTATGTTCTTTATGATTCATGTTTATTAAACAATCACCAGCATGAAGCCCATTGAGATGGCTGTTGTTGTAAATATTGGGCTATATAAATACAATTGAATTGAATTAAATTGAATTGAATTGAATTGAATTGGGTAACTAACTTTCAAAGAGTACTTAATTACTTTAGTTCCTGGATGAAATTACAATTTAGTTACTTCACTCATTGCCTATTTTAAAAAGTAATTCACGACTCGTTACTTTACTTTTTTTCTACTCATAAATTTCTCAAGGGAAAAAAAGCTTGCACAAACAAGATCCCACTGTCTTTCATTTAACTTTGTTTTTAAAGCAATGACCAGCAAAGAACCTGGTTCAAGACATAGCTGGGCTTCATTAGAATTCAGACAGCAGTGTAAAAAACAACACAAAAATGAAAGTGAGATGCGGAAAAAATAAACTATGAGGCCCATATCTAGCATGAAACTAAGTCAGTATTTTGAGCACACAATAAACTACAAATCCTTCTGTGTTCCTTTTTGCTGACTATAGGTATTCGATTACTTCTGTCTTAGCAGTTTGCTCCTCCTCGAATACAAAAAAGTCATTCTGACAGGAGGGGGCAGGTCTCTGCTCTGCTAGTCTCACCTGCTGATGTGAGCACAACACTGAGATGAGAAGTCTCCTCACAGAATCTTTCTTTGTCTCATCTTTAAGCCATCAGACGTTGAATTTAAGTGATGTGACTGATGGTCCTGTCTGTATTTTGACCGATCTCCAAGTCTTCCACCTCAAAAAACATCCTGAAAATGGAATGTACCATTGTTGTGTGTTGTGAGTGCATCATGAAGTATTTGTAAGGCTTATGAAAGTTGCATGCACTTATGACGTATGGGTAATGCTGTCATATGGTGGCCCTACATAACACTAGTCATTAGTAAGGTGAGCGCACAGATTGACCTTCCGAAATTGCTGCATGCACGGGGTGTTCAGGGGATGCATAAGTGCCTGTTGCCCACACAAACTGCACTCTGTATTATTTCCTAAATTTGAACAGTCAGGCTGTACTCAATTAATGCGCAAGAGGCACGCAAAGAGTGTGCACTTATCACTTGAAGAGCACCAACCGACCTCTTGCGCAGTGCACAGGGTTTAGGGGGTTAAAAAAATAGAAAAATCCGTACTATATACCTGTATCTCACCTACTTCGCCCTTACGTACCCTTGTGTCTTCTTTAAGTGTTTTGCTAACACTTAACAAAACATGCCCGTAAAAAAAATGTGCATGAATATTTTTGCTCTATGGGTTCACCGAGCAATCTACAACTTTGTTATTTCCTGTGAGCCACCTGCGTGCCCAGTATAGGTCTGCCCATTTTTCTCCTGCAGACAGCCTGCATCCATCTGTAAGGGAAGTTGTGACTAAGGCCTTGGGATTAGTACTTTAGTGGAGATTCTGCAACATGTCACTGTGTCTAATATTGGTTGGGATGTGCTAATTAAAAATCAACATCAGCCTGTTCAGAGTGGATTTTTAGATAGACTTTTATCGAACACAGCCTGAGAAACAGAATGGTTGTGGTAACAGAAAGAAAGTTGTCATCCACCACTCTTCCTTACGTTTGCCTTTCCTGTTAAGGATAAGGCATTTGCAAAAGGAAACCACAATGCCGCAATGTGTTCAAGGTTACTTTAAGCACCTGTATGTAGCCACCAGTTCAATTCAATTCAATTCAATTTTACTAATTTATCCCATTATTATAACAATATTACAACATCTCAATGGGCTTCACACCGGTAATTGTATAAGAACTTGAAATCATTCATAAATTTCAATAGTTAATTGCTACACTAAACTAAACAGACTAAGCTAAACTAAGCTAAACCCTCCTTCTCGCAGTTCTAACCAATAGGGGTTCATAGTAAATATGCCACCTCATATGTCCTATGTACTATCTTAGGTTAGAACTAGTTGCTAAGCGATACTGATGTATACATATATTGTTCTTAATATTTAATTGTATTGGAAAACCCATTTCTAGCTGTATTTACAGTTGTTACTCCTATCAAATGGTTTCTGTGAAAGCTTATTCTATTTTTAAACTATTACGGGTAAATAATTCCTTTTGTTTTGAATAGTCTTCCTTCTTCGAAAAAATAATAATCTTTTCCTTGTAAAAAAATCAAATCGTTTATTGAGAACAAGCAGTCAAAATATGCAAAGACATCCTATCAACTTTTGTAGTTATGACCAGCCAACTGACCTCTTCCCTCCACTCATATTTTCCTAAGTTACAGGGTCTGTCGTTTATTCAGGCTGCTGGACAACCCTTAGAGACCAGTCTTTGCATCACCTGTCTGTTTGTCATGCTTTTTTTCTGAGAGTCACTTATTTTCATGTCAGTTGTGAGATTGTGGTTGGGTACCACTCACTGTCACCCCTTTGTCAAGTCTTGACCAATAAAACAAGAACCAGCTCCAACCTCCTTTCTTCAGCTCTGTTGGCTGTTCCTGGATTCTGTTCGACCGCTAATTAGCTCTTCAGAGATTTTGTTTCATGAAAGTTGGGGGTTGGTGGTGGAGTGCTGGGGCCTTGGCTGGTTAGGTAGGGTAAAAGGTGTCACAACTGACAGTGCAGTGATTTCTGCCCCGACAGGCGCATGAATCCCAAGACATGGATGGATGGATGAATGGATGGATGGATGCTCAATGTGCTAATTGTCTCACTAATATCTTACCATCGTGACCACTGCAGGTTGTCAGGTGATTAATATGTTGGCAGGGGTTTATACAAGAAAGAAAAGGGGAAAAAACAGTCTTTGTCTTCAGGTGTGTAAATATTGTGCTAGTGGAATATGAAAGTAGTGCAACTATAAGGTACAAAAACATAGGGAAAAAAGATCAAGAGTGGGTCTCACATCAAGGAGGACCCTGAGGATGTCTTTGTTGTCAACTTCAGAAGGGGGAAGAGAGTAGCAGAGGAGGAAACTGGCAGAAGGGGGAAAGATGCCAGAGAGAGCTCAAAGGATTTGGTCTGGGCAAGGTGATCGGTATTCCTCGGCAGTCTGCCTTCTGGCTCAGATCAGTAGGAGTAAGCTGGCAGCCAAGCCAGAGGGCATAACAGCACAAACACACCTTCAGCACTACACTGCTAGAGGCTCAGCTTCACAATCTGGAGAGGCGGGAGTTGTGTGAGAGGCAGAGGGAAGAGCAGCAGAAAATAAATACACTGTAATTATTCCTAAATCATCAACGGCTGACATTCAACCTGAATGCGTGATTGCACAGCAAAAGCCATCGTTTAATATCATACAGTAAAGATGGCTGGAATGATGCAAAGGTTTCTCGTTGGGCAGATTTCGTTTTTGGTCAGTGTTGTCATACCAACTCACATCATCATCGACTATTCAATAAAAAAAAAAATACATATATTTGACCAGATCATGTTGTAACAGAAGCCTGAAACAGTTCTTACCTTAGACACTTTCATGGCCTGTGCCAATATCCTATTACAGCTCTGACTAAAGGTCTAAATGGGCACTTGATGGGTGGGCAGGACTAAACTGGCCCCTCCAATGAACAGCTTTTGCACACTGACACACAAAGTTGTGACAGGTACCAGATGTCCTGGCAAGGGCCAGCTGGATCCCCTAGCCAATCACCTGCAGTTAGTCACCCACACATGCACACACTGCTTTTGGCTGTGATGTGCATTCCGTGCAGCAGGTGTCGCAAATAGTCTGACATGTTGAAGGTATAATGCAAAAGGAACACTCACTATATTATGATTCTTACATTTTCTAATTGTCACTTTTGAAATGCCTGCTCATATAAAAAGGTGATAGGATGAAGGTAAGAACATGGTTGTAAAGTTTATGTAATCATATCATTTTATCTGTAGGTAAAATAAAACAAGTAAATGTATTCCTGCAGTATAACTTGATTTTCCTGTGGTTGATGATGACTCTGTTTCAGTTACAACAGCAAATGTAGTAAAAAACTTTTTATTTTGTATTCATGGTTTGAATCCTATATAATATTTACCTAGTGAATAGAGCCTAAATGTTTCTAAATGGTTGGTCACTTCTTATAGTAATTCCTAGTAGTAAGTAATTCCTAATGCTAAGGATGAGGATATTTTTATTTTATCATGAAAAATAAAAACAAAAATAAAAAAAATATCAATTTCAGTTTATTTGGGCTGGCAGAAAGTGTTACCCCCTTGAGTTCTGGCAGAGCATTTGCACTCGCAAGTATTTAGGTTATAAAACTATTTAAAATTCTTATTTCTCTCTGTATGAGACTTGTTGTCTGAGAAAAAGTGAAAAAGTCAAGGAAAGGACTCCTTATTGCCAAAGTTATAGACGTTTAATTTGAATGCACTTTTTAAAACAACTTTCATATTTTTCCAAACAAAATTACAAAAGTAGTGTTCAATCTATATGACACCTTCTCTTCATGTCAGGTGAGCCAAAAAAAAAACACAACAAACAAATGCAAATGTTTGACCAATGTCTACAGAGTTATAGCTACGACCTCAGAAGAATTGCCCGAATTCTAAAAGTTTGAAAAAACAAATCAATTTTATTATTTAAGTCAAATATGGCTGCACACGAAGTCAGACCTTGAGTTCTGTTTGGAGCACCTTGTAGAAAACCTCATTTAAGAGATGTTGAATGCATTTTTGATGCACCAAATCCAATACAGCCTTAATGATGAATAATCTTTATTATTATTCTATATCCCTGATATTGCAGTGTTGTTATTAATCAATAGGCTGCCATCTCGAACCTTCAGCAAAATCCACTGAGACTCTAAAGAAGATTGCTCTTCAAGGCTGCTCTGGAGTGAAAGTCTAACACATGATAGTGTGTGAACCGACATATCCAATCTGCCTGTGTTCTCCAGCCTTCAGAGATTCAGAGAACCAAACTCTGTGTTTGGATGAAAAAATGTCCTTGCCATTTAAATGTATCAAGAGTAATCTTAGTGTGGGTTTTGCCTTCTCTGAACAACCCTTATACTTCCTGTTACACAAGGTCAACATATTCATGTGAACAGTGATGGAATTAAATAAATAACTGCAAGAAACAATTAGCCATGCATCGATAGTCAGATCAATAGTGATGTTGGTAATTATCACTTTTGGGATACGGGAGATGTTCTTTCCTTATTGATGCTCTCTAATTCACCGGTATAACCTCAGGGCCTGCAGAATAAATCAAACACATCAAGGTAAACTGCATTCCCAATTCCTTTATGACAGACGTGAATAAATATTGCCCTGTAACTTCAAATATTAAAACCTAAATTTAGCTTGCATGATCATGGTTTTATGGTCATCATAAACTGTTGAATATATTGACACAAGTTCTGATTGTTTGAAAGAAGGATTTCCATTTGAGCTCGTTAAAAATGTGAAAAAGATTAATAAATGAAGTATTTTATGTAGGGAAATGCATTTAGAGAAAATAAAATAAAAAGATTATGTGATTTATGCAAGTTTAAAGAGTAATTTTAAATAAACATGTTATTATAGTTATTAAAGTACTTCAAATTAAATCTTTAATGTAACATTTTTAAGGATTTTTTTAAGCAATCATTTTTACAATAAATGGCTGTATGAGATTTTTTATTATATAAAAATTGTGCCATTTCTTTTCCAATTATCCTCAAATTGCTGCAACGCTTTTTTGGACATAGATCATCCAAACCAAAAATCTAAAAGCAGCATTGATGTTTTGAAATATAAGATGTCTATTGAATTTATCTCATATAATACGTATATGTATGTATATATATATATATATATATATATATATATATATATATATATATATATATATATATATATATATATATATATATATATATATACAGTTATTTTATTTTATTTTTTCATGGTAGATCCTTGTATAAAAGCATAAATTAAACAATATTTTATTTTATAATATTTTTTGTACAATTTAAGCCAATAAAAAGTTTTAGCATTTGTTTACAAATTTTGCCTCCTTAGATTTTATAAAAATATTTTTATTGTATTTTAAATGAATAGAAAATTTGAATAAATCAACATTTCTGTATCTGGATAAAAAAATAGATTTTGTATCGTGCCATACATTCATCCTAATTCATTACTTACCACAACTTTTCTCAAACTTTGTTTATTTGGTTTTGATCATCTTGGTTTTTTTAATCAAAAATACAGTGAAAGACCTAATTCTATAAGCAAGGATCAAAGAAAATAAATCAGCTTTTAAAGGCATGAACTTGCATAACAATATATTCTCTGATCATCTGGTAATTCAAGTTACACCTTGTCACCTTTCTAGGAATGGTTTAACATTCTATTCCCATCTGTAGTTGGGTTTTCTAAAAGCCATTTCCTGTCATACTAGAGTATACTTTTGTCCTAAAGTGTGTATTCGAGCCTTTAGAGCAAACTGACGGTCTCGGCAGGCAGGAGAACAATGGCAGCTCAGGATCTGAGCACGGGCGCTCCTGAACGTTGTACAACAACAGCAGAGGCATGACCATACTGATGGGAAAAGACAGTTGGTTTTTATAAACCTAACAGAAGGCTTCTAGTTAAATCTCCTCTGTTTGCCAGTGATTCAAATTTTCAGCAGCTGGAATGATTTCTGCACTTTGCATGAGCGTTTTGTTACAACGGATGCTCTGTTACACGTCATGGCCGAAAGCACTAAAGCGTGCGCTCATGCCGACGTTCCAGTCACCCAGGTGGATGGATGAAGGCAAGTGCATACACAACATCTATCCTTGTTGATGGGTTCATTGATTTTTTAAGGCCTTGCTCCTTCTACTCCTTTCTTTGATTATTAATTCACAGAAGCAAAAGAGGAATACCCAGTGCTTTTAAATGTAAACTGTTCACTCAGCTACCATCTATGAGAGAAAGCGAGCTGGCAGTGGGCATCCACTTTGTGTGTTTGATATCTGCAACTTGGAGCAAAGAAGGTATGACATTCCCATGTGATTTCTTATTATTGTAACCAAACATTTGTTAGACTGGATTTATTGGATGACCAATAAACACCAAAAGAAGAAAAAATAATCTTTTTAAATGTCAAGGTTTTTTCATTTTAGCAATGGAACGAAAGCTGAAAGAGTAAATGCTTGGATCACCTGCAAAGGTTTTCAGGTTCAGTTGTTTTTAAAGTTGTGAATGTGATCAGAACTTATTAATACAGTAGATGCTGCACGGTCCTGGTTCAAATTCCATCTGGGTCCTGTGTTCTTTTGGTGCATGAGTGGGTTTTCTCCATGGCACTCCAGCTTCCTCCGTCAGAGTTGATTGGTGACTAAATTGCAAACCCAAATTAAGCCAGCCCCACTGTGGGGCAAGTGAGGGTGTGCTAAGAGTTTGTGGTGTCATATCCCTCTGTGCCCTTAATATGCATACAAAACCATGCTATCATCATATCAGTTCATCCATCCATATATCTATCTTTTCCTTTGATCTATTTGATGTCTATAAAGTTGTAATCGCTCTTCCTGACACTAGGTTTACCAAGCATGGGACAGGTAAATCAAGACATGGGTTTGTACCTTTCTGTGACTTTTTTACTTTTGTTGTCTATTTGTCTATCTGGATCAGCCCATCCATCCTTACATTTTTTGGCTCTTTATTTCATTTTACTTGTGTTTTTTGTTGTTGTTTTTTTATGGTTTTTGTTTGTTTATTTATTAATTTATTTTGTTTGTTTGTTTGACTGTGTCATTTTCATTTCTTTAGTTAATTGTGAATTTTTGCGGACAATCACATTTGGAGGGGGAGCAGTCATGCCATTTACGGGGGCTTTGCCCCCTTCTTGCCCATACCTTTATACGGCAATGCTCAATAGTTCCCCTCAGAGTGAGTGCGTCTATGTGTGACCCTGCAATGAACTGAAGCAGCCAGCGTATACTCCAGTACAAAGTGCACAGGACCAAGCAAAAATAAGTGATAGATGGAGAGATCAATACAGTCACTGACAGAGTCACTTGTGTATTTGTAGTATTATTTTATAGGAACAATGTTTTCCTTTCTTTTTTATGTCCATGCAAAATTCCTTAATGATGTTTATGTGTCATTGACTAACTTTTGAAGTATGATTGGGTTATTACTTTTAATCACCCATCTTTGCTTTGTCCAATTGTATTCACTAGGGGGAGCAAACATAAAATATTTAAAATAATGGTGCACTCCTTGAAATGTTTGTATGTCTGTATGCGAAAGATATAAAAATCTACAACTTTTATACTATCAGAAGCTAAAAAAAAACAATATTCTACTTAGAATTTATTGCAAAGGAATTGCAAAAATGTGGATTTTTTTCAAATGTCGTTATTTGGAAGCAGAGCCTTTGTGAATAGAAAAATAAACTTTATTTTGAGCAGAGAGACTGTGGTTTTTTTGTGCCTCACAAACATCATTTTGCAATTTGACGTATCTTTAATTCTTCATGCTTGGACTTCATGGTGTTTGCTTGTCCGGAGTTGATTAGCAAAAAGATGAATGAATCATAAAAAGACACGCTAGAAGCGTTTTCTCTGAGGGACACATCTGCTCCTCTACAGAGAAGTTCATAATACATTTTTCAACTTTCTTTGAATAATTTGACATATTGCTAAATATTAACAGTAATCATTTCAAAGCTGATAACAGGAATAAAAAATACTGATAAAACAAGATGCCTCATTTTATCTGTTGCCAGATTTTCAAATGAATTAATTCCTGAGATGCTCCTCGCAGAAACTTCTAAGAATTACCAAGAACGCTCTGCACGGCTTGCTCTGTTCAAGTTGCTTTTGGCTCCCTATCCACCCCTCCATGCCCGTATCCCTCAACTTGCACTTACCCCGCCACTCTTCTTTTTTTCCTGTTCCCCGCTCCATGTTTTTTTTTTTTTTTTTTTGCTTGTTTGATATATTTCTTTCCTCCCATCCACCATCATATTCAAAGACTTATACAATATACATGTTCCATCTGGTCAAACTTGGTGAACTTAAATATACCTGTCAAGTGCAACTTTAAAGTTTCCTTTGCAACCTCTACTGAGTCTCGCCCAATCCACCAAGGCTTTAATTAAAAAGCAGCCCCAGTTCCAGGATGTGCTTCTAAATGAGGGAGTTTGCGCTGGCAGACGAGGAGCTGGGGTCTTGCAGTGGGACCCGGCTTGTGGCTTTCATCACTTCCACTCCACGGCTCTGAAGTTCCGGAGAGGCATCTGTCTGACTGGAATTGGGAAGATGGAGAGATGAAGAGTGAGAAAAATGTAGGGAGAGAAGAAATGAGGAAGCAAGACAGGGGGGGGGGGGTGTTGGTGCAGCCCATGTGGGGGCAGACACCATGCTTTTGTTCTGACTGAATCAGGGAAGTGAAATGTGTGAAGTATTGGAGACTTTTCTGCATTTGTGAGGAGGTTTGGAAGGCAAGTTTCTGTCACATGTTTGATTATAAATCAAACTATTTTTCCCAATTATTCTTATTTTCTAGACTTACTTATAGCTTTAATTGATATCTCACGAAAGTACAGGTTAAGTTTCTTTCCGTTCCTTTCTTTAAAATTAAAATTTAAAGTTTGTCAAAGATTTTGATTTAAAATTCAATTTTTTGTTCTTGAACAAGTTAAATAAGAGTTTGTGGAATTAATAGACAGACAGACAGTAAAACAATTGTTCATTTTTAGGCTATTTGTAGCCTTTTGGCCAATGCCTACTTTTTTGTAAATTCATGTTTATCAGTTGTTTATGGAAATAGCAATGTCCCCTTAAAATAAACTAATCTAATTTACAGACAGAAAACAATGGAAACAATTATTTCTACCAAAAGGTCTTTCCATTTTAATCAAAATATTAATAAAATTTTTATTGCTTTGGAAAAAATATTGGATTATACATAATTTTCAGAAATAAAGTTTTCACTTATATAAACAGTAAAATTTGAAGGTATTTTTTTATTTTCTTGTTTATTTCTTCTTTTTAATACCAGTTTTACTTTTACGGTGGATGTAAAAGTTTGCTCTTTGTAGCTCTGACAACCAAACCGTATGAAGTTCTTCTGATCAACTTCAGATTACAGAAAAACATTTACATTCTGGAGCGCAACTCTTCAAAAAGCAAAGCAACTGTGACATCTAGTGGTTCATCACTTAAAACACTTTGTGTTGCTTTTACTCACAATTTTGCCTTCAGTAAATGTTTTAGAAAGAATGTTTTTGTTGGGAAAAAATGTATAAAAAGAATGCATAAATGTTCTGGAACAGTTTTTTAGAACTTTCTGGGACAGGTTTTCCTCAAACATGTTGTCTTTCTTCAAAATTTTAGAAAGGAAAAATTGGACTGACATAAAAAATACTTGTTTAAAAAAATATTTTTGGAGAAAATGTATATGGTTCAGAACATGTCAAACAGATTACAACATCATTTTCAAAACAGTTATTTGTGCTCCTTAAATTGTGTTTGTTTTGCAAACATTCCTTCCTGTTGTGGCTTCCGTTCTTCTATTTAAAAGAAACCAAAAGGTTAAAACCTTTTGTGCACCAAATGTCCGATGTGAGGAGAGTTTTTGCTTTCAAAATGAACACTTTGGTTATTGTTTTTAAAAGATTACAGACTGTAGCATCGTCCACAGTTTGATGCTTCTGGGCACAAAGCCAAAGCTCACTGAACTCCAGGATGGGTTAGAAATTTCTCATGCATGTTTTCCGTAGCAGAACTTACTGGTCTCGAAGCTTGTTTTTTTTTTCTTTGCACAACTTTGGTGCCTGTGTGGTTTCTAGCTGCAAAGAGTAGATAAAGCACAAGAATAGTTACAAGACTTACAATAAAGCTTTGTCATAGGGTCTCCACCTAAAAGGAGCAGTGCATGTGTTTCTGAAAGGATTACCTAAAGTACAGCTGAGCAGCTGCCACTGAGAGCTTAAATAAACACGATGACAGCGATCTTTCTAAATACACTTTGCCTTAATTCTGGAATGGAAGTAGATTTTAGATCCCCTCCATCTGAATCACCACTAAACCAGCTCCCTTTCTGACACCACATCAGCTGTTAACTAGCCTCTTGAGTGACATATTTAACCTTCCTCTTGTGTTTGCTTTCTGTTACCATGGCTTTTTGGTAACAGGTCGGTTTTGACCCAAACATTAAATCAGCTATGAAATACAATAAAACCATTATTCACATAATTCTTTTAATCTTTTAAATATATTGTTGGGCCTCTTTATCCATTAAAAATGACATGTTTCGTTGTTTTTGATTTGGGCCTTTTGGCCTTAAATCAGCATAACCCTCAGATTCAATTTTAGAAAAATGGTAAAATATACCCAAAAAATTCACTTTGCTGTGTTACATGAATATCACTAAGGCACATTACAATTCACTTCTTTAAATGTATTTATTTATTTATTTACCAATGGTAACATTAACGGTATTGGTGTCAGTACCACCCCATATATATGAGCTTTATAGAATGTCATTTTCCCCTATGGGTAGAAAAAATTGAATATAAATACAAATAAAAAGCAGAATAGGTCAGAACAAAAAATGTAAATTTGCAAGGATAAGCAAACAACAACCAGTCCATTTTGTTAAGCTAGAAGTTATTGACAGACAATTTTTTTTTATGCTTTTATGCATTAAAAACAAAAACTGGGAAGAAGCCGACCGCAACACAAGAAAAAGGGTAAAAGCAAATTTGTGCTACAAATAATTAACCTCTTGTACTTTATTTCAGTGTTTGGCAGTATTGCTCAATGTTACTTCTATTTGGGTTGTTTTTTTGAAGGAGTTTCATTTGTTTTAATGTTTGAACAAATGCTGCTGTGGATTTTCTGCTTTTTCCTTCTATTTATTTAATGGATGATAATCCTCACAGAATGTGAATCAGTCTGTGTTTTTATCCTCTATTATTCCATAAATATGATCAGTCAAATTTTAACACAAAAATATTTGTTCGACCTGCTGTTAACACTCAATTTACTAGATTTCTGTATATTCACAAATTGAAGCCAAGTAAAAACTATTTTCAAACTATTTTGCTGCAGGTACTCCACAGAAAGTAATTGTTATACAAGCATCGTTTGCAAAAATTGTGTTTATTTTCTGCCACATTAACATTTAAACCTAAATAAAAAGCCAAATACCTCAGAGTTTCGTGTTTTACTTAGAATTATTTTCTTTTTTTTTCTTTTTGACCAAGCCTTTACAAAGAAATTGCTACCGTATGTATTTTTGGGAAACATGAAAAGGAATGAGATGTTTGTTATTGTAAACATAAATTTAAACGTATAAACATGTAAACATATTTAGGCTTAATTTTTTATTTACATAGTTTTCAGAAGAAAAAAAAGGGTAGTGGGGGAACAGTGTGAAAGAAAAAGATGGAGACAAAAGTGAAAGAAAGAAACTATGGGAATGTTTGTGCAAATGTCTTATCTGTAGCATGTATTCACAAAAACAAAAAAAGAAAAAAAAATGCTCCCTGGAGATGAACACTGAACTTAAAAGAAAAACATCATGACTACTGCAAGGCTCATGGCTGGAAATCATTTGTGGCAGATCTGTTGGCAGACATTCTATGGACAAAGTGAGGTTATATTTGTGTCTGCTTTCTTCAGACCATACCAGCTCCACCACTGACAGATTATCAGTAAGTCATGTGGGGCTCAGGGGCTCAGCACATGCAAATGCAGCCATAACGGGGAATGCAGTTGGTTTTAATGGTTGGAAAAAATTATTTTAATGTTGTTTAACCCTGAAAATTCACTTTAAAAAAAGGTATTTATCATTTTTACTACAAATTTTTACTGATGTATCTCACTGTAGAACTTTTAAACACTACACCTTTAGTAATGGTTTTGAACTTTACTTTAGAGGTCAAATATGTGCATCTTGCCCACAAGGAGAACTGATACTAATAGCAACAAAACAACAAGAAAAAGTAGGATAAGACTGTGTTAAGGTTAAACCAGTTCTCTTTTAGACCCCCAGTCTCGAATCACACACCAAGGACCAACTACTGTTCACCAACATTTTACTGTTTCCTTCCTTTTTTCCCTAATAAATGTACATTTTCTTAAGTATTCGCCATTAATAATTTCCAATGGGATTACTGGAAATTAAACCCAAACGAACAAGGTAAATAAATCATGGTTCTGCACATTTAAGTCAAGCAAGGGAAGCAAAACATGGTTGTTCATACACAGTGTTTTCCTAGTGTAATGAAATCACCCCATGCTTGGTACATGGGAACTCCTTTGAGGTTTTGGAGTCTCTCAGTGAAAGGCTCTGCAGGTCAAAGTGCCGGCAGTTTTTCTTGGACATGTCATGAGACTGCACATGTTATGCCTGGGATTAGAGTCTCTTCGAAGGAAAAGAATAGTTACAACAGTTCAGAAAAGAAAAGGAAATGTTAAGTGTAAACTTTTCTCATTTCTGGAGTTCGCACAAGTAAAAGGAGGGCGTGTCACATTCATCAAATCCTGGAGTTCACTGCACATTTTAAGGAATGTGTTTATTTATTTATGGGGGTTTTAAAGTGTGTAATATAAGTTAGTCTCAGCTTTCTTTGTTCATTGATGGAGCAGTTAAATGTATTTATGCTCATAATTATTAGACAAAAGCTTATAATTCCATGCACACTTGAACTTATTTATTGAGTTTAACATTCATGTAAGCAGCGTAATATTTACAGGGGAGGTCTTGTTTTTGTGTTTTATATGTTTGGTATTGTTGTGTTTATCATAACATAAAGTTTTTTCTCTCATTGTGCTGCAACTGGAAATGTAATTTTCTGTTGTTGAACAGATATAAAACAACTCCAAGTTAAAGTCAAAATTCCCTAAATTGTCAAACACCTGAGTTTGACAGTAAATGAACAAAAATATAAAAAAAATGTATCCACTTATGATGTGAAAAAAAACCTCTAACATGGAGGGCTTTAAGGTGCTTGGAGATTTTGTGGCAGACCTGATTATAAGTTAAGCAGTGGAGATAGTCAGTGACCCCTTACATAATAAAACAGCTGAGCAGGACTTTTTAAATGCAAAAAGCGGGAAAAAAAGTCTTATCCACCAATGACAAACATTTTTAATTATCTGAAGCCACAGAAATCACCCTAACAGCAGCATGATAGCAAAGCAGTGATAACATTACATATTCAATATTTTATGCACAAGTACAATGTTTTACTGGGTCACTAAATTCAAATATTTCTTGAAAATTCCTCAAACTGAAGATTTCCTGTTTTTATTTTTTTCCCTTTTTTTGCTATTTGGTTTGATGAGCAGGCGTATCCACATTTAAAATGCCTTATTTCTTAGCTTCTCTTCTTATTTCAATGACAATCCATTTGAATATATTAAGATTATTTTAATTATTTTTTGTTAGGTTTGAACTGAATCTTATATTAAATCAAACCATTACCCCTAAAAGTATACTTATCATCTCTTATGTTGTTTAGCATTGCCACTCTGCATGGTTCAGAAAGTAAATACGGCTGGCTTGAGTTCGCTGTTTTCTGACAGATTTCAAACGCTGTCTGCTGTAATAAATAATCTGAGAGCAGACATGAGCAAAAGCGGACCTCCTGCTGGCGTGGAGTTTCAAGTCCATCCTCGGGTTAGACATATTGATGGCTATTGCCCATTTGAGCCAAGATCTAGCAGGCTCAGGTCATTAGCCTGGCTGCTGGGGCAATCACAGCAGATGGAGGTGGAGGTATATGGCTGTAGGCTGTACTGTGATCCAAGACTTCTAAACATGGACTCTATTCTCCTCTGAGGCTCCCTAACCACAGGAAGCCTCTCATGCAGCAGCCCTCATGATCTTAACCTTACAGCCTCAATGCACCTTAACACATTCTTCTCAGTTTCACCAATAAATAAATAAATATGTGACATCATGTTTTGTATGGCAACAAAGGAGAAGCAGGATTAAAGTATCGATCCGGTGAGGCTTTTTTCTTGTTTATGATGTCTGTGTTGTCTCTGTGACTGGAGCCAGCCTATGGATTTTTTTAATGATGCAACTTCAATAAGGACAGACACAATCAAGTTCTCTTCAAATGGATTATGTCATTGGAGAGATTATTAAGGCTAAGAAGGTTTCAGAAGCATCTCAAATGTAAAGACGCAGAAAACAAAAAGGAACTGAATTAAAAACACATTATATTTAAGTAATTTGACTCTAAAAACTGCTTCAAAATTAGGTTTAGACTTTCCCTGTATGTCAATTTTAGATGGTTGAATCCAAAATCAGCATAGATGATCAACGATAACAGGAAAAAGATTGCAACTGTTTACATATTGTATACTGGTCATTTGGTTCACATAAAATATAATGAAAAGTTTCACAATCAAAGGTAAAATTGTTCTTACAGTTTTATAGGCTAATTTCAATTAATTTTGTTTCTTTCCCCAATAAAATATCCCAATAATATGGTGACTCCTCTGCTTCTTTGGGACTGATGCTGGAAACAAACAGCTGGTAATGAAATGTGGACTAGTGAATCCCCAATATTGTAGGTCAACTTCTGACATGGAGAACTGTGCAGCAGACATGTCTGCATCTGCACATGTTCACCCACATTTCTAAACCTCCAGTACACTTTTTATACCTGCCTATATGCACTGTGTCAACTCAGCTTTAATGACAAGGTATAACAACAGCAGGCCTCATGAAAAACTGGATGGGTATTGCTCACGTTAAATAGTAGGGGCAAGCATCAAAAAGGCAAATTAGGATGCAGAGTTATAGAGTTATGTATGTTTTTATTTTTATTTAAAAGAGTTTAAAAGTTACATTCATAGGGAAATATAACATTTTTGAGAGCTTCACCTGATGGAGTCATGTTTAAATCTGATGCAAAAAGAATATTCCATATGCATTCATTGTCATAAAGCGGTAAAATATAAATGTTTGCTTTAGAGTTTATCAAAATCATAGCTTTTCAAACAAAGACGATATCAGACAGAAAGGCAACAAGCAAGTGACAAAGTTTCTTGTCCAGCACATTTGGTGTGTGTTAAAATGAGATTTTTAGTTTGTGTCACGCTGATAAACAAGCTTCCTGGCATTAATTGTCTTCACAGGTGGGCCTCAAAGCCTCCCTCCACCCTCAGGGCTGATCAAGGGTCGCATTAGTAAAAGTCAAAGGTCAGTTTGATGCTTCAGGCTAATTGATTTGAATAGTGCTTATTCATGCATATCTCATGAATCACATCTTAAACAGCTAACCAGAGTGATTATTTATGTTTCTGAGCACTGTGGAACTCCTAAATTATTCTACAAAGCTAATGTTTATTGTTTTACATCAAATCTGTCATTAGAGAGGAAAATAACATTGTTTGTAATAACAGAAATAAAAAAAAGAGTTAATGAATTCATCTTTGCTAACTATTTTCTTACAAGCTCAGTTTGCTACATCTAAAAATATGAGGACATTTAAGGCACATCGCGAATGCCATCTCAGCCTCTACACACAGATAATCTCTGCCAGATGGTGTCGGTCTGCTCTCCCCCTAACCTTTGACTCCCCCTCTCCCTGTCTCTTACTCATATACTCTAGGGAGAACAACAAGAATCGGAGAGTTGCTCAGAGGAGAAAAATTCAGTAGGAGGTTGCGCGAAGTGCCAGATGATGCTGAGAAATCCCTGTGGTGTATTAATCAACATGCAAAACAAACAAAATAAATCACAAAAATGAATGAATGGACGCAAAGTTCAAATATTTGCTGTGCTGAAACGGGCTTGGATAGCATGTTGATACTGAAGGTCACGTGGTCATTTCTGCTTCACATAGACATACATGAAATAGAAATGCTTCTATGCTTTTGTTCTATGCTGGTGATGAAAATAAAATAATTTCAGGTCTTACTTGGCAAAAACCTTAAAAAAATCTGTTTGTGAAACATTATTCAAATTATTGTAAATCAGGAACATATATAAAAACGCCTTTGGAAAAAGCTTGTAAGTGTGACGTAAAAAATTACCACAAAGTTCCTGCTCCGCTCCATTCTGATGCAGCCACTTGTAGACAACTAGGTCCACGTATGTCATCGTCCAAGCTGAATTTTGGCTCCCAAACTGTACGGCTGGATAGCTCCAATATTGCTCGCCATTTCTGTTGCACCAGTAATGTCAGGTTGGGGTTGTGAGGGGCTGTAAGCTAGCAGGATGATGATGGATGATGGGAAGGGTTACTCCACACCAACAGTCTCACCCACAACTCAGAGGTGAATTTCTAATGAACTACTGCCGCTCTACAGACACTGTGTCCCAGAAAATGACACAGGTTTTTTGATTTAGCCTAACACACTTTTATAATACATGATGATGAAACTCCATTTGCAGATGAGTTAGAACACATTTGCTGTAGAAAATTCCTAGGTCATAATGTAATCTCGAATCAGATTGTTACCTAATCCAACAGCAGACACTTGTCTTGGGACAGTAATGTTGCATTGAGGAAAACCTTGACAAAGCAGGTAATTTCTCTTGTGAATAAGGTTAAGTATGCACACAAGTTACAATAAAATGTAAACAGCAACATGGCAAAATGTATTATTACTTTTGATAGGCACTTATTGTCTCGACAGAATTAACATGATAAACACAGTGAAGTAGACAACTTGAGTTCAAGAGGTCAGTTTCCAATAAAACCAGAGGTCATTTGTGCATGTGGCCATTTTTAATGACTCCGAGCTTTGGGACCTCACTGTACTTATTCGTGAAGCAGCCCATGGTAACTGTAAGTAGCATGGTTACATGGCTGTTCTTATTATAGCTCACCATTAGAGTAAGTGCTCTTTACAAGCACAGTGCGGCATTTGAAAGGGTATTGAAAAAACTGTTGCTAAACTATTTTTTGTGAGGCAAAACTTTATTGGAACTAATGAATACATTTTCATAGTTCATGAGTTAAGATAAATTTCCATTACCAATGCAACCCCAACCTTAACTTTATTAAAGATTTAATTATTTACCAATAAGGAATATTTTTGTCTTAGTTGATAATTCACTTATAGTAAAAAAGATATAGGATTACATAACTGTTTGAAGGCAGAAAGGAACACTATTTGCAATCAAGGGAAATAAGTGGAAGGATTAAGTGTTCTGCAGAGAGGAAAAAGGCAGGGTAAAAATGTTTGTTCAGCTGATGGTAGGAAACGATTTTGAGCAAAACATACACAATGTTGGTGGACCAGCCGTCACAAGGCGATCTTCACCGCACAACACGATTTCAATGAATCAAACTCTGACTATTGACTGCATAAAGAATATTTTAATCTCCGTAAAATCCTATTTTTTGTCTACATTGTTTTCATTGGAGAAATAGGGCACTGAAATGACTGCTGTGTCGCACATTCCAATAATTAAACTGACCCAGAACACATCTGGAATTGCAAGAAGGAAACTCCATCAGCATGTCTTGACTGAAGTCTGTTATTTTTTCTTTCTGGCCATTTCGTCCACACAGCTGTGTTTACATTGAGCATGCAACGCTTGAATTGTCCAAAGATGCTCTACGGACCCAGTGTATCAGGGTCAGCAGGTATTTATATAGTATTATGATGAGGAAGAAAAACACATGCATAAACAGGATCTGTCCACAAAAACACAGCACAAAAATGTCTGAGCTGACTTTAATCTCGGTGGGTTTGGCATGGAAATATAATGTTGTAGATATTCTTAGCACGCAGTCATGAGGTCTCCTGATTGTGGGAAACTAAATGTGATGGCCCGAGACTCTTGACACTTATCAATGAATGCTTTCAGGGTCTCCCTGGTTAAAGAGAGACAGTTGGTGGAAACTTGCTCTTGTTGCAACAGCCAGAATGATTTCCTATTTGTTGCCAAACTGACAGAATTGAGTTTTTAAAATGTAAAACTTTACTGGAAACAAGACAATAGTGATCATTTAGAAGTTGATTTAAAATACATACCAGGTATCCACAAATCTTGAAACCTATTACATGTCTAAAAGTCGACTGGATCAGTTATGCAGTGGAAAGTCCATAAAAATTGAATGATTTAGTGTTTTTTGTGCAGACAACAATGCCAAATATGGCTTTTAACTATTCACAGAAAAGTATTTTTGGAACTATAGATGACAACCAATTGCTGCAAAGCAATAATCAATTTTGCTCCTCCTTATAAGGTTAAGGTTGCAGAATTCCCCTCAATTCTAGTTACCGTAACGTTCATTCCGTGGATGTGCCCTGTCTTTACTAAAGCAACTACTCTGCTCAATAGGAGGAACCTGGAGGAGTTAAGCTGCAACTAATAGTTAACGCACAAGTCTCCAAAATATTTTGAAACAGTAGCAGGAATTTACGGAGCTTTGCTCTTATGGAGTTAATTCAGTCTCAATAATCAGAAATGCACACAACCGGTTTTACAAATGCACACGCTCCGATTCACAAATGTCATTTTATGCAAACGTGAAAAATAAATTCGGAAATACACACCCTGTGTTTCACAAACACACAGATTGTGTTTCACACATGCACACTAAATGTTTTACAAATGCACAATAAGTGTTTCTCACAAATGTGCACACTGTATTTCACAAAAACATTTTAGAAATTCACAATAAATGTATCAGAAATACACAGTAAGTGCTTCACAAACATGATTTTTAGTTACACATGTGATGTGAACTCACAGATCATTCGAACTGCAGACTGTGCATTCAAAATCCCGTTCTCGTTTGTGAATCTCCCCGTGTGTGTGAGAGAATTTTCTACGGTGAATATTGAGACTCATCTGACGGAGCGGGTCAACTAATGTCACCATTGGCTAGTGAATCTGTCAATCAAACTCATCGGCAAAGCAGGCGGGTTCGCTTTTAACCAATCGAATGGCCCCTTACACTCCTCACTTTCAAAGTGACGAGGGAGGGAGCTGTTCAGCACAGCAGTTGAAAGGACGCGGGCGGCAAACATGGCGGAGAGGTCTTCTGAACGGGATCAGTCTCAGCCCGTAAGTAATGCATTTATTTGATCATTCCCTCGTTGTACGTCCTGTAATGTTATTGAATACCAAGTTGAAGCGTTCTCCTTTGCCAAGTGACATGTGTGAATGCTTTATGAACACTGCAGCCGAGTCGTTTGCAGAGTACCCCCACCGCAAATTAGCTCAGCTTTGTTTTGCTTAGCCTGTGCAAGTTGTGTCTGTGTGAGTGTGAGTGAAGTTCAAGCCGGTGTCGGTTCAAGCTAGCGTCTATAGCCAATGATCTGTAGGTTCTTAACATGATTCATAAGGAACTAAGGGGAAAAGCATGCCGGATTTACAGAAGCAAAGAAAGTTTAATAAAAAGTATTGATTTGGAGACGGCGATTTGTTTAAACACTGATGCTATGCTATGCTAACTAGCTAGTTGTTCCGTGTGCTGCCTTTATGTAAACGCGATCCGGGTTAAAGTTAGACACAGCATTTTCACAACCCAGACTTTAAGACGGGGTGGATATGTGCAACAAAGTTAATTCATATGACATTCATGAAAACGGCATTTTTTAAATATAACAGACGTGAATCCACTGTTGAATGAAAGAAGCCTCATTAAGTTTCTAACGTTAGAACCCGTATTCATTGTGATGACCAGCCCTGTGAGATTGTGTCAGAGTGACAGCCACTAAAATCCCCGTATCTCTTTACTTCCAATGACGTAATGACAAGAATCCCAAACATTATGTTTTTAGGCTGTTTTGTAGTCGATAAGTAGTCACAGAAAGGGCGGATGGGAGAAATCAGCTGTCAACAGTGATTTGAGTAGAAGTTACTGTAAGTATTACACACAGGCTTCCTGTGATCAGTGTCTTGTCTCGGATTTTTTTAAAGGTGTTCTTTACTACAAGCTCAAGTAATCATAGCAAGAGTGTTTTAAAAAAATTCCCCTTTCATATATTTGAAAATTATGTAATTTAAGATAAGACAGCTAAATGATCTAATCCATGTTTGTTGTGTTTTTATTTATTCTCTAGGAATTACTGAAGCGTTACAGCGTGACAATCTTTTGTTCCTCGTGCCATCAGGCAATACAACTCTCTGGCAGGGCATCTTACAAGTAATTTCTTTTAATTTTACCCACTGATTTTCCAATTATTTACCTTTTTTTATCAATCTTTTTATTTTGTGATATTTCTATTTGTAATGCATGTGTGTTTATGTGTTTTTTTAAGATGGCCATTTTAAAAAATTTTCCTCAGGGATTATTAAATACCCTTCTATTCTATTCTATTTCATATTTTATCATCCTATTGTATTACTGTTTTACCTGTCAATTGGGAATTTAGCATTTTTGCCGCCGTAAACATCTGTCAGTTGAAAGTATTTGTACTTGTATTCCATGTATCCTGTACCTGAAGATAGCAAAGAACAACTGTGCAGACACCCACTTGGCCTTCTTCAGTGACGCTGTGAACGTTTATGGCTTTCCTCTGAGGTATTCATGTCATTCATAAAGAAATATTTTATTCACATATCAGGCAGTATAAGTACTTGGTTATTTGTACAAAAATAAAATTACTTTTTTTAGACTCCTCTCCATAAACAAAGGCAACTCTAAAACTCTTTCCCCTCATGAATAACATTTTATCCCCCCCCCCCCCCCCCCTAACAGTCTCTCTCACCTCATTTTTTCCCCAGTGATACATGTAACCCACTCCTGCAATTTTTTTAACCTAGAAATTCTACTTATTGGCATCATACATAAGAACATTACATTTTAAACTGATGTGTACCGTATTTGCGATGCATTTGTAATTATGTGTTTGAGACATGATTTTCATGTTATTGTCCGGGTGAGAGGAGATCACGGAGGAGAACATGTGGGCATAGCCGAGTTAATGCTCACAGTACGTACAACTGACACAAACGGCTTCATTGTGGGAAAAGTGTACGCACAATCAACGGTGAGTTGAACCTAGTTTTAGAAGCTTTAATATATACACAGGGCTCCAGACTGCGTCCATTTGGTCGCATTTTGCGACCAAAATTTGAGAGTGTGCGACTGAATTTTACACCCAGTCGCACATGTGCTACCAGTAAATTTGCCTCCTCCACCCTCCGTATTTTTTATACATTAAACATGAAAGGAGCACGTCAATGATCGATGAAATGAGAGATGAAATCATCAATGAGACGCGAGCGCACACGCACGCAGACAGACACACACACTCGCGCGAATACTCATGAGACTGGAGCACACGCGAGCACACACTCGCGTTTCATTGAGTGATGCCTGAGGCGGCCAATGCGTCTGAGAAGAATAGGGAAAGTCACTGCAAGTGGCTAAAATATGTGGAGGGGCGGGGCCTAGAGATAATCGAGCGCGCGTAAACATCCGTGGGAAGGAAACGGAGACAAATATCATCACAACCTGATATGTGCGTCTGAGCTATGAGCAAGCGAACTATTGATTCGTTCTTCCGACCTGCAGCTAGTGTACCAGTGACAGAGTGTACAGCAGGGGTCTCAAACTCGCATGAAATCGAAGCTGCAGCGAGACTGAAAGAGACCAGGAATTAGGAGTTGTCCTTAACATTCAATTTCGTTTTAATATGCCTCTCCCCCTAAGTATGAGCTGTGATATTACATCTTTTATAATTATTTTAATGTTTTGTAATGGATGTAGCCTTTTTTTAATCAGTTGGTATTTTAAATTATTTTAATTGATCAGTGAACTACAAAAAACCCATCAGGACGCATGTCCCATAATGCATTGTTTTGTAGTCTGTAGGGCAGCTTTTAGTCAGTTCAATACTACATTTCCAGCTGCGTTCGCTCTGATTGGTGTCTTGCTCTCACCCCTTTCTCGGGATATTTTTGTTTTGATTGACAGGTGATGTTGGAGCAAAAACAAAAATATACGTCACACACCAGGTGATCTGTGCAGTGTTGCGTCCATCTGGGTGATCTCAAACACGCTTATTGTGCATCTTGGCTAAACCTATTTGGTGTCACCAACATGAATTTCCATCCTCTAATATTTACATACATTTACATACATTTAAGTATTGTTTGAAACTGTGAAATTACGAAAGGTTACTACGGTAATCACTTGTTACTAAAAACTTTTTTTATTCTAAATGTATGGTATTTTTTATCCTATTTTTACTTAGTTGTACTGTCGTGACAGCGATGGTGCTGTCAGTTTACCTTCATGTTGCATCTTCAAAAGTGCAGAATAAAATATGACACTGAATTAGAAACAGCACATTGTAATTTCTGCATCTATTATTAAAGTATTTATTTGTAATACAGTGGAAATTAGTAGATTTGGTTAGAATGTTGATTTACGGTATGCGCCCCTAAATTTTCTGGTTGTGCCCCTAAAATTTTCAGTTAGGGGCCACTATGCTCCTAGTGAAAAAAGTAAGTCTGGAGCCCTGATACATAAAAGTGAATGATGTATTAAAAATAAATCTGACAATATAATATTTCTTTTTGCTTTTTTCCAAATACAGGATTGAGCTCTTCTGGTGTGATGTCTTCGTGAGTGTTACTGGTTTATATTACAACATCCTGCACTCTCCTGAGGACCAAGACTTGCTCAATATCAGTCACATCACGTATTCTGCTGCCATTACATTTTTCTACCACGCATTCAGGCCAGTTTGGATGTCTTTAGTGACGCGTGGGACACCCATCCAATCAGGACGGAGCAAAGCATGACACCAAATCAGCTGTGGCAGTTGGGCTTGACCCAGAACCCTGTTTCTGATCCCCGGGTAAATGCTTTATTTAATCTCACTGTACTGGACAACTGATTTGTGTGCAGTTTGACTAAAGTGGAAAGTATCAAGAAGAGTATCATGAAATCATAATGACTACAGTGAATTTTCATCGAAAATGAATGAAAAGGATTATTGTTGTGTGGTGCAAACTTCTTCCACTTTCGGCTTCTCCCATCAGGGGTCGCCACAGCGAACGAGTCGCATGGTAGATTTGGCAATGTTTTTTACGCCGGATGCCCTTCCTGACGCAACCTTCTCAAACCGGGCTTGGAACCGGCAGAGGTAGAGAAGGGAACAGGGAGCAGCCCGGAGTCGAACCCTGGTTTCACGGACGGCAGGCGCTGCAAACCAGCACGAGCTAAACCGGCTGCTCATTGTTGTGTGGTGCAAACAATTTCCCTAAATTGTTTGTTTGTAGGAAGAATAGCACATCTGCAAGTTCAAAATGCATCACAATGCATGGCATTATGAGCCATCAGATGTACTAATGTCACTACTTTGTTAAGGTTCACTTATTTGCAAATTATAAACAGTTATGGAGATATGAGGTCTGTCTGCAAGCAACAGTATAAGTTATTATTAGTCGGTCACTGTTCCTACATAATCTAAAACACAAAAAAACAGTGCTGTTCATAAACAGTATCTTTTTTTTTTTTTTTTTTTGTCAGGGTATGCTGGCTCCAGAGATTGAATGGGAGGAGAGTGGATCCATGACTGAACCTCATCCTGGGATCAATGTCCTGGTATGGGACAGTCCTCTTTTGGGTCCACAAATGTTGGAACTGCAAGACGACATCAATCCATTGTGGAATTCACACCGTTTGGGAGTGGACCTACATCTTTACTGTCCAGTGTGTTTAGAACTTAATTTAGGCGACATAATTTCATACAGAAGAAGAGAGACTGAGGGGAGCAAGACAGAGTTCAAATCAATACTGCTGTATTGTTCAAGGGACTTCATTGTATGTAAGGAAGTTATGAAAATTAGTTCCAGTTTAAATAAAATTCAAATCAGTAGAGATCCCACATTTGCTTAAATTTTGATGTTTTAATCTGTCCATGTTTTCACTGAATTTTACTCTGCAATAAAGGGTGAATGTTTGCACTTTGTTGTTCTATGACCATCTTTTGTTGTGTAGTATTTAACCAGCTATAAAACCCAGAGAGATGAGGATCTTTTTTGCAAGGGTGACCTGGCCAAGAGGTGTATATGTATATGGTTACAATATAAAATCACTGACATTTGAGTTATTAAAAAAATAAAATTAAGGTCAAGCAAAGTGACTTCGGGCTGAGAAGGGGAGGTGTATTGGGTATCTGTGATTGACAGTGAGATGAACTTAAGGTAATGTAGTCCCACTGCGTGGTACGGAGCAAAGTGATGCCAGTTTCTCCACAACACCTGTGGAAGTTGAAGATTTTTCTCCTCCACCTTCATATGATCAAAACCGTGTCTGAGTGTTGAAATGACGCTAGCATGAAAGCTAAGAGAATAACGTACAAACAATCCCGAGTGAAACATTCATTTTAAATCTCATGACCAGTACAGAGTTCGATGGATTCAATGTCAACTGCATTCAACCAATGTTGCCTTGCTTCCAGGTCCACTGAAAAGTTGCACAAGCCAGTAATTTTTGACAACCGAAGGCAATAAACCGACAAGCCATGCTAAGGCTAACACGCTAACGACCGACTGGTACAGAATCAAAAAAGGGCGGGGCTTTTGCCACCCGCAGAAAGCGTAGAGAAAGTGTAAGGGGCCATTCGATTGGCTAAAAGCGAACCCGCCTGCTTTGCCGATGAGTTTGATTGACAGATTCACTAGCCAATGGTGACATTAGTTGACCCGCTCCGTCAGATGAGTCTCAATATTCACCGTAGAAAATTCTCTCACACACACGGGGAGATTCACAAACGAGAACGGAATTTTGAATGCACAGTCTGCAATTCGAATGATCTGTGAGTTCACATCACATGTGTACCTAAAAATCATGTTTGTGAAACACTTACTGTGCATTTCTGATACATTTATTGTGAATTTCTAAAATGTTTTTTGTGAAACACAGTGTGCACATTTGTGAGAAACACTTATTGTGCATTTGTAAAACATTTAGTGTGCATTTGTGAAACACAATCTGTGTGTTTGTGAAACACAGGGTGTGTATTTCCGAATTTATTTTTCACGTTTGCATAAAATGACATTTGTGAATCGGAGCGTGTGCATTTGTAAAACCGGTTGTGTGCATTTCTGATTATTGAGACTGAATTAACTCCATATGCTCTTGTGTAGCTGGGATTTCAAGCATGTCCAAAAACTCAGGCAAGCAAAGCTCTCGTAATTGTCACAGTCACCATAGTTGTCTGTAAACAATCTTGATTTAGTTTACAGAAGTCAGAAAATAAGAAAACAACCAGAAGACTTTTTAAAGGTCTGATAAATAATTGGATATAGAAACAGCGATATGACATGGTGAGTGTCACAATCACTCAAAGCTCACATGTAGTTCACTAAAGTCTTACTGTAGAGTACTTCAGAGAGATGCAAATAAAACATTTGAGTACTGCAGGTGACCTCGGATAAAAGCATCAGCAGCTAGTGTAGTCTCAGTAATGTTTCTTTTAGTTGAATCAGTCTGTTTTTTACGTGTTACAAGCAAGGTTGGGAGTTACAGATATTGTGAATGAGCTAACGCAGCTAACCCTTCTAATGGGCCCAACGTGTGTTCCACATTACAAATAACTGTTAGAGTTACGGTGAACACAGTTAACAACGCCTGACAGACTGACAGTCTTATCTCTGATTCTTTTGTCTCGCTTAATGTGCCTTGTATTCCGGTGCGCCCTATATAGTGCAGAAAATACGGTAAATGGCAATCATTTGTCCAAATTCTGAAATATAAAACACAATAACCCTGCTTACTTGCACCAATATCACCGTATCCAATTTCTTCAGTTAGAAGATTTATTTGGGCAACCTTTTAAACCCAACATTGACAACTACCAGATCATTAACCCATGCATATTTTTCCCCAAAAAGCTCATATTTCCTAGCATGTTTCCACGTGTGTGCAATTGATTTCATAGTTTTACATTGGCAAACAAAATGCATAAAACAGAAGTCATGTAATAAAGACAGAAGACGCAAGGTAATGTTCTGTATCCGAGCCAAGTGCTGTTTCCTCCAAATGGAGTATGAACATAGGAAAGGAGGATTGTGTTGTCCAGATTGCAGATCTATCAATCCACGCATAAAAGCCATCGCTACGACTATCAAGTTAATTCTACACTAGTCAGCACTGCCATCTCTTAAAATAAACCACAGGCAAAGGTCTCCAAAGTACCGTAACAGGAAGTTTAAAACTTTGGTAATTCCCTAAGTACTTTATCTGCAACGAATCAAGTTCTGCACAGAAACATGTGGACCAGAATTTTATGATGACTTTCCAGATAGTGTGGCTAGCTTCAGATCTTTGCTTTCTCTATGGTGTGTGAAAGCAAACAAAATGAGGGTGTAAAATGCATCTGCATCTACCCTTTCAGTCCAAGCCTGCAGTAGTAGCTTAGTGTAAAAGCTACTTTGTATTGAGAAGTACAGCAGATTATTATGTCCGTGAAGTTTAGCCTGTGCAAGAAAAAGAATCTTACTGGAGTTTGGAAACTTTCCTAATCACGATGTAACAATGTTTTACAAAGAACCAAACTTCTGTTGCAAACTTGCAACTTTTCTTTGCATCAAAGTGGATAATGTTTAAATTGTCGGCCCCTACCGCATTCATGTCCTGTCTGACCTCCTCACGGATTTCATCTGGGATTACTTATGCAAGCAAGCATGAGTCATCCAATAGAGCAGCCTGATTTTGGGGTTTGAAAAGTGATGTCTGGTGGGAATGCAGCTCCAAGATATTAAACAGGAAAGGTTAGATATCTTTGAGTGCAAAATATCTCAGCACCATTCAGTTAAAAGAGAGTCCTGGTTCCTGGAGAGGAAACCTCTCAAAATCAAGCCGTAGCACAAACTTTGGTGTTGGTGTCCTGCAGTAAAGGCCCACTACAATGAAAACCATGTTTTTGCTTTTTTTTTTATCATTTTCTTATAGCATTTTTATGATGGAGGACATGAATAAAGAAAATGTAAGCTTAAATTTTGAAAACTTGTAGCAGTGATTTTGGTTGTACAATCGGCGGGCCACATTAGCTTGCTGCTCTGTTCCATACCAATGAATCCACTAAAAGATGATTAGATCCATGTACGTTTTTGTTTTCCTCATTCAAGCTGGTATCTGAGCTGAATGTCTAATTACCTACTGTCGCTCTGCAGCAACTATGTCCTAGAAAAGGACACAAGTTGGGTGTTGGTTTTTTCGGTGCTAAAAATGTCATAATCACTGTTAAAAGATCACTGGCAGGTTTAAACTATATCAAAACATTTTTGTGTTACGACTTTAAGATTTTTGAGATTTGCACAAATTTCCTTTTTACTGGGACTTTACAGTCAATTTTATGTCACATTTCTAACTCTATGAAAATGGAAGCAGAAGGAAAGTCTCAATTATCGGTACATCACTTTTGTAGGAAAACATGAATTTGCAAATATCCAACAAATTGAGGGTTTTGACAACTTAAAATATGTTTCACTAGCTCTGACAGTCATAGGCCTTACAGCCACTGCGCGTCGTTTTTCGATCAAAGTATTCCAAGCTTTTGAAACTTTTTAACAAACCTGCTTTTCGAACAGAGCTGCAGATTTTCCCCTCAGCTGTTATTATTGAATCTTTGACAGGATTGTATCTTGTTAAGTAATCGGCTAACTTTGTATTTCCCTCATTTCTATTGTTCTTAATCACACTCCGATTCCCGGGTTAATGGTGTTTGTATGAGAAATTCCCCAGACAATTCCTTCCCATTTTAATATTCTCATTTGCCATAACTTTTTGTTTGTGTGAGCCATATGTCCCAAATTAATGAAGCCAAGAAGTACACAGAGTCATCTTCACCCTGTCACTGCTTCTTGTCACAGTAGGATTGGCCTCAAACTTATTCACTCTCTCCATCCTTCTCCATCTCTTTCCCGACTCTCTTGTGCACTGTTCTTTCTGTTTTCACGCAAGTGTCCCAGTTAAGGAATTGCTTACATCCCACTCAGACTGGGGCTGGATTGAAATTTCCCATAGGGTATGTACCAATATGCAGAGAGCACACTTCGACAGATGCCATCAGAGAACAAGCATATGAATTACCAGGCAGCCTGCCATCTTTGAGTTCAGACAGAATGGCATTAATACCTGATTACGATCCAAACAACAACACAACAACAACATGAAAGCCAAGGCAACTGGGAGCAGGTAAAGGTTTCATCATTTATATATTAATGGGTTAACTAACAAAGACTCCACTCCCCCCTCAAAAGTTAAAATGTCACAAAAGCTGCCAACATTCAAAGGACTTTTGAAAAAAAAAGTGCTAAAAAATAACAGCAGCAGAAAAAAATCAGATGCCGTCAGCAAATCACGTTCCAATAAACTAAATATTCAAAAGTGCTGACCGTAACTTATTCAGAAGTTATGAGAAATTCATGACTACAATTAAAGAAAACACAATCCTTTTAATTCCTAATGCTGGTAAATATTAGTATTACCCAATTAAGCCACAGTATGGAAAAATACCTCCAAATGAAACAGTCAGAATGCAAGCATACCTAAAAATAATACAAAAAATACATTTAAACAATCAAGCAGAGCAGGTAACATTATTAACAAAAAACTTCTTCTGTATGAATTTTGATGTTATCTTAGCATTACTTAAAAAACAAATCAGCTGTTTGAGGGTATGAAAAGCATTTTTTGCTAGCTTTGCAATTTACATTTTTGCTGGATGAAGCTGATGCATTTTAAGCTAAGAAGCACCAACGTGCTTTTTCAAACTCCCCAAATTCTTTGTCGTGGTATTCCGGGCTGCTTTGCCATGCATATTTTAGTTGTCACCAGTCCAACTCATTTGGTCTTCTCCAAGCTCTCAGAAAGCCTGATAGTATCATGATTATTTTTATTAGATTTGCTGAAGCCAGGAAAGTTGAGCACAAGGACCTGAGCCTTTTTAATTATATTTTTGCTGTTTTTAGCCAAAATCAACCTGTATCGTCTCTTGGACATAGTTTCTGCAGAGCAACAGTAATTCAATAGAAATGTACATTGAGTTGTGGGCGGGACTGTTGGCACAGACTCAGCCTTCCTTCATTCCCCATAATCCCTTTGTTTACACTCCCTCCCCCTATCTTACAGCCCCTCACAACCCAACCTAACATTAGCGGTGCAACAAAAATGGTGAGCAATGTTAAGGCTATTCAGCCATACAGTTTTCAGTCAGATACCAGCTCAGACGAGGAAAACAAAGAAGTTCATGGATCTATTTTTCAGCAAGTGGATGCCTGTACAGTCAGGACCATAAATATTTGGACAGAGACACGTTCTTTCTAATTTTGTTTCTGTACATTAGAAATTACATTTCAGCTGTTATTCCATGGGTTGAACAAAAAGATTGCATAAAAACGTGAAAAACTGAAGCATTTTTTAAACACAATCCCTTCATTTCATGGGCTCATAAGTGATTGGGCAAATTAAATAATTGAAAACAAAATGGTAATTACAAATATTTGGTTGAAAACTCTTTGTTGGCAAAGACAGCCTGAAGTCTTGAACTCATGAACATCACCAGATGCTGGGTTTTCTCCTTCTGAATGCTCTGCCGGGCCTTTACTGCAAGCGGCTTTCAGTTGCTGTTTGTTTGTGGGCCTTTCTGTCTGAAGTTTAGTCTTCAACAAGTGAAATGCATCCTCAACTGGGTTAAGATCAGGTGACTGACTTGGCCATTCAAGAATATTCCACTTCTTAGCTTTAATAAACTCCTGAGTTGCTTTTGCTGTATGTTTTGGGTCGTTGTCCATCTGTATTATGAAACGCAGCCCAATCAGTTTGGCTGCATTCACCTGGATCTGCGCGGACAGTATGTCTCTGAACATCTCAGAATTCATTGGGCTGTTTCTGTCCTGTGTCACGTCATCAAATAAAAACACTAGTGTTGCAGTGCCACTCGCAGCCATGCACGCCCAGACCATCACACTGCCTCCACAGTGTTTTACTGATGATGTAGTGTGCTTTGGATCATGAGCTTCTCCACGCCTTCTCCATACTTTTGTCTTGCCATCATTCTGGTAGAGGTTGATTTTGGCTTCATCTGTCCAAAGAATGTTTTTCCAGAACTTCCAGCACAGGTCATATATCGAAAAAGAAATTGGAATTGTTTCAGATTAAGTTATCACCATATTTAGAGATGAATGTCAGAGTTTGTTATTAAATATACTCTAAACACAATCAGATTTTGATGGCTAAGACAACTCTCCCATAAAAACATCAAATTTTATGATTAAATGGCTTCAGTGCTGCTGCGTTAGCCTTTTGGTGAGGCATAAGAGTTACTGTGAGAATGCTCTTCCTGCTCTCAGCTCACATTATGATTAGTGGTCCATTTTGAGAAGCATAATGCACACTGAAGTACGAGCGCTGTATGCCCCTGACAATGAGCAACCTCCTTCCAGCATTAATCCCAACATCTCTCATTATCGCTGAGTGCGCTCTCATGTTTGGAATTTTTAAATCAATGCCATTGATTAAATATTTCATCATTCCGATCCTTGATAGAGGAGGTTAATTTTCAGCCGGAGTTGGCACACCTTGCATTGACTTGAAAACAGTACCTGAATGCGCTTGAAGTTGGCATTGCTTCAGGTGAAATGATGGTAAGGTAATGTGATGTGACCACCCAGGATGCATTGTAGAAGTGAGGATGAATGATGGTAACGGCTTCCGCTTCCCCTCAGTTTCCTCTTCTCAGATGTAACAACCATGAGGGCACATGGACACAAGTCCTTCTCCCTGCAGTCTGCCGCCTGTTGTGTGAATAAGCGGTTGTGTGTGACATTATGTGAGCGAAAGGAGGATTGAATGAGAAGGTAGGAGGGACTTTGGTTGAAGGGACAGATTGGAGGGGCATTGGGCTCCCAGTGGCCCCTGTTTGTGTGTGTGTGTGGTTGTTGCTGCTGGTGGAAATGACTGTCAGCAGGCGGTGCCTCTGAGAAAAAGGAGCGGGGGGGCGGATGTTTCCAAAGGGGGCCCAGTCTGTTACCAAAGGGAGGTGGAGATTTGCTATCCCACCCAGTCAAAGTGTCTCGCTGGTGCTCTGACACACACACACTGATATACACAAAGCCTCACAGACACACACAGTTGAGCACGTCCACTTAGACATACTGCAAACTCTCCATAGGAAACTCTGAGCCATAATGCGAAGGCACCTCAGAGCAGACGGGTGCATTGCTCAAACCAAGTGGGATACGATGCAGCTTTGATAGTGCGTTAATTACTCATGTGATGTGATACAGATGTCTGGGGGCTTCAGCTGAAAGTTTGCCTGACGGTTTCCAAGGGGGCCAGGCAGTCATTTTAGAAGCGGTAGGTGAAAACCAAATGTATTTATTATTTATGGCTAGATCAGTTTGCGTGCTGTCACATATCCCAGCAGTGTCATGCTGATGCTAAACTGTGATGCTACTTGAAGGGCTGGCTGCTAAATAGTTCTTTATGTACTTGGTGACAGCAGGGACTTTGAACAGGAAGAACTCTGGGCTACAAGAGTTGCCTGTACTCTGACATGATGAAAAGGGCTTTAAAACTGAAAGTTTAAAACTTTTAACTTCTTTAACCAAGCATAAAGTGGTCTGAATTTGTCATATAAAAAAAAAATTTCTACAGATTGGAGGAATGTTAAGAGGGAAAATGTGTGCTTTGTTCTGTGAATGAGGCTGCTCATCTATTTATCCTTTCTGCTAACATTTTGCACTGCTTACTGGAAATCAGCCCCGGACAACTTTTTTTCATAGCTAGAAAAATCATGACTTCACCCGTAAACCTTTTAAAATTAGAAAGTGGAAGAATACAGAGTTATAATTTGGGGAGTTATTATATTATATTATTTTATATTATATTATATTATATTATATTATATTATATTATATTATATTATATTATATTATATTATATTATATTATATTATATTATATTATATTATATTATATTATATTATATTATATTATATTATATTATATTATATTATTTCACACATGTGATAGAAAACTATAATGTGCATTAACAGTAAAATTAAAAAAGTAATTTTTCCTTTTTCTCTTTCTCTATTTTCTTCTCACTAGTGACACATTTTGACAGTCTGTCACTCAGTGCAAGCAAAGATCTCAGTTACGCTGACAATGGCCCCACCAGCAGGGAGTTTGTTTGTCCTCATGGTCTGTATGGTGACCATGGGTTTGTGCCAAATCAACAAAGCTAAGGACCCTCTCCCAGGTTTTCTGGTCCACACCACTCTCCATTCTCCAGACTTCCATACCACCGTCAGTCCAAGCGCAGGACCCAGTGTTCCCTCTCGTGGAGGACTTGATACACAAGCTCTGAGGTCCAGCTCCTCCAATGAAACTAACAGAAAACCCCCAATGTGTCCCATAAATCCATCTATTAACAGCTATTTTAAGTACATCAACACCATCATTTCCATCGTCGTTTTTGTGGTAGGCCTGGTCGGCAATGCCACCCTCCTGAGGATTATATACCAGCACAAGTGCATGAGGAATGGGCCCAATGCCCTCATCGCTAGTCTGGCCCTGGGTGACCTTATCTACATTTTCATTGATATACCCATCAATGTATACAAGGTACTGTTTTTCTCTCCACTTTTGCAGATTTAATTGTAGTCTTAACCTCAGTTCAGCCTCCGGGGAGTGTCAGGTCGGCCTGTTGATTTGATGAAATGCAGAAACAATAGCTTGACACACACAGATAAAATGGAATATTACAGACGGGAAAAAGGGGAGAAAGTGGGAGGGGGGGTCTAAGGACGTGTGCAGATAGACGGGAAAGTATAATCAGTCTGAGTCTTATCTTTATCATATGAAAAGATTAGCAATGAAATAAGCTAATGGTGCTTAAAAAAATGGTGGTCACACATTTTTTCTATTTGTTTATTTCAATCCCCTTTGACCTTATCGCGAAATTTCTAAACTCACCAAATCCACAAAATAAAAAACAATTCAACTCAGAATGTCAGCTTTTCAAATTAAAAATAGGGGTAAAAGATTCTTGTTGCCTCTCAGTTGATTGTGTGTCACTGTTTGCTCCATTTCTCTGTTTATAAGAAGAGAGCAACTTGCAGTGAGTTGTCAGAAAACTTTAGAATGTATATTTGTTAGTGGCTAAATGATTATCCACAAGATCAAAATAGGCCTTAATTAGCGAACGGGGCTCAGCACACTACAGCTCGGTTTTGCGTGACTCGCAACCCTTCTGTTTACGCTTTGAAATATGAAGTGTTTGTGTGACAGATGTGATGAATCATTGCAGGGCTCCTGCTTTGGTCTGATTTATGCCTGTAAACACTGTCACAATTTGAGTAATAATAAAGAACAATGGAAAAATGGAGCGATCCGTCAACATGATCTTTTGAGCCACATTAAAGAACAGCATTGTGCAAAAAGGAAAAATGAGAAAGCCACCTGGTTAAAATTAACTTAGGACTCTGAGGAGGGCAAAGTGACTTTTTGGTCTGAGTAACACATGTGCAAAACGGAAACAAGGATCATATGGGGAGTGTGTGTGTGGGGGGGCTGTCTGTTCACAAACAAAGAAAAAGCTGCTTTCACAATCCTGTAACTTCCTTGTTCTTTCCTTTTTGGCAAGATTTTCCTATGAGAAAAACTCTGGGTCCAAGAGGAACACAAAAACCTTTGTGAATATCAGCATGACGTCAACCTTTTTGCAATATTTTAATAAATAGTTTCATTAATGAATGCATATACCTATAATCTGTAGTTTTTGTTTTGTTTTTTCTTCTTTCCTACATAATTAAAAGAACAACTTAAAGTTTTCTCATTTATGTCAAATAGTTTTTATTTATCTTTTTGACAACAATCTTATTGGTCGATATTTTACTTAAAAATACAAATTTAGAAGTAAAGTGAAGAAAGCATTTTGTGCTGGTGTGTTTTTAATAATTTTCAAACAAACTTAACAATATATGACAAAGTAAAGAGTACAATATCTTAAAACTAAGCAACTTTTTTATTGAAATTATCATTTATTATCTGTCACCCAAAAAAGGCGGTGAGACAGATAATTTTTCAGATACACTAAGTCCTTTAGGAGGAAAAGTTCCATTCAGTAGCAATTTTGTATTTCTATAAAACAAACGTAATTATTCATTTCAGCAATATTGCAAAAAATAAATATAAAAAGTTGGTGATATGCTGTATGTTCAAAGAAATGCATGCATTTGAAGTCCTTGACCAAACTTGTGCCATACATAAATAAGGCGTCAATTTCTGTGGCTGCTTTAGATGATATACACTTCTACAAAATTTGAGGACACTTTAAGCGCATGTTTATATATATTTGATATTATTTTAAAAAAAGCCCCTCTCACCCTTCCGCGGGTGGTTTCTCTTCCGAGCTCGGGTCCTCTACCAGAGGCCTGGGAGCTGTTCCTAGCACTGCGCTTTTCTGGACTGAGAGGTCTGAGGTCTTTCCAGGTATCTGTTGTAGCCACTCCTCCAGCTTGGGGGTTACTGCCCCGAGTGCTCCAATTACCACAGGCACCACTGTCACCTTCACTTTCCATGCTTTCTCCAGTTCTTCTCTGAGTCCCTGGTATTTCTCCAGTTTATCGTGTTCCTTGTTCCTGATATTCCCATCGCTTGGCACTGCCACATCCACCACAACGGCTTTCCTTTGTTCATGTCCACCACTACAATGTCTGGTTGGTTCACCATTACCGTTATATCAGTCTGGATCTGGAAGTCCCACAGGATCTTTGCCCTTTCATTCTCTACCACCTTTGGAGGTGTTTCCCATTTTGACCTTGGGGTTTCCAGTCCATATTCTGCACACATGTTCCTGTATATTATTCCAGCCATTTGATTGTGGCGCACCATGTATGCTTTACCTGCCAACATCTTACACCCTGCAGTTATGTGCTGAATTGTTTCAGGTGCCTCTTTGCACAGCCTACACCTTGGGTCTTGTCTGGTGTGGTAGATCTGAGCCTCTATTGCTCTGGTGTTCAGGGCTTGTTCCTGAGTGGCCAGGATGAGCGCTTCAGTACTGTCCTGTAGGCCAGCCCTTTCTAGCCATTGGTAGGACTTCTTGATATCTGCCACTTCAGTTATGGTCCGGTGGTACATCCCATGCAGGGGTTTGTCCTCCCATGAGGATCTGTCCTCCAGCACTGTATCCTCTGCTCTCCATTGCCTGAGACATTCACTAAGCACACTGTCAGTTGCGGCCTTGAGCTTGATGTACTCATGCATCTTGGATGTTTCATCCTGGATAGTGGCTTCTACGCTCACTAGACCCAGTCCACCAGTCTCAGGGTGCTGGATTTGGGATGGAACCCTCCATGCATGGTGAGGAGCTTTTGTGTTTTAACATCCGTGGTCTGTATCTCTTCCTTTGGTCATCTTATTATGCCTGCAGGGTATCTGATAACTGGCAGTGCGTAGCTGTTTATTGCCCGGGTCTTATTCTTGCCATTGAGCTGGCTTCTCAGGACTTGCCTTACTCGTGGGAGGTATTTAGCAGTTGCAGCTTTCCTTGTTGCCTGCTCCAGGTTGCCATTTGCCTGCAGAATTCCAAGGTACTTGTAGCTGTCCTCAATGTCTGTTATTGTTCCTTCTGGGAGTGAGACCCCTCCTTTGTGGACTACCTTGCCTCTCTTTGTCACCATCCAGCTGCATTTCTCAAGCCTGAATGACATCCCAATGTCAGTACTGTAGATCCTGGTGGTGTGGATCAGGGAGTCAATGTCACACTCACTCTTAGCATATAGCTTGATGTCATCCATGTAGAGGAGGTGACTGATGTTGGCCCCATTTCTGAATCGGTATCCATAGCCAGTCTTGTTGATTATTTGGCTGAGGGAGTTCAGATCCATGCAGAACATCAGTGGGGACAGAGCATCACCTTGGTGTATCCCACATTTGATGGACACTTGTGCAAGTGGCTTGCCATTGGCTTCAAGGGTGGTTTTCCACAGCTTCATCGAATTTCCTATGAAGGCTCTTAGAGTCCTGTTGATGTTGTACAGCTCCAAGCATTCAGTGATCCATCTGTGTGACATTGAATCATGGCTTTCTTGTAATCAATCCAGGCTGTGCAAAGGTTGGTGTGTCATGACCTGCAGTCTTGAGCGACTGTTCTGTCAACCAGGAGTTGGTGTTTGGCTCCTCTGGAGTCTCTACCAATGCCCTTCTGTGTGGTGCTCATGGATTGATCCATGTGCCTATTTATCTTTGTTGCAATGATGCCTGACATGAGCTTCCATGTTGTGGAGAGACAGGTTATTGGCTGGTAGTTGGATAGGACTGCACCCTTTGAGGGATCCTTCTGGATCAGGATCATTCGCCCTTCCGTTAGCCATTCGGGGTGAGTCCCATCTCTTAGCAGCTGGTTCCTTTTTGCTGCCAGGCGCTCGTGAAGTACGGAGAGTTTCTTTGGCTAGTAGGCATGTATCATGTCAGGGCAGTTTTCAGTGCCTCAGGTATGGGCATCTGGCTGTATCTCTTAGGTACTTGCTTGCTCATTGTACCTCTTTGAGCCTCTGTCAGCTTACTCACATCCTTCCGAGTTGCCTTGATTTTGGCCTCTAACCGTTGCTTCCATGGTGGGTATTGTTTTCTCCCATGGTTGGTCTCATAGCCAAGCATCTCAAAGATCACTGCTGCTGAGGTGTAGACCGGTTCATTGGTTTCTGTGATTGTTGTGGTAGGAATTGCCCTCAATGCTTCATTCACAGTTTCCAGGAGACTTTCAGGCGGTACATCACTTAACCATTGTAGCTTGTGTCGGGGTTGCCTAGTGTTCATTCTAGACATGATCTTGTCTTTCAGGTCAATTGCTGCCTCGTTCATTGTATCTGTGGTTGTTGGGGCTGTGTACCCAAGCTCTGGGTGGGAGTGTGGTATAGCCTCCTCTCTGACTTGGAAATTAAATTATAGTATAGGCCAGAGGTGGGCACTGAGGGCCGCATTCCTGCATGTTTTCCAGCATACCCTGCTCTGGCATGTTCTAATTGGCTGGACACACCTGAACCAGGTAATCAGTCATGAGTAGGCCAAGACTATCTGGAAATCATGCAGACACACCGGCCCTCGAGGCCTGGAATTGCCCGCCCCTGGTATAGGCCCTACTTATTCATCTGTTTATACTTGAAAGAGCATTTTTATGCAATACATGCATGTTGACCTAACTTTGATTACTATTTAATCTCTGTCATAATAAAAAAAATCTGAATTAAAATAACAGAATGGGTTCTCAATCCGACCTGCCCTGTACTCTGTTAGATGGCCAGCTCAAAGGCTTTATAGGGAGAAAAGATGCTGCAGACATCAAACTGACATAATTACAGGAAACATTTCGCTCAGTTTCCACCAAGGAAGGGTTTTTTAAGAAGACATGACACATCACAAAAGTGCACATTTCTTTTATCTCCAAAATGTTGTTGAGAAACTATTTTAGCTGTTACTGAACAAGCAAGAAGTTTTGGAACTTTATTCACGGTTGGATAGTAAGTTTGTTAAATGTTTATGTCATTGTGTTCTGCTTAGCATTATGACTTTATCTCTGCTGTCTGGGAAACCCAGTTTGTAAAGCAAAACATTAGTGGAATAAAATGTGTGTTATCAATGTGCATGCTCTCAGTGGTAAAAATGAAATGGTCCTGCATCTCTTGAGAATCAGTCTTTAAGTGCATTCCTCTCTGTGATCCAGCTCCTGGCCTCACGTTTCCCGTTTGATGACAGCACTTTTGGTCTGTGTTTGTGCAAATTGGTGCCGTTTCTGCAGAAGGCCTCAGTGGGCATTACAGTCCTCAACCTGTGTGCCCTCAGTGTGGACAGGTGAGTGCCTTCACATCAGGACTTGTTATTTTACATGCGGATACTACTGGATAATATCAAATTACTTTCTTTCTTCTTTTTTTTTTACAAAGCGTTTAGTGTAAACATTGTAAAAGTGGGACCTGGATAAAAAACCATGATGATTACCTTAATATGTTCCTCCTGAAAAAGCAGTTAATGTTGCTCGGTTTAATGCTGAAATAATAATAATTTAAAAAGAAAAACACTAAACCAAATTGATAAACTAGCATTTCTGGTATTTTTGTTAAAAATTGAATAATTTACATCAATTTTTCTCTAGTGTAGTTAAAGTAAAAACAAATATTTCAGAAAGACAGATAAAACTTTCAGGAGGCTCTTTTGATTATAAATTACAAGCACTAAAATCAAAAATGTTTATTTCCCTGTTTAGTTGTATCATTCTTGAGCTCATCCCTGTTCATTAGCGCAATAATATATTTGAGTACAACAACTAATATGTAAAATGTGCACTGTGAGCTTAAATTGTTGTGCTTACGTTACTCCGCCTGGACCAGAAGTATTTGCTAAGTTTGTTTTTGAAAGCAACGTAATGGAAATTCTGTAATGAATAAATAATGGTCTTCAAATGCTGAATTTCAGCATCATCCCACTTAATGCTCTCCCCACTTTCAAGTACAAAAGGTTTGCTCTAACAGGCTCCAATGGTTGAAGCATCCAGACAGTTCCAGTGACCTCTGTGACTATTAATACAGTTTTGCTCAAAATCACAAGCCTCCAATTTGTTTCCAACAAATGCGTAGCATATCTCTGTCTCAGTGTATCATGAATCTGCACAAGTCCCTTTTGGATCTTTTCATTGTTGTAGGAAGAGAAAAAGGTGGATGCATTACCACTTAGTGAAATATAAATGCAGCCACGTTGTTCAACAGAGAAATTCAAATGTGTCATGAAAAATATATTGTTTTTGCCATAAAATCTTGATGCACGATTTTACTAAAACATTTCGACAAGTGCTTTCCATTAATGAAACAAACAAGCAAACAAGTACTCGTTGCATAGGAATCAGGAGCCAATGCACAGACCTCACTGCCAACATGGGCCAGTCTGTTTGGAGGCTTTACAAAAATATAAATATTGGATATTAAAAATAAACAATTGATCATCTCTTCTCATGAATTCTTAACACTTTGATTGTGTGCTTACAGAGCAGCTTGTTGTGCTTGATGTGATGCCAGAAATTTAAATAAAAGGGATTGCTCTTGTGAACTTTGCTGGTCTGGAGGCAATAAACTGAACATTTTATTATTTTATTTAGAGTTTTTTTCTATCTTTACATCACATAAGTGCTGTGCGCACTCATGTAACAAGATGCAAACATGTTTATTGTGCATCCTGCTCTGTCACAGGTACAGGGCTGTAGCATCTTGGAGCAGAGTGCAGGGAGTCGGCATCCCTCTGCTCACTGTCGTCGAGATTGTGTCTATTTGGGTTCTTTCCCTCATCCTGGCCGTTCCTGAAGCCATCGTTTTTGACATGGTCACCTTCAACTACACCAACACCACCATACGCACCTGCATGCTCAACCCAAAGACCCAGTTCATGCAGGTACACAAACAACATTTTGGATTAGGAAACTCAGGTGCATTAATGCAAACAACAGTAGAGGACAGCAGGGGTTAAATGAGGATGGGGGCGCTTTCAAGCAGCTCAAATAGCACTAAAAGCTGCCGGCAGCTGACCCAAGCTGCTCTGTTATTACGATGTTTTTAGATTTTCATGTGGGCTAAAAAAAAGTTTTGTCTTTTTGGACAAATGTTTTGAAATAGTAGAAAAAGTTTTGATGAGTGTTTTACAAAGTTTGAGGTTTGGTTGTGAGTAAGATGACACCAAGAATGGAAGGAGAATTCTTGCTACAAAATATGTATATATTTTTTTTAGAAACCCATTTTAAAATATTCTCCGGGGAGCACCTTTTTTTTCTTAATTAGAAGTATTTCATCACTGCAAACCCTGGGGCCTAGATGAATGCCTACTGCTTTTGCCTGAGTCTCAAGAGTCTCCACCAAATCCTGGTTAACATCCTTCTGATTGTCTAAAAAAGAGGAAATCTGTAAAAGGAACTTAAAGCAAAATAATTGTACAAATGCACAAACAAGCCTGAAAAGTGCCACAAGTTTACAAAAACTAAGAATAAACTCAAACAAATGGGGTATTTTGTGTTAAAATAACAGTTTGACACAAAAGCCAGCTATTTGACTAACAAGATGAAATAAATAAATAAATTGCTTTTTCTTTAAACATAACATAACTCAAGTCTTTCGCTGTTCCCATCAGGCATCTATTTTGCCTAATATCGATCTCCCCTGAAAGTCCGTGAGAATAAAGAGACACCATAAACAATTTTATACAAGAATAAAAAAAAACATTTTACTTTATGAAAGCTGTATCTTTTTTGCAACATTCAACATTTTGAGGGAAGTATTAGCTTTCACTCAACTTTCCTTTACTTTTAGATCACGGCCTTTTAACAACCTCAGAGCCCATAATTGATTGCAGCCCTCGTGCAATTACTGAAGCCTAGGACTTTAAGCTGAACCACATGGACGGCTCCACATGTACAGAACCCGAGTAATCTCTACCAGATATCACTGTCTGTTGAACTCAAAAACACAAAGCTTATTTCATGAAACAGCGTTTTTTAAAAGTGGGATACTGAATAAAGAGACATTTTAAAGTGTGAATAAAAGAAAAAAATAGGAATAAATGGTGGTGTATAGTTGAATAAAATAGTCAATAATGAAATTTCAGGCTGGAGAAAAAAATTGTTAAATACATGCAATTGTTTAAAATCCAATGTAACAATGTTCTTTTCTCCCTCTAGGGCTATACAGATGCAAAGGACTGGTGGCTGTTTGGTTTTTACTTTTGCGTTCCACTGATTTGCACAGCTGTCTTTTACACTCTAATGACCTGTGAGATGCTCAATCACAGGAAAGGCAGCCTCCGGATAGCTCTAAGTGAACACCTTAAGCAGGTGATGACAAGAACATGTCAATTACTTACAATTCATCCAACGTGATCAAGTTGCTATATATTTTATCACAATTGTTCATGAACTGTCCCATAAAAAGATGATACAAAAACACAACTTTCCTGATATTTTGTGTTTCATGTCGTTTGAAGAGGAGGGAGGTGGCAAAAGCGGTCTTCTGCCTGGTGCTCATCTTTGCCCTCTGCTGGTTTCCGCTGCACCTGAGCCGGATTCTGAAGAAGATGGTCTACCAGCAGAATGACAAGACGCGGTGTGAACTACTGAAGTGAGTGTGCGCTGATACATCACACCAACTAAAAAGTCCCTTTAAGGGTGAAATTTTTGTCAAGAATGACATAAAAAAGAAGGAAGAATCAATAGCAGTTGAAAAAATTGCAGTTTTAAAAAAAGAGCTTGTTTGGGATTGAGAATATGCTGGGCAGGCTCCAAGCTCCCTGCTCCAAGCTCTCAGCAGCGGGGAGGGGAAGGGGGGCGGGGTTTCTACATGTCAACCATCCCAACCACAGCTCAGAGGGGAATTTCTAATGAACTCCTGCCGCTCTGCAGAAGCTTTGTCCTAAAAAAACAACACAGGTTTTTATTTTGGCAAAAAACAGCATAATCGTGATTAAAAGACCACTTGGATCACGTTTAAAATAGATCAAAAGGTGATTGGAGCGGGACTTCAATGATAAGAAGCTGGAGAAGAAATATTGTGTCGCAAGGAGTTTTGCTGTCTGGGAAACCCAGTTTGTAAAGCAAAACATTTGTGCAATAAGATGTGTGTTATCAATGTGCATGCTCTCAGTGGTAAAAACGAAATGGTCCTGCATCTCTTGAGAATCAGTCTTTAAGTGCATTCCTCTCTGTGATCCAGCTCCTGGCCTCACGTTTCCCGTTTGATGACAGCACTTTTGGTCTGTGTTTGTGCAAATTGGTGCCGTTTCTGCAGAAGGCCTCAGTGGGCATTACAGTCCTCAACCTGTGTGCCCTCAGTGTGGACAGGAGTTTTGAAGTGAAGTCTTCTTTGGACAAAGTTTTTTGTTTTTTCTTCTTTTCACATGAGCCAACTGTCTATTAAGTTAATTAAATGTGGCTTTGCAGCGGCTTATGAGTCTGCAGAAGTAAGAAAGAAAAAAAACACACACACAATAACCACAGCAACAGTCACAATCTTCTGACCTGCAAAGCCTGTGATGAAAAAACAGCAAACATGAAACTGGAACATGACTTTAAAAATTTCCATCACAAAGTAAAACAAGACAGAAGATAAGACATAAGGTAACTAAAACTGAGGACTGAGAAGGATGAGAATCTGACACAGCTGTGTATGATTAGCAACTAAAACCTGATGTTATGTAGTTAGTGGGCAGAGCAGGGGGAAAAATCCAACCACTAAACATGACACGAACACAGAAAGTTATACTTGAAACCAGCCAAAGACGCAAGAACCCAAAAAACCAAACATAGAGGCACCCGACAGTAAAGATCTTTGGAAAAAGCATCATAAAATGCAGACAGACTTGTCCAAAAAGCACGAGACGGCCAAATTAAGATAACAAAATGTGATATGCTTGATTGTGTTCTTTATTGTTTTTTGTATTTCAGTTTCTTGTTGATCCTGGATTACTTCGGCATCAATCTGGCAACCATCAACTCGTGCATAAATCCCATTATACTGTACTTTGTCAGCAAGAAGTTCAAAAACTGCTTCAAGGTATTGTACCCATATTTTGCAGACACTTCTATTTGTATTTCCCCTCACACGCTCACAACGACGCTAAAATCTTAGGACAACCTATCCTTCATGACTTAGAGGTCAGGCGGGCGATGAAAATCTTTAAGCGACATGTAAAAGCAGTTTGGTGAAATATAAAGTAGCTTTATAGCATGAAGTCACACACTGCAAATGCTGGTCAAGGGAATAAGGCTGGAGATACACCAGGTTGCATGTTAGAGGAGCTTTGTGGGAGGAAAAGAGGAAAAAAAAACTTGAAACAAACACTGCCATGATGAAATGTTCTCTCTCTCCTTTTTTCACATGTTCTCCAAGTCATGCTTGTGCTGCTGGTGTTATTCGGATAACCAGCAGAGCAGCATTGGAGCCGTTAATGGCACCAGCATCCAGTGCAAAAGCCCAGAACCCAACAACGTCAACACGGACCGCAGCTTCAGGAAAGACAGCAACTGACAGCTTTTTCAACATCATTCTGGAAACAAATGAGGACTTTTTTCTGCACGTTTGTGCTCTCAAAGAAACTACAAATTGGCTACATGCCCTTATAAATGCAAAGCAAAAAAAATCCCCAATCACGTTCCCACAACTACGGAGATGGACGTTAAAGATTAAAAAAAGACGAGACACAGCAGCATGGGGAGGAACGGTCTTTCAGGGGATACAGCTGAACGCTATAAATGACTTCCCTCCAGGAGGCAGACTGCTATTCCTGTAAAGGGCAGCACCACCGGGAAGGATACGAGGCTGGATGACTCCTGTCAGAGGCTGACAAACCAAGGAAGCTGTTCCCACGACTTCACCACTCATGAATGATAAAAGCCAAACTGCACATTACGGATTCTTACAGCTTGTCGTTTTCACTATCAAAGATCTGCAGTGTTCGTAAACAGTTTTTTGTTTTCATGGATCACATTGTGGTGTGTGTACAAGTTCAGTTTGAACTTCTCATATTTGACGCTCCGTTTTTTTTCTGATGTCTCAAGAAAACTCTGAAAAGTGTCCATGAATACCAAACTTTAATTTACTGAAAAAATGTTTAAGTCTGTAACATTGGGAAAAGGAAACTTGTGTTTTTGGAAGAAAAAAAAAGCTTTAGTTTAACGTAAAATCCACTGACCACTACAAGTCTTGATGGCATGTTTTCATTAAAGACAAAAAAAGAAAAACTACTAAATATTATTACCAATATTTTGTATTTACATTTTAGGTTTTATGCTAGCCATCTAAAAGCAGTCAGGAACTGTGAACCTTACTGGTATAGTTGTGTCATTGTAGCTTGTGATAACATAACGAATAAATATATCTTTAATATTCACTTTTATAAAGTGTTATATTGCTGCAATAGTATGTTACTCAAACCTTGTTACTTTTGTAAAGACACAGGTATTAAATGCTTTGAAAGCACATAAAAACTTCAAATTAAAGATGCAAAAAATGGAAATCTGATTTGTTTTTTTTATCAACAATGCAATCTCGTCTTTTGTTCTGCAGATTGACAACAATTAGTTTAGCTAAAGTTAAAGATAAGTGGGTCAAGGTTTGACTAAACCTTTAAACAAGTTCATTATAGATTTTGACCTATTTTAACTTGTTCATATACATTAAAAATAACTTTGTTTGAAAGAAAATTTTGGTTGACTGTGTCTAAGCTATGATGTTTGCTCATACTTTTATACTTTTTCTGTCAAAATTGTAAATATGTTGTCCAACGGAAATTTACAAACGAAATAGCTGATTCAAAAAAGCTTTAGAGGAATTGTTTTAGTTAAACATTGATGAAATATCATTATAGCAATCTTTTTGCTTCTTTTGTCTTTAAAGAACCACTGTGTTTTTGGTGTTTTTAACATGTTCTTGCTGCATTTTTCTCATAATGGAGGACAAATATAAAGAAAATTATGATTAAAACTGTGTTTCTATGTATTTCTTTATTCAAACTGTTGTGAATCAGGAGTAGACGGGAAAAAATTGCTGTTTGAAAAACCTTGTAGTTGTTACATAAAACCCACAAGCTCCCTGCTCTGCTCCATTCTGATGCATTCCATTCCAGAGAAATGGATCCATTAATATCTGTTTTCCTCGTCTGAGCTGGCATTTGGCAAAAAAAAAAACTATACAGCTGGATAGCTCCTCTATTGCTCACCATTTTAGTTGCAACGATAATGTTAGGTTGGAGTGTTGGGGGCTGTAAGCTAGTGAGAGAGAGTGTAAATGGAGGGATGATGGGAAAAGAAAGAGTGGTAATTAGGGTGGGACTTTAATAGACATACATAAATTGAAGCCCCTTTTAGTAATCAGTGTCACAGACGTTAACTTGTGTATATGTATCCTCTTAAGCTATATATGTATGCTGTCCAGTATGGTTTTTATATTTCTTATGTGAATAAACCTGTGGGAGTTTGAAAGTCTGCCTGTGTACATGAGTGTGAGCCGTTTTTCTCTGACCGGACTGAACAAGCCTCTGTTCTGCATTCGTTCACCACCATTCATCCAAGCAATTTGTAAAAATCTGTGGTCGATCCTTTCTTGACATTGATGTGCGTAAACTTCCTCTTAAGAATGCTACTTCAATCAATAAATCACTTTCCGAACTCACTGTAGCAAACAAGCAAGTTAATGCAGCTGTCACACTGCTTCCTCCCAGAAATCACGAAGGCCTCTTTGTGTTTTTCATTTTCAGCCTGTGAGAAGGAGGCGTCTGGAAGTGATTTGGTGCACAATGTGACCTGCTCCGCAACTGAGCCCTCGGGGTTGCACATGTCAGCAGAGAGGATGTGAGTAGCTTGGTTGGCGGGAACTGGATACATATAATTTACCTTTTAGTATCCTGAAAACAAGAAAAAGCAAATATGACGGCATCATTAAAAATAAGACGCTGGTGGATACCCAATACTGTAAAATTTCTAATCACTTTAGGGAAATCACAAGTTGTATATAGAGAGGTCTCACCATACAATTTCCATTGCTGGGTTTATACATGTCATTAGCCCAGCATTAGACTCTTTTTTACTGTCAAAAAAGGATAGCAACCAGACCCGTGCAATACATATACACTGCTGATAAGAACCCTGAACCAACAAACCCCTGGAGCAGCTGTGGTTTTATCAGACATAGTTCTGTTGTTGTTAAAACTCAACCAGGTCATACATTTTATAAAATATTGCCCATTCCCTGTATGAAATCATTCCACAGTAACCTTTTAAAAATGGCCAAAACAGTAATTGCTCAAACCTAAGATGCCATGACTTAGTGATGCAGAGGATTTAAAAAAAATAGAGAGGAAGAGATTGAAGCTTTGGAAAGATGAGGCCAGAACGAGGCTGTGACAAAAACATACACAGAGAGTGGAAATGGGAGGTTTTATTTCAGGAATTTGGTGGGAACCTTGTTTCTTGCCAACAGTGAATTGAATTAAGCCCAAACACAAATAACTTTGGATCTCTGAGGTCTGCCGTGCTTCTTTGAGCAGAGGTCATTCACATTTGGTTCTCAATGTAGTAAGTGTAAAAATAGTCAAGATAAAAACAATCACATTAGAGTGAGTCCTTTACCGTATCCATAAAATATAGGTAACAAATAAGCACACGGTTAATGCAATTTAAAAAGACCGACATTGATTAAATCTGAACTCTTCTTCCTTTATCTGATGCAGATAATGTTTAAAAAAATGGTAGTAAGAAAAAAGATCAGCAAAAACATTTTCTCAAACCTTTACCTTTATATTTCAAAGCAGAAGTGTCCCTGCAAATTTTTCCTTGAAGTGGTTTCTTCAAGACTTTTGACACATTTTTCCAAATGAATAATTCCAGTTTCAATACTTGAACTTCATCTTGACTCCAAAAAAATTAATGGTAATTTTGGAAACTTGATACCTGGGAAAAAAAAACAAAAACATTTTGAACAACAGTGGACATATCCACTGACTAAAAATACATTACTTTTTTTTAATCAGGTGCATTTTCTTGGTTTTGATCTGTTAATAAATCTGTTTTGCAATAATAAACCACTACTTAATATGAAGCACAAAGCTTAAAAAAAGAAATGAAAAATCCAGTTCAATAGTTTTGTATTGTACGGAACCTGGGATCTGACATGGGTAAAATAAATAAATAAAGCGTTCGCTCAAAATAATATTTTGTTCCCACGGAATAATTTATGGGTGGGAACGGAATAATATTCTGACATACATTCATCCTGTTGTCTTTGAATGCAGCACTCTTACAGGGACACGTTGATTAGTCGAGATGCATTAGGGGATATGTGTGATGCATGATGGGATACGTAGCATGTAGCCTTCGGATGTTAAGTGACCGCTAACGAGCATGTTAATAAAAGACAAATCCTGAATATTATTATTCCTATTTGACCCTACACTACAATATCCCACACCGCATGCCAAGCAAAAGCACATAGCTCATAGCTCCAGCGAGCCATGTCCCGAGAATCGCTGCGGAATGGGGAAGCAGCAAGCTTGGGCATCCTAAATAAAATATTATGATATTTTTCTTATTTTCATCGAGACAATAATAAATAGATCATTCTTGTTTTTATTTTTCCCCTCTTGAACGACTGTGGGTCACAGAGAAACGGAAGTAGCGGCGGAAAGCGGCTTTTGCGGCAGGACGGAGACCGTACCAGGGTGTGAATGAACGCAGACATGGAGACAGGATAACCGACGCCTATGTAGAGCTTTTTAAATAAATAAATCTGGTCTCTAAACATCCTTAGTGTTTTCCATGCAATGTAACGAGACACACACAGTGTGAAAGTATCTGCTGTAAATCCAAGTATCGCTAACATCCGTGTATATGAATGACTAATCGCGTGAATAATTATTTCGTACTGTAGAATTAATTAATTCGAGGGAACGCATAATTATGTTGTGGGAATGTAATATTATTTTGTGGGAATGGAATATTTACTATTTTACCCATGTCAGTTCCGGGGCTCAGTAGTATTGAGATATCAGAGTTACTGTGTGATTTTAAAGTGCTTACTCAACTCAAGTGTTGTTCTTCCTGAGCATAGATGTTGAGCGGGAACACTTTCAGTGAGTCACAACATTTCCTGACAGATAGGCTCGTGGCTGCCACTTTAAGATAAATAAGTAAATGTTAAACATTTTTTGTTTACCCCTTTGACAACCGATGCTGCAATGTGCTTTTGCTGAGGATTTACATCCCAGCCATCAGACAGCATGTCTCCTCCTTCCCTTCGCATTGATCCTTGCAGGTCCTCAGATCAATCCATTTTCTTGAACTGTTTACACGTTTGCTACAAAGCAGTGAACAAGCTAAATATCCATGATGGGATCCACACAGAACACAAAACATGTTTATCTACCCTGCCCCTACATGGCTATGCCCTGTGTATGCCACTTCACATGGCAGTCCCTCCAAGCTATCCACCATGATGCAGTCTTCCAGGACTTGTGGCAAAGACTATTTCTAATTCATAAAAGCCAAAAGGATCAATTCAAAATTTATGAACAATCTGTTATGATACTAGTGGTGTCTTTGGGACAATGAAGAAGGGGTTCAAAAAAAATAAAGTCTGGCTACCAAACCATTTTTCTACAGAAAAACAAGAGGAGGAGTGTGTCTTTACAAAAAAAACATGGAATTAAAATGAATGGGAAAAGACTGGAAAATAAATTGAGTGATTTAAAAAAAAATTTACAGATATTTCCTGTTTTGTATGAAGCGTATTACTATTTGCAATTAAGTTAATTATCTATCTTCCTATTCTTTTATTGTGAAATAAAAGCAGGGTTTTGGGTCACTGCCAAATTCAGTAAAAGAAACATATTTTAACATGTTAACATAGAGAGGGAACTAACAACCTAGGTCAATCACATGACTGCATGAGCTGCAGCTGTTCCGCCCAGGAATGACCACACTTCACCACTACAAGAGTGTTAGATGTAGTTTTAAAGGAGGTGAGAACAGTTTTATTGGTGGGGATCTCAACATGAGACAATGCTCAGCAATAAATCAGCCTGTAATAGCTGAACTTGTCCTTTTTATTTGTCTATTTCAACTTCTACAGTAGTTTATCCCTATTATAAACATTTACACATTAACTTATGTGATGAACTTTACTGACAAAATACAGGCAGGGGTTTCTCCCCCTTCTCTGTTTAAATAAACGTAAATAAATCAACAGTTCAGCATTCACTGCTTCTCTGGTATTCTCAGCATGGCCTTCTTATTTTAACAAGGAATCCAACCATTGCACAAACACACACAGAAAGAGGGAAAGAAACTCCATAAATTGTCAAGTTGTAAGAGGTTGTTATTATTATTATACATTACTATTTTTAATCTCTATCTAATGACTATCTAATGCACATGTGTCAAACTCAAGGCCCGGGGGCCAAATGTGGCCCTCCATGTCATTTTCTGTGGCCCGCGAGGGCATGAAAGTTTTTAATTTCTTAAAATAAAAAATATAAATTGAAGTGTATTATTAATATCTAGGGGGAATTGGACTTGAAATATCAGATTGGGTAACTTATACATTAGGACTTAAAGACTGTCCATATAACCTAACCTGACAGAATCAAATGTAAAAGGATTTATGTTAGAGTAACAAGCAAACATATGTTTTCTATGCAACTGTAATTGTCACTTTAAAAAGTTATAATTAATAAATAACGAGTTATTTAACATTAAGTAGTAGTTACATTTATTTTCATTACATTAAGTTACATGTATAAGTTATATCTGGCCCTTTGAGGACAACCATTATGCTGATGTGGCCCTCAGTGAAAATGAGTTTGACACCCCTGATCTAATGGCTATCTAATGACTCATAGTTTTACTAATATATATATTCCTTTTTTATTTTAACTAATGGATAAACGTTGGAAAAAGTAATGCAACATTCAAACACTCTTGACATCTTGAGTAACATTGCCATCTAGTGGCTAAATAACGTCAGCGTGTGAAAAAAAAAAAAGAATGCTGCGCAACCTCACTTAAATTAGTCTCCTCGGTCAGTGGATGCAACCAAACCCGCCGGAAAACTGCATCAGCCTGATTGGGTAATAGCAAACAGTTCAACCAATCAGAAATTAGAATATGGGCGGAACCAGTCGGGAGGAAAACCGGAAGAATCGCTAGGCGTTTAACTTGTACTGAAACTTTTACCTTCTAACGTTACGCCTCTCTAAAGTCAGTCATTCTCATATTTTAAGAGTGTATCGCGAGTAGAATATACAAAGTGTGAAGTTTTATCGCCGTGTGTATTCCCCCCCCCTTAAAATGTTAATTGGCACGGATTATTGGGTTGTTTACATTGTGAAACAGCTGACAAGCTAACTTTAGCTGTCCTAAAACGCGAGTCGCATGACTTGTTAATTTATCACGGCTGTCCTCAACGATGAACCGTAAACTTTTGCGAAACCTCTAACACGGATTTATTTGGTTTTCTCGTAACGAGCCGTTCAGTGTCTCCTCCATGCGAAGTTAACGTTAAACCCGTGCATATTACCCTGGTCTACAGTGGTAACTGTTAGGTTATTAGTTAGTGCCAGTGGAAGTCAGAAGCTAAAAAAAATGCCCTGTTCCTGTGGGGACTGGAGAAGATGGATCCGGCCGTTGGTCGTCGTGTTATATATTCTACTGTTAATAGTCGTCCTGCCGTTTTGCATCTGGGAACTACAGAAGTCAGGGGTCAGTATTGAAAAAGCTGTTGTAACTTGTATTCAGTACTGAAAACAGTATTGGTTTGTTCTTAATCTAACTAAAAAATATATATATACTGAATTTGTCAGTAACATCTAAAATTCTGTGTAATATACAATTGTATAAATTATGATATTCCAGTTATCCTATTGGTTTCTGTTTTTTTTAAGTGATTTTATTTTTCTCTTTCATCTGATGGCAGGTGGGCACTCATATTAAAGCATGGTTTATCGCTGGGATATTTGTCTTGATGACTATTCCCATTTCTTTGTGGGGAATCCTCCAGCATCTGGTGCACTACACCCGGCCAGAGCTCCAGAAACCCATCATCAGGTAACTTTATAAAGAGCAACATCCCTTAATGATGAGCAGGTTGCAAATGTTCTTCAATATTCTTCATATGATCATATTTAGGATATTATGGATGGTCCCAATCTACAGCTTGGACAGTGTGAGTTTTGCATTAAGAAAGACCAATGATGCAACATGCACATTTCAAGCTCACACCTACAAAATAACAGTTTGGGCCTTTCATTCTCCTTATTCATATTTTCTCTCTTTTAGTGGATTGCACTGAAATACCCCAATATAGCAATTTATGTGGACACTTGCAGAGAGTGCTATGAGGCATATGTCATCTACAACTTCATGACGTTCTTGCTTAACTACCTGGAGAACCAGTATCCCAGCTTGGTGTTGATGCTTGAAGTCCAGGAGCAGCAGAAGCATCTTCCCCCTCTCTGCTGCTGCCCGCCATGGCCAATGGGAGAGTGAGTGTGTTCTCTTAAAATTTGGACCTCTATCCTCTTTATTAGATCTGCCAATCTGATTTTGGGTAATTTGATCAAAAAAGGAAATTGTAATATTTTCCTCAGTTATCTCCATGCAGTGAAGGAGATAATTGTGGTCTAGATTTCAGAGTCATTAAGGCGCTTGAGGATTTTACAGAAAAACAGCAGTTTCTGTTATCCATAGCTTCCTACTAAATGTCAAGAATGAGAGTAAACTTAGCAATGACCACTTGCCTATTGAACTTTGGCTTGATTTACTTCTTTTATAAATGTATCCTGTTCAGACCCCATTAAATGTTATGTAGCAGCACAGCTATCATCGTTTTTTGTAAACACCAAAAATATTTCCAAGCACTTTAACCTGAACCCAAAAAAAAAGCCAAAAACTAGCAACTGTGGTTAAAACTTTTTACTAATCATAATCCGTGCAGCTGCATCTTTTTCTTTCTAGATTAGATAGACTATCTGTGTAAAGGGAGGATTTAGACATTCTCCACCTGAACCTGCACACATTCAGACACTAGAAGATATAAAAAAAACAAATAGGTTACTTCATTGCAAGAGAAATTTTCAACAGAATCCATACATTCCTCTGCAGGGTTTTACTGTTGAGATGCAAACTTGGCGTATTGCAGTACACTGTTGTAAGGCCTGTCACAACAGTGATAGCTTTGTAAGTAACCTGTACTTCACTTCCAAATTCTTCTTTTAAAACCTTGTTTTTATTAATTGTCACAGTTACTTTTGTTTTTTTCTCATCCTCTTAGAATCTGTCAGCTGTGCAAGGTGTACGATGAAGGCAATTTCAGTTCCACGAATGCATGGACGTACCTGGTCATCATTAACAATATGTCACAGCTGGTAATTCCGCTAGTCTGAACATTTGTTTGTATAAACCTGTGTCTATATTTGTACTCAAATCTCTGTTTTCTGTTTTCCTAGTTTGCCATGTACTGCCTTGTGCTGTTCTACAGAGCTCTGAAAGATGAACTAAGGCCCATCAAACCTGTGGGGAAGTTCTTGTGTGTCAAAATGGTGGTGTTCGTCTCTTTCTGGTAAATCTCAGCTTCTGTGGGGATCATGAAAGGCATATTTAAAGACACACTCCAATCGTCTTTTGATCTATTGCAAAAGGGTTCCCAGTGGTCTTTTAATTCTGATTATGCTTTTTTTTTTTGCCAAAATTGGACATTTCTGTAGAGTGGCAGTAGTTCATTAGAAATTCACCTCTGAGTTGTAAACCTGTAAAGAGCTTTTCTACCTTCCTCAAAGGCCCACAGCGCTTTACAGTCACAGTCCCCTTCACACAATCACATACTGGTGGCAACCTTCCACCTAGTCTTCCACCCGAGGTGTCTTGCCCAAGGACACTTGGGCGGGCAATTCCCTCCGTGGTAGTTCGACCGCCCTACCACTGCTCCACAGCTGGATAGCTTATATCAGAGCTATCCCGCTGTACAGTTTTGAGCCAGATGTCAGCTCAGACGAGGAAAATAAAGACGTACATGGAACTATTGGTCTGCAAGGTGATCCGTCGGAATGGAGCGGCGCAGGGAGCTTGTGTCCCACTCAATGCATTTTCTATGCGACAAATACAACCTTTTCCCAACTCCATTTTTTTCATCTGCTCCTGATGGGGAAAAAATCAAATGCAATTGTAAGCTTAATTTTCTTTATGTATGTCCTCCTTCATCAGAAAATGCTAGAAGAACAAGTTAAAAACAGCAAAAAGAATTTTCATTGGAGTGGAGTCTTAAAAAAAATGAATGCAGAGCAATCTGAGATGTTTTTTTTTCCTTCCTAGGCAAGCAGCTTTCATTGCTTTGCTAGTAAAAGTAGGAATTATTTCAGAGAAACGTACTTGGGACTGGCAGAGTGTGGAGGCGGTAGCAACCGGCTTACAGGTAAAATACGATGGAAATTTGTCATCCTTCATGTGAGCAGAAATTCCGTTTGAAACCTAGCTGTCTTTACTGCGTCTCCCAGGACTTCATCATATGTGTGGAGATGTTCCTGGCAGCCATTGCTCATCACTTCAGTTTCACCTACAAACCTTACATCCAAGATGCGGAGGAGGTTTCCTGCTTTGACTCCTTTTTGGCCATGTGGGACATCTCTGATGTCAGAGCAGACATTTCTGAGCAAGTTCGCAATGTTGGTAGGTGCTTCCTGCCCTTTCACTTTTCTTCTGAAGCACGTCTCTGACGCCAAGTACGCTTAAGTGGTGGTTTCGTCTCCGTGTCTGTAGGGAGAACAGTTATGGGTCGTCCAGGGAAGTCCTACTTTGGTGAGGGAGAAAATGAGTGCGAACGATCTGGCCTTCTCTCGTCCGCCTCGCAAGATGCCATTACTGAAGCTGCATCGAGTCCCAACGCTGAAGGCCATTACCAGGGCCTGGGAAGAACTGCACCACACTCGCTGTCAGCTCCTGCTGGCCTCAGCTCAGCCAAGTGGGAGGAAGATGCTGAGCCTGAGGAAGAAAGGACCGACCAAACCAAAGAAGCAGCAGAGGCAGATCTCATTGTGATTACTTAGCTTGTGATTACTGGGCAGGTCCCAGTCAGATCTTTGCAGAACGATGTTCAAGAAGCAACAAAGTTGTTTTAAAGAGCGCATCAAGTATTGGAAAGAACTGAAAAAGACTGTTAAACACCAAAAAAAAGGATCCAAGAATGTAATGGAACTGAATTTTCCTTGTTTTGTGCTTCTAGGAAGACTTGGATGGCTCTGTTAACCCTCCACTTTAAAGATTGTTTTTCCACCTGAACTCTGACAGAAATATCCACTTTTTTTTGTCTCAGCCCTAAATTTAAAATGAGAAAAGTGCAACTCTACACACATTTTCCATAAATTGTGTTTTATTTGGGGCAAACCTTCAAATTGACATCTGTGAAAAAAACATTAGAATTGATTTCTGTTCCACCTTGAATGTAAATGTAGACTTGGGGTAAACTGCAGTTCATTTTAACACTGAAAATGTTGTAATATTTCTATCAACAGTCAAACTGTGGATTGTATTTCTTTTGAATTAACTGTAAAGTTTTTTTTCTTTCTTCAATCGGTGGTACAATCAGCACATTCTTATACGTTACTGTCAGTGCTTTACTTTGCACAGATTTCTCTCTGTTATCACAGATGCCTTGTTTCAAAATGTGCCGTAGATTTATTCCATTCAAAACAAACGCTTTATCGCTACAATCCTTTCCCACCTTTAAAATGTATTTCATACAATTTATGTTTTCTCCTAATCTCTGACACATTTTTTAATGTACATGCATACCGATAAACCCTCCTAAAAATGTTGCATTGTCTTTTTTTAAAAAATAAACTGAAACTACACTATACTTGTCATGTTTATTTAATATCTTCTATTGATCACCATCCCTTATTTTGAATAAAAAAAAAAAAAAAAAAGTAATTTACTGGCAAAAACTTTGACACGAACAGATTCACATCCACACACAACCAGAGGAACATTTCTGCTGCATTCGTACACATGTGCAGCACAGGCCTTCACAAAGGTGTATAGAATATGTGGAACAGAAGCATCGGTGTTGGCTTTTATTAGTCATGGACCGGTTCCATATTCTGCAAAGGTCATGTCCTGCAGATTAATATTAGAACTATGGAACAGGACCCACTACGGGTCTCAAAAACACTGTTACAACGAAGAGGGAAAATCTAAGAATGGACAAAGAGAATGTTTGGTCAACTCAAACATGATCCACAAACATGTGCTGAAACGTAATACACATAAAGAAAAAAATAAAGGAGCTAGAAAGTAGTAGAATACTAGTCCATCACCACATGTGTGTTCTCTATATGGGCTAATATGGAGATGGTGCTTTTATGAAGCTTCACGTTAAGGCAGACCCAGTCTCCAGCCTGGACCTGGAGAGGCTCTGGGAGGACCACAGCGGCCTGCTTCCAGTGCGAGTTCTGGCCAAGCGAGCTGACGCTGATCTCCTGATCCAGATAGATGTGATACCAAAAGGGAACGGCGGTTATTCTGCCCGCTGACGTGACTTTGATCTGTTGGATAAGGATCATGCTTCATGTTACCACGAGAATGTCTGATTGCTGCTCTACAGTGTGAATTACATCAATCAGCCTAAAAAACACACATTTTAGGCTCTTCTGTTAAGTACAATACAAACATGTGTTTTATTTTTCACCAAATCAGATATTTTTTTCCTAACTAGTATAAACAATTGAATGACAAACTAAAATTGACTGTGCATGCTTTTTTTCTAACTGATATTATTGTGCCTCCCTTATTATTAGCATAAAGCCTTTAGATCTGAACTGGAAGCTCTAGAGGAGAACCTTCATCTTCTTCTAATGTATTTCAAAGATCAATAGTGCCGACTAAGGCAAAAAAAATAAAATAAAAAAAGAAACGGTTTGAATGTAAGGTTGTTATACATTTGTTCTGATTTTTTTATTTCAAACACTTCAGCTTTTACTTGAAGTCAGCAAAAAAATGTTCCGTTTCCTTGTTGAACTTGAAATAAACAGAAGGTACCGGTAAATTTAATAATGACTGGATTTTTATGAATAAACACACAGTTGATGGTTTTAATACAGTGGGTCAAAAAAGTAAGTACCAGTAGTTCCACTAAAAACCATGAGAGATCTGTACTGTTCATTGATACACTTTAACCCTCAGAGAGAGAATGTAGAAAAAGAATCCTAAAACTCACATTATATAGTTTTTAAAGGATTTATTAGTATAATGGTGCAGAAAAACAAGTATTTGGTCAATAACCGAAGTTCCCCTCAATACTTTGTAGTGTAACCCTGGCTGGTATTTGATATTTTGCTGGTGGGCAGCTGGTATTTTGGCCAATTCTTCCATGTTTTTATGTGGGACAACTTGCAGTATTGACGAGTGTTAAATAAAATTTTGCCCCACCTTCATATTCACTATGTTTGTTTGTACTACATTATCTTTTTTTTAACAGGGAAAGATGCTACATAAACAAACATTTCAATATTGAGTCTTTTTGCTCCTACTTTATGTTTTTATGAAAGGATATTTACTAAACGCCTAAGATTTATCTTTTGACATAGCTTCTATAATTCTTACTTTTGAAGAAACTTACATTTTTCTTTAACATGAAATAATAATGACTTAAGTGGTTTGGCTCATAAATAATTGAAATGCAATGCCCATGATCAACTGCTGGCACTGTCAGGCCGGTGGAATCTTACGGAAGGGGGAAAAAAAGAAAAACACAAAAATACAAAGTAAAATTAAATGAAAAATCTTAAAGCTCCCTTTTTATTTTCTTCCATAGATGCTGTAAATTTGTGAGAAAGTTCAGGCAACTTTGCAAATGAATGAATTCTTTTGGAAATTTCCTCTCCAGTGGACATCTTACCTTGACCTCTCTGTTGATATAGTTTGAATTGGCATCCATGAGGTTGAGAACAAAGAGCTCTGCAGCCTCACTCAGATGTCGACACTCCAGTGTGGAAAAGTCCAGAAACACATGAACCGGTACCTAAAAGCAGCGCATCAACAATTACACACCTTCAGTAGAACCTTTTACTACAGCATGAGATAGCATGAACTCATGCTTTAGCTGTGGACTTGTAGCAAATAAGATTCAACTGGATGAAGAGCCTAATGTATAAAATCATCAGTCTCTCACATCTTAAATATAACCATCTGAAAAAGCTTCTTCAAAGAGAAGTGGGGAGTATTCCCACTTCATTCCAAATTTGACATAAAAAAGTGTGAATCTGTAGCCTTCACTCAAAGGAGATCTTGAATCAAAGTGGTCATTCTGATGCTTTGGAAAAAGAAAAAAAACGGATCAATGGTAGCTGTGAAAACGGAACGACTTTCTGTCCGATGACAGCATGATCCATACCGTGGTAACAAAAACATATACTTTCACAATGTTTAGCACATGAAAAGCTCTAACTGAAGCAATAAATACATGAAAGACACAGAAAAAGTGTGGAGAACAAAATTTACAACAGCTGCTTTGGATTTCTAAAAGCAATGCGGCTCAGGATCAGAAAAGTCCTTGAGTTTGCAAGAAAAAACTTCCCATCAACCCCTCTGACCAATTGCCTGCCTCTTGGCCCCTCTAAGCATTCTGGGTAGAGTAATCACACCATATTGTAAGCTTGTTTTGCTTTATTTTCACTATAACCCAGTGCGCCTAACGGATGTAAAAACATTTTTTTCATGTCCACCTTATGGTCTGAAAAACAAAATATTTTATTACTTTTTTAAATTATTTTGTCACAAAATAAAACTTTTTTGCTTTGGAAACTGGGTCACCTACATGAAAGCCAATGGAAAGCTGGTCATTGAAGCTCATGGAATATACATGCACTGATCTGCAGTATATCACAAGAGCAACTCATGCAGATGAATCTTAGCCAGAGCAAGATTTTACTATAAGAAGCAGCAAATGAACCACACCTTAAGAAGATGCAGTGAAAACCAATACATATATTGATGTAAATGTATTGGTATGAACCTATTTTGATTGCATGTTATTTAAAAATATTTTGAATGCTTAGACTGTATGAAGAGGAATGCCTTTGTAACCTTTGGGCTTTCAGTGCTGGAAAAAAAAAGAGAGCTGGACATTTTGTCTTTGTTTAATCTTAGTCTCAGATTGATGCTCAACAACGCATCCTCCACCCCAATGTTTTGGAAAGAGTGACAGGGCAGCAAGGCAACAGACTGGAAACAGAGACTGGCAGCATGAAAGGGTTCGCTCTGTCCCACTGCAGGGCAAAAGAACCCCCTCCCCATCCTCCCTGCTGCCAGTTGTGTAGACCACAGGGTTGTGTTTGGGGTGATCGATGGATTTTGGTCGGAATATCTTTAAGCCAAGCTGTGGGTTTTGTCATCCAAGCACAACTGTGTGACAGCAACAATGTGCTTGGACGTGCCGCCCGCTGAGAACTTTGAGGATGGCATCTGTTAGACACAAACAGCTGTCCTGAGGACAGAGGTCTGCAGAATTATCAGCACAAACACCAGGCTGGAGGAAGACTCGGATTTCTAGACCAAGTAAAGAAAAAGAATTCACTAAGATTTGCAGCTCTTTCAATGTGGCACAGTGGAGAAAACAGCTACAAACTAAAGTTCATCTAAAAAAAAAAAAATTTAAATCTGTAACATGAACCCTTTTTAAAATACTTTTGTGACTAGAAAATCACACAAAAAAGTCAGCTTGCTCTGCGGTAGGTCTGGCAGGAATACTTACAGTAAACTGGTTGATAAACGGAGAGATGTTAAACCCCAAAGTTGGCTCCAGACCCTGGACGGCGCTTTCCCGCAACAAGGTGTCAGACTCCACCAACATGCCATGCACTACGATCCTCTCTGGGAAAATGTGGCCTCCTTCTTCCAGCAGACACCTGCCACAAGTAATACATCCATAATGTGAAAAAGTATTGATGCAATCCAAAGCTTAGCTGCAAATTTGGGAAACGTGTGATCCTCACCTGGCCAGAGAAGCCTTCTCCATTAGCTTTTGCCGGATGAGGCCGCAGGTTTCCACACAGTCGAGGATGATGGCGCTCCACAGCTTCTCCCCTGAAGGCCTCTGCAGCATCCCCTGCTCATCCTCCACGCGGTTGAGCCAGAACTCCAGAAGCTGCTCTGAGATCCCGTTGGAGTGAGCCAGCCTCTTCAGCACTTCCTGCTGCTTGCTCTTTTCCACGGAGCTGTAGACCTTTACGCCACCTTGGCTGGCGGCGAGGAGCGAGAGCAGAGAGAAGCCCTCCGACACATCCAGCACGTACAGCAGATCGCTGGCAGGCGTGGAACCAGCAGGGTCGGTGTTAAGAGCAGCCCCTTCCCCGCTGTGCAGCTTCCCCTTGAGCTGGGAGATGAGCTTGTCTAATGCGCTGCGGAAACTCTGGTGGTAATCCGTATTATTGAGGAGGGCCATCTCTGAACACTCCAGCAAGCAGGAGTCTTTGCTTTGCTTCTGATTGGTCTGTAGACACGCTAACGCCGTGCAGAGTTCAGCCTCTGGGTTTGGGTTTGGGTTTGGAACAAGGTTTTCCGAACGCGGCCAGCTCCTACTTTTGTCAAGATGGATTTGCCGACCCCCTCGGAGCACAGCAACGCCGCTGAGCCCCAGGTAGGCGTCTCGACAGGAGACTTCCACAATCAGCTCATCGCCCGGCTTCAACATGAAACCTGAAGAAGCAACAACGAAGCATAACCTTTAAAGTATCTCTATCGGGGTACAGATTATGCATTGCTGAGTACAAATACATCAGACTTTTCATGTAATCTATAATACTCAGAATTTTCTAAATCTAAAGAATTCTTTCAAAATAAAGTTCACATGCTCTTCCTGTTTTGACAATTCATCTATTATGACTTTTTGTATTTCAAATACACTTTCAAGAGCTTGACAAAAATTTAAATCTCAGAGGTCGGTTGTGGTTGTAGCACCTTATGTACAGATCTGATTGGGTCAATCAACAGTTAACCAACGAGCAAAACCAAATTTTCTCACTAGAATATTGGTTTTGCAAGAATATGGAACATTGGAAAGGAGGAATATGACACAGAGCAGGAAAGGAGAGCAATCAAGTTAGATTCAGGAGACCAGACATGAAGAGGATTCCTCCTGGAACACTATCTGTTTATGCCGGTGGACGGCTCGTCAGAGACCTTTAGGAAAGATGCATATTTATTACCTATTAGAAGTGTATACACAATAGAAGACTGTCATGGACTCTCAAGGTGCGCACTCTGATGCGGCAGAGAAATGAATGTTGGTCATCTCTGATAAAGAAGGTGGCTGCTGTGAGGTTGAGTCAGAGCATTTGGCACCAATGTGGAAGTTCACTTTTTTTTTATTAGAAAGATGCTCAAACCATGAGACAGCTATCATATAATCCACCAATGCATGTTTGCAATGTTGCAATAAAAATGTAACTTCAAAACGTGCTGTTTTTTTAAATAAAAATTCAAAAACATCACGCAGCGGTAGGGCGGTCGACCCATGATCGTAATATTACAGGTTCGATTCCCGCCTTGCACGCCCATGTGTCGAAGTGTCCTTGGGCAAGACACTGAACCCCAACTTGCCTCTGGTGGGAGGTTGGTGCCAGTGTTCGGCAGCGGAGCCGCCACCAGTGTGTGGGTGTGTGTGTGAATGTGTGTGTGACTGTGTGTGTGCGTGTGTGTGTGACTGGGTGTGTGACTGGGTGTGTGACTGGGTGTGTGATTGGGTGAATGGGTCAGTGACTGTAAAGCGCTTTGAGCCTTGTAGCTAGAAAAACGCTATATAAGTATACGCAATTTACCATTTGCAAAACAAAAATAGACTAAAACTATGAAGTCATATTGATGCCAATTCAATGAGAACAAAAGTTGCTGTTTTAAAATCAAAGTTTCCTAAAGTGCAAACAAAATGTTAATTTTTAAAATTAAACCATTTTGAAGTTGGAAATGAAAAAATGAAATGTTAAATGTGACAACTGGTTTGTCTTTAGACGTGTTCTCTCAGACCTACTTGTCTGTGATTGGCTGGTCACGTTGTTGACAATCGGATGGAGCTCTTTCATGTAAGATGTCAGATGTAAGATGCTGGCCTCCTATGTAGATGAGGGTCGTTTGGAGTGTAATTTAAATTATGTTAACACTTATTTAATCTGTTGCAGTGAAAAGGAAACTATGTTTTTGGTATTTTTTCTGTTTGTTCATGTACTGCAAATGATATCGTCATCGAAATATTGATCACTAATATTGCGAGTTTTCCTCCTATCTTACAGCCCTATAAAACAACAAAACTTTACATGAATAAAAAAAAGGCTGTACCAAAGCTATTCATTTTTCCAGCATGCTAGCAGCTTACACTTGGCGCTGTGGACGGGGTAGATGGCTTGCTCCCAGCAGGTGTCTTCCTGAGGTCCAGTCGACAGACTGCTCTCCTCATCCAGATGGAGCTGGAACCACACAGCCAGAGCATCAAGCTCTCCTTGCTGAGTCACGGGCAGCTGGATCCTCTGAACCTCCCTGGAGCTCAGACCTTCTAGTTCCTTGAGTTTTCAAATAAAGCAGTGTTCAGAAAGGAAATGATACATTTGTAACACGTTGATACTGTCTGAGTAAAATCTTATGGCTTTAGACCTAAACCGAAACTAGGAAACTAGAATGTTTACAACCCTCTGCATTAAATCAATGACTTTATCTGCATAAAGAAAAAAAAAAGTCTGGTTAGTACTGTGAGTAAAAGTCGGAATCATCGGATTAAAGAATCTGCGGTTGGAGATTTTTGCTCACCTGCACATTGTTGAAATCGATGGTGAGGGCTGTGAAGGGCTCTGTGAGAGCGGTGTACCCCCCGGGCAGCCTGCTCAGTCTCTCTGTGGTGTATGGCTCCACGGACTCCTCCGGCTCTGAGCTGCAGCTCACTGGACTGTGGATCTCCCCACATGCAGCCATGGACAGCCCGCCCACTTGTGTCGCACAGAGTCTGAATGAGAAAGACAAGGCTGTATTCCAAGACCTCCAGACAGATGATATAAATACCTTAAAGGAAGGAGAACTTCAGATTCTTCACCCATTCTAGAACATAGAATGTTTGAAAAAACACAACCTGTAAGATCATCAGTGGAAATAGGTATATGCGAGCGTACCTGTGATGGCGGCGGATCTCAGGGCATTCCACAGCCAACGCAAACACAGTGGCTCCAGCGGGGATGACTCGTCCTGTGGCAGACTGTTCCCCAAACTTATTCTCATTCGACTGGAAAGATACACAACTATAGATTAATAATGAAGAAGACATTTGTAAAACACCATCCAGCCTTTCTTTAATAATTGCTAAAACACTGCATATATAATAACACTACAGTATTAGCAGCTAGCATTTCAATTCTAGTAGAGCCGAGGTGAAGAGGGTGGAGATAAGGTTAACTGTCCAGAGCAATGGAGAGTGTGGGAAAGAAGCAAAGAGGGTTCAGGTGTGATGTGTGACAAAAGAGTGTCCGCAAAAATGAATGAAAAGGCGTAGAAGTCAGGAAGCAGAGGTGGAGGTAACACAGATGAAGATGTTCTCTGGGAGTGATGCAGATGGATAGAATCAGGAAGGAATCCATCAGAGGAACAGATTATGATAGATGTTTAGAGATAAAAGCAGGGAAGCCAGATTATGATTGTTTTGACACTTTGAGGGGAAAGACGACGATGATGTTGGGAAAAGATGCTAATGTCGGAGCTATTAAGAAAGAGGCCTAAAGGAAGACCAAAGACAACGTTCATGGATGTAGTGAAGGAGGACGTGAAAGTAGATTGCGTGAGTGAGGATGGAGGGGCATAATTTGCCGTGATGACGTCTAAAGGGAGCAGACAAGCAAAATAACTAAATTCTTTTCCAATGACTGAAACCTGGTTATTAAAAAAAAGGGGAGCACGAGTATGGCACTGCACATGTGTAAAATGAGAACATAGGAGTTAACTAATGGAACAATTGTGTTTGTTTTTTTATCATTTAAAGTTACCTTAGGAGGCAAGAGGAGGTGATGCCAGGCATGAATGAGACTCTCTATGATGCCTTCTCCAAACAATCCTGCATCTACTGTCTCAGTCACCACCAGTGATACCCTGAGCACGAAGCAAATCAAATACATGAACTTTATTTCACCCAAGTCTGTGTCCATACATTTTTTTTTTTTAGTTAAACTATTGTGCAGTTTGACAGAAATTCCTACTGTGTGCACACAACCTGTGAGGAATGTCGGCAGGAACTTCCATCTCCAGTGATTTCTTGTGAAGGATCTTGATGTCTCCCTCCATTCCGTTAGCTGTCACCACCTCACAGGCCAGTTCATACATGGTCTTTGACAGCTCACAGGCGTAAACCTCAGCTGCTCCTGCCTGCTTGGCACACATTCTTGTTGAACACAAAAATAGTATCAGAAAATACATTTCCTATTTTTTTTCAACTGACTACCAAACAAAGGTATCTAATAAAGACTTACAAATTGAAAGACATGGCTAAATTCTTCTGGAACATATCTCACCCAAGTATCCCAGTGCCAGTACCTATATCAAGTACAGTGCTGCATCCGCTCTGGACAGCCTTCTGAATGGCCTGTTGGTATTTCTGGTTTCTGCCATGGTCATTGAGCATTAGGAAGTGCCAACGCTCCACCAGCCAATTGGCAACGCGGTAAAAATTCTCCCTGGCCTCTGGAAATTCAGGTCTGAGCTTTAAGGCTTTGTGGAAATAACCTGCTGCTTCATCCCTGAATCCCATTCTAGGTGATGGAAAGACAGTCACAAAAGGCACAAAAGTTTGTGTCAGATGATTAAATGTATTTATCTAGGAGGTGCAAATCTGAAAAAAATAAAATTAAAACAAAAACATGCTAATACCGTACACACATTAAAATGAGAGTACCTGAACAGGTGTTCACCCATGCTGTTCAGGATCACCTCATCAGCAGGAAGAATTTCCAAGGCTTGCTCATAACAGTCAAAAAGCTCCTGAATGCGACCCACAGAGTCCAGTTCCTCTGCCCATTTAAAAAGCGTAAACCTGAAGGACTCCTGAAAGAGAAGTGGAACGGGGTACATTTGGATTCTCCTGCAGTAAAAGTGACAAATGCAAAAGGAAGAATCCTTCTTTTTTTTTAAATTAACAGTTATTTAAGTAGAAGACCAGCTCCAAATTACACAATGTGTCCTAATAATGCACCTTTACTTTGAAAAGCAGTTAAAACAACAGGCAAGTGAGCAAAATGTAGGTGTCTATAGCCGTGGTTGCAAACCCCCTGGGCCGCGGCCCGGTGCCGATATGTGGACCACTTGGTACCGGGCTGCAGCCAGAAAAAAAATGCATGCGCTAACTTCAATTATTTCCGTTTGTTTATTTTCTGATGCTGACTGAAGTTGTATTTTGGAAAACCACCAGATTCTGTTCAGAATCAGAATCAGAATCTTTTATTATCATTCTGCAGAGCACAATGAAATTTTTTCCAGCAACTCTCGATATAAAAAAGGTAGAATAAAATAAAATAAGAATAAGGAGCTATATAAGGCATAAATACTTAAATACTGTACAGTAGAGTGGGGTGAATATTGCACGAGTGGGTATTCCACATTAGAATGGATATTGCACATACAGCATGAATATTGCACACAGTTTAAAATAGAGTCAGAGCATTGTCAGCTGTGTGCTGACAGGGGTTAGTGGGTTATGTTAAGTCTGGGGGGAGGGGGCGGTTTCGTTGACCCAGTTGTGTGATGTGTGGGGGGGGTGGGGGGTGGATGGACCTCACTGCTCTTGTTCACCATATTAGTAAATGTTCACCATATTAGTAAATTCAAAATTACAAACCATTTTTTTCCCCCCATTTGGAACATTCAAATCCAAAAACACAAGGCGGTATAGCATTTGACAAATAGAAAACTAGAACAAGGACTATGTGGAACATCAAAACAATATGAAGTAATAAAGTAAAGAAGTAAGTAATACAAATAAATAAAAAGCAGACATACCAAACTAAAAGTAGCTATAAACTAGAACAGGTTGAACATGTTTACTTTTTGAGCTCAAATGCATTTGCAGAGATTCTGTCTAGAGCACGTGTCAAACTCAAGGCCCGCGGGCCAAATGTGGCAGAAGAGTACGCCTGTACAAATAATCGCAAATGTATCGTTATCGCGATTTCAAGCTGTGCAATATCCATATCGCAAAAGTCGGCAAAAATCACAATAAATTGTAAACCTTAAATGTGCTGAAACAATCTTATGGCAACTTGAACTATTTAATGAATTAAATAAATCCCTTTATGCATTTGACCAATCAGATGGAGCTTTCATGTTATGTTATGACGTTGCCCTCCTAATTAGACGAGGGTCTAATAATTTAAGGTAGTTTATTTTTTTAACTTTTGCCGTGAAATGGAAATGTTTTGTTGTTTTTACTAATTGTTCATTTATCGCAAGTTATATCATCGTCGCAATATTGATCACTATTATCGCATATCGCGAGTTTTCCTCATATCGTGCAGCCCTACACAGGAGCATAAAAGTTTTTAATTTCTTAGAATAAAAAATAAAAATTGGTGTGTTTTTATTCATATCTTGGGGGAATCCGACTTGAAATAACGGATCGGGCAACTATACATTCGGACTTAAACACTGTCCATATAACCTAACCTGACAGAATCAAATTTAAAAGGATTTATGCTAAAGTAACAAGAAAACATGTTTTCTATGCAACTGTAATTGTCAATAAATAATGAGTTATATAACATTGAGGAGTAGTTACATTTATTTTCATTTCATTTGGTTACATGTATAAGTTATATCTGTCCCTTTGAGGACAGCAACTATGCTGATGTGGCCCTCAGGGGAAATGAGTTTGACATCCCTGGTCTAGAGTGTTGGTGCATGATTCTGCTTTGCATGTTGCACCTGTGATCAGGTTACAAAAGACACGTGACATCAAGTGAAACAAGGCTATGTTTGTTTGATGGAGAGTAGCTCAGATATCATAGAAGGATCTTCTTTCCATTGTTAAGTATGGTCACATATTAAGGAAATGAATTTAACAAGATTTTTAATGCCATGTAATTGCAAAGTAAACATTTTTGCTTTAATGCGGCAAACACAAAACAAGTGAAAAAAAAAAAAAAGAAAGAAAAAACCTGGAGCATCTTGAAGATCCAGCTATGTTTGCTCACTTCAAATGTAAATGAAACTGCATCATCATGCGCTGTCAATGATGACGTTCAGAGAGTGGTTGTGATCGTACCTGTGCAAAGTCCTTGAACTCAGGTGCGAGGTTGAGGACCAGGAGGTAGTGCACAAACGCTGTTCCGTAATCCTGGTTTAACAAGCACTGCTGGGCACTCTGTAGGGAGCTGGAGACCAGCTCGTCTCTAGCAGGGTCTCCCCTGCGTCGCCGCCGGGACCTCCTGCCATGCTTTGGCCTAGCACTGGTATTAGGCATTTCTGAGACGAGAACATAATAATGTGACTTTAAAAAAAAGTTACAGAAAAATAGAATTTAACGTGCATAAACACATATTTTTTTTTAGCTAGCGTACTTGTTATATATCAGCGAGATGGGGTAGAAACTCTAGAGGTCGGATACTAAAGCTAAAAGCTCCTTTTGGGTTTGACTAGAAGCAAGCAGCATTATATTACGGCACTCGGTTAGCTTCTCCTGCTATAGCAACAACTTCATGTTATCCTTCAAATTTAGGGTTAAACGTGCGTCAAAAGTTGTCTATGCATAGTTAAAATTATGCAGCCGGAAAAATTAAAAAAGAAAAAAAAAATCATCTTTACGTGGCAATAATATTTAACTGCTTCCAATGAGCATCAAATGCTGGTGTGTGTGTGTGAACAACAAATGCGTCCATCCGCCGGACAGGTCGGAGAGAAATATATTCCCAGATAAAGGTTCCGCATGGCCATATCTTAAAATTTCATTATTAGTTTATTTAAAAACTAGACTCGAAAGGTTGAAAAAATGATTGCTGTTTTTTTCCTTTTTGGCATTTTTTCAAGGTTATTAATAAAAAGGAAATGTTACCATTTTAGGGGGTTCCTTTCGTGACGTATGATATACTGAGCAGCAATCAAAGAGTTCAGGAGATCAAGATAGTTCAATCCCTCTAACACTGGTTTATTTTTTTAAGGGATTAGACACACTCTATCAGTAATAATACACATGTAACAATGTATGTTACAATGTATAAAAAGGTCATTCATAAGGTTATTGAACTCTGTGCAAGTTGAGTCAAAATAACAGTAAAAATATGCATTTTTTATAAGGTCAAATAAAATGTAAAATGTTAAAGCGGGTCATAACTGATTTGAAATTTTTATTAATATATTTTAAGCAGTTTTTCTGATTGAATTTATTTCATTTTTTCCCACTATTTAGGAATTTTATCTTTTCCCAAGTTACTTAAAAAAATATATATTTACATTTCTCATCTGTTGACAGAATACATGAGTGCCTTGTTGGCCATTCATTGAACTTTTTTTCCCAAATGCTTTTATTGACAATAGTTGAGCACAATTTACAGACAAGCTCAAACAACAGGCGTACAAGAAATGCAAGCGAAGAAAGAAAAAGATAAATAGATAAACTAAATAAAAGCTAGTGATTTTCTAAAAGACCAATATTTTTAGATTCATTATAAATATTCACGGCAATCTTGGTTCTTACTTATTTTAGAAATAAAAAAAGTAATTCCATGTGAAAGACAAAAAAACAATGGTGCGGATTTCAGAAATGTGCTTTTTTTTTATTTATAATAAAAACATTACCAAGTTTTACCGTTGTGTTAATTGTCCTACTGTGCAAGTTGTTTTTGCTAATTATATCAAACAAAATGTTTGTCTGTACTGATATGTAGAGGCGGAAGTGGATTGGAGTGAACCATGTTGCGCACCTTTGGACTCTTTGACAGTAAGTTTTGCCCACAGTCGACGGTTTGGCTACACGCATACAGATGTCAGCAGAGTTTCTCAATCTGTCACATTTCTAGGTGGAGTGTATTCTGAGAAAGGAAAAATCTGGACACTGCTGCTGGGATATTTTTTCCATTCCCCCCTATTTTATATCCATTTTAATGAACTTCCGATGCATCTTTTTATATTGAGACGCAAAGTTATACTCAACCCGATATATCTTTAAGTGTTTTTTTAGCTTTACTTCAGCCTAGGCTTGGAACAACACCCATGCACTTGTGTCCAAAGTTACCATGCTAAACCCCGCTAGCCTCTGCTACTTAACGTAGCTATGCTTTGTGTAGGGCGGCTAAAAGAACTGTAGACGTAGAAGGAGCGCAGAGCTTGTTTGGGCGAAGAAGTTTGAGTATTTGTTAGAAATCCCGTTTATCTTAAGTCGAAGCCGTCCATCTGTCAGACAGAGGAGATGGGACTACACCCGCTGGAATTTAGTGAGTGCTATCTGGACAGCCCGAGCTTCAGGGAGAAAATAAAGGCGCACGAAGCAGAGCTGGACAAAACCAACAGGTTTATCAAAGAGCTGTACAAAGATGGAAAGAACCTCATCAATGCGACCAAGCGTAAGTGTCCAAACACACACACACACACACACGAGGTTTTATGCTTAGTCTAACAAACTGCTTTTGAACGAAGCAGGAAAGTGTCCAGAGTTGTTTCCTTAGATGCAGCCATTCATGCCAAACCGGATCGAGACTTGTCTTGTTTACTCTTTTACATAAATGTTGACACTTTTCAAACACGTTTTCTACCTCCTGAAAATATTGTTCTGAAAATGTTTGTCGCCAATACACACTTAGGCTGAGTCGAAACTATTAGATTCTGATCTCGTGGCTGTCCTTGTCTCAAAGCTCCCCCTTGCTTATAAAACGTGATCTGGAGTGGACTGCTATCAGTGTTTTTTTTTTGTTTGTTTTGTTTTTTTGTTTTTTTTTTTTGCTATCAGCATCACCTTTTAAACACCTTAAATAATGAGAGAGAAGGAACTTGAACTCCCAACCAAGTCAGTTTTTGGACAAGGATGGATTTGTATGCTTGAGCTTTTCTGGTTTAAGAGCAAAAGTGTGTTTGTCTTTCTGGACACACACTCAGTCACACATGCTGTACTCCCTCTGTCATAAAATAAGGATGAGCAGACTCCGCCTTTGTCATACAAAGCTCTCTGCCATTATAACATAGGCTAAGCTCCGCCTCCATCACCAAAAAATTAGTCCTGCCTTTGACACACAAAGCTGGCTACGCTTCCGTTACATAAAGCAGATGCTGCCTATTTCACCAAATGCTAGCTCTGCATCCATCACAGCAAAGTAGAGTAGCTCCACCTATGTCACAAAAAGCTGGTTCCACCTCCATCACATGATATCGACTCCACCTTTGTCAAAAAAAACAACACAAAAAAATCTGGCTTGGCCTATGTCACACTCAGCAGGCTCCACCTCTGTCGGAAAAAAATCTGCCCTGCCACCATCAACCAATGTCTGCTACACCTCTGTCACAAAATCCGTCTCTGTCTCCACAAAATCCGTCTGTCTCCATCCCACTGGGTCAGGTCTACCGTTGGCACAAAATCTGTCTTTGCCTATGTCACACCGAGTAGGCTTCAACTCTGTTACAAAAAGCTGGCTCCGCCTTCTTGACACAAAGCTCAGTCTTTTACAACGTAAAAAATGTACTCTTCGTCTGTCAAACACAAAGACGGTTTGTCCACTCTCATAAAAAGCTGGCTCCATCTCCATCACACAAAGCCGGTTTAGCATACGTCACACACTCCGTCCAAGTCCAAAAAATGTGGCTATGTCTCTGTCACTCTCGGCCAGCTTATTTGAATGTGGGTAGGCTATATTGTCAAAGGGAGTACATTTAACCTTATTAAAAAGGTGAATTCCAGCACCACCCTGGCAGTCTGAAGACCCCCCGGGTGGTAAAAAGAAATGTTAGTATGTGTTTGCCTGGTGGGGTTGAGTGAAGTCGGTAGTCAGGTTACAGGTATGACTTTCATTTGGTCTCAAGGTAATCTAGCATTCCTTAAAGGAGTGTTAAACACACTGAGATCTTTGTTCACACTGACTTGATGATGTCAGGTGTCCCGGTGAGATACAGGATATCCTGAATTACCTTTAAGCTAAAAAAAGAAAGCCTTGTACAAATTATATAGAGTTATTATCTCATATTTACTTACACAAAAGTTTATGGGATTTTTATTTATTTATTTCCAAAAATGTTTGTGAGACAGCAGCTTCCTCTTAAAAATGATCAGATTTTTGTTCTGTATCAGTCAGTTATGCTCTATCAACCCTCAGCTTCATATCTGCACAGTTGACAACTCATGTTACTAAAATGGGCTGGATGTAATTTATTTAGATATTTGTGTTTAGGACTAAGCCATTTCTGTTGATAAACAGGTTTAGATCCTGTGTACACTTTCTAAGTTAGTTAAAGGTATTTTAGAAACATCTTGCAATATAAACACATTTTTTGATTCTAACATGTGAAATATGGAAACCCAAAAAGGATCACAGCAATGGAAAATAGGAAATGAAAAATGGCTTTCTACTTTTTGTGGGTTTTTTTAATTTAACAAAAGCTAATTGACATTTACAACATTGAAATTGCTCATTTTGATACCTAACTGGTTCTGACTGCATTCCGGCCACCTTTCTCTTTCTGCCTATAATAGAAACAAGGTATAACTAAAAAAATGTAAACTTATTTATCCTTTTTTTATCCAATGCAATGGATTTTGTCCAAATGTTTGTGGAACTTCACAAATATGCTTTCTTTTATGTTGCTAATATTCAAAAGGTGCCAATCTTGTTTCATTTCCACCACAGCTTTTTATTTTATTAAGTTTTACCAAAACGTCTTTGGATAACAGCTGCGTAGGAGTTTCCGTACTCCACCTTGGTTATTTATTTTGAGCAGCCCAAACAAATCTGTTCTTCAACAAAATGTTCTTTAGTAAACACTGCTTTATTATCCAGACACAGTTTCATAAACATGTTGTAATTGTTTTGCATGTGTGTGTGTGTGTGTGTGTGCATGGGTGGTGAACTATGTGGGACTATAGCACTCATGACGATGAATTGGATTTGATGCACAGCTGTGTGTTGGTGTCAGGTGACCAACTCTGTCATTTTCTGGAGGATATGACATCCACGTCTTATGTTTCAAGACCTTATGTGACTCACTTGAAAGCATCTCCTCCTTTTCTGCTGCTGACGAGCATCATGCACGTTTAACATCACAAAGTCAAAATGCAGGGAACGGCAAACTTCCTCTTGCTGGGACGATTTCAAAACCCGCTCAGATTTAGGAAGGAACTAATGCACATTTTCTGCACGCATAAGATTTCTGATCCAAACCTACTAAGTTGAGAAACTTTCTCAAGTCTCAATCAAATCTGTGTGGTAAAAACATACTTTTATTTATTCGCCCTCATCGTTTTTGTTGGATGTTCAGTACAGTTGGAGGTTTATTTGAGTGGGGTAAGCTGCTCCACCTCAGTCTTTGGTGGGAGTTTGCCTGCTTTGAGATTGGTAGTTAAGCTTTGTGCTTACATAGAAACATACCTTTGGACGCAAATTACACTCTGTCACCCCCTGAAGATTGCAATGCCGTAGAAGAGACGCATATCAGAGTCTACTACAGCTCATACGGTCACTGACCAAACCGATGAGAAATACTAAAATAGTCCTCACTGTGAGGTCCTGAAGCGGACACAAATACTGCTGATGAAAATCTGGCTGTTAGCTGAGAAGGTGCCACTTTTCTGTAACATGATTTTTTTTTTTTGGGGGGGGGGGGGTGTCTTGTACTGTATATCTGTGAGTGGAACTCATCAGGTGGCTGAATACTTTAACTCCAAGCAAGTGGTTGTATTATGCTATCAATATTGATGTTAGAAAGACATGGATCATATTTAAATTCTAAAATTCTAGCTTTTGGATGTTTTGGTCTTTGCCAGGTCTTAAAACCCAACAAGGAGATCTTTAGATGGACATAAGACTGTTTAATTATTGAAAATCAACAATTTGATGATCTGGATCCTTTAGTTGGGTATGTTGAGAACATGACTTTAAAAAAAGGAATTGGGTATAGTTACTCACTACTTGATCCAAAAAGTGAATGAATCAGTAACTAAAGTGCTCTTTAGTTAAATCATCTGAAATAGTATTTGCATTACTGCACAAAGACATTGCTTGGATTTTATTTTTTAGCGTTTTTTACAAGTCAGTTGAAATGGGCAAATTAGACAAGTACTTGTATACAACCTTCAATATTTATTACTTTGTATTTTGTTTAAAGCAAACTTTTTTTTTTTAAGTAACAGAGTGTGTTTAACTCTGTTGTCCAAATTCAATTCAACTTTATTTACATAGCCCGATATTACAACAGTTGTCTCAAAGGGGTTCATACGGGTAATTGTTTAATAAGCATGAAATAAGTCATAAAATTCAATAAGTAATAGCTAAACTAAACAGACTTAGCTAAACTGGGCATCTCTGACCCCCCTCCTTGGTAAGGAAAATCTCCTTAAAAAATAACGGATTCCAGGGGAAAAGAAAGAAGAAACCTCAGGGTTGTCCACATGAAGGAAGGATCCTCTTCCAGGACAGACAGGCGATGGGAAAAAATAGTCTGCCGGTAATGATCCTTCCACAGGTGCCCCCATCTCACTCAAAAAAAAACTTGATCTTAACAAATGACCCTAACAGTTACAGTTTTAAGTTTTAACAAAAGTTTTTTCTGTTGTTCTAAACACATTTGGGATTAAGGTTACGGTTAGGATAAGTTATATAATTTCCTTTTTCGGTCGATGGTGTCAGGCGTCATATTGTCTGCAGCCAGGTCCACGTTCTTGCCTTTGACATCAATGAAATGGCAGGTGTTGCTTATATTTCCATGTAGAAAAGATAAACTTTTTTAGCTGCTCTGGACTTGTCTTTTCTGTAGCTTCTTCCACTTGTTTGGTGTCCATGAGTAGGGCGTACGTAGCTCTGACTGGCTACCATGAAACATAACACTGACCTTACCCAATCAGAAACACTTGGCCTGTTGTTAACCCACCCAGCTTTCCTTGATGTCCCAGCATGCAAGTGGTGTGTTTGGTTTGCACAGTTTGTTTAATCAGTACAGGTGTTAAAAAAGTGAATAGAGTAATTTGGTGTTGAAAAAAATAGTCAAAAAATGACCACCAATTCCATCAACCCTACCACAAAGATTAGCACACGTCCTGTCACAGAGAGAGAAAAAAAATAGTCCGAAATGGAAAAATATCAAGTCTTTTGAGAATCTCTGCCTCATGGCAAGGTCATGTACTCAGAGGAACTACAGAAAAATCATGCCCGATTTTACAGACCATAGCATTTGACAAACAATGTTGGGCCTTTTGTTGAAGGATCTCCAAGGTTAATGAGTTCATTATGGACTCCTCTGCATGCCAAGTGGGCATTGTGGGGTCTAAGGTGAAGTCATCTCTGTCTCACAGCTAACACTTTGATTGAAGCAGGGTCATGTGACAGGGGACAATATCCACAAGCACACAACAGCAGAGCGGTACAGGGCTTGTTGCATCACCCGGGGCAAATTGTGACTTGTTTTTCCATGACTCTTTTTGACATCCAAACCTGCTGAAGGCGCTTCACGCTTTGAAATTTCCTTGGGGGCTCCAATGATTGTGACCAAAATTTTGACGTTTGCCCCTCTAGTAAGATATAACGCTGTTTACATATTTTTAAAGGTATGTTTAAACACAGCCAGAGAGTTTAATGGGTTACACATAAGCAGGTAACAGTGTGGTAAATCCACTCTCACAGAGCAAGTCAGCTTTCTTCTGACTCTCGATATGTGGACGTTGCTCTTATTAAACTGCCACATTTCTGCCTCCTCTCATAACAGATCGTATAAAATACCTCTTTTCTCACTCATCAGTTTGAACCTTTGAGCTCAATCTTGCTTTAGTACATGGTCTTCAGTGATTAGAGTTATGCTGGGATCTGGTTTTAGGAAACTAACCAATGCAAGTCGCTCAATATTACATTAAAACTGGTGGTTTTGCGGCCTTTTAACCACATTTCTATAAGACAAATCTTTCACTTTAGGTTTGACCTCAGAGTGGTCTGGTATGGGGTCAGGTTCCAGCACAGTCATTGTCTTCTCTCAGGCCGTCATCAATTCCCTCTGCTGGGACAGCTGGGAGGATGTCCCACTACACGGAAAGTCCTTGGATCTGAGAGGAAACATTCAAGCGGGGTCCGGGGCCTCCGAGCCATGACATGGAAGTGTCCACTGGTGGAGGAACAGGCAGATGTGCTTCTGTTTAATAGCCCCCACCATACACACAGGAACTGTGTCCTGTCTATGCTCCCTCAAACACATGTCATTGGTGTCTTTACTTCTTTATTTTTTTTATCTGATAAGCTTGCTAACTAGATTGCAGGAGCTCTTGTTTTCATGGATTATTGTTAATGGTTTGATTTCAGTTTCAGCTGCAATAATTTGAAAAATGAATTCAGGTGAAGTTGCAGAAGCTACTTTTGTTCTCCATTGTTACCTTATTTATTAAATCAGCCACAAAATGACTTGAGGAGTTTTTTTCCCCCCCTATTCTCATATTTCTCAGACATCCACGATGAAAGGTCTGTGTCCTGGGCAGACGAGCTTAACGGTGTTCCTGCCATGCTGCACTTGACTCACCGCTGCTCCCTGTAATCACATTACTTGTTCTGCCAAAGAGCCACATCACAATCTTTTATTAAAATTGCATTAGCACAAGACATGAACTCATGTGGGAGGAACGCTTTTTTTTTTTTTTTTGCTTTATCAGTCCCTGCAGACAGAGGTCAGCTGAAAAAGTGTGTTGCCTTGAAATCACTTGGAGCTCCTTTTTTCCTTTTGGATACAAACTCTTCTCCATTGCATTTCATTAGGAATTTTAATGCATAAGATGCTTGACACAATGATGCTGTGAAACTCGTGTGATCCTGGCTTTAAGACCGGATGCTGCCCCGCATAGCCTCACCCCGCACGCTTGTTTTGAAGATCAGGAAGTCATGGGTGAAGTAATGCGTGTATTGTGGGTAGGGAACACAGAGGTTAGAGAGGGGGGGGGAGTGTGGTGGGAAGAACTGGGTGAGCTGGCTTTGTCAGGGGCAAAGGTTGGAGGCAAGTGGAGCAGAAATTCAGCCTGGAAAAGATGGGAGAGTGAAACAGGAAGTTCTGTGGAAGGACATAGAAGACCTGGAATCAGGGAAGCTCTGATCTGATGAGACTGGACAAATCATAACAAACAACCCCCCTCATATATATGAGCCAGCATATACACAGTGGAGCTCTTTTGCAGTGCCCTTTGACACTAACGTACAGTTATTGTTTTGCTTTGGAAAGCCTTTGTTGGAGCATCCAGAACATGGCGTGGTTTGTTGTGCGCCTTTCACTGCAGAGTCAGGAAGAGAAAGTGCATGGAACTTAGGGTCACTATCATAGAGTCATGTGTTTTTGTCCTTCATTTCAATTCCTCTTTTGTTTTGACTGTGTTCAATTTAAATTGTGGGTTTCCATATGAATAATTTAAGAGTCATAAGTAGATTGAAGGTAATATCTAGGTTTCTATCTTACAATTAGCTTGACTAGTGATGCATTTATTTAAAAACCCACTGCAATCATTTTTTTTATCTATTTTAAAATTGTTTCCAGTTGTCTTTTAATTATAATTGTCATTTTTAGCAAAAATAAAAAAAACCTGTGTCGTTTTCTTTCTGCAGAAAGACAATAGTTCATTCGAAATGTACGTCTAAGTTGTGGGGGGGACTGTTGGCGCTCCCCCATTTCCTGTCCATCTATTTATTAGCTGTTCTGCTATAGCTTACAGCCCCTTACACACCCGCAACCTAACATTACTGGTGTAACAAAATATGGCTAGCATTATTGGAGCTATCTAGGTGGACAGTTTTGAGCTAGATGCCATGAATAAAGAAATACTCAAAAATACAGCCTCAGAAAAAGGCTACCAGAACATGTTAAAAACACCAAAAAACACAATTATCCTCAGAGTGGGTCTGTAAAACACAGCTAAAGCAAAGTTGACCCATTTTCTATGTGTCCTCCTGTAAAGCAACCTTGCCTTTTAACATTAGCCTGATATAGGTTGGGGTCTACATGACTCATGCTAAGAAGCCCGCACACATGGGGCCTCTGCCGTTCTTCAAAGAAACTAGCAAAGATTGACATTTCCCAGGTTTGCTGTGAAATGCCTTGCTTTAAAAGGCAAAAATTAAAGCAAAGCCGTTTTTTCCTCTTTTGCCTTGGAATCTTGTGTGTTCTAGTGTGTGCGGTATTTTTAATCTTGTGATAGCAGAGGGCAGCTATCGCTGCAATCAGTTATGTAAATCTCTCTTCTGACAAGACACCATCACTACTTTCTTCCTCCTTTTTGTTTAGAGGCTTTATGTTTATGATTATGTTTTTTGGGCTTTATGGGCTTTATGTTGATTTTCACAGCAAAACAAGAAATGCAGTGGAGTTCATGAAGTCTCTTATCAACAGTCAGTAAAAGCTGCACAAAGGGATGTGGATTGATGGCTGCAGAGGAAGGCGTGTTCTTACAGTACATATTCATTTAAGTGTGCCTGTCTGATAAAAAAGACATGTCTGTTTAATATACTCATAAGTTGTTATGTTAAAATGCCAAAAGACCCATGTTTCTTTTCTTTTTTATGAGGTTCCTTGCTTTATCTCGTATCAGGAGATCAGTGCATTCCAATGTCAATGAATACAGTCTCCGAAAGGTCAGACAGGTTTTAATATAATAACTTTTTTCAGCATAAAACAATATATTCAGAAAAATTAACAAAGCGTGCAGGAAGTCTGAATACCACGTGGTTTGCGGTTTTTTCTGCCTAGAGTAGCTCGATTCTAGACTGCCTTGATCTCATACAGGATACAATGAGTTGTTTACACTTTCAGGTTTGCTGAGGACCTACTGTAATGTTGCCAAAACATGCATTTATTTATAGATCAGCAGCTCGGTTTTCCAACCTACTTTCAGATGTTTTAGGCTCACTAACTGCAGCTGGTCTCTCACTAAGTCAAATGAATTATTTAGTTACGCAATTTAAAGACCCACTGCAATGAAAATCGTTTTACATGTTCTTGTAGCACTTTTCTCACAATGGAGGACATGTGCAAGGAAAATTCTGCTTAAAATGGCATTTCTGAATATTTCTTTATTAAAATCGTGAATCAGAAGCAGATTAAAAAAATCTGGCTCAAAACTGTACAGCTGGATAGCCCCAATATTGATCGCCATTTTTGTTGCACCAGTATTGTTAGGTTGGGGTTGTGATGGGCTGTAAGCTAGTGGGAGAGAGGGTAAACAATGGGATGATAGGTAATGAGGGCAGGCTTACTCTGCGCCAACATTCCCGCCCAGAACTCGGAAGCAAATTTCTAGTAAAATACTTAAGGCTAATAATACGGCTTTGCAGAAATATGTCCTAAAAAATAAATAATTTTTAAATTTTGCCTAGAAATGGCATAGTCATAGTTACAAGACCACTGGAAACGCTTTTAAAATAGATCAAAAGATGATCAGGTCGGACTTTAGTAACGCAGGCTTTAGCAGACCTAATGTATTAGTTTAAATTAGGAAAAACTTTATTTCACCATTATCCATTCACCTGTAATATTAAAAAGGCAAGATAATACGTATCTTTTGCTTCTGGTAGGAGAAAAACAGGCTAAGATAGTGAAGTAAGTTTAATTTAAAACGTTCATACTCATTTTGTGTTGTAGGCCCTAAAAACAGACTGTCTTTGTTAGACTTTTAAAATGATGTTGGCAAAAAAGCTTGGTCCTTTTCAAACACACTCTGGGGAAACCAAGACGAAAAGGAAAATGGAGAATGGCAAAAAAGCATTTGGGATCTGAGCTCAATCAAAATATAAGAGAAGAAAAAGTTGGGTGCATCCCGGACGGGTTGCCCCTTCGTTAAAGTGTTTTGCAGAGGCAAACATGGCAAACAACCCTGCAATCTTCCATTCATTCAGCTTTCAGTTTCAAAATCAGTGATGACAGGATTCATATCTTTGGCTGTCAGTATGATAAAAAAAAAGCACCGGAAAACCTTGTGTTTATACTGAAACCAAAAATGATGTTGCACAACTTCTTATTAGTTTCCTGTAACTTTGGGACGATATACATTTGAGTTTCTTAAAGAGTGATCATTAATCAGCTTCACATTGTTTAAAGAGAACAACTGAGGCAGAAGCGATGCCCTTTGCCTCTCCTCTCACATGCTCGGACTTTGAGCTGTAGATTTAATCCTTCAAAAGTATGAACACACGACCTAAACATCCTGCGGTGCTGGGTACTTTTGGATTTATAATGATTGATAATAACATGAAAGAAGCAAAACTGCTCAGATAAACAAATGTATGGAATTAATTTGTCATTGCTGAAAAACTTTATTGCAGACCATACAATAAAATAATAAATATAAAGCTAACTAAAATCAATTTCTGTGCTATTCCTGTAGATTTTGAAACAATTATTTCTGCCAATTCTAATCCTCTTGGTTTGCAGATATTTATTATATAATATGAATATATTCAGAGTTTAAAATACACAAATCTCTATTGGTACTAGTCATTGTCAAATTAAATCCATATACGGTACTCAGATGTACTTTGTACTATTTTTTACCAACTTGTTTGAAAAAGGTCAAATATTTTGCTTTGCAAAAGTAGATATTTTTAGTTTTTAGTTTGTCTAAGTGGAAAATAGTTTGCCTGCTATTCTTTTGCACCTGACTTGCACATTCATAACTGCATATACATGCTCTCTATTTTAACATAAAATAATAACATAAACCTGTGGTCTTTATCATAGTGATAGGCTGGGTGTGACCCTCACCAGGATGTAGCTAAATGTCAGCAAACAGTATTCAGGTTCAGTTAAATTTGTCAGACCCAGTTTTTAAGAGTCTTATTTATAGCTTTTATAAATTATGCCTTTTGCACAAGGATTTTTTTTCCAAATTTTTATTTTTTTCAGAAATTGAACTGTAATTACTCCATGTCTAGTTTAGATGATGTGTACTTTTAGCAGAACCGGGAGCTCCTCTTTTTGTAATTATCATCTTCAGAATTTGCAGTTTAAAAAAAAACAAATTGTTGTAACAATTTTCTCTTTTGAAAATGTCCTTTCAGAGCTCGGCATGGCACAGCGAAAGTTTGCCCAGTGCCTTGGAGAGTTTCAGTTTGAGTATATTGGAGACGCAAAGACAGATGATGAAAGATGCATCGGTAAGTCTGGGTTGTTTTTTTTTTTTTAACTAAACCACTGGTTTGGTTGAATCCACTCAGAGATGCACTTCAGATGTATGTTTACTGTTTCTGCTTCAGCAGACTATTAAGAACAGTTATTGGCGTGAGTGTGTAACCTATAATTATACGACACCAGTTTGCATCCGGAAAAGTGAGTCATTTAAAAAGTTCTTCTGCTTTTTTTGTGTCTTTTTTTTAATCTTCAGATGAGTCTGTGCAAGAGTTCTCTTCATTTCTCAAAAACCTGGAGGACCAAAGGGAGCTGATGGTAGGAGGAAGAACCTGTCAGAATCTGCACACAAAGCAAAGACAACAGTTGTGTGTGTCGAACCGACACAAAAAATGAGCAGGAATAATTCATCCTTATCCCCATGCGTCCACATATTGCGGTCACAAAACAAAAGATTTTGCATTAGAACTTGTGCTTCAATGCAAGCGATTATTTCTCTTTGTAGGAAGCTCGACTCAAAACTAGAGCTTTCTACCTTTCTACACACTTTTAAAATGTAAACAATCCCCCCAGTATGGACAGTGAATCAGACAGGAAATAAAAATGATGTGTATCTATCATATCAATATTCCTGTGCCTAAATGCATCTCTCCCTTTGCGTTTCATTCACCCCCTCGGTTGAAACATTGTGGTGTGGGTGTATTTCCGAAAAGCTCCCACCTGTTGCTGCCTGTATTTGGTGCTGGCATCTGTCTGGCTCTGTCATCCTCCACAAATCCAGACACACACTCATAATATATTTAACTCTAATAGAACCATGCAGACACAGAAGCCAGTAGACAGGACACAGTCATTCTCTGGTTTAGTTTTGCATATTGCCTCATGCTGCGATTAAGTAAGGGTTGGATTACATGCTTAGGGGTGACTTCAAAACAAAAAAAGAGGTATGTGTGCAGACTATTACATCAATATAGTAAACTGCAACCAAAAGTAGTCTAAGCATAGCAATATAACTGTTATCTTAAAGCTACTTTCTGGCTCAGACAGCAGTAAACGCTTGTCATTTGAAACTTTCTACTTCAGTGCAAGACGGTTCAAAGGCACACCTCTAAAGATGGTGGATAAAAAGCCGTCCTCTGTGAGCAGTTTCTGCAAGTTAAAATGAGAACTCACCACTTGAGGCAGAGATTATGCTGCGCCAGGCCCAGTTCACTACAGTAACCACTGCTCAGCACAGTGTGATGACATCATGCACAAAGCACAAAGCAAGCACAGGCGTGTTCGGACCTGAGCAGAGCTGGAGCACCAGAGGAAAATGCACACAGACCTCGCAACCTAGTTTAAAAAGATACAAGTGGAGCCAATAGGAAATGGCTGATCACTGTTTTCGGAATAGCTTTAAAAAGCAGCGTATCAACGCCTTTTAGAATGATTCATTTAAACTGCAAATACATTTTCATGTTTTTTTTTTCTGTTTTGCATGAACACTAATGAAAACAGGACAGTTTTTTTAATGGTTTACATTATCCTGTAATTATAAAAAAAATGGAAGAGAGATTTTTATAAAAAATGATGGTTGACATGTAAAGTTTCCTCAACCAAAATGCATTCAATAATTTTTCAGAAGAATTTAATCTACTTTATTATTGAATAGAGAAATAGATACATTTGAAACTTGTAAAAATGCTTTTTTCCCACCTGTCAACATTTACCAATGTATGCAACAGCCAGAATTTGCTTACACAAAATAATGTAATACTCAGATCAGCCTTTAAATAGCAGTGGATTTTCACATTTGATGACAATAATGATAACCTATTATTTTAGGGACCAATATAAGTAATGCAGGGTTCTGTTCTCTCCTTAGATGAGAAACATCACAGAAACATTAATGAAACCCCTGGAAAAGTTCAGGAAAGATCAGCTTGGAGCAGTCAGGGTAATGTATGACAGTCTGTAGACGTTTCTCAATCTTTTCTTGCTCTTTGTGGATCTTTTGTTATTTATTCTGCTCCGCTTTTCTTCCAAAAATGTCAGTGCGTAAAATTGTACTATTTAAATCACAAGACATGCATTATTTTAGCTTTTTTCCCCCTTTTTACATCCAACTGTTTTGTCTTTTCCATTCTTTAAATTGTGTTTTTTTTTCAGGCGGAGAGAAAGAAATATGAAAAGGAAACGGAGAAGTACTACAGCTCTCTGGAAAAGCTTCTGAACATGTCGGCAAAGAAGAAAGAACCACAACTACAAGAGGTATCTATCGTCCCTGAGATGCAACCTGCTAAATACCTTTCAATTTTTATGAAAGACTGGGTAAAAGCGCATGTTGCCAGCATGCCTTGCAAACACATGTTTGCCCATCTTGCTTGAAAAACAAACAAGGATGTTCTTCACCACAACTGCTTAGGCCCTCTTTGTGGTAGAGCTTTGCTTTGTACCTTGCAGAGCAGATTCTTGCAGTCTCGTCTGCAGTCGCGTCTACAAATTGTGATGATTTCCTAAAAGGAAGTGGTCCTCGTCTTTGATGTGCATGTTGTGAAAGCGTGTTGTGCAGGCCCACCAGTGAGGTGTAAACTTCAGTTCAGGCTCCTGACTATTCTCTGAATCTTGTGACGCTGGAGTCCGCTGTTCTGAGCTTTGTCACACGCGGCCAAACAGACCCGGAGAGATTCATTCACAGCCACGAGTCATGAACTGCTGTTACATCAACTCTCTGAACAGTGACTATATTATGAGCGCCAGTGTGGGAACTTTCATCTTACTTTGTTTACAGGAAAAACATTTGATCAAAATAATAAAGGGCACCTAATCCAGAGAATAACTATCTTTAAACATGCTTGATCTTTGTACAAGTCAAAAATCGGTTTCTGGCAAACTGTCAGTTTCTCTTCCTGTTGTTCCCGCTACTCTCTTTTACTGTGTTCAAATTCCACCCTAATCCCTTATTACAAAAAATCTATATAGTGCCGGACTAAATAGTGCCCTGGATTTTAAAAGCAATTCGGCCTGCATGCTCACTACTTTTCTTTTAAACGTCGACGTTATTGATTTCACGAAGTTAAAATCTAATTAAAATTAGTGTTTTATTTATTCATTTATGAATCCACTGTCTTCTGACGATACTAACGTTGGCAGCAAATACTTTTAAATAAATGTTTTGGGCAAAAATTGTTCAGACGCAGTGCATTGTGGTCTATATTCACCAATCTAGTGAGCATCGATGCACACTGGTTTCTCGCAGAGATTTCTTGGAAATTTCTGGGGTCACTTTTGGAATTGTAGTGTCGGACAGCACTACAAAATGGCGAACGCGCTATATAGTGCACTGTAGTGAGTAGTGAAGGAATTCGGACACAGCTTTCGCCTTTTTATCTACATGTGATGGAAAAAAAGACGCCCGATTACAAACTAGCTTCCACCAAGTCAGGTTATTTCAAGGGTTTGAAGGTGAACCACAGCGAGAGATTTGTGTTGTGTGCATTAAACTCATTATAACCCATTATTTTCACAGCATTTCAAACAATACCTGAATAAATTAATATGACACACTTTATTGAAACACAAAGACCAATAAGGTTTGAAAGACCACAAAATGGAGGTTTTTATGTTTGAAGGTGTTATGTCAAAGACATTTTGTTTCTGTGACTTCAAGTAAAAAGTGCCAGTAAGGAAAAAAAAAAAGTTCATTTGTTAAAAAGCATTTTAATTATACTTTTAATGCCAATTGAATCATTTTAGATAACAGAAATGAACTGTACTGTATCGCCACCAGTTTAGCTGAATCTTTTATGTATCGATTTGTGGACCATGTATCGAGCTGCTTATAGAATCATGTGAGGAGAAAAATTACACAACCCCAAAAAAAAGGTACTACTTTGCTTTTGTTTTTTTACACATTATATAGTGATTTGTGAAATTCAGGAAAGGAAAAAACAAATGGAGGTCTGGTTTTTCTTTATCTTTTTTATCGAATGATACACCAGACCATCTTTTCTAAGAGAAGAGACTGAGGCTAATCTTATTCCAAAAATCTTTGAAAGTATAGCTACTGTTTATGATTATGGCCGTGAGGCAAAATTTCCTTTAAGTTGTCAATTTACACTTTGCAACCCAGCCAGTGTTCTATGCAGCTTACAGCAAAATTAAAGTCACTTCAGATTTCTGACCCACTAGTTGTTGCATTTTTGCATCTTTGGTGGGGTCCTTGATTATTTATATGCATGTTTTATGTCCTAGAACTTTGAAGGGAGGTTTTTCGTAGTCCGCTTTGATAAAGTTGGATTGTGTCTATTTGCTGGTGCACATCTCCCTTTTTTAAACTTTACTGTGAGTCTGTCAAATAAACTCATTCAGACAGCATTTACCTTGATGAGTTATCTTAAAACAATCAATCAAAAAACTTTTTAAAACAATTTTATATCTTTTATTCTAACATCTGACATCATGAACGTTTTTAGAAAGGCTGTCTTTATGGGTAATTATTAAGTACGGAGATCTTAGGACCCACAAGAACGGGATACCTCAATCCTGGTTCTCGAGATCAACCAGCTTGCTTGTTTTATAGCAATCCCTTCTGTATTAAGTGCTGAAGACCTCCAGTGTAAAAGCTGTCTGCCAAACCACCTGTGCGAATCAGTGAAAGCTGACCTAACGGGATAAGCCGAAAGGTGAACAACAACCTGAATCAGATGTGTTTAGTCAATCAGAACTTGAATCACGTCATCCAGATCATCAGCGGCAAATGAAAGCATGAAAGAGCGGCAGAGTTCAAGGACGGCCCTGAACTGAAATATTCGTTCCTAGACTTGGAGTTGCAACTCCCATCATCTGATTGTTTCTACCGGTCAACCTTCACAGGCTGAGCTGTAAAGACAAAGTACCTTGATTTCTCCATTTCTTGAAATAACTCAATTATTATTGATTACAAGCAGAACTGGGGACTCGACTCTGTGTTTCTCCCTGCACACCTCCTGTTTCTGGAAAGAACAGAAAAAAGTTCAAGTCCACACTCTGCAGACAATTATAGGGCGTGCCAGAGGTGGATAACTCTGGCAGAAGTGGTGTGGGAAGAATCCCCTCGTCAGCCATCAGCAGCTGGGAGCAGTCACGACCCTCATCTTGGTGGATGATTGTCAGAAGTAGAGCTAAGCCATGTGCTGATGCCTGGACCTACATCTGTACCATAGAAAGTCAACACAGGACTCCTTCATTGCACTTTTCTTGCATAACTTTTGGTGCTATCATTTTCAGTTTAAATCAAAAGGGATTTAATGTTGAATTAAAAATAATTTCAGATTGAAGTGATGCTATACCAAGAAAAACCTGCAGCTTCCCATACTGAAGTATACTAGACTGTTTCCACTTATCCATCAGAGGCTATAATTATCTTGGTTTGTTTCTTCCACCTCCAGGCAGACATCCAGGTGGAAACTATGAGGCAGCACTTTCAAGAAGAGTCTCTAGACTACGTGTGCAAGTTACAGGAGATCCAAGAACGAAAGAAGTTTGAATGTGTGGAACCTGTAAGTGACATGAACGTCCTCCAAAAAATATGCTGTCTGTCTTAGGCCATCATCAATGAATCCCTATGAACATCGTACTAAATAACATCTTTCAAAATGTGCCTTAGAAATCTACCAGGGAAATATTTAGGATATTTAAACGAAAAAGATGTTTTCAGAAAAGGTTATGCTGGTGTAGAAAGTTTTCTGAATGTTTTTGAGTTTTAGGACATCGTTTTTGTACTTTTGCTTATTCTTGGAGCATCGTTGTGTTTCAGAAAAGATAAAAGGATAGTTCCTGCTCGTAGAGATTACATCTCCGGTTGTAAATGTCACTAGTCGCTGTTTGCTGGTTGGAGATGGTGAAGCTGTTCTGCTGGACTTAAACATCTCTATCTCTGATCTGTTGTAGATCCTGGCCTTCTTTCAGACAGTCTTCACTTTTTACCATCAAGGCTACGAACTCGCCAAGGACTTTGAATATTACAAAAGATCACTACAGATCAGTATTCAGAATGTAAGAGGTGTTCATGTTCTCTCACTATAAAAAAACACAGATTTATAAAAGGTGTTTTTCTTTAAAAAAATAAAGAAATAATTTTAAAAAGCTGCTGAAAAAAGCCTTTTTATTGCTCTTTGCTGCAGGTTTCCTGGTTACCTAATGGTTTTTGTTCATTCTTAAAATAAAGTGCAGGTTTCCGTTTTACATATTAAAGCAGGTGTTTTTCTTTATTTTGTCCTCATTTCAATAGATTCAAACCTCCAAAAACATTTCATGGCCTAGCTGGGACTTTTTGAGGAAGTCCTTCAGATTTTTAAGGGCAATGTTGGGCAAGTCGTTTTCTTTTGGCTTCAGCAAGTCACTTCCTGAAAGTTCTTTTCTTTTTTTTCCCAGACAAGGAGTCGATTTGAGGGCGCACGGTCAGAGGTATACGAGCTGATGAAAAGGACCAAGCAGGCGCCCCAGGAATACAGACAGACTAGTTCCATTAGTTGTGAAGGCTATCTTTATGTACAGGAAAAGCGTAAGGCTGTTTTTCTCCGAGAGTGACTTTTCAAACACTTTAGTAACAGACATAAAAAAATACAGAATCAGCTGTTTGAAGCAGATATGTGGGTGAAAACAATTTTTCTTTTCCTTAAATTTTTTTCAGGACCGCCTCCATTCGGCTCAAGCTGGGTCAAACGTTACTGCACATTTGTTAAAGAGCAGAAGATCTTACACATGGTGACTTTTGACCACAGATCAGGTGGAAAGATTGTAAGTAATCATAAAATCTGTGCTTTTCATTGTACATTCTAATTTTTTTGTTTTTTTTAAAGTGCGTGAAATTAATTTTTTTTTAGGGAGAGACGGAGTCTGTCACACTAAAATCCTGTCTGCGTAAAACCACCGACACCTTGGACAGGAGATTCTGCTTAGAACTGGATATAACAGATCGGTACGTCAGTGCTGGTTCTGGTCTGTAAATGCTGGATTTACAGAAGATAGTTGTAGTGTAAATGTAGGTTGTGTGTACATTGTTCTATCTTACTCAAACTCTATGCCCTGTTTGGATTTGTAATGTTAATTAAAGAGCGGTACATGAGGTCACATATGCATTACTGCTTTCTTGAGTACCATACGTCTGGTCCTAAATTGTTGTTTTGTCGTCTGAAAAGACGTTTAAGTTATAAACATGCAAATACTCTTACGCAGACCATTTTAATGTATGTTTTTTGAGACTAATGCTACGATTTTTGACCGTTTTTGGCCTAATGTGGATTTTTCTCTCCCCCCAGGCCCGGGACGGTGTTTACAGTGCAGGCCCTGTCTGAAGATGACTTCAAGTTTTGGATGCAGGCCATGGGTGGGAAGGAACCTGTGAGTCAGTTTCTACAGTGTCGTCATCTTAACACATATCCACTCACTTTTACTTTTTCTTTGTACCTTGGAGTGTCATGGTTACCTTTACATGTGTAAATGACTGTATTCAAAAACAGAGTTTAGGTTGGCGCTTTAAGAGGAGTAAAGACCTTTCTGTTGGAGATACATGATCTGCTTATTTGTGAGGTGCTTTTTTTTCTGTGCATTTTCTCTAGATGTACATGCCAACTTGTTTAGTAATTCTAACTCGATTCCGCAGTTGCTTGTCTGTTGTCCAGAACATACTTTCCCTCTCACAGCTGTGACCCCAAGAAGGAGGAAAGTGAAATGAAGCGTAAAAAATGAGTGGAGCCAGCTAAACGTTTTTTTTTTCTATCCTTTTATCAGACTGGAGGCTATCTCGGGAGGACTCTTTCAAAAGAAAGAGGAAGTACGTTTCAAGCTGATATCCATTTTTGTCATCGATAATAGTGTGTTAAAACGAATTTTACAAAATTCCAAATTGCATTGACTTCCTGAACGCTTCCTTTTGTCTTCTGTCTCTGTGTGCAGTCGACGCCCAGTTGGATGATGTGGGCTTGAATTTTGTGAAGAATTCTATCAGTGCGATTGAAGTGCGAGGTACAGAGATCTTTTACCATCCCTTCATGATAAGGTGCCTCTTTTGAACACAAGAGGGCAGACATTTTCCAGTCTTGAGACCGAGGGTGCATGAGCTGAAGTCCTGCTCTGTAGGCAAACAAATGCATTTCATTCTGTTGTACTAATGTTGTAATGATGTACCTTCCATGGCCACACAGTTATCTGACTTCATTTTTATGAAGAAGTTGTCTTACTCTCTGGTATTTTTTTCATTGTGACTATTTTTGAGGAATGCAGAATTTGGCTGTAAACACAAATTATTGATTTAAAAAAATAGCTTTTGCCACTTTTCCGTATGTGGTTTAATAATATAATTTGTCTTTATTAGGAATTAATGACCAAGGCCTGTACAGAATTGGGGGGGTGAGCTCCAAAGTTCAAAAGCTTCTATCACTAATGATCGGTAAGTTTTTGTTTTTTGTTTAAGTGTCTTTAAATATAAATGCTTATAGAGAACATTCATGACAAAACCCTCATTAAACTGAGTGGCGTGCTGGTTGAAACTTGTTTGCTCTTAAATACCCATTCTGATGAAAGCGGTGTTTTGGATTTTTTTACATGTTCTTGTGGCATCTTTCTGATGATGGAAGACATATGTGAAGAAAATTCCACTTAAAATTGCCTTTCTGAGTATTTATTTATTTAAATTGTTGTTAATCAGGAGCTCACATCTGGCTAACATCACATCTGGCTCAATACTATAGCTGGATTGCTCCAATATTGCTCACCATTTTTTGTTGCACCACTAATAATAGGTTGGGGGGTATGAGGGGCTGTAAGCTAGCAAGAGAGAGGGTAAACATATGGATGATGGGAAATTGTGGCAGGCTTTCTCCGAACCAACAGTCCCGCTCATAACTCACAAGTTAATTACTAATGAACTTCTGCCGCTTTGCTGAGACTATGTCCGAGAAAGCGACAGAGACTTTTTATTCTGGCTAAAAATGGCATAATCAAAATTAAAAGACTACTGTGAATGCTTTGAAAATTGATAAAAGATGATTGGAGTGAGACTTTAATAAGCTGGAACTGGGGTGTCCTTTAAAATGGAGTGAAAAGACTCACCCTATCTTCATCAGGCCTTTCTAAAGTACAAGTGGCAGTGAAAATATCTGCCTGGATTTCATTCCCATCAATCTTCATCCTCCAGATGACCAGACCGTGCCTGTTTAATTCGCATTCCGATCTTTTTTTGAGTTTTACCTCATCATAAGAGCACTAAGACAGGCTCTCTTGCGCTCATTTCAGGCGCTCTCTGTCAGTTGCCTCTCTCAATTTCCTTTATGCCTCTCTCTTGCCTTGATTCCCTTTCACTAAACTCCTTTTCCTACACAGCTTGCCCTGTGTCCTTTCCGCAGCTCTGTCTGCTGCGTGGTTTCCTGCTGTCTCCAGCAGACACCGGCTCACTTTCAGCTCTGTGTTCAGAATGACAACGAACTCAGGCAGCCGCCAGCCTGTCTCAGTCTCTCCCCCCCCCCCTCAAACCTTCCCACCTCCCAACCTGCCGACTAACGCTGTGGAGCCCTTCAACGCAGGGTGGCAAGACTTCAATAAGTTTATCTTTTTTTAGAGTTTGAAAATACTTTCAAAAGTTTTCATATAGAATTATAAATAAAGAAGGAAAACTAAAAGTGACGTTTGCCCCAAAAATATTTGCGAGTATCTACAACATGACTTGTTTTCTTATTTCTAGATTTAGTTTTTCAAAATTAAATTCAGAATTATAAATATTTGCAGTAGTTTGCAGCAAGTGGGTTAAATAAAGTTTGAAACCGGAGTGAAATCAGACTTCGAAAGACTCCACTATGCAGTTTTACTTGGCAAACAGCACCCAATAAGCAAGGACACAGAGATAAGAACTCTCCTTTGATATTAAAGTACAAATAAACAAAGAGGTAAGTATTAAATGACAGCATCACAGCAAGATGTCTGTAATAGAGAGTTGTTTGTTTTCCAGACAATAAAAGCAGCTTAAGTTAAGGTTTTAGATATTACTGTAGCAAAGGATCATTTTGAAGATATTACAAAAAGTGAAAAAAATGTGATTCATCATTTTTTTATGACTAATCGATCAAATATAACATTAACTGATGGATTATCCTGTATTTATGCAGTAAACGATCTGAGAGTTCAAAATTGAGGTTACTTCCTCCTCTGTAAAGTAGCATCTGTTTGAACAGCACCTTGATGTAAGGCCTATTAACTTTAGAGAGTTCACCCAACTTGAAAAAATAAAGAAAACATTTTTCCACTTTTATATATTTCTCACAGTGTTCCCGAAAGACTGAAGTTTTTAATCTTGAAAGCCATCTGCTAACGTGGCCTCTGGACTGATGCTTTCCAAGCTGAGCCTCAGGGAGTCCTTCTGTTCAGGCTGGGGAAGAAAAAAAAACTTCAGCTAATTGTTAGAATATTGCAAATAAATCCAATATTCCCCATAAATCCAGTGCCAGACTTATCTTTGGCCAGGATTCTTGCTAAGCTTTTGTCAGGTAGCTGAAAACGAAGTACAAGGCTGGAATGTGGAGGATGGAATGCTGATTGGGCTGCAGAGTGGTCACAGGTGAAACAAATTGCAACTGTTTATAGTTTTAAAACGCATAACTGAGAGTGATTCTTTTGCACCATTGCCACTTTATAAATGCTGTCATAAAAAGAAGGCTAAAAGTTTGTTTTATTCAGCTGTTAGGACAGCTTTTAAAGCCACATTGGTTTCTGAGCAATTTTAACATTTACTTTATGATTTGAACTGAATTTTTTTGTGTAAATCCCGCAAAAGATTTCCGTTGCTATGTATATTTACAATCTTTCTTGATTTAAAAAAAAAAGGAGAGAAAAAAACTAAAGTCCTAGCTAGATTGTAGTTTTTGCTTAATCTTATCTTATGTCTTTAATATTTATCTAAAATCAAGGAGGCTGGATAATTTACCAAGCCTCTTATTTTGAAATTTGTAAATCGTAATTTGTAAAAGAAAAATTCAGTGCATGCATAGAAATGCCAATAAAACTTCACAAAATCAGCTCATAGTCTATCATGTTCACATGCTTTACATGTCAGGCAGGTTTATGACAATGTTCAACTAATACATTAGAAACAATTATGAGAAATAAATGTACATCAGATTCACAGAATAAAGGGAACTTTTTTATTTTATTTTGAAAGTACTGAATTGAGTGTGTCATACAGATGAACCTAAAAAAGTTGATCTTTATTTTCAAGACTTTCTGACAGTGGCTCTTAGAGAGTTACTTTCTGGTTGGTTAAATAAAAGAAAGATACTCTATTAAGAGACAATTTGTCACTGTTAATGATAACATCAAGGTCATCCCTGGAACACTCCACATTCTCTGTAAGTTGTTAGAGATCACTAAAGATCTCTGAATCTGCAGCATAACACCCCCTCGGAGTCTCAGTGGAGTTAGTTCAGTAGCCGGGGATTAATTAAACTTTTAATGAGTGTAGGACCAGCAGCTCTCCACAGAAGCGTCAGCTTTCCTTCCACATCTGCAGGGACTACACTCAGCTCCAAGGCTTGTAACATGCTTTTATCCCTATATGGGTAATTCACAGTTACATATTTATTTTTATACATTCACACACTATCTTGCAACACACTTTTGGTTGCTGTGCAAAGATGTGTGTGAAAAAGTTGTTGCCGTCTTCTTACAATCGGTCAATATTGTATTTTTTAGTGAATTGTTGATTGCCTCCTTTAGATGAGAAGAGCAAAGAAGTGGATCTTTCCGCCAGTGAAGACTGGGATATTAAGACAATAACAAGTGCGCTGAAGCTTTATTTGAGGTAAGATTAAACTTAAGTCAATATGCTCAGTCTGCTATGATAAACCTTTTGCAAGGTAGTAATCTCTAAAGTCATGGCAGCATTATTCTAAACTTGTCAATTTGCTGAAATAGTCGTTTATAATGTTTTTTTTAATTGCATTTTATTTTTAAGAACTAAGGGAAACTTTCTGGTTCAGCCCAAAGAAGTCAATAATTCTTTGTGACAGTGAACTCTGGAAGAATTCTAACTTTATTTTGACTGGTTTGCAGGAGTCCTGCAGAAGGCAAATCTTACCTTTTATGTGCAAAATAGTTAAAGAAACATTCAAAACATTTGTTGGTGCTTTAAGAAATTTGATTTTGAATTGGATTTATGAAGCAGAACACCAAACTTTCTTATAATTCAAACATATCTAGCTTTCGAAGCAACAACTTTTTTATTTATTTATAACGTCATCTAAGTATTTTTCCAAGCTACAATGGCTACTAATTTATTTATTATTAGCTTATATGAAAATTATTACCTGCTGCAATAAGTTTAGGCTTATTGGAAGTCAGGTTGTTTCAAGCACAATACATTTTGTAAAATGGGAAATATTCTCATTCATCACGTAATAAACATAAATGGAATGAGCTGTTATTATTCTGTATATCTTGTATCATGAAAACCAGTTACACAGGTATGCATGTGGGTCACCAGCTGGAGACAGAAGCGTCTCACATAGACACTGATTTCTCCTTTAAGAACAAGATAAGATCAACGTCTAGACTACTCAGTTTTATCAGACAACAGTTTAAATAGCTGCACGTTCAGTTTTGGTTTTATTTTTACTCTTAAGCTCCTTGTGAACTAAATAAAAAATCAGTTTTTCCAGTCTTATTGACTGTACTGTATTAAGTTGCTTTTCAAATTTAGCTAATGTCTCTCTAGTGAAGTTCAAATTAAGTTTGCACTGTTTTTAGAAGTTGTCCAACTTCATCCAAAGCCCTTTTCGAAATTTGCATATAGTGATTTATATTGCTGTTTAAAATGTTTATTTTTTTTATTTTATCAGTTTGAAATAAATAAATATAAATAATAAAGTAAATGGTTTCAATGAAAAATGTTAGTTGTATGCTTATTATCTCCCTTAGGTTGGTTTTAGTATTTTTACTGTCATTTTCTTTGATTGGTTAGATTTCCTCACTGAGTAGAAGTTTGCGCCTTTGAAGTGACAGACTTTTATTTTGAAACCAGAGTACAAGATGTTTGTTGAAACGATTTTAAGGATAATGGATCTCTTTCAGTTTGTCACATTTGGGAAGTTTCTCTTTTACCGTCGTTGATTTTGAGAAATTATTGTATTCCTAATAAATGTTGAAAGCGCCATCCAGTTTTTTAATGAAAGGAAGGAAATGTTTTAAATATTGTCTCAATATAGTGCAACTGTAAGAGTTAAACTAATGTTAAAGCTTAATAACTTGTGTTAGCATTTACGTTTAGTTATCAAAATGTCGGTGTTATATCATTTAATTTCCTTGCAAAAATAAAGCAACGTCAAATGTGTTTCTCTGAGTCTTCTGGTCCCCGTCCAGCTGAGAGTACCTACATTTGAACTTGGTTGTCTGGACACATGCACGCTCTGATTCCTAACTCCGTGCTGATCACATTAATCATTGTTTTGAACAGGCCAGCTATTTCTTGCTCCCTCAGCTCACTCCGGACCTCCGTTTACCCCCTATTTATGCTTCTTTTCTCTCTTTGAAGGAGCCTGCCAGAGCCTCTGATGACCTATGGACTTTACAAGGAGTTCATCAGCCTTGCGAGTAAGTTGGTCTTCCTCGTGTGCCCGCTCTTCCTCACTGAGCAGAACTGCAGTTCATTTTTTTCTGTGCAGCTAAAGTTTATGTTAGATACAATTATTTGTACATAACATTAGAAGAAGCTTAAACTTTAACAGTTATTTTTTTATTTCATTTTTCCCAATTTTTTGTTCAAAAGAAAATTTTGTTGACTTAAAATGATGGTGTAAAAATACGGTTTTCCACAATTTACCACTTCATATAATATTTTCTTTAAATATTTAATCTTGTGACTGTCATTTTCTGTGGTGAAATTCAGCTTTCCATTTTATTTTGTTGGACTTCCCCTTTATATAACAGCGTTGCAGATACTAGACATTCAAATAGAAGCCAGTGTTGGCTCGTGTCCATTTTTGAATGTACTCCGTTCTTGTTTAAACTGTCTACTAAATATATGGCTTAATAAGTCATTACCAATTTGGCATGGAAACCATCCAGTAACCTTCAACAACACAAAAGGCATCGTGTGTTTTCTTGCTTTTTTTTTTTCCACCCACAGGGGAAAAAATTGTATGAAATGCTTTTAAAGCCAGCTGAACTTGAATCTTATTACAACAACTGCTATAATTGGATCAGGTTTGACATTTTTATCAGGCATGTGCAATGCCCCTCACAAGGATGAGGTGGGGGGTAGGGGGTGGATTAGCAATGGATATATTTTTTCTGATAGATGACAACATCCATAAGCAGCATTTTGAACGTTTAAATCCATGTCGTTCCCATAGTAATGATATTTTGTGTGTCTGTGTTTGTTGGCGTGTGGGCGGTCAGATGCCCATGTGTGAGGAAACGTTTAAGGGTGGATTTAGGAGGTTTTAACACAACCCTTTTATACCATAGAAACAGTAGCGTAAAACTGCCAGCATAGTAGGCCCTCCTGCCAAGTCTTCAGCGCTTATATCACCTTCGCACCTTTTCTTCGTTTATTCCAGCAGAAATTTCGTTTTTTCCCCAAATCCGTTTTAGCTCAAGGTGATCACATTCCATGACTGTGTCTTTAAAGGAGACTTTTGCTCAGTTTTTCGTTTTTTTTTTACCTACTTGGAAATAATTTTAATGAACTTTTGAAGCATTATTTATGATGTTGTCACTAAACTTCCACTCCTTTTTTTAGTGGCCTTTTTCTCATGATATATGACATAATGCAATTCTAAGTATAATTTTTTCTAATTAAGTGACTACGACAAGCCACAAGCTCCCTCCCCCGCTACATTCTGATGCATCTGCTTGTACACATCCATGGACGTCTTTGTTTTCTGTCTCAAAACTGAACGGCTGGTTGGCTCCAACATTGCTCACCATTTTTGTTGCACCGGTAACGTTAGGTTGGAGTTGTAAGCGGCTGTAAGCTAGCAGGAGAGAATGTAAACAGATGGATGAAGGGGAAGGGAGCGGGCTTACGCTGTGCCAGCAGTCCCGCCCACAATTCAGAGGTGAATTTCTAATGAACTTCTCCTCTGGAGATACTATGTCCTAGAAAATGACACAGGTTTTTGGTTAGAAACGGCATTATTCCAAAACCACTGGGAACAATTTTACAGTAGATCAAAAGAGGATCAGAGTTGGACTTTTAATGAATAAAATATGATCTTTGCTGTGAAGAGTGTTGGGAACTCCTTGTAATCTCTTGTACACGACTCTTTCTAAACAGAGGGGGACAGTCCTGAGTCTCGCATCCAAGCCGTCCACTGCTTGATTCACAAGCTCCCAGAGAGAAATCGACAAGTCCTCGGGCTGCTTATGAAGCATCTGGCCAAGTGAGTGGTCATAGTTCGCAGAGTCTCCACCTCCTGTCTCTCTCAGCTCTCTCTTCCTGCTCCTCGTGTCTGTCTCCTCATTCTCACTCCACATGCTTTTTTCTCTCCATTTCCTTCACTCCTACTCTCTTCACTCCCCCTTCCCTGCTGTCACTCCATCTCCTCTCCGTCTACTCTCCGACTGCTGGGTATGACAATTTATGCTGCTCATGCCTAACATTTATTTTTCTTTTCTAACTTTCTCTGGAATCTTGCAGACATAAACACAGGTTAATATTGTTATAGTTATTAGGGAGAGCAGCTATGCATGTGAAGCACCAGATCTTTGTGCTGCCAGACCGTTGGGTCACATCAACTGTTCCTACAGCACTGGATACACCCATGTGCCTCACTCCTTTCTACAATTTGAGCTAGAAGAAATAATATTAGCTAACATTACAAGCTTTAACCTCAGCTATCTTTTATAAACTAAATATGAGCAAATTGAAGATAAGTAAATAATCCCCTCTCCCTTGGGCGCTGTAAGTCTGCTGGAGCTTCTATCATAGAAAACCACAGCAGAATCAAGCGCTGGTAAAAAAGACAGCGCTATTGAAATTGAATTTGGATTATCCGGCGTGAAATTCTCCAGACTGGGAAGTGGAATATTTTTCTGAAGTTGGCATGTGTGCATGTCCTGCAGGGGAAGGAAGTGAAGCCAGAATTTCACACTTCTATCTGAAATGGTTATAAATGAGAGTTGTCACCAATATTTTTTTTTGTCTTTTGAGGTATCCTTTGAAGCTATTTAAGTGATGGGTTGTATATCCTCACATTTTAAACTTGGAGTCAGTTGGTGTGTCCAGATGGCAACAGAAAATAATTATTTTCACTGCTTTTTTGACTACCTATGATTAAATAGGATGCACCAAAGATCCCCAAATTGTAAAATGCATAAGAGAGAATTCTGTAGTTTCAGTTAGCAGTAACTCACATGAATATTTTAATGAGCAGCGGAGCAGCAAGCTGCTGCTCAGTAAGGAGCAACTGAAATATATGTTTTAAGGATTTAAACTTGTCCTCTCACATTTATGGAATTCATCTTTCAGGTATCAATATGCATTTATGTGCTGTTAACCTGAGCAGAGGCATGCTGCTGTTTCACTTTCAGATTTAAGGAGACTCATCCACCACAGATTCAATGAAGCAGCTTTAGCCAGTCGTCCTGTGATTCTTCAGTTGTGCTATCTGGCTGAAAAAAATAATCCTAATACGTTGTTTTTTGTGTCAGTGTGGCAGCGCACAGCAAGCAGAATCTGATGACTGTGGCCAACCTGGGTGTGGTGTTTGGTCCGACATTGATGAGGCCGCAGGAGGAGACGGTCGCTGCCATCATGGATCTAAAGTTCCAAAACATTGTGGTTGAAATCCTCATGGAACACCATGAAAAGGTAGCTTTCAGATTCATGTCTAGCTGTGTGGACCAGAAAGTTTTCCATGTTTAAGAAAAGAACATAAAAAAACAAATGAATTTGCTTTGTTACTCAATCTTGTCACTCAAACTTGTACAAAAAAGAAAAGTTTGCACTTTCTTTCATCCACTTGGTTTAGTGAGGTCTTATTGAGCATTTTTCACAAGCATCCTATTAAAATAACCATTATACGTATTCATTTGCTCATCAAAGATTTTTTTAATCTGACAAAATATTAAATCACATGAACAGACAATAAATTGGATAAACAGTTTATTCGGCATCACTTTAATTTTTACCTATACCTATACTGGTGACCTACAAATGTTTGATTCTAAAGCATGAAAAACATGCACTCACACCCCAAAAAAATGTTGGCAAATCTTGTTTTTCTTCTTTTCAAATGGTAATTTTTTGTTTAAATTATGAATTTGTTCCTCTTGAATCATATGCATATGAATAAAGGTATGTTTCTGCATCAAATTTATTTATATGTTTGTTTGTTTACAAAATCATGAAAAGTCAGAATTTTAAAATGAATTTTAAAAGTTCTTCACTTTTTGTTTAAAGTTTAAGCAAGAGATCTGACAACTATTGCAGGAGTTTTCAATATTGCCTGTAGGGGGAGCCCTAATGACTGTTTTAGACACTAAATGTTCTTTTTGGGAGTGTTTACCAGACAATTATGATCGGTTTCCTTTACTTGGATGGTTTGCTTCCTGGCTGAATTCACACATTTTAGGTATAAGATGTTTAACAACATGGAATCATGTAATCTCCTTAGATTCCATTAATCTGTGTCAGCCTTTAAGCAAGGAGGAAAATGCCCAAGAATAGGTTTTCTAAGCTGGTTGGAGAACCATGTGAGGTTAGGAAACCAGTCACTTTTCTTTTTTTTTACCTCTCAGGTTTGTTAAATCAAAGGTGATGTGAATAAAATCTGCTACCAGGCTCATAACTGCAGAGCAGATTAAATCCATCACCGGTATATTTGTAAAGCGCTAAAACAACAGCAAGCAGCCCCGTGTTTGCCTCAAGACTCCAAGACTACCCAGAGGCATCCAACACCTGCAGGGTGATGAAGGATGTGGAGGCAGAATGCAGCAAAAGCATTTTGGAAAGTACAGCATGTTAGTGCCGAGGAAAGGCTGAGCAGACAGACAAGACTTTAACTTTCCTCACATCTGACTCTCACTCCAGACTGTTGCTACCTCCAGACACCAACAGTGGGCCCTGCTTTACATTCACCTCCATCTGCAGAGCCAGGCAGCAGAAACTCTCAGCCATATCAGATTTCTCACTTTTTCTATCTGCTTCAAACTTTCTCTGGTACAGGCCTCCCTCCTCTGTGCCTCCTTCTCCTGTTCACGCTCTCGCACTTTCTCTGCCACTTTCTCTCCGCTTCCCCCCTCCCTCCATCCTCCACTCTTCTGTGATACTTTTCCGAGGCTCTGCTGAGACTTCCTCTCTTTCTGAATCCCTATTCTCTTTCAACTCCACATCTAAAGTTTGTGTGTAAACACGGCCCAGTGTAAACAGGCTTCACCAGTTAGCCAGCCCTTTTCAAGTCGAAGCCCTGTTTATTTACCCCACACACACACACACACATCTTCATGTGAGTAGGTCAGCTTCTCAAAAAAGCAAATGTCACAGTCATTTTTAAACTGGATGGAGTTGTGTTGTGTGCGTTTCGGCTTTTCTTTGGTTCCTTTTTCCAGGACCAGCACAAACAAAATCCCTATTAGAAAAGTTTTTTGGAGCGCTTTATTATTTTTAACACATACATTTAACACATATTTCATGCTTATTTTTGCAGTTAAATACTGTACTAGAAGTCTGTATATCATGAGCAGATCACAACATTTTATTGCAGTAAAGCGCAGCAGAAGATGGCACTACTGTAAGCACACAATGGACAAAAACAGTTAGGTGAAGTTAACAATATGTCCAAGCTCAATAAGTTTTAATTAACATTTAAAACTGAGAATATGTGTCTTTATTTGTTTTTCCTAACTCAAACAATGACCTTCAAAAACATTTCAGAAGCAAAAAGAACAGTTTTTTTGTTTCTTTTTAATAAGATTTGACAGAGAGACGGCAGTGAGGCGGCTGCTAATGGACCGTCTACAAAGTGCAAGCCCTTAGAAAAAAGTTATTTAAAAAAGAATAAATGCATTATCTCTCAAAAACAACAAAAACTAATAAATGGTTACATTGATAAGAGCTAATCATGAATACCGGTACTCCTCATCAATGATTAAAAAAAAAGCCATCATGAATTTATAATAATTTTTAATGGAGACATGAATCACACGTGATCAAAAATGTGCAATTGTTCTGAAGATACTAACATGTCAGTCACTGAAATTTCTCCCATGACTAATTATCAGCTATTTTTACTAGTTAACTATTTTTTCTAGTTGATTGTTGTACCACTTTTGCTTGATTGGTCCAGCTACTTCACAGAAGTGCATAAAGTGTTAAATAATAAAAGAAGGTAATAAAATAAAAAATCTGGAAATATCTGGATCTGTTCATTGAATTTGATCATTTTATAAATGTGCTACAAAAGTATCAGATCAGGACTCGGGATCAGCAAAAACTTAAAAGCAAAGGATTTGGAATCAGATTTGGGCCAAAGAAATCTGATGGTGACACCCTAAATACTGCAAAGACTTTTTGTGCTGCAACTTTAGGACTATCTGGCCTTTTTCTGCTGTGTACTTAACGCAAATGTGTTTTCAGATTTTTACAGATGCTCCCGAGTTAAGTTCCCCTGCCTCTAATGAACCCGTAGCCTCTGCTCCCACAAGACAGTCCAAGAAAGTGAGTCGACAGAGCCGCCCCTTGGCTGTCTACAACCCTCAAGTCCTTGACATTCAGAATGGTAAGACACTTGGCATGTGTAACCTTTTTCGCATGGGATCAGAATTTATACTCAACGTATGTGTTGCAACTCAACAGATTTCAGTGCTGGGAATAAAGTTTTCATACTTGGCTTTCATGCTTGACCTAAAAATAATTGCGCTCTTTCACAATTGCACATCTTCAGGGGTTTCATCAGGGGGTGAGCAGCAACAGGGAGCAGTGACAGTTCTTAGACGTACAAACTAGGTTTAGTGAGTGCATCCCTGCTGTTGCTCTCTGACTGCATTTGCTTTGATCCTGAAGATAATCCACCAATTCGCCTTTAATTATACACTTCCAGGTGAAAAACTTTCAAATATGAATTTCCATCAATACATCTAGGACACACACTGCAATAATTAATGTAATATATTGGATGAATATTTAAATATACTGAAAAAAATGGATTTTTTCAATCCTCCTCCCTTACAGCACACGCTTCAAGATGACAATTCTAAGATTCATCAGACTCATTTTGTCCAAGTGTGCTTCAGAATGCATGAGGCATCATTTTCACAGCTAGCTTGCCCAGCACAGACTCCAGACCTTAACCCCACACTCAAAATCTGTGCAAGTGCCGGAGAAGCCTTTTTTATTATCAGTTCATCTGGGTGATAAACGAGTGCAGCTCTGTTCACTTTGGGACACTTTCCCTTGAGCTTTTAAAAAAATTCGTGCAACATGTAAGGCTAAAGGTAGCCCAATAAAATATCACAGAAGTTTAATTGAGTTTTTATGGCCATGCAGTTCATATACACTGCAAAAACAGGCCCCCTAGAAATAAGTCAAAATGACTTACCTCATTAGCCAATTTATTTTAAATATTCAAAAAAGAAATCTGCCAATGGAGTAAGAAAAATGGTCTTTCCAAGAATTGTTAAAAAAGGTCTAATTTTACAGCTATATAGGTATATATGATTAGCCTTCTCACTAATGAATTTAAACAAAATCTAAAAACAATGATCTGCAACTGGTGTCTTTTTGTGGTTTTTGTTGATCTAAATAAAGTTTAAAGACATTTTAAAACTAATTCACATATATTTTATTTTCAGTTATAAATGAGCAAATCCACCATTTCTACTGATTAACTGACATTCATTTTTATTGAAAACAGTCCTAAAAGATGCAGTAAAAAGGGGGAAAAATAGGCAGACCACAAAGCTTACATTCCATCTGAACTTTTTTTTAAATCTACCTACCATTTTTTACTTTTTCTTTGGGCTCTATGATCACTTACTTGTCTACACGTGAAACACTGAGCTCCATCGCTTCCTCTTTTTCAAGAGCTCCTGCGGTCCTTTTTTTCTGAGGGGCACTGATGAAATGGAAGTCCATAAGACGCTCTCACATCAGATCGCCTGATACGTTGACCTGAAATCTAACTAACAACAATTTCTGATCTATGCTGTTAAATCCTTTTCACTCTAGAATGCCAAAAGTCTAAATCTGCTTAGCAGATTGCCTCCCTTTGTCTCCTCTGCACCAGCTTTTACTGCAGTGTGGTTTAATATCAGGGGATGAAAAGCATAATCCTACTTTTTTTTTTAACCTTTGTCTCTTTTGTAAGGGTCCCACATCATGAGGGCAAGAGCAAATTTTAGGATGTGAAAGCAGCAGAGTGGAGTTGGGATGTGTGGAAAATGACTGGCTTCTCATGCAGATGCTGCGGTTGTGTTTTTCACATATATATATATATATATATATATATATATATATATATATATATATATATATATATATATATATATATATATATATATATATATATATATATATATATATATATATATATATATATATATATATATATATATGACAATGACGGGCAATTAACATCACCCAGTGAGGGTCCTTGGGCAAGACCCTTAACGCTACCGCCTACCTCACAACATGAGAGACAATGAACCACATGTCATGCCGGCTCAGACGTCGCCCGGCTAAACAAGGTCTGCGTCAGGTGCTGAGGGACCAGAGCACCCTGATGGAAAGTGGGCTACTGGAACAAGACGGAAATGGACTAGATGTGAGAACAAGGTTCTGTTAGAATGCTACTACTCAAGTAATCCCACCCAGAGGGGTTACATGCAGAGAATGTGGAATGAATGGATGCTTCGAAATCCACAATCAGGGCTAACTGCCAAACAACTGGTAGCCCAGTGCTCTAACATCCACAAACGGCAACTCCTATCACAACTTGAGATTGAAGCAATACAATACAATGCCACGGGAGAGCCAGAACAACAGGTCAGAGAGGAGGTTATACCACACTCCCACCCTGAGATTGGGTACACAGCCCCAACAACCACAATTACACTGAGCGAGGCAGCAACTGACCTGAAAGACAAGATCATGTCTACAATGAACACTAGGCAACCCCGACACCAGCTACAACGGTTAAGTGATGTACCGCCTGAAAGTCTACTGGAAACTGTGAATGAAGCATTGAGGGCAATTCCTACCACAACCATCACAGAAACCAATGAACTGGTTTATACTTCAGCAGCAGTGATCCTTGAGATGCTTGGCTATAAGAGCAACCATGGAAGAAAACAGTACCCACCATGGAAGCAACGGTTAGAGGCCAAAATCAAGGCAACTCGGAAGGATGTGAGTAAGCTGACAGAGGCTCAAAGAGGTGCAATGAGAAAGCAATTACCTAAGAGATACAGCCACTGGAAACTGCCAAACAAAGGCTCCTAGCCTTGAGCAGCCGCCTAAAGAGGTACACAAGAGACAATTAAGCCAGACGAATAAACAGGCTCTTCGCAACTCAACCTGCAAAAGTGTACGCTCAGTGGCAGGGTCAAAACAGCCGAGCAGACCCACCAAGGCTGGAAACTGAACAGTACTGGAGAAGTATATGGGAAAAAGAGACAGCACATAACAGCAATGCCCAGTGGCTGGTCTCTCTAAGAAAAGAACATAGCAACCTCCCTGAACAGAATCCAGTAACCATCACAGTGGCTGACATCCAAGAAAGAGTCTCAGGTATGAAGAACTGGACAGCACCGGGCCCTGACATGATACATGCCTACTGGCTAAAGAAGCTTACCGCACTCCACGAGCGCCTGGCAGCACAAATGAACCAGCTGCTTAGAGATGGGACTCACCCCGAATGGCTAACGGAAGGGCGAACGATCCTGATCCAGAAGGATCCCTCAAAGGGTGCAATCCCATCCAACTACCGGCCAATAACCTGTCTGTCCACAACATGGAAGCTCATGTCAGGCATCATTGCAACCAAGATAAACAGGCACATGGATCAATTCATGAGTAACACACAGAAGGGCATTGGTAGAGACTCCAGAGGAGCCAAACACCAACTCCTGGTCGACAGAACAGTCGCCCAAGACTGCAAGTCACGACACACCAACCTGTGCACAGCCTGGATTGATTACAAGAAGGCCTATGACTCAATGCCACACACATGGATCACTGAATGCTTGGAGCTGTACAACATCAACAGGACTCTAAGAGCCTTCATAGGAAATTCGATGAAGCTGTGGAAAACCACCCTTGAAGCCAATGGGAAGCCACTTGCACAAGTGTCCATCAAATGTGGGATATACCAAGGTGATGCTCTGTCCCCACTGCTGTTCTGCATAGGTCTGAACCCCCTCAGCCAAATAATCAACAAGACTGGCTATGGATACCGACTCAGAAATGGGGCCAACATCAGTCACCTCCTATACATGGATGACATCAAGCTATATGCTAAGAGCGAGCGTGACATTGACTCCCTGATCCACACCACCAATATCTACAGTACTGACATTGGGATGTCATTCGGGCTCGAGAAATGCAGCCGGATGGTGACAAAGAGAGGCAAAGTAGTCCACACAGGAGGGGTCTCACTCCCAGAAGGAACAATAACAGACATCGAGGACAGTTACAAGTACCTTGGAATTCCCCAGGCAAATGGCAACCTGGAGCAGGCAACAAGGAAAGCTGCAACAGCTAAATACCTCCAACGAGTAAGGCAAGTCTTGAGAAGCCAGCTCAATGGCAAAAATAAGACCCGGGCAATAAACAGCTACGCACTGCCAGTTATCAGATACCCTGCAGGCATAATAAGATGGCCAAAGGAAGAGATACAGACCACGGATGTTAAAACACGAAAGCTCCTCACCATGCATGGAGGGTTCCATCCCAAATCCAGCACACTGAGACTGTATGCTAGCCGCAAGGAAGGAGGCCGAGGACTAGTGAGTGTAGAAGCCACTATCCAGGATGAAACATCCAAGTTGCATGAGTACATCAAGCTCAAGGCCCCAAATGACAGTGTGCTCAGTGAATGTCTCAGGCAATGGAGAGCAGAGGACACAGTGCTGGAGGACAGATCCTCATGGGAGGACAAACCCCTGCATGGGATGTACCACCGGACCATAACTGAAGTGGCTGATATCAAGAAGTCCTACCAATGGCTAGAAAGGGCTGGCCTACAGGACAGTACTGAAGCGCTCATCCTGGCAGCTCAGGAACAAGCCCTGAGCACCAGAGCGATAGAGGCTCAGATCTACCACACCAGACAAGACCCAAGGTGTAGGCTGTGCAAAGAGGCCCCTGAAACAATCCAGCACATAACTGCAGGATGTAAGATGCTGGCAGGTAAAGCATACATGGAGCGCCACAATCAAGTGGCTGGAATAATATACAGGAACATGTGTGCAGAATATGAACTGGAAACCCCAAGGTCAAAATGGGAAACACCTCCGAAGGTGGTAGAGAATGAGAGGGCAAAGATCCTGTGGGACTTCCAGATCCAGACTGATAGGATGGTAATGGCAAACCAACCAGACATTGTACTGGTGGATAAAGAACAGAGGAAAACCGTTGTGGTGGATGTGGCAGTGCCAAGCGATGGAAACATCAGGAAGAAGGAACATGAGAAACTGGAGAAATACCAGGGACTCAGAGAAGAACTGGAGAAAGCCTGGAAAGTGAAGGTGACAGTGGTGCCCGTGGTAATTGGAGCACTCGGGGCAGTAACCCCCAAGCTGGAGGAGTGGCTACAACAGATACCTGGAAAGACCTCAGACCTCTCAGTCCAGAAAAGCACAGTGCTAGGAACAGCTAAGATACTGCGCAGGACCCTCAAGCTCCCAGGCCTCTGGTAGAGGACCCGAGCTTGGAGGAGAAACCACCCGCGGAGGGTGAGAGGGACGTTTTTTTTTTTTTTATATATATATATATAATCTGTAATTAATTTTCAAACAAGATTCTTTAATTGGTGTTGTGAAACTTTCTGAAACCACAAATAAAATAGTTTTAATATCCATATATTTACTGCCTTTTTCATTTTGACAAGTTCTCACTGAAACTTTAGTTAAAAAAAGTTAATGATCCATGAATATTTGATTGCCATTTTTTAACCAGAAGATCTATTTTTAAAAAAGTTCTGAAAAAATGGGTGGATGTGCCAGACTTCCTAAACTACAAAGCACAAATAAAGTAGAAAAGAGAAAATATACAGTAAATAATGTGAAGCAAATGCATGTTTTCTTTTATGTTTGTTGATTTATTGTTGCTGCTTTTTTGTGTTTGTGTGCATCAGCGGTGGGGAATAATTGCAGCCTGGCGACAGATGAGACATCAATGGGCAGCAACGAGTCCGTATCGTCCCAGTCATCGACGGCCTCGGCCTCAGAGGTTTCTACAGAGAAGACCGAGCATGCAACTCTGTGTTCCAGCCTGAGCTCAGGCAGCAGCTCCCGGTGAGTGTTTGTCTTTGCCTTAGTCTCAAATCAATATTCCACTGTGTCACCACTTAAAATGCAGGTATTTCCTTACAACTTCCAAATAGTTAAGTCACAAACGAGACGCATAGATTACACCATTGTATACATAATAGTACATGATGTAGTTTAAAGGTAAGGAACTTCCTTAGAAAAGTAATTCCCTAGAGTACTAATGTGTTGCCAGATATTATCACTGCTCCATCCAGTCCAGCCATCCATCTGTCCATTCACTTGGCGTACTTCTCCCATTTCAAGGAGAAGGAGTTTCCTGTTTGCAGAACTTAAAAAAAAATAGATTTCCAATGTCAACTCAGTGCAGCTCTTTGATTTTTTTTTTGTTTGTTTATTTAGCAGCAGACTGTAAATCAGACTCTGCAGCATCATGCTCATTAGAATCCTTCAGGCTGAGAGTGGCAGCTTCACCCAGGTTACACTTGTCCTTGGAGCTGTAACATCACACAAATGTTAAGCATGCAAGTGCACCTTCAGGAGTGACATTCAACTTATGTGTTTGAGAAATATATGTCATTAAATTCCTTTTCCCTGCCAAATTCAAAGTAATAAGAAACCTATTACTACTCAAATGCTAACGCCTAATATCATTTTTATTTACTTAAACTAGTTATTATGACTGAAAGTAGTTGCTAGTTGCATAAATTGACTATCAGATTTATACATTTTTTATGCTGCATTCTAAATAATTCCACAATTAGAATGGGTGAATACATTTTTGATTAAATGTTCAAACTAATTCATACTCCTAATACAGGTACACAAGCGTGTCTAATCTACAGGGAAATTAGTTTGTGATCATAAATCATAAAAGGCTTATATCATGCAGAATCAACTTTTTTGATCTTTTAAGTGTATTTTAATGTTAATTTCTTACGAAAAACAACTTCACAGCGGTATTTTGTTTCATTCACGCATTTCTGAGCATTCCACAAAAGCGAGCGGGTATTTCCGTTCATAGGTATGAAAGTGGGGAACAGCACCTTCCAGGGTGAGTCTGTGCAGCCAGCACCACCCCCAGGCTAACACGCGAACCTTTTCTCCACAGAGCAACTGGTGATCGAAAAAAACGTTTTTATTTTATGTGCACAATATGCACATCCATATTTGCAAGAGTTCAGATGTCATTTGTTTTCATGGGTAAAAACTCTGACACGCTGGCGAGACCGGCTCTAGGCTGACATCATTAAATGAGCGGCACGAAAGTCTGTGCCTCAGAAATCGAACCATTTTAATTCCAGGTAGGAAAAGGAATTGCAAAAACAACTGATATTTCATTTTTTAAAAATCGTTCTTTGGTGTAGGAAATATTAGTGTAGGTAATATATTTGTTATATCTATCTATGAATACACTTTTGTTTACTCTGAAAGGCTTGGAAGATGCAAACACAACTGTTCTTCATATAGGAAAAACCATTGAATGTATGTGAGTGAGTGTGACGTCATGCACAGAAAATGCCTTACGTCTGGCTCCATCAAGTCAATTCAAGTTGGCATTTTTTGTGATGTGGACGCCCCCATGTTAGAGCTAGACGATGTTGGTACGCAGTGATTGGTCCAAGTCGGTCTGAGTGGCAATCACTCTCACCAATCAGAAGAGAGCATGTTAGAAGGCCGCACCTCTACCACTTGAAAGCGGGCTCCAGAGTTCAACATGAGACCACCAACTTTTATTGAGGTGTCTGATTGATCAGTTTAAAACTTGAATAACTTGCAATAAAGAAAAATATTGTGGGGAAAAAAAGGATTAGCAAGAACATTAAAAAAAAAGTATCAGATCAAGAATTGTTATTCTGACATATAGAATGACTGAGTTACAGCTGTTTATTTCTGTATAGAAGTCTATGGGATTTTGGCTTATTAGAGCTAACAGGTACTTCCTGTTTTGAACGCCATGAGAGAAGGGTTCAGTCAGTCCACTACTCATATACAGTCAATGGTAAAAACCCACTATGGTCTCTAAAATAACTCAACAAAATGCATAATATTTGTATTTATTTGTTTTATTTTTTAGAAATTTATTGCGAAAATCAGAATCTGCTTTTGAAGTATTTAACTAGTTCAGCCTAAAAAGTAAATAATCAAACAAGCCTGGACTTAATGACCTTATTTAGCATTTTGTCCCACAACCGGCAATGAAACTGTAACCGTCAAAGAGACTTTAGCATCTATCAACAGGTATTTTGACCAATAACTGCGGTGAAAAAAGGTTTAAAGGTTTTCTTTCTTGACTTTAATCTGCCACATTGTTGTTTGATCCAGCGCTATCCTTCTTTGTGGTCTGTCTTTTTGCCCCCCACTCTCTAAGTCCTTGATTCTTTTTTGTTGTTTCCACCTCGAGACTCGTGTCGAATGCTGATGCGCGAGATGAGCTGTTGGGTTAAGCTGCAGATGTTAGACTGTCTGTTGTATCATGTCTGCAGATTCACCTTCAAAACACTTTCTGTCAGTGCCCCCCTCGTCTCTTTACACTCCAAATGCACTTGGAATGCAAAAGCAAACCCACCTGTCTCCTTGACGAAGGACGATGACAATCCTTCGTTTTGTTTGACCTCTTTTTGTGCTTTTTTTGGTATTTTTTTTTTTTTTAAGTGTAGAATTAGACAACCAAGACTTAGTATTCCTTAGGTAAACAACTCCTTTTTCCTCCCTCGTATGCAGCATCATGTTAGAGGACGGAAGGAGCAACCTGGAGGAGGTCGTAAATCTCAGCCCTTATTTGTTTGGAAGACAGGTGGCCGTGCGTTGGCCGTGTAAATCGTATTGACATAGGAGAGATATTCATCTTGTTTACCCTTATAGTCACAGCCCCTGTCCCTTTATGAAGACTTGCACCATATGTCACAGGGTGTCGCCCTGGCATTGTTCACTCATAAATCTTAGCATGTGAGATGGTGGAGACCTGTTGGCACAGCACCTCCCTGGCATCGAACCCAGGGATTTGGTTCCATTTTCAGCCCAAACCCAGCAGTAATTACAGTAGATTGCTTCCAGCCAGTCCCAGATATGCGTTATCTGTGTTTTGCTGTGCACTCAGGTGCACCTAGAAGACTTTGAGTCTGCCTTACCATACACAAATGTGTAATGACTCATGACATCCTGCAAAAACTTTCCCCGGACTTTGGCACAATTTATGGCGTGTCATTTGCAATGACTTGCCTCATTTCTCCTCTTCTCCTTAAATTCAGTCACAGCTTCCCACAGCAGCCCTTTTTTTTTTTTTTTGCCTCAAGTCCTCTCGGTTTAGACTTGCCCACCCCCGTATATTTTTTTCCCTTTCTCTGGACTGCCCTAACCCCGAGCTCTCCAGGCCTCTCGCAGGCAGACAGCTATGGATCATGAGACCAAGGGGTGGAGGGGGATTTGGGCTTATTTCCCGCCCACCCAGACAGGCGGAGAATTGGTGAGCAGCTTGGCTGCAGAATTGATCCTTGCTTCTCAGAGAAACACCAATAAATCCCACACCTTCTTTAAGTAAGAAAGAAGGCTGATAGCCGCTCTCATCCCAACGTCGCTCCACGCCAGGATAAACCAGACTCCAGACTTTAAGCCAACCTTTGTGTGAAAATGGCAGCAGAAACCAGTAGCAGGAGTTCACTCGGGGTGATGAATTCCTTCTGCCACTGACTCGGCAATGTGAGGAAAAATGCGGAAGAACTTTCATGTAAAAGTGCTGAATCAGAAGACCTGCACCGTGGTTTGTTTTTGTTTTACTGCTTATGCACATAAATTAAACAAGATATCAGGAAAAATCTTGAAAATTACGCTTCAGTTGCTGCAAATCCTTGTAGAAAGTTTTCACCCTTCTGCCTAAAATAAAGGCACTATCAATTTTGCGGGGAAATAACAGAATTATTTTACACATTTGACATGGACATTTATGAGATGGTTACTATTTCTCCATGTTTTTCAGACGTTTTGCACAAATCCTTTAACGTCCCATTCAAATCCTCTTTTAATCTATTGTAAAAGCTTTCCAAGTAGTTTTTAAATTATTCTTATGCTGTTTTAAGGCAAAAAAAAAAACAACCTGTGATGTTTTCTAGGACACAGTTTCTGCCGGGCCTCCGGAGTTATAATCAGTTTAACTCTGAGTTGTGGGCTGGACTTTTGGAACAGAATCAGCCCGCCCCCTTCATTCATCTATTTACACACTTTCCCATTAGCCCCGTTAGTCACGCCCCCAAGCTAATATTAGCAGTGAATCAAAAATGGCGAGCAATATTGGAGCTATCTATCAGTTTAATTTTAAATGTGATACCAGCTCGGACAAAGAAAACAAACACGTACATGGATCTATTTGTCTGCAAGTGAATGCATCAGAATGGAGCGGAGCAGGGAGCTTGTGGCCTGCCGATTATAGCTTCTGCATTTTGTTGTCAGATCCTGATTCACAATGATTTGAATACAGAAATATTCAGGACTGCAATTTTTAACTTAAATTTCTTAATTTATGTCCTCCACCATCTGAAAAAATGTCACAAAAGCATGTTCAGAACACCAAAAAAACAATTATTTATTGGAGTGAGTCTTTGAATGCAGCCCAGACTTGCTGACTTTAGTCAAAAGTCTGTGTGTGTATTTTTTTAAAAGTGGACCCTTACTCAGGGTTTTCAGTGCATGCGTTGTCAGTTCTCCTGCAGGTGGGCCGGTGGCGGTGCTCCTCTCCTCCTTTTGGCTGCGTCCCAGGCAGACAGTGGTTGTGCCTGGACCCAGCTTAATGAGTGGATTTGCTGCACTGCAGCGCTCTGTCCCCCCATGCTGATGTGGAGCAGCTGAGCACCACAGTGGCCTCATACTGCTGCAGAGCTATAAATCACCCGCAGTCAGTCCAGGCACCAACTACCACTTGGGGATGGACAAGCACACTGAGAGGGAGGCAGCGGATGGTGAAGAGGAGGAGAGGGGGGGGGGGGGGGGGGGGGGGGGGGGGCAATGCAAAGTAGAGAAAGAGAGCGTGAGCTCAGGACTGAGTGTTCACCTACACCTTTGTCCCAAAAGATCCCCGAGTGCGTTCTCCCTCAAGGCCATCCCTCTCTCTTGCCTCCGCCAGAACCCCCTGCTCACAACATCCTCCACAACCTCCAGCCCCTCCCCAGCTGCTCCCTCTAATTGCCTTTATTAACGTCTCTATGGGAGCGGCAGCTAGAAGCAATTTGCTCATTATGTGCTGTATTAGCGCTGGCCCAGGGGCAGGCATGGAACACAGAGGGATGCTTGGCTCAGAGTCCAGCTCTCCTCTGCTGCACTTTGTTTTCACCAGGGTCCCCTACCTCTATTCTGTGGGATAGCCATGAACTTGTTGTCCCTAACAACCAATGTAAAGTTAAGCTGCTAGTGCCTGATAAAGCTTTGCTCAGGGCTTCCACTTGATCTTTAGTATTTAAAGAGAAAAGGGTTTTTACCTGACTCTAGAAAAAGAATTTAGTGTGAAAACTTTACTAACTCTCGCACCTAACTTTTTTTTATCGTAGCTCCTATGCTAGCTAATCTTTAGTCCATGTTAGCTTGACTTCCAGCAATGAGGAACCTTTTAAAATACTAATTCAGCTCATTTGAATGACTTTGCAGTGAAATTGGCATTCATTTGATCCTTTGTTTTTCTAGAAAATAATACTACATGGAAAAACAATTGGTTTAGCACATAGTCTTGAAGTCTTGTGATAAAATCTTGAGTCAAGCATCTACAGTCCACTTCAAAATCCTTCATAATGTTAAATTCCTTGAACCAAACTGGATCTTGTAGTGCTAAAATGTTTCTGGTTACATTAAAATTTTAAAGTGTAGGGATATTCTGATGCAAAGATAAAAGAAATAACATGAAAAGCATATTGATCGTTGAGGTTGTGCTGATCTATGTTGAATTTCGTCAATAAAAACAATTTTGACTATGTTTTTTTAATCCTGCTGTGTCAGTAAAATGAAATTACGGTATGTAAACGAATGCACAGAAGAGTTGCATCAGAAAAAAAGATTTGCCTACTCCTTCTTGACTGAGGGACATCTAATGTGAGCTATTCCCTTGTTGTTGTGAGCTGTAGTTATTTGTTTATTTGTTTGTTTGTTTCTCTATTTTAGATCCACTACAGCTGCAGCCTGTTCTTCTGCTCCTGAAGCTCCAAGTGAGAGTCCGCCTCTTGCCAGCACAGCCGCATCAGAAAAAGACAAGGAGAAGCCAGAGGAGAGGTATTTCTTTATACTTTTTTCTCCTTACTTTTGCTTTCATAGTTTCTATTCGCTTTCCAACTAAAGGGAAATTCAAATTTAGTTTAAAACACTTAAAAGAAATATTAGGAAGGAAAACTTAAAAGGCTTCTTTTAGTGAAAAAAAACAAATGCTTCTGCAATCAGCATATTTTTTCTGCAGCCATGACTAAATTTATGTTTTCATTTTTATGCTCATCTTGACAAACGATCAGATCAGCTTTCTAGTAAGCAAATAAATATTACATTTTATGCTCACAGAAAATTGTGGACTGAGAAAATGGCAAAAGAAATGTGGGGTATTTATCTTTTCAAAAAGACAAATATCTGTGGACCAGCTGCAAATTCCAGGAAACGGGCCCTTTTTTTAGTCATTTCTACTTTTTAACTTTTTATGTTTGTGTCTGCTTAGAAGACTGAAGAAGGCCAAAACTGTCATCTCCAACCAAGGACTGCAAACTTCCTGAAAAGATTTTGCTAACTCATACAGTAACAACTATTCCCAGACTTAGAGTTCGATGTAAAGCAATTCGAGGTCAGATGATAATATATAAAAAAAAAAAAAAAAAAGAGCTAAAGGCAGAGCGTGTTCCTCCGCTCTGAGTCTTTGCCTCAGGCTGTGATTGAAGAGGTTCTGTAGGATCCTACAAACATGGTCTGCACCATTTCACCAGGCTGTGAGGTTGACACCATGTGGACCTGCAGGAAGGTTGAGGTTCATGTGTCTTTTCCCCACCGCGTCTACACAACAGGGACCAAAAGCGTTTCTTTGCAACCTGATTTAAAGGCGTTGCTTCTTCACAATAAGGCAGTCCTGTGAAATGAAGAAAACATTTTGAGTTTATTTTGCAAGGTGTTCTGCAAAAAAAAGTGTTGAATAGGACAAAAATAAAGACTGCAACTCTGCATCAATGTCAGCATTTGCCCTTGAAAAATAAAACTTTCTTTTTCTCACTTAAGAAACAGAAACAGAATTTTTACATTCTGAGATGAGATTGTAATTGAATTTCTTCTGTCATCATTTTCCTGTCTGATCTTTACATTCAAGTCAGTTGCATCCCTACTAGCTAGCCTATTTTGACTGTTTCTCCATCGGTATTTCACCTCACAGTTTCATGCATTTAACTTACCGGTTACTATTATGCTGTTACCTTTCAGGGATTTAATGGCACTGAAGTGGCTTGAATACTCTTTTGCAAACCCCAAATATTATCTCTGTGAACAGGATGGGACTGTGCAGACAACACCGTAGCCGTTTCCCCTCCATAACAAAACTGAAAGCTAAATTCACTTTGAATTAAGCTAAAGAGGCATCCAGTCCACTAAAGACACGTTCACATTCGAGTCCTCCAGCTCCACGAGTGTCATTCTTTCAGAACTTTGTACTCTTGTATTGACAAATCTGCATGCAGAAAAGTTTCTCCGCCGCCTTCACTTTATCTTTTTCTCTCTCCCCTCCACTCCCACCTTGTTGCTTTTAAGCTGAAAGAAAGGCTTATCGTGCATCGAATGTTGAAGGCGCAGTTTCAAAATAAAAGCAGCTACCATTGAGGATTTTGGAAGGTTGGCCAAAACAACCTTTCACTGCTTGAGGCCACTAGAATATATCACCATTTAGCGGCATAAGTGCACATTTTTACAAAACCATTAAAAAAAAGCGATCAATACAGTCCTTTATTATGTCAACCTGTCTTTAAACACAGTTTCTAAGCTCACAGTTGTAAATGCAAAAGCTGATGCACCGTGAAGGTAAATGTCTATTCTGCCTAGAACACCTTTACAGCTTTTCCATTACTTCATGGTGAAAGTGTTGTCTGTTTTGCTTTCCTGGCTTTTTATCAGGAAAAAATAAAATAAAATGTTAATAATAAAGGCCGAGCATCTTATCATGTGTGTGCACATGTACACATGTCCATGAAAGGGGGCTTTGACTCCCTGGTTTGTCCACACTAAAGGTTGGGGCGCTCTCCCGTTTAGAGTCCAGCTCCTCTTTGAAGTACTTCTGCCCATTTTCCCAGCTGGCCCTTTTCTGCTGTTTCAGGCCTGTGAGAGAATGAACATCCAGACCTGATGCTCAGATTGAACTGTGCCGTAATCCCTTTCAGAGCTCCGCCAGTTCACTGATTGCCTTCATTTCTCAGTGTCACCGGCAGGAAAGCCAAGGCGGTGTACCCGTGTGAGGCAGAGCACGACTCGGAGCTCTCCTTCCAGGCCGGTGCAATATTCAATGCTGGTAAGTGTTATCGCCCTCACCAGTCGCAGAGAGAGGGAAAAAAAACAGCACTCACATATTGGGTTTGGGAGAAAGCTGAGCAGCTGATCTGATCTGGAGTTGAACAGAAAGACGAGATGAGGAGAGGGAAAACCGGAAAGAACCAGGGCCAGGACCTGCTTTGTCCTCTGGAGTCCATGGAGAGACGCTCAACTGAGCTTTAGTAGTCCTCAGGGCAAAATAGCACTGTAGTGTCTTTGATTTCCTTTTTTATCAGACAGAGGGACTCTCACTGTGATGTAGATTTAATATGAGTAACAATATGAAATTAAACTTTAAGGAAGCTTTAAAGCTTGTGAGTATTAGAGAGTATTTTTATGGTTTTTCTTTTCATCCTCACTTACTTTTTGTTACAAAGTTACCAAACCTACACAAATTTCGCCGCATTCCTGCTAAATTAACTTCTTCTCATCTTACTGATAAAATTAATCTTGACTTTAATATATATCAAATGTTTTTTTTATTACATATGAAAAATATGTATATTATTGTAAGTGCTCTGCAAAGAAAAAGTCAACAATATCATATTATCCCTCATAGCACAGGTCTTCAGAGCCTGTTGTGACTATTTTAACTCTCCTGTGTTGCTCTCTGGTTAAAGAAAAATAAAATGGTTTGTATTTTAAGAAGTTACATATTTTTCTGACTACATTAAGCAAAACAAAACAGTCGAACTTTATTCAGTTCAAACAGTCGAAGCACAGTATGTATCACTCCGCCAGTACTGGATTACAGTCTCCATGATGCTCCAGCAACCCATCAAGCAATGCAGCTTCAGAGTTTACTAAAATCGTACTAAAATATAAAAAAAGATTTTTGAACACCATGTTCTACAGAAAATCAATTGGAGTTATGTTAGGTCAGGCAGAATTTATACTTGAGGCACACCATATTATACTTTTGAAAAGAATTCAAGGATTGTGAGTGATTTATTTTGAAAGGAAGTCATGTAAACCATTGTCAAAAAGTTACAAACTATTATAAACCATTTGATTTTTTATTTTTTTTGAAAAAAAGGCAAATTTCTCTTACTGTCAGTAAGAAATCTTAGGTTTTGGAGTTTGCAGACCTCTGCCTTAAAATGGTTAAGGTCAAATATTTTAACCTATAAAGACTGTTTAAAATGATTAACAATAGATTTATCTATTTCTCTGTCTGTCTTTAAAAGTGGGCCTTAGAAAAGACCTTAACTAAATTTATCTTTAGATTTTTGTCTTAACATAGAAAATATTCATTACTTTAAATTATGGTTGATAAGTTCAGTTTACTTTTAAGTATCTCTTCCTACCCTTTCAAATTTTAAAATAAAAAGCTCCAAAAAACTATAAAAGACTGTATTGGTAACGTTGTGAGAGGAGGCCAAGATATGTGGTGTAACATCAAAAACAAGCCCCTTAAAAATAAGTCAAATATTTTTACCTCATTAAAAAAAAATGTATCTGCCAATGGGGTAAGAAAAATGGTCTGACCAAGAACCCTTTTTCAAGAAAAAATTCTACTCACTAATACATGTTCCCTCAATTTAAGATTAATTTGTTTTTTAAAAACTTTATTGATACAATTATTTTATTTTGTAAGACAGAAAATTAGACCATTGTTCATATAACAGTGCTGAGATAGACAGAAAAGTAACTTTAGAACATAATTCATGCACTTTCTTTTGCAAACGCTGTAACTTTCCTACATTTTATGCTCCTCTGCTTGAACAGTGGTAGCCAGAGTTTGCCTTTTTGATTCTGTTGGTCCACCCCTGGTGATGCCGTCTTCTCTCCTGCAGTGATCCAGTCAAGAGAGCCGGGGTGGCTGGAGGGGGAGCTAGAGGGAAAGAGGGGCCTCATCCCTGAAAACTATGTGGAGATGCTGTAAAACCAAAAATGGAGATATTTATGGACACTTTTTCATCTTCATCAAGGACCGTTTTAAGTGCGTTTGCTCCATCTGGGCTCAGAGTGCTCAGAAGCCGCCAAAGCAGCACCACCGTCCATTATTACTAATGAACTGTTGTGAACACACATACACATGAGTTTTGACTGACAAGTAGGGTTTGTGCCACACGCGCAAACCATACATTGAATTTATTTTTTATCAACCAAAAAAAAAAAAGTCCAAAGATGCACGATTGTGATGCAAAACAGGGATTTCACTGAAGAGTGGTGTGCTATATATGTATTGCTGCAACAGCCAAGTAATGTCACAGTGAAACAGAGGATGGTGTCTGAGCTCCTTCTCCTCTGCCCACTTATACATGGTATCCATGAGCTCAAGGAGAGATCCTCAGAAATCCAAAGGAAAAAATGTCACCGCTGTAGCTTTTCATGGTCTCATCCACGAGGTAGTTTTAGTTGGCGTTAAGCATCAAAACCCAAAGCATGCCGTGAAAATGTCCAAGCATTTTTGTTTTTTTGCTTTTTGCTTTGCTATTTAAAAAAAAATGTTTATTGATTATAAAGAGGCACATTGATGATATAATTTCCTGTCACAATATTTGCATGAGATTTTAGACACATTTCTACTGTTTCTGTTCTTTGTGCTCTTAATGTAGAAACACAAGCATCAGTGTCAACAACAGCAGAAACAACATTAAAAAACAAGTCGTTTGTGTACCGTTGCTCCTAATATTAAAAGAAAAATCAAACACTCCAGTGGGGCTGACTTACAAACATCACACCTTTTTTTTTTTTATAAACATATACCTGTTGTATTCATTTCCTAATCTGAGTCACGACCAAGTTTAGTTCCTTCAGGTTATCAATGGGTTTTAAATTTTGTGGTTTCAATTGGTTTTAACATTTTGCTCAGTGTTGCATGTCAGACCTTGTTTGCAATGCAAAAACCTTCATTTCTCAAAGCGTTTTGCTTCACATTGTGTTTTACGTTGTGGTTACAGTAACTTAAGGAGAGGATTCAAGATGTTCCCATGGGGCCTCAAGTTTTCCTCCCTTTTGTCATTTTTTTTAACCTTTGGAGATCCTGATCAATGTCAAATAAAGATTTATTTTCTCTTATTTTATTATGCATTCTTCCCATGAAATAAATGTTCTAAAATGACCATTTCAATGTTTTTTTTTGTGTGTGTGTGTTTTTTACACGGCATTAAGCTGTAAGAAAGTCTTCTGTGTATATCAGTTCAAGCTTAACCCTCACCATGTTTCATAAATATCTGATTGTTGTGTTTCTGAGAATATAAACCTTTATTACGCAAACCATACAGGTTTTAATCTGCTAACTGTAAGTGTAAAATGCTGAAACATTTCCTGATTGGTGAGAGTGGTTGCCGTAGAAACAGTGACTCAGGCCAACTCGGACCAATGCAATGTGGCGGCTTTTTTATTGGGGGGAAAAACTGGCGACTGAATTTGGTTAATTTTGTTGAAGCAGGAAGTAAACTACTTTCTTTAGATGATGTCACACTCTGTCCAGTTCTCTTATGTAGTCAGTGGTAACGACTTAACTTTGTCTTTCTAGCCAATCCAAATGTTTGGCCTCACAGAAATCTGGGGTTTGAAAATTTGGCCCAACTGGGATAGGGCCCGTTTGAATAAAATGTAAGTTACCAAAGCGCGTTGATTACACATTTTAACCCTTGTGCTATCCTAGACACTTTAACACTGGGAGTTGGGTCATCTAGACCCACCAGACAGAACCTTTTTTCTTCAATGATTTGTGATCTTCACTGGTGTCCATGGATTACATGAAATCTTTCCACCTTTGTCATGGAAGGGAGAACACATCGATGTAAGGGTGGGGTCATCTAAGATAGCACAAGGGTTAAATGCCGTCTTTCACCTATGTGAAAGAAGGTGTGCCATAGAGGTAAAACTGCATTTAAATGAAATCCCCCGTCAGATTTTTTGATGACTTGATTCAGTTACCTGTTCGGCCCACACTTCCTCAGTCTAAAAATAGAGGCTGGTGAAAAGCAGATTCACAGATACAGTGAGCGATGTCGTGTCATTCAAGCCTCACTCTTTATGCCTATGGACCTGCAGTTGTCCATCTGACTAACAGCAACTTCTAAAATAACTTTCTATAAGAGGATTAAAAATAGATGATTATCTTTCTCAGCGAAAACATTTTAATCCACCCCCCCCCCCTCCATCTACACATCACACCACACCACCATCTAGTAACATCTCAGCTTCACGCATGATAATTTTTAGACCTCATGTGCAATTAAGACACCGAACCAGACACGCTGCTTTGACCTTTTTTAAAGCAACCGTGCGCAGTCAACCCCAGCGTTAATTACAGACGTCTCGCTGCCTTTTATAAACCAGCAGCCTTTTACCCTGCAAACAAACACTAAACGGTGCGGCCGTGGTTTTGGCGCCACTCCACCAGCTCCCAAAAGAAGCTGCGGACAAGATGATAACATAATGTAATGAGGCAGAGCTAATGAGATGGGCAAAATATTCCTTCACACTCTCCACCGCCGCCCATCCCCTGGGCCCTTCGTCGTCTTCTCTCTGCCAGAATTGTGCTGAATCATAGATCCATTCTGCCTCTCACTCTGCTGTGAAGTGTCTGTCAGAAAACCTGCCATGTTGCTGTGTCTGTTTCTGCGTTTCCTCTGCCTAACTGTCTGTCTCTCTGTGGTATTTAAAGCTTTCCTCTGCTCCACTTTGCAGGGATTCGTTTTCAGCTGCACTTTTTAAACATAAAATCAGTGAATTTGTATCTCTTGATTGAACTGATAAGCCCCAACACATGAAGCCTTGAGCAGAGTTGTGCATGTTTGCATGCATCCGAACTATCAAGCATCAGGTTTGCAGCTTTAGAATGGATGTGATTTTCTTTTTTTCCTGCACAAATCCACACAAATGCATCTCTTTCTCACTTCCCAGCCCTGGCTGGGTTCCAGCTGTCCTCTGCCTCCTGTGACGCAGTGTCCTTCAGCCTGAAAACACACACCATGACTCAGCTCCGATCAAAGCTCCAGAGCAGTTCACCTCAGACTATGAGGAAATGACACATCTGGACACTGGAAGTTTGAACTTTCAGGGGTGTTCTTCAGCCAAGCAGAGAGCACAAATGTAATTTATAGTGAGACTTGATGTATTATTGAGACTGAAAACTCAGTGGGAATTTGGAGGAAAGTGAATTTCATACATAAAGGAGCAAGGAGGGGAGGGGGGGATCCTCGGCTTGGAAAGTGGGCCACAGAAGCTGCCAAGTGCGGGGGGGGGCAGCCGTGAAATCAGCCTGATCCAATAGATTCTGTTTATCTGGCACAACTACAAGTGAAAGCAAATTGGAAATCTGGGGGAGATTTGGAGGGGGCTGTGATTCAGGGAGGGAGGGGGGGGGGGGGGGTGAGTAAAAAAGTAATACTGTCTGCTCTACAGTCTGGCAAAGCAGCCATTCTGATGAGCCAAGAAACCTTTTTTTTCTGGACATGCACAGCTCCACTATACCAGTACCACATATTTCTATTGGTCTCCCTTTTTTCTCCCCAGTATCTGCCGCTCTGTGCTCATTATCTGACCACCTAATGCAACTTTTGCAGCTTCCATCTCCTCGACACAGAAACATCACGTCAAGACGTCAGTTTAACAGTTTTATTAGAATCTTGCAATAGTTGTGCAAACACAAGTATGGCAATATCTGCATCAAGATATACAAGAGTGACAGGTTTCAAAAATGCTTTATTGGTTTATGGTGAAGGAGGTTAGCTGTCTGTTTGCTTAGATTGTACTGAGTAAAAAGTCTTTTTTGAAACTGGAAAAAAAAACAAAAAAAAAAACAAGAGCATTAGTTTATATTAGTCAGTAATGCACTGCCATGGCTGTGGAGATATGGCTTTAGTATCTCTGCACCCGATTCAGGACTCTGAAAGGAAAGCTGCGTTGATGCGAGACTCCACAAACACACAATGAGATGCACTATTGTCAGAAACAGATGAGTTGGAAGTGTGTTTTCAAAGACCACATGACTTTTTCTGACTGTGGGACCTGGCAGTATGTTCTGATTCAGTTCTTCTCTGATTTATGGGAAAAATGTCGTATTCACGCCTTCCAGACAGATGGATAAGAGTTTCAATACCATTTCTTTAACTGTGCTGCAGTAACACACACATCAGCATAGCAGCTCAATGCAACATGAGCTTGAATAGTTTGATCCACAAATCAATTATGTCTGGTATGCGTTTCGCATGCGTCCCAAAACGGCCAAAAAATGTATCCGTTTGACCAGATCAAAAATATGCTGTGGCATAATTTATTTGACATGTTTTTTTACATTTGCAGAAAGAGAATTGAAACGTTTTCCTTTATTCTATATCTTGTTGCTTTTTCAGACACCTTGTTACATCTTTTTTTTTTTTACATAGCTTGTTTTTGCGCAAGGGAGTTACTGCTAAATTTGATGTTCTTTTACGATGACGATTAGGCTATTTTAGTCTATATTTCCAATGCTTAAAATGATATAGTAAAAACTAATTTTAAAAAAGTTGAAAAGAAATTAGCTAAATTACATTTAAAAACTTAAGTGTTTAGCAGATGTAAAGATAAAAAAAAAGTCAGATAAGACAAATAACTGTCAGTAAGGCTGCTCTTAGAGCTTTTACAACCAAAAATAAAATAATTGAGATATAGGAAAAACCCACATCTCAAAAAACATAGAAGTATTTAAGTTAGAATGAGTTGTATGAAAACAAAATGAAAGAACACATTTGAACTATTGATAAATATTTCAAGATACAGGAGGTTGGTGAAATCTGTGACTCCTAGGAAATATTCCACATCCCCTTTAACCTGTCAGAAGTAAAACGTCCGCACACTGCACAGTTTTTTGGACCTGAACTCATCATAGATGGTCAGAAAAACACTAAAAAAATTATGCTGGCCTTAAAGAGACTGGTCTACCTGGAAACTGGATCAACTTTTCACTAGAACGGGAATCTTAGGGAGTAAGTATGATTCCCAAATTTTCTGAAAAATTCAAACTATTCATTACCAGTTAATACAGTTTTATCCTAATAAAGGATGCAAACCTGGACCAACAAAGTAAAGTGTACTTTGAGGTGTGCATGATATGTAGTTAGGATGTATTGTGATCATTGGGTGCATGATCATAATACATCCAGATTTTTATCATTTCCGTACATGTGGTTCTCAGTTTTTGAGCTGTTCTCAGCTTTTGTTTCCATCTCGATCTTAAGCATCTGCTGCATTCTCTGGTTGTAGATTCATGTGTTCCCTGACTGCAGCCTTTATATTCTGTGGTATTGATCTTTTTATCCAGTTTTCACGAAGGCAGTGAATAAGTGCATTTCCCAAAATGCAACTATATCTTAACAAAACGGGGGGAAAAAATACAAAAAAGGAAAAGAAAAACCAAACAGAACACAGAGCTGTGAGTCTGTTTATATTCATGAAGGAGTGAAGGATGGAAGGGTCATAAACTGTTCTGACAACATCCCATTACTAGCCGTCTTTGGGTCATGTTTCTTTTAAATCTTGTTTTGGCAGTTAGTGCAATATGACTAGTTCATAACTGGAGGGAGATGGTCCCAGGCTGAACTGCGCAGTTTTCAGGTGTGCTCTTCCCCTTTGTTTTTAGCTAAAAATTCAAACTTTCTTGAAATATCCCAGCTGTGATGTCTTGGTTTTTATCTTTATTGTGGTTCTTATCAACAATGATAGGTTAGAAAATCATCTGAACAGCAACAAGGATCCATCACTTAATACATCTTGTTAGAAATCAGAAACTTTTTTTTTCCTCCGTTTTTTTGAGTCAAGTTAACAGTAATGCAAAAAGTAAAAAACAAACAAAACATCTAAACTTAAAGAATTTTACGAAATAAGATCATAAATGTACTCTCTCTAACATTCAGGTAGTTCCATAAGTCTTTCACAATATATGATACATTCATTTCTCATTTTGGACCATTCCAGCGCCAACCGCTTCACTAGAAACTCTGCTCCACGAGCCGACACAAACACACAACTGGGAAATGCTTTTTTTATCCTCCCAATGTTGCAACAAGATGGTTAAAGTACAAATGTTTTTATACTATACTCAACATAAAGACTTGCTTTATTGTACTATTTACAATATATATTTATATATATACTGTAAAATTGTAAATCAGGTGAGATAAAAAGGCACAAATTTCCCTTTTTTTAAATACAATGTAAACATCTCATCAAAAGCATGCAATATATTTAATTTTACAAAAAGGATATCATTTATAGACAAAGTACTTAAATATTGTTTTCCAGCAAAATATAATTCTCTCAAAAATACTTTCCCACTCATCCTATGAACCGACAGTTTTTCTTTAAAATAATAAAAATAATTAAAAAAAAAGGAGGAGAAAAGGAAAATGTAGATTGAATAGTGAGACTTTTCTGATTGGATGTTGTCGGAAAATTAATGCAATGGTGTGAATTAGTGATTTTAAATGACAATGTGAAGTGTAAAGACAGAGTATTGATGCTGTTTTAGAGATTCCCAACATTTAGGTCTCGACTGCTAAAAGCTTTCCCCAAGAAATGATTATATCTATTTTTTTTTATTTGTGGACTGGTTCATATGTCCTCCTCTGCTCTTTTACCCCCCTTTTTGGTAACAAAGAAGTGATTCTTTTTCTAAAGCCTATAAATAATTGTGCACCCCTTTAAATTAGCCGTCCCCAAACAGAAACTATAGCAAACTGGTACAGTATTGGGAGAGCTTAGGCCACAGATGTAGTACTGTCTAACTTTCTTCTGGGTGACCATGCATTAGCCACCCCCCATCCGAAAAATTAAGAGATCACAGTCGCTTAAAGGAAAAGAGAACTTCTGCTAGCTGCGCTAATGGCTTGTTTTTCACATTGTTTCTCCTCTGTGCAAATCTAAAAGTGGGAAGAGGATATGGCTAAAAGCTAAAGCGTCTATGCAGAATCCCCACGCTGAAAGAGCAGATGAGCTGTTCACATGCTTGCCAGGAAAGAAAACAAAAATACATACACATTCACAGAGAACGATAAACCAAATATTAATCACACCTCTGCACACTCATTTCCCTCTCAGTAGCATCATGTTAGCTTATCGCAACCATTCAGAAACCAGTTGGGTGTAAGAAAAGGTAATGGTCCAGAATTCTAGGCCTGTTCAACTCAAAAGCATTGCCAAAAAACAAACAAAATAAAAACAAACTGACCAAGCAAGTTAGGAATCGGGAACACAACATGATAATATCTGTTCTTCATCTAGCATTCGGTACCTCAAAACATCATCTGTACAACAGCTGTATAGGGTGAGTGTAAGAAGCGATCCACTGTACACACTTGTCATAAGCACTGCAGAGTAATGTTCCTTTTCAATAATGTCAAATTTACAGAGTATGTGTGTTTAGCTGGGATGTCCTTATAGTAATCTGTATAGGCTGTCTACAAGTTGCTGTACATGTTAAAGTCTTGCTTGGCTTTGTAGAAATGAAGCACCTTTATGTAGAATGGCGAGCTTTGTCAAAAATGAAAGGTTTGCAATTCGGCTTTATTTAAAAAAAAAAAGGTTTTCCTCCTTCTTCTTTTTCTTTCTGGGAAGAGTAGATAAGTGTTGGTTCACAATGGGCTGGTTTTGCTTCATTGTGGGTAAAAACAGACATTTGGACAGCTGCTCCGGTGATAACACAAATGACAGCTATTATTATGGATGCACCTCAGTCAAATCCATTACCAGCACACGATTATTGAAATCATTTTCCATAAATGCATTATTTCTATTATGCAGCACTTCTCACTAATCTGTTTTTTTTCATCGTCTTTTTTTGTTTGTATGTTTGTTTTCAGCACAAAGGTAAAATGTTGCATTATAACTACCTGTATTTCAACTAAGAACCCAAAAAGTTCCTTCATGAAAACACTGGTGAGAAATAGTCATCAGACAGCTGAAGCTTTGGACTTTTGCATATTAGATTTAATTGTTTCCATACACATTTTTGTCTTAAAGTTTGTTTTATTAATGTAAATGTCCAGGGTGTTTTGATACAGACCAAGAATCAGACTTGTTGGGTTTATTGATATTAATCCGCTTATGTCAATAGCCCTTTGGATATTTTCAATTCCAGCCTTTTTGCCGTGCATTTGAAAACTCCTGTGCATCCCCGGGAAGGTCTTTCCCCTGTAGTTGTTTAGCAAACACTGCAAAGTGAATCTTAGGATTGGCTTTTTTTGTAGTGCTATTAAACCAGAGGTTTACACACATCTTTAAAAAAAAAAAAATCCTCCAAAGTAACTGCTTGTCATATATTGCCGAATTAAGAGGAGTGGAAGAATATCAAAAGAATTTGGAGCCCTTCCAGCCCACATAATGACACTCACACCTCCATGCTTCACGGGAGCTTTTAGAGGAAAAATGTGACTGAAATAGTTTAACTTCGATACTATCAGGGGATTTTATCATGATGTACAAGCTGTAACTAGCTTAAAAGGACATAAAGGTTAACAATTTAAAACGACTTTAAATAATAAAGTACAACAAACAATCAAATAAATAAAATAAATCTGTCATTTTATTGGCAATTATGGAGGGAAGATAATTTTTTTTATAAACTGCATGGAACTTCTGGCTTTAACTGCATTTAAAAGAGACTGCATAACCTGGAGTTAAGATTTGTAAAAAAAATTTGACTTGGTTTAAAGGAGGTTTAGTTTAGTGCTGCGTCTGTGTTTGGGAACTACAGTGTTGAAGGCCCTCTACTCAATGTATGTAACCCATGTTTCCAATGCATTCTAGGAAATGTATGGCTTTGTCTCCGTAGAAAACACCGTCATTGTCTTTGGGGCAGGGATGCGTATTTCCGAATGCTTCATCACGATAGTGACTCTGCTGACAACAGGGTAGAATCCATCTCCCCTTTATTTTTCAAGTTTCTGTACTGAGTTCTTTTTGTTTTTGCCTTTGCGTCATTAAAATGTTCCATCCCAAACGAGCGTGCTGGCAAATCAGGGCGGTTCGGTTGCGGGCCAATGGATCAGGCCTTCCTCGCGCCTTTTCCCACCTCCAAATCTCTTCCCCTTTTGTTCCAGTTCTCAATGGCGCTCTGTCCCGCCTTGGGTGGCAACTCACTTCTTGTGGAAGTAGATTGTGTGAGTGAGGCCTGATTCCACCTTTGGTATCTGGTCACTGATGATCTCCACTAACATCTCGGGAAACTCCACCTTCAAGGCCTGGGACTCTCGAAAAGTGTAGAAACAGAAGTCCAACAAGTTCCCCACCAGCTGTACAACCCAAAAACATCCAAAAAGGACATAGATTAGCCTATTGAAATGGTTATTTTTAAATTAAATACATGAAAATCACATTTGTGAAATATTTTTCATGGTGGCCACCCATCACCTGCTGGACTGAGCTGGCCACTTGGGGGCACCACTGATATTTCTTTCTTTTTTTCCTCTTTGCTCTGCATTACTGCAGTAATTCCATCAATCAGTTGTTGTGAATTCTAGTTGGTCATCTCCTCAAAGTTCATACAAGCTGTTGTTTCATCAAGCAGATTTAGCATGTTCTTCACCACGTTCTCCTATTCAGTACACGGAAATCTAGTATTGATCCTCTCACTGCCTCTTCCAAAATGAGATCCTCTTTAATGAATAAATTGAATCCCAATTTAAAACTAAACCTATAGGTAAAGAATTAACCAATACTAATGATTCCACAACTAACATGACAAAGTAGCTAAAATAAAAACTGATGAGCTTCACACGAAGGTGAAAGCTGGATATGCAGGTAAAGCTGCGCTGCACTGTATGCCAATGAGGGAGACAGACCACGGATACTTACATCATGCATGGCGTCCAGCAGCTTGGTGAGCTGAAAGAAGCGCTGCCAGGTTTGGCCGGAGTTGTTGGTTGCTTTTCCCACCGAACGTCTGAGCTCTTTAATGTAATTAACCCTCATCTCCTCAAACGCCGCCTGGTTCTTCAGACCCTCTTTGGGAACTAGGAAGCAGAGAATCGCTTTAGTCATCACCTGGATTCACTGAAAACACTAAGATGCTTAGAGGTATCAACGTATCAAAAAAAATAATATGACAATAAAAAAAAAAAAATTGACTGAAGTAATTTAATTTAGATGATTGGTAAAAATATAGACATAAGTGTCAAAACTTTGTTGTTTTGGATTCAGCCATATAAAAATATTCATTTTGACCATTAGGCAAAAAACTCTAATTTTGCCCCCGCCACATCCTGAAAAACTCACCAAAGTTTGCACGCACCTAGCACCCACGAAAAAATAAATTTTGGGCATGGTGAACCCCCCCACCGAATAAAAAGGTGGACTTCACGGTAGCCAAAACCATCAAAACATGGGGTCAAACTCTATTGCGGGACTCCAAAAAATAGTTCAAAATCCAGGAATGAAACCAAAACACACATAAGGTTCTAAAATTATTATGGGATGGCCATAGGACCTACGGCTAGGTGGTCATTTTGTGGCAAAGTGTAAATGTTGGCGATTTTCCCATTTTCCCACAAAATGGGAAAAGAAAATTTTGTTTGACTGATATTCAAAAAATTTCACACATAAGCCACAAATCTACAACCAAAACCAAAGTTTTTTTACCTTTGACCTTTGGAAGAGGCCGCTGTCTTGATTTTTTTTTTTTTTTACTTTAATTTTTTTTTTCTTCATCAATGTCTATTTAGGGGCTCCGTAGGATATTGAACAGCGTCAGTGTTGCAAAGTCACAAAATTGACATTTCCCTGTGGCTCACACAATTTTTTCTGGAATATTGTGAACATCGATAACCTTCACCTTCTCCATACACAGATATTTAAAACACTGTACCTATCTCATTCAAATAAAAGTATTTATTTGAACTAAGCAAATCCACTTTTACCCGTAATTTGTTTTACATTTTATTTAACTGTGGTGAAAAAAATTGTTTTTTTTTTTTTTTGCTTCGCTTAACGTTATTGTCTGGCAATAATGGAAAAATAAGTTAAAAATAGCTCAGAAGTATGTAAATAATAAACGATAAATACTACAAACATGGCTGGGTTACAGAACACCATGCTAAAATCGGAGCACTACCTTTTAAATTCTATTACACATAAGACTTTTGAAAAATTCAGGGGTTAATGCTCATAAGCACAGACCAAGACTGGGCTGGATGAGACACTGACGTACAGCGTCGTGATCAATATGGCCACACTGTCTTTAAAACTCATTCTTAATCAATCATGAACACAGTCTGCTTCTGAATGCAGACATGATACTTAAAGTTTGCTGAAAAAACAAGCTATAAATGAAAGTTGCATGGAGAGACAGTGTTCTGGACACTCAGAGGAGCAGAGGTGCAGAGGCACATTTCATGACTTTTGAATGGAGCTTCTCTTACTTAAAAGTAAAGAAGAGTTTTTGGTGGGAGTTGAAAAACTTTATATAGTCGATATTGCATAGACAACATCAACTAAAATATGTGGAAAAAAGATTCTGAAAATGTGTTTAAAAATGCACTGCAGAATTTATGCAACAAGAATATTGTTTTATATCAAATTTAAAAAAAAAATTATTTACCTCAAAAAGGAAAAAATAAGTGGACGAAATCTTCTTTCAAATCTTATATTTAATGTACAAACAAGTCCAGCTCTAACACACATGGACAGACTGTACTCTGTGTTTTCTGTCCTGTATTTCATGGCTGACATGATGAGAAGGTGCTAAAACCTTCAGCCGCATTTGGACCCTTTGTTTGTTTTCCTTACCAGCGACCCACATACTCACTGATCAGAGGCTGTTGGGGGTCCTGACATCAGTACCCCAATATGTGGTCTATAATTACCATCTAATCAATTTTGTCTTGTAAAATGTTACATATTTGTTGTCAGGCAGCTGCTATATCTGAGTTAAGGCACTTTTTTATGAAACATGTTAGCTGTTTGTTAGTAAATGCCTCAATGTAAGTCATGTTTCCAAATTACACTTTTTGACCTACCTGTACTTTTTTTTACCTCAACTCTGTATTTACATTTTTTAAGCGGGTTGTGCATTTAAAAAAAGTTACAAAAAATAGAAAGCCTTGCCAGAAAGCATATAGTCTCTTTGCAACTTAGATCACCAGCTTTTACAGGGAAAAGCAAAAAAGAACAGAGAACGTGGATTTTCGGAAGGGATGTGGTGCATGTTTGTGTCGAGACAACGAGCGTAACTGGTTTGAATAGGCGACCGCTTTTGTATCCAATCCAAACGGGGTCATGAGACACCGCAGGCTCAGTGAAACCTTAGCCAAGGTCAGAGAGAAATAACAGCTCTTGTCTCTTTTCTTGTTTCTCTGCTTTCTTCCTCTCTGTGTTTTGCTTGTTTATGCAATCTAGCGTACAAATACACTTTTACAAAGCCACCCAGAGGCACGCACTCGGCTGTACTTACTCAATTGACAAGTTCTGACCCCTCCTGTATAAACATTTACTGCTTCTCCTTCTGGAAGGTTCAAACATGAATATATCTGAATGACTGTAACTCCATTCAGTTCCTCAGATAATTCTGCTTCCTTTGGAACACACACTCACTGGCCACTTTATTAGGCACACCTGTCCAAGTGCTAGTCACCACAAATTTGGCAGCAACTCAGTGCATTTAGGCATGCGGGCATGGTCAAGACGATCTGCTGCAGTTAAACCGAACATCAGAATGGAGAAGAAAGGTGATTGAAGTGACTTTGAATGTGGCAAAGTTATTGTTGCCAGATGGGCTGGTCTGAGTATTTCAGAAACTGCTGATCTACTGGGATTTTCACCCACAACCATCTTTAAGGTTTACAGAGAATGGTCCAAAAAGAGAAAATAATCCAGTGAGCAGCAGTTCTGTGGGCAGAAAGGCCTTGTTGATTCCAGAGGTCAGAGGAGAATGGCCAGATTGTTTGCAGCTGATAGAAAGGCAACATTTAGTCTAATAAAACACTGGTTACAACCAAGGTCCTGCAGAAGAGCATCTCTGAACGCACAACACGTCCATCCTTGAGGCAGATGAGCTATAGCAGCAGAAGACCACATCTGGTGCCACTCCTGTCAGCTAAGAACAGGAAACCGAGGCTACAATTCACACAGACTCACAAAAATTGAGCAATAGAAGATTGAAAAAATGTTGTCTGGTCTGATGAGTCTCTATTTCTGCTGTAACATTTGGATGGTAGGGTCAGAATTTGGCATCAACATCATTAAAGCATGGATCAATCCTGCTTTGTATGGTTCAGGCAGGTGGTGGTGGTTTAATGACGTGGCAAATATTTTCTTGTGCTTCTATGCCACAGAGGACTACAGGCAAAAGGGGATTCAAGCTGGTCCTAGCAAGGTGTAGCTAATAAAGTGGCTGGTGAATGTAAAGTACTCTGCAAGGCCTTTATAAAGCACAGAAAACTCACTGAGAGCTTGACCAAAAAAAATAAAAATAAAATAGAACATTCTAAAAAAGCAATTTTACATTTCTATTTTCCCTGAACAGGATAACCACAGCAGGGATAATAAAAAAAGTTTTTTTAAATCCCGGCTCCTGATTTTGCATTCTTCCCTCTCTTTTTTTTAATACAAAGCATCTCTTTTTGAACTCTAGCCTGGGTTTCAAGGAAGTGCAGTAAAATAGCAGGTCTTGGAGGACTGCCTTGTGCTCGACTAGCCTTTATTAAGTACAGCAGGGCTCTCTGGAAAACCTCCAGATGACCAGGGAGGAAAGGAAAGGGAGGCCACAGCAACAGAAGGAGCAGCTCTGCCATCCCACCACTCACTTTGTATTCTCTTTCTTTCTCCCCATAGCTGTGCACCTGTCTCTTTCTCCCCAGCACCTCCCTGCTCTCAATTCCTCCATCTCACCCTTGATATGTAGCACTGCTCTGCAGCCCTTTTTTTGTTTTGTTTCTCTGCCTTTCGACTTAGCTAACATCATCTTCATTACCTATAAAGTTGCGTTTTTTTTTTCTTTTTGTAGGCAGCACATCTTGTAGAAAAGGGACATTTTTTTTTTTGAGAAAAATATCAACCTAGTGGAAGAAATGCTGCCGGAAGCCGCCACTGATACCACCCACATGCAAACGTTGCAAACAAAACCCTTTTTACGGCATAAGAAGCATAAAGTTTTTTTTTTTTAATATTTTAGGATTTCAAGGAGAAATGGAGCAGCGACAGACACTAGCCAATGACACATGCTGAGATGGACATGCTTTTAAGTATGGTGGGTTGATTCAAAGTGAAGATTTTCCTTCCTCTTGCCACTGACAGGCAACAGTTGGATTAATTAAAATAAGCCAAATGTGTGAAGGCCAGGTTCCAGCACCAACAAACTGAAACCTAAAAAATCCAAGCTCGCTGGCTGTTTCATAACATGAAATAAAGGGAAACTGTTACAAAATGCTTAAATAATCAAGTAGTAAAAGAGTTTCTACACTAACATGGTTTGTTCAATGTCACATACACAAAAAGCTCAATTCTGCCAGAAAAATCTGCTAACTTTGGCATTTCAATGCTGCAAACGGGTTTTCTATTGGACTTCTCAGCATTTGCAGACAAAAGCTGTTGACACACAGGATCACTTTCATCAGAGACGCAGCTGGTCATGTAAACCAAGCCCATTCCTTTTGTTCAAACACTCATGTTCCAAATGTTGCTGTTCCTCACAAGACCACCAGAGGCATGAAGCAAAAGGGAGCAGTTGACCTAAATAGAGTTCTGAGTTTTTTAAGTGCCCTTTATAGTGCAGTAAATACAGTAACCATATAGTGGTTTAACTCTCCAATCCAACCCTAGGGACCCATTGGGTTCCGTTTTTGGAGTGGTTCGTATGACCTGATCATGGATTTGAACCCACAGCATCTCAGTCACAGGATGGACACTCTACCACAATGACAGAACACTGAACGGAGTAAACATCAGTCACTGTGGTCATTTCAGGCTTTATTTTTCCTGTTCAGGATCTTATGGGTGATGGCATAGACATTGATTGAGAATATTTATGTCTACGCCATAACCGTGTAAAGTTATTTCACACATTTGAAGATTCTAGATAAAAAAATGTAGGTGGTGTGTTACCGTGACTCCAAACTGACAACTGTAAAACAGATAATTGAAGTGAATGAATGGAGTGGGTTAATATGATGGCCATTTTTCCAGCTCATGGTCATCATCACCATGGTGGCCGGCAACAATATCATCAGAAAAGCTTCAAAAAACGGGAGAACAGGAGAGACACACAAGACAGATGTTTGTTGGAATAAAAAACAAGTCTTTTCAATATCATATCAATCAGATTATAAAGCTACTATTTAAGCATAAACTTAATTTTAGAACTTGCATATAAAAAAGGTACAATTCATAAGAATTGTAACTTTTGTTTGCCTGTTATAGATATTATTGTTATTCTAACACATGTTTGTTGAACCATAAAACAATTATTTCTAATATAAAAGTTTTACACACTACATGGGGACTGACTTGGTTGTGTAACAAGCCACCTATTGTTGAACAGACTTGGCTTCAGTTACTTTCCTTTTTAAACCTGCTTCATTTTGGAAGTCACAAGGAAACCACAGCTCTAGAAAACTCTTTGAAGACCCAAAAGGTTAAAATGTTTCTTAGTAAAAGTACTTTAAAAAGATGACTAATCAATACAACAATGAGAAAAGCTTAGTAGGAGGGACTGCAGAGGGAAAAGAAAAGACAAACATTTGGTGTTTTTTTTAAACTATTTTTATCAAACCATGATTGCAGCATATGCAATAACAATGCAGAAACTACAAGAGTTGACATAAAAAAAACAGCAGACAAACACTCAAACTCACTCAAATTCTGACAACAAATTGACGAATGGTGAGCTCGCTTACACTCAGGAAGCCCCTTTTGCTTCTGCAGCACAGCATCAGTAGTTATGCAGTTCTGTTCCTCCAGATATCAGCAGAACAAACCTTAACAGACACCTCTTCTGTTATTAAGCTAAATTTGTCTTTTTTTTTTCTTTTAGGAAAAACGTGTGGCTTTTTCCATTCTGGATTCTACAAGGTCAAATTTGTCTTTATTCTAAGAAAAAACGAAGTCTTCAATCATTTTTGACACAGAATAGGAACAAACTAAAAATATTTTTTGGCAACAAGTCAATGCAAATCTTGCTTACCGTGCCTTTTCTTTAGCAGTTACGGTGTGCTACAATGTCACAGCACACACAACATCAAGAGTGTTTTCACAGTTGAAATCTCTGTTAAAGGATTACCAGGAGTAAGATTAAAGAGTAATCTCTGATACTTTATAAATGCATGAGCGTAGGCGCCAGGAGAGCAGGTTTTGCCAGCTCTTTCTCAAAGGTGTGCGCTGGAACAGAACATCAAATCTTCTATGAAAGGCAGTCTTTTTGGTAAGGAAAGGTGGAAGACGCTGAGCGTCTTTGCCACCGGAATACAACCATATCCATCTTTGCAGCAAAGAGAAATTCTCGTCAACAGAAACATGACATGCAGGTACGGTGCCTGCAGATTACAGAGAAGAAAAGGTTTGTGGCAAAAATACTTTATATCCACCTGAAGTAACTTTCTGGTAAAGCACAGACAACTTAAACATACGTCTAAATATATTATGTGGTATATTTACTTTACAGGTGAGTGAATAGTTTTTAAAAAAAAGTAATTTTGCTTTGTTTTTTAAGATTTAAAGACATTTAAAAACGTTTAAAGGTCTTTACATCAGGGGTGAAAATAGATTTTTGTTTATGCCTGCACCATAAGTTTCATCTACATGCATTTTTTAAAAGCAGTAAATGCAGATTATGGGTGAAATGGTTAATCGATGAATTGATTTACCCAAATAGCCTCTTTTTTTCGTGACCGACACATAACTATTGTTTGGGGGGAGGGGGGGCACAGAATTAGCGGATAGCGTGAGGGGAGAGAGGGATGTAGAGTATATTTTCTAATGATGATACCAAAAACCACAAAGATGCTAAAATGAGATAAAGTGCGGCCTGGTTCACAGTTTTAGCAGCAGCATCCTGTAGCTGCTTCTGAATAAAGCAGTAAAGAGCAGCTGATCTTCCAGCCGGTATGGTGTACCTCTGCCAGACCGTACTTTCAGCCCTGCTCTATATCCTTCCATTTTTTTGCACAGCCTCCATAGTTTAGTGTGAAGGAGCTACTCCTGCTGCAACCAAGAAACTAGCTCGGGTCAAACAACCATTTACACGACTTACAGTTAGTCTAATCAAAATCAGCATGGCTAGCATGCTACTGGAATACAAAAGAAGGGAAAATTCCAAAGAAGATCCATGACAGAAAATGCTCTTTGTCTCTTCCTAGATGTAAGATGCTAGTGTGCTTTGAAATGTTTTTTTACACTTGATCTAAAGAGAGGTCAATTTAGCTGTTTGGCAGACTTCTTTTCATATTTTTGGTTCTTCGGATTTTAAAAGGATTAATAGATTGGAAACCAGAATATGTGCACTCACTGGGCTGGCACATTTAAGCAAAGTTACACACTAAATAAAAAAATAAATGCAAAAAAAGGCAGAACTCTCACCTCTCAATCACAGCTCATTTTGCCTCCTGTTCACATGCATTTCAAATGTTGAGCTATGGACACACCAGGCATGTGACGGAAGAGGCTTAGTGCAAAATGTCAAAGTGGTGCAAATCTCACAAATTATTAATAACTCCTCCATGATCAATTTTAAAATGGTTGGCACTTTCGTTAATTAAAAGGGACACCATCTATATGTCACTACCAAATTCAAGTCCCTGATTGATCAAAGATCAACCTTGTAGCGACTTCAATTGTTCAAAACCAAACAGTCGCTGAGAGGCTGACGCTGGGTGGGTCCGGGTATTGAATGACGCGTTTAAAAAACCATAGAGCCTAACGAAGTTTGTATTTTGAAGTTTTAATAAGGAAAAATTAAGGTAATTAAATCCACTTACTATATTGTGATCAAAAAAGAGAAAAAGCAAGGAATCAAGAAAAAAGCACAAAAACGTATAAAGCGGTCAACAAAAAATACGGCAACCCAGCTCACCCCCCCTTCCATCTTACAGCGGGGAAAAACCATGGTTAGATTTTGTCAATTAATGTCACCGCCCACAAACATGTGACCCACCAGCTGATAACCTATTGAATGGCCTATAATCAAATCAAATCTCTATTCATTCACCATACTGAAGACCACACTTAATTCATGGCACCTACAAACCTGGTTTAACTCTCAACGTGTATTTTGTACCTAGAGCCCAAAAAAAGCTGCAGGAACTTGTGTAGCCAAGTGTGGACTCAGGAGTTTTCAGCACGGAGGCCTGAAATGTTCATTTATGTGAGTTTACATAGACTTTTCATTGGAAGTGCCCGCTTGAACGAGCGTTGCTGAGGGCAGTGTGACGAGCTTAACACCACAGAAACTTGTATCTATGGAGCAGGAGAGCAGGAGTTAGCCATGTGAAACAGTTGGTCATGCCGGACTCACATTTTTCAAATTTTCTTGAGTTTTTTACTCATAAAAACTCATTAAAACAGATTCAAGATGAATTAACTGCCCAAATGAGGCCAAGTGGCTCTGCCACTTATACAGCGTGAATTTAAACAAATACCTTAAGACAGGAGTGCTGTTTGCAATTTGCAAGATGCTGCAGCTCAGTGGGACACGCCCATAAAAGCAGGGTGTGGTGCACTGTTGTGTTTTTGGAACAAGCTCGGTCTAAATCCCTGACATGGTAGCACATTTTTTTACAATGATTTATTCCGTGTTAATTGTGCTTTTGAAGAGGTTTGATTGTCATGCGTCACCATCATGTGAAATAATGCATCCCCCATGACTGCTGACGTTTGAGCTGTGAGCTGTTAAAAAGCCAGATGGCCCCTCTCCTCTCCTACTCAGATGGTGTGGTAAAAATGACTGGTCAGACAACACAACAGTTTTCCACCTCTTCTCAGCACATCATAGCCGAACCTGAGCTCTGACAGCTCAGCATTGCTCCTGGACACCGTCAGTATGCCAACATTTCCATGGCAAAGTCAAGTCTCCTCTGATAGAGAACAATGTCGCAGTGTTCCTGACCTGTTCAAATGATTGCATTAAATTTGTTGAGTGTAATTTTCAGCCTTTGGAATTACACAACTTCCCTTTCAAAAGCATTTGCTGGTAAATTTAGACGACGGTGTTCAGTGTTCTTGGACAGTTGTTTGTCAGTGGAATTTTGGACAGTTTTTTAAACAGACAGGTCTGGTTGATACCTACCTGTGCTGAGAAGTAGAAGGACTTTCATTGAGAGGAACTCATCATACGTCAGCTGCAATCGAACAAACTCTTGGCTCACTTGCCTCATGCCGAGACACAGGTCATACATGGCTGACTGTCTCATCCGATCCCTGAAAACAAAATGAAAAAAACTAGTGAATTAAAATCCAGCAAATACCAAAACCTGAACCATTGAATTAAGCATCAGCTGGGATCCATCCTTAGACCTCTTTCAAGCAGCTGGACAGTTCAGTTACTACTTCCTTTTTAATGCATTTCAATTTGAAGGGCTTTTTCCCCACTCTGCTCCAATCAAGTTAGTTAAAGCTCCAAGTGAAAGTGTTTCTTCTTGCAGCAGAAACGGGTTCATCTGGACGAAGAGCAGAAGACCAAAGTCCTCTCAGATCGCAGGCCGCTGTGTACAGTACCACAGCGCAGATGAAGCACTTTTTCAGGACAGTGACAGATGACAGAGGACCTCAGCTTGCACCGTCGTCGCCATAGAAACTCTTACGGAGGGTTGTGTGATTTCAAGCCCGATTGCGGCCGCCGCACACACATACTTTATGCACAAAGGAAATTTAGAAACATGTCTACAACATTTTTACAAAAGGTTTTACAAAATAAAATCAATGTCTATTTTTTTCTCTCTCTTAACTTCAGTACAGTATTTGTTCTATGCAAAAAACGGATTCTGAAGGAAGTAAAAGACCCTTATTTGAAGAAAAATCACCTAATATTCTGTCTTGCAAGAAAAATAATCTTATCAAGAAATTTTCGGAAAGCAAACTAATCTTAGTTTGAGAAAACATGTAACCATGTTTCTAACATGATTGGTTGATATATTATGTATATATTTTTCTTTTTTCGCTCATTTAAAGAAAATCTGCCAACAGGGTAGAGAATTCTTACTTCTAAGGGGGCTGTTTTTGCATTGAATCAGGGAAACTTGATTTTCTTCTGTGAAGAAAATAAAGATCAAACCAATTTGAAACACTGGTAGCAAGTTTAAAAGTGTCTTATAAAACGACCATCTAGGTTAACAACAGTGCACCCTGTTGTCACTTTAGCCTCTGAACGGATAAACGTTTCTCTGAAAGCATCAGAAACTCAAACATGTCTTGCTGCAACTGTACAACATCCCTCACATGCGAAAGCTTTCTCTGCTGAGCAGCTCTCTCTGTGACTGGGAGAACTGTTTTTCAAAGTGTAGAATAAATTTATCATTTCATGAAACTTTGGGCTGGACTTTCCAAACTCTTCACACATTGTACCCCCCTTTTCTCTGTCTCTTGCTCAAATCAATTTTGCTGAATCACAGCTCAAAATGAGCTGCTGGTTTGGGAAAGGAATAAAAAAAGGAAAGCGATCTCTTTCTTTTCCTCTCTACTAGCTACATTTCAGAGTTTTTTTGTGTGAACCTGTGTTTTAGTCTTTTTAGTTTCTTTCCCAAACTGATTTTTCTCTTTCTAAGGTAAAGTTTCAGTGAACAAGTAATCTTTAAAAATACACTTTTTAAAATAATATGAAACAATCCAGAATTTGATTCAATAAAGGTTAGAGGGGATTCTACAGGTGCTCACAATGGTATATGAACCTTTTTAATGCCTAGAAAAAGCTAAAAGATGTGGGAGTAAGTTGAGATTGAGCTCATAAATTTTGAAGCTAGTTTCTCTTTCAAACTTTGAAATTCTGCAGAACTGATGCTGAATCATAGTCTCTGATGATTGATTCTAGATGAAGGTGGAAAACTATGATGGATGGATGAAATTTAGATTCATATCTTGTTTTTAACACTTGTCTTTTTGTTTGTTTTTTTCTTTTTGTCTGAGCAGACTGGTTTTTGTTTTCTGCCAGCATTTTAGGGTGTATTCAGACTGGGAAAAAAAAGGTCCATTGGTCCAGACCAAGTTCTTTTAATTTGTCCAGATTGAGTCCTGAACCTTGCGTTTGGTTTGGACTGAGGAAACCCAGAGTGAACTGAAGCTTTGTCCATTTGGGAGACCACCTCAAAAAAAGGGTCATAGAGCGGTTCCTGGTCCCGGACCAGGGTCAGCTTGGGTATATTCAGACAAAGAATTTGTTCCAGATTATCAGGGAAACAAACTCTGGTTCACATTTATCAAACCAAATGTGTCCAGTCTAAATATGTGAATAAAGTTTAGACTGTTGAGTTGATGTCAACTAATAGGACGAATCTTTGGATACCAATTTGAAGAATTTTGTTGTTCAACTAAAGGTTTATCCATCGTCTTTTTAACAATGTACTAAAAAAAAATACATGTTCTCAACTACTACCATATCATGTTTATTTATGTATTTTTTATGTTCACAAAGGCTTCGGATAATCCCCCAAAAATGTTACATATAAACTTATAAGATTGTTAATTAGAACTCCTGTACTATTAGACATAAAAGTGGCAAATTATGACTGCAAAATGAGAACTCTGGGACATGTAAATGCATGAAGTTTGCTGCTGTGCTTCACGCTGTTGCTGGGTTCAGTTGTTTATTTATTTGGGACAGACTGACCCATTGACATTGACTTATCCAAGCTATTAGTTGGAGCTTTTAAACCTGGCCCTGATTGATCCTTCGCCTCTACACAGGCTGCCTACAGAGGTTTATATTTTTCACTTGCCTTTATTCCATAACGTTCCATTTATCATCGGCCGTGAGCTGCGGCTCCGACCAGATTAAAAGGCCTCCATGCACCTTTCCACTTATCCCCTTGTTCATACAAATTAACACAGATTAAATAAACTGCCAATGTACCAACATAGCTTTGATCTTTTTTTTCGTGCCGCAATTATAGAACCATAAAAAAAAAGGACAAACGTACTGCGTTTTCCTGTGAAGCAGCAGAACTCTGCTCTTAAGATTTTGACCTTGTTTAAAGTGCATTGTGACATTGGGGGAAGGCAACATCAGTACTACAAAAACTCAATGTAGCCTGGCCAGTTCAGTTTTCTGTACTACAATGACACACTTAGAAAATACACTGCATTCTTACATTTCTTATTTAATGGACAAACTCTAAACCCATTAGTAAAGTTATAAAATTGCAAAGATGACAAATTATTCCATTACTATGCTAAAAAACACATAACATCCAAGGTATTTATCTCTAATTAATTCAGAAAAAGCTCAACGATTCTTGACCCTCTGCAGAGGGACAGAGCACTTCAACCAATTAAGTATCAACAACAGGGTAGTGAGTTATTGGAAATCTAGAAGTGTAGACCTACTCATTAAAGACGAGGTCAGGGGCAAAGTAGAGCATCTGTCCATTTGTGTGTTTGTAGGAGCGCCAGCTGAGGCAAAAGGAGGACAAACACATCCACGAGTACTGGATCAGGGTGATTTGGTCCTCTATGGGCAGGACCCGGAAACCTAACGCACAAAAACACAAACATCAGACATAATGGGGGGATCAGGCAACAGCAATGCTTTAACATGTACCGCTGATATACTGATTTATTAGTTTTGGGCTTAATCATTTTTAAAAACTAAACAAGTCAAGCAGTAATAATTTGGAACAAATTCCAACTTCTCAGATTTATTTAATTTCCGGCTTTTGTTTTGTTTGGATATGTGCTGCTAAGGTGTGCCTGCCTGTGCCAGATTTTGTGCCAACGTGATAACCACTGACAAGCATTCACCCAGTCTTGTTTTATGTAAATCTTACTAGGCCTCCGGTTATTGGCACGTTTTCTTAAAAGCTCCCAAAATAGAGTCAAACAGGAAACAAGCCAAACGCTCAATCAAACTCTGGAAAGAACATCCTCTTCATGCAAAGCAAAGGGCACTAGTGTTTTATCAAAGCCTAACGACTATTCTTTATGTGGGTATGTTTATACATCAAAAATAACTCATATGCATTAAAAAGTTTACATTTTTTATTTAAAATCTTCCAGGAGTCTTTAGAAGGTTATTAAATGCAATAGGTTTAGTGTTGACCTTCTACTGGATTTATTACAGGTCATTATGCAGCTGCTCAAACCTTTAAAAAAAAAACATGGTAATGGGACTCCTCTGGTCTCTAATGTGAGTTTTATCATCCCAAACCCAAAACTACCCAAATTGCAGGCAGAGGCATATCTGAAAGTCGAAGGTACTTATTTTGACCCTTCTGTCTGGCTTCTATTTATACGTCCGGATGTGGCAAGCAGACACCATGGAGGTATCAAATATTTGTATTTCAGCAAATTAAACAGGCTCAATGAGATACCTGTGAGCCACCTTTCAATATTTCTACTACTGTCTTTTGAGGGAAACTTGTTTATACATTTTTAGAAAACATTTACAAAAAATGTATAAAGCAGAAAATACAAAGACGTGCACAAAACTGTCAACTGCAGTATCTAACAGCAGGAATGTAAATACTGTCTTTTAATTTTCAATTTGATTAAATATTCATGGAGAAATGGGATTAGCTCTTAATCTGGTTGAAGCCTAGAAAAAAAATTCATTGCCTAAAATGAAAAAAAAAAAAATTAAACTGTACTCTAATAAACCAAGCAGTTAAATCTTTGAAGAGATCAAGAATGAAGATATGGATTAAATGCTTTACCACTCATCATATTGATTCTATTACGCAGAATTCTAGTTTATTTTGACACATTGTACAGCATCAAAAACCTCTGAATTCAAGAGTAGAAGTGAGATACACTACAGTTGAGTAGAGTATGTCCACTAACCTGGAAGTACTTTGGCCCACTTCACCATGCGTACCATCTGCTTTCCAGCCAGGCGGTTGAGACTGGACAGCAAGTGGTCAGTTGTGTCGGGCAGTGTGTTGTCATAGCCAGAGTACACCTCTTCAGGCTCAATGAGCTCCAACACGCTGCAGATGGAGGGCGACAGAAAAGGTGTGACCACCCCAGGCCCGTGGGGCACTAGGGCATTGGCAGCACTGGAATTTAGCTCCTTCTCCGAGGTCAGGTAACTGCCTCCAACGCCACCTGTGGCAGTTTGGCCATCCTTAGAGCTCTGCAGGTCTTCGCTGACTCCCTTCAGCTTCAACTTTTTGGATTTGCGGGCTGTGGGAAACACAACAACAGCCTTTATAAGAATGCAATTGATAGTTTTTAACATAAACCGAGACTAATGCTATTCCTACAAGATATAGATTAGATTGTTTTTTTCATTCCCAACTGTATTTTCTGTCTTCACTGAACACCGTATTGGTCTTAATTCTTTCCGAATTGAAGTATATTTACATCTATCATCACTGTATTTTTTAACCATACTATAAACACACAACTAGTGATTCAATTGCTTTGGCCTTTCGTAACTCCAGCTGTACTTCTTTTATTATATCTATCTGTCATTACAGGATTGATGGGACAAATGCAGTTACAGAGACATGTGACGAGGGCAAATTTAGAACAAGGTCGTGACACTTCACCTCCTAGGTTCATCCCAGCCTGGAGACACTTCCGTACACGGCAAGCTGGGCAGTTTTTCCTTCTGATCTTGTCAATGATACAGTCATTTCTCCCGGCACACAGGTAGTTGTGCTGACCTATAGAGAAATACAGTAAAATAATGTGTATATTCAGTCCACTTAACTGGCAGAGAGGATGTATAAAACAGAACACATTTTGCAGAGTGCAAAGAGGAGATAAAAAGCAAGAGATATTAGAATCTCTAAAAGTTAAATATGTATTATGACTATGAAGGTAGAAATACTGTCTATTTAGGTCTCACCTTCTTTAGTGTATAAGTACTAGTGTATCATAAAGTATGTAGCATTAGAGATTTGGTGGAATCAGGAGACTGGCTGCAGCTCAAACAGTTCCTGACAGTGATGCTAACATGGGGAGAATCCCTCATGCCTCCTGCCTAGCCCTCAGCTAAACCCAATGATCTCCCATTTCAGAGAGCTTCCTTCCGCTTCACTAGCTCTCCACTGTACAGCTACCCTCCTCCTCGTCCACTCTTCTCCTTCTATGACTACGTCTCTCATCCTTTTTTTTTTCTCACGTCCACCAGCTTCTGAGCACCGTGGGCCCACTCACACTCAGCCTCATGCTCACACACACACACAGTTATTCACCCTCGTATGCGCACACACATGCATGTAGGGAGATACACATAAGCGCAGATCGGGAGAAAGCTGCTCAAATGTGAAATTGGAGAGAAGAATTAAAATGTTGTTTCTGGTTCTAAAGATTATTTGACAAACGAAGTGCAATCATAGCACCTCCCAGGTGGTGCATCCCTGTGGGCCACTGTGACCCCAGTTACCTCTATTTAACCCTTTACTATGTGTTTAAAACCTACAATACCAATATAGTATTTAACTTAACAAACATGGGAATGTTTTTTTTTTAAATCAGTTTAGATTACCTTATTAACTGATAATGTTTTTGGCACTTTATTGCATGTTTAAGTTTATTTGCGGGTTGATTTTCCACCATTGCATTGTCATTGTTGCATCCACAGTGCAGACTTTGTGTTCGCCTGTAGGACTGAGCAGAAGTCGTTTTCTGAGCTAGCAGGAGTAGTGTGCACTGTGCAGTGTGTCTGCCTGGCTGCTGCCAAAAGCCAAGAAACTGAGCTGCAGGAGGAGAGGCGGCAGCTGTAGCCCCACCACTATTTCTGGCTAAATCACATGACCGTTACATAAGCCCATTTTTCTTGCTCTAAAAAGCAGTAAACTGCGACACAGGAAACACAATGCAGCCATCCCCGTCCCACCCCCCCCTTGCACACACACACACACACACACACACACTTGGATAGGCCATGCCAAATGGCAATTCCACAAACTCCTAAGCTTTCCTGTCAGCTGTTCTGCTCATATTCACGATTCCTTATAATAAATGACAGAGTGAAATGAATTGCATGAAATAGCCAAAGTCTTACTTTGCTGTGATGGTGGATATTTATGTGGCAGAGCGTGTATCTAAGAGGGAGAGAATTTGTTTATTTATGCACTGTTTCTATGCTCCCACACAGCATGTTTACCTCTGAATATTTACATTTGCTTATCAACTCAGAGGCAGGCTCCACATTAATGCCACTTTATGTTTCAAGCTTAATTATTTGAATTTAGTTGCATGCTTTTTTCCTAAAACACGTATTTAAACTGTGATTCTCGAAAGATGTTGCACCTAAATTTGGTTCATTGTGAGATCAGGGATAAAGAAACACAAAAAGTTACACTCTTTCAACAATTGCAGTGACCACCACTTTACAAAAAAATCCATCTTGATGCTTTTAACGTGTGTAAACTGCTTAACAAAGTTGGCCGTGATCTGAAAATAGCCTCACAAATTCAGTAGCTGGCCACAACAATAACTCTGCTGTGACTCTGAATGGCATTTGGCAGTGGGTGCAATGTTCTTACTGTAGCTGCAAGCTGGCACTGCTGACGTAAGATTGTATAAAACGAGAGGATGCTCCCAAGAATTGATGTCACTTTGATGCCACTGCTTTGCACAAGAGCCTCAACTCTTTTCTCCTTGGACATACAAACATTTGTCTTAACCCTTGTGCTATCCCATGACCCCACCCTTACATTGACATGTTCCCCCTACCATGACAAAGGTATCCAAAGGTGGAAAGATTTCATGTAATCCATGGACACCAGTAAAGATCACAAATCATTGAAGAAAAAAGGTTCAGCACACCGTCTTGTGGGTCTAAATGACCCAACTCCCAATGCTAAAGTGCCTAGGATTGCACAAGGGTTACAGTGTGGTCTGGATCAAGAATTTAAAAAAGCCAAAACATTATATCATTATATGAAGTTATGTTGTTTATTAAAGCATTTATGATCTCTTTACCCATATTGGATTAATGACTTTAAATTTAAAAACCTCGAAAAAGTGTCTTCAAAATATCATCATATGGTTCAGATACAAAAGGTACAGCCACATCAATGTCAGAGAACAAAGAGATCACGATGGACATTATACTGTATGTTGGCTGGATCAGAGGAACTGAAGGTCTGAAGGAAGACGTGTACTGCATTAAACATTTAAAGTTAATAAAAGCACATTGTGTTGTCAGATCAAATGCGTTGCAACATTTTTCATCTAATTATTTTTTTTTAAAACAAACCCCTTCAGCTTCACATCTATGGGGATTTCTTTGTCTGTTTTTCAAACACAATCTTGTGTAATGTTGCGAAAGAGAATACAAACATTTCTTTAGCATATTGGAAAGTGTGAGTGTGTAAATAAAAAATAAATATATATACAGTATATATGTATATTTATATACACTTTCAACTGTTCTTTTTCAACACTGCAAGCTTCAACTCTTCAACTTAACACAAACATATCACTTAGTTTTGTGCTGCCTGAGTGTGAAATAATTTCATACTGTAAGTTCTTTTAAAAATACCCACACCATTTGCCTTGTTTGGTTCCATCCACGACTATTTCTTTTCACAACCTGTTACTTCCTTTTTTCAATCATTAATTTTTTTAAAGTTCTAGCTTTAAGTTATTTTATTTTCCTTTGCAGTGCCATTTCTGTCACAAACACATCCCTGTGTACACCTCTGAGTATTAAACCGGTGCCTGGGAGGTTTGCACAAAGGAACAATCATAAAAATTGTTGGGTTTTTTTCTCAAGCCAGTTTAAAAATGAAAGTAGTTGGTGCCAGGCCATTTCACCCAGTAAATATCAAGGGGCCTGTTTCATGAGCAAATTTGTTCCAGTTTTCCCCAATGTATCAAAAAGTTTAGGAACAACAGGGTTAATCTCTGAATAAACTAACTTCAATTGTCTAAACACAAATTAATCGATCTCCCGTTAGACTTCTGTAGATTAGTTAGAAGTACACAGTATCTTAAATATCTATATCTTTGGTACCAACTTTATGTGCCACACAAAGTCATTGAGATCTTTGCAGCACATGGAGTCTTGTCTGGTGTGGTTGCTCAAAGCCTCTGCTTGTACTGCCATGCTCTCAGCTTCCTTCGCATCACTCAAACCCCTTTTTCCAACTGCTCCATGGCTGCTCTGTGTTATATGACAAAGATTTTCTTTTGGTTTAATTCTTCTCCTCAGTGTGTTTCTGCTCCTCAAAACATTCACTCAGCTGTTAGGCGATGGAATCTGCTTCCCTGATCCACTCCAGGATCTTTGGTGTTTGATCCTGGATGGTGGTTTTGAAGTTCTTGATCTTGTTTCATTTTAAATATCAAGAGAGTTTCAAATGCATAGATTTCTTGAATTCCAGAATGCATCTTTGAAAAAAGAAAATTAATCTGTTTCCCAAATACCATAAAGCTTTGATTCTACAATGCATTAATAGTTTTGAAGTTTTTTTTCCAATTTTAGGCACAGTAGTTTCTTTTTTGTGCGGTTTGTGTGACAGAATTTTTATATTGCTTGTCATTTAACGAAGCTGGGATCTAACTAACTCTGCTAAATGGCTTATTAGCATCAACTATCCCAATAGCCTTTTGGACACACAACCTGTAGCACTCAGACACCGGAAAGATACTCAGAGACTTAGTTGAAAGACATTTGATTGGATGCAACCCAAGACTCCCAGTAAATCTGGAAACCATACGAGATGTGTCCTCAGACAACCTCTTTCACAACAATGAAAAGGGTGGCAGCTTGGTCATAGAAACCACGGCTCAGTCTCACTGTAGACCAAATCAAGGCCAAAAGAAAGATTATTCATTTTTAATATGAACTTATGAGCTCAAAAAGACAACAGCAAAGAAAAAGCTAATTTCTGCAATGGCATTTTAATAAGAGGAGATACGCCAAGCCACTGATGACATGTGAAAAATAAACAGGCACTAAACTTCTTAACTGTGCTCCACATGGAGTCAATTATTTTGTGCAGCTGTCTTGTATCAACAAATGTGTCTTTAGTAGAGTCAATGCAGAAGAGAGACTCATGTAAATAGCTTTATAATTTAAAAAAAAGACACAAAAAGACATTCAACAATTTGAAACACAGATTTACTGAAGCACCTAGCATTTCTAATTCACCTTTTTTTATTTCAAGAAAGAAGCCCCCTTTTTAGAATAGCATCATGTTGCCAAAGTACACTTCTGAATGCAGAATCAAGAAGCAAGAAAAAATGAGCTCCAAAAAACTTTGATTAGTGGGCTAATGCATTCATCACATTTGCACTCAACTACAATAATATAGGCTTTCTGTGTGTTGGAGCCATTCTTTCTTATTTGCATATAAGTGAAGAACATTAAAAATTGGAATACAAACTTAACTGTTAAGTTAAACCTGAATATTTTGAAGGTCAAAACAGGCAGAGGGACAAAAAAATGTTATTTAGTTTTTGCAAACAATTTGCAGAGATCCTCACTGAACATCTGGAGAAAGTTTGCTGCACTGAAAGTAAAAGGGCTGAATAATTTTGCACACCCAATATTTCAGTTTTTATTTGTTAAACAAGTTTGAAATATCCAATAAATTCCATTTCATGATTGTGTCCCACTTGTTGTTGATTCTTCACAAAAAATTACAGTTTTATATCTTTATGTTTGCAGCTTGAAATGTGGCAAAAGGTTGAAAAGTTGTAGGGGGCCAAATACTTTAGCAAGGCACTGCAGGTAGTCAGCATCAAGCAGTACAGAGAGCTGGAAAACAGGCAGGGTTGTGGCTCTTGGGGACCAAGATTGACAAGCCCTGTACATGGAACCTTTCATGCAGTCGTTCAGTTCCACCTATCAGGCGTCTTTAGCGACACTGTGGTATTTCATTCCAATAGTGGTCACTGAGCTGAATCAAAGAACAGGTAGCAGAACAGGTGCTGTACAAACAGTTTAGACAGAATGGCATAACATCAGTTTATCCCTGCAGTAAAATGCTGCACGTTTAAATATTGTGACAGTTATTGACCAGGCTCTCTGATTCATTTCTGTCACATGCTGTGTGTGTACAACTTCAGGATAGGTTTTTTTTACAATGGAAAAACACATTTCAAACTGAAAATAACCTTCTATTTAACATTGAGCTTTCAACATAGCTTAAAAGCTCAATAATTAAATGGTAACAGTACTTATATAACACTTTTCTACCTTCCTTGAAGCCCCAAAGTGCTTTACAATCACAGTTCCATTGATAGCTGCTCCACTGCCTAACACTGGCACCAATCTATGGGGTTAAGCGGGAACCAAGTCTGCAATCTTCCCAATAGAGGTTGACCGCTTTACCTCTGCACCACAACAGTCCTAATTAAAGGATTGTTTTAATTCATAAGAAATTGATATTTTCACTGATGTGACCACTGTGGTTTTTGATCAGAGGCATCAGAGTGGTCACCACAATATCAATATAATTCTGCACACAGTCATCGGTTAGTCTGGACCGGGTATCAGGCTGGGGTTCCTGTGTTCCACACAAAGATCTGCCCACCTGAACACTTTGCTGCTGCTGACCTGCTTTTACTATTTAGAAGTAATGCAAATTTAGGATTGTTTCAAAATGATCAGTTATCATAAACCAGATTATGCGCTACTTTCCATGCGCATCCATATTGAAGCACCACTTGGAAGCAGTGATTATTGCTGTGAAACGAGATATCTTTTTTCTGTCTTACAAATGTTTTATACCATAAGGAGTCAAACCGGTTCTTCTTCTTTTGATTCCACAACAGTTTAACGCCGTGAGAAAGGGCACAAAGGAGGAATTCTTACTCCCCTTGGGGGGATCTGCATGATTTAACAACTGGGAAGCTAAGACAAAACAACGATGGACTTCGGATGCACCTTAATTGTGCACCAGCTGAATGAAAATGGCCTTTTGAATGCAGCTCTCTATCTATCAGATTTCACACACAGGTGTGTGACAGCTAATAAGAACTTTACATGAAAAGTACAATTTAGAGCTTAAAAGACAAAAAGAAGATGATTCTTTTAGCTTTTTCCAACTTTGGCAGATTTTGGTATCTAAAGTAAGACAAATTCAGGCATTTATCATAAGCGTGAAAACAGCAATGACTTCTTAGTGGGACAAAAAGAACGCAGATCTATGAAAACATTAGAAGACTTGTAACGTGAAACAGTGAAAAGACGTAACAATACCAGTTAAGCTGAAAAACAATCAGATTGAGCTTCTATTACAACCTACATTTCAATGTGAACTAGGCCTCTTTGCAAACACAAGTGTTTGAATTCTCATGTGGACCCCACCCTGAGAATAACAAGAAAAGGTCATACCTTCTGGTGATCAAAAGTTGTGAAAGTGTGAGTCACAACCTTTTTTATTTTCAAACCTCAAAAGTATTCATAGAGATAACAAAAATAGTAAAGATAAGTTAAAGTTCCTTAAGTTTAAAAAAATGTTTCCCGCAAAGATGAGGTCACCACAAGGTAAAGCGTGACACAGATCAAACAGACTTAAAGAATTAAAATAAAGTATTTAGAACAAAACCTTCCTCATCTACCAACTGTTAGCCTTCATAGTTAGAGTTGTTTTTTTTTATTAATTTGAAGAATTTCAGGAAATAAAGTGCTCAGATGGGAGTGCCTTCTGGTGGTGGAGTAAAGTTAAGGGGAGTGAATATTTGTCCTTTTGAGTAGGACTGTAGAAGAACACATTTGGACACTAAAAGGCCCAGCTGGCAATTAGTTATTCCAAGCAGATGGTCTAAATAAAAAAAGAAAAAAAAGGAAAAATTAAAACAAAGTGGATTTCAAATAACTGCGCTCAGGTCCAGTAAAATAAATAAATAAAAACAAAAACAAAATCCCTATTTGGATGTAAATTGTCTGACGTCACAAAAAAATTCAAAATAAATCTGAGCGTTTAATCTGATTTGTTGATGACTATAAAATGCTAAACAGCTCCATAGTAAAAGAGCTATGAGCCGGTTAGTCTTCTAATGAGCTACAGCCAAATGAAAAGTTGTGTCCCCTGGGGCAGGCCTTGCCAAAAGAAATTAAGCATGGGCTGGATAATTCCCCTTGTACAGATGCCCACTCTCTCTGCAGTCTCCTTTTATATCTGCATTGCCAAGTCGAAGTTCTGCAACTTTGAGAGAAAAGAGGAGGAGAAGTAGAGGGATTACAGAGGAGAGGAGGAGTATAACGTCTCCTCGCGTCCCAATTTACACCTCTCTGGTGCCCAGGTCTGACATCGCTTTCCGTCCCTCTACTTGTTACTTGCCCCCCCTCCCCCTTTTGGCTCCTCCCTCTCTGCCTCTCTTTGGGTTTGACTTTTTATTTGTCCTTCCTCCTCTCCTCCCTTACCATATCCGTTTCACCGTCCCCTATCGTCCCTTCCCTTTGCAAAATCCGTCTCGCACTGTTTTCCTGCTTTGCTTTCCTCTCTTTCCACCTAAGCAGCAGCTGGGATGGGGTCATCTAAGGCAACGGTTCACATGCAACACTGATGACATCAAAGCCCTGCAGGGGTTTTCTTTCATGGTTTGCACAGTTGCAGTTGTGAGGCTGTGTGGACTTAAGAGAAAGTACCATTAAAAAAATCCCAACTAGTATGTAGATATACTAACAGGTCAAACCCCAACAGTACCATCAAATGAGCCATTTTCTTGAGAATGACAGCAGGCACTGATGTTAGTTTGGGCTTCTGATCACAAAGACATTAGCACTCACTTTCCCAGCATTTGCTGATTTTCATAGACATATATAGACAAAAAATAAAAGTTAGATTTAATAGCTTCATTCACATATTTTGTGAATTAGTATTTGTGACAAAAAAATTGCATACATCATCAATTTTAAGCCTGATTTGACCAGAGAAGAGTCCAGTCTCCCCAAACTGGATAAGAAAACCTAGAGGACCTGAAGGCTAGCCAGCAGTAACGGTGATTTCTTTCCCCCCTCTTCCTTTTTCCTGCAATGGGGCTTTAAGACTGTGTTTTGCACTCAAACACTGATCTAAATGAGTTAGGCAAAAGCCTCAGGCAACAGGCACAACATGAAAAACACATTATGACTGTGGCTGATTTTCCCCAAGCTAAATATAACATAAAGTGCTGCTCCTGGAGACGTACCTTTGGATTTTTCCTTTCCTTTACTGACATTTGTCTCAGATTTCTCACTCTACCAAAGTGGAACACACAATTTTGCCTATTTTGCGTATTTCGGGGGAAAATAATTATATGGAGAATATTTTGTCAATATTTTGGAGTTTTCTGAAAATGTGCGCAAGGATGATGCAAGTGAAACTCGTCCTTTAATGAAAATGTTTCTTTTGCAAACCTGTGGAGTGCATGTCAACAGACAAGTCGTTACTGACACTATGGACACAAATCAATTTATTTTTCCATCATAATTTGACCATTTTACTAACAGACACAAATGAAGTTAAAGCTCAATCTTAAAGAATTTATTTTATTTATTTTTATATTACTTTTGCAAAAGCTTAGGAATTCCAATTCCAACTAAATATGTTGCTTTGTTTACCTGAAATAAACCGAAATGTATTTGTTTCTGTTTAAAATTTTCAAACAATGAATATAGCTATAAAAGAAACAAGGAGTGAAAAAAAAATATCAATCCATCACGAAGTGGTATACATTTTTAGATATTGGTCTTAAAGCAAATTCAATTTTTCATTTCAGGGGTACCTTTCAGGGTTCTAGGTTTTTAGCTAACTGATTGTTTAGATGTTATATATATACATTAAACATGATTTAAGGTCAAAATGCAACTGGTGACAGATTAAGTTTGCCTGATGTGCTGCTTATGAGTAGCACATTGACTTTTCTTATCTGGATGCTAGAGGTGAGTTTTGATTGTGAAGGACAATAGAATCATATCCAAAGGACATTTACAGTGGGGAAAAAAGTTTCTGGTCAGCCACCAAATGTGCAAGTTCTCCCACTTAAAAAGATGAGAGAGGCCTGTATTTCATCATAGGTATACCTAAACTATGAGAGACAAAATGCAATATATAATATTATAGGATAACAAAAATATCCAGAAAATCAATTTACAGAATTAATTTGTAAATTATGGTGGAAAATAAATATTTGGTTAATAACAAAATTTCAACTCAATATGTTGTTATATACCCTTTGTTGGCAATGACAGCAGTCAGTCGTTTTCTGAGACTTCACAAACTGTTGCTGGTATTTTGGCCTATTCCTCCATACAGAGGAATAGAGTATTGATATTTTTGCAGGGCAAACACAGACTTTCAACTCCCTTCAAAGATTTTCTATGGGGCTGAGATCTGGTGACTGGCTAGGCCACTCCAGGACCTTGAAATGCTTCTTACAGAACCACTCCTTCGTTTCCCAGGCAGTGTATTTCATCTTCAATGCCCTTGCTGTTGGAACAAAGTTTTCACTCAAAATACGACGATACATAGCCCCATTCATTCTTTCCTGTAACGGATCAGTCGTCCTGGTCCCTTTGCTGAAAAACAGCCCAAAGCACGATGTTTCCACCCCCATGCTTTATACAGTCCCTGACAAAAGTCTTGTCGCTTATCCATTTCGTAGAAACAAAAGCGTATAACCTCACTTTTAATAAATCCATTGTTTTTAGAAATGTCTCATATGAAAGCTAAAACCCTCCCAAAGTTTTGTCGCCTACATAGAGTAATGTGAAAATTTAACAAATAATTTACTTCAAAAACAAAAATATGTTGCATAACATCAGTGAATTAAGTAGTGCTACTGTTAGATCCATATTTAATATCTTGTATGACTTCCATGAGCTTGAAGGACAGTATCCATGCGGTTTGACAATGATTCATACAATTTATCGATGAAGTCATCAGGAATAGCAAAGAAAGCAGTCTTACATGCCTCCCAGAGTTCATCAAGATTCTTTGGTTTCGTCTTCCATGCTTCCTCTTTCATTCTACCCCAGACATGCTCAATGATGTTCATGTCTGGTGACTGGGCAGGCCAGTCCTGGAGCACCTTGATCTTCTTCGCCTAGAGGAACTTTGATGTAGAGATGGAAATATGCGATGGAGCACCATCCTACTGCAGAATTTGACCCCTTTTATGGTTGGGAATGTAAGAGGTAGGTAATACTTCTTGATATTTTAGGCTATTGATATTGCCTTCCACCCTGCAAATGTTTCGCACACCCCCATACTGGATGTAACCCCAGACCATGATTTTTCCGCCACCAAACTTAACTGTTTTCTGGGTGAATCTTGGGTCCATGCGGGCTCCAGTTGGTCTCCTGCAATATTTGCGGCGGCTGTGATGTAATTCAACTGAAGACTCATCTGAGAAATCCACCTACTGCCACTTTTCCAGCGTCCATCCTTTCAGTAGGCTGCGGGCCTTGGCAAATGCAGCATGTTTTTTCAATTGTCTTTTGTTTAGTGCTGGTTTCTGGGCACTGATTCGACCATGGAGGCCATTTTGAGACAGAATTCTACAAACTGTTCTGGTTGACACAGGGACTTGAGGTGAACAGGCCTGGTGGAGCTCTGCTGCAGTGGAAAAGGGGCTGGCCTTGGATTTTCGAACCAACAAACGGTCCTCCCGAGCAGTTGTCTTGCGGGGTCTGCCGGACCTGGGCTTGTCAAAAACATCTTCAGTCCCATCTTCTTATTCTTTGTACTTGACGCTGAGACACATTGAAGGTGTCAGCCACCTCAGCAGTGGATCTGGTCTTCAGCCTCTTGATAATCAACGCTTTGGTCTCAGGGTGAATCTTAGGCATGTTGTCAGAGGTCAAGTTGCAGTTGATGTGAAGGCCTGGTGTGCTGGAGTTCTTTTTATACACACCCACTAATTGATTGATCAGTAATTGATCACAGGTGAGGCTGTAATCTAGGATTGGGTGCATCATATGACAAGGCGACAAAACTTTTGTCTTGCCAAAATGTGACCTTTCTGTGTTCATTAAATGATCAATCTTTCTTCAGTGAAGCAATTTTATTTTAGTATATTGAACATAGTCTGGGAGGGTTTTAGCTTTCATATGCAACATTTCTAAAACCAATGGATTCATTTAAAGTGAGGTTATACGCTTTTGTTTCTACAAAATGAATAAGCGACAAGACTTTTGTCAGGGACTGTAGTTGGTATGGTGCTCTTTGGGTGCAACTCAGCATTCTTTTTTCCTCCAAACAAGACGAGTAGAGTTCTTACAAAAACATTCTATTTCGGTTTCTTCTGATCATAAAACATTCTCTCAATCTTGTTCTGGATCCTCCAAATGCTCTCTAGCAAACTTTAGACGGGCCTGCACATGTACTGGCTTCAGCAGGGGGACACGTCTGGCACTGCAGGACTTGAGTCCCTGGTGGCATAGTGTGTTACTGATGGCAGACTTTGTTCCTTTGCTCCCAGCTCTCTGCAGGTCATTCACTAGGTCTCCTCGTGTGGTTATTGGATTTTTGCTCACCGTTCTTGTGACCATTTTGGCTACATTCACACTGCAGGGCCTAATGCTCAATTCCGATTTTTTGAAAAAATCCGATGTTTTTGCTAGGCTGTTCACATTTCCAATTAAATGCGAATTTTTGTGATCTCCTGTGTGACCGTGAAATGACCCAGAAGTGACCCGCGCAGAAGAGTACTCAAAGGGGAACGACGTCACTCGTTTGCGGAAGTAGCTAACGTTAACAATGGATGTCAACACTATCTGTTTTGTGTACATGTTGACATGTGGACATTTTTTGCAGCTAGCAGGTGTGTTGATAACATTTGAGTGTGTGTGGACAGGCCCCGCCCTTTTTGTACTACATTTGAACCGTACCGTAATGATAAACAACCAGTAAACCTGTCTGCTCTATGCTGCTTCATGGTCTTACCCCCCCCCCCTTCACTATCACCCCCCCTCTCTAATATCCCTCTCTCTTCTTCCCTTCTTTCCTTTTCCGTCCGGTCCAACACCAAAGGTTTTCAAACATGGTTGAAATTAATAAAGTTTGGCCTCAATTACAAAAGGGGTTTATTCAGTCATGCCTTTGGTTTGTCTGAAGATTAATAACCCCTCTTGTTAAAGTAAAATATGTCCAACACAAGAGGCCCTCAGCTCTCATCTGCCTGCCTAGCTGTTGGACAGGACAAGTTAAAAAAAACAAAAAAAAAAAACAATGGATGTCAACAACAGTGTTGTCAACAGCGGAGCTCTTTTTGTATTATTACATTTATTTTCACAAAAGAGCCAGCACAATAACAATCTTCTCATTTTAAGAAGGCATTGGAGCCAGGATCGTCTGTACCCACTGTTGTCGAATGGGGATGTGTAAGTGTTGGGGCCGTGCGCATGTGTGTAAGAGAGAGGAGAGAGCGTGTGCAGCAGCGAGGTAGAGAATGAGGGGGGCAGTGTGGGCGCACATTCATGTTGTGTGTTAGGGAGGAAGGAGAACGGTAATAAAAGAAGGCTTCCCCCAGAATAAATGCTATTGACTCTTTATTAATCCGTTCTGGAGAATCTAAGGGTCCGAAGTGAACCCCGGAGGAGGATCCGCCTTGGGTCCCCCGCGCTTCTGACCAAAGTCGGAAAGGGAGAAAAAAAAAAAGTAATCGCGGGGAAGGTTCAACACCACGCTCTGCCATTTCGCTGGAAATGTTTTCAAAAACCGCCCAGTTGCGATAAGAGCCCTCGAGTTTGGCCTGAATAGAGCTGTCACCCCAAATATGAATCAAATCGGGGACCTCGCTTCCCTTCCATTGACTGGTCTCAGAAGCATCGTCCGCCATGGTTGATGTTTATGTTCTAGTTCCCGCCTACTTCAACGCAGAATTATGATGTTTGTAGCGTCTCGATGACGTATGGGTCAAATTCATGTGGCCTGGCCGGTCAGACGGCGGTCGCATTTGAAAAGATCGGATACGTATCGGATACAGGACCACATACCCAGGTGGCCTGGGTCGCATTTGAAAAGATCGGATCTGTGTCGTCCAGACTGTCATGAAAAGATCAGATACAGGTCCCATTGGGACCAAAAAAAAGGAATTGGGTCGTTTTAGCATGCGGTGTAAACGTAGCCTTTGACTCCACAGGGTGAGATCATGCTGGGAGCCCCAGATGGAGGGAGATTATCAGTGGTCTTGTATGTCTTCCATTTCCTAATAATTGCTCCCACAGTTGATTTCTTCACACCAAGCTGCTTACCTATTGCACATTCAGTCAACAATTTGGTTTCTGGTGTCCTTAGATAGCTCTTTGCTCTCGGCCATAATGGAGATTGGAGTGTGATTGTTTTGAGTTGTGGGCAGGTGTCCTTTATATAGAAAAGTTTAAACAGGTGCCTTTAATAAAAGATAACCAGTGAAGGACAGAGGATCCTTTTACAAAAGAAGTTACAGGTATGTGAGAGCCAGAAATCGTGCTTGTTTGTAGTTGACCAAATACTTATTTTCCATCATAAATTACAAATAAATTCTTAAAAAATTGGTTTTTCTGGATTTCCTAACCCTACTTTTATGTAAAGCTTTTTCTTAAATAAAGGAGTGTTTTAACTGACCAGAATCTTGCTAAAAAATAGAAAGAATAGAATTTGTTACAGTGTGTGGACTGCTTCATATGTATAAGGAAGGATGTGCGGTATACATGTTCAACATTTGCTTGAAGCTGACAAATACAAATAGCTTCAGTGCTTTGTGCAACATCTTCCCAGCAAACAGATGCCTGCATGTTATCTTTTACCATCTTTGCCAAAGAATTGGCAGTATGAATTAACACAAAAAATTGTTGTTCTTAAAAGTATGCACTCTTTTTCATTTAAAAATTGTATAGTAGTAACATCAGATTTTATTTGATAAAACCTCCCCAGATGCTTACTTGTTTTTTTCTGTAAATAATATAGAAAGTTATTTTTTGTCTATTTCAGCAGTTAATAAAAGTATCGAAATACAACAAATCCCTAAAGCATCATCATCTTGTGGGTTGAGATTTTACCTTCCACGGCTCTTTTGAAGAAGACTTTGCAGCTCCCACATGTCACAACGCCATAGTGGCACCCCGAAGCCTCGTCTCCACAAACCAGGCAAACTTTGGCTGTTGAGGAAGGTTGTCTCAGTGATGAGCTGGAAACAAATACACAAGGGTTTCAACCAAACATTATTTAACAACAAAATAAATAAGAACCTCAAATGGCAGTAACAAATTAAGCCCTCGCTGAAACTTAATTTTTACCATCCACTGACAGCAGCAGTGCCCAACCGCAGGCCATAAATATACCTTCCAATAAACAAAAGAAGACTTTGAAGTCCTCCGATTTACAAGTAGACCATGCTTCCAGAGAGGGTAATGACAGATTCATGGGTCGTATCATTTAAATTCAATAAGTTGAGTGCAGGATACCAAATCTGTGCACAATCAAAACTGCCCATCCTCCTCTGTACAGGAACTATGTGAGGGTCTATGAAAGGGGTGGTCACTGGGGGCTGCATTTCTCATTGGTTTCTTACATAACTTCCTCTTTAATGTCATATCAATCAAGACTTTTAAAACTGTATGACCTTGTGGATTTTTACACTGCGCAACTTTTATACAGAGCCAGTGGGAAATCGTTACCATTCAATATCCAAAAACAGTTCTTAGAAAATGAAGGAGGCTACAGACTGAGGGGATGTAGGAACTTCAAGATCAAACTGATAAAAACCACAAGGAAAGGTTTCTGTGTGTCGGTGTGTGGCACTAAACTTTGGAACGGTTTAAGTAATAAGCTCAAAAAATGTTCAAATATTCAAATATTCAAGAAAATGTATAAAGAAACTCTTATTTCAGGATATGAAGATAAGAGGATTTAAGGATCAACAGGTGTTTGAAAAATTCCAAATACATGTGTGAACTTGAGTGTGGTGAAATAATCAAAGCTCTTTTAATTACAACCAATGAGAGTTACATTGTAATGTGCAATAATGATTACTGAAATGTTTGAATTACAATCAATAAGCTATTGATTTTATTTACTTGATCTGCAATGTGTAGCAATAATTACTAGTTTGATGTTATCATGTGTTCTAATGATAATCAATTATTATTACGTATCGGTATCGTTATTGTTTACTGAAATCATGAATGAATGTTTTCTGAAGATCATCAATCATTTCTAGGCACTGGATTTTGTTACTTGAAGAGAATCTATCTGATCAGAACCGGATTTAAAAACACTGTTAAACTATCAAATGAATGAACTCAGTAGGGGTGGGATTATATAAGCTTGCTTCTTCCCACTCCTTTTCAAGCAATAAATCAAACTCTACTTATACCTCAGTTAATTATCACTGTATTTAATTAAGCATATATGATATAAGTGACAGTTTTGTTTTGTTTTCTGTCTTTTTAATCTATGCATTTCATCATTTCTGTAATGAGTTTGATAAATATGTGTAAATTCTTTATTGCTTTGACTACAATGCTTGAAATAAATCAATAAAATCAAAATCTAAATGTTCTAATTGGCAGGACACACCTGATCCAGGTAATCAGATATGAGTAGGGCACAAATTTCTGGAAATCATGCAGACTCACAGGCCCTTGAGATCTAGAATATCCCCACCCCAGGTCTAAGAGTAAAATTGCAGACTTAAATGCCAAAAACCATTCGTTTCCAATGCCCTGAATCAGTACTGAAAAAAAGGTTTAGTTGGACAGCAATCTGCTGCTCCAGATCTATGTTTACAATGGACTATTTACTTTTCATCACACTGACCGATTTCTATAATTATACAGCCATTAAAGCTCTGGATGAACACAGTATCACAAGCAATGCACAGCTAGGTGGAAGAATTTGTTAAAAAGTTCCTGCAAATGAGACCTGTGGATCGTGGGGATTAGTCTCAAAGGTCTACCTTCGGTTAATGTATTATGAAGCAGGTAGAGTTTTTCCAACAGTTTCACTATAATTAGCCATTTTCTAAATAAAGAAAACACAAATGTGTCAGACCAAATGTCAGAAATTCATTTACCTTAGGCCTTAACGATAAATCACAAATTTATCGTTATCGCGATATCAAGCTGTGCAATATGCATATTGTAAAAGAAGGCGAAAATCACAACAAATGGTTACTTTATATGTACTAAAACAATCTTATGGCAGCTTGACGTATTTAGCTAATCAAATAAATCCATTTATGCATTTGACCAATCGAATGAAGCCCTTTTATGTTGCCCATGTAGACTAGTTTCATTCAATTAATTAAAGGTATGTTGACTCTTATTTAAATTAAATTGTTGCAGTGAAATAGAAATGATGTTTTGCTATTTGTTCATGTATCGCAAGTTATATCGTCATCGCAATATTGATCACTAATATCGCATATCAAAGGTTTTCCTCATATCGTGCAGCCCTAATTTACCCTTTAACATCAAAGCTTTAACTACAGTGTTGACATTCTTAAGACTGTTGTGACTCTTCCTCCTTTTATGCAATTAAAGACCCACACCAAGGAAAAATCATCTTTTTGGTTCTTTTAAATGTTCTTGTAGCATTTTTCTGATCATGGAGAACATAGCTAAAGACAATTAATCTTAAAGTTGCCTTTCTGAGTATTTATTTATTTAAATCATAGTGAAATCAGGAGCAAACAAAATATGCCATTTGAAAAAGCTTGTAGCAGTGGCATAGGTGCTACAATGGCAACCCAGATTCTCCCCGCTCCACTCCATTCTGATGCATCTACTTGTAGACGACTAGATCCATGTAAATCTTTGTTTTCCTCATCCGTGCTAGCATCTGGAACTAAACTGCACAGCTGGTTAGCTGCAATATGTCTCGTGATTTTTGTTGCACCGATATCATTAGATTGCGGCTGTGAGTGGTGGTAGAATGTGTAAACAGATGGATAAGGGAAGTAGGGGCTGGGTTGCTCCACAACAACAGTCCCGCCCACAACTCAGAGAAGAATTTCTAATGAACTACTTTGTAGACACAGTGTCCAAGAAAACAACAAAGGTTTTTAGATTTTGGCTAAAAACAGCATAATTAAGAATTGAAAGACCACTGGGAATGCTTTTACAATAAATGACGAGATGATCAGACTGGGATTTCTAAATGATTCCAGCGGATTCTGTAGCAGAGAAAAGCAGCCTTTTGCTGATATACAACAATTCACAGCAGTGAGGTGTTTAAGTCTGTTTTCAGGCCCTGCATACAAAACGCGTAATGCGCAATGTAAGGTAAACCAGGTTGAACTTTGACCAGTTAGGGACTCGGGTTAAGTAGTGTCATATGTATGACATCCCTTTCAGTTCACGGAGTGGCCAACAGTTAGAAAATTGATCATAAAGGACAAAGTGATAGTTGCAGTTTGTGTCCTGATGGAATTCTATAACACCGAGTCTGTCATATATCGGAATCAAGCAGTGAAAGTAAAAGCCTGGAGCAAAATTCACGAGATTTGCATGCTTCGACATTTTGCATTAAGTCTCCTTTAACTGTAGGTGACGGACATGCACTAGTGTTGGGGAGTGACGATCCAGTTTGAACTCCTTAAGCCAAACACGTGTTCAAGAACTCCTTGAATCCACATCTCATGCCCGCCGAGAACTTAGCATTAGAATCAGCTGATTCATGTTAATAGCGAAATGGTCAAAAAGTTATGGCATGTCAAAGAACATTATTAAAGACAATGGGGCGGACATCACAGGACTGGAAGAAATAGTCCCATTCTACATCACTTTCAAAACTAAGCCAAAAAATTACAATATTAACTCTATCAATTTGCAAGAAAGGTTTGTCAGATTAATATGATTGGACCTTTCCTTAAAATCCTTGAAGGCTGTACAGTTTCCACAAGATTACATACAGTGCAAACTTTCATACATCATACTGTGTTATGCTCACATGCACAACACATGCAAAGATCGCAACATTTGGATGGGTACAAAGAGGGAACAGCTTGTATCAAAACATTAAAAGTGGCCTCAGCTTCCCCTTCTTTTCTGTGCTAATTATCTCTCTTCCATCTCAATCAATAACATGCAAGGTGATTGTCTGCTTAACATTCTCGGTACATCCTTCATCAAACCAGCTGCCAAGCTCTCTGTCCTCCTCCTCTCTCCGTCTCTCCCCTCTGCACACACATTTCCTCTGGGGGAACTAGCTGGAAAGGGGTACAGCAACAGCACACTCAGATACAATCAGGACCACTGATCTAATTCCCTCTTGTCCATCTACACACACATTCAATTTGTTAGGACGCTTAGAAGAGTCTCTGGTGAGGTGTTTGTCTGACTTGATACTTCTGGCACTGGGCCCCATGGCTCCAGCTGAGTGACTGAGTGTGTGCATGTGTGCAAATGCAGTTCACGTCAAGACACATTTTTCTGTGTGTTAACGCACAGAGATACTCCTCCATAACTTGGCTTTTTCACTCCATCATCAAGCAGTGTTAAAAAGAAGACAACGGCAGCCAAGAGAAACAGGCCCCAGAAGGTTTTCCCGGCCAAGAACAACACGAGCAGCAAACAAGAGGTCTTCCTAAAGTATGCTTCTAATATCGAGCTGCTGGTCAGCCCTCTTTGAACACTGCAGCACATAAAAACCTCATTGCTGCATGCCAACATGCTTGCCTGCTGGTCAACCTAGCAAGGTGACTTCCCCTCCCTCAGAGAAGTATATAGGTCACTCGCTCCGTTTATGAAATCAAAGCGGACAGGCCGGGCTACAGAGACTGTGCAGCAGCAACAGCAAGTAACTGACCAAATCAAACTGTTTTAAAATGTCTGCTCTGGCGGTCAACAGTTAGTTCCTGCAAAAATCGTATCTCAGTCGTGCTAATTATGCAATACAAAGTCTCAAAACAAGTACATTTACCAAAATTACACCGGCTAATTAGTGATGTTCTTAAGGGATCCACTTCTACTGTACTCACACCACGCAATTTCTGCACACAAAAAAGTGTTTTTACGTTTAAGCTACACCTGTGACCTCTTATTTCTTGACCCCTCTTTCCTGTTTCTTTGTACAGCCTCAGCTTCACTCATTGGGACCGACTGAACAGATCAAAGGTCTCATTCTTTGCTTCAGTTGGGTTTTCTTTTTTTCAACAGAAACCCCAGGGCAGCACTTTCATTGTTTTGAAGCCCTTTCATCTTTAAACACAACACACACAAAGCTCGCAACTGATTTAGTTACTGTTTATTTCCCATGAGGGCACAGATAAGGACAAAAGGACTGATTCTAGATTCACGAGGCGAGGTTAGCATCTCCGGCTAATTCATGTCGCTCCCCCACTTCTGTTGCTCATTCGATTAGATTCCATTAATCAGGTTACAAACGGAAAAGAGATGTTGAGAACAAGCGAGGCCCAGAATATAGCGGAGGTCAAAAGCACTGCACAGATGTTTAGTTCAAGCTGCTTTTTGAATGTTTTACATGCAGAAGTCACACAGGGAGCATTCTTCAAATTGTTCTAATAGCTGCCTGTCCTTTCAGCTGCAGAAGTTTATTTAAATCGCAGACGTCCAAAAAAAATTCATGTCAGGCAATGATTCACTACGATTAAACTATTTTGATCAAATTCAGTGGTGCAATTAAGACCTACTCCAATGAAAATTGTGCTTTTGGTGTTTTTAACGTGTTCTTGTAGCATTTTCCTAATGATGGAGGAAATATATAAAGGAAATTAAGATTAAAACTGTGTTTCTGAGTATTTATTTATTTAAATCAGGAACAGCAGAAAAATGCCACCGCTTGTAGCAATGACCTAGGTGCTACAATCGGCGGGGTACAATCCCCCCTTCTCTGCTCTATTCTGATGCACCCACTTGCAGAAAAAAGATCCATGTACTTCTTTATTTTCCTCGTCTGAGCTGGTGTCTGGCTGAAAAATGTACGGCTGCATAGCTCCGATATTGCTCGCCATTTTTGTTGCACCACTTATATTAGGTCGGGGTTGTGAGGGGCTGTAAGCCAGTGAGAGTGTAAAAAGGAGATGATGGGAAATTAGGGCAGGCTTACTCAACACCAACAGTCCCACCCACAACACAGAGGGAAATTTGTGATGAACTCCTGTCGCTCTACAGAAACTACGTGCTACAAAACGACACGTGTTATCCTTATTACTAAAAACGGCATAGTAACATTTAAGAGACCACTAGGAATGCTTTTACAAAAGATGATTGGAGTTGGACTTTAGGAGTTACACAGCAAACAAGAGACATCAAAAGAAGTGCACCTTTTACAGCTTTATCAACACAACATCATTATGGGTGAATGATCGGTCGCAAGATGGACGACAGCGAGCTGTCACGGTTGGGAATGCACCCTCTAACCCGTACAAGTACATTAGCATGGCAGCGTCAGTAAACAAGCAGCTGAACTACAGAGAGCTCTGTTGTGACAATGTCCTTATCATGTGTGTAACGCTGTCTGATGTACACACACTTGCAAAGAAAGAATTGTGCACGGTACTTTGTTTGCACCACTACAGAGCCATCTTCCCAATGTAAAGATAAATCTATGTTTGTGTATGTGTGCCTGAGCAGACACACCAACTGGCTCACTGTAGGGCTGTTATCACAGGGATAGTTCAGATTAGGTGCCACAGCCTCCATGAACCTGCCCTTCATGAAAGAGAGGCAGACTTGACTCTGAAAAAAAAAACAGGAAAACACACACAGAGTACAGTACCTCGGCATAGTCTAGCCTGCAGTTTTTATGGAACACATGAAAAATCTCATCCCAGATTCAGTTGTTTCAAAGAATATTCACAAAACCTGGCCCGGTTTCTCCATGTTAGTGGTGACTATGAGAGGCAGCCATGGCTTACATAAGCAATAAGAGATAAGGCAGGCATAGGGCTGACACCCATCGGCCAACCTCTTGAAGGGAGACCGGTCTTATGGGTGGTGTTAGAAAGCCACCAAGGATTTATTTTTCCCCCCCGGTGAAGGTGACCCTGGCGTTGGGCAGAGCACCTGAGCATACAGAAATATGAGATTTCCTCTTTGGCTGGCTTGTGTTACACTCGTGTTAAGGTTACAGTTTAATCTGAAGTAGCTGTTAAAAAAAAATCAAAAGTTTAAGATGTTTTAAATTTTCCTTCTCATCTATAAGGAGTTAGAGGTACCAAAACGCATCTTTTATTTTGGTGATTTGGTTTTATTTTTGTTTGGTTTTTTTAAGTCAAACACATTGCACAAAGACATTGAAACCTGTTTTTTAGATTTTTGTAAAAGGCTGCTAAAGCTCTTTGGTTCAAATTCAAAGCTGCAAACTCGATACTCCTCTAAAAGCTGCAGCCTATAGGTGACCTTTCTCACAGTCGCATAACACGACTTAGATTCCCCCATACACACCAATTGTTTGGACTGTAAACAAAGAAATGAGACAAGTCCCAGAAACACACAAATACTAAGGCCTCTTCAAGGAGCTCCTGCTGCTCCGCTCCACGGACGGATATAGGGCCGCAGTATCAGTTCCATCACTGCAGTATCCGGTTTGTGCACGAGACGTCTGAAAGCTGTAGCTCCCTACACTTCTGTGAGGACTCCTCTGAAACTCTTTGCTGCTATTTGACCTTTCAGACAGCTGCAGCTGAACAATCAGAAACCTGACAGAAACTGTGGATCCCTAGCAGTAGCGTAACTAGCTTAGGGCGTTTACCATTTTAACCTAGGTAAAATCCCCTTCCTGTCACACACAGCAAAAGGAAAATGAGCACCTGAAATTCTTGGCTAAGTGTCTGAGCTCACGGACTTGAATCTCTGGGAGTTGGGGTGGGGTGATATTATCAGGTGCGTCAGAATATTATGACTAGAAGCTCCTGTTGGTTGGGTCTGTCAAGGGCACAGGGACTGACCACGTCCACGCCGAGCAAAATCAGGGCACAGGACGCGTCCGGATGCTCAGTTTATCATTTCTGTGTGGCACCAATAATCTAAACTTAAACATTAATTGAATACATGATACTTTAAAGTGCTTGTTTAAGAGTTGAGTGGGGAAATATTTATGTTCTTGCACAACATCACAGCATTCCTTTGGGTGACTTAGAGGTCGGTTTTTAGGTTCCAGTTCTTCACCACAGAAGCACGCTGTTATTATAAAAAAAAATTTGTTGACTACATTTAATTCGATCTTTTTAAAAGGTTGCCACAAAAACATCAAATATCTTCAAAAAATAAAATATATAAAAATAAAAAAGACATCAAAAGGAAGAAATTAGAACCATCAAAATCATAAATACCTATGCACACAGGTCATTTTTGACAGTTCCTTCAATGTGACCAATGAAAAGCAGTATTATACAGTCCTTTTAAGAAAATAGTCAATTTTTCAACTGTATAGCTTTGTAGTTGGTGTGATAAAGCCAAGCAACCGCTTTTGTTTCTTCAAAGACCGAAGTTTCTTGTTTGCTAAGTTTCTTTTTTTGTTCTGAAGTTCATCAAGGCTGGAAACGGGGCCCAACACAAAACAGCTGTAAACACAGTAGACATGCTGGGAAATGCAGACAAGGGGAGAAGAGAATGACTTCAAACAATGGAACAGTATTGAACAGAAAACGGTTAACATGTCAAGGATCACCCAAAAAAGTAAAAAGTTAAAAAAAAAAGCACAACCTTGTGTTATTTCAGCAGAAAAGCTGTTTTTAAATCCAGCTAAGTTCACACAGGGAAGTCCTTCTTCTTTATGTGCCTTTTATGGACCAAGCCCCGCTCTCTAAAAGTATTCTGATTACAGACCCAATCCATTGGTTCTAGTTGAATGAATAAACTCTTGACGTGAACTTTGCTGTTGTTCATCCTTTACCTTTGTTTACAGATCAACTCTGCTCTCTCTCACCATCTTCACACAAAACCTGGCACTTTTCAAATTCACCAATAGGCAGATTTGGGATCCACTTAATGGACAGGAAGTGACCTCCAAAGTCAGCTTAGAGGCCCTAGGACAAATGAGAAAAACAAATCCCTCGACAGAAAGATTATCTTTAAAGGATCAGCCCTGACCTGAACCACCTCCACTCTTCATACTCCTTACTTCTGTTCTCTGCTTTCTAGGAACCATCAGCACAGGTCTGACACTACTTTATGACAACCTCCCTCCGCATCGGAAAGGCTCTGTCAAAAAACATAAATGACCAAACATATTTTAAGGTGAAGGTTCGGCTTAAAATCCTGAACCCTTAAAAATGCTCGAACCCAGAGACCGGAGCTTCGAAACATGTCAAAGAATATTTTATTCAAAAGATGACCTTTCACTCTCCCCGGTGATTCAAAAGGGACTCACTGTGAATGTAGGTTAATGTACACTGGCGCTAACACATGTTGCCAGGAACCCTACGCATTAGCTGTCATTTGTGATCTTCTACAACACCCACTCGTCATTTACCATTCCGCTAGGACCGTTATGGAAGAAGAGCATGAGCAAAGAGAACATACATGAACATATACTTAAAGGCGTACATTGAGTTACACAGAATAATTAGGTTCATGGTATGCATACAGAGATTTGAAGTGGTTCTTTGTGACCGCAGCATATCAAGCCATAACCTCGAGAAGTTTGCCACGTGCAAACACCAAAGCCGACTCTCTGAATGGCTGAAATCCAGGTGTTTAGCAGCAGAGTGCCACTTCTGCACCTCAGCTCCTGGGAGCTGCTTCAAGTGTCAAGCGTGTTTGACAGCAGCCTCGTTCTCAGCTCGACTTCCTGACCACCCTTGAGATGCTGAATCAAACCGCTGCCGAAGAAGGTTCAGGGCTCACTTAGGGAGGTTTCAAGACCCACTTTGATGATAATGATGTTTTTTTTACATTTTTGTGGCATTTTTCTGATGATGGAGGACATATATAAAAAAATTAAGCTTGAACTTGCATTTCAGAATATTTCTTTATTTAAATCGTTGTGATTCAGGAGGAGACAATAAAATTACAATAAAACACTTTGAAAAAGAGTTTATTTGTTCCGTTGAAAATACGCTGGGCGGACCACAAGCTTCCTGCTTCACTCTACTCTGCAACGGGATATGGTGGGGGGGTGGGGTTGCTTCGCGCACAATGATCCTGCAAACAATTTACAGATACATTTCTAATGAACTGGCGTTCTGCGGAAACTATGCCCTAAAAAACAACAAGGGTTTTTTGATTTTGGCTAAAAACAGCATACGCATAATTAAAAGACTACGGAGAACGCTCTTACAAAAGATGTAAAGATGATCGGAGTGAGACTTTAAGATCCTGCAGGTTAGGTGGAACATCATGATGGAACAAGTAATTCCATCCAAATGTATCAGTGTTGACGATATTGCAAAAACAATTGAAACAAATCGATTTCATCTCTTTAGGTTAGTTTGGAAGCAAAAACAAAAACCTGTCTGCTGAGTGGCTGACACATAGATGAACTCTCCCTGCAGGTTGCACTGGCTTTGCTGATGAACAGACATGAGCACTTTGACTTAGAACCTTAGAGCGCCGAAGGGTAACACGCATGTGGTGTTGAATGAAAAAGAGAGCCGCAGGGCAAAAAAACAAGAGAGGCACACACATAATGCTGGTTTTCATCTCCAAAGGATTATGAGCACAGGTGGACTGCAGATGAACAATGCAACACCTGCTTAGTAACATGCTGCTATAAAGTTCCTGCATTAACAAATGGCTTAAAAAAAAAGAGAAGTTTGTGCAAAATGAAAAACCTGTCAGCTTGCGCTGATTTATATTGTGTCATGGTTTTCACAGTGAGCTTCAAATCTTCAACATTAAGACTAAACTTTGTTCTCTGTGTATAAAGACCAGGCTTTACCTAAACATTTTTGAAGGTCATTTTAGTGGAATTTTGTTATGTTCAGGTTTTAAGTGCTGAAGCTTCCATGTGCTGCCAGCGGCTCCGGCATGTCTATGCCTCCTAAGTGTATCTCGTGGGTCAGCGAGAGGAACATGCATATTTTGGAAACAGTGACAGGCCCGGGGAGCGTTCATTTCATATGATAGCTCAATTTTCTGCTTAAGGAAGGGTAAAAAAAAAGAAAGGGCACGCTTAGTGACCTCACCTCATTTTAGGAGCAAACTATTGAGGTCCATTTAAAAACCACTCCAATGAAATCATGTTTTTGGTGTTCTTGTAGCATTTTGATAGGATAATTTAAAATTAAAACTGTATTTAAGAGTATTTTTTATTCAAATCATGGTGAATCAGGAGCATCTTAAAAACAGAAAGTATAGTTCTGATGTTTCTTGCCATTTTTGTTGTACCGCTAATGTTGGCTTGTTAGCTGTGAGTGGCTGTAAGCTAGTGCGAGTGTGTAAACAAAGGGATGATGGGAAATCAGCGGAGGATTACTTCCAAACCAACAGTCCCGCCCACAACTCAGAGGCCAATTTGTGATAAACACCTACCGCTCTGAACAAACGTCCCTAAAAAAGGAACAGGTTTTATTTTTATTTTGGCTAAAATGGCATAATCATTACTAAAAGACGACTGGGAACGATTTTACAAAAGATCAAAATATGATTGTGGCGGAACTTTACAACTGGAAAAACTTGGTCGTACTCACACATCACCTTTTTACTCTCAGTTTGATAGATTATGACAAACATGAGTCACACTGAAGAGCAGTTTGGGAAGTGGATCTTACATAATTGTGTTTGAAAAATCTATTTTATTACATAAATACTGACAAAAGTATAGACTAATCCTGGAAAAAGTTGTCTGTTAAACAGTAAAATGAGGACTTTTATCAGTGCCGAAAATGTTGAGGTTTTTTTTTTTTAAATCACACAGAAAAAGCGGCATTACTGTGGAATGAAAGTTAAATGATTCTTTTAGATCTAATGCCTTTGGTTTACTTTTCTGATAAAAACAAACACAGGTGCATGCACATGAGCTAATACTTGGAAAACGTCTTCAAACTCTGATCTTAACGTAGGTCATTCATGCAGGTCCACACACTGTATGTGTTTGACATGGAAGATACTCCAAACTCCAGGGGTGTTTGGATAGATTTATTGAAAAGGATCCCAATTTTAAGATAAGCATCATAAGTTGTGAAACAAAATGTTTTATAGTGGAAAAGATATGTGCATGCATGCTACTCATGACAAACATGCAGCTGCTATATGGGGGGGGCCTTGAAAAAGAAGATTTAGTTTTTTTTCCTCATGTGTTTACTGTAAATCAGCCCATCAGGATTGTTTCTTCATGCCATTTAGGATTAATATTTTACAGCAATTAATCTTATTTTAAGATTAATTTTGTTTATAAATTGTCATTAAATCCATCCTTCGTGATTGGCAAGAATCAACTGATACCTGGGATTTTGGATAAATGTTACAGAACCGGAGAGAAGTGTCAAATAACGAAAGACAGAAGCAATTGAACATTTATTTTTAGGAAAGCTTTGAGGATCTACGTCTTTTTTTGTTTTTTTTTGTTTGTTTCAACAAAAACATCGGATTGGATTTAGTTTTTTTTAAGAGACACTGTCCAGTCACATGGCCTTGATTTCTAAAAATAACTGAAAATGCAGTTTTGTGAGCAACAGTTTAGACTCCAACAGCCTACTGAGCTCTTGACAGAAGGCCGTGGGGATTTACAGCAAACAAAGGAGTTCCTATTTGTGCAGCAGAGAAGCAGCTCGAAGCTCAACATTTTTTCTTATTAATTCACTGTTCTGCATCACATGGTCAGTGCTAATGAGACCCTTTGAAAAAAAGAAATGGAACATAATTTATTCATTCATTTGAAAGAGAAATTGACTGCTTAAGAAAGCAGTCAATACATACATGTGTTGGTGACCAAAACTCATGCACACTAACAATAAGTGTTATTTCATTTACTGATGCTTTAAATTTCACAAGCTTAAATCATTGTGTTTTAAACTGTAATAATACAGCTCTTTAATGTCAGGGTTTTTAGTGCTGCAATTCGAAAATATTTGGTTGTCAATATATTTTGTATTACATTTTATTTTAAATTAGTCACAAAACATTTTGCTGTCCCTTATTTTATTCGTTTTTTGTTAATTAGCCACAAATATTTTGAAAGGATCTTTTTCCGCTTTCTGTTAACGGTGCAGCAAAACAAGTTTTAAACAAAGTTTTTTTTAAATGATCCAGATCCAACAGCAGTCACACTGCCAATGTTTTAACTCAAATTATAAATGAATTCCCTCACCACTTACTACTTAGTATACTATTTAGTCAGTTAATAGTGTACTTAGTATACTATTTAGTTAGTTAATAGTGTACTTAGTATACTATTTAGTGAGTTAATAGTGTACTTAGTATACTATTTAGTGAGTTAACCCTTTTTTAGGGGTGTCCGTATCTACAATTCCAAAATCAAATGCCCTGTAAATTTCCCAGAAGTCTCTGCAGAAAACCAGTGTGCATCAAGGCTAACTATATTGGTGAATATAGACCACAATGCAATGCGTTTGAACAAATTGTCATTTAAAAAAAATGTATTTCAATTCATTTTTATAAAACCATCCACGTTTTCGTCATCAGAACACGTCGTTTCAAAAACAGTCTTCGCTAAATCTTCATACTTATTAGGATTTTACTTTGGTAAATGGGTGATGCCATATTTCCTGTTTAAAAGAGGAGCAAACATATGTACGGATTGCGTTAAACTTCAGGGCACTAGAAAGCCCACCACTTTATAGTCTTTTACGGGTTAGAGCAGAGGCGGGGCAACAGGGTGGCAGCTGCCTCCCCAGCAAAAAGCTTTGCCCCCTAACTTTCTCCCCAGACAAACCTTATCATCAATTTAAGATGCTTTAAGAATTGCAAAAATAACAAAACCAATATTTTTTAATGAAATTTTGAGCCCCTCGATTTATTTGCTTCTCCCCTGTATTGTGTATGCCAGCCCATCTGGGCTTCCACTCTGCTATTCCCATTTGCCACCCTTCCAAAGTCTTCTGCCCCAGACATTTAAAGATGTGTTTTTCCCTCAAAGTTGCTCGAACACTTTCTCTGAAACCCTAAAAAAAGCCTGTTAAAATTACAAAGAAAGTTGTTACCAGACATTAGGTCTATCTAGAAAATCCCTGAGCTGCAGAAAAAGTCCCATGAAAAGAAGCTGTCAACACTATCGGTTACTTTTTAGAGGCTCCTGAGTGTTTACAGTTACTAAGCCCTGATGCCTTTCCAGCGTCTCCTGCAGACTTTCTAAACAACATTGCATAACAATATTTGTTTCAGGATTTTCCAAGAGCTCCAACCCACCATTCAATTTCAGACATCTTCTTTAACCCTTTTTTAGGAGAAAAAAACTTCATTGACATGGATGTTTTTATAAAATACAATGTTGACTTTTGAAAATGTGTGGAAGGCCTGAAATATTTTCCTAGATTGGTTAAAAAAAGGTTTAGCTCTTTTTAGGCCCAAAAATGAGCTTCAAGCCTACTGTGGGTTTTTTCTGTCTAAGGCAAGCGCGTCTCTGAAAGGTTCTTTACCCTGGCTATTGCTTTTGCTGCTCCTCTATAAACAATCATGCCTCCTCAGCTGTTTTGTCAGAGACTATCAACTCCCTCATGGCTTCTTTCACTTAAAAAAAAATATTCTTGTAATCTTTACCTCCCACTGAGCAACATCCAAAAACTTAAGAGGATTAAAAGTGTGTGTTGAAGACAGACATTTTGCTGAAAAACGTTGATGAAAGATCCCTGAATGTGAACAGTTCATGTATTCTCTTTTAAATAAAGTTAAAAGCAGTTTATTAAAAAAAAAAACTTTATTTAGATTAAAAATTCTGCATTTTTATTTCTTTAAATCATGACTTTTAGCAAATATTTTAAATTAATCAGAAATATTGTACTGCAAGGTTTTAAATAACTCAACTGTCCTTTTTGTTTACAGGTCCCATGCTCTTTCTTCTTTTGTTGTATAAATTTGAAACTTGATCCGAGGGGAAGAAGAGAAAGAACCACAAGAGGAGTTGATTCGTCCCACACTTGTGCTTTATGGAGCCCTTCCAGTCACAGCAAATCTGTCCAGAGAGATAACTATAGGCCAACAATCAACAAAAGCTAGTTCAGGTATGTGCTGTGTGTGCAACATAAGTGTAAATTTCCTCTGCCTTTGGCCTAACAAGAGATTCAATTTCCCTGGTTCTGGTCCACTGAAATCAGTTGGCAGAGCTGGAAACAGCAGAGTGTGAGTGACGCAGAGTAATTTGCTAAGAGAAGAAGGTTAATGTGAAGCGCACAAGGTCAGTGGATTTGCAAAGGTAACTTTGGCTTTGTTTGTGACTTTCCCTTCCCCTTTTTTTTCATCCTTTGTCTTTTTTCTTTCTCACACATGAACACACACACAGACCCAGAATCCCTCAGTGGTTTCTTTCCCTTTTGCTCGTTTCCTCTCCCCCTTTTTTCTCCCACATCAGCTTTCTCTTTTCTACTTTCTGTTCTTCTCTTTAATTTATCTATCCACTCAGTTCTTCCTTCTCTTTATCCACAAGGCAGGAAAGTCTCTTTACATTTCACAGGGGTTCAGAGAGAGATAGGGCCGCACTGCAATAATTAGATTAGGGGAGTAATCTGCAAAAAAAAAAAAAACGTATGACACACTATGAAGCATCATTTGAGGTGGACAGAAAAAATCAAAGCCCCAGCTGTTAAAAAAAGGGCTTTTCTAGAGAAGTGGGATGAACAAAGATAGAGGTGCTACATACATAATTACTTAGGAAACAATGAAAACTTCAATGTGGTAAGTACTTTTTCCTCTCTCCCAGGTGAAACTAGACAAGTTTATGTAAAAAGGGCAGTGGACAACACAGTTTGTCTGTGAAATAGTTTTTTGTTCATACTGCATATTTATGTCCAGATGGACATTTGTGTAGTAATCTGATGCACTTCTGTTCACAGCCAGGTAATGCTATAAATAGGCTTAATACGGCTCCAGATTTGCCACAGCGCAGAATAAAGCGAATGTTGTTGTGAAGTTTCATCAGAGGACTTCACATGCATTGTGCTCTTGTTTTTTATTCAAACATGAAGTCTATTTTAAAAGTACAATGAAAAAGATTACAAGTAAATAGAATTCTTTTAAAAAATTAGATGATTTTTTTCAAATATATAATCATACCAGTAATATGTGTTTCTCCAGAGTCATGAATCTGCAGTTATTAACAATAACGTTTATAAATAAATTGCTAAAACAATGTAGTAAATAAAAAAACAACTGGACAAACAGATTGAAAATGTGTTAGATGCTGTAAAATGTTACATTACAAAGATTTATCCCTAAATTAAAAGCAGGTGTTTTTTTTTTCATATTCATCTCTTGAAACACAAAATAGCAAGAATGCATTGAAAAAAACTTTAAAATGTAAATCTACCACCCACTTAACTACATAAAAAAGAATACTGTACATTATGCACATGTAGAAAAATGGTCCATAAGGCTACATCTATAACTAATTATCTAAACCCATTCATCAACTGAAAATAACAGGAAAACTATTTACACTTTGTTTAAGCATCCGTGGTACCTTTGTTTGGTACCACAGATGATCTCTGTGCAATCACACATGTTTATGCTATTTTATTTATTCTTTTGTATTCTAACTTGGCTCGATAAAATGTACTCAGATGAAAAATATTCAAGACTTCTTTAGTCTAAATTGAGTCCTGAATTCCTAAAAATGAAAACATCACATAACTCTGATCTTGTGTGGATGAGCAGGTTTACTTACCATTAAGTTCTTACCGGTTATTTAAGTAAAAGACTGAAATAAAAGGTTCTGTCACAAGATTTAAGGACACTAAACTGGACACTCTTTTCCAATGTAGCCCATCTTTAAGACCTACTCCAATAAAAATTGCATTTTTGGTGTTTTTAACAAAATATTGTGGCATTTTTCTCATGATGGAGCATACGTATAAATAAAAGTTCCAAATTGCATTTCTGAGTATTTTTTTTAAATCACTGTGAATATAGAGAGCAGACAAAAGAATTCTGTTTGAAAAAGATTCCATTTGTCACGTCGAAAATACACTGGGAACGTTTCCTGTTCCGAGCTCTCAGCAACGGGGAGAGGAAGGGGGGGAGGGGGTGTTGCTCCGCAGCAATGGTTCCGCCCCGTGCTGAAACTATGTCTAAAAAAAAACACAGATTTTTAAAATTTGGCTAACAAAACTGCATAATCATAATTAAAAGACTACTGGGAACGCAAACACAATAGATCCAAAGAGGATCAGAGTGGGTTTTTAAAGTTTGGAGTTTACAGATTATGATTAACAATGATCCCACAGTTTTGTAATTTTCTGTCATTTGTTGTTTTTGAGTATGGAGGCCCGGGGAATGTTCTTATTTGTGTATTATGTGCAATAACTTTCTTAGTTTAAACAGACTGAGAATTGACAGCTCACATAACAACCGTTGCAGATTTTAGCCCCTTGACGGGGGTGAGAGTTACACTTGCACACATCGGAAGGACTTGCAATATGTAAAAATATAATAGTAGTTACAAATGAACAGTAAAGTAACATAAATATGTATGTGCTAGTAAAAAAGATATTTTTTTTCCTCAATTTCTGCTTGTGACATTGCAAATGCTCACATCACCATAAAATTATATTTTTTGCACAGTTGTTGTAAAACCTGGAGCTGGATCTTCTCTTTCCATCAGCATTTTGAGCCATAGTTATATAGAATTGTTTTTGTCCTCTGATTGACAAACACAAAAAAAGTTCATCCACTCATGGAGAAACAGTTGAATCACTGTGAGACAAAGAACTGAAACCAAAAGAGAAAAAGGAGGAAAAAAACTTACAACAAAATGCATAGTTTATGTACACACTGCGCTTTTCTCCAATGTATAGAAACATCCTATGAGTGGCAAAAAATACATACTGTGATAATATACCAAAGTTTGGTAAAGAATGTTTTTTTCCAAAATCGTAAACTTCTGAAATGGAGTGTGGAAAGCTTCATTGGAACCTGCCTGTCAGACTGCAGTGAAGATGGTTTTGATAAAAACGTTACACTGCAACTGACAACCAGTCAGCGCTTGAACAAAAGCCCTGCTCTGTCATCCTGCGTCCCTGTCTCCGTCTAACTGGTCTATTCCTTCTTCATCCTCACCCTCTACAGCTTGCTCTCCGCCTCTTCCCCCTTCGTCTTTTTTCACCTTCTCTCCAAAACCCTTGTGCCGTCCTACGGATTTAGGAGCTTAAATGTCAGTTTTATGATATCAGTGCCACTCAGATTAAGCGCCTTAAATGCGATGTAAATGTAGAAATGTGGGCCAATGAGTGGGCACCGTTCAATCCAATTAGACATAATGAAGGCGGCCTCAAGGAATCGAAAAAGCAATAATATCTAATCATTTACTCAGGCTTACTGACTAATACATCCTGGTTATCTGAAAATATTCTGCCTTCTTGTACGCATTTTCTAAAGAAGAAATAAAAAAAAGCAGGGAGAAAACGATATGGAAACATTAAGTTATAGCGACTATAGCTATATTTTATTAGTACAAGCACAAATTCGATCAATGAAATGATGAGGACAATAATGGAGGTTTTTATATTTTTGCCAAAGAAACCGTTTTTCCACGTTAAATGTGCATTTCAGAGTTTAAAAAAATACTGTTTACATGCTCTAGAATAGTGCGGCATATGCACTAACTCTAGGCTCCTTACTACAATGCATAGTGGGTAGAAGGAATTGATTGGCCATCATCAGCCATCATAAAAAGCTATGGATTAGAACAAACTGCTTTATTCTTACAAACAAATAGCTAAATCTTCAGTGAAACATTTTAGGCTTTTTAAATAAAGCCTTCTACATAATACAAGTCTGGTGTGTGGAGGAGTTTGTGTGCGTCCGTGTGGTGTCTGTCAATGGGAGCTTCATCGTTTTGGAAAATCAAATATTTGTGGGCCACATTGATTCTGGAATAAATCTTTACACTCTTGTGCGAGCTCCGTCCTCCCCGCCAAGATTGTCTGCTCCGTTGACACGCTCTTTCTCTCCCAGGATGAGGAGTCACTTTTTTGAGCTGCATTCAGTGTGCGGAAGAAAAAAAGAAACACACTCCACGTTTCCATTTCATAGATCTCTGATGATATTGTATACAGATCTGGTATTTTAAAAAATAGGTTTAACTAGTGCCATCATTTGTGCACCTCTACGATGTCTCGAGTCCTTGGCGGTTTGGAGTTCTTATTCTGGAGCATCAAGCTCAACTCAGTACCTGCTTCAAAACTTTTACTCCCGAGTCATGTAAAAGGAATACCAGCAAAGGACAAACTAGACAGTGTTTTTCTTGCCTTTTGATCTTTTTTTCCTATAGTATCAACATAAAGAATTTCTCATTCACTTTAATTATGCCATGTGTAATCTTTAAAATAAAAATAAAAAAATCAACAAACCGTGAACTAATCAGACCATAAATTACTGGGTCACAGAAAGTTGTCAAAAGTTTAAAAAAAAAACACAATATAATTTTTAAAATATCACATTATGCCATTTAAAATGTATATTTTTTCTAAATACATAAGAAGAAAATCCTTTAAGAGACGCATAGCCAGATTTGTGAAGATTAATAAAGGAGGTGTAGCAATTGGGACTTTCTCATGTCGATATGGTCTATTTAAAGACCCACGTCAAAGAAAATTTTGTTTTTGGTGTTTGTCTTGTAGGATTTTTGTCATGATGAAGGTGTTAAATATAGAGAAATTAAGATTAAAAGTGTCTGAGTATTTCTTTTATTCAAATCATGGTGAATAAGGAGCACGCAAAAAAAATGCTGCTTGAGAAAGCTTGCAGTCGTTACTTACAAACTACAATCAGATGCCCACAAGCTTCCTGCTCCACTCCATTCCAATGCATTCACTTGCAAACAAATGGCCCCATCGGTTTTCTCGTCTGAGCTGGCATTTGGCCCAAAACGGTAAAACCATTTCTGTTACACCTGTAATGTTAGCTTAGGGTTGTGCGGGGCTGTAAGCTAGTGGGAGAGTGTAAACCAGGGGTGTCAGAATGCAGGCCTCGAGGGACAGTGTCCAACATATTTTCCAACTAACCTGCCATCAAAGTTTCTTATTGGCTAAACACACCTGATCCAGGTAATCACAAGCAGATAAGACAGGGTTTCTAGAAAACCAGCAGGAGGCCGGGCCTCGAGGCCAGGAGTTTACCCTAAGCCTTTGGATACATATAAAAAAATATATACAGTACAGAGTAGACCAAAAGTTTGGACACACCTTCTCATTCAAAGAGTTTTGTTTATTTTCATGACTATGGAAATTGTAGATTCACACTGAAGGCATCAAAACTGTAAATTAACACATGTGGAATTATATACGTAACAAAAAAGTGTGAAACAACTGACAATATATCATATTGTAGGTTCTTCAAAGTAGCCACCTTTTGATTTGATTACTGCTTTGCACACTCTTGGCATTCTCTTGATGAGCTTCAAGAGGTAGTCACCTGAAAGGGTCTTCCAACAGTCTTGAAGGAGTTCCCAGAGATGCTTAGTACTTGTTGGCCCTTTTGCCTTCACTCTGCGGTCCAGCTCACCCCAAACCATCTCGATTGGGTTCAGGTCCAGTGACTGTGGAGGCCAGGTCATCTGGCACAGCCCCCCCCATCACTTTCATTCTTGGTTAAAATATCCCTTACACAGCCTGGAGGTGTGTTTGGGGTCATTGTCCTGTTGAAAAATAAATGATGCTCCAACTAAACGCAAACCGGATGGAATAGTACGCCACTGCAAGATGCTGTGGTAGCCATGCTGGTTCAGTATGCCTTCAATTTTGAATAAATCCCTAATAGTGTCAACAGCAGAGCACCACCACACCATCACACCTCCTTCTCCATGCTTCACGGTGGGAACCAGGCATGTAGAGTCCATACGTTCACCTTTTTTTGTGTCCCACAAAGACACAGTGGTTGGAACCAAAAATCTCCAATTTGGACTCATCAGACCAAAGCACAGATTTCCACTGGTCTAATTCCTTGTGTTCTTTAGCTCAAACAAGTCTCTTCTGCTTGTTGTCTTTCTTTAGCAGTGGTTTCCTAGCAGATATTCTACCATGAAAGCCTGATTCACACAGTCTCCTTTGAACAGTTGTTGTAGAGATGTGTCTGCTGCTAGGACTCAGATGAACTTATCCTCCACAGCAGAAGTGACTCTTGGTCTTCCTTTCCTGGGGCGGTCCGCATGTGAGCCAGTTTCTTTGTAGCGCTTGATGGTTTTTGTGACTGCACTTGGGGACACTTTCAAAGTTCTCCCAATTTTTCCAAACGACTGACATTAATTTCTTAAAGTAATGATGGCCACCCGTTTTTCTATATGTAGCTGCTTTTTTCTTGCCATAATACAAATTCTAACAGTCTATTCAGTAGGACTATCAGCTATGTATCCACCTGACTTCTGCACAACACAACTGATGGTCCCAACCCCATTTATAAGACAAGAAATCACACTTATTAAACCTGACAGAGCACACCTGTGAAGTGAAAAACATTTCAGGTGACTACCTCTTGAAGGTCATCAAGAGAATGCCAAGAGTGTGCAAAGCAGTAATCAAATGAAAAGGTGACGACTTTGAAGGACCTAGAATATGACATATTTTCTGTTGTTTCACACTTTTTTTGTTATAAATATATATATATATATATATATATATATATATATATATATATATATATATATATATATATATATATATATATATATATATGTACAGTGTGTTAAGGAGCAGCAGAGACTGCTAACGTAAATACTCAGCAGGCTTGTGTTGACACACGTGAGCACGCTCCAAACTCCACCATTGGCACACTCCTTTCAGTACCAAAAGCAGCCTAATCTGATTTGATTACAGCAGATGCTTGAGGCAGAGTGAGCCCAACTCTGAGGACAGGCCGGATCAATTACCCAATTTATCAATATGCAGCCAGTAGAGAGTACACTGTGCTGTTTCTGAATTTACTTTGGGTGTCCTTTTTAAATAAGATTCACTTGGACCTAAAATAATGACATCTTCTTTGGACCATAAAAGGAATCAAATTTGTGGTTTACAGATAGAAATATATATTTTTAAAAATAACATTAAATAGTCATTTTTGCTTATTTATTATACTTTTTCCTGATATAGATGCTACAACATATGCTAAATCATTTTAAGGAGGGTTTTGTTATAATTTACCTCATTATTCCCCTATTTTCTGAGCAAAATTTAGTTTAATAAAAGCAAAAATATGGCAAACTATAGTTCAACTAAAATACATTTAACTGCCTTAGAATGCCCCAAAAAATGAAGAAAATATTAACAAGTCCACTGAGCAGCTGTGGTTGTTTACAAGTGTGCATCGATGTATGCAGGCCTATTAGTGTGTGTGTGTGAAACTCAAATGGAGTCACAAGGGAGCCAAAACCAAAGAGAGCCACTTTTGGGAAACAACTAAATCTCTCGGCTCACAGATGTTTGTCAAATACCGCAAACACCATAAAAATGGGTCCTAACGGTGACATTGTTGGTTAGATACGGAAAAAAAAAAAAAACAGTCCTTTCCAGGACTCTTTTTGAACAAAACTGAACTAATTCACTGTCAGCTCAGCATGTAAAAAAGTTCATTCCGGCCTCTTTTTACAACCATGAATCTTGTATAAGTGATAAGGATTTACAAGCTAATAGAAGATAGATTTTGCCCTCTCTCTTTATAGCCAAGATCCACAAGAAGCTTAATTATTCAGACCTTTTAACTGCAGGAAGGTGCTTAATAATGAGAATATATATATATATATATATATATATATATATATATATATATATATATATATATATATATATATATATATATATATAGCAGCTGGCAGAGAGTTTCAGCCTTCAGGCCGTCTCCGCTGAGGCCACTGTCTCTCCCAGGGCAGCAACATATGTGACGTGCCCTGATTTTCAACATCATCAATCTCATGGGTGAGAGACATTATTCACTTTGCTAAGTACTTGACTCAGTGTTTTGTCTCAGAAGCCATCTGAGGACTGGTAGAGTTGAACCAGCTGCAAATCTCCTCATTCAACTGAATTTTCTCAGGATTGATTGGGAATGAGCTGAACCACAGAAGATCAGAAATGAGTGTTAGGCCAGTGTTTTTCAACCAGTGAGCGTGCCGTGAGAGATGATCGGTGTGCCGCGGGAAATTACTAATTACTGATCTAAAAAGATTTACCCCCACTAGAATATCAGCTCTGTGTTCATCAAAGACGACTCAGGTTTCACACAGAGTAGTTTGCCGACAGATTTGTGGAGCTCTTCAAAATAAATGCACCAGATTTCTCAGCATCTTGTTTATTTCATAAAGAGGGTGAAAAAAACCTTTCCTGGTAGCTTTGCCCACAGGCGGCAGGTTTCTAAACACACTTTTTGACAAATGTGAAGCAGCGACCTTGACGCAGGTTAAAACAAAAGTGGAGGACGTGAATTTGATGTGGGTGACCCCTCCGCCCCTAAGTTGAAGTACGTATTGTATTTAGAATTCATTTTGTTATTCTTCTACAAGATAGCTATTTGAAGAGTATCTTTATATTTGTAAGATTTTTTTTAATGTAGACCTTTTTACTGTAGCTTCTGAAATGTAAAGCTAAAGCAGGCCTGGATTGAATTACCTTCGGATCCAGAGTCCAAACTTTGAGGATGGCTGGTTTCGTGTCAAAGTCCTGAAGTATAGATAAATTAGTGCTGAATTCTTATTGGTTTTATATCAATAAAAAAGTGAAACACAGATTAGTCTATAGACATGATAGATAATATAAGTTTAGTCTCACTTGCCATTCATCAATAAATACATAACTATATTAAAAGAAAAAAGCATTTTCTTTCTTTCATATTTTTTTGCTTCAAGATCATTTAATTTCATTTTTTATATTAAAAAAGTAGAAAACACAGGGATGAAAAGATGTTTTATTTATATCTCAAAATATAGAAAGAAAAAAAATTCCAGATCTCCTCTTGGTTTAGGACCAACTGAAGTTTTCCCAGCATGCAATTATTTGAAACACTGTTGTGCAAAATGTCAAAGTAAAAGCTGCCCTCTGACCTTTCAGATATGAAATGTCACCAGATTGCTTCATACTTTTGAACATTTGTGTGGAATGTTGCCTTTATCAGCACATGAATTCCTGACTTTGGGCCAAAATCTGTGTTTCTTGAGGTCACGGCGAACTTTAACCAGCAAAACTGTCATGAGTTAGTCTGTGCGTCCAAGTGGAAGCTTGTGCCAGAAGCTGCACAAATTCTTGCAATTCCTCGCTTCCCTGATATATTGCATTATCAACAATGAGAGGGAGTGCAAAAGCAAGCACATAGTATTGAAGTCATAATTTCTTTTTCAGGCATGCATTTGCATTTCTATATAGCTTCTATTAACTGCTCTTTTGCCAAGAAAATCTTTAAAAAGACTTGCTGTCAGTGATGCAATAGTTCCTATCTGTTGTCCCCTCCCACTTTTGTCTACAGATTAAAAAAAACAAGAATCCACAGAAAAACACGATTTTTTTTCTTATGAACAGATTCTAAATACAGGTAAGTAGATTTTGCTCTATGAAATAATGTTGCTTAACAGAGCAGAACCTCTCCAAAACTGAATATGATGTAGAAGTGGCACTGCACCCTAATGTACGGAATTCACACCATTAGTTAGGATAAAAAATTGGGGCAAATTCTGAAGTTCCTCAGTATTTTCACATAAGAGTCTCTTTAAACTTGTGCATAATCTCCTTTGATTTCAAGGAAATGCAACAACACATCATGAAATTGTGTCAGAAAAAAAAAGCCACATGATGTGTCACCTTAAGATCAATCAAAAGTATGGACTCTGTTTCACGCATCTGTAAGCCCCACTGGTGATAACAGTGGCAGTGCTGCAGCCCTAAGTGGTGCATGGACTCAGAGGCTGACAGGTAAACCCTATTGTAGAAGTTTAGACAGTACCGGCTTGGTCAGAGCAGGAGGATCACAAGATTTAATTGAAAATTGAGGAACAGTATTTCCTAAGATTCTGGGAAACAATTTCCTCCTTTTAGTTTTTAAATTGAGCCAGAAAAAAGGGAATTCGCTGATGTTAGCACACTTTTACGCCCAGCATCTGTCCCAATTGAATTTTGAGAGTGCCTGAGCTTAGTGAATAAGTAATAATGATAATAAACATAACATCTTACTGTTTTTGTTTTGATGAATGTTATTAACGCACTTTGTCTATTGGAATTGGTTTACAGTTTACCATTATTTCAACCATAAATTAAGAGGATGTGTTTTGACACAAAGGAAATAAGCAAACTAGCAGAAAATTAAATATAATTTGCTATTAGAAATCATATTAGTTCAGCTTTCACATTTCTACTCCCCTGTAGGAAGTTTCTGATGCATTTTGAGAGGAATTTACTAGTGAAGACTTCTGTTTCTAATCCCAATCAGCTGACGCACAATAAGCAAGTCTTTCTTCCTGTCATCTGACAGGACTCCCTCAAAAACCGCATTAAAAAAATTATATCTACTTCAACTGACGACATTTGCTAAACTGAATTATATTCTTATACTAATTGAGACTTTAAAGGTGTTCTTTGTTGGTTTTGAGGCAGAGACTAGAGCTTTCAAGCAGCAGGTTGAAATGTTCCACACAAACGCACATACAGATGCTTTTGAAGCCTCCATACTGCTTCCATGCCCGGGATAGACAGAGCCTCCGTAAACAAGTGTTATGGACACATAATGAACATTTTCCTACAACACTACTGACCAAGAGTGAACATCACACCAGAGGTTAGATTAAGAAGTAGGTCATCCCAATCCACTGAGTCCTCATCTTTCATCTTCTGCTGGATTTATACTCTATAGTACTGTAGAAAATCAGATATTTTCCAGTTGTGAAAATCATCTCATACACCAAGTGTGACAAATGGGGCATCTCAGACTAAGTTTAAGGCAGAGTGCACCACAGCAAAAAGCAAAAGTTCTGAATGCATCTTGGTGAAGATGTAAGTGCAACAAAAGAAGAGTATTGGTAACAAATGCTCAGATAATCTCAAGTTACAACCAGTTACATAATATATTGGAGAAACCAAAGCAGAGACACAAGAAGAAACCTCTTATACTTATTGACAGTCTTCTTTCAGAAAAGCAGCCTCTCTCTCTTATCTATTCATGCAACAGGTAAATATTCAAAAGCCCTTAATATATCTTGTGTGTTGTATGTCTGCGTCAAATCCATACAGGACCTGTCAGTCAATTGGATTGAAAAATGCCACAGATCTCTGTCACTGCTGGATCAATAAAGTGACAGCTGCAAAACTTAAAAGATGTTTTCATTCGTAATGTCTACCCACGTGTTCTTATTGGCACTGACACATTTATATTTAAGAAAGTAAAACTCAGCTGGTTCCAAATTGCTGCGAAGATCAAGTTCAGCCCAATGGGGAATTTTGAAGACATGATAAAGTCCCAATCAGACAACAACCCAAGAATATCCATTCCTTGCGCCATCAGCTCTTAGGTATGAATAGATTCAAAGACAGGGTTTGGATTTGGCTGACGGCTCTCTGCCCAGACAAATGAAATCAGTCTGCACACAGCCAATCTCTGGTCTCACCTGGTCCATTATGCTGAAGTCTTCAACCTGAGATTCTGTCTGCAGTCTGATTGCAAGGTCAAACTAAGACACAAGGAACTCTATCCTGATTGCTGCACTAATAGAGTAACTTCTGTTTTTATGGAGGCAGTAAAATTTGGGGCAGCATCTCCCTTGGGAATAAAGAGGCGTGTCCCCAATGAAGGCTTTCTCAGAGAAAAATGAAGAGAAATCGTGACATTACTTTACACCTGTACACTGTGTTATACTTTAATGACACAGAAGTGTGTAAAAAAATACCTCTCCTGTTAGTGAATGAGCAAAAAATAACAAAACAAGATGATAAAAGTGCTACTCATACAGTATAATGTCGAGTGTGCGTCTTTCATTTTTTCTCAAAGTCCAGTAGTGTCACAAGATTGAGAATAAAGGAAACTTCCTGCTTAACTGGTAAAATCCCCCAAAGCCCCCGGATTTCTACAAAGGCTACTCTGATTTGGCTGGAGCTGCTAAGGCTGAAGAGGGAAGGTAGAGAAGCAGACACTGAGCAGGGGAATGTGGATTTTTAAAGGTACAGCACAGAAAATTGACAGGAGGAGCTGCACATATTACGATATTAGCGCCTGTGATATTTAAAATCGTCTTTCAGTCAAAAGTAATTGGTTCTTTAGTTAACTTCTACAAGTGGCAAAAAGCTAAAAAGAATTCTTTAAACCCTTAACCATTTAACACCGGAACTGAATTTACTTTAATCGTGTCAGTGGTTGAAGAGAGTTACGATAATCAAAAGAATGTAAACACTGGAGCTAGAGCTCTAAATCGGAAAAATTCTTGAAAAAGCCATTGTGTTAGCTTGTAAAAATGTTTGAAACTGTTGTAGAACTGACAAGAGCTACCTGGGGTTTCATTACAGGACTAGAAGCAGCCAAACGCTGAGTGGAAGTGCAGGGTTTTTGTTATGGGGACTCTCATACTGGGTTGTAAGGTCTGCTCAAGAGTTTGTTCCCTCAGATAGTTTACGTAATTTCTGAAGCACAGAAGCACATCTGAACTCTGGTGTATACCAAACAAGGAACTTCTGGTCTGCCTGTAAATGAGAGTTCAGGTTCACCTGCAAGGAAACCTTGGTGCAAATTTAGCAGTATTCTAAATCGTAGCAATCTATCTAGTTGAGCAAAGAGTGAGCTGATAAAGGGCATTCTAAGTCGGGAAGAAACCGCCTACAGTACTGAGCAGAATATGATATTTGACAGTAGGCCTCCACGATGAGGAAAACTTGCGATTTGCGATGTTAGTGATCAATATTGCGATGACGATATAACTTATATACAAATATAATTTAACTTGTAACAAATAGCAAAACAACTAAATACACCATTTCAAGAATTGAATTAAAATTAGAGTCAACATAACCTAAATTACACTCCAAATGACCCTAGTCTACATAGAGGTGAACATTTAACATAAAAGACTCCATCTGATTGGTCAATGATGTAAAGGAGTCCATCTGATTGATCAAATGCATAAATGGATTTATTTGATTTGTTAAATACTTCAAGCTGCCATTAGATTGTTTTTGCACATTTAAGGTTACCATTTATCTCACTTTTCGCCGACTTATGCAATATGTGTATTGCAGAGCTTGATAACGATAAATTTGCAATGTATTGTGCAGGCCTATTTTACAGGTAAACGTATTGTGGTCAAGAAGAGAGGACACTTATCAATATACATGACATTTAAATACAATTGACACAAACAATCTTTTTTTTCTGGTTTCTTTTTTCTTCCTGGTTAAAACTGGTTTGAATCAATACTGCCTCCAGATGAGCAGCTGGTGTAACTCCATGCCATCTTTATATATTTTGGTTTGCCCTTTGTAAAAACCAAATCAAACCATTTGAAAGTGTCAACTTGTTTGACATTTGCAACCCTTTCTAAATGACTCCCTCAGACTTGAAAGAGCCCTAGGGTAGAACTCATCAACATTTAGTCATTTCTGTTTACTTTTCAGGATTATGTAAAGTCACTTTAAAAAATATAACTGTTAGATAATCCCAAACCTAATACTTGGTAGCAACAGCCACTCGAATAGGTGATAAATAAAAACTGACAATCCACGTAAGGAGACAAAAAAAAGATGTTTCCATTCAGTTTGGCCTAATACAGTGTTACAAAGCCTAAAAAGTATATATCAAGCCAGACTTCACAATGCAACAGATAATCCTACACCATCCAATGAACTGTGAACCACAAATCCTCCATTTTAGACAACTGACTTGATCAGCTTTGTGCTAAAGCACATCTAGATAAAATGTGTTGTTCTTGTCCTTCCTTCCTTTTTTTTAGCTGTTTCTTTTCCTAAATATTTCGTAAATATTTCGTAAATATTTTTACAATCAACAAAGCAGGTTGAAGTTACACTAGTCCCCAAAGGAGCTAAACTCTGAAGAACAGTATTTTGGTGTAACATTGAAAGGCTTGACAAATAAATAAATAAAAAAGCTTAAAGGGATGTATGCTACGGACATAAGCTTCACTTCAAAATGTTATGTTCACAGCTGTGTCAGCGTGTCTATTTTACATTAGTATCAAACTGTATCTGCATAGGTCAACCTGTTTCATTTCACAATTTTACTTTGCTGAATCTCAAAGTAGGATCAAACCAAACAATTAGCTTTTTTTTCTAAAATGTCATCTTCTATGTTATCTTTTATGACAAGACCACAGCTAGGCTTAGCCTTTAAGCACTTTAGCCAGAGCATTTGATCAAACTACACAAAACATGAATAATAAAGTCTTGCCTTATTTGCTCAGTCAAGTGTATTATCAAACGAAGAAAAACAACAGTAATGTTGCAGGGAAGGGTTGTAAAAGGCTTCTTTGCACATTCTCCTTTCAAATTAAAATATATAATATTTTTAGAGCTACAGATACTTTTCTAACCAATTATTTAGATTTATCTTAACAGACATATGTTTCTGTCAAAATTCTTATTTGAATACATACAGTTTCGACTTTTAGAATGATAAGCAAAAACAGTGCCTAAACAACAAAAACACTGTCATTCAGCTACAACCATTTACACAGAATCCTGTAACACAAAAAGCATTTATAAACACAAAGAAGTATGCTCTACGCTTTGTTGTAGCTGCGGTATTTAGTTTCTGCCTCTTCCGTGCAGTTTAATAACCTGAACAACAGAAGGGAAAGTCAGCGGTAGGTAACAGAGAGCAGAGCAGCAGCTACAGGCCCAGACCTAGCAGATATTTGGCCCTCTGTCACCAGGCGGTGTTTTCAGGAAGTTCAAATGGGGACAAGACAAGTATTCAAATCGCAAGAGTCTTGGCCAGCAGGAAGTAGACTTTTATTGGAGTGTTGAGGCCGAACTAGAATGTAGTTGGCGGCAGTGTGCATGCGTGTTCATTCATAAACCTGGATGTGGGAAGTTAAAAAGAGTCCCTTAAAGTGGTGCCTTTGTTATGTAATAAAACATCAGATCATCTTGCCACCCAGAATCATCTTGGCTCTTAAAAAAGACAGTATTCATTGCTCCTTCAATCCTGGAGTAAGAAACATCAATTCACATAGCTGAAAAAAAAAAAAACTTGGCTTTCTGGGCTTCACTTGTTCAGACAAGCTGGTATTTTTATCTGAGGTTTCTTCATCACATGTATTTGGGGGGAAAAGCATACAAAACTTGATAAAAATCTGTTAGTATCAGTTCAGAAATGACATAAGCTTGACTTCAATTCATTCATTCATCCATTCATTTATCTTTTTCCGTTTTGTCCCTTTCGGGGTCACGGGGCTGCTGGAGCCTATCCAGGCCACTTGTGGGCGAAGACAGGGGACACCCTGGACAGGTCGCCAATCTGTCGCAGGGCCACAATCACACATCCATTCACTCTCACGCTCACACTTAGGGACAATTTAGAGTTGCCAATTAACCTATGAAGCATGTTTTTGGACGGTGGGAGGAAGCTGGAGATCCCGGAGAGAACCCACGCATGCACTAGGAGAACATACAAACTCCACACAGAAAGGTCCTCCATTGATGTTCTGGTTCAGGTCCCCCAGCCAGGATTTGAACCGGGGGCCTTCTTGCTGTGAGGCAAGAGCGCTAACCACTGTGCAGCCATTTCACATTGTAAATCAAAAACCACACAAATTGTGATTTGAACCTTTGCTGCCAGTTGTGTTTGGTTGTACTGTAATTGTATAAATTTTTTTACAGTAAATTTGTTTGGAAAATTTTAAATTCAAATACCAAACAGAAGCCAACATGGTCATATTTGTTAAAAGGAGCCCCAAAAAAACATTTCTCTCCATCTCCTTAGGTATATATCTGGCTCGTTGGCTGCTGACAGTGCCAACACTTTGTGTTTCACAGCTGCCCACAGCCACTGTAAACATGATTCATGCGAGAATGCTGTCTGCAAAACTGTACAAGTGACAGTAGCTGACAAAGAAACTGGGGCAAATAAAAGTGGTTTTGAATCCAGTGTCACCAAACACCAAAAAATTGAAATATCAGAGATAGATGCCAATGATGGTGTTGAAATTCTCTGAAATTATTCAAACATTTTCAAACCCTTTGTGCCACAAAAAGATAAAAATTACACCATGCTTTTTTTTGTTAAAAAGATTGAACGGTTTGAAGAGCTGATTTAGGAGTTTTATACTTTTGAGGAATGTAAAATCCACAATACCTAAAGTCGATTTGTGTTTGCTTTACTAGCAAAGCTCAGTAAAAAGGGGAACTACATCCCAAAACAAGTCCATAAGACCATTAGGCAGTTATTATTAATCACATAATAGCATTAAGCTACTTCCACTGAAGAAGCATTACGACATTAATAATAAGCTCAAGATTACCCACATCCTGCATGAACAACAAAGGCATCTGAATAACCCATTCATTCACCTCAGATTCACTTAGTGCCTCCTCACAGCCTACCATCATTTTGTACCAGAGTACATTTGAACTTAAAGTACAGGTTGTTTGGTTTTTGTGATCGTTACTAATCTGTGTCTGAGCACAGAACGCTTGACCTGATAGCAAGAATGGAAGGTGACAAAGTTATGACTTAAGTTATACAACAATAGATTTTAACACATAACCCACAATCTATAGGTCTAAGGGAAGACATACACTGAGCCACACAGCCAGGTACTGAGAATAAAATAGACATTAAATATCAATAGTATATGTTGACATAATGAATTTGGGAAATTCTGGTTGACATCTGGATGTCCCAGTGTTGCTGCACATTTAAACATGTTGGTTGGGGTCCATTCTATACCGAAAGTATAGTTTCTAAATACTGGACTGTCTGCCTCCTTGCATGACACCCAACATGTGTCTGATTCTTGTATAAAGAAGCCAATTGGTTTCAAATGGTGACTGTAGCTCACATCTATAATTAAAAACGAGTATAAATTCTATGTATTTAGATGAGTAAAAATAGGTAGTACTTCGACCTTGACAAATTGCAATTAAGTGTTGATGAGTATACTGTTGGTTTTCACCTTTCAGCATACCCCTTCAGCGGTCACCACAGCTAATCAGATTTCACTGATTCCCACAGGTGGTTTGGCAGAGATTTTTACGCCTTCTAGACACAAAGCTATATTTTATCCCGGCTGGGGACAGGCAAAGGAGGACCCAGGCTTGGGCCCCCTTGTGGCTACATAGATAGGCAGTAGCGTGAAGGGTCTTGCCCAAGGCCCACACTATAGATGAAGCTTATCGTGCCCGCTGGGAATCAGTTTCCAATGTGCCAGACCTGCACATACCCAACTGAGCTATCCAGCCACTAAGTATACATTTTAGAAAAATAATAGAAATATAACTACAAGTGTTTAATACTACATTTTGTCAAACATTTTTTAATTTAGCTGCTGTAAAAAGTAAGCACTTTTCATACAAAGTTAGGTTTTCACACTTTTAACAATGCTTCTGAACTGTTTTGAGCAACCTCCAAGCCTCCTACACCAACCCACACTGGGCTGCCCTGAAGACAAAAGAGAACCCAAAGCTGAATGGATTATATAATTTTCAGTCAGGGGAGTTAGTCCTCTTACATCTAGTTCTAATCTAAATCTTTATTTCCTGTACAATTTGGTAGTAAGCAAATATAACAAGAGGTTTTAACCTATGGAAAAAATCTTTACAGTGGTTGTAGCTGTCTCTGTATATTAAACACATATAATTTGTTTATGACTTTATTGATTGATTGCGGGGGGGGGGGGGGGGGGTAGATATTAGATGCAGTTTTTTTTACTAATGTAATTGAAATATGTATATTAACAAAGGAGGGGATCTATTCTGTGCATGCAGCAGAATAATGGCTAATTTTCAAACACCAACCAACTTGTTCATTATGCCACAAAAAAGTATACCAGATGTCCAGCTCTGATAAAAGTGAGACAAGAGCAAAGAAAAATAGAATTTAATTTGTTATTGCTGAAAAGCACACATTTTATTCATATTTCCAGGTTTTGTTTGTTTTGTTGTTTTTGTGTAGTTTTGACAGGATATATTTTTATGGAGAGCAAAATCATTTGGTTTATTTAAATTCTATGGTTGTGTCCAAATTCCCACCCTAACTACTAAAAACTATATAGTGTGGCACTATATAGTGCCGTGAATTTTTAAAACAATTCGGACACCATGTTCACTACTTTTTTTTTTAACGGCGGATATGACGTCATCGATTTCACAAAGTTAAAATCGAATTAAAATCAGCGTTTTGCGATGATTGTTTATGAGTCCACTGTCTTCTGAAGACAAAAACATTAATAGTTTATCAAAAAAATACATTTTTTGGTAAAAAATGTTCTGACATTGTGGTCTATATTTGCCGACCTAGTGGGCATCAATGCACAATGGTTTTTCGCAGAGACTTCTGGGAAATTTCCAGGGCACTGGATTTGGGAATTGTAGATTCGCACAGCACTGCTAAATGGCGAACGCACTATAAAGTGCACTATACAGGGGTTAGGGTGGGAATTCGGACATACCCTATGTTTATTTTTTTATAAGAGTGAAGAGATGTTATTGTTTTTTTCTTTTAAGGTTTACTTTATTTCTATCTTCAATAATTTTTACAGGATATTTTTTATGGGGAGAAAACTATAAGTTATTAAAGGTTTAAGTTGATTTATTCCAGAATAATATTTGCTGTCTATTTTTATTCACGCTTATGTTAAGTTAAGTTTTAACTTAAATTGTAATTTAGCTTAACTTTATTAACCTAACTTTAACTTTATAATTTAGCTTATTAGCATTAAACTGCAGCAGCATTATAACACTTGATCAGGAAGTAATTAAGTCACCAAAACCTGACGAAAACCATTTTTAAAAATTTGGTTCAGTTCCCCCTGTATTTCAACTCAACTAAAGGAACACAACATTGTTTTGTTATTAAAACTTATTCCATCCAACAACTTCAATTTATTAATTTTCTTTACAAATTTGGAAGCATAGGATGCTCAAAAGCAGTTTTGCATCAGAACTTTAAAATTCCAACATATTCTTGCATAGTGGAATTGAATTAGCTAAAAAATCCCTATAATCCAATCTTGAGGTAAAAACACCTCATGGGGGTATAAATGATCTGGAGAACAGGGAGAAACTGTTCCTACTAGGGCAGAACCTTAACATGTCCAAGCCCATCCAAAGTTTTGTAGAAATCATCTGGATGCTATAGAGGAGCACTCGGAGGATGGATTGGAAAGTGAAACTCTTTGGTATAAACATCACTTGATGTGCTTGAGATGGAAGAATGAAGAATTATACCAAAAAACACGTTACCCACCGTGAAGTATGGGGTGGAAACATTATGCTTTTTTTTTTTTTTTTTTTTTTTGGGGGGGGGGGGGGGGGGTGTTCCTGTATTAAGGTGAGGATAAATGAGGCCATGTATTGTTACATTTTGGGGGGAAAAAAAACTCTTTACGTCACTGAAATGCATCGAGGATGAAACATGGCTGGATTTTCCAACAAGATTGCCTACATAAAAAGCATTTCAAGGTCCTAGAGTGTTCCGGCCAGTCCCTGCACTTCAATTCAATAGAAAAATTGTGGAGAAAATTGACAGTTTCTGTTCCCAGTGACAGCCCCAAAAGATCACAGCGCTTGATAAAATCTGGATGGATGAATAGAACCAAATAGAACCAAAATAGCAGCTACACTGTCTTTCATAGTTAATTATGAAATTGTGTTGAACTTAACAAGTTCAACTTCTTAAGTGGGACAACTTGCAGAATCAGTGACTAATGAATACTTTTCCAACCCACTGTAGTTTAAGGACCGTCTTGAATGTTTTCCTATGTCTTCTTAATAGGCAAAACCCAATTTTCAGCACAGCACTCTTGAACTTCGATTGATGGCTTTAAATTGCCCCTTAAGTGTGAATGTGAGTGTGTGTTTGTCTGTCTCTGTAAGGCTCTGCAATGGACTGGTTGAACTGTCCAGGGTGTGTACCGCCTTTGAAAGTGGCTGGGTAGCCTCCGGCAACCCCAACGACTCTGAACAGGAATAGACAGGTGTGGAAAACATATGGACATTCTCGCATTCTCTAATAAAGAGTGCCACTGTTGGTCAAAACAAGGGAGAAGCCACCTCTTCCTTCTGACCTTTTTCATCAGAGCAACACTATTAGATATGCATTTAGGCTGCTGTACTGTAAACAAAACAATCAACTAATGCAAGAGTAAAACTTAAGATAAAATTTGACACAATGAAACAATAATATTCTCCACTTAATCATCCGTTATATAATTAAATAATCACCAGCACTCATGAGAATGCAGATAATTAAGGCACTTGCATGCAACACAAGTCAACGGCTTTGCCACAATGTTATGTCTGCTAGGCAGCCAGATGAGACCCTAGCCATTCCCCAACACCCTCAGTGGTTACATGTTCATCCCTACCCAAACAGCTGCCTGCTTTATAGCCAGGAACCCATAATGCACTGGGAGCCCATGTGCATGCCTGCCGTTCAAATTTAATTGGATATTAGTATCCAGCAATGTCTGAAGTAATCAAATCATTTCCATCCATTAATTTAGTGTCAGGAACATACAATTAAAGCCTTATCAGTGTTCTCTCAAGAGTATGCCTTTTGATCCCTTTGCAGAACATTGAGATTTGGCCAGAGTCCAGTGCAAAGCATTTTCACTGCTTGAATCTGCTGCTTCTTCGTGATGTGAAGCTGCAGAAACTGGCTGCAAGTCTAAAGGAAAATGCCAGTCGGCTGTAAGGAATTTCTTTTTCCATCACTGTAATAGAGGCCAAAACTTTTAATGAGCTTGGCTTCAACTCATCTTTTACAGAATTATATGACCAAATAACTGACAGTGTCAGGTAAAAGACAAATGGAAATAATAATAATAATGAGCACAACACATTAATGCCCCAGATTTGGTAAAAAGAGATTTGCAGATTTTGGCACTGGGAAAACATAATCCAGATCCCAGATTCTTATATAGGTCATTTTGTAATTGTTTCAGTATTTGCATGCCAAATAACCTAGAAAGCGATAGTTTTCACAAAACCAATTTAGGAAATTTCAGCAAAACATTGTTAATAAAATGTTGATAATTTAAGCTTGACGTCTGACTACCTAGTCATCAACATGCTGGCTGCTCAGAGGACAGGACATTCTTTTTCAAACAGTTTCTCAACCAAAGTGTGAATATATGGAGGATTTAACAATCAAGTTATGTTTTCAGAACATCATTTGGTTTTCAGTGATTAACTTTTTCTTTTGTTGACTCTTGTAACACGAGAAATTTTTTTACCTCTTTTCGTGAGACTCTTCCAGTTTCATAATTGACTAATTTTAAAACGTATATTTGTTATATGCATTTGTAAGCTTTTGGTTTTATGATCTAGAGTTCAACCAGTGTGCCGTGGCACAGTAGTGTGCCGTGGCACAGTAGTGTGCCGTGGGAGATGGTCAGGTGTGCCGTGGGAAATTGCCCTCATTATCTGATCTGAAAACATTTACCATCTCCAGGATATCAGCTCTTTGTTCATCCGACCAGGCCCTGATACTGAGTACTTAGAAATATACTGAGTACACTGAGTACTTAGAAATATAAAAGATCATAAAATACTTTTTTCTCTGTGTTTATTTAATTCTATTAAAGACATTTTGATAAGAATGACGGTACCGCGATTTAGCTGCAGCTATAACTGTTTTCTGAAAAGTCCCGCCCCTTTAACTGTCTCCACCAATCATTCTTGGAGGCTTAATCACACGTCATCACTCTGGCCAATCAGAAGTGGTTAAAGTCTTCACTTCCTTGTTCCGATTCTACATCTCCCATGATGCATTGGGTTAAAGTGACAGTGTCTCAGCGCACAATGAGTCTTCCTGTTAAACGTCTTGAAACCACAACGAACACACATTAAACAATTTTTAAATCTTCTAACTTAACTTTTATTACATCTTTTAGAAAAAAACAACTGCATTCCAGCTTTTTCTGCCACAATTATCACAAAAAATGCATGTGAAATTGCAGAGGGAGAAGCTTGGACATTATTCTACAGTCTGTTAATGCAAAAATAATTACAAACCTCCCTGAATTTTTCTGGTTCTGTAATGATTAATAAAAAAAAGTAAATAGTAGAACAAGTAACCTTTTTGACTGTAAAAAAACATGAAACTTTTCAGTTAAATTAACTTAGTGTGGTAACTCTAGCGGTCCCTCGCTATATTGCAGTTCACCTTTCACAGCCTTGCTATTTTGTGGAATTTGTGAATTACATCTACAATCCCATTTTGAACATTTTAACTATCGCTGGTTATTTTTAGAACATAACCCCCACGATAAACGAGGGAACACTGTACTCCAAGTTGGATCAATCATTTCAGCCATGAGAAAAGTTGGCTTGCTGGAGTGATGAGATTTAAATTTAAATTAATTTTATTTTTTTCATGCAGGAAGCAAAGCACTGTAAAACAGAAATTAAATGGGTCATTAATAAAATCAGTATGTTATTACAAGAAGAGATTGCAATGAGTCATTGCATAATTTATACAACAGCTAATTGTATCATTGACTGGAATAACCCTCTAAATTGCATCTTGATGCAACAAACCTAAAACTTGTTACTTCTTCAGGACACTGCCTCTAATGTTGCTGCCATTACAGATGACTACATTTAGGAACTACTATTCCAACCGTCAATACTGATTAAATGTAAATCCACTTTCAAAAACCAATAAGTGAACAGTCTTTGATTGATACCAGATTTTTTTATTAGTAGGCGACAGTGGCTCAGGTGGTTGAGTGGGTCGTCCAATGACCGAAAGGTTGGCGGTTCGATCCCCGCTCCCACCAGCCAAAAATGTCGTTGTGTCCTTGGGCAAGACACTTCACCCTCCTTGTGGCTCCACTGGTGTGTGAATGTGTATGAATGTCCCGGTGATGGTCAGAGGGGCCGTAGGCGCGAACTGGCAGCCACGCCTCTGTCAGTCTGCCCCAGGGCAGCTGTGGCTACAACCGTAGCTTACCATCACCAAGTATGAACGAGGAGTGAATGAATAATGGACACACTGTAAGCGCTTTGAGTGTCTTGAAAAGCGCAGATAAATCCAATCTATTATTATTATTATCTATCATGCAACTTCCAGTTCCCTTATTTCACTTACATGTGTACAGATCTGAAACTACAAAGGAAATCAGATAAACATGGATACATGGTGGTAAATTTTGTCTTTTGGCACAAAGAAATCTTCATGTTTTGATAAGACATCTCATTTCTGGGTAACTGCAATCATCAGACCCTTCTGTTCATATGGTCACTTAATAATTATGTAACTGGAGAAATCGGCTAATGATCAGATCTTTTTCATGCATGTATACAGGATTGGTGTCCCAAACTGTGGTCTGTCACTGGAAAAAGAGCAGCTTGAAGATCAAAGAGAAAGATCGCAAAGTGTTACCTACATTTTCCCCAACAAGAACAAACTTGCAGTTGATGGAATCTTAAGCTTCAACTCAAGGAGACTAAGCATACTTCAGTTGGACGACAAAGCCTATTTCAGTGGGTCTTTGCACCCTAAAGTAAGACAGTGACTGCTTCTGCGGGGCCTTCCCTGATTAAGACCTTTGTTTGAACATGGAATAAAAGACGCTCTTCCATGAAATGGAAACAAAAACATCAAAGCAGGTTTAGTGGCTCTCAGTATTAATCAGAGTTTAAAAAATGTATTTGAAGCATGTTATTCATATGCCTGACCACATAAGAAGCCACAAACTTTTTGATTGAGCTTTTCTGTCTTACTTGGTTTCGTTGGTGGTGGATATAAACAAATTCAACATATAGCTTAAGTATTGTTGTCATCTTTCTGTAGATCATAAAATTTGAACTTGTCAATTCTAAGATATATTAATACTGATTTTGTTTCATGGCCCCTCACAAGATAAAGATGAATCTTAAATTTACCAAATGTGAAGTTCAGCGTTAAGCACGGTTACTGCTAAACAATGGGTGTGTCTGTAATGCTAAGTTCACACTGGCCTTGGCAACAGGCGTTCAAACCCCCCACTTTCAATGAAAAGTCAATGTAAACTTGCGTAAATACGCATCGCAGGTTTTCGCCTTCAAAGCTCTCACAATCACACACCGCTACACAAGTTTATAGCTCCATTTTCAGGCTCTACGCACAAAATGTGAAGCAGTTGAACGCACGTTGAAAGTTAAACCAGTTGAATATAAAGCAATCAGGGACTGAGATTTGATAGTGATGTATGGATTGCATCCCTTTTCATTAACACAAGTAACAACCATTTGAAAATTGATCATGGAGGAGAAATTAATAATTGCCATTTGTGCCTGGCCAGAATTATATGACATAGATCAGAACTGTGAAAGAAAAAGCCTGGAGCAAGATTCACGACTGCACCACTTCAAGATTTCGCACAGAGCCTCTTTCAACTGAAGACATGATAAAAGCTCAACACAGGTTCTTGAACATGCATCACATATTCTGTTTACGTAGCATAAGGCTGATAAAACAAAGTCATGATCTGCTCTGTAAGGAGGATGGACAGAGATGTTCTTTGGATTGTTTCTATTTCAGAAAAAAGGTTAAAATTTCCTAAAACTAGAAGAAATGTCTTTTACTTTCATATTAGGCTTACTTTAAATTTTACTAATTACATTTATAGCACCGACAGCCGCCGATAAGCTCAATGCCTCCAAATTAGGCCTGCACAATTAATCGCAAATTTTTCGCTATACTGAACCGTGCAATATGCATCTCACAAAAGAAAGCAAAAATCGCAATAAATGGTTACCTTTAAATGGGCTTAAACAATCTTATGGCAACTTGAAGTATTTAGCAAATCAAAAATAAATCCATTTATGCATTTGACCAATCGAATGAAGCCCTTTTATGTTAGATGCTTGCCTCCCATGTAGACTAGTTTCATTTAGAGTATAATTTAAGGTATGTTGACTAATTTAAATTAAACTGCACTGAAATGTTTTTGGTTGTTTTGCCATATTGTTCATATATTTGTTCATCGTCATCGCAATATTGATCACTAATATTGCATCTCGCAAGTTTTTCTCATATCAAGCCGCCCTACTCCAAATCAAAATATATATAAACTGAGTCGATTCAGTCATTTTGACAAAAACAAAGCTAACAGTCGAGTGTCTGGAGAGTAGATCTTATTCTAAACAGTCAAACTGACAGGATTACACCATTTGTAACCTGTAAGCAGTGGGATCATTAATGTAGGTTTTTTAAATCTGTATGCCCCCATATTCTACAAACTCTTATCCCACTTTGGTCTGAAAGGCTGGTAGAGACTCTAAGGTAAAAACATGGAAGACTCTATTCCTGATATACTTTTCTGCAAGACTGTCTATTTTATTTACACCATGAGTTAAGGTAATTGATCATGTCGAAGATAGGTGGCAGTTTGAGATGGATCACTTTGCTTGCGTCATCAACAGTAATGGCGCCACATGATGTAACTCCAGAGGCAAGCTTCTAAGGTGTTCAAATTCCGATGGTTAAAACAAAACTAATAAAACAAGATTCTGCCAACTCTACAAAATCGGATCGTAGGAGCTGGGCATGAGCATGCTCCTTAAAAGCATCCTCCGACTCTCTTATGGTGAATATTGGATATAAGTAGGACTAAACAGTGGTACATAAACTGTTCAGAACAGTGAAGTGCGAGTTAGCAGCCACAGAGTTTGGCAGTTTTTGCCGCATATTTGTCTTCTGTCATACAAAAATGCAAGGAAGATTCCTTGCATTTTCAGTCTAAGGTACCTCGAAAAAAATTAAAAGTAGTTAAAGACAAATGTGAAATGATGTCAGGTAAAAATGAAGGAACCCTCCAGAAAATGTGGTAGTTTTTGTGTCAGAATATGTTAATTAGACAGTTTGTTTAAAATTGCCTATTTTTTTGAGAAGTTAAGATTTTTTTTTTAGGTGCCATTATATTTTCAGTTTTTTTAATGGCCCACAGTAAGTTGAATATTTCTGAAAACCTAATGGCAGATACTATTGATTGGCAAATTCTCCAATTTATGCAAAGGAAAACTAAATAGCAATGCTAGACTGATCACCTAATTTAGGTAATGATTGTTCACTTCATTGCAAGTTGCGAAATGCAATGTTATACTTGGTAAGGGTTGGTTTTAGTCTTCCCACATGCCACTTTAGAAGGAGAAATGAAATAATTTAGACTTCTTTGTTCTACATTTTGTCCTTGCTTTACACCTTTGCTGTCCCCCTCTTTGATTCTATTCATCATTTGTGTTTTAAAAGCCTTAATTGACAGTTTTTGTCTCTAAAAATCACCAAAAGCAAGACATAAAGTCACAAAGGCAGAAAATAAATCTCTCCAATTGCAGAAAACAGTAGAGAGAGACACGAAGAGAGCTATTGCAACAAGCAACAAGAGTGTGGGGACACACTAGATATAGCAGGATACAGACCACTGACGGACTTAAAAAGCAAAAGAACTTTTAATGAAAATAAACTGTGATATTTGCACCATAAAAGCATGGAAGATTCTGACATCCACATCAAGTTTTGCTTTTCGTCCCTGCAAAAACCCAGAACATAAGACTGCAGAGTTAGAAGGCAAATGTTGTCATCACATCTTGATCAAGAGCATTGATGAAACTCTATAGCATAGCAGACCCTGGAAGTTGAACATGGTAACAGTTGCTCTTTATTTCTCACACTACACACACAGCAGCAAATTCCTCCCAAAAAGGTCAGACTATCAATTCATAGCCAACAAAACAAGTTACCACTGTGTGGTCTCCCACCCTAGTGGCTCTGAGATCAAAATTTGTATTTATTTTAATAACTTGCTGAAGAATCCTCTGACCATCTCTTATGTTTAATAACCTTTGGAGACCACATTATTTACCATTTTTAACAAAATTATGAATGCATGCAGGTGCAGGTGACAACTGTTTCAAAATTAAATCTGTTTTTGATTGTGCTGTAATTTAACCAGAAAGCACTTAAGAACTTTAATTCTTGAAATTCTTTGACTTTGTATGTTTGTTTTTTATTTAAAAATTTTTGGGCTTCTGGGCTGAATTTATGTTTGTACCACATAGGCTTTGTGTGATTGTACTGCATCTTTATTTCTCGTTCTGTCTGATTTTGAGTCTGGTTGGCTAGCTGCCATGAGGCCCACCTCTTTCTGTCATCCTGTCTGATATAAGGGCTAAGCAGGATCTCATTAGGACCAAGGTGGCAGCGATCCCGTCAACATCGCTTTGGCTCCTGCCATATGGGTCGCCTCCAAGGTAACAGGGCTGTATCAGTCTCCACAGAGCTGCAAGCCTTGTTATAGCACATGCACAAACACAAATGGAGTAGCTACTCTCTAGACAAGTGTGCAGTGTACTGCACATATAAAGCTGTATGAAAACGTCAAACTGAAAGAATAGAAAAACCACAATAAGGTGACTTGCAGTATAAATAAACAGATGCAAATACCAGGGAGCAGGAACACAGAACTGCAAGTCTATAACATATTTTTGTGATAGAAAAGGCCATACCTAAGGATGAAAACTCCTTCCCATGTGGTTTTAGGATGCAAAAAGTAAAACTAAGACTTCATATTAATATTCCAAGAACCCATATTGAAAAATTGTTCTCACTTTATTGTATAGAAACACAACAAGTGGCTAGAAATAAAAAGTTACAGAAAACAACCAAAAAGAGGCAAAAGCAGTTAATTGATGCATCTTCTAGCTGCAGCACCATGTTTATCCCCAAACGGTGCATGCAGTGATCAAACACTGGGCAAACTTGACTTTTGCAAGCCCCTTAATTTAAAACTTGTATCCCACATGACAGCAACTGAGCAGAAAAAAATTAAAAATGGTCAACTGAACATGAGAGATCTCCAGAAAAAGGTTTTCCCTTGACAAAGCTCTATTTTATGCTTCTTTGCAAAATCACAGCTGCAAACTCATTTTGGACTCGTCACGGTCGAGCCTCAGCTAAAGCAGTGTACAACATCCCAGCCCACATGTCTATAAAAATCCCTTCTCCGGAAGTAATTTTCGTTTTTATTTACATTGCTCATGGTATTGAACTGTTTTAATAGAATTCACATTATGAAAACCAAATTTTGCACATAAACAGGAAATAAATATGGGCTGCTTTAATTTGGAAAAGGTAATTTTACACACAGTCCTTAAATATCTGTATTTCTGAATATTATAACTACTGTCCCCTTTATGACACTAAATACTGTTTCAAAATAGTCATTTTCAAAACTTTTATAAAGTTTCCCCTATTTGGAATATAAAAGTTTAATAAAAAATAAAGGAGAAATTGTGGTTCTTGCTCTGCCAGACTGGCATCAATCATAAACTCATTTCCTGTCGTCTGTTTGCCCCACCCTCACAAAATCAACTGTCAAATCAATTACAAAAACAAACAAACATGTGATTAATTATTTATATATCAGTAGCTTTCAAGCAACCATAAGCTTATAATAGTTATGTCCACATGTTGAAAGGTCCAAAGCCAGATCTCCTATATAAAAAAATGGATAAAACGTCATGTTTCATCTTGCACACAGAGGTAAAAACCTTGCACAACACTACAACAGATGATGGTGCGGCATCAACAGAGATGATGCTGTGATGACATGCTACTGTAAATACGACATGACTCCTGGTGAATTTGCAAACAGCCAGCATCCCTTTGTCCTTCCAAGTCCTTCTGCACCTGTTGTTATTTACTCTTCCAAAGATAAACATGGACATGTCTGCACAGTATGGATCTGACCATGACGTACCAGCCCTCAATAGAGGAGACTCTAAATGCATGCAGATAGGGATGTCTTTGAAAGGCATTCACTGTTCAGACACAGGTCTTAAGTTTCTTCAGAGACATGCTTTTTTATGTTCTCTTACCTGGACATGTTGTCACCAATGCAGTTTTGACTTGGATACCCTTCACCTCTGGCTGAAAATGACCCGTGTGGCATGCCTGGTCGGGATTTCCACGACTCCATCAACGCCGTTACAGGTGAAATTAGATTCAACAAAGGGTTGGACTGGTCCCTCACATCATGCCGAGTGAATGACATCGTTCCTTGAGCTCCAATCTGGTAATGGAACGAGTGTCCGGTAGAATTAACTCCAACAATGGCGGATGTGGGCATGGTGTTGTTCTCTTGGAAATAGCTGCCATCAGTTGATTCTTGCTTAACCCCCTTTGACAGGACGTTGCTGGAAAACATATCTGGCTCATAGCTTCCATTCATTGAGGACACAGGGGGTCCTAAAATCCCAGAGAGATTGTATTCATCAATGTTATTCCTCAAGGACAGATATGTGGTATCAGACGTAGGGAAGAGATCAAGGGATGGTGATTGCTCATCGTAGGACTGTTGATTCATACATCCCTCCCCTTTGTTTGGTTCACTCTTAATCTGTGTAATATACGGTGTGCTACTTGTATTACATTTGGAGCTGCCTAAACACATGCTCCTGAAGTCGCTTTCTGGCTCGTTTTTAATATACTTAACCATGCCCATCTGATCTAAGCCGACACTGAACACTTCCCCACCTACCATCTCAACTTTAGGGAACTCAAAGTTCTTGAAGTTAGTGTCTCTGGTCAGCCCCGGGACCTCTGGGCTGCTGCTATCGTTCTGCACCAAACCCAACCCACCAGCAGGACTGGATTCAGAAAACCCACCAGAGGAAGGATTATGTGGGCTACTGACAGCCAAGGTGCCCCCTGTGGTCGGACTAGAGTTTGAGGGTCTTACTGAGCAGCAGTTGTTGGGGACACCGGTACAGCTGCCACCAGTGGGGCTCGACACAGATGACCTAATGTTACATGTAGTGCTGCAGGATGGAGGGGACCTCACACTGCTCATACTGTGAGGGCTGGACATTGGTGACCTCATGATATTTAGTGGGCTTGTAAGTGGGGGTGAGCCAACCGTGCAGGACTCTACAGGGCTACATGTGACGGAATTCCTACGCTTGATGTTGGCTAGAGTTGCAGCACATGAGGTCTGGCTGACGGGACTACTGACGGCCGAGCACTGTGGTCCAAAACATGTGGAAGGACTTGTGGTAGATGACACCATATTGTTACTTCCTCCAGGACTGGACATTGAGCTAGAGGTCTTAGGACTGCAGGACAGAGAGGAGGCCAAAATGGACGCAGAGCTAACTGGAGCCGCAGAGGGGCATTCTCTTGGAGTGGCGATAGGGTGCTGAAAATTGAATGGCTTCAACTTAGGGCTCTTTGTTGAGCCACACCGCTTCTCCTCTGGAGGCTGTCCACTAACTGGATGCAGCTTCCCAGGACTTGTGTTGCCTCCTTGCTGGCTAAAAGCAAAGTCAGCCTCCCTGGCAGCGTTCATGTACAGGCCCATAGACTCAGCCACAGTCTTGGAAAGCTCCTTGGAGTCCATTTCCTGCTTATGACCATGCAGGGAGTTGTTGAAATGTGGGAGGAGAAATGGCTGGTCCCTGCCGAGCTGAAGCCTTGGCTGCTCCTGTTTGTTAGAGTTGTTGTCTTTGCTGTCGGCAATGGGGCTTCCAGCAGAGCAGCTGACATTGACCATGTCCATCAAGGTTTCACTGTTCGTCAGACTGGAATCATCTGTATTGCAGCAGTACTCCATATCACTGGGGACCTGAGACCATTTGTTCTCTGTGTCGTCTCCATCAAAGAAGCTTTGGTATCTTTTTGCTTCCATTGCTGACTCATTGATTCACCTGGAAAACAAAATAAAAGCTTATAGCAATCAAGTAAACTGATACACGTAAAGTTGATTTGGTTAGTGATTTCATAAAACAAGAGCTATGTTTTGGGAAAATGTGTCATCTTTCGGTACTTAAATATATGCATCATCTGGGTATTCATTTTGCACTCTAGCTTGTATAGAGAATTATTTTCACACTGCTGTCCACTCTACACTTGAGTTCACATGCAACTTTATCATCTTGATTTGAATAATTTAGCTCTTATTAATGTTTTTCTGACACATCTCATCAGATATGAAATATAATATAATTAAGTGTTAACAATATAAAAAGTATATGAAGTTTTGTTGGGTTCATTTTTATTATTGTTAACGGTATAAGCCTATTCACACTATAGGGCACACTGGAATATAAGACGCTCCATCAATGAATGGTCATATATAAGGCACATCGAACAATAAGGCACAAGACAAAGACAAAGCAAGACAAAAGAGTCTGCAAAGTCAGTCAGACTTTATTAACTTTGTCCAGAGTAAGTCTGCAACTTTTTTGGAACACGTTAGTATATACACAATTCCTGCAACTCCCAACCTATTTTGCAACACATAAAACAAAAAACAACAGATTGATACTGCTAAAACAAATGTTACTCTTATAATGCCAGCTCCCAACATTATTATTAACACAAAAAAAAAAAAAAAAAGCAGGCCGACACCGTGACACGCTAGCCTTGTTGGCTTATTTGGGCAGCAGTTTAACTCAGGCGGTAGAGCAGGTCATCCAACAAATGAAGGGTTGGCGGATTGATCCCCGCTCTCCCCACCCAGCTGTCGACCCCCCAGCGCGGCTCGTCTGCAGCTCACCCCCCCCCTCCCAGGGGATGGGTCAAAATGCGGAGAAGAATTTCCCAATTTTGGGATAAATAAAGTATCAATTATTATTATTATTAGCATTATTATTATTATATTTACAATAACACCCACAATTAATTGCAAATTTAAAAAAAAATTGACAGACCCAGTGTGCCTCAGGTGCTCTGGATTATAAAGTGCACTGTAGTTTTAAAAAACAAAAAAGAAAGCTTTTAGTACGTACAATTCAGTAACTTACTTTGAGACTGCACTCATAGGGTCAGTTTACTGGACCGTATTTTAATTTATGAAGAAAAAGCAGTATGTTTATCTATAGTGGACTGTATCAGTCAATTTCCTTATGTTTGAACATTTTTAACCCTTTTTCCATACAATGTAGCTGTGCTAAATCTTATTAGTAGAATAGCTGAAAATCAACTGTCCACAGTTGATTTCAACATGTAAAAATATCATACTCCTATTTTATTTTAATAGGTTATTTTCCATTTTATTTTTAAAAAGATACGTTCAGACTGTAACTCAATACTTGCATTTTTATCAGTAACTTTTGCACTTTTCCTACTTAAGTAGAACATTGGATAACAGGAAAACCTGAATTGTCCTTTTAAAAAAATCATGATGATAAAGGGAACGTGTAATGTTAACGCCAACTGCACTTGAAGGGTTAAATCGTCTGCGTGACGTCGTGCGTGCTTTTTTTTGTTTAAATTCCTACCCCTCCTGCGCCTCCATTGGACAGCTCCGTTACAGATCCAGAGCATTCGTCAGAGCATTCACTGATTGGCCCGAAAGCTGTCGCTCAATAGTTATTGCTGCTGCGACCACAACATTGCTGCGACACAACTTGAAATCTTGTTTAAGACACTGGAGCGACTTTAACATCATATTCCAAAAGATGCAAAACGCGGATGGATATGAAACAGACCAACCTGTTGCTCACACGAAGCGCCGCTTTAGGGTGATACGTCACAGAGTGTCCTCCGCGTGCTGAGGCGCACACCTTCAGGCTCACAGCTGGAGCCAAAATAATCGACAAATCTAAAATATCTGATTCGTGTTTGCAATTATCTTAAAGTTATTTATTTAATGCATCAAGTTCTTTCTTTATAAATGTTTCGTCTCCATAATTCCTCTCTAGTAGTCGTGTTTGTTACTCCCAGTTTGTGCAAATCTGTCAATGTCGACGCTCCGCTGGATAAAGCGTAAAAAAAGTACTATTATAAAAAATTAAAGTAAATTGATTTTTACTGTATATTTACGACATTTTAGGACGATGAAGGAACTTTGACAAATTAATGGGAAAATACTTATTTTCTAACTCTCGTGTATTTTAACAGCCCACAGCTGTTGCCATTTAAGAAAATTGTCACCATAAAAATAGAATATGCAACACAAATGTGTGATATAAACCTTTAATGTTACCACGTAAACTTCTCGGTAAGTTTTTATCATCTGAAGAACAGGGATAACGGTCCCGGATGAAAGTTATTGGATGGGTTTCTCCACAACATAAACTGCACTGGGACTTCAATATTCCATGTAGGACTGAAAAGTATTAAGTTTGCCTTTTGATAACAACAGGCAAACAGATAAATAAACCAGCACAAAAAGACAAGAAAATCTCAAACAGCACGCTCCGTCTCTGCTTACCTTAATTACGACATTTAGAGCTGTCAGGTGGCTGTGTTGCTGGGCAGCGATAATCCAGAGGAAGAGGGGGGGAATAAAAAGAACACGCGGAGCAAAGTCAATGTACATCAACAAACGTGCTCTGCCTGCTGTTTCCAACATATACTTTTCAGTTTGACAGCTATTCAGTGGAGAAGTCCGCTGCGTATGAGCGCTAGTAATCCTCCACAGCGAGCCGCTGCTCCTGACAGGACGAACGGCAGCGGCGGGTCGGGCGACCGCGGCACTTCATCTCACATTATTATGCCCGTCATTTTGCAGATTAACGAATCTGGGTCCGTGCGTTTCAAAATAAAATACAGTTGGAAAAAAATAAATAAATAAAATGAGAAATTAAAAAAAAAACAGTCGGAGGAGTCGGTCGGAGTTGCAGTCAGAGCGACGTCATTCTGTGCACATGGACCCTCCTACTGCAACGAGTGCAACACAAACTCCGAGGAGGGAGGGAGGGAGGGCGGTATGAGGGGGGGGGGGGGGGGGGCCCAAGCGCAGGTAAACGGAGCAGCCTGGAAATAGGGCACCGCACTGTCACAAAAAAAAAAAACCTAGGTGACTCTTCAGGCTGCAATATCACATAACCAGCAGAAGCCTTTTTCACCCTTAGTTGTGTTGTTTCTTCGTTTGTTTCAGTACTCAGGGTCATTTATTGGTAAATTTTCTGCTCTATGTTTTATATTTCACTATCGTTCTACCAGCTCCAAGAATGCATGCACGCGCACATTGCATTCTTAACAACTGGGGTTTAAAAGACTTACATGCAGGCAGGCTCAGGGGGTCATTTCTTATGAGGTGAGTGACAGTACCGACTACCTCCACTAGGTGGCGTGGAATTTCCACTCCATTCTAGGTAAAAGAGAGAGTTCTCACTTTGCTGTCTTATTAAGATAAATAAAGTAGTTTATCAACATTATTAAAAAATAACTAATGGCATTCGTAACTTATTTATGTAAATTTTATTTACCAAAATCTAACATAAATCCAGGGGAAACATTATTTTAACAATCCTATAAGTCAGATTTACTGGTCTATAAAGTGATTTTAAGATTGAGGGTTTGTCCTAAACCTACATTTAAAATCAAACATTCCAGAATTGTCAATTTTATTTTATTTCAAAAAATATTTGGGGGGGGGGGGGGCACTTTGCAAATACAGTCTGAAAAGTGAAATAAAAAAGAGTAATTTTCTTCTTGTTCAGTAGAATGTACTCAATGAACAGTACATTCAAAACGGAGTAACAGCTTAATGTCTCCTGATTCTTTTTTTATATAAAATAGCATGTCTTAAAAATGTATCTATATAATCTCAACTCGCAGCAAAAGTCAGCGCTATTGTTTTTTAATAAAGATGTGAATACATTTTTGATGAGTGTTGTTGAGAGGGAGATTGGATTCTTATAAGCATAAGCTTCTTCCATTCGTCTTTAAAATTATATATTTAAAGTCATGTTTAGATTTATATTTCATTTCATGTAAATGTTGATTTGATTAGAAATAAATATTGTACTACTAGAACGAAATGAATTTTTTTCTAAAGCCAGCAATGTATGCAAACTTTTGCAACTGATTTTATGACTTATAGACATTTCCTGGTTTCTTGTTTCAATTTTATTTATAATGTTTTATTTCTCCTTTAAAGCATATGTCCAAAATAAAATAATATTAGATCATAAGATATCCCCGCTTGAATACTGCATCACATGTGTGAATTCAACTTATTTGTTATATTTTTATATTTTATTAACATGTGTGCATAAATGTACCCACAAATTGTAAATAAATAATTAAATAAATCAAATAAAAACCCTTATTTTGTGTAACAGATAACAGGTATGTACATTCCAGCCATTTTTTTACTTCTAAATCCACCAGATATGGCCTATGGCATTCATTCTTAGCTCAGATTAGATGAGATCAGCACAGCTCACTGATAGCATCCATTGTTTAATTTAAAGGAAAGTACAGTGTACGTGCAGTTTTTATCTGCAATACCAGAGTAAATAAATCATAGCTGGAACACACTTATTTGAACTGAACTCTAATTTACATGACACTCCCAATATCTCACTGCACTAACTTGTGGACTTTGGTTCACTTCAGTACAAAATAATCAGTTTAATCTCTGAAGTTGTCAGTCACATTCTGTAGTTTCATGTGGCTGCATCACAGCCTAAACGTAGGGTTCCGATTGTACTCTTTAGAGTGGTTTCACTTCACTGCTTGCCTGGATTCTTCATGCCAGCCTGTAGCCATTACCCAAGCCAGGCAGCAGCAGTTAAATTAGTCGGAGCCAACCGAGCAACACTGCCCACCTCCCTGATCTGCCTGTTAAGTGCCCGTGAATGAGGGGCTGCTTTGGTAAAAGCAAAGGAACCAAGCTTCCACTAAATCTTTGCCTCGCACACTGACATGGTTTCCACCAGGTCTGCTGAACATAATGGTGTTCCTGTTGAACACATCGTGTGCAGTGAAATGTGGCTTTTTCAGACGGCAGCAGTGGGATGTGGCTGACACAAAATTGTTGGGAATTGGCTGGCTCGTTGGCAAACAGCTAGAACGACTCCATTCAAGTGTTCCTACCTTTTCAAGCCTTGCCATTTAACTCTTGTACTATGATCAAATGACCCTCAAAATATTGTACGAGTTAAAAATAACTGTCGTTTAGTTGGCACAGGGGTCAATTCAGATTGCCCCGATTAAAAGCAAATGTCCTCTCCTTTTAAGACGCATAGCTGAGAGCTCAAGAAGCTGAAAATGCCAACTGTATAAAAGAGAGGTGCATGCTGTGCCTCATGGGGACAGGTGAATTGGAGCATGCTAACGCTGAACCCAAACACTCGTCAGCCCAGCAGAAGACTCCATCCACATCCTATGTCTAATTACAGAGGGAGTTTTTGATGGTAAGGATGGATTCTATCAGACCAGTCAAGAGTTTCTGCTCAGTGGGATTTGTGTCTTGTATTAATGACATTTACATAGCTGAAGTATCTCCATGCCTGAGGCACAAACGGGACATCTGATCCTTTCTTTCCACTCCAGCCACATTCTTTCTGTATTGGTACCTGCAGACGTTCTTTTTGCTTACACAAAATTTAATTTGTTCCTATTATCTTAAAATCCCTGTTATCTCAAAGCCAATTGACATCACTTTGATTACAGCGACAAAAAATTAGTTTCATGAGTGGAAATGACTCATTTCAGAGCAAAATGTGAAAAAAAGGATCTCAGTATTTGGTCCATCCTTAAAAATCCTCACAAATCTTACACTAGCACTAATTCTTAAAAAAACATTAAAACATAAATCAAATTTTTTGTTTCCAAAATAATGAAAATTAAAGTCAGTCTATCGTGTCAACATTTAATACACCTTAAAACACCAAACGTAACCACAAAATACAGAGTAATTTCTGTTTTTTGAGTAAAGTTTTTCCATATTGTCAAGCGTTTGGAGCATAGAGATTTCGACCAATGCTATTAATAATGTGCTTATTTCTAAATTCTAGTTCTTAATGAGATAAAGAATTCTCAATTTGCTGATTTTGAGAAAAGCTTGGAAAGATGTAGAGCAAAAACTAAGTTAAAACAAAGTATAAGCTGTGGCCCTACTGTACCCCGCCCTCCCCCAACAATGGCCGGGTGAGGCTCCAGCAGCTACGTGACCCTGTAAGGGATAAAACATGTTCAGAAAATGAATGGTTGGATGGATGGAACATATAAGCAAGTAAAATATCTTTCAGTCAGACAACTCATACAGTAAAGAAATTTATGTACTTTCTTTTATTTTGGCATAAAGCTCCGTTCAATTACATAAGACAATATCTCCATAGAAAACTTTTGGGTAATAAACTACCCTTAACGGAGCTCACAGGTGGAGGGTGGGTTGACGAACGCAACGCTTGCGGTAAAGGAAGAGAAGGAATGGACACAAACGCCTGGAATTAAATAGGACACTGAACAGGTGAGTAGATTGACTGAACCGCCCAAAGGGAGGACTAACCAGTTAAAGCGCTCTGCTCGAGTTGTCTGCTGGAAATGCTCCCAAGGTCGCTCACTTAGTTTCTAATACATTTTTAAGTCTTTGCAAGTTTCAAATAGTTTGTAGTGCAATGCTAGTTTGCAACTTTTTTCTCCTCTACTGACATCCAAACTGGAGCCACATTATTTTTTTTATTAGCATTCTTTTGACAATGTAAGGCTGAACAAAGCCAATGAGACTTTGAAAGAGTGTTATGGAAAATGAACTTTTATAAATTTGAGCATGTTTTATTTTTTTAACTATCCTGTTTCCTATAGCATATAAAAATGGTAGTAGATAGATAGTACTTAGCTTTTGCTTTATTTAACATTTTATAATGAAATAGTTCTGCATATTAAACGTGCAATAAACTCCCCAACACAGATGACAACTGTGCAGCAAAAGAAACACTTGGAGGTGACACACTTCACACCTGTTACTGACAAAGCAGTCCAAGAAAGCATCTCCAGTCTGAGTTTCTCCACACTTTTCCTCCATGTCATTCCCACCAGATTCCTAAAATCTATGCTGAACAGTTTGTTACCACAACTCACTCGTGTGGTTAACCTCTCACCACAGTCTGGGACGTGTCCAAAAACTACTGTCGTCTAGCCTCTCCTGAAGAGCAGCAGTCTGGATGCAAACAGTCTTGAACAACTACTGGCCCATAGCCACCACACAGTTTTTTAAGAATAGAAAAAGTTGTTAAAGTTTTTGGAAACAGCTCTTGTCCTGCTAAAAAATGTTTTGGTAAATTTTGAGTCAGGTTTTGTGCACCATCACAGCACTGAGATTAAATGACATTCATTTGAGAAAAGAAAGAGGCAAAATCTCTGTGTCCATTTTGTTAGAGTTAAAATCAAGACTAAAGGCTTGGAAAGGGATCTCCAGTACGTTTAATGGTTTAAGATTTGAGGACAAAACATATTATGTTTAAAGTCACAGATTGCAGAAACTTTGTTTTCCAGATCATCTGTCGGCCTAATGTAAAATCGTTACCTGTGATTGGTCGAAATCTGTCTGAGTCAAAGTTTCATTGGCATCCACTCACACCAATCAGGAGTGAGCTTGTTGGAAGTGCACATCCCTATCATTTGAGGTTCGGAAGAATCCATCAATAAAATGTTTTGAACTCTTGACGTGAGACCACATACTTTTATTGAGGCATCTCTTTGGCCAGTTTACAACAGCTAAAAATCCTTCACTTGAACTCCTACCTTGAACATAAATTGTTCTGTAGGAATAAACTTGCCAAGAACTTGCTTAAAAGCTATTAAGATTGATACAGAAATATATTTGTTGCTAAAAAGTTGGTTTGCAACAAAGAAATACTCCACTAAAAATAAATTTGCTTCTTTTTTTTGCTAAGTTTGTTAAAAAAAAGATTCGTGAATGGATGAAGATTCTCCTACTTTTTTGGAGGTTAAAGCCTTTTTACGTTTTTACTTCAATTTTCACATTTGTGTTGATTCAGGCCTCTTTTATTATTTGACAAATTGCTAACATGCTTTAAAATGTCTAAAGGCTCAGTTTATTTTCCCTGAATAGAAAGAGTATACACAAAAAAGTCCGAAAAGCTGTCATTACCACTTATTGCTTTCAAATTCTTCAGTGGGTTGCAACAAGTTCAAAAAAATTGACATACATGCTTTCCCTCTGTGGAGATAAGTAACTCATGACCATACCCTGACCTTGATTTAATTAAAAACCACCACTCTTGTGTAATCTTGCATATGTCGCATAAACCTTTAAACAGACTCATAGCAGAGTAAGTTTAGGACCATAATAAAAAAAGATTCACTTTCTCAATATATTGAAAAGTCAAGCAAATAGCTCAAACAGAACTAAAATAAATTTCTGCCCAATTAAATATCTAAAAAAATGTCCATTCTTAAAATGTGACTTTTGATGATAGACACATCTGACACAAAAATATCAAATAATTTAAGCCATTAGGCCAAACAAACTGAAAGCGGTGGTATCACCAGTATTTCCCAAACTCTTTCATTTATGCCAAATTTAGTCTGATTTATTTTTTTTTTACTTGCCCCTGTGACTCAGAAAAAAACTATTAAGTATCTGACAAACCTAAAAACTCTTCACCAGTAAATATCAGAATACATTTTGTTTTATGAAAATGCACACTTAATCTCCTGGAATTTATTACATCAGCCTCAGAGTTGTGTTTAAAGAGAAATGTCTGGCATTCTCTTAACATAGAGAGCATAAGCAAAGAACACACTGGGAACAGTGTGAAGTACACAGTATACTGTGAAAGTTGAGGTGCAATGATATATATAATGACTTTAGACAAAATGTTCCTTTTCCAAATATTTACGTAAACAATTGCCATGTGCAGTGAAATTAATAATTTGTTGCAGTGCATTTGCTAGTGTTGTATTTATTTTGAAGTTTACAGCTCTAAAAGGACAGAAACTGTATTAAAAAATAAATAAGAGAAACATACAATTATTAGTAATGAACTGCCAAAAAAATGCAATAAAATGTTTTGAATCTATCCATCCATCCATCTTCTTCTGCTCACCCCTGACCTGGTTGCTGGCCTTAGCAAAGATTCCCAGAATCAGTGAAATCTAAATCTGTGAAACGAAAAAGCTCAAATGATTTCTGGAAATCGAATTCCATGTAGAAAATTATTCTCATAGAATCTAAAAAAATGTTTTGAACTATTTTATTTGGTAATCGCTTGAGATATATGTTTTTCCTCTGTTTTTCAGGCTTTAACATTTTGGCATCTCACATGTTCTTAAATAGTTTTTGTGTAATGTCAGCCAATGTAAAACATTTCTAAAAAAAATCCAAATCTGAAAAAAATAATAATAAGTTAACTTAATACAATTTCATTCCAATGTATTCAACAATTTACAGATTCATTTCTAACTTAACGTCAAAATAGTGATACTTTACATTTACAAAAGGTTTTATATATCCTTTATGTTCTTCTGATGGGTCCACTTCCTAGTGTTTGTCCTTAAAGCTCACAAATGCACACAAGTTAAGTAAGAGTGGAAAGCAACATGACTGGACAGGAACTTTGACCCAAGTCATCTATATAAGGTAAGTTTTGTAACTGTATAATCTCATTTAGTTATGGAATAACATTCCTGCAGAATAGTGCATGATATCTGACCTTAACAGCTTTAAATCTCAAACCAAAACGTACCTTTTTAGAATGGGTTTTAATGCTAAGTGGTTGGTGGCATTTTATTTTACTTGTTATATTGCATTCTTATTTATCATTTATGTATTTTATTGCTGTCTGCTTTTTGTAGTTTTATGCCATTTTTAATGTTGTTCTTACTTATTTGCCTAATTTTAAACTTATTTTTTTATTGAGAAGCATTTTGGTACCCTGAAGAAGTTGTCAAGTGCTATATAAATAAAGCTTCATTCAATTTGTCTTACACTATTTCTAAACTAAACTAAATTTCTTCAAAAATGTGACATCTGTTCAATGGTTTCTTCATAGTACTGATATTTTGGATACA